>NC_064436.1:18864500-20150000 GCF_023343835.1 Lagopus muta
CACCTGGCTTGTATATCTAAACATTGAGAAAGATTTCAGGAAAGTGGTATTGGAACTTACACCTCAATAGCCATGCAGCCATACATGTAACCTCACAAAGAATTCATAGGCTGTGCCTTTTCTCCAAATCTCTGTATAAACAAACACATCTTTATTTCCTACATTTATAGAATGTTGTTCTTATCTCCCTCTTCAACAGCTTGAGGAGGTTAAGATCTTAGAGAAGCAAAATGCATGGGCAGTTCTGGATGGACTTACACATCTACCTTCTTTATATCAAAACCATCATCACATTTTCAGTGAAATGGTTAACAAGAACTGATGAAATATGGCCTATGCTTGTCACATGAGCCTCAGTAAAGCAGGTAAACATAGATTGCCTGATCTATCTAATCCAGGTGTGTGGTTTTACTATATAGTTAATATTTTACTATACTACATACACAAGAATACACAATTTTATAAAATTAGTGCGATAAAAAGGTGGTCTTTTTAAAAGTTGTTCATAAATGTTTGCTTATTACCTTCAAGATTACGTACCTTCTCTGATCGTGTATCTATATTTCGCTAATATAAGGTCCATTCATCATCTTTCTCACAATGTTTTGTTGAAGGAATCATGCAGCTCCCTGAAGTCATCGTCCCTGGAGGTGTTTAAGAAACGTGTACATGTTGTACTTAGGGACGTGGTTTAATGGGTAAAGTTGGTTATAGGTGGACAGTTGGATCAGATGACCTTAGAGGTCTTTTTCCAGTCTTTATGATTGGAAATAAGATCTAGGATTATTCTTAAGCCACATAATACAACGCTGTGCAGTGTGCAGTTAACCAAGCCTGCCTTCAGTGTGATTCAACAGAGAAGCTCCCAACTTGCTGTTCCACAGAAGCATGATAGTTTTCATTTCATGCCTGGGCGAACATCATGTGAGAAATTCGGCTACATAAAATCCAGGCCCTCTCCCTGTCACTGTTTGTCAGAATGTCCCTATACAACAGGGGATCGTCTGCTGGACAATTTTTTCAGGGCACCGAGCAGTACAACGTTACTGTTTAAGTCAAGACCAAACAATCAACTTCGGTCACTGCATATCTTAGTTACACAATGATAGTTCTGTCCTTCAAATTACCTGACAGCTTTTTTTTTTTTCCTTCCTGATTTCAGAAAGGTCATTTACCTTGCATTAGGTCCTTTGCAAGGATGTCTTTCTGACAAAGTGCAGTAAATGCAAGTAGGGCCTTTCAATTTCCTGTTGAAAACGTCAGAGGACAAAAAATCTACAGATGTAAATGGTCTAACGTATACACAAAATGCAGTTTGGGTTAGCGTGATACCGTTTTCACCTTTAGCACTTAAGTGCTAAAGCAGTGCCTGTCTTGAACTAGTATAACTAGGTCAATATTTACACAGTAAATGCCACTCATGCCAGTACAGCATCACCTCCACCATAAGCTTAGCACCTGGGTGTGTGAGAGCAATTCCCTTCTGAACTAAGAATCCAGAGACACACAGTTGTAAATTCAGGCCAAGAGTCGTTTCCCAGCTTTACTCGATGGAGAAGACCGGCTGAAGCAGGGGTTTAATGGAAACCATACTCGCCGGGGCCACATCGCCACCAGCGCCCACTACTGCGACGCTCCAAGCCTAGCTTTGCGGCACGGTCCCCTCTTCCCCTGCGACGACGTGCCGGTCCGCGGGGACGCAGCCCCGTGCCGGCAGAGCCCCGCCGACCGCCGGGGGCAGCCGAGAGCGCTCCGCCCAGCGCGGCGGCAGCGGAAATGGCGGCGCCCCGCGGCTGCCTCCACCCCTCGGGCGCGTCACGGCGCTGCGCACGCCGGGCTGCCGTCTCCCACCGCGCCTCCTTCCCTCCTTCTCTCTTTTCCTCCTCCCTCCCGCCGGGTCGCGGCTCCTCCCTGCCCTACCCGCGGCACAGCAGCCGGCGGCGGCAGCAGCAGCTTCGTCCGTATCGAGCATCAGCGGGCACCGCGCGTCTTCGCCCTCCCTATTTCCCTTCATCCGTCCTCCCGCGGCCATGGAGCTGCCCGAGAGCCAGTGCAAGAAAGCGAAGCTGAGCAACAGGGTGCCGAGCTGGGTGAGCGAGCGGGCGGGCGGGCGGAGAAGCGTGGGTAGGAGGGAGACACGGCCAAGGCTCTGAGGTGATGTGGCGGCCGGCCTGGGTGCTGCCCTGCCCCGCAGCGGGAGGGATGAGGAGAGACGCGCGCGAGCTGGGACCGTTACCAGAGCGGCCGCGCGCTCCCTCAGGCGGAGTCGCCGCGGTCCCCCCCTGGAAGGCACCGTCTTGCCCCGGGGAGCCCGGGCCGCCTGTGAGGAAGGGCTGGGGGCTTCGTCCCCGCTGCTTTCGCCGCCAGCACTCTTCTTCCAGCGATGTGGCAGAAGGCAGATTCAAGAAGGTGATGCACAATGCGGGTATTCACACAGCTAGGGTGGCCAGGACTGAGGTTCTTTGTATGCTGGGTGTTCTGTGGAAAACTGTCGAGACAGGGCTTAGAAAAAACTTAACTAAAGCCTTCATTCAAAGGAGGAGAGAGATTGGCTTACAGCACAGATCAGAATGCAGCTATTTAGCAGACACATTGCAGGCCTTCACTGGGCACATTTGATACTTCTGCTGATGCAAAGCAAGTAAGAGGCAAAAAAAAATAGAGAAATAGATGCGTGATTATTGTCAAAGAGCTCTGAGCTGAAGCGGATGAGAGATAAGGTCTGGAAGTTATTTGGTATGGTAGCAGCGTTGCAGAGCTGTTGCTGATGCTTGCTGTGAGCAGAACAGGCCCCAGCTTTCTACTAAAAGAGTAAGAAATCGTCATCACTGTCCTGGAAAAATGAGGAAGCTGCTTCTGTACTGTAAGAGGTTAAGTAGGTGCTGTGCCATTCAGGTCCTCCTCTGCTGTGTGCGAGTTCCAACTTGTTTATGTAACAGAGTAATGGGTAAATCACATTCTTCCAGCTTCTGTGAGGAAAAGTTGAAATCAAATATTATCAAGAAGAAAGTGAAATGAATCCTTTCTAGATGGAGGCAACGAAGTTTATTCTAAAGTTACACGACATCATTTAATTTGTCTGAAGCAGAATTGTGATGGATTTGCTCAAAGCAGGGAGATTGTGCTAAAAAAACTTAATTAACATTAGCTGTTTGCTGAGTTCATTGAATGTCAGTGAGGGCCAAAAGATACGTGGCAAGCAGAGGAAGTCTTCCGTCTCTTCCTTTTTCTTCAGAAGGCCTCAGCTGAAGTGCTTTCTTAAATCCAATATGATTTGCTGGAAAAAAAATATCCTGATTCATGCACTCTGCAAATATTCAAATGTCCTGGCACTTCTGGCTGTGTCTGTTCCTTGGAGAATGAGGTCATAGCAGCTTCTGATGTCCCATTGGGACCGGCAGCCCTTAGGAGAGCAGGCAGAGCTGTGTTGTCCTGACTTTGTCTGGGCATCTGGTGCTCTTCAGAATGCCCCTCCATCTGGGTAAACCCCTGCGTGTGTTCGTGGACTTGCCAGACCTACCTCTGAGCACAGTGTGCTCAGAGTTACAGAGCAGCACACAACACAGTACAATGCCAGTATTTGTGGCTCGCTCGGCTGGAAAACTTGTGTAACGCTTTCCTTAGTACAGCTTTGAGTCCTGCAGTGTTAGGAATTACCTGCAAAATGAGGCATTGATAATTTTCTCCAGTATTTATTTTTGGCTGAGGCATTTCTGCAGTTAGTACTTCATTTTGATTAGTTCCTTCTGCCAGCTAATGACTGGATTCAACACTGGTGAATAAGCTGCCGGTGGTGGTCACAGCAGCTGACGGGTAAAGATAAACTCGTTTGTTATCTGGTTGTTGCAGAGTCACTTATATCCACAGTTCTTCAAAATGTTCTGCTTGCTTTCTGTCACCGTGATTTTTGAAACCACCGCAGCATTCAGACTCCTGACAAAGGCAGCCTTGTGTGAATCTTGTCTGCGTAGGTGGCAGGGGTGTGTGTGTTTAGCTAATTGGGTGGCAATGTACGAAGGTACATACGTAGGTACATAGTGTATGAGCATCACTGTAGTGAAACATGTTCCAGTGAGCAGATATCAGGATGAAAGTAAGATTTTTTTGCTGTAAATCTTGGTGGGAGAAAATGTGATGCTGTAGGCTATGGCAGAATATGGATTGGTGCTTTGTAAGTTTCTTAACAATGGTAAAAATCTTAGTGTTTGGCTGTCAATTCTAGACTCGCCCTTCATTCCAAAGCACAAATTTTCAAACCTGAATTTGAAAAGGTAGTTTTGGAAGGCGTTCTTGGCAGATCTTTTAGCCATCAGCTCTTCATACCTCATCTGAAGAGTTGAGCGGACAGACTGTGGGCTGTAGTGCATTTGTTGTAGCACATGTGGCATTGCAATTTTGCTAAGTTGTGTGCAGACAGAGAAGATGGGAAATGTTCTGTGTGTTTAAGTTGCTGTTTGGCTATTGAAGAGAACAGGTTGGAAGGAAAAAGAAACATACAATTTGAGTATAAATGTCATACGAATATATTGTTATCAGGATATCCCTGTCTTACAAGGGATGGGTGGTGAACAAGAAAGCAAATGGCCTAGAAAATGTCTGGAGCGGTTGGGAAGTGGGGAAGGCATTGAAGATAAGACTGCTTGAGGGAGAAGGTGGTGGATGTGTTTGCTGTTAGCTTGTGGAAATTTTTAGCAGTATTAGGAGTATTCACACTGTGTTCTTAATGGAATTAGTCCAAGCTTCTTGAATATAAATGATTTGTTTAGAAACTTCACCTGTTGTGTACACGGTGCTTTCCTGATGCTTCCAGCCTCAAAGCTGACTGTCTGGAGTTAGTGCTGTAGCTTGGGAAATCTCTACTTGACATTGGAAGCTTTGCTTCTTAACCAAGAGGTCTTGCTTTTGTGAAAAGTGAAGATTTGCTGACAGGTGGCTGTTGAAGCATGATGGAACTTTTTATTTTAATTCTTCTTTTTTTTCTTTTTTTCCCCCATCTTTTATGCAAATAAAAATATGAGCTTATGATGGCATTTCAGATTTCATATGAGAAACAAACTGGCGTAGTGAGGGGAGGGAAGAAAGGGAAAAGATGTCACGCTTCTTGTCTGACATTACAGTTACCGTGTAACAGGGGACTGAAGCATTATTATTATTTAACATGGGGAACAGGGAGTGTTTTTAAAAGCAGTGTGGAAGCACTTGAACTGTAACATGGGGAGAAAGAATTTTGTGGGCAAATCAAGTGATGAAATTACCAATGGTTGTGGGGAAAAAAAAAGAGATAAGTAGGCCTTTGAGATTGATGCCATTTTTCCTTACAAAAAGAAAAAAAAACCCAACAAAAAAAAACAACCAAAGTAAAATCCAAACTGTCTAGTGTGTCTTTTCAGTAGAGATTATTATAAGGACTGTAATTAGGCTAGAAAATTTAAATTAGCTTTTTTTTTTTTTTAAAAAAAAAAAAAAAAGAAAAAAGTTTTCTCATAACATTGATATTACATTAATATTTTTTCTGTTACTCATTTTAATATGCCTCACTTCCTTTAACATCCATTATAGTGTTCTCCAAGGTAAGCAGTGCTTTGCTAGAGAATAAAATGAAATGATTGTTCTTTTTTTTCTGCTGTTGTTTTGGATGACCATTAAATTTCACTAATCGATACTCATCAAATTTTAAGTACAGGAATTTGAAGACTGGCAAAGTAACTTATGAGCACAACCAATCTCTGCTCCTAAGTACTCTTCTGTGCCACAGCAGTGTTTGTAGTAAATGTATGTGCCAGTAATTAATTGTCAGTGATTGATTGCTCAGCTTTTGCTGTTCAGTGTTGGTAGTGGATGACTTAGTAGGAAGGTAGACGAGATTAGAAAACATTGCTATTTTTGTCAGCAATGAGAATAACTTGCTAGATTTTAACACTCCAATGTGCTTCTGTAAGAACCTCTTTTCTGTTGGAAGTTAAGGAGGATTTTGCCACTAAGCTGCATAGTTGGTGTACATGTGTGTGCACCCATCCTGCTGGGCATGGGTGAGTCTCTGAATGTGTGCAAACTATTTGGGCATTTTAGTTTTCAGATGCCTGCTTTGGAGGTATTAATGCAGGTGTATTTTTGTTGCACCACTGAGCTTGCTGACTGTTCTACTGCACTTGTGTGCCTTTTTGTTTTAGCAATCTTTTGGCCTTTTCATTGCTGTGATTTGTCTTATTTGCTAATTCCTTACTTGATGCCTTTTTTTTTTTTTTGTATTTTCTTTTTAAATGTATGTCCTTCTTATCATTTTAAAAATTACCTCTGCCTGCTTCTTCAGGGTTTTATGTGTTTTCTAGGTGTAGGGCTAGTAAAATATCTGGATCAGTTTTGCTGCTGCTTTACTAGTTCTGGAAAACAAAACAAATCAAAACCCTCATGTAATTCACTGAATACAGACTGGAAGAAGTCCTGTTGTGTGGCACACTTAAAGTATTTATGCTGATAACTGAGCCCATGCTATGAGTTGAATGCAAAGCATGGGTGTGTTTTTTTTAAATATAATTTTGTTTTGAAGGGTGGGAGATTTTAATGGAAATTCTTTATTTTTGGAAATTATTTAAGTACATATAACAAAGCAGTTGTGTTAGGCAAACCAAGATACCTCATGTTTGAAACTGGAGGAAATGTTACTTGTTATGAATATCTACTGCAGCTCTACTGAGACACTGGCAGGGGAGCTGTGTTTTGGGACTATACAATATGGTAAAGCTTGACTAAATGAGAGAGAATGTTCCTAGCAACCTATTAGTTTGGACTGATGTGTGCATTCATTGCCCACAGTGTATCTTTCCTTTTAACTAAAGACAGAGTTCTTAAACAGTTTTCATTGTTTTTTGTTACGCAGTTTGTGTCTACTCAGAGCTTTCTGATTTTAGGTAGTGCATCGTTGTTTCTATTACAAGAAGAAAGACTTGTTGACTTTTGCTTTTTTGGACTTTTCTTTGATTTAGTTTTAGTTAGCTTTATTGCACTGACTTTATCTGCAAAACAGCTTTGCAAGTAGAAGATAATTTGTTTGAGGATAATGCAATTGGCGAATGGAATGTTGTTCTACGTGGCTATACCCTGTGCAGGTGGTGGTTTCTTATGGATTGTTACTCAGTCTTCCTCTAATTTTAGATGCTGACTGTCACTGCTGAGTTACAGAGTTGATTTATTTAAAAATCTGAACATCTGTTCCTACCTTGAGTTTCTTTAATAGCCATGAGCCCAGCTGTGCAGGGACAGACACAACCACTCAAATAAATACAATCCTGTTATGTTCTAATAATAAGCTGAACTTCGAAAAACTGTTCTAAAGAATGATGCAACAGTATTTCTTGAAGTCATAAGTAGATAATGTATTTCTGTTAACCCTATTTTGTGATGGCGCTAAAACTCTGAGCAGCTCTCTGCTAGTACTCCATTGATTGATATCCAACTTTGTTTTTTTTTTCATTGTCATCTTTTCCAGCTAGCATTGTTGTAATGATGGAAGAGAAGATAATGCAAATATTTTGCAATCTGTAAGCAAGAGAAGTCAAAGCAAAACATTACATAAGCAAACAGTCCCACCCTCAGCATGTTCTTGAAGCTTTCATTTCTGTTTATTAGATTGTTTGTACTGGGTCTGGTTATCTAAGATCTTGATCTTGAACGAACAAAGTTGTTGTAACCGGGTGCCAGCAAAGCTCAAGGGGATGCTGAGGCTGATTTTCCTGTTCCTTTGGCTTACACTAAGAAAGGTGCTTGACAACATTGTCATCTTGTGTAAGATGATGCAGCAGCTTATTGTGATGATAGTTTTAAGAAAGTCTTTAACCAGATTTGTTATGAGAGAATTTTGTCAGAAAATCTACTTTGTAAGTAAGTTCTTTAAAAAATCATTTAGAAACATTATTTGATATAGAATATCAAATATAGAATATACAGTAACTGTCTCAGATAGGTCACTCTGGAAGTAAGGTCCTGTGTTCGTTTCCATGGAAACTACAACAGACAGAACTCAATAATGCCACTTAAAGCATGTATGCTCGGCTACAAAAACACTATTTTCAACACAGTCACCACCATTAGCTATGCATTAAGCAGTGAACGAGAGTGTGCATGCCGTGCTTGTAAAAATTTGCATGTCTAACTGGAGCATGGCTTGTCTGTCACATCACTGTTGCCACTGCTGAAATGCCTCTCTGTGCTCACATCCAGTGTTTGGTCTCCATAAACATTCAACAAGTGTACATGAATGTCAATGGATACCATTTTTTCCCCATGGAAGGATTCAGCTCCACACCTTTGCTTCACACACACTTCCATGTCAGACGCCATTTTGTCAGACCGCTGCTGCCATCTGTCACACAGCAACAGCGTGCAAGGGAATATTGGTGGCAAGGTTCAACCTTTGCTGCCATACCACCAACATCCATCTCTGATATCCTGGGGCAATATAGTAAAATAGGAGGCATTACCTTCAGAGCAGCCCTCATAATTTTGGAGACTTAAGATCTGGGTAAAGGCAATGTGGTTCAGAGATGTGACTGCTGAGCTGAACTGAAAGGTGAATCGCATGCATAGTTTGCAGTGAAAATGTGTCTTTTTTTGAGTTGAAAGTGGGCTAATGTTTGTCTGTTTATGACAGGAACCTTAATTTCTGTGACAGGAATCCGCTTGATCTTCTTAGATTTAAGTGACTCAAGTAGGATTCAAATATAGCAGTTTATCTCTCTTTGGTTAATTTTCATAAGCCAGCTGCATTTGAAAACAATAATTGACTAGCCTGTAAACCCAGGTGTCAGAGAAGGAGCGCAAAGTACCTGGTTTTCTGTGGGTGACTTTTGTAACTTCCTTTTATCCTTTGAATTGCTGCAGCAGATGGATTAGGTATTGTTTTTTCTTCCACTGGCAGGTCTCTCAGTCTTTGTGCCTGTGAATAAGAGTTTATATGTGCCAGCTTACCTTTTTAGAAGTTAAAGATCTAATCAACTACTATTTCTACAGGGAATGCAGAGGGCAACCAATGTTACCTACCAAGCTCATCATGTCAGCCGAAATAAGAGAGGCCAAGTGGTAGGAACAAGAAGTGGTTTCCGTGGATGCACAGTCTGGTTAACAGGTACATTTATGGAATTCTGAGGTTCCTTGTGTTTTATTTTAGTTTTTCTTCTGGAAAGCTGTTTAGCTGTAGTTCCTCTTTTCATCCAAAGTGGAATGTGGCACCTGAGCCCTTGATGCTATTTTATTATTATTTTTAGGCCAAGAAATTGCTTTGGGACAGTAACTTGAGAATCCGCCTTGTTTGGTGCTCTAGGAACTTTAAGTTTACTTAGCCTTGTCCTTTGCTTAATTCTAGTTCTTGGACCATGTTGGTACCTCTTGTGATTTATTTATTTTTTTAAAATCCATTCTGCCTCGTCCTACTTCCCATTTCACCTATTAATATAGGATATATATATTTTTTTCTTTTAAGAGTTTATGTTGCTCAGTCTCTTCTGCAAAGATTTCCTCTCTTTATATTCTTCTTGCCTCTTTGGGTCGAAATAGCACTTTAACATGAACCTTTGCCTATTAATGGCAATTGCATGTTGATGCAATGCATATGATGAGGTATTTTAGCATAGTCTTTTTCCACTGAATTGTTTTGTCTGTAAAAAGAAGGAGAAATGAATTCTGGAAGATGGCTTTGTTTTTGTAAGCATCATTTATTTAGATTTCTCTGACTAACAGACTAACGTGTTGTTTTTGTTTTTTTTTTGTGTGTGTGTGTGTATGTGGTATCTAACTCAGTGCTGTTACTCTGCAAGGAATGTGGTATGGTTCCTTTCTGTCGACTGAAATTCACTTCAGTGTGAGATCTTTCTTTTCTGATGTAAATGTGACATATCCTCAACTTCATTTTGGATTTCAAAATGTTTTACTTGCTCAAGTAAAAACAACTGCCAGCAGCTGGGAGTTAGGTACTACCTCTAGCTGTAAAGGCCAAACTCTTCTCAAGTGGCAAACTTAGCTTTGTGTTTATTCTCCCTATATCTCTTGTCTGTATGAGGCATTTAGCTTCTATTGCACATAAATACCTTCAAAAGCCGGAAGCGTGCATTGTTGCTGTCACTTTATTGGGCTTTTTACACCAGCAGTGTACATGCCCTGCAATTTTCCCTAATTTGTTTCTGTGCTTATGATACATAATGATATTTAATATTTTAGGTCTCTCTGGTGCTGGGAAGACCACAGTTAGCATGGCCCTGGAAGAATATTTAGTATGCCATGGCATTCCGTGCTACACATTGGATGGTGACAATATTCGTCAAGGCCTTAATAAGAATCTGGGTTTCACACCAGAAGATAGAGAAGAAAATGTCCGTCGGATTGCTGAGGTTGCTAAACTGTTTGCAGATGCTGGTTTGGTGTGCATCACTAGTTTCATCTCTCCTTATGCTCAGGTAAATGCGAAAACCTTCCAGAGATTGTCAAGAAAGCAAAATGCAAAGCATCATTCTGAATTTGAGTTTTTAGGAGTTTCTCACTGAACTTAGCCAGGATGAAATGCTTCCTTTTTTTCTTCTAAAATGACTCAAAAGTCATAAGCACTAAACTAAAACATCAAAAAAAATTTAGAATACTTTTAAAACTGGAACAGTTCTTCAGTTTACTAGGTAGAATTACTAATTTAGCATTAGGAATAAAAGCAAAAGATACTATAAAAAATTGTCCAAAGTTACAATATCGTTTGCTCCACTTAAATGCCAGTACTTTATAAATGTAAAACTTGGTATACATTTCACCTAAATCCTCAGTTTAACTGTTTTTTAAAAGCAGCTCTTCCTTCAGTGAATTGATGGTGGGAACTCTATTTTACCAAGTCAAGTAACAAGCATGTGGTTGCTCTTAGTTCTTTAGTTCAACAAGACATTAGCTAATCTGCAGATTAGCTGAAGTCCTTGTTCATTTTGTTTTTGAAGACTTTTTTTATATATGAGAACAGGATGGCTGAGACAAGTAGAATACATGAATGCAAAGTATCTTGAAGAACAGCCCGATGGCTGTAGCTCAGCTACATAGCATGAGAAGATGTCATTTCTTTGGTCATAGTGAAGAACAAACAATTCTTTTGATAATGACTTGTGGAACTTGAGATCCTGCAGTAAGACTTAACATGGCTATTTTTTTTTCTCATTCCTCTTTTATGAAAGATGGTTTTACTAGATTTTTGGAAAGTTTTTTTTTTTTGTTATTTTATTGAATTCACGTATGGCATTCACGAATTGTTTCAACGATCAGTAAGCCATGCAAATAAAGTATTTGGAGTGTACAAGTATGTCTGATAAGTGAATGTGCAGAAATCTGGTGATCTGGAGAGAAAGTTGATCATAACAGGAGCTGCAGGTAGTATTTGCCTTGGCTTTACTACATGAGGTAGATGAACTCTGAGGATTGGCACTCTTAGTACAGGAGCAGGTACAGATAATTATGTACTCTGTGGCTGTCAATAAAAACCAAAACTGGTTAATGTAAAACCTCTTTTATCTTCATGTCAACTGTTAACGTGTGAAGAACTGTAGAAAAGCTAGTCTAGCTGGCAGAGCTACATTTTTGTTCTTTTTCTTCAAACTTGCTTACATTTTACTATCAGTGTCTTTAAAATGAAGCTCAAAAGCAGAAAAGCAATACAGATATTATATGGGTGCAGTCTTTCATATTTCTTTTCCCATTTTCTTTCAGGATCGTAATAATGCTAGACGAATTCACGAAGGGGCCAGCCTGCCTTTTTTTGAAGTATTTGTGGATGCTCCCTTGCATGTCTGTGAACAAAGAGATGTTAAGGGACTGTATAAGAAAGCCAGAGCTGGAGAAATTAAAGGTAAACCTGGATATAGTTTCATCCTTCCTATATAAGTGTCATGTTGTGATTGGACTACACGTAAGTGACTGTGCTGAAGTGTGTGAATGTGAAGCAGAAACAGGTGATCTGGGGATAGGATTGAGCAGGATATTGGGATTAACTTCCAGCTGGGAGAGCTGACTGCTTTAAAAGCAAAATACAGTAACAGAGCAAAAATGTCTGTCCTCACATAGAAATATAATTTGCTCCAGGTTTTTATTTGCAGACTCTCAGAATTAAAGATTAGTCTATCTTTCTGTGTCCATTGACTAGTTAAAAAAGAGCCTGATTCTCTCTTTGAGTCCATAAAAAATGGTATTAGTAAGAATTACTGTCTTTTCCTCCCAAAAAGTAGAGTGTAGTCACCATCACTCTGTAAAGACTCTTCACTGAAAATGCATCTGAAGAGAATAACTTCTATTTTGAAGTTAGGATATTGTACTTGTGCCCATGAATGTGATTTAAAGTCCCTCACACTTGAGTGAAGATTGCTTAGCCACTGGCTTAATTTACTTTTTTTTTGGTGCTGCTTGTGCATACATGCAGCAGGTTTGTTAGAATCTCCTGTTTCAAAGCAGACTTCTAAGAGGTGTTGTGAATTGCTTACGTGGTCTGTGAAAACAGTCCTTACAACCACAAGAGTCAGATGTCTATCTTATTCTATCTAGCTATCTTAGAATTAGTATGTTAACTGCAAACTAATTCAATAAAGGATTGAATTCCCTACTCTGCAAGGTATTGCTTGTGTGAATTTAAATACACACTTGTTGAAAATCAGACCTTTTTTTTTTTTTTTAAAAAAAAATAAATCTAAAACCTACTTTAAAAAAAAAAAGTGAAAAGAAATCACTGGTAGTGACAGACAGTTGATGAATGTGTTGAAGTGCGCAGTTCTTTCGTAAGTGCTACTATTTTATTCACAATGTAAATCGAATATCACAGAATTGCAGAATGGCCAGGGTTGGAAGGGACCTCAAGGATCATGAATTTCCAACCTCCTGCCACAGGCAGGGCCACCAACCTCCCCATTTAATACTAGAACAGGCTGCCCAGGGCCCCATCCAATCTGGCCTTGAACACCTCCAGGGATGGGGCATCCACAACCTCTCTGGGCAGCCTGTTCCAGCACCTCACCACTCTCTCTGCAAAGAACTTCCTCCTGACATCCAACCTAAATCTTCCCTCCCTCAATTTACAATCATTTCCCCTTGTCTTGCAGTTATCAACCCTTTCAAAGAGTTGATCCCCTTCCTGTTTGTAGGCTCCCTTTAGGTACTGAAAGGCTGCAGTGAGGTCACCCCGCAGTTTTCTTTTCTTCAGGCTGAACAAGACCAGTTTCCTCAGCCTGTCTTCGTAGGGGAGGTGCTCCAGTCCCTTGATCATCTTTGTGGCTCTTCTCTGGACCTGTCCAACAGCTCTCTGTCTTTCTTGCACTTTTCTTGATTCCTTGAATATCAGCAAACATATTCTGCTGCAGAATGCTGAATTTAGATGCAGTCACGTGGTAGGGATTGGCAAATGGCTCAATAAAGAAAAAAACAGTTGGTTTCCCTATGAAATCATTTCTTAATAAAGTTAAAACTTTGTACTCTTGCCTGGCTTATGTCAAGGAAACTGCTACATGAACACTGTTAAAGTACAGTCATCTTTCTGAAGAAATCATTTCAGATGTTTGCCTTCTGTTTTGTAGGCTTTACTGGGATTGACTCTGAGTATGAAAAACCAGAAGCCCCAGAGCTTGTGCTCAAAACTGATTCCTGTGATGTGAATGATTGTGTACAACAAGTTGTGGAACTTCTTCAAGAGAGGGTGAGCAACAATGCAGGTGTATCTTAGTGACTTTTTCAAAGCATGAGGTCTGAATACGCACACTGAAAAACACAGATGGAATTTTTGAGTTAGACTTCCACATTTTTAAGTTTCAACTTTTAAAACTGTCCTCTTCTGATCTAAGCCTTGCAACAACAGTGATCACCAAGTGAAATAAGCTCTGTAGAAGTAGAGAATTATAGTCATTGCCATAAATGCAGTGTAAGGGATGAATAATAAATAACAAATGTAAGGGAGAACATGGAAATGGTGAATGCTAACTTTTAAATTGTTTGCTAGCATAGGAGAATTACAGAAGATTATTATTAGATTCTGCAACAGACTGTTCCTCATGTTTTTTGTGAGGTGGATGTCTGGGACATTTAAGGTGTAGGCAATGGCTTGAGTAATGCTCCACCAAGAAAAAAAGACCTCATTATATAAACAGCATTGAGTTCATTTTACTCTACTGTTGCCAGTACAGCTTTGGAGACATTTAGTTCCTGTTTCCAAATTTTCAAGAAAATGGTTTTAACAGTTCACTGTTTGATCAGTATTGCTTGGGAGCTCTGGCAGGACAACAAGCCACAACACGGTGCTAGATGTGTATCCTAGTGCTCATCTGAATACTTTCTGGAGGGAATAAGGAAAGAGCTGCCTGAGTCCTACTGTAGGAGGAGGCACTTCCTGACTGTGAGAGGCCCTGAGCCTCCTGTTCAGAAGACCAATTCAGTACATTTCATAATTCTATAAACCAGTGTGCTAACATAGTGATCCCCAGTCTCTTGCGTTGGTACATTTGGTACACAATAGTGAATGGTGGCTTCTGGCCCAGTCAGCTTGGCTCTATCCCTTGCTTAAAGCACATTTTAGTATTTTATTTTCTTTCAGGAGAATGGTGCCATGAATAGAAACATGTCTTGGTGGTTGCTTACTTCAATAAGACATTGAAACCAAGGCAAGGCTGAACAGGCTCATCTTGTTCTCAGACCATATATAACCCAATGATACCCTCATGATATAATTTCTATAGGATTTTTTGAAGTGGTCATGGTTTTAAACAATTCACCATGATTAGTTAGGAAAAGGGTTGTAAACCAGCAGCATTAAAAATCATCTCAGAAAAACATGGTTCAGAAGTCCACTCAGTATTGGTGATACTGGAATTTCAAGAGCTGAAACACAGCTGAACTGTATGTGTGTGTTGAGCTAAACAGATGGATGTACACAGATATATATTGAGAATTTGGAATATTTTTATTTCGTAGGAAATGGAATGACTTAGTTCTTAAAACTTTCTCATAATACTTGCGAAGAACTCTAACAAATTTATCCAGCATTCACCAGAAATGTGTTTCTTCCTTTATGGACGAAAAGGGAAGTAACCCCATAGAGGACTAATAAGCAGCTGTTGAATCTGGAAAGTTATTGTGTGGTGTAAATCAGTTTTGAGGAGCATTTGGTAGGTTTCTTTACATGTAAATGCAATGAGTGAAACACTTCGAAGTTCTTTTCAGGGAGTTAGAATGCGAGCTACTGATGAGTATCTCTTAAAGCTACTGAGTCGGAGTCATGAAAATTTCCTTTTATTCCTAACTGCTTTCAATACAATACAAAGGTGTTCTTGCTCAATTTCTTTTATTTTTTTTTCCCCAGTCAGAAAGGCATGAGTGGCTTTGGGCTTGATAAATTTGGCTCTTAGTGTGCTGATACCATCCAATGGAGTCAAACAAGCCTAGTGCAGATATTTGGCTGTAGAGATTTCATTGTTCCCATTTGTTTTTTTCCTGTCAACAATTGTAGCTGATCTACCTCGTTAAACAAAGCCGGGATTTTGCAGTAATTATATCAGCTCAATATTTAAGCAGGGAGATATTTTTTTCAGGAAGTCACCTCTCAGGAATGCCACCTTTATTATTAAGGAATGCAAAAATGTATAAAGAAAGTATTGGGTTTCTAGTATGTAACTTTCAACATACTGAGAAAAAGGGTCTTTTAACAGCTTTTGTACAAAAGTCCCATTCTTGGGGACAAAACGCAGCTCTCCAAATACCACAAAAGCAAACCACAAATTTTGGGAATCTGATTTTATACTTCTACTATTTAGATCAATCTACTGTGGGTATAAACCTTCACTCTTCCTTTTACCACCCAGCCCCTGAATTATAGCTAAGAACTGAATTCTTATCTAAGTTCAGGGACTTTCTGTTCTGAGACTTGGCGCTGCACTTGTTGGAGGGAGGCTCTCCATATGGTCTTTTAAAGCGTTGATTTCCTGACTGTATTCATACAGTTCTTTACAAGTGTATTCAGAACAAAGTAGAAATGGAGAGTAACAATTCCAGGAAAATACACAGAAATGAATTCTTCTGTTCTGTATAATCTCTTTCTATATACTTTTCTCTGTTTATATTACAGCTATCACTGTCACGTAATTATTCTTTTTGGATCAAAGTTCTCTGTCTTATCTAAGTTCCTCGTTTATTCATTGGTCAAAAATGTAACAACAAATACTCTGTGTGATCATCTTGGTTATGAAATTGGGTTGCAGCAGGCCAGAAACCATCTTTCAGTGTTTTTTGAGAAACCTACAAACATAGCAGATCAGTATTTTTAGTATCTTAACCTTTATGTAGGGCAGACGTTTCACATCTTCAGCCCAATTCACAATTAATTGACTACAAAGTGTACAGTCAGTAGAGTGTATTTGTCACAGCTGATTGTACTCACCTGCTGGCTGGGTATGGAATAATTGTTTTACATGCAGCCTTGTTTTCCATCTCCTTTCAAAACTACTTCAGTGGAAAATTTGTATGAATACGACTTCTTACTTTTTTGACCATGATGATAATACCAAATACCTACAGCAGTAGGTGACTGAGTGGGACTTTCTGGGTTTTGTAAGATAAATCATGAGGATTTACAATGATTTATAATTGTGTAAGTAAGTTTTTTTCCAGTTGCCTTTGCAACAAAGAGGGCAATAGCAAATTTGGCTGTACTCTTGCTAATACAACAACGGATTAAGGGAAGTGATTAGAACAAGTGACCCTGAGAGTTTGTGGACACTTCATCCTTGCAGATATTTGAAACGTGATTGAGCAAGTTTCTGAGCAGCCTCTTGTAATTGTTTTAATTTTGAGCAGGAAACTGAACTAGGTGACCTGCAGAGGTCCCTGTGTGATTCTCTGCTAAGGCCAGTAGTTATTTTGTATGAGAAGTAATGGAGAAAAAAAAAACAAAACACGCCCAGTGTAAACAATTTACAAGGCTGTACTGGTAGTTTTGTATTGCTGCAGTGAAGATTTACACACAACAATAAATACGTATTTATTGTTATATCCACAGTGAGCAGAAAATGACTTAAGCTTTCAAGTATAATTACAAAAAAACCCACCCACCTCAGTATTCAACTTCAGTAATTCCTGCATCAATAAAACATTGATTTCTTCTCTTGCTTAGGGAAGTAAGCACAGCCTTCTGTATTTTAAGTTATGGATTTCTTACTATGGGGGTAGGTGTACTTTGGTTATTACTATTTTCCATTGGAAGTATAGCACAGAGTGATTTTATTGAAATGGATTTCAGCAGCTCCAAGTGTGTTTTCTTTCTTTTGAAAAAGCACGTATAATTTTGTGGTTATTAAAAAACAAAACTTCAGTTATGGTGAATTGTGTAATTAGAGACAGTGCTGATGTCATTTTTATTGCTGCTAAATTACTTTTGCTTTCTTTGTTTTTTAACTTCTGTATTCTGGGAAAAAGGAGTGGCAATTTTTTAGTCCACAATCTTGGTAGGCTTCAGAGAGTCCATTTGGAAGGTAATCTTCTAGTTGGATTTCCTGACTAATTGGCTTATATGAGTATTTCCTCAGTGTGTTGGGGTCTAAAAGTTTTGTCTTAGTTAAGGTGTTCTATTTAAGCTAAACACGGCTTATTTTGACCAAAACAAATGTGTGAAAGGCATAGTCAGGACAGACATAGCAGTGAATGTCTGGGGTCAGAAATTTCTCTTTTTGACACAAGGAGGGGTGCTTTTGTGGCTCGAGTGAACTGAAAATGTAACAGAGATGGGAACAAAACAGGTGTTAGTACAGAAAACCTTAGTTCTCTTTAGTAAGATTGCAACTGTCACTGCACTTTTTATTCTTTCCCGTATTTAATATTCTGATAAACCTCCCTGCAAGTTCTAGATAGCAGTAATTGTGTGAAACAGTGATTACACTTAAGCAAATAGTTCTGTCTCTTTCTTTATGTAAACTGTTTAGTGGCCTCACCCATCAGTTAATACAAACTTACATTACTGAATGGCTGGTCTTATAAGTCAGCTGACATTGGTGAATGCTTGTCTACCGGAAACTTGCCTGAAGGCTCTTTTTTTTTTTTTTTTTTTTTTTTAATAGACTGAGAAGGACATTGCTATTGGCAAGGAACTGTCACCTCAGTCTAAGATGTCAGTGACCACGTTAAAGTGGTCACTAGGTGGCCTACTAGCCTAATATTTATCTAAAATTCATTCAGTTCAACGATCTATGAGCTTCTCTTGCTGATGTTTTAAGTCAAAAATACTGCTTTAAATCCCATTTTTATGTCTGCTGATGAGTCTAGGTTTACTCATCCTGCAAATCCTCTAGATATTTAGCTTCTATTTAACGTCTTAGCGCACCATAATGTTTGTGTCATTCACAAACAAAAAAACAACAACAAACACCCAAATTTAAAAAACAAAAACAAATACCACAACCACCAACAAACCATCAAAATCCCACATCTAACCATATAACCTCCTTGGTTTCAGTTGAAACATAAGTAACTCTAGATTAAAAATACCATGAAAATGTCTTTGGCTGTTTTATCTACTTGGGTAGAAATACAGATGCATGTGTGGCCATGGCTGTAGTTGTAGTTTTCTACGTAGTGCTTTAGATAATGGTGGTGGGGCTTGAGCTGTTCTACAAGCAGGGTTGAATTGCCTACTCTGGATTTATTGCCTTTCACTGTGTGTAGAGCTGCCTTCATGCTGCCTACACCCTCAGTATGAGGCAGAGAGATTGTTCACAGAAAACACATTCTGTAACGTTTGTTACTTCCGCTGTTTGGCCCACTAGAGGGACACTAAAAGTAGGATAATATTGGAGAAAACTTTTCAATAGACACATTTATTTAAAGGTTTTGGTGGTTTGTAAAATAAGAACATTATACTGTGGTAAGGAACTAGGGTCCAGAGCAGAATATTCTCTGAAGCTATCTAATGTGTACCCAGGCATTACTCTTTGCTTATAAGATCTGCTGCTCTTACCAGCAGGCAGCACTTTCATTTGATTCCAGGCTTACTGCTGTGGAAAGTCTGCTATGGCTGTCTTGGGCTGTAAATCTTCTGCTCAGAGAGAAGACAAGACAGGTTTTACCTCATTTACCTTCTAGTAAAATCACTTCTCAAACAAAATCTGATTGTAATGGATTCAGCTTTTCCTAATATAACACAGTGTCTAAGTGCTAGTTTATTTTTCTTTTATTTGTCTTTGGAGACACAAATAGTGTAACAGTTTGCTGGTCACACTGGCTCTTTTCACTCATGACTGCATTCATTTTATCTCTCTTTCTTCATGCCATTTCCTTTGAGTTTCCATGGAGTTGGTGCCTGACATCAGATAAATGCTTGACTAACTGCTTGGACATTCTTGGGCAAACTTTGTGTTTCTACAGACACACCTATTTACTGTGGGCTGCAAATACAGGAGTCGTTTTTAGTTTTCCGGTGTATCGTTGTAGATGTGTGTATACCTTGCTGTATGGGTGAGCCCCTCCCTGCACCCCAGAAAGAGTTACTTCACAGAAGATTTCAAAAATCTTAAAAACCTGCTTTGAAAAGAACATTTTCTTACTGTTCTCAAAAGAATATTTTCCTACTAAACACCACTGGTGCAATTTGACTGGGTTTTGACAGTGGGCATCACCCTGTGTCAGGAGGCTCTTGGAAATTTTGTCATGATGACCTTCCTTTCTCTTCCCCTTTTTCCCTTGGAATTGTGTCCTTACCCTTATGAGGGATTTAAAATTTAGATTATATGAAGTGAGAATGTTTGGCTTAAAAAACCATAGAGGAAAAATGCTTTTTTTTATTAGTGATATTTTGTGGTATTTGAGTTATAATTAGAACACTGCTTTTATTTCCCTAGCTGTCAGAACATTCACTTTATACTTGTGTATTAATCAATTTCAGTTTTATTTTCATATTAGCACTGTTATATACTTGATTACTTAAGATTTCAGAGACTGAGCATTTATGTATATGTTTTACTTCTTTAGCATGTATAAAAATGTAAGCTCTTTCTGCTATGGCTAATGTAAACATTAATAAGTCTTGAAAACTGCACTTAATTCAGTACTTAAATACTTAATAGGTAAATGTTTTATAGTGATATGGGTTTTAGTAATACTTTTTGGCAGACACTGTTGCTATTCAAGCCAGCAGCTCTGCTGGTAATATGTACAAATCTTGAACCAGTGCTCTTAAAAAGTTAATAAAAATTCCTTACTGCACATATTCTTGCTAGCGAGCAGCGCAACATAGAATTTTACTTCTTGACTGTATATTTGAATTGTGATTATTCCTTTTGTACAGGACATCGTACCAGTAGATGCCTCGTATGAGGTGAAAGAGCTTTACGTGCCAGAAAACAAACTGAAGTTGGCTAAAACTGATGCTGAGTCTCTGTTAACCTTGGAAATAAGCAAGGTACTGTGTGTTCATTTATCTCCTTACTGAAGATGACAAAACAGTCTGTGGTTAGGCAGAACAGTGTATAGTCAAAACACCTGTACTCGTTACAGACTGTAACTTGATACACATTGTCCTTCTTTTCTTGAGGAACATAATAGCATGTTTTCTTTTGTCGTTTTTTAGAGATAGCAGTTGACTAATAACTTCGTAAGTATTGGCTGGAATTTCAGATAATGCTACTTAGTGTGTCCTAAGTCTGGAGATTAAAATTTGGTAATTTTTTTCCCCTTTGAGCATTGACCAAACCATTCTTTGCATGCATCCTGTGCATAGTTGTTTCTAGATGAATTATTAATATATACATTTTTAGATTGCTTACATGATTTTATTTTGAATTGTAGTGACCAAGGAGTATTATCCTTGTTAGTAACCTTCAGGTTAAAGTACTAACCTTGTATATCAGTTGCAAACTTTCGTCTGTAGGTGATCAGACCTACTTCATTAGTTTTTGCTTTAATTTTTTTTCTAATTGGAATGAATTCATGCTATGTGTTCTGGCTTCCAGGACAAAAATAACTTGGAAAAGCGTGGATCAGTGTAATGCTTTTACTTCAGTTAAATGTGTGATTTTCCAATGTGGTATTTAATTTGACAAAGCTGCTTCTGACTGTGTTTCTGTTCTTCCTGGTCATCTTTTTATGAAGAACTAGGCCTAAACGCAGATACAGATGCTTTTTTTCACTGACTTCTGACTTTTTAATGGTTCTATTTTAAAAGTGTACCCTGGCAGCCAAAAAAGCAAGCTGCGCTTTGGGCTGAGTTTAACACAGCATAGTCAGCTGGTCAAAAGAGATGATTCTCCTGCTCTATTTAGTGTTGGTGCAGCCTCAACTTGAATTTCATGTGCAATTCTGTTCTCCGCAATACAAAACAGTGTTGAGGTTCTTGAAAGCATCCAGAGAAGGGCAGCAAAGGTAGTAACAGAGCTGGAAGGCTGGAAGGCATGTCCTGTGAGGAGAGGCTGAGGACGCTTGGATGCTCCAGGGAAGAGGAGGCTGAGGTGTGACCTCATTTCTCTCTGTACCTTCTTGAGGAAGGGAGACTCTGGGCTCCTCTGCCTGGTAGCTGAGGTCAGGACCTGTAGGAACGACAAAAAGCTGTGCTGGTAAGGTTCAGACTGTACATTAGGACAGATTGCTTAAACGTGAGGGTGATCAAGCACTGTGACAGGCTTCCTAGAGAGGTGGTTGATAGCCTATGCCTGTTAGTGTTCAGGAGGCATTTGGATAATGCCCTTGATGATATGCTTTAACTTTTTTTTGTCTCTGATCTGGCTGGTTAGTTGCACTCGACGATGTTCATATGGTCCTTCCAACTAAACTTCTCTGTTCTATTAAAACTTTTAAGTATTGTATCTGGGACCTGAGTAAGCATGTGCAGTGAATGACTTTGAAGTTCTGAGACATCACACCAAGCACTAAACTAAATAGTTTTAAAACTGCTTAGATTTCTAATATATTTTAATAGTTCCTCTCACTGCATGTTACAAAATTTCCTTTCGCGTGCATCAGTAAAACTGTATATTGCTTTGCAGAGGAATAAGTATTTAGGGTCATCATTATTGAGTTTCTGTAGGGTCCCATTCTGAAATGCTTCTCATCTAGCAAAACCAGCCTTTTCCCCCTCCATTCCTAACTGGTGTTTTTTCAGATACCAGCAAGTATATAACATCAGCTAGGGAAGAAAATGTGTGTTTTATTTGTCTGAACGTAAACTAAATGATGCAATAAAACTAGTCATGCTTTTTGCAAGAGATTCTTAGACAAGTGGAGTCAGTGGGCTTTGTCCTTTGTCAAAAACTCTTACAAAGTCTTAGTAATGCACATGCAAAAATAATAAAGGCTGCACACTAAGTCGCAGTGTGACAGTTTTAATGTTAAGGAAGGAAATTCCCTGTAAAATGTTGCATCTTACACTAAAATAAATACTTTCCTGAAAGAATTTTAGTTCTGGATTTTTCTCACTACTTTCTGCAATAAAAATCTACTTACTAATCCGTACTAAGATCAGAAGTGCTAGTCTTCTCTCTCCTTAATTCTGTTTTGTAGTTACTGTATGTGTTATTGTCTTTTTTTTTTTTTTATTTTTTTTTTTTTTAAGCTCTTCTTTATCTTGCTTTATTGAAAAATAAATACAAATGAAACTAGTTCTGGTAAGATAAACTTTATCAAATGTTTATGAGTAAAGCTTATTTGTTTTTAACGCTATCAAGTTTGATCTAGTGTAAGAATTGGAAAGTAGTTATAAACACTAAGGAGCAAGTTGTTATTTTTCTTACTTACAGAGATTTGAAATTCCTTGATTAAGACCATCAACTGAGAAATCTTCCATTCACGTTGCGTTTTATGCATAAATCATCTTCTGTTATGATTAACACCTAGCGTCAGACATTGAACAATGCCTTTTATTTGCTCAATTTCTCTGTTTCTTTACAAGGTGGATATGCAGTGGGTGCAAGTGTTGGCAGAAGGTTGGGCAACACCCCTGAGTGGCTTTATGAGAGAGAGAGAATACCTGCAGTGCCTTCACTTTGACTGTCTGCTTGATGGTAAAGTACTTCCACTAGTAAATCTGAGCAAATGCTACTTGTAAAATATTATTGATGCTTTGCTTCTTAGTAACGGTGTGGGGAAAATTTCTCAGGTTTGTGCACAATCTGAGATAAGAAGATAGAATTGTAAAATCATTACTTTTAAAACTTTTTATTTGTATCATTATGTTTGAAAAATCAGCACCTTATCTTTTTGCCTGTACAAATTAGAATTTACATTTTTTAAATGCTTACATTTTGGAGAAGATTTTAAACCTGAAATCAACATTTCTAATTTGTGTTGAAGAAATCTGTGTTAGAACTCAGAATTGAAATTTAGTTGCTGTTTAGCTTTGTGCAAAGAATGCAAAAAGGTTTCTTCCCTGTCGGTGATGAAGGAAGAGACAATGAAGTGACTTGAGTACTGTAGCTCTGTTGGGTATAAAACCAGAATTGGGAAGAAGGCCTGACTGGATGATTGTTGCATGACACTGAGTGACTGTGCCTTAATAATTACCCAGTTTTAACAAATACATTTTATTTTGCATTACCTATAGGCTAAGAGCAAACATCAGTTGAAGCAGTTAAGTGATAACATCATCAAGTTTAAAATTCGATAGTGATTCTCTGTTATTTCATTTGTTCTTCTTTGAAGATTGTTTTACATCAACTTTTTGTGTTTTTGCATAGTTTATATGATAAAAGGGATAGCAAAGAGTCCTGCTTCCTTCTGTGTCACTATTTGCTTTCTGGAAACCAAATGGCAGAAAAAGGTTGCCATTTGTCTTGGACTCTTTTTTTTTTTTTTCCTATTATCCTTTTCACCCAGCCTTGTCATTTGTAACTGCCTATCTTGCTTAAGATATGATTAAAAGAAGGTTTAAAAAAAAAAATGCACTGCTCAAATAATAAGGAAACCAGCTGTATTTAATTTCACCTCAATTACAACCAATAGCAAAACTCCTATTAATTTCAAGGGGGCCATGACTTTTCTCTTGGAGAACTCCTAAGAGTTTTGCACTTTTTTTTTATGCCTGCACTTATTAGACTTTTGTCACTGTTTGATATTTAGAGTATTTACTCTACTGGTTTTTCAGATCTTATACATGTAGTCAAGAAAAACAACGCTTCTGGGATTTAGCAGTGAAGTAAATGGCTAAAAATGAAGGACACGTAACATTTGAGTTCAGATATATTGGGTTATTTTTGGAAGTTAGTAGTTGGTAAACTTTCAGCTGAACGAACTATGCAAAATATCTGACTCTGCAGTTTCTTTTGAGGTAGATACATTTGAGACTGAACTTAATTTGGTGTAAACAGCAAAAGTCACCTTTTGAAATGTTTGATTTACGTATGCTAACTACAAAGATGTATTTTGCTGCTTCCATCACAGTGAGCTTTTCTTACAGACTGAAATTAGGGCTACGGAGGGTGATATTTGTATTTGTAATAGTCATAGTAGTAGCAGTCTTGAGTAATATTTGAAGTTACCTGGTTCAGTTTACTGTATTGCTGCCTGAACAAGGTATTCATTGTTTTGAGATCCCCCAAACGTAGTTTCTTCACAGTATGAATACTTAAGAGCAGCTATAAGTACTTGCCATTTTCAGTAGTGTCTTTGCTCGTTCCCAAACCTCAGTGTTTGCACATCCTTACAGCACATGAATCCAATGCAAAAGTGCATTATAAAGTCGTCCTTATTGTGAAAGCTAGAACTACCTGTTGTATTATCATACAACAGCTAGACTGTAACTTATTAGGAAATTTGATGTCTGGACTATAGCTGATAATATGGGTAATGGCTTTTCTCACTCTGTAGGGGGAGTCATTAATCTCTCAGTGCCTATAGTGCTGACAGCGACGCAGGAAGACAAAGACAGGCTGGATGGCTGCACAGCAATTGCATTAGTGTATGAGGGTCGCCGCGTGGCCATTCTCCGTAATCCAGAATTCTATGAGCATAGGAAAGAGGAACGCTGTGCGAGGCAGTGGGGAACGACGTGCAAGGATCATCCTTACATAAAGGTATGCGTGTGAAGTTGAAAAGCTAGTCTGATAAATTGTCCTGTCTATGGAGATGCAAATTAGTTAAAGTTGGTGTCTGTGACTTGTGTATTTGGAGAACAAAACTTTTTTGAGAAATAATTAAAACTTCTGAATGGGAACAGCGGTGCTCTTCTGTTCAATGTAGCTCTTGAGTAGTCTGTGCTTAGTGTGAAAACCTGATAAAAATATGAACATCTGAAATGAATTTGGGATATAGAATCTGTGCTGCAGAGGAGAGGGACTTTGCCCTACTGTGTGCCTAGGAAATCCATTTCCCTGTGGACCCAGGTGGATCATCAAAGCTCCTTAATATGCAGTGTGGAGTCAAGAAAAGTTCTTTTCTGGCTGCGTGTGGAGCACATGAGAATTGCCTTGTTTAAATTCTTTTGAAACAGACACCCTTCCTGAAGAGTTCATGATTTAACTCTCTGAGGAGTTATTTCCCATCTGTTGTGTTAAATATGTTTTACTATTTTGACCTTATGTGCACGCCATACTGAAATATTTTAATCATAACATACTCAAAGCAGTACTGCATTTCGTTTTGAAAGCTGATGTAAATGTTACATTATAGCTCTGAAGAGCCATCAATGTATTACTCTTCCTATTTCTCTTTATAGTATCTTTTTGTTTACTATATGATTTAAAATCAGACAGAAAGAAATCAAACAAAACTCCAATTGTTATTTCCCTATGGAAAGATAAAGCCTTCTGTGTGTTCTAAAAGCATCTGTATGACCAATAGTTATATGTATGTGAAAAATGTGTTTTTTTTTTTTTTTTTTTTGACATCTTAGTCTTTTTTCTTATTAACGTGTAATCACTTAATTTTACTGAATGAAGTTACACAACACCAACTATGCAGTTAGGAATGTATCTGGAAAGGACATCTGCTAGATACAATGTGTTGAGAAAGGTGTGTCCTCGGTGTGTTCTGTGCTGATGAATGTAAGATTTTTGTTTTACTGAAAAAGTAACACAAATATAAGAAATGCGGAGAAAATCTTGGGCAGAAAAGATTTGGGTGACTTGTTACAATATATTAACAGTTACAGAATGTCACTACTGAAATTCATGTAGAAGATGAGAAACCATGTTCTGGTGTGTATATTGGCTTGTATAGTAGTAGCACAACAGCATAGTGTGTGTTGTAGTTTCATGACACTGCATCCATCTGGTGGCCCTTCTGAAATTGTCAGAAATCTTTGGGTGCCTCAGAGCTTACACGGTGGTGAGTTTTCTCAGTTTCATTATCTGTCTCATGCCTTCCCCTTCCTCCTAGTTGAGATGTGAAATCTGACATTTACCTGGGGAAAGGTATGATGAATGCAGTACCACTGAACCCCAGCAGCTCATAATTTTTTTCTTATTTTTTTAACATTGGTGCTTGGCTTCAGAATATCAAATGCAATTAACCTGGAATTCTCTCTTTTGTGAAGATTGTGTCCTTTGCAATGGTCTAAATGCTCAAAACAAGCTGTTTTTCCTTACTTCTCCTAGATGGTTATGGAGCAAGGGAACTGGCTTGTAGGTGGAGATCTACAGGTCCTTGATCGTATTTATTGGAATGATGGACTTGATCAGTACCGTCTCACTCCAGCTGAACTAAGACAGAAGTTCAAAGAAATGAATGCTGGTGAGTAACTTTTTACTGTTTTGTTTCTTCATACAAAGGTTTATCCAAATACCTACTGCCTTGATACTGCAAGGACAAGCCTTGTTTCAGGGATATTAATTTTGAACCCTCTTTTAAGTGGTGTTCTTTGCCTTTTACTGGTATTTATTTTTATAAGTTCAGGCTTTGCCTTGCCTGAATGAGAAGAGAAGCTGGTAACCCTTAAGTTTCTGAATTTGTTTTTTCCATGCACGCTCAACATATTATTAATGCAAGAAAAGATAATGTTAAAATGTGGTAGAGCATGATTTAAAAATCATCAGATTTGACTAGAAGTGTAGAGGTATGCTGATTGCTGGGCTTTTATGCTCTTCTGTTTTTAAGTCTGCTACATGCTGCTTTTGGGGAGTAAAGCTTATGATGGCTATGTAAATAAATGGATATTAAGTATCACAAACAGCCAGCTAAATCCAGCAACTAGCAGACAGCTACAAAGCGCTTGAAGTGTGAAAGAAGAGAACACAGACTGCAAAAATGCATGAAGAATGCAAAGAGATTGGTCTTGAGATCCTGTCTTTTTTCAGTATTGTCAGTATTACTGTGATCTTCAGGTTTGAGATATACCAGTCTTGGTCTTAACTGTTCCCCAAATAAACACGTTTGATACCTGTAAAAAAGCTTACTATTTATATTTCACTGAACGGTTGAGGTTGTAAGTGACTTGTGGAGGTCACCTTATCTACTCCCCCCCCTGAAGCAGGGCCACCTAGAACTGGTTGCCTAGGACCACATCCAGATGGCTGCTGTTATCTGGAGAGATAATCGACAATCTCCCCATGAACCTATGTCAGTGTTTGCTCACTCACAATAAAAATCTTTTCTGCTGTTCAAGTGGATTCACCTTTGTTTCAATTTGTGTCCACTGCTTTTTGTTGTGTCACTGGGTGCCTCTGAAAGGAGTCTTTCTCCATCCTCTTTGTACCCTCCCTTCAGATATTTATACATATTGATAAGATTCCCCCCTGAGCCTTGTCTGAATTGATGAGCCCCAGCTCTCTCAGCCTGTCCTCACTGGAGAGTTTCTCCAGTCTTTTGTGCCAAGAAGCCCAGCTCTCTGTAGCCTCATCACTGCTGAGCAATGAGAGGGAAAGGATCACCTCCCTCATGCTGCTACTTTGCCTAGTGTAGCCTAGGGTACGGTTAGGTGCCTCTACTATAAGAGCACACTGTTGTCTCGCATTCAACTTGGTGTCCAGTTGGACACCCAGATCCTGTTTTGCAGAGTGGCTTTCCAGCTCGGTACAAGCTGTTGCTCAGATGCAGGACTTTGTGTATCCTGTTGTTTAACTTCATGAGGTTCCTCTAAGCCTGTTTTTCCAGCCTGTTGAGTTCCCTCTGAATGACAGCACAGCTCTCCTGTGATACTACTCACTCTTCCCAGTTTTGTGTTATCTGCAAGCTTACTGAGTGTATTCTGCCTTATTATTCATCTCATTAGTGAAGGATATTAAACAGGATTGGACTGAGTTTTGACCTCTAGTTACTGGATAGGTAGCGTAGTTCGTTTTCCTCTTACAATTTAATTTAGGTCTGTATTATGTGCTCATGCAGTTAGAAAAAGAGGTTATTGCTGTTGGAGAAACTAAAGTAATTCTACTGAAATCTCAGAAATGAAGGAAGCTGGTAAGTGAAGTTTGTTTTTTATTAGATTTGCTTATTGAGAATAATGACCTGTGACTGCTACTGTTACACTTGTTTAATGAAGTTCAGAGGAAATATTGTACCGTTTGAAGATTTTTCTTTGGTTGTACAACTTCTGATGAAATAAGTTGCCTTCCTTATTGTTTGTCTTCTATTGTTTTGTTTTTTTTTTTTTTCTCCTCTCCATAGATGCTGTCTTTGCATTCCAGTTACGCAACCCAGTGCACAATGGCCATGCACTTTTAATGCAGGACACTCATAAGCAGCTTTTGGAACGTGGCTACAGGCGTCCAGTTTTGCTGTTGCACCCACTTGGAGGATGGACAAAGGAGGATGACGTCCCTCTCATGTGGCGCATGAAACAGCATGCTGCAGTACTGGAGGAGGGAGTCTTGAATCCAGAAACAACGGTGGTGGCCATATTCCCTTCCCCCATGATGTATGCTGGACCAACAGAGGTAAGCATGTCAGGAGTTCAAATCAACGGTAATGGCAACAACAAAACCAGAACATACTTAAATTAGTAGTGCACTGAAATATTTCACGTTATTCCTGTGGGTTGTGGTTTTTTTAGAGGGCAGAGAAAGCTAGTTTCCCTTGTTCCAACAGGTTGTAAAGGATCTCTCCATCATCAATGAAAATGATATCCGTTGAAGAGACCTCTACAGTGCAGAATTTTTACGGAAAGGAGACAATATGGTTTTTGTGTGCTCGTTTTTCTTAACAGTTTTAAGGGTGTAATAGTGAATTAATCTTTCCTCCTTTTTTACAACCTTTTTCAAAAGATATATGAAATAGATATCCTGAATGTTAAGTATCTTAAGCTTTGTAACTATTTAGCAAAAAATGTGTATATTGGAGAGTTAGACAAATTCAGAAGAAAAGGCTTTGTTGTTTTTACTTTTGCAAGCTTAATTTAGAATTGTTTTGAGGCTTCTATGTGAAATAATTATTTGGGAATGCTTTATTTAGCAACCAAGATTTGGGTTAAAACTCGCATAGGTTGTGGGAAGCAATGGGAAAAACAAATGCTATTGCTTGAGGGCAATTCATTTAGGCAGCGTTGGTTTTCCACCTCATAAATTTTTTTTTCTTTTATGAGTCACAGGATTCTGACCAGGTTCAAGTGGTTAACTCTGTGGTAGCTTTTTGATAGAAAGGGGAGATACCTTTGGTGAGAAGAAAGTAGATAGTTGGCACTTTTTTCTAGTGATTGTTTGACTGGTCAAACAGTGCTTGCATTACTTTTCAACCCATAAGAACTGTAGTCCAGATCCAGATGAGGTATGTAACTGAGTTACTGTAAGAAATCTTCAGTGTTCCCTGTAGACCTCTTGTGGGAATTAATAGAAACATTATACTTTAATTTCATACTCACAAGCATACAAGAAGAAATGAAATCCCCAAACTTTGTTCTGAATAGAGTAAGAATTTTTCTTAATAAGTTGCCAATAATTTCAGAATACAAACTGACAATAACATCTGTAGCCAGGAAATAAGAGATTCTTCCTCTAATGGTTTTCTGTAGGTCATTTAAAAGGCATACATACAGATTTATTTCAGTAGCATGCATTATTTACAGGAATACACGCTGCTGTTGAGTCAGCATGGTTATCAATAGGGTGGATATCACCTTTCAATTTGTAGGATTTTGATGCATATGTTTCATGAGTGTGAATTTAGTGTTTTTCTGTTTTTTTTTTCTCCTGTTTTTAACTTTCCTAATAACTACTTTGAAAGAAAGCAGAAAGAAAAAAATCCTGTATCAGACTGCAGTGAGCTCACCTGTGTAAGAAAGTAAATGTGTTCTGAAGTAGCACAGAGAAATGGACAAGCTGTTTGTATCTCAAAAACGTGATTTGCATTGCTCTAAATTTTCTTAAAGTTAGTCAAACAGCATCATTTAAGAACTCCATTCTGTTACCCAAATGACAACATGAAGTTTAAATTCTGAAACTGTAGTAGGATAGTTTTGGAAAACCTACTGTTGTGGTTTGTCGGCATTTGGTGAGATTGGCCCATTCTGTGCTTGTGACATAAATACTGAAGTAGTTAATGCATCTGTCGGCATCTATAAAACTCAGATGTTTGAATAGCAGTTGAGTCCATCAGGTGTAGCATCTGGATGTGGTCCAAGCAAAAACTGATACCAGTAGCTTCATTACTCATGGCTGCTTCCTAATTCCATTATTTGAGTACTGGTTTAAAGGAATCTTCAAACTGATTGTAAACCATCCTCCTTGATGTCTTTCTAACAATTAGCTATAGAACTTTAAATGACTAGAACAAGAATTTCTCTTCTGAGATATCGTTTTTAGAGCTCCTTACCAAAAATTAAGATAGAACAACATATGAAAGATTGCGATTTTGTCTTATATGAATTATTTGCAGTAGAAAAATGTAGCTGCTTTTCCTAAGAACAGCTGTACCGTGGTCTCCCAAGCAAGAATGTAAGAATCGAGACGTTTCATGGTTTAAAATTCTTACTAAACCATTATTAATAATTTAGTTTTGAGACAGCTTTAGGCTGGACCTAAATCCTCAGATGATGTTATTCCAAACTCTGTACTGAAGTCTTTTTTATAGCATCCTGCTGTGCGAATGACACAGGGAATGGTGTGTCTTAGCTGTATGTTTGGTGATTCATAAAATTGGTTGGGTGTGACTCTGTAGTGAAAAGAGTGTTTGTTTGGCTGGGGGGTGGAAAGTGCTCATGTTATAAGGATTGTATTTTTAACTGTTTTCTTTTAACTTTTCACCTTGTCTGTGTTCTAGGTTCAGTGGCACTGCAGGTCACGGATGGTTGCAGGAGCTAACTTCTACATTGTAGGCCGAGATCCTGCAGGGATGCCGCACCCTGGTACTGGGAAAGATCTGTATGAACCAACTCATGGTGCCAAAGTGTTGACAATGGCCCCAGGCCTCCGAGCACTGGAAATTGTACCCTTCAGGGTTGCAGCTTATAATAAGAAAAAGAAGTCCATGGACTACTACGACTCTGAGCAGTAAGTCGTATTTTAGTTCTAAAACATTTTAAACAACAACTGTCTTCTCCTGCCCTCACTCCTCAAGGAAAAAGAAGTATTAGATGAATATTGCTACAATATATCAGTTTTTAGAGACATTTTTAGACCACTAATGCAACTTGACTTCAGTGATGATTTGGGTGTAGTTTCACAGCACAACTTCTTTGATCCAACTTCAGTTACTACTGGAAGCTCCTGTGTTTAAATTCCAAGCACCTGAGTTGACCTGCTCTTGTTTTTGAAAGCTATAAAGTATTATCATCTTTTGCATAACTAAATCTAATCTTATGTTATGTTCTTGTGTTCCTTGGAAATGATGAGTGGAAGGACAATGGCAAATGTGTTGAAACCTGGTAAGAATTAATGGAGCTTCACTGTGTATTACTCTACAGTGTTCATAGGTGATTAGAAACTTGATGATTTGCTGTACAGAAGATGTTTTGAAATAGAAGTTAGTCAAGGAAGTTTGTAGTTTGCTCTTCCTTAACTCCCATCTAGGCAGCAGTCTAGCATGAGGCTCTCCTCAATGCTCCGAAGTATCTCTTTGGATAGCACTGCAGCATGATTTCTTTTTTTTTGTAAATGAAGCTGTGAACAGTAGCATCAGACCAGACCTACATAATGATACTTTTACTTGAGGGAATAACATCAGAAGGAAGCATTCTTCTAGCATATAGGACATTAAAATCTGTTCCTGTGTTTATTACCATTTAGACAGCTAGCTCGTGAACACTTGAGTGAAGTGTGTGTGTGTGTGTGTGTGTGTGTGTGTGTGCAGTTTGTTATCTGAGATGTACCTAGAAATTCTCATTGCTGTTCACAGTAATTAAACTGTAATGTAACAAAGCCAGCAAAATTTACAACTTGTATGTTTTATACGTAAGAGTCAAAAGGCTGTTGTATTAGACTCAATGGGTATTTGTCCTATTTGTTTGTTATCCAAGTGATTCAACATGTTTGTTTTGAAAGATAAGCATGCCATGATCAAAATGGAATAGGTCTGACGGTGTGTCACTTTCTACTATGTTGGAATAGGGTTAACGATACCAGACACAAGAATTCTCACTGCACAGAACAGGAAAATTGTATAGTATATTGATTGTGATTGTTAATACTGTACTCTTGGCAGGATAGGTTTGATTTAGATTGAGGGGAGTTAAATTTTTATCTCTGTCATTAGTTGGACCAGATGATTTAATTAAAAAAAAAAAAAAACCCCAAACCAACAAAACCCCTTGTAACAAGTTTTGCCTTAGATCACAGACTGTGGAATGTGTACTCTTATCCTTTTGTGATATCTGTATGCACCCTTGAGTTGGAGTTGTCTTAGTTTCAGCTGGGATGGAATTGTTTTCTTCAGAGTGTCTAGTATGATGCTATGATTCCATGCTTTTGCTTCTAGGAGAAAAGCAGTGTTGATAAAATACCAATGTTTATAGTTGCTACTAAGCGGTGCTGTACAGAGCCAAGGCTATTCTCACTGAAGGGCCCAAGGAGCTAGGATAGAACAGAGTTAGGACAGCTGACTTAAACTGGCCAAAGGGACGTTCCATACTGTATGACATCAAGCAGAAGCAGTTTTGAAAGAAATGGGAATTAATCTCACTCTCTTCTGCCACTTGAGGTGGCTAGCTGGGCATCAGTTGGGGGATGGTGAGTAATCGCTTGTGCCTCACTTGTTATATACATTTAGGTATACATTTATGTGTGTGTGTGTGTGTGTGTGTGTATATATATATACACATATATTTATAAAAAATTGTCATAATTACTATCTTTTTTCCTTTCTCTGTCTTAGTAAATAGTTTTATCTGAACCTGTAAGTTATACTTCTTTCTTTTCTTTCCTTTCTGTTCTCTCCCCCATCCCACTGGGAAGGGGAAAGGTGCAAGTGACTATGTCTTTTTTTTATTTTATTATATATATTTATATATATATATTTTATATATATCTTTATTTTATATATTTATATATTTATATAAAATATCATTTATTTATTTATTTATTTATTTTAATTAACTACCTGCTGGGTTAAACCACAACAGGAGCTTTTTCTGTTTCTGCCACTATCTTGGAAAAAAGTTAATGCTGCTGTTAGCATGAACCTTTACCTTTCTTCTGTTTGAATGCAGGACTACTTGTCTCATCCTCTAAATGTTGCTTGCTAACTGTGGGATAAACTAGAGTGTGACAGCAATCCTCTAGATGGCAATGCAGCTGCATGCAAGCTCCCTAAAGAGAAAGCCGGTATTGTTCCTACTCACCGTAGCCAGAACACTGTGGTAGGCTACAGACAGTTTGGGTGGGTGCAGCTGGCTGTATTTCAGGGTAGTCTATGTAATGCCAAAAACCTGTCAGATTCCTGGACCGAGTGGTGTTTCAACTCTGCAAGAAGGATGGTAGGGAGTAGAGAGTTGTCTGGAAATGTGAGAGGGTCAGTACTGGTGGAGGACCTCAGGAATAAAGTAACGACTTCACTCCTCATGAAAGTCTTTTCTTAGCACACTACTTAACTCATGAAAAACGCAACTTGAAAATGTGGAGAAGGCATTCGTTTGCAAAAAAGCGCTACTCTGACTTATTTTAGAATTGGATAACTTGATTTCTGTTGCATCTTATTTAATTGCTTAAGGCTTGGAAGCTTCACAGCCAATAGCCAGTTAAAAAATTTGCAACACTAACAGAGGTATGGAAGGTTATGCCAAGCAGGTATTACATGAGTGTTCTTGAGACTAAGCTGTATCTGAGCTTTATCTCTCTTAGCTGCTGCCCCTAGGGCTTCTTAATTCTACAACAGCAGGTACGTTTTATGATACAACATTGGAAAACCACTGTAGATATTTAAATCCTAGATTCTGATCTGGGAGACTTTAGTCTTCTGATTTTGCAGTTCTTGTCCTACAAGCAAGAGCAGTTATGCTCATGCCTTGAAATCTGAGGGTGCTGCCCTGCTAGCTTCCTCTAGTGGCTGTACCTGCTTTTCACCAGTCATCCATGGGGCCACATCACATTCCAGCTAAGCAGTGACCAAGGAAGTTCCTTTGGACGACATGTGGCATGTGCACTGGTAACTGCAAACAAGAGGCTTAAGTTCCGTCATTTCTTTGCCATTTTTGCCATTGTTCTGTTCATTGTATGACTTGCACAGTGTCAATAAATCAATGGAACAGATGTTAGAAGGCCACCAACAGCATTCTGAAATAGAAACGTCTGTAAGAACAAAAAAAGGAGTCAGAAGAAACCCTTTGCACTTCAGTAGCCTAAGTTCAAATGTTCCCGGAAGAAAGAATTGAAAGGGGATCAATAATTGAGTAAGTCCAAGCATGATTTGAAGAAGTGCACAGAAGGAATTGTTGTTATAATGGAGAACTTTCAAACGAATGTCTGATCTGAGAACTACTGAAGTGGTTCAGGCTGAAGTGTAAAAAAACAAAACACAAACAACAACAACAAAACCCCGCAAAAAAAAACCCAAAATGCCAACCAAAAAAACCCCAAACCCCAAAGCAACTAAAGTAAAAAACATAAACTACCACTAAATGCTGAAATCCTTTCAGAAGAAGTCACTATGTTTCTTCAGCCAGCAAGGCCGCTCAGTTACCACAGGCAGATGTAATTTAGTATTGGTGGCTTAATAGTTGTTTGGGCGAGCAGAGATTCCCAATTCTCTGCAGAAGATCGGTCCTAAAAATGCAGCCACAGCCTGCTGGTGAGAAAAAAACTCAGTTAAGAAAGGAAATTAGTCTAGCTACTAACAATAAAAAGCCAACACACATGCACAAGCAATAAATAAATTAATAAAAGGGGAAAAAAATCCTCAGCAATGTCTGGAAAAAAAAAACAGCTTTTTTTTTTCTTGAGGAAAACCAATGAGATCACTTCAGCTAAAAGGAGCCCATAAATAAGGCTACTGGAGCAGACTGTTCATGCTTTTTGTAAAGTGTGAATGTAGCATGGGTATCTGAAGGGTAGGAATGATTGTGACTTTTAAAGTTTGAAAGTCCTGGGAATACACTACAGAATGCGGTTGTCACAGCTACCTTCTTACTGTCAAGTCATTCTTAGCTGTTTCAACCAAGTGTGTAGCATTTGCAAACTTGTTTGATGTGATGTCTGATTTTAAAAGTGGTAGTAAAGAGACTGAAAAAGACATATTTGGTTGTCCTCCTTCATTTCGTTATGTGAAATAGTAAATATTAGTGCATCATTTAGGATACTTTAGGATAGATATCACAGCAGCTCAAATGATTTAAACACTTCTAGTCAAAAAGAAGTTTAATGTGTGTCAGGTAAGGGATTTACTTTCCTTATGTTGATATTAAGTATGTTGATTATGTTCTACTCTCACATGATGTTTGTTAATAGCCAGCTAGGTTTGGAACCTGTGTGATACTAGCTGGTTTACTCAGCATGGCAGAGAGCTCCCAAGACCTAAGTGGAGTCACAGTTTCATGCTGCAAAGACAAATTTTAGTTCAATGGAAATCCTTTTGAGAGTGGTTAAAAGGTTGGGTTTCACCTCCTGACTGATCTTGTTCAGTAGGGAATATGAAGCTAGAGGAGTAGAGCTATTAAAAGGCTGAACCTGAGAAAAAGAAGCCTGTGAACTGCTCAAGGAAGTAATTGCTTCTGAAAGTTTGCCAGCTGAGTAGAACATGGCAGTTGCTCTGGTGTCACAACAGTGAAGAAGTCATGTTTCTGTGTAGTAGAAATATTAGTTTCTGTTACTCTGGGAATTGAGTTTTCACAATTAGTAAAGGCATTGAGTATTTAGCTGTTATAGAAAGACCGTTTTAGGTATGAATGTGGAGATTAAGCTGGAAAGTTAAATAGCAAAATTAGTGATGAAAGAATTCACAAAAAAGGCAAAAATTTACTGAGCCGTTTCAGTATTCTGTATGCATTACTAAAGCCTTATAGGAGTCAGTTTAGTGATTACTAATTTAGGAGGTTTTTAAAGAAAATTTTTTGACAGAGAATTTTGGGACATAGATAAGGGGCCTCAGCCAGTATTTCTGTGCTTTTAGAAATAGTATTTTTGAAACATTTCTTGAAATTTTTTTTAACACTGAACCTAATTAGTTTCTTAATTGATCCTCACTAGATTTTTCTTTTTCTAAGGCTTCTATGGATTTTCTTTTTCCTTTCTTTCTTTTTTTGCATGTATATGTTTTTTCTAATTCTTAGAACTGCTTCTTGCACAGCTATGGAGGAGGAAGCTGAAGGAAGGAGGGTCTTACTGAAGCAAACTTACATGGTATATGTAAGTTTCTTGGTAGCTTTATTTCTTACTAAATTTGTAGGGCATTTAGAAGGCCACAAACAGACAGGGAGTCAATAAATCAGCTAATGTGTTTTTCATGCTCAGGCTTTGATATCGTGAAAAACATGGAAAGCGCTTTACTCCTTCCATCCCAGTTGTCTAGAGACTTCATATTTTGTTTTTGCAAGAATAATAACCAGACTTTGCGTTTCGTTGTGTATGTTTTGTAGAAATAGCTGTCTTCAAAACAATCAAGTTCCCTTCAAGCAGCATTAGTAAATACTAGACATCACCCTACCAAGCAACAACATTTGCAGGTGTTCTGAGTGGTAGTGACATAACTCTTTCATGGGCTTACGTAAGCTGAAGGGTTTGTATTTTTGTGTCGTTTGTGTTTTGCAGAATTGAAGCGCGGTAGGGTTTTTTGTCTTGTCTTTGCACTTCAAGAGCGCACAGTCCTAAATTGGAAGCAATAAGAAAAGAGCATGTATGGCATTGCTGCTGTGTGGATGCACACAATCCAAATCAAAAATTTATGGGGTTAGTGGTTTTGTGAAAGGAAACTGTGGAATGCTTTCTGCATCTTGCTAACTTCCATACCCTGCTGAGCATAGCTCAGCACTTAAAGCCAAGTTCTGCCCTCTGATGCGCACACTTGGCTCTTGTTTCTGTCTAATGCATCTGAGATCAATACTTGGCTTTTATTTCAAACAGACAAGTAAAGAGTGCGTAATGGTTACATGTTGCAAATTGAGCAAATGGTGTAAGTAAAATTGCCATATTTAATTCAAGAATAAATCATTTTTCTTTGGAACATTTGGTAGAATTCTGGCTTTCTTGTCTTGGTGTTCACGTCCATGAGGAATAGTGTTTAATTTGACTGGAGCTTTTGCTGCTTATAACCACATACCTGAGAAGTTCATTTTAATTTAGATTGTCATGTTAATAGCGATAATCAACAATCCTCATCTGGGTTCTTTTTTTTTTATCTGCCCAATTGAAATCTTTCTTTTTTTTTTTTTAGGAAAAACATCTTTATGGGACGGCAGTTTTATTATTCCTCCAGATAATTTTATGCTTTTTTTCTTTTTTGGATCTGTATATACCATGTGTACTTCCATATATATGTGTATATATATACATATATGTATATATACATATGTATGTACATGCATGCTATGTGGCTTGCACTGGCCAAGCTGCAAAAGCTATAGAAAATAGAATCACAGGATTGTTTGAGTTGGAAGGGACCTCTAGAGGCCATGTGGTCCAACTCCCTGCAGTGAACAGGGACACCTACATCTCCATCAGGTGCTCAGAGCCCCTCCAGTCTGACCTTGGCTGTCTCCAGGGACAGGGTATCCACCCCCTTTCCAGGCAACCCATGCCACTGCCTTACTAACTTTACTAATAAAAAAATATATTATAAAACTCCATTATTTTATTTTGAATCTGTAGCACCTGCCTCTATATTTCTTTCTGTTCTGCAAACTGTCTATCATCAAGCAATTTTCTGCCATCTTGTTCTTCCACATTCTGCAGTGGAACTGAAATGATCTTCTGCCAGCACTGAAATAGCCTACAAACAGCATATAGTTTCCTTGCTTCTTCTTAAAGAGAAAGCTAAGCTAGACGAAAGCACAGACTTGATTCAACCTGCAGGAGATCAGTTGGACTAAGCTGCTAAACTTAGGAGCTACCTAAGCTGTTTGCTGTACAGAATGTATACTTGTAGAGGGTGTGTATTTTTGAAGATGTACTGTCATCGATGTACAATGTCTGGAAATAACAGTTGCTTTCCAGAATTATAATTCCAAGAGGAAATGTCATTGAAGTTTTTTTTTTTGTTTTTTTTTTTAAAAAAAAAGGCAGAAGAAATATGTACAGCTCATACTGCTTTTTAAAACATTTTCTTGTTTCCCCCTACCTTCTCCTCTCCCTCCCTTCCCTTAATCCCACTCCCATCTCTCAGCCATGAAGACTTCGAATTTATATCAGGGACCCGCATGCGCAAGCTGGCTCGAGAAGGACAAAACCCACCGGAAGGCTTCATGGCTCCTAAGGCTTGGACTGTGCTGACAGAATACTACAAATCCTTGGAGAAGGCTTAGGCCTCTTATTAACTGCAGATCAACCTTTGACGCCTGATTTATTTACGAGAAGGGGACCACACAGTCACCGTTCATGTCGCTTTGTTGTGGTATCTGTCAGGAAGTTCTTCTCTGAAAACAGACTCTTTCTCTCTAACTTAGCATCATTCTTTGCCTGTCCTTATGGGTTCTATTATATCCTGGCACCTAACTAGCTGCTGTTTTTAATGTCTTTTCTTTTATTACAGTTAATATTCTTACAGTGGGATTTTTAACTCTGGTTTTTTTATATTATTTTACTGCCTCTGTCTTCTGAGTTCTGCAGCTGTTAAATAGATGCAGCTTTTTTCATATTATTTAAACTGCTGAATATTTTCTGGTTTTAGTAGTTTGTAGGAGAAAATGTAATAGTTAGACTCCTAACTATAGATAGATGCTCCATAAATGAAAAAAGTAAATAAGTTTTAAACTACCTTAAAAGTGTACTCTATCTTATTCTCATCAGCATCTCCAGAAACATTTAAAATTAACTTTTCAGTATATGTAATCAAAAAGCAGATTTCTTTGCATAATTATGCAGCATAATTAACTTCTGTTGCTTTCTTTGTTTAGTTTTAGAGTTCTTGGAGCTCTGTCCGGTAGTTTTCTTCTGCTGTGGACCTGTAAAGATGACCAAGTAATGAATAAAACAAAATACTTAATTTTCTCTTAATAAACTAAGATATTTATTTTAATGTGTGCTTGTTGCAATGAATGTCAGTAAGGATCATTTGATCCCATTTGATTTCACTTACTGGTCTTTGTTCCTGTTACATTCAACAGTAAGCATACAGTAGTACTGATCTGTGGGCGTCTTTTCCAGTGTTTGTAGGTAATCAGAAGAACAGTCAAACTGTTCTTAGCTATTGAATAGGAACTTGTCATATCCTTCTCACTGAAACTCTCTTCTTTAGCAGAAGTTGGACGTAGGAGGAAAGAGTAAAAAATTGTTTTTAGAACATTGAAACTGGCCTGCTGTTGAACCTGAACGAAGCATATGATCATACAGAATTTTGGGGGGGGGGATTGTGGGTGGTTGTGGTGAAGGGACCAGTGCAATGAGTGGGATGAATACTAACTGCAGTCTTCATTTACTTGTTTGAAGTAATTTTAAGACAGATACTTTGGGAGTGTCTTCCTTCTCTTTTCTTCTTCTGTCTCCTTGAAAATATGTAAATAGTAACGTTTAGGGCGATTTATGCTTCTGTAAGATGCAAGAAAATAAGGCAAAGTTGGAAAAAAAAACAAGAGGCATATTTATCAGGAAACCACAATGATTATTGAGACTGCGTTTTGATAGCATAAAATTTTAGAATCACTAAATGTGTTACTTCCTCTCTGTGCAGGTGTTTGTGCAATACTTCATGCTTAGCTACAAAGATGAACAAAAGTTATGAGCTGCTAAAAAGGGATTTGCTGTTGAAAGTTAGAGTTTGGACTTTTTGCTGTCAGGTATGATTCTTATTAATAATAACATCCATCACAGTGTATTTTAGCAGAACGGCAAACACAGGTTGAAAAGTACAGAAGTAGGTATTTTACAAGTGCTACTTCAACTGTAGAAGTCTGGAAAATAACTTGAATGGTGAGCAAGAATTTGAATCATCCTTTAAAATTAATTTAGAAGTAGGAATAAACAACTTAATACAGTGATAACAAGCAGGTCCAATATTCATACTCAACTGGCATAGTGCTGAGGCTCTGTTTTTACAGTGCTTCTGGAAAACATTCCTTTCAGTGCTTTGTGTTAATGATGCCTTCATGTTTATTCTAACTTGAAGGTAACAGCCATGGCATTCCTAAGGAATTCATAATTAAGAACAAGAACATCTAGTCACTTTGTGGGTAGGACTTGCTCTATACAACTTTTTTCCATATCATGCATGTTTTCACTGTAGAATTCTAAGTTTTCCTCTTTTCTTACTCTCTTGTGTATGAAAGAAGTACTCCACAGGAAAGGGCTACCCTAGAAGTGATTAAAAGAAATGTTTCCCTTGCCTTCCACCTCCCAAATGGTTCTTTACCTGCTGCTCTTGTGCAGAGTAATTTGTCTGTTATCCAGTGCTGTTTGTATAGTCCCACAAAGACTGTTCTCTTCTATTTTCCTATGTGAGGCACTTTATGCCTGTGTTTGACTGGTATAAATGCTCATTCAGGGAGACTTTTGAATTAAGAATCTGAGAGTCTCAGTAGAAAAATACTGGCTATATACTGAGGGGTTTGGGTTTTATCTGGTTTATTTCCATAGGGGGGTTTTAAACACTAGTGACTTAGTAGTACATTAGACATACAAAATGGAAAATGTAGATCTGGTCACATTTTTTTTTTTCTAGACACAGTTTGGAGATATCAAGCTTATGCATCTGCAGTAATTAAGTAGAAGTCAGGAGTGGGAGGAAGTGAGTGAATATCTTGGGCTGGTGGTGGAAACAGAACAGAATTAGCATGAGCAATGCAGGCAGTAAGCCACTGTATGTGGCTGAGTTTGGACCTCTTCTGTATTTCATGTATCCTTAATTTCAGGAAGTTTCACATGTGGGTCATGCAGAGTTTAAACTTTCTGCGCTACAGAAGGAATAAAAACTACTTCAGTAACCCTGACAAAAATCTTACAGTAGTCTAGATGCTTTTCCCTTCCCTTGGATTAAAAGTGCTAATCAGTATAACATAATCAGATAATCAGTATATTCCCTTTCCCAGTATAAGCTGACAGCTTTGAAGACAGTAACGTGTTTGTCTCCTGCATTTATACACACTGTATGCCTTGCCATCTCTGGTTATGAACCTTTTTCTGCTACGAATCATAGGAACACAGAAAGAAGCTCTCATCTCTGTTATAAATTAGTTTCTCTATGAGTCAAAGATGAGTTTACTGCATCTAGGGCGCAAACTCCAAAGGCAGGAAAAGAAGAAGTTGTTGTTCTTGAAGTTGGAGAATTGACAAGAAAAAAAAAGAGATAATTAATGAAAATTCAGTTTCTATGCAGGGATTTGTGCTTATTCTTTTACAGGAACCTGATTTACTGTGGTGACTGAACAGTAATAAGAAATGTGTAGGAATGGTGTTCTATTCTTGAAACCTGACGCAGAATCCTTTAGCGCCACCCACAAAATAATGCGGACTTAATAGGCTGGATGAATTGCCTGAGTTGAATGTCACAATTAATACAACTGGAGCTCAGAATTAATGTTTTGTTTCTAGTTTATTAATTGATCTTGGAAATTTATGTTGCAGAACTCCTACTTCAGTTGCTGTGAAGGAGGGTGGTGTTAGTGCTATTTTCTTCACATTTAGTTTTAATAATATAAGATAGGTTGCCAAGGGTAACTTTAAAGCTTTCCGTATCTGTTCTGTTGGATATGGGAGTTCCTGCCAGCAGCGAAGCAGGTGTTGGCTAAACATGTGATTTAAAGGAAGTCAGTGCTAAGGTTTCTGCTCAGTTGTGCAGTTTTACCTTGAAGAAAGCCTGAGGGCTGGAGTAACAGGGCCTCATTTTTATTTGCTCTCTCCTTTTATGAAGAGCTTTTTGACTATGAATATAGCGCTAGATTTTAAGCAGGCTTTTGAAGTGTCCATTGAGGAGTTTTCTTTGTGTCTCCTGCAAGATCTCTGTCTGCTCTTCTGATATTGGAAATTTTTTACCTGTATCCATTTTCATTATTTAGTCTTTTATTAAAATCACTTTTTTTCATTATGGGAGGGTGTGTATGTGCATGGACCAGAGTTATACTTTCAACATTTCCAGAACTTTTTGCCCTAGAAAATTCATCTTGATATAATTTTGAAGCTGAAGAGGGAAGGCAACTGCCCTGAAAGCTAGGAAACAGTGCTTTAAAGCCACATCTGGAATTCTTAGACAATAAATGACTGCAACTTAAAACGAGAATGTGGAGATTTTAATATATCATAAAACTTGAGGAGCCTTGGATTCAGTATAAGAACTGTCACCCAACCTTTATGTTGAAATCAAACTATACAACACTTTGAAGTATATCTAGTCAGAATGCTACTACAGAATGTCTGTATATAAAAGGAAAAAAAAACCAACCTACATCCTTTTCAGCCTAATCTTCAGTGGAGTGGAAATGGTGCCTGAATCTCTTTTATCCTCTGTGAAGTTATTTTGTCTGTGGAGTCCTACACTCATCAGTCTAAACTGCACCTCATAAGAAGAAAATAAGCATTTTGACCACGTCCATTTATTTTCATCTCCTGAATGTAAAAGGCTTGCAGTCTAAGTTGTGGGTTTTTATTTTTCTTTCTGACCACCTGCATATCTTCAGTCTTTCCATCCAGATGGCCTTCGTCCAAATTTTTGTGGGCTACACATCAATTATTTCTGTAATGATTTGATATTCAAGCTTATTGCAATAGCTGTGATGAGACAGATGAGAAAAAACATTGTCCAGGTATTAACACTCTGGACAGCATTGTTGCACTTATTAAAAAATATGACATTTCACTCAGAAGGACAAATCACTTCTAACTTAGAAACATTTCTGATTTCAAGAGTGCTAATCAGAGAAAGAAAGCATTTAGGCTTTTGTACTATTAATTTTATTTCATCAACAGTTTTCTCAAAGGTTTTGTGTGGAAACAGAAGAAACTCCTTGACTTTCAAGCATTGGATTCGAAAGAGCTGTCTGCTGTAGAATGGAAGACTGCAGTCAGTCCGTGGAAGAGCATTGATAATGTGTCACTGAGGTCTGCCTTATTTCTAGCTGACGAGCACAATGTTCTACCAACTGCGAAAAGCAGTGTTTTGATCATTCGATTCATTTGTTTTCCTAGACAATCGAGATAAGATCACTTATGTTTAAACATAACTTTCTGCCAGGAGAAAACTTACCGCTATTATAGTTTATATTTAAAATGTGGCATAGTCTAAAAAAAAAAAACAAAAAACAGTGTTATAATCACGCGAGCAAATGTCATGCTATGTGACAGCAGAACAATAAACATACCGTCAGTGTCAACATCAAAAGTACAATGCAAAATGCAAACTGCTATTGGCTCTTTTTCATTAGAGATAGTTATTTATAACTCCTTTGTTCCTTATTTCTACAAGGAATGATACTGCTACTTTCTGGAAAGAAATACTGCTTCTTTCTTTGCCTTACTTGGTAGTTAGAGAGACACAGAATGACACTCTTCATAATTTATACTATTTTCAGTTAGTATTTTGGAAGGCATACTTGTGAGCTCCACAACAAAATCGCTTTGCAAAGAGTATTACAGGTTTAAATTAAAGTTTTTCTCTGTAAGTGGTCTTGGCTATTTTACCTACAGTACCATTAGTTTTTTCTCTCTTTAAACAAACAAACAAAAAAAAGCAACAAAGTTTTATACAGCTCAGTCTTACGTAGAGATTGGGTACACAATTTTTGTGAAATATTAAAACAGCTATGGCTGACTTTTTCATAAAAAGCTTTTCATTCAGGTGTGTCCTTCATGCTGTGATGACTTCTTGTGACACACTTCGTGTGCTGGATAAGAGTATAGAAAAGTATAATTTCAGGGAAAGGTGATTAATCGATCAGTGTCGATCACAGGACAGCATTATTCAAGCACTGACAATAAAAAAGCCACATCTCTTGTAACATGCAATTCTTTCAATATAATATCTTGCTTTTTCTTTAATGATTATTGAAATATAAATGGAAATTCAAAGCAGCCTGCTCCGTCTACAAGGTATGCAGAAAGTGATGAAGGTTTGGTCACTTGTTTTCTGGAGAGATGAAAGTGAATTCCTTCTCACACTTTTAGTGTATTAAATAAAAAAAAGCACTGAGATCTTTCCATTTTTGTAAAGATGTGTCTTCATGAGGAACAATGTGTTTTCTGATGTTCAAAGAGTTGCACTGTTTTCAGTTTGAGGTTTTGTTGAACATTGGCAATGAACTGCAAATACTGGCCTATGTAATCCAATTCTGCGCTGGATGCTTTAAAAAAAGCAATCTTGCCTTTTCTCTTAGATCGACTCAGTTGACTTTTTTCACCTGTATTTAGTTTGAAACAACTTTTTGTTTCAGGTTTTTTCTCATACCTATGTAATTGCTAAAAAGAAGATTCAATCTCATTCTTGGTTGATTATTATCCTAATATGTTTGTAGATCTTGGAACTATTACTGAGGAAGTAGATATCTTTCCACATCGATTTTGTGAAATTAATTCTGGAAGATATCAGCTTAACTTTAATCCTTTCGAAAAACGAACTTGAATTAAGATCTCACTGTCTTTCAAGAAAGCATGAATCTGATTGCATTGAGAGTGCACTACTTTTTTTTCTTTTTAAAGTTTGTGAGTGATTGCTGGAATACACAGTCTCCTTTTTGACAGGAAAGGGTAATAGACTGTTTCCTGAGGTGGGATAATGTAAGTTCCAAACAAAAATCTTGGCTGATCGTAAACGAAAGCATGAGATAACAGCTTTTCAGCCAGTGGATGACAGTATTGTTGATAAAAGTCAAAGAAGGCCTGGCTGTGAAACCCAAAGACCTGTGCTCCACTGGAAGACCTGCACTGCTGTAAGCAATTCTAGCCTGGTAGTGGACTCTGCAGCACAAGTGTGTTATCTACTTTCTGGTTTCTGCGGAATTTTCAATATCTCAAATCTCCAGATGTAATTTTGATACAATCTGTGTCCTTAGTACATTCCACTCATGTATGGAGTTTCTAATTTTGTTCAGGGCTGGTATAATATGGGCCCATAGTCCTTCTCAGTTTGCAGACTACTATGGTTTATGAGTGTAGGTTTTTTTCCTATTGTTTAATTTTAGTAAGTATTAGCCAATGATCTTGTTGTTCACTTGTCTTCTGAGGTTCCCTTAGCAGCTGTTTGTGAACTTTTCCATTAAGTGCAACTCACAAATTTTAAATTATTGCTCTAGAATAACAGCTAGTGAACTCATTAATTTTGTCTATGCAAAATTACAAAATATAGAAGCATTCAAAGGAAGTATAAGGAAAATAATTGAAAAAAATAGAATTGCAGATGGAGTAGGCAAAATCTGAGAGGTTTCTGTATTTTTGTTTAGTCCAGACTCAATTTACGCTCATCATCTAGAAGAAAGTTGATAGGTGTTGGCAGTCAGTGTTTGTATGCTACTACAGACATGGGGGAGAGCCCAGTGAAAGCAATGACAACTCCAAAAACCTATCAAGCCTTAGAAGACTCAGTGAACGAAATGGAGTGAAAGAGGAATTGAGACCCTGAAACTTGGGAGTGCTTCTCTTGTGCAATGGATATGGAGTTGGAGCCAAGGCAAATGCCAGTGCATTGTGTGGTGGAATGTTTGCTTGCAGTAGTCTTATGGACACAAAATGTTACACCTCCTTGGCATAAGAAGAAGCCACGTTGAGTGTTAATGTTCCAATGCTTGCTTTTTCATTGGAAAAGTGACATGGAAGCCAGTGAAATTCTGAACTGAAATGAAAGAAGCGAGGAGCTCACAGTTACCCTTTTAATGTTACTTACTTCATCTTTTGACTTGGTATCTCCCTAGTTTTGTATTTCATTTTCTCTACTGTTTCCATGACAAGCAATATGGATCAAAGAGATTAAAACTAGTTTGAAATAGGCCACGATTCTTCAGGATATCAAGGTAAAATTTTAAAATAATCATCTTAGTTGGGAAAGCGTCTTTGTTTGCAGTGTGGCTGAGCTGCTGCTGGTAGCACTTTGTTTGCAAAGCGTTCTCAGAACCGTTATAACAACATCCACATTACTGATGCTCAAATTGGGAAATATTAGAAAAATTCATATTTTTTACAGGCTTTGTTAGAAGCAAAGAGCAAAAAGGAAGCCCGCTGTTTTTGAAGTAGAAACATTTTAATTCTATAATGGGTAGAGGGATGGGGGGACACAAAAACTTCAACACAAGAAAAGGCTACAGGACTTAATTGTTTTCACTGCTACTGATCTTAAGCAGGGGTCTTTGCTGAAGAGCTGATGATATGAAAACTGCGAGGGCAAGTTTGTTATAAGAATAATCATTATTTCTTATCTTAAAACTGAATTTCAGTTATCCAAGAGATGCTACATTTGTTTTAAATGCACTTCTAAGTTTTAGAAGGACAGGAAAGCGCAATCAGAAAGTGGAAAAATTCTTGTGTTAGAGTTTTCTTGTCTGTACCAATCCAGTGTGAAAATAAAAAGCTAAGTCTTGCAGATTGATCACCATCACACATGAGCGTGTTTGTGAGCTCCGTCACAGCATCTCGTTGGGCCAGTTGATGTTGTACTAATTAGATGTCATTCCCAATGGGATAATGGCAGATCTGCCCTCGTTGCCATGCTCTGGGATTAACTTAATGGGTGTAGTGCAAAATGCAGTGTGGGTTTCCACGAGAACAGGCTGCTGTAGGAACAGCTAGCTTGGTGCATTCTTGCCTCGGTAGACTTTGAAGTCATTTGGACCTTTTTTCTACAGCAGTCAGTGCTGGCAGATACCCTCTTGAATTCTGAGGTCAATCCATCCATGGCAAAGTCATTTTGTAAATACAAAAAAAAAAAGGACATTCCAATTTCACTGCAGGAGTCACTCCTTGACTTTTTCCTGATGCTGTGAAACAGGCCTTGCTGTCTTACGTATTAGAATGACTTGATTGAGATATTACCTGAAAAATTCAGTTGTTGTTGAGGGATTTTTTTATTCTTTCTGCCCTATTTGATAAGAATGAATGCTGCCCTTAAAAGTGTGTGGAAAAATAAAAATCTTCATTTTATAGAGTTCTGCTGAACAAGCAGGACTGTAATAGTCTTCGTCAAAATTAAATACCAACTAGTCCTGCTGCTCATATGGGACACACTTATTTGCATTTGCTCTGATCTTTTGCCCAAATAAATGAGCAGGAACCAAATAGGATTTAATTACAGGCTTATTTAAGTTTTCTTTTACACAGACAGTTGTGGAGTTTGTTTATCTGGGTAAAACTTCTGAAACATGGTCCCTTCTGCTGCATATTTTCTTTTTAAGAAAGAAGCACCTAGCCACTGATTTTTGGTTTGTTGGCCTTCAGTTCATCTCCTTCTGGTGGAAGCCAATATTTAGCATAATGACACCACACACTCTTTGTCATAATGAAAATAACAAATTAGATGATTAATTTTCTCTCTCTGTAACTCTGTAGCAAATTTTTTTGCATACTGATTTACTTTTTTCTGAGTCACCTGGTTTTATAGAATACTGTTTTATGTTAAGGAATTCTTTTTTACCAGAGCCTGAGGGATGTAAGATTATGTTCATTTTTCTACCGTTAGATTGAGTTTTTCATCCCTTCTCAGAAGAAATTGTTGCTTCTGACTTCTATCACTGTGTTATTTTTGGATTATTTGGATTTATATGCAGAAGATTATTATTTCATCATCCATAAATGTTTTTATTTGTGGCTTAAATAGTTAAATTCACATCAAGAACACATGTAAGTTTTCAGCAATTTTAGAAGTAAAAAATTTCAAACTAAATTTGTACTTGTTTTTCATGTTGTGGTGATTTTTTCATTCGCAGGGAGTGTGCACCAGAAATGCTAGCCTTTGTCCACGGGACAAGTTGCCTGATGGTGATCAAAAAGTGGACTCAATATGATTAAATTGTTTTACTAGATGAGATTTTTCCTAACTTCTGATCAGGAGGTGAGGTTTTTTTTACTGGTCCTTTCTGGCCTGCAGAATTAGTTCTACAGGTTTCTAGTACTAAGAGTAAGTAACTGTAGGATTAAATGCAAATAAATACATAAATCAGATTAAATGAAATACAAAGGAGCTTTTTGAAAACACTGCTTTCAAAAGAAAACAAATCTGGTTCTGAGGAGACAGTTGGGAAGCATATATGTATATTTTTAATATTCACGTTCAAGAGAGATTAAAGTATTCTTGTTTGTAAATACATGTATATTCTTATAAAGAAATTTGAAAACAGAGAAAGTATCTTAAACACAACATATGTTTCCACTGATTTTCATTTGTTTTCTTCAGTGACAAATCCACTTCATTATCCTGATTGGGATTGCAGGCTAGTACTGATAGGGAAAAATGAGCTCTTTGCCATATTACTTAATAAGTTAATTCAGGTTAGTTAGCTTGGTTATTTTGTGCAGGGGACAGGTGTTAGCCTCTGGCAGAAGTAATACATGATTTTTGAGATCTTGTGTCATTTTTTGTCTGCTGTTGGTTAGGAAAACATTTCTACCACGCAGCCAAGCTTTGTATATCAAAAGTCAGTAGTATGAAAATCAGTGAGGAAGAGCAAATAGAGTCTTTTTCAGACTTAGAATGTAGGATTTTTTTGAGATTAAGGCAGTATACAAGATATTGTTGTAAGCACTTTCAGGTCACTCAGTGTTACTTATAAAAGTTACCCTACCAAACCTTAACACCATCAGTAGAGAGCAAGAGACATGCACTGGTTTCTCTATGTGGTGATTCAGAATGTGAAGCCTTCTTGGAATTGCCTTCTGAGGAAGATTTTTTTTCTCAGTGGCTCTACGAGAAGGTATTAGCTGGCTAATGTTATCTTAAAAATACACACCTCTGGGTATGTAAAGCTGGGAAAACTTAATGTGTGCTGTGTTTTTTATCAATGAGTAATATTTCCAAAGTAAACATATAGCAGATAAAGGAAGCTTTTTAGCATTCAGCATAATACCTTCCCTACTCGGAGATGCATGCTCAGTGTGGCCTTGCAATACTTATCAGTGCACATACAACTACAATGGTTTTAATATAATGGTGTACATGCACAATAGCAAAGAAAGAGTAGTTAATACCATTGTTAAGCCAAAGATAAAGAGATTCTCCCTGCTATTAGATGTAATTACTGTTCAGGGTTTCACAAAGGCTCTTTTAAAGATGTTACATTTCTTCCTCTTGTAATACACAAAGAACAGAGAAATCATGGTTTAAATGATCTTGATGTTCATGGAGAACATAATGAAAAAAATCCTCTTTTAATGTTTTAATGTTCTTTTAAGTGGCTTTAATAACCACTTAGTTAAATAGAATTTGTTATCATTTTAAGAGATTAATTCTAGTCTGACAATTTTTGTCTAAGAAGTTTGACAATTGAATTCTATGACAATTAATCATCCAATTGGATACAATTTTGTTTCACATTTATATATTTTTTTTTCTGTTTAAGCCAGTGGTAAGTCTTGAAAACATTGTGTTCCAGGTGATATAAATATATTTTTCTATTTACAGTTTTTTGATTTAGCTACAGCAGAAATGAATGCTCAGCCCTTTGCAGGTTTCGAATATCCATTTCTCTTATGCTGGAGAATATGGCTATATTAGTGAAAAAATACGTTAAACTTGAAGAAAGTGGGGACAGGGAAAATACTGGAGACTGCTGTGAAAGAACATTCACAGGTGTACATAGTCTTAAAAAAACAAACAACATCAACAAAAAACAGTAGAGGGAGGACAAACAAAAGCCCTATTCTTTTGTTATGTAGCAAATTAAAAATAATCTATTAATTGAATTGGCAGATCATCCTGGAAAGATAGCACTTACGTTACAGTGGTCTGTAACCTCTGGAAAAAGAATTAGTTTCCTGGAATTAGTTTAGATTCTGATCCTAACTTTCCTAATTCATAAGTGGCTCTTTTCTACCTTCTGTTGTTACTCTTCTGTAAACCCCAGTTCCCTCTCTATTTTGATTTATTTTGTTTTGATGTGTCCTATGATTCTGTGTTCAGGATTATTGTGGTTACGAGGTAAGAAACATTTCATGTGCATTGAAAAAAATATTTGCTTAAGTAGTCTTATGTACATAATTAAGTGCTAGAATGTAATGTTCTTAATTTTGTTTTGCTCTTAGACTACTAGGGCATGTCATTTGAATACATAGTTTTTGCAGCTCTCATCCCTTTTGAACTTCAATCTATATGTTAATATCTGCAAATAGTGGCAACAGAACATTTTTGGAACTGAAGTGTATCATGACTAGTGGGAGTTGGAAGAGAACCTTTTGGTTTGCAGCATGACGCTTTGCTATCTTCAAGCACAATGGTAAAATCTATCTCTGTACAGAAGGTCATTGTAAGTCCTATTTCCACTTGATCAGAAAGTCCATCATGATGGAAAATAGATATTGCTCTGCTGACTTTATGGGAGCAAACTCAGGTGTCCGAGTTTGTCTCAGAAACAAACTGATGCAGGTCCTTGAAAGTTCAAGTGGAGAACATACTTTTAGCTCTGCCTTTTGCATAAGACTGAATTTTACTGCAGGTTTATGAATTATCCTACATAAAAGGCCATCCTTCATCAGATTTTACCATATGGTTAAAACATATATGCATATTTTTTCTGTTACTTCCAGGCACTGTGAAGCAGCTGGTATTAATGAATAAAAATAGCCAGCAAAATCATGGCGTGTGGTTGCTGGAAGGAACAATTTATAGTTAGGAATCTTGTAGGTTACTTGAAGGAAGAAGAAAGGAACAACCCAAAACATGTGACCTCTGAAAACGTGGATGATCTCTAAGTATAATTTGTATTTTGAGCACCTGTACTGCTCAAGGCAACGTAATATGGAACTGAGTAGAAGACAGTAATTCAATTCCTACTGCTAAATTTTATAGGGAAGGGAATTGAATACTGGTGGGCGTAGTGGCTTTGGGTTTTTTTGTTTTTGTTTTTTTTTAATGCAAACACTATTGCTGTAGTTTTCTCTCATGCTGACCATTGTATCAAGATATCTTGGAGATATTTGAAAGAGAAATGGATGTGCCTTTTGTCTTTCAAAATAGATTAAATATAACTTAAAGATAGAACTTAATATAACTTATATAAAAATATAACTTAAAGAGCATTTATGGTGGATCTAGTAGACAAAACTATGAGATTTAGTAATTTTTTTTAATAGCTCTGTGTTACATTTTTATCTTTCTAAAAAATAAAGTAGATCTGCCTTAATTTACTAAGAGTAATAACAAAATATAAGATCTTTCTGTTACAGAAAATGACTTTAATAGGCTTTAGCGTTTCATAACTAATAGCTACCAAGTTCAGTGGATAAGCAGCAAATTTTGTACCTTCACTTGGGCATCGTTTTTTTTTTTTTTGTTTTGTTTTTCTTTGTTTTGTGTGGGACAAGAAGTAGGTCAAGGGCAGTGGTTCAAACAGTTAAAAGGCCAGTATAACATGAAAATTCTGTAGGGTGGGAAAGCTAAAAAGTATTATGGCATTGTAATGAGAAAAATATTGAGACTTAATTTGCAGGTGTAGCAAAATGCTAAGTCACAGCTTGAACCAGTGATTGACCACCTGGTGGGAAGGCAGGGCCAACCCAGCGGAGCTCAGGTGCATGCAATCTATCTGAGTGAACAGAATGGGTAGAGCCAGGAGCCACCCTTTCCCAGACTTCACTTAATGGCTGCCAGTGGAAGCAAGGGTATTTTGCTCTGGAGATTCCTGCATGCTTGAAGCCTTCTGAAGGTAAGCAGCTTTTTTTCCTTCATTTCTGTATCCGTAGCCACTGCATTTGGGCTTGTCCTCATTTGTTGCAGCCGAAGATTTTGCTACCTTGCTGTTATCGTTGTACTTTCCTTCACGATATAGCAGTACGCATTGAAACTGTAATGGCTAGCAGATTTCCTAATTTTTGTAAGTACAGAGCAGCAGCAGGAAAGAGAGAGAGAATGGTTCTTTACAACTTCTGTAGAGCTGGGAAGATTAACATCAAATGCAGTCTTATGTTTCCCTAAGAGAAGAGGGGTGATGCCAAAAGATCAGAATAGTATCATAATAAATTTAGAAGTGGAAAGTATTTTACAGAAAGGCATGGTGTTTCATAAGTCATTTGATTGACAACAAAAGAAAGCTTCCAAGTTAGGTTAAGTTGGTGATGGACAGAGGTCTTTGATCTAGAGAGAAACATAGTTACAGTTAGTGTCTCAAAACTAGTCAAAGAAATTCAGATGAGATATATAGCTGTATTTTTTTTAGTGGTTATGGTTGTAGATTAGAACAAATTACCTAGAGAAGCGATTGTTTCTTTGTTTTGTTTTCATATGTATGATGTAGGAGTATCCGTGTGAAATATATGGGAGGGAAGGACTGTGCAGACTTACACCATGTGGACTAGGTTCACAGGAGGGACCATCTGCAGAATATGTTCATCTGCTCTCTGGTTTATCCTGAAGAAGTTCCTTGATTGCATATGGTGCACTGATGCTATAATGACAAAGAAAGGTGACGTGCAGAAGCATATTTGTCTGTAACCAAATTCTTCTTCCTTAAAAGGTTGAAGGGAACATAAGTAGGCTAATGATGTCAAAGACGAACAACGTATTTCCTGAAGACGATGCTTGATGGATCTGTGAACTTCGGAAAAGCCAATAGGAATAAATATCTAGTGGTTTTGTGGCTTTATTACAGAAAAATTATTGGAATATGGAAATCGTAAACAGCAGTAGTTGAGGCTCTGTGATTCTCTTGGCAGGCAGGCAATTCTAGTGGAAGCTCCAGTTTCATGATTAAAATTCCAAAACTATTTTAAGTCTTTTAATTAATTTCGAAAGACAATGCTGCTTACTACTGTTAAATTTAGCTTTCAGTTTCCCCACCATTGTTGCTAATAGCATATTAAAACTTGGACATATGTTTTTTTATTAACTGATATTATCAATTATGCCTTTGTCTGGCAAATAAGAAATTCATAATGCATGCAAAGTGATCCTAATATATTGCTTTCATTTTGTGCTGGAAAGAGCTGATAGCTTGTAATTTTTGCTGACTGCCAGTAGGTTGCTGTGGATGTCAGATGAACTTTATTGAGTAAAAACACTATTCAGGAAGGCATACCTTGATTTCAGCAAGGAACTTATGAAGATGGAAGGTGCTTTTAGTTAAACAAAAGTTGATCATAACAAAAGATGCAGTTGCAAAGACCAAAGTAATGACTCTGAGACTATTAGCCTACCTTGCAACAGGATGTTAAGAGAAGTCTAGAATGAAAAATAGTTTGTTGTAGTTTATAAAGATGGAAATAAACAACTGTGGTAGTGAGGGACTTTAAAACCTTTTAGAGAAGAAGTGTTTGCAGGATTGCTGCATTTTTTGCTAAGCAAACTTAATTCCTGAGTTCCCACATGTGAGGTTTTTCTAATTATACCCAGCTGAAATTTAGCAACCAGAGCTGGCAGCTGGCATGCTATGATTTTGTTGTTGTTGTTGCTGGAGAAGGGTTTGGAACACTCATTCTTGGCAAGTTCTTACCCATAAACTGCAGATTATTCCTCATTGTGGCTTAAAAAAAAAGAAAAGAAAAATCCTTTATATCAAGTAGTGTGTCACTTCCTCTCGATATATTCTTGACACTAATGTTTTTAAATGGAGCTTCTGCATTCTGCATGCTGTGACTTGTTGTACACAAAATATCTTCCAGTGGAAAAAGTGATTCACTCACAGAGGTTGATGGTGCAGACTCTCAAACTGGTTGTAGAAAGCACTGATGTTAATGCAGAGGGAACAAGCTGCCCAATGGAAACTACTGGTTTGCAAGTTCAAACTTATACTGCTTCGTGGTAAGTTACCCCTTTTTCAAAAGGGCTAATGTGAGTTAAGAGTGCTCCTTTATAGTTCTTTCAGACTAGCACAAGCATTCAGAATCACAGGGTTGCTATTTAAAGAATAGATCGTTAACTGGTTGAAAATGAAGTATGTATAAAATCGCACTGTTGTCTAATGAATGTGGGTACCACATCATTGCCTACATATTGTCGTTCTGAATTGGTGTTAATTATCTCATTCCATGCAGTTGCCCACACTTGCTAGTTGCCCAAATGTGCTGTTCATTCTAGGAATCGTTAAACTTGAGCATAAAATATTCTGTGACTTCTTAGAAATACAGAATATTAGGATAGATATATAAAAACTTATACATAAAAAGATCTAAATTTTAATAAATTTGATGTAAGCTGTTTATTAAAGTGTGTTAACTTAATATCTCTTTTCTGTATTTGATATGCTAGGATGTCCATCTAGGATGTATGGGATATTATATCTATTCATGCTTTTAAACTGGTATCTGACATCTCAAGATGGCATGTAAAATTTTATGGCACGAGAGGTGCTGTTACTATGTCAATCTGTTGAGGATGATAGCACTTACAGAATTCTCCATAGCTGTTCTGTTCTGGCATGCCTCATGTGTGCCTGCTAAAATGAGTACAATGTAGGTCCCCTAAAGGGAGCCTACTAGAAAGCTGGAGGGGGACTCTTAGCAGGGAGTGTAGTAACAAGACAAAGGATAACAGATTTAAATTGAAAGAGAGTAGATATAAATTAGATGCAGGGAAGAAATTCTTTAATCAGAGGGTGGTGAGACACTAGCACAGGCTCCCTGGGAAAGCTGTGGCTGCACCCTCAATGGAGGTGTTCAAGGCATGGTTGGACGGGGCCCTGGGCAATCTGATCTGGTGGGGGGCAACTAGGCGGTTGCAACTCAATCTATAAGGTCCCTTCCAACCCAAATCATTTTGTGATTCTGTGTTTTGAGTTAACTGGGAAGCAGTCTGCCAAGAACTTAAGCTCTATTTTCAGTACAATAGGAGAACAAAATACTGCAAGATAAGAAAATATGATGGTAATAAGGCATCCTATGATGAAAAATAAATGCTGAGAATGTTTAGTATCCTGCCTTCAAAACTATAAGCTTTTTGAGTTCCCTTAGTCTTTCAGTGCTCTAAAGATGACTGAACTGTCACTGACCCTGGGAGCCAGGTCTTAGGAGGTGTTTTGCTTAATTTTGATAAGTAATGCTACATACTTTGTAGGAGCTGGTCAGAGGTTTACATAAACAGCATCTGGGTCTATTAATATTAAAAGCAAGGGGTTTTTGTTAATTAGCCATTTTGGAGAATGTCTTTGTTCTATAACATGCGAAATTAAAAAAGCAACCAGAATATGTTGTCTTCTCTGATAGAGAAATTTCATGCAATTAAGATGGTTTTAAAAGCACAGTGTAAGGGCTTTCTAAATTTTTAATGACTAATGGAAACTTTCTCTTTTTTTTTTTTCTTTTTTTTCTTTTTTTTTTTTTTTCAGTTTGGATGAGGGCAATTGAAACCTTTCTCCAGAAGGCCTTTCTTTCAAAACAGTTTCTTTATAAATTCCTCCTGTGTCTTGGTATTATGTAAGCTAATGAGTCCCTTGACTATAATAAATATTGGTTAGCTGACCTTTTTAAACAACAGTTTAAATAGTTTGGTTTCAACCCAAGGCTATTTGTAAATTACTTTTATTTATTACTCACATTGAGTCAATTCATTTTTCTGTAAAAATGAGATTATTAAGATCTGACATTAGGCTGAGAAATAAAGATACCAGATTCATTATTGATCACGCAATGGCACTGTAGCCCCAGTACATACATAAGTGTTGAAATTGTAGTTGGCATATTCTAAGGACATTTGTAAGATTTTGAATCTCTGCCCATTCATCTTTTTACAATGTGAGACCTCTGCGTCAAAATTCAAGCTCTTTATTTAAAAGAAAAAAAAGCAACAACAAAAAAAAAACACAACAAAGCAATAGAGTTCTAAGACAACGGTAAAGCAAAGCACTAGGAACTCTCACCAGAATGCCTTCTTAATGTTATAAATATAGTTAACTCTTTGTGGTTGGTTGGTTTGGTTTTGATGATTCGTTTAGGGTTAGGGGACAACTATTCCAGCAAGGACCTGGCACTTCTGATGGACAAGGAAAACACGAGTCAGGGGATCTGGCCTTGTATTAACATTCTGAAGCAAGTCCTGGAGAAGGCTGCAAGGATGGTCAGAGAATGAATACATGAAGTGTAAGGAGAGGTTGAGGGAGTTGATTTTTTTTTTTTTTTTTTTTTTTTTTTTTCCAGCCTTTAAGAGAAAGCTAAAGGGAGACTTTGTTACTTTCTACAGCTATCTGATGGGAGATTTGGAGAATACGAAGGCAGGCTTTTATTGGAGGTACGTAGCAGTTAATAAGAGTCAAAGCCATTTGCAAGAAGGGGAATTGTTATTAGGAAAAAAAATATTGTCAGAGTAGTTAAATAATAGAAATAATTGGCTAGAGAATAGGTGGTATCTCTGTTCTTTAGGATAATCAGAATGCAACTAGTCAAGGTCTTGAATAAACTGCTTTCAATGGGAGTTGAATCAAATGTGCTCTGGAGGTCCCTTCCATCCTAAATTATACCATGAACCTTGGAGGAGAAAAGGGAAGAACAAAAGGTTTTAAAAAAAAATAAAAAATAATAAAAAAAAAAAATCTAATTGCTCTGATGAAAATTGATTGCTTGTTGTGATGTTAAAACTCATCCATGGAAGGATTTGGATTTTTTTTTTTTTTTTTTTTTTTCAGGACACGCTTTGGAATGAAATGACTTTCCTTTCTTTGTTCTGAAAAAGTTGCATGTATGACTTTCCACCTGTTAGACAAGAAAAAATATTTATCTTTGTACTGTATGACCTGCTTCCTCCACAAACGAATATCTGTTCCATGGGAGTTATATGTTTCTGTCTTTTCATTAATCTTCATCTTCCAGTGGTGGGGAAAAAAGAAAGCCAACAACTTCAGGAAATGCTTAAAAAAAAAAAAAACATTAGATCTCAGTTGTTTTCCTCGCTGTAGTCTTTCACTTTAAGGAGGAAAGTTATCCTTGCAAACTAGGAGAAGGGGAAAGGTTTTGAGGTCAAACACTGCTCAGTGTTAGCAGACCTTAGATTTCCTGTGATTTATGCAAAAATATTCTCAAATGCAAAATCTAGCCTTGAGCTTAATGACTGTAGTAAAAATTAGATTAATCAAACTTTTTGAATGAAGTAAATGAGAAATGATGAAGAGACACGGCATATGGAGTTTCCGTGAAGTGGGATGTGGTTTAGAATCTTGAGTTTTGGACAAAGGATGGAATCAGAATTTGAGGAAGACTTACTTTGGTTATTGGACTGATGGGTTTATATACCTGTAACTAAAATATTAAGAAATGAGTATTTTGCTTCTTATTTCCCACTATAAACTCGTACTCAGGAAGGGACCGAACAGTAATTCCCTTCACCTCTACTATTTTTACAGGGATGTGAAAATCAAGTGTTTTTAATGTCAGAGCCCAAGTGTGTTAAATAACTATTAAAAATGTTTTATTTCATTTTTCTTTGGGCCTTTATGATTATTTTCCAGATGTGTCCATTCCAAATAAATATCTATGAACTTTCATTTGGGCAGTCAGAAACCACTAATGAGTTGTCATAGCAGCTGTCAGACTACTACCTGTTTTCAAACAAATTCCCTATCTTCTTGTGTTTCTTAAAAGCATCTAATCCCAAGCAGCACTGAACATTTTTGATTTCTAATGAAGCACTCAGCAGTGTGGAAATCAACCTCATAAAGAGATTCATAGGCCGTTAGAAATGTATCTTCAAAATGTCAACTATAAACATATTTATGGTATGAACAATTGAAGTCTTGTGCCCGTTCGTATTATAGAAGGTGGAACAAACACAGGAAGATTGCATCTGAGGATGACTACTCTGCGTTTGGATGTGCTTTTCTTTTCTACTTATTTCTGCTTCTTTGAATGCTATAATTTGCTTCCTCATTGGGTGGCTGACTCTAACTGCTGTCAGGCATATGCTCATTTCCCTGCCACTTTCTTCTTCTTGTTCCACAGGCAACTGAATGAGTTGCATGCCAGAAGCTTATTGTGAGCTGGAAAGAGCATGAAAGTGTCCTTTCTGGCTTTACTTCAATATCTTAGCCAGATCCTGATGTTGGGTGGAACCCGGAAAGTATTCACATAGAAAAACAATTAAGAAAATACCATGAAGAGTATTAATTTGATTTTATTTTCTTAATGTGAATTTATCTGACTCATTTGAGCAGTGCTTATTTCAAAGACTCAGAAATACTTTTTTTTTCTTAAACTAAATAATGAAAATATTCCACTTGCTTTTTTTTTTTTTTTTTTTTTTTTTTTTTTTTTTTTTTTTTTGTAAGCAAGCTGGAAGTTAAAACTTCTTAATTCCTTAAATTCAGTGGGAGGAAACTGGTTTCGGAGTAATGAAACTGGTTCTGTGTTGTAAACACAGTTCCTTCTTGCTGCTTATAATATAGTTTTTTTTTTTTTTTTTTTGGTAACAAAAAAACCTGGCAATAATTATTCTATAAGAATAAGTTAATCCATGCTTTAATAAATGCCTTATATACTTATTGTTATATGTGAATTGATAGCTTCCAAGACAAATCAAACAGCTCTGACTATGATCAACCAGAAATAGATAAATAATGCACATGGATAATTCTTTCCTAGGTGGAGAACTGAAGGTTGAATGTTGTTTACAGAGATTCCTCTTGAAATTTTGGAGCAGTTTGGTTGAGTAATGCTTCAGTTACAAGGTGAGAATGTTAATAAAAACGTGAATAGATTAATTAGCTCTAACACTTACTGCAGTTCCAAATACAGTTGTATGTACCTTTTCAAGATTCTTTATATTTGTTATGAAAAGCAGACTTGCATTGCAGTGCACAGACAAGGAACTCAAAAGCTAAAGGCAGACTTTAACATCAGTTTTCATGTCAGATAAGGATTTATGATCATGGCATCACTCATCATCCAGATTACGGCTGGTGACCAAGTGAACTAGAAACAGGAAACTAGAAACATTCTTTTCAGGAATGAGAATGTAAGGTTTAATGTCTATTGCTTTTTTCCAGCAAATAGTGAAGTGTCTGTAGAAAAAAGTAAACCTACTTGTTCATTTTCAGACAAGTATGTTGCAGAAGCACAAAGTTCAAGCATGAGCTCATCCCATCCTGTGGGATGGTTTTAGCATGTATCTGCTGACTGATACTTGGGGGGAACAAAACAAGGCTTTAATGATGCTGGGAGGAGGGTCAAACTTGAAACCTTAAAACTTGGAGTTAGATTAAGTGAATTTGCAGAATAATTTTATTCTTGCTTTGTTTGGCTTTTGCTTCCTTGATTTGGGTTTTCCAGTACATCATGCCTGTCATCTTCCTGGCTGAGTTTTTTCTGGGTGGGTCAGAGAGTAAATAGAATAATGCATCAAATCCATCTGTTCAGTATTTAACATCCCCAAACTAAGGTAAAACTGAGTTGTTATTACACAGGAAGACAGAATGTATAGCACTTCAGCTATCAGTTATTTTGGCATTAACTGAGGAACCAAGGAGAATGTGTTAGGAACGCTTTTGCAAACAGTGTTAACCACTTTCTACTGAGACTGATAGCATGCTGCTGACGGAGAAGGATTTGAATGTAGATGTTATGCTGGTGAACTTTTCAGATTTCTTAATTCTAAATTATGTTGTAGAGAGAAGGGAAGTGAAGAAGAAGTAAATTTCCTGAATGGTGAGGGATAGGTTGATGTCAACAAGCCTTCTGGATTAGTGCTGATGAATAGCTGTAAATGAAGTTATTAAGTTTTGGAAAGATTTTCTTGTTCCACAGTGACTCTAATGAAAGCAGGGATTAAACCATTTGTTTTCATATTTTCCCAGGAAACCTATTTATTTCACTCTCCCTTCAAGTCAATTGAAAGGTTTCTAGAACTTTTTTCAGTGTTTTTTCCACTGTCCTCATTATTTGCATGGAGTATCATGTTACTTTACAAGTAATATGGGGGAATACTGATTGAATGACAAGATAGAATTTAGTGAGTCAGATATAGTTTGTAAAGTTATTGTCCAGAATGACTTTTGTCTGTGTGTGAATGTCCTCTGTTTACCACAATTGGTCCTTGTACAGTGGGTTGTTTTGCGTGGGTTAATTGATAACAAGTATCGTTTGTTATTTGTGGCAATAAGGTAATAAGAAGCGTGGAACCATCTTACTGTACTTTCTTAAGCCTGAAACCATCCCTCCGCTTGCCTCCTCTTTCCCCTCCCTCCCTCTTCCCCCCTCCCAAAAAAAACCCCAAACAAACAACCAAAAACTAGCCCCAGAAATCAAGAATGCTCCAAAACTTTTGACTGCAATTGCAACTGCTTCAAGGGAAAAGAGGTATATCTATGTCCCTCAGTCCTGTGTCATACTGCTTTGGTTATGCTGTTCTTATTCTAAACCTAGTGAATGAAACAAAAAAAGGAAGGGCTCTCTAATGATTAAGAGCTAGTGGGATCTTGAAGGAAATGGATTTACTGCTCATTCCATGTAACCTGGAGCAAGGCTCTGTGGGCAGATGTTCAGAGGTGCCTAGCTGAATGGGAGGTAGCTGTCTGACAGGATGGAGAGCTCATGCTTTTCTCTTCTAACACATCTATTGCTTCCACTTTGTTGGAGAATCTTAGGCATCTGCCTTCTACATGTTTCCTTGTATCTAGCCTTGCATTATCTGTTGGCTCCTTATAAATCGAATTTTTTTTAATATTAAAATGCTCAGCTTTATGCATGAATGTGACCCCACTCTCTTGTAACTACTAGCGAATAACATAATGCAAATAATTATCGTTTAATGTAGTGAAATTAAAAGATACATCTGGCAGGGTTAATGCAGAGGATAAATGACTTTATTATTCCTGTCTCCTCAATGGATAAATTGCACCACTTTCAATATGCACGATTATGTAGTTTGAATTAATGATGATATGCTAGTGAATTATTTTAGTATGTCCTTACCACAGTAATATCATAGAACCATAGTTCTATCACAGTTCATAGTACCATAGAATATCGTGTTGTATATGATATGAGAGTAATATCATAGAAGATCGTGGCTTTAATTCAGTAGGTGTGTATTAGCACAGTATTTACAATGGTTTCTTGGGCTGGGAAGTCTTTGACTTCAGAGTTGGCCCAGCTCCCAGATTTTCCTTAAAATAATGTGCTTGTAAGAGCATGGCAGCTTCTGTTGGATCATTCGTACTATTAGAGATGCAGTTAGTGGATGCGCATCACCGAACCGTTGTTGAATCATTGGAAATTTGGAAAATGTTTTTCATTCAGCTCAGATCCAAAACTATTTTTAAAATTCTTTTTATTGGAATAGAATTGCATATAAAACACTTATCTATCCAACAGTGCAGTGAAATTGTATGTTTAAAAAATTAATTTCAGTGATTTGTGTTTCAGAAATTTTAAATAAAATAAACCTTCATCCAGAAAATCAGTGTTCAGCTGTAGTGCAAGAACAACTTGCCAAGCAGTCAGCTGAAGCAGGAGGTTCCAATTCGCAGAGCTTTAGGGGCTCCTGGCAGAGAGGACAACTGCTATGTACATGTTGACAAGTACAAGATAAGCAAGCTTCCCACTTGCTGCAATCTTGTCAGTTTAATTGCCCTTCAGTGGCCATTTGTGATAGCCACTTGAGAAGTCAGTACTGAGGATACAAGTTTAAGTCAGATTCTGCTAGTTATCAAGTAATTGCACGTTTTTGGCAGAAAAAGTAGGGCCTGGCTTAAGAGGGGTGAAAGCTACCACAGCTGTAAAATTCAAAATAAAATATCTGAGATTCTGTTATTAAACCTATAGCCAGCAAAATTCTAAAACCAAAATATGTCTTTTCAAAGGAGTCAAAGCTTCTAAAGTTAGGACATTTGCCTAAAAAATTAAAAGCAAAGTCTCTTGCTATCTGCTTCAATATACATAAATATACTCACAAGGATGTGTATCGTGGGTTTAAAAATGCAAATTTCTGTTAAGAGAACCTCATTTCTCATTAGTGTAAGATGAGATAGAGACTGGCATTTTAAGGATATTTTTCCTGTAGCGATTAAGCTACATGAGGAAATGTTACGTATTTGGTAGAGTAGGTTATAATTTTCTACACTTGAATATGAAGTTTTGATCTTGTTATGCTAGGAGAAAGCAAAAATTGCTTTTTGATACACTGATACTGTAGAATTTTCCCCTTGAGGATGACTTTTTATTCATATTGCTTAAACACTTTTTAGTTCTCTGCCTTTTAAAACTACTTCTGTTATTTTCAGTTCAAATTCCCAGGATTTTACTCTAAATGTTTGAAGTGATTTTTTTTAATTTCAAACATTAAAATACCTTTACTAATTAGCTCTCTCAATTTTTCTGTGTAAATTAGCCTCAATTTATTCTTAATGCTCAAACTTGAATTTCTTTAACCCTATTTTTCTAGTAGTGTAACTGTGAAGGACAGGGAATAACAAGGTGTTAACAGCTGTGACTTCATACGTAATTAACAGCACAGAACCATAACTTTGGTCTGTGATGTGATGTAACTTTAAGTCCTGTTGCTGTCAGAGGAGACTTTGGAGGCTGAACTCTAGCTGGTTTATTTATTAAGTTTGTTTTGATTTATATAATGCTTAATGCAGTAAGGCCATGATCTGAAACAGGCCTTCCAGGCATTCTTGCGGTACAGATATGTGTAACATTAACTCTCTTACGTAGTACATTCTTCTTCCAAGAAGCTGCTTCTGGCTTTATGAATTATTTTTTCTTCAAAAGTACTGTACTAGTTTACCATCCCCCTCTTCCCCTACGTGTTTTAATTCACCATTGACCTTGCATAGGTCATCTTTAAATTATTTCTCAGTCTTTAGTGGGGTTTAGAACATGTTCTGGTTTAATATAGGCTTCAGTGTTTTTCTTCTTGATGTTAGCAATTTAAAAGACAAGTAGATTGCTAAATACATAATTGAGACATGAAACATTGTTATGCAGTGTGATACCTTCTGCGACCGTGGATTTGCTTTTGTTTTGTTTTTCTTCTGTTTCCTTGGAGGCTGCTGATTACAGAATTGATTAAGTTGTCACATTGCTTGGCAGTTATCTACCAGAGATTAACCTTACTCCCTTTATGTGGAAGAAGGTATTTGTAGCAATGCCTGTGTGGTCTGTACCATGCAAGCTGTAGAGGGTAATATTTATTTTTTGTGGGGTTATAGAGAAGATTGCTTCTAATAGTCAACACAGTCAGTGAGTCTTTGTCATTTACTATAAACCATAATTCAATATACCAAGAAGATACTACTTTTGAAGTATCAGAAATTGAGCAATTTTAGCAGCTGGAAGTATGCACTGGGACAGAGTAACAATCCACTTGTTCTCTTCTTGTACTGTTTCCTTGTCATTGTTTCTCCGGTTTTGGAGAAAGTATACTCTGCTCCACGGAGTATTGATGTGACTGTATATAGAATCATAGAACTGTTTGATTTGGACGAGACCTTAAAGAGGCTATGTAGTCCAACTCATCTGCAGTGAACAGGGACGCCTACAGCTCCATTATGTGCACAGAGACCCTACAGCCTTATTTTGGAAAACAAGGAATGAGGCATGCACCACCTCTCTTGGCAACATGTTCCAGTGCCTTACCACTCTTGCTGTAAAAACAAACAAAAACAAACAAACAAAACGAACAACCAAATCAAAACAAAAAATCTACTTCATTTCCTTCTATCTCCCTTCTTTTGGTGTGAAACCATTTTTCTTTGTCCTGTCACAGCAGACCCTGCTAAAGAGTCTCTCCCCTTCCTTCTTATAGCCCCCCTTTAGATAATGAAAGGCTGCTCTCAGGTCTCCCTGGAGCCTTCTTCAGGCTGCACAGCCCCAGTTCTCTCAGCCTGTCCTCGAAGGGAGGTGTTCCATTGCTTGTGTTATTTTTGTGACCCTCCTTTGGATGCATTCTAGCAGGTTTATTTCTTTCCTGTTCTGAAGACTCCGTATCTGGACACATTACTCCAAGTGAGGTCTCACAGCGTGGAGCAGAGGGGCAGGATCAGCTCTCTGACCTGCTGGCTGTGATTCTATTGATGCATCACGGAGTATGGTTGGCTTTCTGGTGTGTGGGGGCACACTGCTTGCTCGTCTGCTTTTACATTCTGCCTGTGTCACAAATTTCCTTGATGTACGTATGTGTATGAAGGAGGGAGAGAAGGAATTTAAGGGGTAGCATTGAAAAGTTTCCACAAAATATACTCTACTTAGTTTGCATTAAGCAAGAAAGAAAATAGAAATGAAGATACAGAATCTCTTAGAAACACAATTAACTGAGAGAATGAGAATTAGATGATATTTCTCCTGGAGTTCTGATAAAGCCTATTTGAAAACTGTGTATAATGTCAAACTTTTTTAATACATCTGTCCATTCAGGTTGTCTCCCAAGAGTATCTATATTTTGGAATTGTAATACATGCCAGTGTAACAAACTCAAGGTCCAGTAATGATGTTCCTGAAGTCAAAAGCTGAAAAGCAGGCATCAGCATGAATTGGATCTGCCCCAGAGTTTGCTTGACAGTGTTCACATAGCTCTTTCTGTTTGTCATTAACAAAAGTTGTCAGAGAATTTGCTCTTTTGCTTCTATTTGGTTTATTGACTTTCCACTGTTATGCTAATAAAACTTTTTGTCGGCAGATGCAAATAAGACTTAGTTTAGCAACAGCAAAACTTTTAAACACATCTTTTATTTTTTTCCTTAGTTGCATTTTGAGAGCTGAATGGGAACCACATGAAGAAGGCAGATATAAACGTTCACAATACAAAAATCTGCAATGCTGTTTTTGCTGACACTTTCTCCCCCTTCCCCAGGTATGTGCTGTTAGTGAAAGGCTGTAGCCTTCCACAGATTCTTAGAAAACTCAGGTGGTGTTTGAGGGATAAAAAATTTGACACTGTAATTTGAGTAAGGTCAGTTGGAAAGAAAATGCAGACACATCTAAACAATTACAAGGTCTTCCTGCACTTGCACTCAGGATCCAGACTTAATTACTTGTATCCCAATTAAATGCCTTGAAAGGCTTGAGGGACTACTTAAACAAAGAAACGCTTTCTCCTTTGCATAGATAACTAAATCTATTTTATGATGTCCATAAAAGCACAGCGTTACTGATATTAGAGACTGAAAATCTATTGAATTTCAGGAGGAAAGGATGACTGTTTACAGCTGCTTAGTTGTCAGAACTGTCAGGGGTTTCTCCTTTAGCTGGATTGCTCAGGGCTTGTACTTTGAGAATAAGGCCTTATGGACCGTTGCCATTTAATTTGAAGTTCTGCATGTTAGTAGCTATGCCACCTTTACTTGTGTCTCGCTTACTACAGTAGATATGTTTACCAACCTGGCTTCAGTGTATTGCATAGAAAACTGTCATAAAGTGCCTTTTTTTTTTTTTTTTTGTGAAGGGCTGGTAAAACTTGTAATACTGTTTGAATGTAAGGAAGCTAAGCTGACAAGAAGAAACTGGGAGAAGAATTGATAAAGATCAGACTTTGCAACTTCTGTCAAGCTTGTTGGGCCTTTAGTTCTTAATCACCTAGAAAAGATGTGGTAACATCTAATTACTGAAGTTTTTGACGATGCTGAACTGAAAATAATCTAGAAATGCCAGCTCTCCTGAATCCATGAAATCAGAAATAAAGATTGAAAATGATAGTCTTTGGTAAATGAAAGGCTTAAAAATATAAACCAAAAGCAGATAAATACAAAGAAAAGAAATACACATGTTCAGTGTGACAGAGAAGTCTGAAAATCCTATCACAGAATGGAGAGAAAGGGTAGTTAAAAATAATTTTGTAAAGTGGTATTTCAGGCAAATGCTACTGAATGGTTGCTAACGTGAAGACCCTTGAGGCCTTGTCTGATCTGTAAAGCTTGATCGTTGTTCTGTAGTGTATGGCTGTGATAAGGCCGAACTTGAACTGCAGTGCTCAGTGAGAGGCATCTTGTTGATGGAATTCTGATAAAGGAGAAGGGATGCAGTGAAATCCATCTCCATCTTTGCACAGGAGAATCTCATAAAAGCTCATTCACTTATTCATGTTCACATTTCCATATTTGTGTAAAAACTTTAACGAGAAATCTGATGACTTTGGCAGAACTTAATAGCCTTTCCCTCTCTCCTCACCAGCAGCTTTCTGATGTAGCTACGAAGTGAATCGCCATATGCCTCAGGCTTCAGTTCTGCTGTATCTTCTGCTTTAATTTAGTAGTCACATCATTGTATTATCTTCTCCAGATGTGGTTTTGTTACATCTGGCTAAAATTCTATTTGGCATAAAATTTTGAGATCTTAGAACTTATGTTCATGCAACTTTGGGAAAATATAGGGATGTGGACTAGAAAAGACTGAAAGGATATCATAATAGAAAAGAAACAGCGAGGTGAGAAAATGATGTGCTTTGCAGTTGGGACTTTGCAAGGGCTATTTTTTAACTCTTTGTCACAGAATGTTTTGATATATTGATGTTTATGTGCACAAAGAAGGTGGCTCTGCAGAGGAGATAAACTTGATAGTGTAGGTCCTTTATTTAACTCAGAGACAAGATGATGCTGGGAGCCATTTTCCAAGCAGTGAAACAGCATTCCAACAGTGAGTGAACAAAGATATATTTCTGTTTGGACTTATTTTGTTGCTTGGTATTTAGTCTGTTTGCAGCAGGCATATTAATATCACCATGACTTTATCAGTTCAAATCCCACGTAAAGCTATTAAGTAGGCACTGGCTTTGTTGCTATTGCTCTGAATGTTGTGGCTTCATTATTGAAATATAATGGTTAAATGGGGTGTAGCATTCTCTGTGGCCATCTGTTCTTTTAAAGGTTTGTTCTGGCAAAATTAAAATGTACGTATATAAATAAAAAGCATTATTTCTGTTAAGTAAACATCCAAAAAAGTTCAAATGCCAAAAAATTACTTTCATTTGCTTTCTTCCTGTGAGTGAATTTATTATGTCTCCTAGAACACTGAGAAACAAACGTTTTTGTGTATAATTATACTGCAGATAAATATTTGATTCTGCATCCACTGTGCAGCCTTCATCAGATTGTTGCAATCCAGTTATGAAAAAATTGTGCTTTTCCTCATTTAAAAAAAAAAAAAATCCCACTAAAATATGGGGCTGGAGAGTTGTGTCTTGAAAAGGGCAGTCCTCATGTCTCAGTTTAATTGCAGTTGTACTGTTTTCTATTCTTTTTGTTCTGGAGGAGTGCAGTGTGAAAGGTTTTGATTTTCTGAAGTGACTAGTGGCACTGGATGCCTTGCTAGAACAGTCTACAAGTTTTCCATGTGAAAAAATGCAGAAAAATCTGAATTATCTTCTCTTTTTCAGACAACCAAGTTTGCTTGTTGTTTCCTAGGCTCTGCTTACACTCTGAAAATTGGGAACGTTTATCACTTTATCACTTTTTCTTGTGTTCTGTGAAAGGTTTTTAGTGTTTTTTTTTGTTTTTTTTTTTTTTTTTGTTTTTTTTTTTGAATGTATGTGCATACTGGGGAAAAACCCATTGATGCTAGTGAGCCTTTCTTCCAGGAAAGGGAAGGGAGGCCAATCTTTTGATGGAGATTCAGGATGAGCCGCAACCTTCTAAAACAAACAAGAATGAATTCCTAGATATAACTGATGTGTTTTAGTTGTGACTTTTTTTTTTTAAAGCTTGTTGCTAGTTAGGTCTTATAAATCATTAGTAAATTACTGCTATGTGGTGATTGTCACTGTCCCTGGAGGTGTTCAAGAAACGTTCGGATGTTGTACTAAGGAATGTGTTTTAGTGGGGAAATATTGGTGATAGGTGGATGACTGGACTGGATGATCTTGGAGTTCTTTTGTTATATTTGCTCCTTTCCAGTTTCTGACGAGTTGAGCAGGGCACTGCATGCAATCCTATTGTTTAAAAAAAATAAAAATAAAAATGAGTTGAAATACTAGTGATTTTTACGGTTTATTTCAACTGACACAGATTATGCAGAATATACTGTTAATTCAATCTGTGCGGATGCATTTGTATCTGTAAATACCATTGGAAAAATAGATACTTCCACATTTTTATTTGGACATCTTCCATAACTTTTATTCTCGTATGTGAAGGAACACGTCTTCATTTCTTTATAGAGCGTTCAGTTTTTCACCATAAAGAATGAAACTGCGTAGAATGATGGAATTTTTTCGTTATGCTAACCAGAAGGAGATCCATTCTCATTAAAACTGTCTCAGGCAAAGTTATTTATTATAACCACAGAAGTACTATTCATACACCAGTTGTAAGAAATGAAATTTTAGATACATGGGGTTTTTCACCAGCCACAGAGTTCAGAGGAGACTAATGTAATGCTCTCATTTATTTTAGAGGAGCAAGAGAAAATGAGAGTAAGCACTAAAGTTAGAAATTTCTGCATTTTGCTTCTGCAGGATGAATTGCAACTAGAAATACTTTTTTCAGAAGTTGATAATGAGTAGATCAATGAAATAATCCGAAGACCTCCTCGAGTACTTGATTTTATTTATTGTACATTTAATTTCGCTGAAGATTTAATGTAAGGTTATGACTGAAAGGAAGTGTTTCTGAAATCTGCATAATGTATTGTAACAGTTGCGTTACATTCCTTTCATGATGATGTTCAATCTCTAGCTGTTTATTTTTTATGGTGAAGTTCTTTTTGTGGAAGTCAACTTCAGTCAAGTTCTTCTTTTTTTTTTAATTTAAACCACTCTCATCTCATTTCAGTCCACTTTCTCTGTATGTGTAACACCTCAGAGTCAAACCAGTTACTGCCTCCAACTTTAGTGAGAGTAAAATTTTTTTACATCTGCGTTTTTGACATTCTTTTCCACAATCTGTTTCCACTTTCTGTAATAAAAGTCTCCATGTCTGATCCAATAAGCCAACACATAAAAATATATGTTAACTTCTGAGCCATGAGCACTTTAACTGACAAAGAAATGCCTACCTTGCTTTTATAAATGTTTATTTTAGAACCTTTCAGAGCCTATTGCATTTACTTACTATAAAAATATTCTTCTAAACTTCAGTCACTTTTGTCATCTTGGTTGGAATTTGAAGGAGAGCAGCCAACCCTGGACTGATAATATTTAAAGTAGAAAGCATTGAGCCATTAGAACAGGATCAGAAGAAAAAGGAGGAATTTGCATCTTAAACTATTGTGATTTTAATACAAACAGATTTATATAGTTCTTGGTCAGTGTAAACTGACTGCTGTTTTGAAGTCAACAGTGTTAGACCATCTTACCTAATACATGAACATGAAATTATTGCTTTCAATATATATAATGATATTTGTGTGGAAGCCCGCTAAACTAATAATAATGCTGATCCTGAAAGTTGTCCCTACAGTTCCCTTAAACTGCTGGTTTACTTCTGAAGTGTTATTCAGGCCATGTCATGTATTAGCTGCCTTCTATTTACCTGTACTAGCTTATGAGCAGCCCCCAAATCAAAAACATGTATGCAGATCCCAGGTTTGGTACCCACATCTCTGGATGGGCTCCTCTGTTAAAGCAGAAGTGGAACAAACCGTCATCTCTGCTGTGGCTGGTGTACCTTTCTCCCATGTGCAAGAGAGAAGCTAGTGAGAGGACAGTTTCAGGGCTGTTGGCCAATGAAAAGACTACTGTAATTTAAGCCAAAACATTTTGGTGTGGATGGGTTTTCTAACTATCTGGGAACACTTTTGTCTCCTCTTAGCTGGCAAGAGATGAAAGACTGCATAATTGGGTTTAGTGAGTTGTTTATTATCTATATGTCCTTCTGGTGTTTTGTTCTGGTTTTAAGGCAAGAGTAACTTGGTGACTATTCAGCTATACTTTTCTCCAGCCAGATCAGGCTTCCTCACAATCTGTGTCCTACCTACTCATCACATTTTGTTTTATATTTGTGTGTTAACATTCCTTACTGAAGCTGTACAGTACCTCGTCTCACATGTCAATCAGGATGTTATTTTCAGTGTGGGAAACCAGTGGAAAATGAAGGGGAAAAAGAAATTTTTTTTTTTTTTTCCATTTTAGTTTATAGTTGAGAAACCTGTGGTAAATGGTATGTTACCAGTAGGCCATGGAGTCACCCTGTCTCCATAAAACTGCTTGCAATGTGATATGAGCCATTGTTCAGCTCTTGGGATGGATGGGGTTAAAAGGTGAGGCTGTCATCCTCCCTGTGTCCTATAGGTGCAGAGTGTTACACAGACAAATGCATGTAAGGGGAAGATTTCTGATCATGAGAGACAGAAAGGTATTTCAATGCAATTAGAGTTCATCACAGTGTCGAAACTGTGTAGAGTTGTGGAACTAAAGTGAGTGCAGCTGTGTTCTCTGCATTGTACTTTATGCTGTATTACATGGGTAGTCATAACTATAGGTTACAAAGCTTGTTTAATTTATACTGGCAACACTGAGTGTCTAAGAAATAATAGTATAGTGGTGATGTGTGAATCTCAAAATATTCAGAGGTTTTTTTTCTAGTTTGGATAGCAGTGAAAAGTGCAGATGCTCATCTGAGCCTCTCAAAGGTCTCTCAAAACAGGCTGGGGACCTCATACAGAAGTCTCCTACGTTTTTTGGCCACTGCTAGAATTAATTTTGAGCTGGATGGACCAATGCCCAAGGTAACTGAAACCAAATGGTAGCAACCAGCAGTAAAGAGAGAAATGCAAAAGCTACATAAGTAATGTAGCTAGTCTCATCCCAACTGAACTCTGGCATGTTTTATCTTACTGGCTCTGAAATCTCTCTGCATGTAGAGCATGATGTCCAAGTGCTACGGGATAACTCTGGTAGGCAGATAAGCACTACATAGCTGCTTGCTCAATTCTACCCAGCCAGCCTCAGAAGGTTCAAATAAGCAGAAAGAAAGTAAAAGCAAGAAAACTTTGTGTTGAAGCAAACGTTACTTAATAAGTCATGGCCCCTCTCAACCTCCAGCGAACTCCTACTCTGTTCAGTGAGGGGCAGAGTGAGAAACAGAGGCCTTGAAGCTGTGTGAACACTATTTAGCAATAGTTAAGACGTGGGTTATCAGCATTGTTCTGGTCACAACTCTAAAACAACACTATTTGAGCTTCTGTGAAGAAAACTCCAGACCCACTACACCAAGCAATTTAAGCAGATTTACTCTATCATTTTGAAAATGTGTTATGCCTGCAGTTTGGAAAGTTCAACACAAAACTGCATCTTCAAACTGAAGGTGTGATATCAAACTGTAGCCTGTTCTCACGTGTACCAGTTGCACCAGAGCAAGTCTGCCTCCAGATACTGTGATCTCTTTAATACTTGAAGGCACTGAATGAGGGTAATCTGCTGACTGATGTAGAAAGCAAATGTAAGGAGAGAATAATCTTGTACCAAAGACAGTTGGTATAAAAGATTTGAAGTAGAGGGACAGTGAAAGCATAGGATCACACATGAGAAGCTTGATTACAAATTTCCATCTTTTGTGGCATTTAAGGGACGTATGTTTTAAAGATGGGGATACATTATTCTTTAACTCTGTCTTAAATTGTGTTACTTGTAACCAGCATGAACAAAGTTCTGGAAGCCTCGCAGAAGTTCTGAAGCTTTGTTGGCACAACCTGTGGGTCTTACAACTTCCGTGAGCACATTTCATGCCTAACTAATGAGGCATATAGCTTTTTGGCAAAACTTATGCCTAAAAAAAGCCTGAAATAGGTTGCACGTGGTCACAACCCAGGCAAACACCTAACCCTAAAGCAAATACCTGACATTCTTTTATTCTGCAATACTAAGGGAAAACATAGGTAAAGTACCATCTCAACAACTATCATGAAAATTAGCATCAGGAGTTCACTAGAAATGATTGTCAGCCTTTATTCTAGTAAAACTGTTTGCAAATTTATTTGGTATAAAAATTCTATTAATCCATGGCTGAATTAGATTTATTTTTAAGTGTCAAGTAAATTTATCAACACTTTCTTGTTTTTATTACAGGACTTTAAAAATTGCCAGATGCTGCTGTTGAGTCGTGGTTTATGAGGGTTCTTGTCAATAGCGTGAAGCAGGGCAGAATGAGAAGGGCAAGAAGGTTATTTCTGGAATGTGCAATGTTAAGCATTATGTTGCACATTTATTTTAAGAGGCAATGGACTGTGAGGGCATTTTAAGTTTTCACATTTCTCCCTTGATATTCTTGTGTTGTTGAAATTGGAGGGAAAATGGTTGTTTGTTTTTAATATGGAGTGGGGGGAGGCGTCTGAAACTTGTCACTGGTCCCTTTAGCTCTGTAGATTGCACATCACTGGCTAATTTAGAAGAAAGAAACAGATCTAAATGGCAATAGCATCACCTCTGAGAATATATAGTTTAAGGAAGCATTTTCCTTATCAGACCTTTCTAGCCTGGCAGAGACACCGAAATGGTAGTGGTTAATGCTCAGCAGGAAAGGACAGCTTGTGTCTACAGGTTAAAATCCTTCTGGTTATACCAAATGTCGTAGCTGCCGTGAGAGTCTGTAAGACAACTGTAGGGCTTAGGCCATGAGTCTTTTGGCTTGCCTGGGCTGCACTGATTGAAGAGGAGTCATCTTGGACTGGATGTAAAATACATAATTATATAATTCATTTCTATAAGTAACAAAACTTCTTTTGTTTGAGAGAGCAACAAAAACTGTAACACCAGTGTGACACTTGACCTTATTTTTCAGAAACTAACATGGTGCTCTGGTTTGATGGCAGTGGCTCCAATTCTTAGTGAGGTCTCAAAGTGTTTGTCATATTTTTTTGGATGAAATCTTACTCCTCCTGTAATTCACTTTTGAAAACTGTAGTGCGCAACTGTATCTACTGCCGGAAGTGATGATGTAAGGTGTGACTGTGAGGTGAGGGATAGCTCTCTCTGTTAAGAGAAGGCTTACACAAGTCTGGGAAAGAAGTATGTTTGCATTTTTCTTTGAGTATCTGCAACTGTGTACATTCCGTGCAAGAATAAGCAGGTAACTTATTTACGTCAACTGAAAATGGAGTCACAAAAATAGCAAAATATTTATGATTTTTTTGGCAACCTTAAAACCCATTCTCAAATTCCATTATCGCAACAGAAAGCATGGCTGTGTGTTTTTTGTTGTTCACGGAGACTGTGTTTAGCCAATCAATCACAATGCGTAAATGTATTTGTCATAACTTGAGTTAGCACTGCTCTGTGCCCTCCTTGTGCCCTGGTTCCAGCCTAGACAGTGCCGAGGGCACACACCAAGGTTTGGTTGATGCTGAGCAGAAGGGCTGGACCAGGCTGCTCAGTGGGGCAGGGGGCAGCTGCAGGGAGAGCTGGGTTGGGCTGTGAGTGGGACATGCCTGCTTAGGCCTACCCGCGTAGGTACAGGCTGCAAAGTTGGTTTTGGGCACGTGAGCCATCTGTGACTCTTGAGGGGAAAAAAAACCGACAGATTTACAAGCTGAGTGGCTGGTTATATGTTCTGATTTTTTTTCCATGCCGAAAAATTAATAGATTGCACATTTGATATTAGGCCCTAAGCATACAAACAGAAGCTTTTTTTTTTTTTTTTTCTCAAAGATGCTGAGTTTCCAAATGGTTACCAGGATTTAAGTGATGCAGGAGTTGATTAGCAGCTGTTCAGACCTGAAATGCTACTATTTATGTCAGTAAATATGTTCTGAAAGGTTAAGCATAGGCAGGTAAAATACAAACAAAATATTTGCATGAGGCATGACTCTTCCATTCATATCACATATCCCTAAACTATTATGCATTTTTTTTGAAATATCCTCTTTTGCCCATTGAGGACTTATTTGCATAGGAAGCTTTTGATTTCCAGTACTCTTTGTCTTTTGAAATAGGAGAAAGGGAGCAAAAAAAGGAATGAAAATAAGAGTGTAATTTTCAAACAGGGAAAACTGGAACTCTCCCAAATTCTGAAACTTTGTATTTTTCAGTGTCTCATAATTTAAAAAATGGTTTGTTTGTCTGATTGTGACACAATAAATATCTCCTTCTGTGTATGGTCAAAACACGCATTTTAAGTGGGATGGCGCTTTCCTTCCCTCAAATTCCCCAAAAATTTGGTGTTTGGATTACGGTTTATAGGAAGTTCTTTCCTTTGTTGGCTGTGGAGTTGTTAGTCTGGCCTCTTTACTGTATGTGGTAAAAGGATTTAACTAGTTGCTACGTTCAGGAATTTTTCTCATCCCTCCACTTTCGGAGAGAAAGTCTGGTGGATGCTGCGGAGACACTGGTGGAGATAGTCCTGATCTAGTTGTTCTGGCACATATGTGAGAAGTCAATTATGCAAATGAGGCATTCCAAGAATAAGTGATTAATTTGACAGCATTCATATGATGAGTCTCAGTGAGGGAAAGCTGATGTCATAATGTTAGAAATGCTTTATTTAATCATGATGAATCTTGGATAAGTGTTTTCTAGTTCCACTAACTTAAATGCATTACGAAAGTAATGTGATGTTACAGAAAAGTTCATCTGTGCAAAGCCAAAGGTAATCTGTGCGAAGCTTCAGCTCGTTCGCTATAGTGTAAGTTGTTAACAAGGCTGGAAGAGTTTTATCTGCATTTCTGAAGAGACAAATTCTACCACTTTTTTATATAGCATAGGGGAAGATGAATTGTTAACCGGCAGTGAAGTTTGACAGATAGATATCCTCTTGAAAGTGTTTTCTCTCCACTGAAAAATAGCACCGATGGTATCTTCTTTCTCTTCACAGCTACCTGCGGTCTATAATTGTGCTTTAGTCATTTGTTTTTATTACAATGTGGATGTGCTTTACCTATATACTGTACAACCGTACTACATCTTGATTTAAAACTGTGTATCATAATTTCTTTTCATTTGGGGTTTGATATTCTTAATATTGCCTAGGAATATGGTTTGAGAGGAAGGATGAAATCTGTTTTATGAAAATGTTTGATCTCAAAATAATCTCTAGAGTGCAGACTGACATCTCATTGCCATCCCTCTGTGTTCTTACAGCTACTAACAATTTCAGATTAAAATTCAATTCAAAACCTGGTCAATAAAATAAACAGCTATAGAATGTTTATTTTACCACATATAACTGAACTGTCAAGACGGATATGTAATTTCTGCTGAAGCATGATTGTCTTCCGAGAGTTTTAACATTGTATTTATCATGTGTCAGCATATTGTAGAACAAGTTCAGTTCATAAATAACTGCAGTAGTAGTAATAGTTCCAGCACCTTTTCAAAGACTTATATTCTTACTGAATGTTTTCACCTCCAAGGCCAGCCCTCAGGAATCCCTGACCCAAGAGACTAGTAAGAAATTCTGGAGAAAGGAAGAGTTTCCCTTGGTTAAGAAGGATTGGGTTAGAGATAATTCTGGTACTCTGACATCCGTAAGTCCACGGGCCCTGATATGATGCATCCTTGAGTGCTGAGATAACTGGTGAACTACATTGCCAGGCTGCTCTCTATCATCTTTAGAAGGTAATGGCAGTCAGGAGACATGCCTAAGGGTTGGAAGAAAGCAAATGTGACCCTAGTCATCAAAGGGCAAGTGGGAAGACACTTGAGACTACAGGCCAGTCAGCCTCATCTCAGTCCCCGGAAAGGGAGGTGGAACAGTTATCTGGAGGCCATCTCTAAGCATGTGGAAGACGAGATGATCAGTAGTAGTCAGCACAGATTTATCAAAGGAAAATCATGCTGAACTAATCTAAGTCCTTTCTGTGATGGGACAACTGGTTGCATAGATAACAGCAGTAGAGAGCAGTAGATGTTGTCTACCTGACTTCAGCAAAGTTTTTTATACTGTCTCCTATGCTGTCCTCATATCATGATGGGCAATGTGTTGACCATGAGACAGCCATGCGTCTTTGTGGCCAAGAAGGACATTGGTATCCGGGTTGCATTAGAGTGGTGTATTAGAGTATTGCCCTCATGTTGAGGGAGATGAATCTCTCACTCTACTCAACCCTGGTGAAGAAGAACATTCACCTGCAGTACTGTGTACAGTTCTGGGCTTCCTGGTGCAAGAGGCATGGACATGCTGGAGAGAGTCCAGTTAAGGGCAGCTAAAACAATTAAAGGACTGTAGCATCTCTGCCAGGAGGAAATACTGAGGGACCTGGGCCTGTACAGCTTGAAGAAGGTTCTGGGGGAATCTCTTCAATGTGTATCTGAAGGGAGGTAGTCAAGAGGTTGGGGCTAGGGTTAGGGTTCTCAGTGGTGAACACTGAAGAGGCAAGAGGAAACAGGCCCAAGCTGAAACACAGAGAAGTTCTGTCTGGAGGAGTAAAAACTTCTTTACTGTGATGGTAACAGCACTGAAGAGGTTGCCTAGAGAGGCTGTGGAATCTCTTTCAATGGGGGTCTTCAAACACAGCCTGAACACAGTCCTGGTTGATGTGCTCCAGGGAACCATGCTTGAACAGAGAGGTTGGACTAGTTGATCTCCAGAGGTTCCTTCCAACCTCAGAAGTAAAGGAAAAAAAATATGATAGAAATATCTCAGTTACAGTATTAATCATGTCTATGAAGTATTGTATTCTTGCATCTATCTTTGCAAAAGCAGTGGTCAGGTAGAGCTTTGCATACATGCTTCATGAAAACGTTTTTTAACAGCTGTTGAATTAAAGCATCTGGGTGCAGATAATTGTCTCTAGGGCTAGTACTAACCTTTGGATTTGGGGATATTTCTAAGTATTGAATGCTGTATCATTGACTCAGATGACTATAAGTTTTCTCTGTCAGTTTTTATGGATTAGAAAGCTCTAGAGAAGAAATAGAATATGCTGAACAGGTAAGTAAAGCTGCATTGTTATTATATAAAATCTCTAGGAAGGTTGTGTTGATATGAGGTGCTCATTTGAGACTACATGAATAGGATCAACAGGTGGACATTTGCTAAAAGCAGGGGATACAATTTTAGAGCATTCAGTTACGTAGTATGTTTCTGTATTATTTTTAAAAGAATATTTTTTGTTATAGGCAAAACAGAAGAACAATACTATAGACAGCGTTTGCTCAAACTACAGCTGTGACAGGAAGGGAAAGGTAAGTCAACCACAAGCAATAGCCTTCACTCAGTTGTAACACTTTTGCACAAAATCCCACAAATCTTCATTTTTTTAATAGGTAGTTGAATTTTGGCTTGAATGAACCATGAAGAGCCTTCATGTACTTGAGAGTAGGGAAATGGGATTTTCATCCCACGTTATTCTTCTGTGTGGCACTGGCTTGGCCGTTGCCACCCACAGAGCATTTCAGTGCTCTGCTGATAAAGTTTGAAGAGGAATTCCCCAAAGTTTTGGTTAGTCCATTTAATAAATCACATACAACAAAAAAGAATATTCCCTTAAGCCAAAGGGAAGTGATAAAAAGTGAAGTATGTGGGTTCATCTGGTCAGAGTCTCATAAAAATGTGTTTATTCTTTGTTTTACATACCCTCTCTGTGTTGATATGATATAATTCTCTATAAAGGTAGGAATACTGTGCATACACAACTATGAGTTTGTATGAGATATAGTGAATATCCCATGAGAGAGAACAAGACATAATTTAAAGTTGGAACAAGAAGTGATTTATGAAGGTCATTGTCTAACTGATTCAGATACTTTCCATATGTTGTAGAAACACATTTCTGTATGGTATGCCTGTAATGTGTAGTAAATTCATTTCTACAAAAGTGTCCTCCTTTAAAATGTTTTGGTTTAAAAATGGTGTCTTTTATCTCATCTCTGGTATCTCAGTTTACTTTTATTGAAAGTATACTTTAACATGGCAGATTTTGAGATGACTACTAAGCTTGATTGATAATAAACCTGTGGTACTTCTGATGCTAAAACATCCTATTGCACCACCTTTGTAGCTTTACTTCTGTATCATGCTTAGGTGATACATAGTATGCCCTGTGTCCTGCTTGAAGCCATAAGGGAACTGACCAAGTAAGAAAGGAACAGATGTTTTTTTTCTTACCAACTGCAGCAACTTATAATTCTGTATCTCATTTTATTTTAGAAATTGCTTGAAGATGCAACTACTTATAGTAAAGCTATGTGATGGGAACATGATCATTAAGAATACATCATTGTTTGAGGCATTAAAATATTCAATTTAATTTACTATAGCGTATAAAATACTTTTATTGCAGGAAACTTTATTTTACTGGTTGCTTAGTAAGTGAAGGGACACTTATTAATCAAATAAATCAACACCACCCATGGCAGCTTGCCCCTGACGTATTTACTGAGGAGAGATAGATTAAAAAAAAGGCATGAGGAAAAAATTATCTGGTGTGTTCTCTGCCTTCCTGCTTGCAATCTTCTAGAATGTATTCATTATTCAGCAGTATTCACCAAACAGCATCTGCCGAATAGTTTGGCTTGTCGTTTGTTCAGAAGCAATTTGTACAAAGTATCAAAATATACTTTAAATGGAGAGTATTTTTCACTAGTTGGGGGGAACCGCTTTTTTTGTTCTTTGTCTTTGATCCCTTACTCAAAGTGTCCATGGCTCACAAACGAGGCACCAAAGCATTACAAGGATACAAATCAGTAGCAGTGTGAATCACCTATGGTATTCCTGTAGTTTGACTTTGGACTCTCCATAATGACTTCCACTGACTTCAGTGGCATTCAGAAAAAAAAACGTAAAACCTATTTTTCACCACAAGCATCTGAGAGTACCACTTTAAAACACATTAGGCACATTTTCTGTACCCATTTTTTTACAGATCTTTGCTTCAGTGACTGTCTCCCATTAAACATTTTGCTAGAGTATCTGTTGAAAATGAATGTGAAGAAGATAGAAACCCACCTGAAACTAATCAAGGATTTGAACAGATAGAATTAAGAAACAGTGTTTTCCTGTAACTTAAGGTCTAGGTTTTTAGGTATTTTTCCCATCTTTCTATTTTGTAAGTGTTCTAGCTGTGGAGCTGCGTAAGAAAGCACAAACCAAGATCATCAGTACCAAAATCTTGCTTTGGAAATGTTTAAATATTTTCAGAAAGATAAGATGTGCTAAAAAAATATATATATATTATATTCATTATATGTGTATATATAATATATATATGTGTGTGTATATAATATATATATATATTATATATACACATATATATATAATATATTATATATATATATATATATATATATATATATATATAAAAATTATTATTCTCTTCCTGGATTAATTTAAGCAGAAATACACATGCAACTTGAACAAGAAGTGCATTTTTTTTTGTCTTTGTTTGCCTCCTTGGTGTGCAGCCATGATGTTGCTCCTTGCTCAGTAGGCTAGTATGAATGTACTGATGAGTATCACGGTAGCAGGACAGCCTCTGTTGTGTTCCTGCATCCACGCCACACTGTTCTCCAGACTTCCATGCAGCATGATCTTACTGCTGGGAGGGGTGAACAAGTGTGTCTGTAAACCTTTGATGTCTGCTATGACCATGAGTGCTGGATATGCTCATCAGTAGGTAGGGCAGTTAGTTCCTCCCACTATCACTAGCAAGCCGCTGTTGCTGATACTCTGAGAATTGTTATTGTGTCTTTTCGGGTTTGAGAAAAGTTGAGTTAGATGAATTGGTATTTTTCTCATGGCCTAAAGGGAAGGACAGACTACTCTTCCCAAAGCAGCTGTGAAAGCAGCCTTGTAGGATACAAGGCAAATTTGCTGAATGGGTTTTCCATTATTCATTCTCATTTTTACGTTTTCAGAGAATGAAATTTATTCATGAGCAGGAGACTGAAGAATTGTGTATGCTTATTCTACTCTCAGTGAAAATGAGAGGAGAGTGGATAGAATACTGGTTATCTGAGCAGGAGTTAATTTTGGATTACTGTCATATATTACTCTATTACACTTTTTTATGGAGAAGCAGCAACAAGTCAGTGTTTGCACTCAGGCACCAGCTTGCTGACCATACATTCAAGATCAGTGAGTGTGTCAGTTGGCAAATTCTGAACAAGTCCACAGTTGCTGCTTCCAAGTTTTTGTGGGTGCTTAAAGTAGTTCATCATCAGCTACTTCCTGCTGCTTGTAGAATGGCTGGAAATTTCATCTCACTCTATTATTCTCATAACGTCAATTAGTTCCACTTCCTTATTTTCATTGAGTGATACAGCTAATGAAATGGGGGAATTCTACATCACAGCACTTGGGTGAGCCTCTTCTGGAATCATTCCTAGGCAAAGACTGCTCTTCTCATCACTAGTCTGGGCTTACCTTTTGCCTGATGCTCTACCTAGCTTTCCTCTTTTCAGAGGACATAAGCAGTCACTGTTTTTTCTGATTCAGTAATGGGTCATCTTCACTGAGTTTATTTAGGTCCTCAACAGGAATGAAAGTAGAAAGCAAATTTGTCCTCAGCATGATTATTTTTCTTGAAGGTTCTCTGTTTACTCGTGAAACTGGTAGCTAAGCCTGAGGCAGAATTAAAGTTTTCCTTTCCTGGAGTACAGTTTGCGCTTAAGTGGTATGCAGCAGAATTTTCTCCAAGAGTGTGTGAAAGATATGTAATGTGGCCTTTTCTCATGGTGTTTGCTTGTGTATCATCAGCTGTTTACTAGATTTTGGGTTCAAAATCTTTATTAATCACAATAGTCTGAGAAAAGGAACAAACATCTTGTATTTAAAATTTAGAACAGGCTTTATAGCACTGATGCTTAGGCGGGGAGGAAGGGGGGGTGTGGGAATAGTAATTATTTGCATACCTCTGCTTTGGCAGTTAGTTCATGGAATGGTAAAATCGTTGAAGTTGGACAGGCCCACAAGAGGTAGGCTGTTTCAATCGCTTGCTCATATGGGTATTGTTGATACATTCACAAGGAAAACTCTTGGATATACACACTTGGGAAGCAAATGTCTATTGCCCCTCATCCACAGCAGGTGGCGCTGTGGATGCACTCAGTATTTGATAATCCAGTGGTTTTACATCACAGGCTCTGAGCAGCCCGTGGAAGATGCCCTGCTAACATCGCTGTCCTCTGACACCAGTTGTATAAAAGCAGACTGATAGCTTAGAAAACAAAGGACAGAGGGTGTGAAGCAAGAAAGGAATTTTTGGAATCAAATTAGGTAGGTTTCTCTTTAAGGCACTCTCTGTTTCTCTTTAATGCATGAGCTTCTAGCACAATTCCCAAATCGGGAGGGGGTGTTGATCTGCCAGTGGGGACAAAGGCACTACAGAGGGACCAGGATAGACTGGATCGATGGGCCAAGGTAAACCACATGAATTTCAGTAGGGCCAAGTGTTGGGTCCTGCATTTTTGGTCACAAAAGCCCCAGGCAACTCTAGAGTCTTGGGGAGGAGTGGCTGGAAAGCTCCTTAATGGAAAGGGACGTTGGTGTACTGATAGAGAGTCGGCTGAATATGAGCCAGCAGTGTGCCTAGGTGGCTAAGAAGGCTGATGGCATCCTGGCTTGGATCAGGAATGGTGTGGTGAGCAGGACTAGGGAAATCATCCTGCCCCTGTACTCGGCACTGGTGAGGTCTCACCTCGAGAACTGTGTTCAGTTTTGGGCACCTCAGTACAGAAAGAACATGGAGGTGCTGGAGCAGATCCAAAGGAGGCCAACAGGGCTTGTGAAGGGCTTGGAGAATATGGCCTATAAGGAGAAACTGAAGGAACTGGGGCTGTTTAGTCTGGGAAGAGGAGGCTGAGGAGAGACATTATTGCTCTTTTCTAATATCTGAAAGGTGCTTACAGTGAGAGCAGGGTTGGTCTCTTCTCACTGGTGACAGGATGAGGGGAAATGGCCTTAAGTTGTGCCAGGGTAAGTTTAGGTTGGATATCAGGAAACGCTTCTTTACAGAAAGGGTTGTGAAGCACTGGAATGGGCTCCTCAGGGAGGTGGCTGAATTGCCATCACTGGATGTATTTAAGAACCATTTGGATGTGGTGCTCAGGGATGTGATTTAGCGGAGGGTTGTTAGAGTTACAGTAGTATGCTGAAGTTGTAGTTGGACTTGATGATCTTTAAGGTCTCTTCCAACCTAAGCTACTCTGATTCTATGAATGCTGTAGTCTTCCACTGCTTGGTATGGCCATGATTCAGGGGAAGGTGTGACCGCTGTTCAAAACTTACTATTCTTAGTAGGAAGTGCTTTCCAGAACCGGGAACTGCGTACATAACAAATGCATTTAAATATAGCAAAAATATATGTTAACGTGAATGAAATCAGCGTATAGAAAAAGCTGGTTCACAGATAAGCAGAAGCAGTGATGATTTTCATGCAAAAAAAGAAAAAAATTGTATTAAATTATAGTTAGACTTCTGATGCTTTTTATCTTTTACAGGAAAGATGTTTCAGTCCACAGCAGGATTTCATAGTTCTAACTTTTTGGTTTAATGCTGCAAAAGCACGACTTTAATTTGTCCTACCTAACAGAACATGAGGATTTCAGCGGTGATTTTATACTTATGCTCACCGCCTGCTCTAGTGACTGAAACAGTCGATGCTAATATTTAAAATTGTAATGCACAATTTGGAGCATTAGTAATGTAGACCTTATGGGCTTTGGCTTCCCATGAAGGTAATGGAGAAAGTAGATGTGGCCACTGAACTAGGGAAAGCGGGGAGGTTGTAAATATGAAGATACCAAGCATGAAGTGTCATATATCATTAGCCATAATAGTAAGTGGGATTCCAGGCAAACTGTAAGTCTTGCACTGATTTTTCTTGGTAATGAAAATATGAAAACAATGCTAGAAAAAAATTTGTCTAGCTATGTTTTGCAAGTATATGTGCAAATAGATATTGTGTATTTTTAAGAGACTTTTACTTGTGGTTTACCTTTGATTTCTGTAACTAATGCTGATTTTTGGTCTAATAGTCATGACAGAAGAATATAGGATAGAGACTGTGTGATAGAAATGAGTACTGTGTACTAAGGGACTTTCTACTTAAGGGTGGCAGAGCTTAATTTTTGTAGTGATGGGCAACAAAGCTGAATTCAGGAGCATCTCAAACTGTTATAGAATTCTTGTCTGCCAAAAGCTGTATCACTCTTCTTTTTTCCTAGCATTATGCAATTGCTTCTGCCTGAGATCCATTGATGGCTGTTACAAATTCATCTTCATGAAATCTGAGCAGAAAGGTTTCTTATTTGTCAGTAACATTTTCAAGATTTGATTCGTATGGCACACTCGCTCTTGTTTATATGTAGACTGAGCACACACAATTTTTGTATCTCACTTAGAAGTAATGGTCCTGTATACTCATTATTTGAAATAGGGGCAACCTGGTGTTGTGACACTGGACAGTACTGAAGGGAGATGATCTGGATGATCTTCCATTTTCCTGGCTGCATTGTGTTTGTGTTAATGAACCTGCCAATCTGTTGAAAATAAGTTGTTCTCCCTTGAGAGAAAAAATAGTGAATAACTTGTTTTGTTTTTCCTATTTTCAAGAAAATGCAATTTCTAACGTTGTCTAACCTAGAAATACTGGGCTTGACTTTCTCCTGTCTCTACTCTGTATGGCTATTACCCTTTGTGCTATGAGGTTTTATTATATTAATATGTCAGAAACAGTGGCCTTTAAGAACTATTTGTCGAACAAGTAGATGACGGATAAATATTTTCTGTTAACTTTGAACTTAGCTCCTGCTCAACCTCACACAGAGCCATGTTGTTGAATTAATGGCATAAATAAAGTTATGGAATATACAATCCCCAAAACTGAGTTCAAACAAAGATAATACTGATAAGTTGGTAATACATTTACCAGGTTAAATAATCCTTTGTACTACCACTGAAAGGAATAGGAGTGGAAAAAAAAAATTCTATCTGAGCCCATTTTGTGTTATCAGCATACACTGCCAGTCAAAAATCACTTTAGTATACAGAAGGTTCTTAGAATAAGTGTTAATAAACCCTGTACCAAGTAACAAGTAGTATACTATGATGTACAGTTGAAACTTCAAGCCCGCCACGAATCCCAGAAGCACACATTCCCAAAACAAATGCATTCCAGCAAATGCCAAACAAAAATAACTTTTCAGCATGTCTTTGTAGTGAAGCAAAATACCAGCCCTCTGGTATTGCAACAATTATGCAGGAGAAAGTAAATAGGCATCATAATCTCCAACTTCTTATGAAGACCCAGGCAATAACCATCATGCCTAGGTAGTGGCAAGAAGAACAAGATTATTTTCATATTTTGTATGTGACAAATTCCTCTGTTTTCCAGATTAAATGAAATAAAGCCCTCTACTGCATCTGGTATAATAAAGTTGTGCCAATACCCCCTTCATTCCAGATGAAGCAATCAGAATTGAACACTTCTCCCTTACAGCTGCTGCTGCTTCTTTTGATCAAAATTGCTCTGTTCTTAGTAACTGTAAATCTGAAGGAGGAAGTGTTTTTAGGAGATGGAATAGACACGCATCACCCTCTTTGGTAAGCGTTCAAGGCTTTCTATACTCTGGTGTTTGCAAAAAACCCTCTGCATATTTCAAGGTCTCAGATGTTTTTCCTTATTAAAGGGATTTTCCACAGCAAAATCTACGAGTATATCATGCATATTATTCAAACCAAATGAATTGACAGTAAGAGTTCAAACAAAGCAAAACCAAATTATTATTTTTTTTTTTAATCTTAACAGAGCTCACATTACCAGGCTCTGTTTTGAGCACAGTCTAATAAATAAATAACACAAACTATTAGGGCACCAGAGGTTTTTAGGAAGTGGAAAGCATCCATCCTGTCTGAGATGTCGGTCCTGCAGAATTTGTTCCACTATCAAATTATCTGGGAAAGCAAGTCTATTAGGATTCTTTCAAACTAGATAACTGTTTTATTAAGACAGTTTCCTTTTTGGTTGAATAACATTATGTATATTATTTCAATAGAAGTTAACCTAAAACATTCTGGTGAGATGCATTCAGAGCAAGTGCTGGTACACAGGCTGCATTCCCAAATAACTCTATTCTTCCAAACAGTTTGTAGCCGTGGCACTTGCTTTTACTCGCTGCTGTAATACCATCTCAAGTGCTTTTTCTGGATCTGAGATTAAGGGTACATAATATGAGCTGAAGGAAGATAGAATCACAATTTGGCAGCAGCTTGGACAGCGGAAGATGAGAAGAAAGCACTTTATATAGTGTTACAGGTTTGCATTGGGTAGCTTGGATTTCAGAAGGTCCCAACTCAGAAGGAAATTTAATATACCTTGTCATATCTTCACCCAAGTATCCATATCACTTTATATTAAGCATTATATATACATTATATATAATGATAATATTATTAATTAATATTAATATTATTGTTAATTATAATTATTTATTGTATATAAAGCATTTACATAAAGCATTTCAGTCTAAGCAGGAGATGAAATTGAGACAGGAAAATAGCGATGTTTGAAGATCGTATAGCATTAGGAACATAAGCAGCTGTTATGTTCCTCATTGATTTGTGTATGAGGAGAACTTTTCCCACAGTCTTGCACAGTGTAACCTGGGGAAAAAAGTTTCTGTGGCATCAGACCTGATAATCCCTTTGGTCTCAAGAATATGATTATTATAAATTTCTTTTTGAGTCAGTAGGATCAGGTGTTCTTCACTTCATTGCCATTTACCCATTGGCTTTCTTGGCTATTGCTGGTCATTAAAATATGCTCCTTCCGTATGTAATTCTTGGGATACCAACTCTCCAGTCCAATGCATTTGTTTAAATGCTATTCTCTTATAACCTGGTAGTTTTTGGACAACCTAGGATGATGTGGAGGGAAGCTGAACACTCGTTAACAGATCCTGCTTCACCCTCTCATCTACCATACAATTGTTTGAAGAATTAGCCCACTAGCTATAGCTTGATAGAAATATACAAACACAGTTTGGAAGAGACAACACAGTTCTAAGCTTTTATAAAAGATGTAGGCCATGGAATGCAAGAAAGCATCAGATAATTTGTAACAAAATCTCCCTCTGATTTGAATGGATTGCTGTAGGAAGTCACAGATTGTTACTTTCCTCCATTTTGTGCTCAAGTTGAGCTTCTCCAAAAGCACTTCTTCCCTGTGACATATCTGAGGTTTTACAGCCAACCTATTTTTTTTTTTTCTTTTTTAGAAACTTTCAGAGACTTTCAGTTTCCCCTCTTTTCTCTTTCAGCAATGAAAGTAGGTGGCTCTGAAGGTAATGCCTCCTATTTATTTCCACAGAAACTACAATAGATAAGAAGAGCATAATAGCACTATTTGATAGAGCAAATTCTCAGTTACAGATCGTTATTTTTTCAACATAGTTGTCATCATGCTGCACTCATACAAAACTACACTCAGCTGAAGCGAACCCGCTGTTGTCCCTGCTGAAACACACCACCCACTGCCTCACTGTGCTCACATCCACTGTTTGGTCTCCGTAAACATTCACTGAATGTCAGAGGGTGCAATTTTTTCTGAAGTGAGGAATTCAGTGACCATTCAAAGGTCATAAGTTATAAGCCTTCTCCTTGATCAGTTTCCTGGGATGCAAAGTCATATAACTACAGAGGGCTATTGTGTACATAGAAGGCCACACAGATGCATAAAATTGCAGCTGATCTGAGCTGACTTTGAGCATTCCATCTTTCCAGTGACATTTTGACTAAAACAGAAAAAAGGAGTGTTTCATATTAGCAGAAGGAACTCCTGCTCTGGTCTGAGGGGGAAAAATAAGTAGCCTTCACATAATGTTACACTGAATGTAAAAAGCAGAATGACTTATCCATTTCTAATTTGAAGTTGCAGCCGATTGTGAATGTTTTGCCTGAAATCTTCATTGTGATGATTATTCTGAAAAAAAAACTCGCTTTGGGGATTTTGAATTTTTGATTAATCTGAAGTGTTTAAATTATAACATCTGCTTCTGATGTTGTGGGCCAACATAATAAAATGGAAGGCATTATTTTTCAAGCAGTCCTTGTAATGATCTCTGGCTTTGACATGAGGCAGCTTTGAAATTCCTCCTATTATAAATAGTCCTACTACTTTGAAGCTTGGGTGCTCCTTTGACAGGCTATGCACCTCCTTCTGTACCTGTCTGTTCTGTATAATGTTGTCTGATTTCTTCTAATTTTGCTTCTTGCCATGTTACTATCTTCACTATGAAGTATCTTCATCTAGGTGCATAAAATAACTTTGATGATGAAGAGTTTGGGAAAACATGCATCCAATATTTTTCCTGGAAATTTACCTAACGTAAAGTGAGACTAGCAACATAGATAGAAGATACCATGTTACCTCAGAGATCTAGGCTAGTTTACCTAATTCAGTGTTTTGTTTCTGTCAGTGTTCAACATTCAGTACTTCTGGAGAAGGTAGAAAACAAAACAGTGTGGTAGGAAACATTTATTGAAATCTAAATCTATGTTTATATCTCAGTGTAATTTGGGGTAGTGAAGTCAGCAAAGGAGAGAGTTGTGGAGACTGCACTAGGGATGATAGTTTATAGAGACAGAAGGTGAGAGAAAGGTTTCTGGAGAAATGTAGGCTCTGAGGAGCCCCAAACTCAAAAGGAATACACAGAACTTGTTCTAATGCTCCTTAACTGAATAACTCATTTTGACTGCTGTGGTCTGTCACCTGGCAAATGGTACATTTTGTCTTTTACTGGAGCAGACAAATACACTTCGGAGAAGTTGAGTAAAATAATAAGTTATCTCATTAAAAGGAATCTTTGAGGTGTTATCTTACTGATAGTTTTCTTTTTAACTTTGTGACCTTGCATGATATTTTAGAAACTGCCCAGTTCTATTTCCAAATTAAGAAATATGCTCACATTCTTTCTATTTAAGAAATGGGTAATGAATCTACCTCAGTGATTAGCACTGATTTCAGTGATTATGCTGTCATTGTCTTGGCTCTTGTGCTGCTTTGAATGTGTAAGGCACTGAGGGGAGTTCACTAGTTTTCTGGAAGTCAAAGGTCACAACTCAGAAAGATGAAAATAATTTGGCAAGTCAGATCTGGATCCAGACTCTGTGAAGGCTAAATAGAGTTCTTTGAGTTGAAGTCTAGGCTCTGACAGAGAACAGGACACAAGCCAAGAGTAAATCTGCTGAGTGCAATGGGACAAGGGTTATAAAAAAGGAGGTGAAGTGAGAGAAGATTTAAGATATTTTCATTTGCGTAAAACAATACAATTATTTCTTGAAGTGATTAGATGTATTGTTTTCATGCAGAATGGATGCTTATTTTCTCAGTTTCTTCATCTTCATGACTACAAAAAGTCTGTTTCATCCCAGATTTTACTCCTCTATTAAAAAATCTGCCTTATTGTGGATGAGTCTTGTGAATCTGGATGTTTAATATATTTAACGTAGTGCAAGAAGAACAATGCAGCTTATCTCATAAAAGCAATTTTAAAATCTATTCCTAATTCATTTATCCTACCACAAAGCATTTTAACTATTTTAGAATAATAAGATAATATTTTAGATTAATGGAAAGACAATGATTACTTTTTTTTTTATTTAATTTATAAAATAGGTGGAGTCTAAGCCCAAGCACATTTAGTAACATATATGCTTAAATATATGAACATGAATTCTTTTTTGTCTTCAGTATCACGGACTTACTTAAGCATAAAGAAAGGCTATGCAAGAAGAAGCTAGGTTAGTATTATTATGTCAGTGTAAGTAACGTAAGGTACTTTTTTCATTTTTTTTCTTCTCCATATAATGCCTCTTATATAACTATCATGAAGAAATTTTAAAGGAAATACATAACTATCAATTTATTCATTCTTGTGTATATCATGCCTTTTGTAAGTTTCACATTACAACCTTTGTGTAAGGTAAACATACACTCACCAGATTTGCAGGAACACAGACCTTTACGACTACCTTTGATCTACTGAACACTCAAGTGGTTCCTGTAGAAATAAAGTATTTGCTGGCAAAGCCTGGAAAATACATATTTTATGTCTGCAAAAGGGGAAAGATGACCTAAAATGGTAACTGACAATAATCTTCAGCATTTTTGGTCCCTTTAAATCATTTATTCTCTAATCCAATCCTAATCCATGACAACCATTTTCTCTTAATGTCTCTTCTCCCTTGCCTTGGAAATGGAGTTGTGTACATGAGTTATAAAATAGCTAAATGTTTAGGATTGAATCTTGGTTTCATCTGGGATGAAATTGTTTTCTTCAAAGTGCCTGTTATGATGCCATGTTTTGGTTCTAGGAGAAAACAGTGTCGGTAACACACTGATGTTTATAGTTGCCTCTAAGTAGTGTTGTACAGAGCCAAGGCCATTCCTATGAGTCGGGATGAGTTTCTCAGCTCATACTTTGAAGGGGTTAAGATGGGGCAGAATTAGGACATCCGACTTAAACTGGCCAAAGGGATATTCCATACCATATGATATCATGCAAAAGGAGTTTTGTAGGGGGTATCCTTTTTCTCTTTGTATATAGTTTTATTTCAATCCACAAGTTTTGCTTTATTTTTTCCTTTTGATTTGCTCCCCCATCCCACTGGGAAGGGAGGGAACGGGCAAACAATGTTGTGGTGCTGAGCCATCTGCCAGGTTAAAAACAACAGATTACTGTAACATCACTGCAAAATTTCATCATAGATGTTTCCAGTGTATTTATTGAAGGAATAACTGGCTTTAAAACCAAATGGTGTATAACATTTTCAATAACGATAGCTGTTAACAATATCTTATTTTTCAGTTTACATTCCTGACATTTGAGTTGCTTATCAGTATTTTATGTTTCCATACAAAATTACCAGCTATTTCTAATTGGAGTCTATTACGGTTCCATCATAAAAAGATCTACATTCCATAACAGATGTAATCCATACCAAGACTCAGCCTTCCCACAACAGCGTTCAGTTATGAGATAGATACTAAAAAAATAACATACTAACAATTTGAAAGTCATGCTGTTGTTTTCTATTCGCGTGGATTTATAACTGATCTCTAGTGATTAGATATCATGGAATCATAAAATAGTTCAGGTTGGAGAGAACCTTAAATGTAATCTATTCCATTAATGAATCCTGTGGTTAGAATGCCAAGGAGTTGCTTCCCTTTTATAAGGAGTAAAATATCAGTGATTTACACATGTGCTTTTGAGGGATCAGAGTTAAATCTGTTCCTTTCCCTCCTTGCTATTTCAAAACAAATTCCTGCTTGCTTCTACTCTACAACGAGCAGCATTGTTCAAGATTTAATAAGAAAAAAATTACATGACAGCACAGTTGAAAGATTTTAGAATAGTTCTGTGGGTAGTTATATACATACTCTGTTTGCACTGCCACCTTTCTCTGACTTCTTACTCTTAGGGGTGCACCAACCTCGAGCTTGGAAGAAGTGCTTTTTAAGTGTCAACCAGCTCTTATGGTTCCCCTTACTTTCGAACTCTCCAGCCTATGGGATACATCCAAGTAGGTCTTTGAAGAAGTCAAAGCTGGCTTATCTGAAGTCCAGGGTAGCAATTCTACCTATTGCTTTCTTTCTTCCACATAAGATCCTGAACTCCACCATCTTGTTGATCTCTGCATCCTGAGTGTTCCCCAGTCATCACATCCCTAACCAGCCCTTCTTTGTTAGTAAAAAAAAAAAAAAGGTTAAGTAGCATACCCCTCATTAGCTCCTCCACCACCTGTGTCAGAAAGTTACCAGTGCATTGCAGGAACCACCTGGACTTTCTGTGCCTTCTTTTACTGTTACAGTGTTTCAAATAAAGAAATAAAAAAAATTAGCATAATCAAGACAGCAAAGTAATCTTAGATTTTAACTAGGACTCAACAAATGAAATTCTTATGTCAGAAGAGCTTTTTGGATGTTTGTCACAAACATCCATAGGAAACTGACTGTGTGGCAGGGAACATGAGTCTGTGAAAAAAGAGTGGATTCTCCACCATGCCACAGGTGATGTTTCAGTGGTCTAATCTGAGGGTTATTACTTTGCCAGGAGGAAAGCTTGACCTCATTCAAGCATTCTTAGTTTTCTCTCTTTCTTTTTCTATTGCTTTGTATTTCCGCACACTTGCTACCAGTTTTTTTAATCCAGAATCTGCTTGAGTTCCGGGCCTGCTATGAGAAAGACATGTAGGCAGGGACATTCATTGGGGAGAAATTTTCCAAGGCAAATAAATGGAGAGGTAGGCAGTGTGTAACAGGAAGAAAATGCTTCTAAGAGGAGTAGATGGAGATAAAATGCAATAGGAATAATGTTATGTTGTATGTAGCCTTCAACCCAGGGATATCCCTGGCTATTTGATATAGACTGCTGTAGGCTTTGTAGAAGAAAGTGCAGGTTTGTCTCAGTGGCTGAAGACAAATGAAAGACTAGAACTGAAGAGTTTTCAGAAATAAGGAAAGAAAGATAGCTTATAAGTTGGCTTGAGGTAACTACTACCTACACATGCAGAGAAAACAGAACATCACACCATAGAAGAGATAACTGAGTAGTAAAACCTCATTACCCGTGAGTCTGCTCATGGTTTCTAATGTATTGGCAGTTACTGGAAATGTTATTGGGACACAGTAGTCAGCACAAAAGAATCAGGAAGGCACAGAGTAGCAAACATATTTTTTGAAAAGTATTTGAAAATCCCCTGTAAATGTCTTCATAAACGTCAAAATTTACCCTAGTTTTGCAGGTGAAAGAAGTATTCAAAGCGACTCAAATACGATTTGGTTTTGGTCGTAACATCTAAAGAGCAAAGGAAACAGAGGGTTTCTCAGTCTAGCCAGAGGAGGAAGAGTTGTCTTCGTTCTCTTTTTGCCAAATAGCTCACAGGGTAAGGAATGCTTTGAAGATATTTTCTCCTACAAGTGTGATGTAACTAGCAAGCTGAAGTAGGACTGACCAGATTACAAACAACCAACAGAGAAAGTGTGGTTTCTAAAGGGTAGGAGTTGCATGACCTCTCCCAGCAGGTAACAACAGAGATATTGCCTTGCTGTACTGACCTGTTTAACTCTTCTGCTTAAGCTCCTGACACAGTGTGGAATAGCTAACTCTCAGCCTTGCAGGTTTAAATTAGAAAGACAGGGAAAACATCCCAGTCTGAACATTTAAACAGTATCCCAAAACATCTGCAGGATAGTAACCAAGACCCTTTGTGGCACCTTTTGGGTAAGAACAGATCATTTTCAGCTGGTGAGGGAAGACCAGGTGTTCCTCATCTTCTTTAATGACTTTCAGCTGCAGCTAGAGTAGTGAGCGTTGCTGCGTGGGGAGTGGAGCTGCCAGGAGAGTCTTCAGATGCATGCCAGGAGAGGTTGGTTGGTGTGTTGTTTTTTTTTTGGTTGGTTTTTTTTTTTTTTTTTTTTTTTTTTTTTTTTACACTTTTGCTTTTGTTTAATTTTTCTGTGTTTTTTTTTTTTTAAGTGATGAGAAAGTGGCTGTTTCTTTTTATGTTATCAAACTGACTTAAGAAGCTCTCTTTAAGACTAATTACAGTAGGATAGCACTAGAAGGTTCTCTATTAACAGAGGCTTAAAACTGGCTTAATCCTTGGCTTTACTATATGTTTCTGAAGGCCAAATTCTGTCTTGCATGTGTGTAAATTATTTGAGTCTTTCCAGTGTTTAGATGTAACAGAGAGGGGAAGTTAGCCAGACATTACATTTTATTTCCCTTCTAGCCCCATGTTTTGTCATTTTTTGTGATTGACTGGAAAGAGTTTAAAGAGGCTGCATTAATATTTAACTGTGCTGCAACAAATAATTCATGTTTTTAAAGTTTTCTTTCATTTAGGCTGGTCTGGATTTCCCCATCCTAGTTTATTTTTGATTATAGAAATTCATTTTGGTGAAATCATTCCTTTATCGGCAGGATCTGCCCACATTTTGTTAGACTAAATGGCTCCAGAAACCACAGTGTTTTTTCCAATAGCTTTGAATCAAAGTTGCATTAAGGAGAAAAAGGAAAAAAATAAACACATCAAAAACTTTGGCTGAAATTGGGCTGGATTTTGTTAATAAAGAAACAATTATACTAAGGAGTTTTTAATTTGTAGCTGTGGTGCTGTCCTAGTCACTTAAAGCTTCATCTCAGTTTTGAGAACAGACTATCCTGTTTCTTAGGTTCACCCACTTACAGTTTTGTGTCTGCCCATGATCTGGAAGCTTCCACCTGCTCCATTTGTCCATTTGTGACCCTCTTGATAAACATCAGTCTCCATTGGGTATATTATATTTTTGTTGTTGTTTACGAACCTTTTAGCTTTTGGCGGGTAGAACTACAAGGGTATAAGTGAAAAAACCAAGCTTATTTTGTCAAACAGGAAATTTTCTTATGTTGTTGATATGTGTGCTTTTGCTGAATTGCTTCAAGTTGATACACGATACAGGTTATAGAACTGATTATTTTAATAATCCTTCACTGGGCTTGTTTGATCTTACTCATAATTGTATATGCCACCAAACTCTGGATGTTGAGGGAGGAGATTGAAATTTGAAGTTACGTGGTTCTAAAATATGGTGACCTTAAGTTTTTTTTTTCACACTGAAGTCTATTGCAATTTACTCCAACAATAGGAAGGGCAGTGCGAACTCATTTTAAAGCCACTTTAATTATAGCAGTTTGTCAAAGAAATGATACGAGACCCTAAGGTTAGTGAGGCGAAGGATGTTGCATTGAGACAAGGAGATCAGAAAGCTTTTTTCCTCCTCTTTTTTCCTCCTCCTTTTTTCCTCTTGTTTTTTTTTTTTCCTTTTTTAAAGTATACCTACAATGTTACAGTCCTGTCTACTGTGACAAGTGGAAAGCTCATGTAAATATGTATAGGGGTATTTTTCAACTCCGGTTGTTTCTGGCAGTAATTGCATTCAAGTATTATGTGATAGATCTACAGGATTGCATCTCAACTCTTAAGAACAGTCAGATGTCATAAAGTATAGCACCCCTCTCGTAATGTATTTATTACCTTATTTGCTTCTCAAGTGCTTTTCTACTTCTTGGTAATTAAGCATATTGGTTATGTTCTGAAACTTAGAAATCTCACGCCTTTTACTGTGTTATCGGGTTAGTTCCTCTGTAAGTCTGCATTCCTATTCAACATCCCAGGCATTTCTCTTAGTAATGGTCCTAGTTCTTAAATTACAGAATTGTAGAAACATTTTTACAGTTTCATGGGGCCACAGATAAAGCAGTATATCTATTTAAATGATTCTACTCCCTTGTTTTTAACTCTGATTACTGTTTTAGCCAATTAATAAATTAGCTAAATTACTGAACTATGTACTGACTCTTAAAATTTATTCCACACAAAAAAGAAATGACATTAATATGTTTAAGACTGTATCTGTAATGCATTAGTGTAGCAGTAGAGTGAATTTGGGATCCCAGCTTTCAAAAATATATCTATAAAGGCTTCAAATTCACTTATCTTTATAGATTTCTGCTTCTGCATGAAATAATCCTTCATACTGCTTAACCTCTAGGGTTGGCACTCAGAGAGAGGGAAATGCTAGATGGAAAGTGTTCAAAAGAACTTTCAAAAAATTGGTTGTCTTGCATATTGCTTGATACAGTCCTCTATCTTTGATTACCCCTTTTAATGTAGATTTCAGGTTGGGATAAGGAATAAAGAATCAGCCTGTTGTACAGTTCATGGTGAATCTGTGATTTGCAGGCATTGGCTCTGCCTTGGGGTAGCAGTGTAATCTCATAGAATATCCTGATTTGGAAGAAATCCACAAGGATCATCAAGTCCAGCTCTTGGCTATTCAGGACCGCTCAAAATTCAAACCATATTTCTAAAAGCGTTGCCCAAATGCTCCTTGAACTCTGGCAGCCTGGGGCTGTGATCTCTGCTCTGGGGAGCCTGTTACACCAGAGGTACTGCCCTCTGGTGAAGTACCTAATACCGCACCCGACCCTCCCCTGACACAGCTCCCTGCCGTTCCCTTGAGTCCTGTTGCTGACTCCAGAGAGCAGAGCTCAGCGCTGCCCCTCTGCTCCCTGTGAGGAGCTGCAGCTGCCATGAGGCGTCTGCTTTGAGCTCAGCAAACCCAGAAACATCAGCCTCTCTTGAATGCGTCTTCCCCTTTAAGACTGTTTACCGTCTCTGTAGTCCTCATCTGGACACTCTCTAATAGTTCTTCTTACATTCTTACACCTGCACGTAGTGCTCAAGGTGTGGCCACACCAGCACGGAGTGAGACAATGCCCTTGACTGGCTAGCAGCGCTGGGACTAATACACTCTAGATTGTCAATAATGTGACCCACCACTCAGGAGAGAAATTCTATCCTTTTGCAAAACCAGTCTTTTGTTGCATTAGCCACATGTAATGCTATGTGAGAAACATGCAGGCTGTGAATTACTTCCTTTGATAGTCTTAGTGTTTCTAAGAAACAGTCTGTTCAGGTGGAGGAAGCAGAAATCCCTGTGTGCAAATGAAGGAAGTTGGATATAAGAATGTTTTTTGTCCCCACAAGCACACAAAGGGTTATGATTTTGCTGGGAGTTGTTTGAAACAGCAGAGTTCCACAGGTGAAAGGTGTCTGAGTCTGAATAGGTAGAATGTGTGTATGGCACCTGTAGAGCATTGCTTTTAACTGTTTTCTAATTTTTTTGAAAGTTCAAACCCAGTACACCTCAATTTTAATGTAGGTGTACCTTTATTTCCTTTGTTTAATTACACAAGTGATGTCTTGGTTCTATACTGCTGCACAATAGAACAACAAATCCTTCCATTTCCTGGACTTACTCCCCTAGATTCAGATATGGATCTAAAAAAACATGGACCACAGTCACCCTCAAATTTGAACCCTAGGTCAATGTTATGAAATTTGTGCGTATATATGAATTCATACAATTCCATACAGGTGTGTAATTCTGAAACGCTAAGAGGAAGAAAAAGAATCTGCATCTTTAGGCTAGGGTTGGGTATGCCCAGCTGTGATGGGATGAATGCTTACAACTTGTGACATATCTAAGCTATTCAATTAAAATTAGTTTATATGTGCACAGCAAAAAATTTGCAGCTGAGAGTGGACTTCGACTACTGACTATCCTAGGACTCTTGTCAGTCTGATACACAGTTGAGATTTGCTAGCTAAGACAGAGCTGGCTGTTTTGGGTGCATCTAAAAGATAACTGTCATGGCACAATACTTTGTTGAAATTTCTATCTTATAAGCTCTTAATATTGTATTAATCCTTACAACACTGGTCTCATCCTTGAGATTCAGTGCTCCTTAAATATATCTGGATTTCCCTTCTGGATGTTCATTCTTCCTCTCTTTTGTGAGTAGTTCTTACTGCATGATCAGCCTCTAAGTCACTGCTCTCACTCCTGTGGTGCTTACCCTCATTTTCAGCTCTAAGAGCCACCCATCATGCAGGCTTTTGGTGTGAGACCATATATCATCAGTTTCTTTTGTGTCAGCCATGTGAAAATTATTGGAAATATTTAGAATTAAGTGCTCCAAACAAAGGAGATAAATGGCTTTGTTTTGTATTGTTTTGCTACTATTCATAACCAGTTATCTTCCATCTATGGAAATATTCTTCTAGGACAATCTTGAATGAGTTTTAACAACTGAGTTAGCTGGAAAAGAGCGTTTTTTTGATGTTTGCTCTAAATGCGGCCATGAAGAAGACAGATGGAAGAATACATTAAAAAAAAAAAAAGATAAAAGCAACAGTGCGTGGCGAAGTTTGACCAAATGATTTCCAAGATAGCTAACAGTGACTCTGTATATTTGATATTTGTAGATTGCAGAGAGGGCAAAAAACTTGAACTTGCAAAAAGGTGCTGAAACTAGAAACAGTGGATTGAAAAATGTTGAAAAATTCTAGAAAAAACATCTGGGGAAAAATATCCAAATTATGAGATGGATGAAACTGTGCAATAGTTTCTCCTGACTAAAGCCTGTCATTTGATGTCTTTCCTTATTTTTAAGTAGGGGTGTCAAAAATATTGTGTATGGAAAAATCTTGCAAAATCAGGGATTTGCTGACTTGATCTGGAGTTTAAAATACGTTAATAGAGTCAGCAGTTAAATAAAAATTTTGTTGTGATGTATTTTACCACTTAAACTGTAGATTTTAGGAGTTCTAGGTTGCATTGAACTCCAGGAACAAGCCCAGAGGGATTCTGATTTATACAGAAGTGACTGAATTGTGGGTGAAGTAGGTTTATACCATAAATGTTATTACTGTATTCACACTACAGTCTGCCTGGATTTATGCGGCTGCCTCTCAGAGTGCCTTGGTTAACAAGGGTGGTTCTGTGCCCGTGTGGTTACACTGGTGGGGAACCCAAGATGTATCAGGAATATGTGTGTTTCTTTGCATAAATTGGTGGCCTGAAATGACAGTCAGAGTTATGCCTGCTTGTTCTGGTTGAGTATTAACAAGATCTGATTGGATAAACAGGTCAATGTAATAATTTGTTGAAAGAAATCTTCTTAGGTGTGATACAGAGGAGTCCCACTCTCCCTCCTCCCCCAGTTTCATTTCATGCATCAAAAAGAAGGTAACTATTCCCCAGCAGTGAATGTTTCAAAGATAGTAAGATCATTTTCCTTCATTCATGTGGTATCTGATGACCTAGTTGGTTGTGGATAGTTGTTCTTAAAGTAATGCCTCCTACTTATTTTCAAGGAAGCTATAACAAATGCAAACAGCACAATAATATTATTTGAAAGAGCAAATTCTCAGCTACAAAAAACCTCTTTTTCAACATAGTCACCGCCATTAGCTATGCTTTTTTTTTTTTAAATTATTTTTATTATTATTTTTTTTATACCAGTGACCAACAACAGCCTGCATGCCCTCTATGACTACCTGAAGGGAGGTTGTAGTGAGGTGGGGTCAGCCTCATCTCTCATGGAACTAGTGGTAGGACTAGAGGGAATGGTTCTGTCAGGGAGATTAATTGGACGTTAGGAAATACAACTTCTCTGAAAGAGTGGTCTGTTTCTTCTGTTTTGTGTGTATGTCTCTAGAAAGGACTTTGGTTCTGGTTATCCAGCTTGGCTCTTCTGAAGATCTCAGCACGTGGCATATATTGACATATACTAACCCCCCTACTAATCTGGACGTTAAGAGGTAGTTCCTGCATTTTAGTAAGAAAGATTTATTTACATTTTTAAAAAAAACAACAACTCATCTGCAGTTAAAATCTGTAGTGTGAAATTTCTGAATATTTAGTTCAGAAAAACAGAAGAAAAAATAATTAGTTGTCACCACAATAAGAAGATTGACTTTTATAGTAAGGAAAAAACAGTCTCTGTGTCCACATTCTTTAGGCTATTTTTTCTTTTTTCTCTCACAGGCATGACTTCCATACTACATACCACAAGCAGTCCAACCCCAGTAACAAACCACAGTTTGGAATTTATCTGGTTGATTCTCCACTGTCATGTACAATAGGAACAATGTAATAAAAGCTCTAATCTCTATCTGAAATTGGCATCTCTTACTCAAGAATCTTTTTATTTTCCTTTGGACTCCCATTAAAATCAAGTTTGGAGAATAATGAGCTTCAGGAGAAAGCTGGAGGTCGTTCATTGTTTGAATGATACAAACTCTGTCATAATAGGTTGACATGATTCAGTGTGCAGCACTGGTATAAACTTTTTTTAAAAAAAATACAAATACTTCAGTTGTTTTTTACCACTAGAAGAAGAGATTAATTTACAAATTGTTCATCCTTCCTGTTCATCATTCCAGAACTCCTAGTCCGCTTGTCTCTAGCTACTGTGTGCAATTACTGTACAGGCTGCCAGGAAGAGAAACATAATGAAATAGTGTGTTCTTCAATTAATCATGGCAGATCAAATGGAAACTATTAATAAGAAAACATTTCTTAGTTGTTCTTCTCCAGAACACACAAAGTGTGTTTAGGAATGAAAACAGAGGCACTCATCTGGTGCCTATTGCAGGGCACAGCTATTTGAAACAACCTGCTTAGGGTAAGAAATAATCCTTACAAAATTTAGCTTATTGTAAGGAAATGTAAATTTGGTTCCCAAACGCTTTATTAATTAACATGCAAGTTTTCTTGTATTTATCCTCCCAAATGCCGAGAGAGACCAAGGTGCTGTTTTTGGTAGCCTCATAAAGAGAAAGAAGAGATACAGAGATCTTTTAAGGTACTGTGAGAGCAGGGAATGGGAACAAGGCAATTCCCAGCGTTGTAGCTCAGAGATGTTACCAGTTTCTCTCCTTGTCTGTCTTCTTTATCTTCCTGTAGGAGAAAGCAATAGCACAGGTAACATGGGTACTTGTGTTGGGACCCTGTGTTTTCCCTTGGTATATCTTGAGCACATGTATTCTGTGGTAGCTCTAACAGTGAAGAAAACAGTTTGGAATGCTTTAAAACATCAACTGAATGTCAATTTTAAGTGACAAATTCCAATGCCTGTAAACTTTTCATGGGCCAAATAGAGCTGTCCTAGAAGCATAAAGGCTCATTTGAAAGGGATGGAAGGTCAAAGGATTGGAGCACAACATTAAAAAGACATTTCAGCTTCTGAGTCAGGAAGAGGCCTTTTTATGTTCTCTGCTGGACATTGGTTCCTCTTGCATAAAATACAGCAGTGTTAGTTTGTGCAATCATTTAAAACATGGGCTTACGACAGAAAGTAAAGACTGTCTGAGAGAGAAAAGCTAAGAGCGTATACTGTTGTGTTCATTGACTCAGGAGCTGCTAATCTCCTCTCTGCTTTTCCAATTTCACATGCCTATCATCTTTCATCTCATTCCAGCTTTCAGAATTGTGGTCTATCCTCCTTCTGATTCTCTCCTCTTTACTGGAACTCTGGCTGTACCAGGAAGAACTCACTGGGAAATCTATCTTGAATTTGTAGAAAAAGACAACTTTGTTGCCTTTTTCGTTCTTTTTCTAGCTGTCTACTTTAGAATGTACTAACATGAGTGCTAACAATTTGGAATGACATTTCTGTTCTGTGGTTACATGTATGAAACTTTGTGTATTTGGTATTAAGCTGTATAGTGCCCAGAGTCTGCTCTGTGAGATGTTTTGGAAGCTAAGTGAATATTGTTACGTTTCACATCTCTAAAAGCTAGATCTAAGTACATCCTTCCTACTGTCATATTTAGCTATTGTTTCTCTTTGAGTTTTATCTAATTAGTGAGTGATTTGCTTGAATAAAATGATCTTTTTTTGGTTGGATAATATAGAGCAATTACAAGTGACTACCTACATATAAATCCTATAGATAGAAAGGGTAACAAACAATATTTTTGCAGATGAAAATTTGTATTTCTGATTACTCACCTGCAACATAAAATTGCAGGTGAGCCATGGGGAATGAAATCAAGAGCGTCCACATGAGGCTTTTCTAATAAACTAGAAACTTTTCTTCTGTTGTTTGAGTAACTCACCTTTTCTATGAGGGTTAGTTTTCTCTTTGTTGGTTTGTTTGTTTGTTTGTTTTTTAAATAATTAATATTTCATCACAGCATTGGATAAGTAGAATCTGCATGCATTTTTAATAATCTCTCTTTTTTTTTTTTTTTTTTTTAAAGAATCTATTTTAATCTGCAGTATAGTAGATAACCTGGTTTGCCATCCTTGTAGCTGAAAATGTCATCTGTTTATAATTTTTGCATTATAATGCTTCCTTAGTCAAATGACCTAGATTACTCAAGTGATTTGTAACAAACTCTGGTTATGTGTTTGTTTCTGTAGCTAATTCATGGCATTATGATGGATTATGTGGTGTTCCGGTTTGACTGAATAATACTTCATAACTGTGGAAATTGCAGTATTTCAATTCATCAAAAACACATTCTTACTACTCTGATGCTTGCCTACCTTTATTCCTTAATGTTTTTATTAACCTCTAGCAAATGACTGACATACAAAATACAACTTAGGTCTATTTTAAAACATTTCATCCTTGATGAAAAACTGTAAATTAGCTTTGCTGTTTAAGCTGCATCACTTTAATTGGTGCAACTGGCAGTTAAAATGAGTAATGATTCATCAAAAGATTTTCAGCAAAATAAAGACATTTACGGTGGCTGAACTCCGAAAGTGTTATTGTCCTTGCAGCTGTTGTTTTGCTCCGTTTCATTTTTTTTCCAAGAGCCATATTATGTGCAGATATACTTGAAGATTCAGGAAGAATTGACACTTCACTTATTAGGAATGTCTCTGCTTTTCCATTACTAAATGTTATACTATGTTCAGAGCTGTAGGAAAAAAAAAAAAATTACACTTGGATAAATGTACATCAGGGCATATGATTAATGAAAAGCCAAGAACAAATGTTAATGCTTCCCTGAGTGGGAAATGAGTCTGACAAGCTTATCTGATGTTTGCCTTCTCTTTATCTGCTGGGATTTGGACATTATTGTTTACAAATCTTTTCTTTTGCTCGGTTTTTGCAACAGTAATTGTTCAGTGATTGAACTGGGGATTGTTTATCTCGTGTATGACTAGGTTGTTTGTAATTACTCCAGGGAAACTGCTGGAAATGTGGAGGGTGGAGGGATTCTGGGAACACTCCTGTGAATAGGCTCCAGATGCCCAGGAAAGACTCCATACTAGAGTTCTACTATGAGAGAGAATTGTTCCTGGGTTCCGTGCTCTGTGCAGGATGGCTACTCAGTAGGATGAACTCAAACTGCAATAACAGAACCACAATTTCTAGTAGTCTTGTGTATGTTGAAGTACGATTTATGTGGGGAAAAAAACACATGGTGGTGACAGATGAATGCCAAGTTCAGGCAAGATCCTAACCTAGATGTGCTGTGAGGGTCTCAGGAGTAGAAAAAATGGCTGTGCTACTGATGGACAAGCAAAGGACTCAGTTCGTGTTGTTGATCTTTCTACTTCAGTCAATATCAGTACCAATAAAACAGATATTACTTGTGTTAATGCTGCTAGGAGAATTGGCATGCTTCAGATTCTACTAATTATTTGGGCCGTTCTACCCGTGCTAAAATCAATGCTCAGAATACAGATGTTGAAGTGTTTTTCTCTGCTATTATAGAAATTAGGGCTAAAAAAACACATCAAAATATAATCCATTTATTCCTGTATTCCAAAACAAGGTTGGTGATACCTAAAATATTCATTACAGATTCAACCAGTTCTATTTCCAGGAATGGAAATGGTACCATTTCCTGCAGTCTTTTTCAGTTGTACATGGTATCCTCCTGGCACACATCCATGAAACTTCATAGGCTGGGTAATATTCACAATTATAAAAGTCAGTGAGTTTCCTTATTGTGGTATCCACTCACAAAAATTGGATTAAAATTAAATTAAAATATCAGTTGCTGAGAAATCGTCTTGTAGAGGAGGATTTCTTTCTTTAGGTGTGAGCTTATTCTATTGAGAAGTTTCCCATATTTTGAAAATAAACTGCTGAAAATGTAAATGCATATAATGCTGAGCTAAATCTAATTCTTGATGTAGTTGTTATTGATACTTGTATTCCTCCCTCCAACTCATCTTTCAGTCACATTTGTGATCAAAAATTTCAATTCCATCCACTCTGTGAGCCTAGATCTCCAGTTATATGGCCCAGTACATGTTTTCCTCAAAATTATCTGTTGAGATACCTGTGAAAAATAGGATAACTAAGGATCACAGTAACTGGAATAAATAACAATGATAGAAAAAAATAAAGAAAATATGAAAAAGCATATGGAATTGGCAATCAGATGGGTGGTGCTTGTCTGCACAGGAAGTTGAGCAGCTAACATTTTACCAAGACTAGAAGAATTATTCTCTCAGAGTACAATTTCTACAGTACATTTTTATTATACACAAAATATATCTCAGGATAAAAGAAATCTTTATATCATTTCATGATTGGTGCTCCATGTGGTTTTGTTTTTTTTGTTTTTTTTTTTTAAATTTTATTTTTATTTATAGATTTTAGGCAGCTGGAAGTAGATCATAAAATTTGAATTTAAACCAAAATTAGGCTTGTAATGTGAAGTTGCACGCAGGAACACTTGTGTAACTTGTTTTCCTTTCTGAAACATTTCTGGGGCACTTCCCCCCTTCTACCCCCTTTTCTCCTTTTTCTTTTTTTCTTTTTTTCTTTTTCCCTTCTACTTATTATGAGAAGCAGATTTGATTGTTACATGTAACAAAATAATGACAGTTCATCTCCATCAGCAATAGTAGCTTAAACTCCGCAATTAGAATTTTTTACTAAACGTGATAGTGATTTTGCACTGCTGAGCTTTTGTATATCAATACACATATACAAGCCATATACTGCTCAGTAAACTATGGCTTATTTGAAATTCAGCTTTTTACTGTTATTTCCCAATTTTACCTATCAAAACTCTATTGCAGCTAGCCTTTTTACTTCATTGTATTTTGATTATGTGAACATATCTGTTAGAAAATGAATGTATGTAAAAATGTGGTCATAGATTGGTCAGTGAAGAAGAGTCCTACAGAATTCAAGAGGCCTGGAATTTTTCAACTGTCTTATTACTTCTGGCTTCTTGGTCTTCTGTGTTACATAATATAGCAGAAAGGGAACAAAATAGGTCACAACCTATCTCCTGTCTTGCTGCACAAAATTCGTTCGTTGAAAATGCGGATTATTATAGACTTTTGTTAAACACTTCATTCTGTTGACAGTGTAATACTAAGAAACAGCTGTTCTGCAAGAAAGACTCAGAGATGCTTCATCTGAAGTCTGAATAAAGGAGCTGGAACTGGAAATGTTCATTTGAGAATACTGGGTGGTCAAACCTTTGGCTGTTTTAGCTTAGTCCAGCTTAGCAGCACTGGACCACGGATAACATAGTTCTCCAGCTGTTTTAGAATTATCTGGAAGGAAGTAGTACACTAAATTGGAGACAGATGGATAGCAAGATGTTTAATAACTGAATATTTTGTGCAGCAGATTCAGGTCAGGTGTCTGATGTGATGTTTTTGTTTCCACAGGAAAAGAAAACAGCACCTAGAAACCCAGTGGCTAATGGTGGTGAGTTATCATTTTTATCTTATTTCCTGCAATTATTTTCTTTTTGTCTTTTTTCTTCTTTGATGAGAGTTTTGCTTTGCAAATGGATTCTTAAGCAATTTCATCCAGGTCTTCGGTATGGAAAGGAGTCTCTTCCGTCTGATCATGTCCATTATGTCTAAAAAGCATGAGCAGGTTGTATGATCTCTGGTGTTTTTTAGCAATGTACTGTGCTCTATTTTATTGAGTTAGACAAGTGAGCAGTCCAGGCTGTGTTAAGTAAGCAGTATGTGACCAGCTGAAAGGTCCATAACTCAGTAGAATGGTAAGATTAAAATGGAAGAGATAAGAATGTGACTTGGAAGTATGGACTGCCAAGGCCTGTTATCTGCAATACACAGCAAATATTCCAAAGCAGCAATAGATGTTGTTCCACATGTCAATTGTTATCACCTCTTTTCCCACTAAAAGTGCTTGAGTGTTGCTCTTCAGCAGTGTTTGGCAAAAATTCTGACGTTTGGGGTGTTACTCTGCTTTTGGAGATCTTTGCTTGCTGAGCCTGGTTTCAGGGAAGGCTGTGGATGCTTGAATTTTTTTTTTCTTACTTATTTCCCACGCACACATGAAGTACATTAGAGTAAAAACTTTCACTAACTTGTCATCTTTGAAAGTTAAGACTTTTAATCCATGACAAAGTATGATCTTTTCTGTGTAAAGAAAGCAATATAGGGGCATTTGTATTAGCATACGCTAGATTCCAAAGAAATTGCTCAAAAAGCCTTGTAGTCTAGTGTCTTTCTGAGAGAGGGTTATCCTTCTTATCTGGGGGGGAAATGAGCCCGGAAGGCAGTGGGAAATTTGCCCCAGGCAGAAAATACAGGGTTACAAGCTTATTTGCCTAGCACTTGAATATTTTTTCAAGCCTGAACTTCTCCCTAATAGTTAATGTTGTCACACTCTTGGTATTATGTTAAGAAATGCATTTGTTAGGGAGGCAGTTTTCCTACTCTGATAAAGTACTGTGACTTTTGTTGTTACTTTTAGCCTGTGAAAGTACTTGTACGTTTCATAACAAGAAAAGTAGTGACAGTACAGTGCACTTTACTATATGGATTCCCAAAGTTCATTAAAATATCATATTTCGGGTAAGTTGCCTAAATGTACCAAAACCTGAGATTTTTCACAAAATAAACCCTAATAAATGTTTAATTTCAAGATATGTCTGAATGCGCTGTGACAAATACTTGTGTAGAAATGAATCTAGAAATCAAGGTCTGATTGCTGACTAGATCCACATGTCGTCAAATATGTTGAAGAAGTTATGGTCTCAAGGTAGACCTTATGGTTTATTCATACTGACGTTCTGAAACAAATGGCCTGATTTTGGACAGTACTATGCTTGTACTAGTAACATCTATTTGAAATTGAGCTGAATAGTTAATGACTGTTAGTGTGAAGGAACAGTTAGGGAAGGACAGGAACAGGGCATAGCACTAGAAGCAGCAGTTGCAGCGCATCACAAACCTAGCTGGATATGGTCTAAGGGTAAAGAAAAAAGTTTGTTAGTAGACTTATTTCTGCTTGGAGAGGATATAAAAAGAGCATTCATAGTTATAAGAGCGATCCCTAAAGGTCACTCAAAACTTTTCACTCCAGACAGCTGCTGGAGCTTTGTGAGAGCTAGTTTTAGCAGCTGAAGTGAGACTTACAGCTCCTTTCTCACTTTCTTCACAGCTTTTTCTCAAATGTTTCTAAGTCTCACTGTTGCAATAATACAGAGATTTCACAGTTATCAGATCCAGCCCAGAGCTCTCATTGATCACTGCTTAAGAACACTGCAGGGAGTGCGACATACGACTTGTTTTCTTCCTTGCACAAAGCATTTCTTGCATGGTGGTCCATGACCCTGGAGACTAGACTCAGCACTAATTCCTTCTGTTTCTCTCTCTCTTTGTTTTATTTTTTATTTTTCTCTGAACTCTAGAAAGATATCTTCATTTTACACCTCCTAAACGTCAAGTCAGAACCTCTTTTCCAAGTAGCATTTCCAGGTTGCAGCAGCTGAGGAACAAGCTGGTCTTCCCTGTTTGTACTAGGTTTTGATTTGTTCATCATTTTCCTTTGAATGTGCAAATGTCTGTATTTCTTTTATCTTTTAACATATTATTTCATGGACATATTTTACATAAGTTATTACCCTGATGCTTTGTTTGGTTGCCTTGTCGCAGAGAATCTGCAAACACAATGGCAAAGACTCCTGAGGAATGTCTTTGACAAAGGAAGAATTCCTGAGTGGCACAAACCATTCTCTTTCATTCCTTGAGTGCTCCTGTTCTGAATATTTCCAGTGCAAAGGGAACGCAAACCTATTAGTTCTGTGATTCAGCTATTCTGACTTCCGGAGCGGCTTTATTTCATAACACATTTCTACTTTTACTTAGGAATTTGCAGCCTAGAAGTATAATTAAATGGCTGTCCTTCCCTTTCCAGGTACACCCCCTTAATGGATTTTTATTCAGTGTAATAGTTTGACACCATATTTTTTTCAGCTGAAGCTCATGACAGATCATCAGGTAGAGTGTAGTGGTACCGTACGTAATGGTTAAAAGGAGTTTCTGAAGGAATAAAGAAGGAAAATCAGACCTAAGTGGATTCATAAATGAATCTGCTAGGATACTGAGCATTTTATGTTGTCTGAAGATTCAGGGTAAAGTGTAGTTGCATTCATTTTGTATACTTGCATTGACTGATCTAGATTGATCAATATGTTACCATAGACAGTCTAGTGTGTAGTTGTGTTTGCAACTGCAAGCTATACACTAGAACATAAAGGGTGAAAGATCATACAGAAAACATTAAATGTCTGTATGGGAACCTAGTAAGCTGCATCATTTAGACTAATGTGCTAGTTACCCTGTAGAAAATTACTTGTGCCAATATAAAATCGAAGAGGCTAGGATTGTTTCCTATAGACAAGATGCTAAAAAAGAACTGCAACAATGAAATTAAAAAAGGTTCAGAGAGGGTAGTGCAGTGCGGAAACATTCATGAAATTTCACGAAAGCAGATTCAAAACTGATAGAAAGAAATATCAACATAATATGTGGTTGGGAACTCCAGCATTTAAGTCATGGAAGACAGAAATACAGCGAGAGTGGAAAAGGAATTGGATGTTTTAGGTAACAAAATAATGCAGAATTATTTCATTTAAGTGAAAGTCTTGGATGTTTATGTATGTATGATTTTGTTCCTTGTTTTGAAACTGCTGAGAGAGCATTTCAAGCAATACTTCCAACTATTCATTATTTATGACTTTGTGTTAGTTCATGACCTCACAGGTAAAGCTTCCGTAAGCTTTGGGAGGGGGAAAGCAGTGGCATTTCCTGTAGGTGCGCAGACATTTCTGGGCTGAACTTCTCTGAGTATTTATGATTCTGATAACTTTGCAGAATCTATGTGTAGCTAATGTATTCTAGTTGGCTTAACTGTGTATAAGACTTCTTAATTTTTTATTTTTATTTTTTAAATCTTTCGAACTTGTTTCTGCTGCTTATGGCTGAGGTTGCACTACATTCCTTGCAGGGATACCTTTTGGAAATTGAGCTGGAATTAGTGATAGCAGACTGAGAGACCCGGGTTTTATTCTTCCTGTCCTTAGGCAGGAGGTTTGAAGTAGTGGAAAACTAATAAAGGCAGAACAAAGAAGCCATATGTTGTAAGGCAGAGTAGAGGAGATTCAAAAATACTTTCAACAGGAGGAGAGAAGATAGAGGATTGCTTATATGATGGGAGGAGGTTTTGGTGATGAAGGTCAAAGACAGCGAGCTAAGCTGAGCTGAAACAATTCCGTCAGAGTACAAATCCTGTAGCAGTCTAGGTGGTTTCACATCCTCTGGGGAGTTGCTAAAAAATCCTGTAGTGTAGCAAGTAAAGGTGAATGGGTTTTGAATCTTACATGAAGCCTTATTTATATATCTGGCTGGTTACACATGCAAGGCCATTCAAAGGAGTAAAATGGCCCAGAGGAAAATATTCCAGTTTCTTCCACAGGAACAGGCTTTTGGAAGACAGTTAGCTGCAAGTTCAAAGATCTTTGTGGAATGACATCTCAGAGAAGAATCCATGCCATGGAAACAAAAAGGTGAATACCACAGAGTAGCCTACCCTACACCTTGGGAGTCTTAAAGTGTTTACTACTCATAATCTGAGAAATTCAACTATGTTACAGAGACAGTCCTTCAGGTTTTCATGAGTGCCAATGTAAATGTTCACTTTACTGGCATTTTGTTTAGAGAAATATTAATAAAAAGAATTACAAACAGGCACTACTAGTGTATAACTTTTATTAAACTGCTTGTGAATAATCTTTAGAAGTGTGTTTTATGCTACAGTGCCTTAGCAAAAATCTGTATTTTGGAGACTTTTGCTTACTGTTTAATATGTACTGGAACTTTGCCTACAGCTTAGCTTTGCCATCCTTAATATCACTACTGACTCCCTTATCTTTCCTAATTTGAATCTCTTACAATGGAGAGAAGTATTTTGAATGTGTACTCTGACTGTGGGAGTTATAGAAAGGCTGCAGTATAGGAGCCTGTCAAAGCCTAGGTAGCCTTGCAGACTTATCTCTTACTATTTTTAAAGGATTCACCTATCAGCTTCCGTTGTAAGTGTGCAGCGTTCATGTCTGCAATGTGTTCATATTGAGCTACTTATGTTACAACTAAGATGTCATAATTCCGTAAGCCTACAAGCTCCGCAGTCATTGAGATAGGAGAGATTCAGGTTGTGATTTTCCCAGAGGTACTGACCTTTCTTTGGGGCTGTCTGTGCTTTTCTTCAGCAGCTGTTAATATCTAATGGAATGATTTATTCAGTTGCTCTGTAGGCAACTTCTGGTCAACTTCCCTTATTGCATGCATCTTTTATGAGGCCTGTTGTAGGCCAAGAAATTGTAGTCGTGAACTATTTTTGACGTGTACTCATTACTGGGAATTGTATGCATCCTGGTGATCTATTCAGCATCTTAAATGATGTAGCATTGTTAATTCCATGTTGCTTTCTATAGAAAAATACTTGTTGTCTCATGAATACAAGAGATCAGCATGGCATGACTAAGATCTTTCACCTGACAGCAGGACCAATACCATGGAAGAGTCTGGTTTTCAAGGCACTATCTCTGCTTTAGCAAATCTAAATTTTTTTCATCACCAAACAAAGTATTGATTTTAGATAATTCTTCAGGGATGATACTGTAGTCTTGAAATTACAAGCAGATAACTTCTATTCTCAGTCCTACAGATCCTGCAGGATATTTTGACATATTTGACATATTAAGCTAATCCTACCAGAGTAATTCATCTCTTCAGTCAAATAAATCTTTTTCATAAGGTGGACAAAATTTGCTTGTATAATTACCTTGCAATTGATTTTTCTAGGCATTTTCAAAATATGGTTTCAGGATCTTCTGGGGGTAACCCAGTAAAAATATTCAAATGAACAACATCTGTAAGAATACTTAATGAAGACTAAGAGACCAACATAATGGCCTGTCTTAAACATCTCTCAGATATAATCGTTACTGTATTTAGCAAGTGAGTGGATCTGGGCTAAATTACTGTCTGTTAAAGCTGTAATTTCAGTGGGATTTCTGCAGATTTATACAGATTGTGATGTGAAAACAGTTTTTGCCAGCTGATACTAATAGAGATATATTGAACTGTGGGAATGTTCTGCATTCATTTACATGTGAATGATTTTTTTTTTTAATCTATGCATTTTCTCATTCACCTTACAAAACATGGAATTAGTTTTTCAAGCATGTGTTTGGACTAAAACATGAAAAAGAAAGATGTGTTGTCAGACCATTTGCTACATTATACTTTTCTTTCTAATAACCCATTTTGACAGTAATCCTATACGTTGGATTATTTTATAATCTAATCACCTTAAAAAGGTTTTCTGTTACTTAACAGGAAAGCTGGAAAAAGAACTGAGTTTGGCTGTAATATTTTAATATATCCTTTCTCTTACAGAGATTAATATTTAGATGTAGATAAGGATTTCCATGCCTTATTATTTTCTTTAAGTTAATGCTTTTCCATTTGAGATGTGCAAACAGTATTGAAGTAAAGCAAGATACCCTAAGGGTTGTATAGTTACTTCCAGTGAAGAGTGAGCTGTAGAAACTGACGATTCAATTTAAACAGATGAGAAAGGCAGATTTCTAGGAGAGATCTGTTTTTTTTCTCTGGTGAGCTTGTAAGAAAACGTTGAGGAGTTTTTAGAAAAATAAAAAGGGTTTAGAAAAAGAAAAAAAAAAAAAAAAAAAAGGAACTATGCACTTTTGAAATCAATGTTGTTTATGTAATTGTACGATTCCTGATGGTGTATTCATCAGCCTACAAGTGATCAGCCTCTCTCCTATTCCTCTATTTGGTCTCATGTCCCTGCCATGCCCCTGGTAACGTGCAGTCTGCTGTGGGTTCTATTATGGGGCCAAACGCAGGGTGCTTCTGCAGTGTAACATACAAGAATGGTTTAAAACACTGACTGCTAATATACTGTGGGAAAAGGGATGAGGAGAAAACACAAGGTTTAGTATTTTTGCAGTTTTCCCAAAATGATTATGAACAAGGCCATAGTTCAAAAAGGGTTTAGTAGCCATCGAGCATCAGCTTGAGAGGTTTTGGTGTAAAAAGTATTGCTTATTCATAAACTCACAATGAAGGTATTCAGCAAATAGGTTTTGAAAACATACAGTTATTGTCTTGTTTCTCTGGTGAGCTAGCAAGAGAATTATGAAAATACAGAATTGAGTCTGTGATGCACAAAGATTTTCTGTGTTGCCAGTGAGAGTCATAGAAGCCTTTTTTTTTTTTTTTTGTCGTCACCATATAACAAGCACCACTTCTTCCAAGCTGTGTAATCTACAAAACCGTTTCATTATTCCATTTTTTAAAATGGTTTTTTTTTTTATTGTTGTTACAATTAATTGTGTGTGGAATACAGAAAAGCTCTTCTTCTTGTGTCTAAGAATTAATATTACAAGAAAATCTGCTGCTTGGGACTTTGAATAACTAAATTTGGTTCTCTATCTTTCCCAATAGTTCTTGTAAGAAAAAATCTATAGGGAAATTGTGTGCTTCAGTAATTAATTGCTAAGAGCTGATAATTTGGGCAAAAGGGTCTCTGAAATATGCGCACCTAATTTTTAAAATACTTTTGTGTGAAATATTGGTCTTTTGGATCTGTGACTGATAGTTTCTGTATCAGTTGGTGGTTTGAACCCAACCTTACTTATAAATTTACAGATAGAAACTGACTTAATGTTAGTTAGTGCCTTCATCTAGCACCAAGTGTAATTTTTTTTTTTTCTTCATGTATACTCACCTTTAAATCATGTTTGAATGTTAGAAGAGAAAATGGAAATAAACCATCACTTCTCTAATTCTCACATGAATCTTAGGTAAAAGAGCAAAGGAAAAAGATTCACAATAGAGAATCTGATTACAAGGTCTGGTTTAGATTGCTGCTTAAGCAGGAAATGATCAATCTTGGCAGTCTCTACTGTGGAGCAAAACAGTGAAGAAAGTTGATGCTTCAGGTAGACATGAGGAAAAAAAAAAAAAGGACCTAGAAAATAGGATATTGCAGACATATTTCATTTTGGCAGAGCCTGAGAAATTGGTTATCTTTACCACTATTGTATGAACAATTACTTATCATCTGTTCTGAAGAAAAACAGAGGTTAATTCTCTAACCAATAGGCTTAAAACGAAGCCAGTGATTTGGGAATTGAGTGTTAGAATGAAATATATCTAGACTGCTCATTCTGTACCCAAAAAAGCATCATTTTTAGGGGAAAAATCATGTACTTGTTATTAGAAGTCAGAAGTTTGGAAAGCCCTCTGGGGTTGCAGTCATTTAGTCGTGCCTAATCTGAGTTAGTCCTTACTGTTGAAGGGACTCTCAGAATGAAATGACACAATTAGGAATTTATTGGAGATTAATATATCTTGCTCTCTGTGCTTTTAAGAAAAAAATATGGTGGTGTGCAGGCTACTCTTGATTATTATGCAGTGTTCTGTTGCTGTAGACTATGGAAACTCTAGGCAATAAGGGATAGTCAGTGACTCCCCATCACTCCGGGCCAACTCTGTGCTACTTGCTGGTTCTCTGCGAACAGTGGGAGATGTCAAAGTTTTGGTACTCTAGGACTACACATTTTTTCTGTTTTCATCACATGTGAAGGTTGAAGCTGTTTATATCCAAAACTAGCTGATGAGCAATGTTGTGAACGTGTTGCTAGAAGGGCAAGCTTCTTAATGATCTGACACCAAGAAAGGTGTACCTGAACTGCACCTGGAAATGTAACTGTAAAAAATATATATTTTTTTGTCTTGATGATACTAACTACTGATAAGAACCCCACTTTGATATGCTGTGCTTATTTCATAATTTGGTTCTGAATGCAATCTTGTCAGAAATGCTTCTTTTAATCTATACTGGATGAAAGCGTTGATTTGTATTGGTCACTTCACATACCCTATGTGAAAATGTGGCAATTTTAGTGCTACCTTGACACTTTTGATCTCAAATATCCTTGTTTCATGTAAGAGAGTATTTTTAAGGAGCTATGGTTGTCATAGTATTTTGCAGAGACAACAGTTGTTGACATTCACGTTTTTCAGGAACCACCATTTTTCATCCTTATATGAAACACTAGAATGAATGGCTCTATTGCATTGTGCAGGGGTGCAGGTCTGAGATAAATCTCAGAAATGTGCACAGCCTCCTTTTACATGTAAAATGAGTGCTGAATGAACCTTGGGAAAGTCCCATCTTCATCAGCAGTCTCTCAAACTTTAAATACTCATCTGTCTCTTAATCTAGATGGAAGTGCTTTGTAGCTCTGCAGAGCAGATCTAAATTATCTTGCAACAGACTTTCTGCTTTCCTGTGAGATAACGGGGGGAAAAAACCAAAATGTGTGCTGAGGAGAAAGTGAAAGAAATGCTCTGAATTTCTGAGGTGAGCGGTGACATCCAAATTAACTTTCTTGGACTTCCCTAGTTTGAGTATAAAATACGCTCGCATCTTGTCAGCTAATGCCTTGGTGCCCACTCCTAAGGCCAGACTAACCCCTGTTACTCTACTGCAGCCTGTAAGCCTGAATTTTGTTTGCAAAATTGTTATAGTTAAATATTTTTTTTGCTAGAAAACATTATCTTTCAGAAAATTCAGAGCACAAACTTTCCACTTAAAGACCATCAGTCTGTGGCTTATCCCTCAAAGCCTTGGCTTTGATAGGAATCTGATGTACTTATTGTACTTCCTGAAACAGTCTTTGGTTGTGTCAGCATCACAAACAATGAAATTATTTTCAACAATGAAGTTATCAGTTTTACATTCCTTATTGTTTCTGTTTTCATGTTAAAAACCTCCATTTTTGCAGGTGTAGAAGTTTTTTCTCTTAATCCTCCACTTGTCAGTATTGCCTCCCTCGTACAGGGTAAAAGCTATTAATACTCATCAAAGTGCCCATATAATGTTACTTCTGCCTAGCCCAATATGTGTTTGAAATGTGTTCACATATAACAAGAGCATGACTTTTATTCACAGCATGAGCCTGGCAGGCTTTGATTAGTGTTTAATTTTTTTGCTTCCGATTTGTTTCTGCTTGTTTCATTAAGGTAATTGTGATTTACTAAAACTAAGGGAGACTATTGGCAAAGGTTATCCTCCTCTTACTATTTGAAATCTTTGGATTGATTGATGTGATTTGGTAGGAATTTTAGAGGGCCTAGACGTGGACGTGTCAATGCTTTGGAGCCATTGGTTACTGTATTCCCACTGTTGTCTTAATGGTGTTGCCTTGAGCTCTGTTACAACGGGACCAACTGCCTCTTTAAATAAAAAAGAAAAGTTCTTAAATTCAAATGAAACCATGCCAGCCTTTACAAGTTTCTCTGGGATTTTATGGCTTTATGTAGAACTCTTAAAACTGTGTCTTTGAGAAGCAGCTGCATTTGCCACACTTAGAAATCCTTCCTATAATTTCACTACTCTTGCCAAGCTAAAATAAAACACCTCTGGTGCTTCTTCTGAAACTTTCCACTCCAGATAAGGCCAATAAGTATTTTTGGAAGTGTTTCTTAGAAAGGTTGGTATAATTAGGCTTGCTTTCTTTTTTCCCCTCTCTGTTTATTTGTTTGGCAGAAGATCATTTTTTGACATTGATCTGAAAGGGCAGTATTCCATCTGGCCTATGTCAGCATTCACCACCCCTATCATCAATCTGCTCTTGAGAAACTGTCTTGTACTGAAAGTGAAAAATGAGCCTAATTCATCTCTATGTTTATAAATAGCTACTTTCCAAGCACTGAGTTGCATGTACAAGTACAACAGGTTCTTGCTTGAGGAACAGATTTATTTATCAGCTTTCTTTTCTTTTGCGAGCTCTTGTTGCTCTTGTTTGTTTGCTGTTAAGGCAGTTGTGTCCTTCACCAGGTGATGTGAGCCTGGCTGCTGGTGCAAGTGGAGCTGATGTGAAATGAATCCTTTTTCAGTTCTTCTTCTGCTCTGGCTGAAGTGAAAGGGAGGAGTAAGCCTCCTTCAGGCAGTATAAGAGAGCATATGTTACATGAAAGTTTGCCAGCAAGGGTCTTTCAAAGATAAAGGCTTCTAGTAGCATAGGCTCTGGGTAACAGCAAAAAATGCTTGTGCTGCTTGTTAGTAACAAGAAAACACTGTGAATCAAAAACCTCAAATTTGTATTTGCTATTTGTTGTCCGGGGCTGGCTTTTATGCAAGCCACACCATGACTCACAAGGTGCTGCCTGTTATGAATTGGGTAACGTACCATGTCATAGTTCTGGCTGGGTTTCCCTTAAGTGATGCTGTGGAGCGTATATTATAATATAAATGTATAAAAGAAGATACTTCTTTCACCCCCAAAATGGGTGAAAATGTATACAAATTGATAACTATTTTTGCTGCTGATGCCCCAGATAATTCACTAGCCTTCTGCCTGCCTCGGAGATTTCTGTATTCTACAAATTTACTTTGAAGCATTTGTACTTTGCTTTGTACAGCTTTCTTCCATGGCCCTCTTAAAATAACTCTTCTGAAAAAAAAAGACTAAATTATTCGGATAGAAGGGGAAGGAGGTAGCACTATAGGAATATGGCTTTGATTTCTCTACTCTGAAGTAGAAATGTGATTGGCTAGCTATTTCTTTCTTCCCCAGCTAGACAAAGAGAGGAAAACAAAGACAGGAAAATCTAATGAAAAAAGGAGAGTCTAGGTAATAGAGCAAATACTACTGAAATAGTAATGGACTTTGTACTGAACTTGATAGTTGCCTGAACACAGGTTTCCCAGCAAAAAGTTTCTCTGAAATGGTGTTTTGGATAGTAAAAGAGAATTATTTGCCTTATATCAATTTTCTTGGAAAAAAGATGTGGAAGGAGATAAATAGGTAATAATTTGGGACCAAGTAACTGCACCTCCATTTATGTTTCATTTCAGCAATTTGAAACAATTTCTCTTAGTCATAGCTGTAAGGAAAATTCAGACCTTTGATATGATGCCTGCTTGCAGATAGATAGAGGTACAGAATGTTAGTTGCCCAACCCTCGGTATTTTGGATCAGGGATTTTATCTGTGAAATCTGAGATTAGATTCAATTTTTTCAACAGACCTTAGAAAATTCTGAACAGGAAAAAAATCCAAGTTTTGTTTTGTTTTTTAACTTAACCAAGCAATACAGAGTTTCTTAACCTACCACCACAGTGAACTCTGAATTTTGTCTTTGCAAATTCAGGAATGTCCCATTATGTCATTTTTCCTCATCTTGTCCTCTATCCTAAGTTTTCTTCTCTCTCTTGCCTTTCCTTAATTTCTCTTTCACAGAGTCAGCTCATGCTCACCAGAACATATTGCAATGTGGCAGTGAGCAGGAAATGTGGTAGGCTAGGACAATTGTGCTGCACTGGAGAGAGGAATCAGCTGGGAAGACTTGACAGTTCAATTTGTTTTTCTGCAGAACTGAGTAAAGGTTATATTGAATAGTGCAAGACACTCATGTAAGCAGTTGGGTTTTCTGTTCTGAAATAACATTGCTGTTATCGAGCAATGAGTTCTCACAACACTGAATTACAACTCCTTTTCTAGGGCTGTCTATGCTTACTGTATACTGTAACATCTCCTTCTTACATGTTAGTCTTACTAGTTTATACTACGAGAATTAATAATGACACAACTTATATGTGTTCTTCGAAGTGGCATAATTTAAAAACACAAAAACAAAAGCAAAAAAACAATGGCTCTGATTTTTGTTAGCATTTGGATGGTTGAAGTCATGCCCAAGATTTGGTAACTCCTATAAATCTTGTTAAGTCTCTTTGACTTATTTATCTTGTAGCTGTGGCTTTGTTCTTTTCTTTGGTGAGCTATTTTCTGTATCGTGCACTCTGTGGTCTTGGCAGATTAATCCATTCAAAGAAGATATTCTATATTATGATTACAGCAGCTGCTCTGCAGATACCTGTTTGTCCTGGCCAAAGTGAAATCACCAGTCATGAGCGAGTAGCATCAAGTCTGGTTGTTTTATAGACAACATTAAGCTCTTTCATATTCAGTGGTTACGTGAATGATTGATAGACCTCATTATTTTGAGGAACTATTGCACTGTAATGTTTCCAGATGTTCTTCAGTGGAAACTTGTGTTATTACTATAGGGAAGTATCAATCAGTAAATAACCTATGTCACTTGTTGTCCTTCTATACAATCACAGTATTCTGATCTTATGGTTTAGCTTTATTTACAAAGGAATCATCAATTCAAGTAGATTATCTTTGTACATATTATTACACAGATCGGCAGAAGGACAGTTTGTGCGTGTAATATTATCAGTCACTCTGAACCAAGTGGTGTCAACTGTGACCAATACTCAGGTGAAGAGTCAGGAAAGAAAACTCAGATGTTGCAAAAAATATTTCTAATGAGTCAGTAGAGGATGCTAGTTCATCTGATGGAAAACTTTTGCTTCACGTTTTCCTAAGAGGCATTCAACTGTAAAGGGCTCTTCTTTCATGAAACAATTTTAGTTCTGTAACCAGAGGATGCAAGTCTGATTTCAGCAGCTTTTCTTATTTACTGGAGCTGGCTTCAGTACTGTGAGGGATTGTAATTTGATAGCTGGACTGTTCCAATGCAAACCAGGAAAAACTGATAGAGCGGTTACTCTCAGAATAAGAATCAGAGAGTTGGAGATTTTTACTGTTTGTGGGCTGTCCCAAATTAGTAGACACTTCTAGGCTATAATTGATTACATTAAAATCAGTTAAAACTATGGCTTTGCAATTTTTTTTTTAAATACACGTATAACATGTGACGCCAAACCTTAACAGTGATGTCTTCAAATTCATTTAAAATAAGGATAGGTAGCCCTTGCAATCTTTATGATAATCCCAATAGTTTTTATGGCTATCCCATTTGTTACAATACTCTGCAAGGCACGAAGAGGTATGTGTAAATATTGCTGGATACAGTATCTCTCTTGGGAGCTGCTTTGCAGTCTTCATTTGCCACTTGATTCTCTCTGAAATTTGCTCGTGTTTCAGTATTCTCTCTCAGCAGAACCAAGGGTAAATAGATATTTCTGTTCAGCATCTCTGGACTTGTATAGTATGTGTTGATGATTTGTTTTGGGAGTGAGACAAAGATCTTTCCAAGGAACACTGGATTTGTCCTAGATCTGGATTTTGGGTTGGATGGCTTTACCACCAGTGCATTACTGCTGGAGATGGATTTTTGGGCATCCTAAAATAAATAGTATTTGGTAGCTATTGAGATCTGTTGTGAGAGTCTCTAACCCAAGGAATCAATTAGTTGCAATTGCTAATCTGGATGATCTGACTGGTAGTTTTATCGAGAACAGGGTGAAGCTTTTTTAAAGCAACATGTTTTTTGTTAATTTCTTTTTCCATTTGCAGGTTTTTTATTATGATACTTAAAAACCCATATTTGTTGGTCTTGTTTGTATTTCTTCAACTTTATTAGCATAATTTTACTTGATAGTGCAATTTCTGACTAGAAGCAATCTTTTTGATCAATTTTTTTAACAGTCTTGTCAAATTTCCAAGTGTCTGAAATGAATACGGTGACTGTATTTATACATAGGCTTTTGGAAAGTCAATTTTCAATACTGATGTCTTAATCTCAAATGTATCTGTACTTTGGGGGATGCTGACAAGCAAAAGAATGACATAATGTAGTATCCAGGTGTAGCGGATATGGAGTGCACCTGCTATGAATGAACCTCGATGTATTTGAGTTCAGGGGCAAAAGGATATACCTTTGGCTGGAGAGCAACACACTTTAAATTCATCTAAAGACTGTTACTGGTGGGATGGTGAAAAAGAAGAATATTTGGTCTTCAAAAATTAGTTTCCATTCTATTTTTTTCATCACACTTAATGGTTTTCATTAAAAAAAGATGAAGGTTGCTGTTGACATTGATGCTATCACTTGAAATTTCTGGCTTGTGTTAAGATGTCATCTTGATTCATTTGGTGGAAAAATGACTGTCCTGCCATGTCTGCTCTTTTCTAACCTTCATCAGTTTGTCATTGGACTTGTCCATCAAATGTAGCATCTGTTATGTGAAAATTTCACAGACATAAGAATTGCTGCTAGAGGGAATTTACGTATGCACATGCTGGGAACTGAGACTAAATGTAAGCCTTGTATATTTGGACTCTGTTAAGTATGAATGTATGAAATCCTTGTTTTTTTTTCTGTTATTTTTTTAATGTTTATTTCAACACACAGAAAGTTGAGCTCCTTTGAGATACCGTTGTGATGAGAACAATGTGGTTCAGAACATCCGCAATTGAAATGGTCGAGGTGACCTTACCTATGGGACATCAGTCTGCATCATAAAAACATGGCAGCATCTGGAGTATTTGTTTTGCTGGATGTGTCTAGCTTTAGGAAAATTGAAAGATGTTCCAGAGGTTGAACTCAATGAGAAGTATTTTCATTAACAATAATCCCTGAACAAATATTTGTATATGGGCACAAACTACTTGAAACTCTATATAAATGTTCCTTCTCATGAGACCTTTTCCTTTCCATATTGCCTTTGAAGTTTCTTCATAAGTTTAGAACCGTGTTCACTCTGAACCAACTGGGGACAAATACTGATTTCATTTTTGCTGATTTACTAATATTGCTTTGAACGAAACTGATACATCATGGCTTTTTTGCAATAAACATTTTCCTAAGGTATTTCATGAGTTTCAAATGGGCTAAAGGCCAAAAATTGAATATGTGCACAAACAGCCCAATCAACTATTCAAATATGTCAGAACCTCACAGTGTTTTAGCTTGGAAAAAAAAAAAAAAAAAAACAAAAAAAAAACAGCAACAGTGTGGGCTGTTTCTCAGAAATAATAATAGATTTATAAAGTGCTTTGGTTTTCCCTGAGTTGATTTACATTTCTGTGATGAATCCTTCTGTTGTAGCCCTGCACTAGGTTAGCAGCCTTTAATTGCCTCTTGGGAAATTCTTTTCTGTTTGTTGCATTTGCTTTGATTATTTTAGAGAAAGCAAAGGGTTTTAACTTTCCTACCACTAGAATGTCCTTGGTTCTGACCTTGGTTTTCTTAGCTATCTTTTCCTTCTTATATTAACTTCCATATTCCCATCTTGTCACAATCTCTTTTGTCCTTGGCAGTGGCAATATCTTTTCTTTCAGGCATGCTGACCTCTCCCATTCCCTTTGAAGCACTTATGATCATATCCAAGAGCTGCATTCCAGCTGTGGCGCCTTCTGAGGTACTGAATATATTAAGATAAAAAGAAATAAGCTGAGCCGTATTAATAAGAAGCTTAAATGTTTATACAGGCATAAGCTTTGAGAAATTAGATACAAAAAATAAGGCTTTACCAGGAATGATCAAGTAGCTAAAGTGGAAACCCAAAGAATGATGTTCTTTTTTTCTAGTGCATTCTGTCAGTCCAGTCAGTGGTCATTTAACATTAAAGAAGTATTAAATACTTCTTCTGTGTAAGGACATTTGAAGGACAGTTTGCTTGTGGAACAAAGCATGTAGGGGCAACTTTTTGTACAATCTTAAAAACAGTGGGAGTTTTCTTTTTTTTCCTTTTCTTTTTCTCTGTTACATTTGGGTGGTATTACAGAAGGCTGTACTCTGTTCAGAATCATACCTGACTGTGAAATTGGTATAAATAGGGAATGGGAGACCCAGGAAGAGTGAAAATGAAAGCGTAGTTTAATAAGTTGGCAAATCCAGCTTCAGCGTATTTAGTACAGGCTTAAATATGTCTTTGGTAAATGCTATCAAGGATTAAACTGATAGACAATCATTTTGCACATTGAAATGTGTTTGGAGAGGAGAATGTTTTCTCTGATGTATGTCATAGCAGAATAGGTGTTGTCAGTCCTTCAGTACCCGTCTCAAAATGTGTATAATGAAGACTTTGGGTAACTTTTGTGAAAAGCTTTTTGCCCACTTTGGTGGTAGACCAAGTTTTTGCTTTTCTACAAACTGTTATTTTGTGGATCTGGTATAGAATGTAAGGGACTTGCAAACATTTGGATGCTCCTTGGGGAAGCACGGAGATTGCAGGTTCCTTGGGTCTATTATTGCTGACTTTTTGAGTCCTATTTATTATCATTTAATTAACAATAACACAGAGCAAGAGAGCTCAAAAATGCACAACTTCTCCCCCTGCTCCCTTCCCTCAACATTTTTTTATGTGTGCAGTATCCTGAATGGCTAACAGGAGGCTCATGAAGGCTCCATGGGCAATAATACTCAAGACTACTTTTTTGCAAAGCTGAGTGCAAAACAGATCTCTTTCTACAGTGTGGATAAAGGGCTTGTACAACAAGAACTGCTTCTGTGCCATGGCTGACTTTGCCTTCTTTGACCACCTTGGCAAGGTATCATCGTTAAGCATATGTGCATTTGTACCTGATTAAATCAGTCAAATGAGGTGTTTTTCTAACTCACTCAGTGGAATGAAAGTTACTTATATTCAAAGCTCTGCTTTGGGATTAATCTCACATGAAGTTAATAGGACCAACTCATATCCTTAAAGTTGCGTCTGTTTAAGTGTCTCAGTAAACTGAAAACTTTCAGTATTTCTGAAAGAGTTGGAATGGTTTTCAAATTGAAGTTTCTATGATTGCAATTGGTTCTGTTGTATTTTAACCCTACCAGGAGTGAACAAAAACAGAAATAGAGACTCCTCTGGAATTAATTTAGAGATGATAGGCATATCAATGGACATGCGAAAGTTGTATTGCAGCTGTTTGACTTGAGAGAAGATAATTTTCATTCTTGTTTTTCTGGGCATTGTATCTGCTGCTCAGAGGTACCCAACAAGATTTTATTCTTCTCAGAACATTTTTTTTTTCTGGTAGGTCAAGTAGGTGGTTACTAGGAATACTTCCTTCTGTAAGAAGGGTCATAAAATATACAAGCAAGGGCTGAAATTCATGCAGTGTATAGGCCAGTGTGTATGAACGTATATTTTAACTTCAGGTAGACCTCGTCTCAGGGATATGAACAATGCAAATGGACTGAACATTACATGAATTTTCACATAAATGGAGCATGAGAAAACAGATGATGGAAATAAGTAGAGAACATGAAACTTAATAAGAGATAGGTTTGCATATTGCAAAACAAGTTTATATGCTTTTTGTCCAAGAGATATGACTTCTTTTTCAATTCTGTTTTGGCCGCAAAGGATTTTGTGCTATGTAAGAATGAAGACCTTAGACTTCAAATGTTGCCTTCTTTATTTCATTAATGTTAATACAGGAAATCAAAAAAGATCACAAAAACACTATGTCTCATTATCAGGATGTTTCTTTTGATTCTGAACATGCCAGCAAAGAATGCTTGATCCAGCAACATCAAAAGATGAAGCCATTTGTGCTTAGTTGCTTTGCTTAGATTTTTTTTTCTTTTAGACAGAAGGTTTAGCTTTTTCTCCTGAACTCCAAAGCATGAGACTGTAAGTGTACATCTCTTTTTGCATCTGTATTTTTATGGGAATATCTTACTCAGAGCACAGCAGATGGACTCATTTTAGGCAAGATTCAGCATCTTCAGATGTTACGCTATTAATATATAGATACGTAGGGCTATACTTTTATTAATGAAAGGGAAAGGCTTTTAGGATGTTGATGCTTCCATACTAGGAAAAATAGCTATCAGCAGAGAGAGAGAGAGCTATCTTTTTTTATTTATATGAAAAATAACCATGAGGAATAGTTGCAGAATCAATTATTGACTGTTTTTGTTTAGCTACTGTATTACAAACTTCATCCAACTCACCATACGGATCATTTAAAATTGTTTTGATGATTCTAGCTGTGTAGAAGTTGTGAAAAAATCCCTGTTGGGTTTCAGTCGACGCACACTCTACTGCATTAAAACATAGAAGAAAATATTGTAACCAACGCATTCAAATCGTAGCAATGCTTATGTTTTACTTCAGACCAGAAACTGGTGACTGTCTTTCAAGTTTCAGTAAAAGTAACCTTGATTTTACTGTAGATACAATATATTAGGCTTTTGTATATATGTCATAACAGACCTGGGAAGTTTCATCGTGCAGATATTGTCAATAGATTGCAGTGAATTTGTGTTTTAGAAATGAACTGATAGAGTTCGGTAGCTTTAACTGCTGTATTAAAAGGTGTGCTACAGACTATGTGGCATATAAGCAAGCAGTAGTCTTACTGCAAAAGTATTTATTGTACAACACTATATAAATACTGAAAAGAGAATTTTTGTTTGCTTGATTTTGGACTTTGCTAAGCTTAAAACACTTCTGACAGGCTTACTGTATCTAGCCTTAAGTCAGTGACTGTGAACAGTACAGGGAGATACCTGAGAGCCAGTTAAACATGATGAAGTGTTGTTTTGCATATTTTGCCAGTTTGGAAGATATGTTTCACCTCTCGAAAGTTTTCCCATAATATTCCACATTTGATGACAAATCCAAGGTGACAGTTGGAAGGCTCTTTCTATTGTTTCATGCTTTCCTGTGTTTTTGGAGTGGATCAAGGTTGTAATGAATTCCAGAAAACCAAGAGAATTTCCATCATGCACAATATCCAAATGTGGATCTGTGCTCAACCAGAAATGCAATAATGGAATAGTCTGTGGAACTGAAGAGCATGGGGGATTCATAATAAGATATGGGCCCTCTTGTTCATCTTTTCAGATTTAGAGCAGGTGAGCAGCTAGTAGATTTTCCTCTTCATTCCTGGGTGGCCTTTGTGAAAAGTAGTTGCAATGAGCAAACATCCAAGTGGAGGGATAGAGGATCCATGTAATTGCAGACACGTGCTGCATGTTCTTCTGTAGGTGGACCTTGGAGTCACAGGTGGCTTTATAGGCTTGGTACTACTGTCCTGCACCATTTCTGCCAGAAATGGATGTTTAAGGAAGCTGCAAACCTTCTGTCACCCATATGGTTCATGCAGGGCTGGCTCCAGGTGCAATCAAGGTGAACAGTGAAATGATTGCCAGCAGCTCCAGCACATCTTACCAGCCCATGCCTTGTCCCTGGAAACTCTAAGGGTGGTGCCAGGGCATGTGGGAGGCAGGTATGGATGGGTACAGTGAGAGCAGTGTTTCCTTGGTGTTGCAGTTGCGTACAGCTTCCACCTCTCGTCATCTCAGCTCTACAGCATTCTTTGTCCCAAATTCCCCTGTTTTCTCCTTTGCCTTTCCCCTTTTTCTTTTCTTGCGGGTGCTTCCTGTGCTGATCGTTTGCTTTGCCTTTGTGTTTTTTAAATGACATTAAGAAATGAGATGCCCCATGGGCTCAAAAATAATGTTTATCCTGTTTCATGCAAATTTAATCATCTCCTGAGAAGAGAGTAGACCAGTGCTTTTATATAAAAATTCTAAAGAGCAAAATGCAGAATATTCATTGATTCAGTTAATTGATAATGTTAAAATGGTGGGCCACCATTTTTGTGCATCTCACATCTGTTGTTTTCTCATCTTCTAAGAAATAAGTGAAGATTTTCACCCCAGGCTGTGTTCATTTTTCCCTCAAGCAGTGCATTTGTGGTCTTCCTATTCTTCTGTTGCTGCATGAATATTTTTCAGATAATTTGTTCTTCCTCTTATGCAAAATATTTACAGGAACTGTGTGAATTAGTGTGAGATAGTGATGCTTTTACACATACTTCAGGCTGAAAACCTAAGTGAATTTGTCTGTGCTATGAATTTACAGCACGGTGTTCATTCCAGGAGGACCAGTATAGACAGAAGCTACCAAATAAGCACCTCCCTGGGGACTTGGGAGCTTAAAACAAAACGTGGTCATGTTATGATACTGTGCTAATAAATTTCACTTGTCACTAGAAGATTTTTTCAGGTGTTCTGGGCTGACTTAGCTCTACTTTCCTGAAACCAGCTCTTTTGCAGGGAGTTTGGGAAGATAAAATGTCACAGGGTAAAGCTAAAGGACGAACCCCAATATTTTAATTCATGCTTTTTTGAATAATCTTAGATTACTTTGTGCTTCTATGTGAAATAGGATTAAGTTCACGTGACTAAGTGGCTTGGATATCAAACTAGATAGGATCTGGTGCCTTGGCATTTTGAATTTACTAGGAATAAACAGTAAATTAAAAATTTTTGAGAGACATGTATGGGAGATGATAAAGGCAGTTCTGCAAAGAAAATGTTTGCCTGAGTCTCTATGCTGTCTTGTACAGTTGTGATTATTAGAAGTTGAACAGATTTCAACAAAATTTTAAGATATAAGCAGTTACCAATTGTATATATATATATATTTTTTATATATTATATATATATTTTTTTTCTTTCTGAGTTGTCTTGATAAGAAGCAGTAAATGTAAGTCAGGGTCATAAACTTCTTCTATTCTGGCACAGTGCAGCAGTGTGAGAGCAAATTTAAAAGAAAGTGTTAAGCTTTAAAGGTCTGGAGTTTGATGGGCTGTTATCTTTTATCCTTCCAGCACAAATCTTTATGCTGACTTCTCCTGTATCCCTCCATTCCCTAGGGGAACTTGGGTTCACTCACATGTTGCTGGACAACAGACAAAGAAGGTCTGTTCGACACGTGTAGAACAGATGCTCAGGGGAGAATGGGGGAATTTTCCAGCACAGTTACTGTAATATCACTTGCTGCTGTCTTGCTCCTGCATAAGCACTGCTGGGCTCTGTGGAGCTAGTCTTGGGGATTTTCCCATCTTGGAAACGGGCCACCCAGAGAGCAACCCTTGCAGACTTTTGCATATCAAAAAATAGTGTGGAGGATGTCACCTTCTTCCACACCAAGAGAGCACTTTGGGAGAAGAATAAAATAGATTGAAATGCTAAATGGCTGACTTCTCAGAGATACAGCTTAGATTATATGGGAGCGTGGGGTCAGGAGAAAACACTTGCCACTCATGTCCAAGAGTAACATGACCAGGCATCCCTCTTTGAACTCTGTGTTTGAGCAAGTTGTGGACAGCAGGAGGTGAGGAAGCACTATGAATCACACTTTCTTTTGAGGTAAGTAGGTATAGAACGTCTTGTAAAATAGACAGATGGAGCTAAAAGATATTCAAGAAACAGTAACCTCTTTTGGAAGCAGTTGATCCTGTGGAATAGGGGCATGGATAGGCACTATGGTTTATGGTATGATTCTCTTTAATGGACTTTCCTGCCAGGGTGGTCAAACAGTTTTAATTGGAACAGCAGCAGAAAAGACATGAGGAGAAATTATTCTGAGGCATAAGACATCAGCCAACTGCATTGAATATGTATTCTGTTGTTTTCAACAGCATGTGGGAGCTCAGCAAATAAGAACATGAGAGAGAATATGCCATTTCTAGTCAATGTGTAATGCTGGATTTCAGTCCAGCCTAGCTAAAGCAGCAAATGCTTGTTATGCTACAACTCGTCAGAGGATCAGAAATGAATCAAAATAAAAATACAGTCTACTGCTATGTATCATTGTTCCCTAGGCTCTGCAATGGCATCTGACCAATGGAGCAAACAATCACACTTCAAACCAGCCATGTGCTGGGCTGCTGCAGAACTGTGTGACTACTGAATGGCTTCATCACAGCACAACAGGGTTCGGTTACTGCTTACATAAATCAAACTTTGGGACCCCTGATTAGAATGAGGATTTGGGGACTCACTAAGCGCCTTTTCAGTTAGGGCAAATATTTCAAGTGGGGAAATGCTGGCTGCACAAAGTTCCCAGAACAGGGTGTTTGGTTTTTTTTTTCCCCAAATGCTGAAAATAGCAAAAACTTGTGCCTGGCCTTGACAGAAAACAGAAATATCATTGTGACATGTAGCAACGTGCCTGAAACTTTGCCATCCAGCCTCGATAGTGGTCCAGGCTGCTTTTCCTTTCTCTGAGGAAAGCTGTGCACAGCTGTATTTTTGTATGCATACAAATATATATGATAGGTCGATGAGTCTATTTTGTTCTCAAGAAGTGATGGAATGGTCTGCTCTGTAGAGTGTTTTGACTCCCCTAGGTCATCTTGGTTTGTGAATGTCAGGGGACTACCAAGATGTAGGCTAAGGCAGATGAAGCATTTCCTTGAGCATATTAGTTGCAGTGTGTGATTTTGGTTAGTTGTTTAAAACTGGAAGAAAAGCATTCAGAGCACTTTTCAGGTAGGCAGTATATTCCTAGGTGAAGAGTATGTAAACTGGCTGGAAAACATTACTTGTATTTTTCTTTGTCAGTTGTCCTACCCTTTTATTTTAGGTTGCTATGTGATATTGATTAAGGGGAGTAACTGTGATATTCTCAGTAGTTATATCAATTCCTCTCTGAGTTATCCCAGAAGATGATGTTGGATGCTTGTTCTGCTACCTCTGTTCTTATCTGCTGCCTTGTTACGTGTAGAGTTACAACAGTTGGCAGCTTCTGAAAGTAGGTACGATCTGGCCATCTTTTTCCAACAGGCTGGAAGGGATATTTGGTGGGATATCATCCCTCTTGTGTTCGATTATTATGCAGTATTGTATATGTATGTGATTATTATTATTATTATATTATTATTATCCTTACTAATGCGCCTTCAGTTCAGAATGAAGATTGGGGTCAGCTGTGCAGACAGAGATATCAGGTTAAAATTTTAGCTGTGCAAGTAACACAAACTAACCAGCTAGGTCAAAGTCATTATGTATCATAAACGGTGGAAGTTTCAAGAAATATGTTCTGTTTTTTCCTTCTTTTATCTGAGGATATTGAACCTACAGTGCTGAATGGGACAGATATTTAAGTAATTAGTTTGAAATGCTTTAACAGCTAGGCTCAAAGCAGCAGAGTTCCACTCTGTTTGAATGGTGTGATGGATGTTCAAAATGTAAGTTCCCTTTACACAAATCTAGTGTCTGAGCAACAAACCTGCTTCGAACACTGTGTTTTTAATGATCTTGATGATTTTTGTCAACATTAGGTCAAATTGTTTGTTTCAGAAATAAAGAAGTTAGTAATAATTTTTAAAATCTTTCCTAAACAAATTGCAAAAATGGTCTTCTAATGGAGCTGATAACAAGTAAGAGAGCAGGACTCGAATGTGTGTGGCAAAGAAAGCCAAGAGACTACTGGAAGGAAAAGTTCTAACATGACAATCTCCACTAAGATCAGTAATGGTGGGATGGTGGAAAAGTTAAATTTTGTAGAACATAAGTGTTCTTTATGGTGTGCAAATGTGTACATGTTTGAGTTGGAGAGGCTCTGGAACATATTTTCATAAAATCAATAATATGGTCAAGTGGCTTTATTTTTATGGTTTCCTGGGGCTATTGCTATTTTACAAAGATTAGTCCCAAGCTTCCTGTTTTTATTATTCACACCTTATATTGTGGTTTAGATTAAAGTACTCCTTCCTGGTTTTAGAAGACATTCACTTTGCTGTGGGGTTGCCTCCTTATATTGTTGCTCTATTAGATACCATGGTGAGTTTAATTTTGCGGAACAATAACCTGCAAATACAGGATTTTCTTTTTGTTAGTCTGACCTCTTGTTTAAACATGCATTCTGCTGCTGCTTTTTGTTTTTTAACATAATAGAATTATGGTGCTCATTATTTGTCTCGTTTGCTTTCAAAATAAAAGCTAATTTGGATTAGCTTTTTTTTTTTTATATAACCTGTTTTTGAGTTGGCAAATAAAATGCTTGCCCAGTTGTTACCAGACTAGCTGAATTTCAGCTGATTTGCTCAGTGCTTAAAGTTCCTCTGTGCAAGCAGCTTGGTTGCAATTCTAGTATCAACTTAATGCTATCCAGAATGGTTGTGCATTTAGATACCATATAATTTTGGTTAGAATGGATCACTTGGACCTGCTGCCTTTTTGGGTACGATGCTCCCATTTCATGCAATACAGTAAAAATATGCAAGTCACACAGCTGGGGTTCATATAGAGGATTCTGCATTGCCTTTGCTTTTATGGGATGTTTTTGAACTTCTCATAAGTGTAAGCCTCTCTCCCTTTTCCTGCACCCTGTGGTTGGACATTAATATATATTAAAATCTAGGAATTACTTCTAAAGTTATTTTTGAGTGTGTTGTGAATACATATCCCTTAGAGGAGATTTGGTATCCTCATGCTTTTGGTATTACTGCTTTGTTTCTCTTACTGAGACAGGAAAAAAAAATTTAAAAAGGGAGGGAAAAAAGTTCATTTGACCCTGAAATTCCAGATGCCTGAGATTAAAAGAAAGGGCTGGGTTATCCCATAATCTATGCTGGCACTATGGCTGCTAAGTAATTTAATGTGAACGCTGTGGAAATGATGATGTATGCCATCAATTGCTGTGAACACAGCTGTGTTTCATCAATCTCTGTTTTCCATAATGAGACAGAGAACTATCAATGACTCTTACACATTTGATGTCAGCATTTGGGTAGGTCTGAGGTTTAATTACTTTATGGGTTTTTGTTGCAGTCATCTTAGGTCCTCCAGTTTTCTTATTGTTTTTTGTTCAGTAGCAAGTGAGGCCTCATTTTAACAGCTAACAAAGAGAAATCTGAAATGAAAAAAATCTGCTTTGTTCATGGGAACTGAGATAGAAAGCGACAATATCCCACTTTTAGACTGACTTTGCTGTTCTGTCACAGTTAAATCCGTTCCCTTTCTGGCTGACAATATAACCCAAATCTGGGTTGCTCAAGCCATTGCACCCTTCCAAAATAATATTTGCTGTTATCCACATTAACTGTGGATTGCTACTGCTGTATTTTTCCCTCTGTTTCTCTCTGGCTTCTTTTCTTGTCCTAACGAATTTTTATTTATGTCCATCTCTTTTTGTTTTGAAATCGTATTCAGTTAAGTTCCAGCATTACCTTTTTCTTCCTTTTCTCCTAATCCTCACCTTGGGCTGTGGAGGAATGTTCACATGAGCATTAGCTCAGTGGTAATGGTGGCAAGGCTCAAATGGAAGTGTTTTGAGCTAAAGGAAAATCTCAGATGACATGGTTCTGTAGTCAGTGTATTGCATATTTCAAAGTCACAGAGCCAAGGTCAGTTTTGACTTACTGTAACTTATGTCATGGCTAGCACTACTGACTTGGGGCAAAAACTTAGTCTGAAAGACTGTGAGAGTGGATTCTGTAATACTCATGCTACTGGTTTCTGTAGGAGTTTCTGCAAGGCTGTTGTGTGGATACAATATACCACAGAGCATGCTAACAGAACTGGGCTGTAATCTAGATCAGGAAACAATTAATCTTTACTGCATAATTTAAGGTATTTTATGTACTTGTTATATAAATATTATAAATACATAAATATTATATTAAAATTATAAATATTATAAATACTATATACTTAGCTTATTATAGGCTAGCTCTGTTTATCATCTTTTCACACATTTGGGAGTAAAGCTGCCATACACTTCCCATAGCACCTTTGCGTTGTTCATTGTGAATGTAACAGAACTTCAAATCAAACTTACTTGAGGGAATTTGCGCTTTGTCACTGTGGCTTCATATTAAACTGCATAAGCTGTGTGGAATCTCCACATACGAGAGAAAAGGTGCAAACTATGTGCATGAATTTGTTCTCAGTTCAATATTAAGGATCCCTATCTAGACCTGCCTTTTTAGAAATTGGAAAGGTAATCCTCAGTTCATATTTAGACATTTTTAATGGAGTACAAGTACATTTTCTGCTACTCTGGTCATTCTTAATATCAATTCTGCTGTAGAAGTGAAAATTTCTGCCTCTGTTTTTTGACCCCTTCTTTAATCCTTTATCCTCTCAGTCCTGAAGTACCTAGTTTTGTCTACTACTTAAGGAACAAGTTCTTGTCATTTATAAATACTTTAGACTGGATGTTAGTCTCTATTGTTTGTTATATTCTGGTGCAAACCTAGTGAATTGTACTGGTAGGGTGATACAATGTTTATAAATACAGTCCAGGAATTATCAAAGTAAGCACTGTAATGTGGGTGACTTGGAAAGCATGCCAAATCATGGCAGCACATTGCTGAAAGAGTAGAGATGGGTATTTTCAATAATATCACATTTTGTAGCATGAATTATAGATTTGAAAAAAAGGAAATATTTATTTGTTCTCATATGTTTTTTATTTTAGTACCTTTTACTATTTTTTAGTATGGTGGGGCTATGGTCCAAACACTAGGTATAATTTTACCAAGCTCTTTAAAAATATGTGCCTCGAGAATAATTACTTCTGTTTGTCTTTTGCTGTGGCATAGATGCGTCTCCCCAAGTAAGCCCAGAAAGAGACACAGAAATCTCTATAATATACTTGGATTTGACTTGCAAGGAAAAGCCAGTTATTAAAAGAAATAGAAGAAAAATGAAAGAAAACCTGTGCCTTTATTGAAAAGAACAGTGGAGGGAAGAGAACGTTTATTTAATCTATTGATTTGCTGTGAAATAAAAGAGCAGATGTTTTCTGTTAGGCCCCTAGATAAAATTCAGTAGGCGCCACTAATACTTATGGGCTGGTGACTTCTGATAAGATTTTGAAAATTGATGTCTGTTCTATTGTTACCAAATGGATATGGCAAGTTACGCTGCTGCAAGTGCCTCACTTCATAGTACTTTCTTACAGAAATAATATCTCTTTTTCCTAACTGGTACAAAAGCAATAAATGTTTTCCCAACAGTTTTCAGCTCCAAAGACATGTCAACCATTAAGAATTTAAGGCATACAGGAGACAGTGGAAAACACAAAGCTCCTTTGTTATAGATCATCATCTTTTTGGAAGCCTAGAAAAAAAGGAAGTCTAATCTTTATTTGCCTTATTTCTATTTATCAGTCAACTCTTTGAATGTCTATCTCCATAATTACCTACAGAGGTGTTTAGGGAGATGTTACTGAACTATGGAGGTGTTGGAAGCAAGTCATTTTAACATTGACCTAGTTTATCCAACCAATTCTCCTTCAACAGATCCAAGTGTTAAACAGATTACCATGTAATGAAAGTTCAAAGGCTTCCCCAGAAAGTTCAGAAGGCTCTGTGATCGGGGGAAAAAGAAAACAATTTCTTGTTTGCCTTCTTGGAAACCACTTGAAGCAGTTTAATTCTTGAATTCAAACTGTCTCTCACTGCTTTCTGGGAGGCCTGAGCCAAGTTTGCTGTGGTCAATGCAGAGGCTTCTGGGTACCTTGTCAGCTTCCAAGCAAGGAGAGTGGAGAGTCCATGCAGAATTCCCTGTGAATGCAAGCAAGGTGCACATGACGTTCATGTCTTATGCATACATGTCCACTTGCTTATGTATATGTGTGTGTGTATACATATATTCCACATTTTTTGCCACTGAGTTCTTGCTTTAAATGTGAAAATCACCTCAGTTACTGCACTTCTAGGCAGATTCTTGCTGTTAGGTGACTGGAGACTTTTCTTCAGAATTCTCATACTAGGAAGGCCACAAGACTTTTGGATGATTTTTGGTGTGTTGCTTTTATGTATTTAAGTACATGTGTATGTGCACACGCGTAATGGTCACTACTTTGCCTTCCTGCTGTCCCTGCACTTTCTGGAAAGTGCAATCGACTGCATGGGGGGAGTATTTAAATTAATAGAAATGCAGGTTTAGAATCTCTATTTTCTTGATGGAGTTACTTTTAAGTCTGCTCTTTGCCTTTGTTTAGCTTTGCAGTGGCCTTTTTCATTCTTATTTTTTATTTCCTTCTCAGCAGCAGGGTTTTGTTTTGTTTTTTTTTTATACATTGTACATAAGGATAGCTCAAGTTTTGGTATCATACAGAAAGTCCTTATAGTAACCATGGTGCTCATCCTGTAAGAACTGCATTGCAATTCATACAGCTTGGACTCTACCCTTGGCAAGTGCCTTATGGGAGAAATACCTGGAGAAAACCTGGGCCTGAGGCTCTTGATGGGAGAAGTCCCTGGCTTAAATTGACTTACTTTTTAGAGTTGATTAAAGCAATAAAGAATTGGGGGAAAGACCGTAACATAATTGTGATATGATGCCTTAGGCATGAGCGAGTCAATGTTATTTATAAAGCCATAGTTTATGAAATGTCAGGCTAAAAATTATATGGGCCACCAGAATATTGCTTACTTATTAAAACAAGCCTCAAATATAAATCAATAGCAGTAGGCAATACAGATTTGTATTGAAGTGAGATTCATTGAAATACAAGTTAATTTATCAAAATTCTTTTACTTTCAAAGAATTTTAAATGTCTGATTATAATAATTTCCATGACGAGTAGTTGACTTTCAGCTGTTAGGATCCAAATCTTTAAAGATTTTTTTCTGAGTGCAAGTCAGTTAATGTGGGACAATACATTCTATTCTGCTTGAGAATGCTGTTGGATTTTTAACTAACATATGATCAACTTTTCTTGGACAGACATCTGTAGATTTCCACAGATTCTAATCATAGTCTTTTGTCAGTTTTACATGTGATCCCACGCTCAAATTGAAGCCATTCAGTTGGCCTGTTGTAGTCACTGAAATTAACAAATGATGAACAAATTATTCGTGTGCTCAATTTGGTACAAAATAGACATAAATATTTAAGGCTAGAAATTATTAAAATGATCTAGTTGGGCTCCTTGTACAGTTCAGGCATAATTTCTGTGATTTGTCAGGAGCTACCTGAGACACTTCTAAAGAATTTCCATTCTTGAATTAAAAGCTTCAAGTGATAGAGTCAATTATCAATTATCGATCAGCCTTATGTTGGCTGATTGAACGGCTAACCTTCACAGAGGAAAAATAATCTTCCAATTTCTCATCTGAATTTGTTCAAAATCTACCACTGGGCCTTATTTCAATAGCCTTTATCAATTTCCTTCTCAGGCATGCAAGGTCACACATCACACATTCCTGTCTAGTCTTGCTTTTGAAGAAAGAAAACAAATTTAGATGAGACCCAGCATCATTTTTGTGCTTTATAATCCCCTTCCGAATTTGCCACGCTTCAAATTTGTTTACTCTCTCTTCTAAATTAGGAGAAATGTGCTTTGTCTGGAGAGACAGCTTCCTGACAAGCCATAATGCGCAATGCTCAGAAGTATGAGCAGTTTGGTTCAGATAGGGACATAAAATTCCAGACGCATAAACAAACCTCATTCCAAACTCCTCGCACTATTAAAAATATGCAGTATCAGGCTAGACTTTCTGGACAGGAACTCCCTGATGCTGTTTGTTTCAGTATCTCCTATTCCATCTCTGCTGCAGCAAAATATATGGGAATGTCAGTTGCCACACAAACAAACCCTCATCTGCTTTTTCCTCATAGAAAGGAGACCTATGGTGCATGGCTTGCATGCTGTTGACATCCGTTTTCACTAATGGTGTTGAGACTGTAATGTTGAGCAAGGCTGGGCCTATGATGATAAGAGATTAAAAGAGAAACAAGGGGTTGTTTTAAGTGCTGGCTAGTTTGTGCTGATTTATGAACTCTTGCTTACAGCCTCCATCTTTGTCAATAGAGCAGTTTTGTATTGATGTGAAGTTGGCTGAATGACTTGGCTTTGGCCTGAAGCTAATCTAGGACGTATATAGAACATCATTTAAGTTCCAGTATGCAGCTCTCCTCATGTAGAAACCCCATCCACCTGTATGGCCCTTAGAGCTCCTTCCATAGGTTACGCATCAGCCATTCTTTACAGATTTGTACTAGAAACTAGCTCAACTGACTCAAATTTCCTACTAGGAATATAAATATGCTGTGACAAGAGGTGTTGATCTAACTTCTGTGGCAGTCAGCTAGGTCGTCTTACCATTGGATATCAATTAATTTATAAGCAATCGTCTTTAAAGATTTTACTCTGTTTATGCTCCCTGGTATGCCTTTGGAAAGATAGGTCTGTGATTCCTTCAGCTGCCACCAGATGCCAGTGTTTACTGCACACGAGTAGTAGTGCATCCAAGCCGGCAGCGTGGCAGAAGAACATCGGAGCTCTCATAGGACCTTCGTGGTGATAAGTTGGTTCCTCTTGTTTTGGATGAGAATTGGGCTTGCTGTGATGATCAAGCTGAGATAATATCCGAAATAAGAATAGCCTTCTGATGTGTTAGAAGTTAGCATCCTTCTGCACTCTTGCAGAGAGGAGGAATTGGAGAGCCCCATCCTCATCAAATGCAGTCAAGGAGAGCCAGGGATACATCAGGGTCCTGCCTGCTTTCTGAAAGCAGGAAAGCAGGTTTTGGGCATATTTGTTCCTTGTAAGATAGGCCAAAAAAAAAAAAGTAAGTTGGAATCAAAGAGCGAGACATGCAAGAGCTCTAAGAGAGCTTTGCAGTCTTAGAAATGCCAGCATTCAAAGCAACCAACTGGCTTGTTTAATGCATACCAGTTCAAAGAACTACAAAAACTAATAATTGCAGAATGATGACACTGTTGGGGAACTTAAAGATCCACTCGCCATGAAGTGCTTGTTTTCTCTTCATGAAGTTAAGTTTTAATGTAGCGTGCAAATAAACATTTATGGACAAAAAAAATGTAAGTGTAGTAAATGCCAACTATCTTTAGCCTGTGCATCTGAAAGGTGTTACATTTTATTCCTGAGGAGTGAATGTGTCTGACTTTGCAATGCTGTGTTCCCCAGTGCTAGTTTGGGAAAATGTACGTTGAGTTTCAGCCTATGATATGGAACCAGTAGGTGATCTTAAGATTTTTGGAATTTCATATTTCTTTAATTTTATACATGAGAAATTATATTCACTGTGGAAAAAAATCATATAATTGTGGTAGCAAAATCCTTACTCTACGACTATTTTTATTAAGAAAATGCTGTCTCTGACAGCCATTGTAATTAAGAAAGAATAGACAACAGAACTTAACCACAGAAGTAGTGAACTTATTAACTGAACTCTGTTCAACTTCCTTTTTAACTCTTGATCCATTTCTATATTTTGGTGAGCATATTCCTTGCAAGTTCAGATACAAAATCATGTAACTTCTTTGTGTATTGCCTAGGACTTCTGTTTTTTTAAAAAATCTCTGTTTATTTAGTATTCTTATAAGGAATATTATAGATCAAAAAATCAGAATACAGTTGCATTGTTGTTGCATAAAACAGGCAAAAGTAGGGATTTTCTTCTTCCTTATTTTCACTGAAGACTAATAATATGCAAACATGCAAAGTCCCAGTGCAAGCTAAACTCCTGTGCAACAAGTTGCTCTCATCAGCAGGGAAAGTCAATGATAGTTGTAAAACATTCATAGAAAGCATGCAGTCTGTGTGGAAATGCCAGCTTTATTCAGTCCCATTCCCATGTGTAACCCATGGTGGTATAAAATGTTACATGATATTTCATGCTGTGACACTTCCAAGTTTTTCTGTGTAGGAATATTACAGGATGGAAGCCTAAAGGAAGGATCAGTAGCTGTGACTGGGTGAAAGCATTACTGCATAGGAGTTATACACTGGGAATTTCCCTACATCAGCTGTCTTTCAAAATATAAGTCCACAGGCCAAGATTTCAAAAAGAACATAAAACTGTTAATTGTATTTATAGGTCTGGCTTAAGGGTGAACTGAAGTGCTAAAGTTCTACAGTCTTTTTTTTTTTTTTTTTTTTTTTTTTTTTTTGGAAAGCGAATCAGGTCGTTCATTCATTTTATTAATTTCAAAACCAGAAGACACTTTCCAAATACAATATTGAACCAATCTGTGATTAGTCATAATATCTTATGAGGAGAACATCCTTAGATATCCTTTCAGTCTTTTAACGCGAATCAGCACAATATTTGCTTTAGGATGCTGAATCAGTTTAAGGAAAATCATTAAGTACAAGGGAGAGCTAACTATTTTGGTACATTTCTTGTCATTGATTGTGAACCTGGGAAATTACTGGCTATCCTGCAGAATTGCCCTCTCAGGAGCCATTTATTTGCCCTGGTCTTTGAGCTCTTAGTAAACAGATGATACATTCCATTCTAACATATTCTTTAAATTAGTTACAGCTCACACTTGGAAAAAGAATATTTGCAACAGAACTTTTTTCTTTCTTGTTTCTTTCACTGATTTTTTTTTTTTTTTTTTTTTTTTTTTTTTGAGGCTTTGATTGAAAACTTCCACATTGTGCTTTTTGCATTGGCAATTTTAATTAACATTTGTATGTGATTAATGCAGCTATAAGTCCCAGGAGGATGATAAATAGAATCAGTACATTAATGCGTTTTCACAGGCACAAGGTCACCTGCAAGAATAAGCGCCATTAGAACATGAGCTGGAGCCATTGTTCTAAAATTTCTAAAGGGTACCTTTTCAGGCGGTGAGGCCATGGGAAGGGGCTTTTCATGCATGGTTTTAACATCCTGAGCTGAAGCTGAGGATCCAAGTTACTGTTTTTATGCTCTGCCATTGCTACTGCACTGAGCTTTGAAGTATCACATCTCGAAATACCACAAAGCTTTCCTATGCCAGCCCAGATTACTTATGGGAAAGGGATCAAATAAAAATAACATAGATAGTGCAGTTAGCAGCACTGACATCATCACTGGTCCCTTTTCAATTCTTCTGTCAGCTTTGATTCTCTTCTTTCACTTTATTATTTGGAAATGGTATTAAATGTTGGTAAGACAGCATATATTTCATGTCATCAAAGTGTTATCAGTCTCTCTTAAGCAAGTAGGCCTTTTCTGGGGGTACCTGATGTTAAATGCTTGTGATATGGTGGCGTGTAATGGCCTGGAAGATATTTCAAGTACTGCCGCTTTCCTGCTTTGCAGGATTGGGCAAGTGCAATGTCTTTCATCCCTCTCTCATGAGTGAACTGCAAATTAGATTCTGCATCTGAATAAAATCTTATTATTGGTGTGTTCGTCAAAGTGAAGGGTGTCATGGCTTTAAATTTCCAAGTTAAAATCTCATGGAAGATGAGAAGTTCAGGGATTTGGTTACTATTCCAGGTTCTCACTTGTTGTTTCTTCTTAATCAAAGTTGTGTTTCTTACATGGTGGAGATATAGCTGATGATCACAAGTTTAAGAGGGAAATATTAAGGAAAGAGACAATTATAATTTGTGTCCCTTTAGTAAGGCTGAAGATGTCTGTGCAATTTATGTTGGCTTAATCCTTTTCTATTTGCACAAATTTGCAATAGGATCAATGGACAGCAACTCTGATAGCATTCACCAGCAACTTTTATTACACTGCATCTCACAGATACCTCTGCCTTCATTTTAAACATCCTTTGAACTGGGCAAGAAATTTTTTTAAGGCCTGATATGAACACTGATGGGAAGCAATAGTATGAGTTTCAAGCCCTAATGTGAAACTTAGATCTAATAGCAGATACTAAGATAAGAAATTGTACGATTCTAAATGCAAAGCTATGCCTTTGGATTATTATTGACATATTTCTACCATGTTTTTTGAACACTAGTGCTATTTCTTGGAAATGAACAGTGGGAAATAATGGTTATTATATTTCTTAAGTCTTACCACACTGATAAAAGATCTGCATGTAGCATTGGAAGAAAATACATTAAGTCCAGTCCAACTACTTTAATATTGTATTTTCTATTCATTTTAAGATACAGAGATTTTTCATTTTTTTCCTGTTCAACCTTATTTTTGATTGTGAAGCACCTTTTTCCTTATATCTATAGAATTATCTTATGTCAGTGTTGTTTTTTTTTTTTTTAATTGAGTGTTAAGCTACCGCCTATGCAAGTCTCTTAGTACAAAGCAGCAACGGCAAATCTCAATAAATATGCTATAAAAATCCATTTTTTATGAAATAAGACACTTTTATTGAGAAATATCTGTCCCAAGACGGATTTTGATCAAGATAACAAAAAGCATGAACAGAAATTTATATGGGGAACAAAGTGTAAATTTTTGCCTGCAACTAGTTTTGAAAAGTTTGGGAATATGATGCCTGAGAAACCACCTCTTTCCTTTAGTGGGGTGACTTGCAGGTCTGAAAAGACCAAAAGCTGTCTTGGACACAGCAGTGTAGAGATCATCACACCTCTCAGCACCAGGTTCTTGTTTTATGTTAGAGCTATGTAATGTTTAAATAAAAACAAATTAAGTGTTAAGTAGAAAGTCTTCCTGCCTTAGTGCAAATAGCAACATACTCCTGGCATGACAATATAGCAGTTGTTTGCTCAGTGCTGGGGATGATCTCATAGTTGATTTAATCAAAAAGGGACATTCTCAGTTAGAGGGCCATAGCAATGGAAATTAAATCTTTTATCATTTCGCCAAAAACTTACTTTGTTGTCCTTTGGGTCACATTGCAAGGCTCATTTTGTTGCACTAGGATTTTCTGAGTGAGAAAATGAACAAAGTTTTGATTGTGGAGCCTCTGAAGGCTTTTCTCATACAGGCTGGGATGCATTAAAAAGAATGAGTGGACTGGTGTCACGATAATACATGCCTACTTTCTCCTTTGGCTGCCTGTGCTTTTTTCCGCTCCCTTTTCCCTCTTAAACATCTTAGCATTTATTTGAATAGTGAAAAAGAATAAGCAGCTGTGCTGTTTCCTACAGTGTATTTTGGAGTATATTCTGAAATACATTTTTATACAGGGTATATTTGGAGTATATGTAGTAAATGAAATTAATATTGTATTTATGTGGCTTGACTGTTATTTTTCTTTAAAGAGTTAACAAGTTCTCAGTAGATTATTTTTTTTAATATTAGAAAACCACAGAGGAGTCCACAAAGTCAAAAGCTATCTTATAAATATCTTTAATTCCTTCACTGATGGAATATAACTCACATAACTCACAAATACTGTGTGCTTTTAGAGCAACTGCTGTTAATGGGTAGGCTTTTCTAGTCATTTAAGAATGGAATAGTGAAACATGAAAGATACACGATGCTTGTGTCTTTTTCTTTAGAAGTAACAGAAGCATCTTATGATGCTTCTTGTAATGTACTTTTCAAGTCATATTCTGTTTATCTCTTCTAAGAAACAGATGAAATTCTATTAAGAAAAGGTTGTCTATAGAATTCTCTTTTAGATAAGATGGGTTAAGAGCCCAAGGTGTGCAGTTACTAGCAAAGAAATCGGTCTTGAGACATAACATGTGCTGCAGGAATTAAAAACAGCAATATTTGTTGTAGAAAATCCCTGCACTGAAGTCAAAGTCCTGTTTGCATCGTGTTCAATAGTAAAACTCCAACAGATTTTTGAAGGTGCTTTATCAGAGCTTTATCTCATAGCCCTTGGGGATGAATCTCCCTTAAAACAGTTTTTTTGTGCTTTTCTGCAAATGACCTTGTAACTTTCTTACACAACTTTATGGAATAGCAAAATATGATTTTTATTTTGCAAATGCTAACATAAAGCAGCACACTGTAGAAGTAATCTATATGAAATGTTTTATTTTGCTAGAATGTGCATTTCACCTCAATTTGATCCTTGGTGTCACACAGCAATTCAACAGATTTATGACTTCATTGAAAATTGTGTTGACATACCCTTGCACTTCTCAGCTCTTAGTGCAAGATCTGGGCCTGTGTCCAATACTTGATAACCAAGTTATCCACGGAGCGATGCAAAACTCATTTTGATTTACTGCAAGAGGGCATACATATGTCAATTAGTATAACTTAAAGGCCCATAGGCACTTGATCGAGTCAGACACTGCTTTTATGTCTGATGTGCAGGCCTAGGTGAATCTCATGATTCCTGGCACTCTTACTGCTGTCCATGGGATTCATCACCAGCACAGATCTCTGGAGCTTGTTTATGCTTTCAGGAGATGTAAAGTAAAAAAACCAAAACCAAAATCTGTTCGAAGAAACCACACTAAACTTCAGTTTCATGAGACACACAGCATCTTCATTCCTGTTGCCTGTACCTCCTGATACAAGTAGACCATGTTTCACTTTGAGAGAGTTGGGAGTGTAATTACATCCTGTGGGCATGCTTTTTCCCTTGAGAGCTGTGTTAGGAATGTATTAATATCTCTTTGATATGCAAGAGGAATGTGGAATGCGCATATTGACAGGGTTTTCTTAGCCCAAAAAGGAGGGCAAGTGAGGAGAGAAACTGGGCTGGTAGAGAGCCTCCTCAGGGGAGGCAGGAGTGCCAGGTTGGCACCGTGAGCCCCTGCTCTGTTTCCCTAGTGGCACCCCTACACAACCTTGTGTCCTATGTTTCCAACCTTTAGCCAATGCCACTAACTTTGGTATGAACTAGGGGGGCAGTTCTGGGTAAGTTGGAAGTGGAACTGGAAGATAGTTTCTTCATGAACTTGTAAGACACAGAAAGAACACGGGTATCTCTTCTATGCCTCTTTATGTAATTTTAGCTGTGATTTATGCTTTCACAATGGCATCTGTGAGGGAAAATGCTGAGTAAGCTGTGTCTGTTCAGCCTGGGGAAAAGAAGACTGAGAGGAGATCTGATTAATGTTTATAAATATCTAAAGGGAGGTGGGAGGCAAATGGATGAGGCCAGGCTCTTCTCAGTAGTGTACAGTGACAGGACAAGGAGTAATGGCCTAAAACCCGAATGTAGGAAGTTCCATATTACCATATGGAAGAACTTCTTTATGATAACGGTGATGGACCACCGATAGGCTGTGCGGAGAGGCTGTGGAGTCTCCTTCTATGGAGACTGGATGCCAACCTGTGCGACCCATTGTAGAGTACCTGTTTTAGCAGAGGATGTTGGACATGGTGATTTCTTGAGGTCCTTTCCAACCCCTGCAATTCTGTGATTTTCTGATTTCTCTAGTCCTGCTTGAAGCCCTGTGTGCTCTCACTAATTAAAGATGATACATTTCTCTGGCTTTTGCCTTTCCGACTTTTCAGGTTTCTTACATTGTGTGGCCTATGAATAAAGTTTATCAGCTCCACGTGCTTTTCTTTCTGCTAAATGAAGAAAAAAAAAAAAAAGGTGTATTAATATGCAGTTTGTACTCTTCAGTCACAAACCTGATTTGTTTTCTTTTTCCCTGAAACCCAGATTACTTCTTGTCGTTATCAGTATTGTTACGAAAAATAATTACCTTGCCCAGTGTCTTTGTTGTCCCTTTCTTCTTGGAACATTTATTTAACTCCATGGATAGCATTATAATTTAAGACATTATTAACAATTCTGGAAATATCTAATGAAGTGGAGGATCCTTGGGAGCTTCTCTCTCTCTCTCTCTCTACATATACATTGGTATGTATGTATTTCCAGTTAGTGAGGCATTAATAAAAACTCCTCGAATCCAGTGTCCCTTCTAGTCTGTCTCTCTCTTGGTGTCTTATGAAAATGTCAAGGGAGGTGGTATTGAAAGCTGTTCTCTGCTGAAACTGTATGATATTTACTGCATCTACCATTTGGCATGTATTTTGTTACAGGAGAGCATTTTGGTTGACTTGTACATATCTTTTAGGCTAGCGTAATTTTTCTTATGTAAAATACTAACATTTCCATTTAGTATTATTATACTCCTGAAAAAACCAAAAGCTCATGTTAAGCTTTCTGCTTCAAGCTTCTCAAGACCCTGTATTTGTACTAGTGCTCAATGTTTGCTTAGAAGTCCTGTTCAAGTACTGTGGTAATATGCTTCCTGTCATGTTCTTGGGTTGTAAGTTTGTTTAGTTTTAGTAGGGATTGATTTTGTTGCTCGTTAGTATATTGAAACCTTTTATTACTTACAGAGTTACACTTAAAAGTGACTCTAAGTTCTGAACAGGAAGACCTCAACACAGTGTATTTTCATTCTAGGTCATAAAAAAGGACAAAATTCTCCAAATTAAAAATTGTATGTGTGACGTTTGATCTTGCAGGAGAGTATCTTGATTCTTTTTAAATGTCTTTATTAGTCATAATTCAAAGCCTGAAATCCTTGCAAACATTCCATCATAAGCAAAATCCCATTGGTGTGCTTGGGAATTTTGCCATCAAAATGAACAAGCAATTATTTCAGGATTAATGTCTTATGACAACAGTTGAATGGCCACTCAAACAGTGCTATTCAGGTTGTCAGCTATGAGTTTCACTCCCTGCCAAAGTTGGAGAGCTGCCTGCAATTACTGCCACATAAAGAAGCTTGGCTAACTGTGGGCTGCTGAACACTCAAAAAATCCCATTAATTTAAGAGGGAATTGCTGCTCTTGTCCTTTCTCTGGACTAAGCTGTATATGTTTCAAGTTGGATTGCTCCACAGACCTGGTGAAGAATCTGGAGGGCATTTTCCTAGGCTGTTACTCAATGCTCTGCTCACAAATATGCAGAATTTTCCCAAAGGACTAAATGTCATTGGTAACATGACACACCCTCCCACCCTCCCATAAAGAGTAGTGAGTATTAAACACTTTCTAATTTGTTGTCTTATAGATCCTGAGCAGTGCATATTCACAAAACCATTGTGAAGCCATTATCCTATACCATTTCTCCCTAAGAGACCTTTGATGCTCTTGGTCCTATTCTGTGGCTCAGAAGTGTTATTCAAGTCATTACTTGGGCTTTGCAAAACCCACCCTCAGGCTTTTGACTTCTTTGAACGTGCCTCAGCTTTTCCAGTCTCCAAGCCCTTTCTTCATACTCTGTACCATGGAAGACTATTGTGAAATGCGTTTTCTGCATTCTTGCTCCTTTGAAGGCTTCCATATTGAAATGTTCTCCAGAATGCATTATTAAGGACAAAGTTCAAAAGTTATGAAAGCTCTGGTTTTGTAGACTTGAGGTGAAAACCAAGTAGGACCTTGAAAAGAATTGTCTTCCACAGAGTTTTTGAATTGATGGCTTTTGGGATTGGTTAGTCAAAAGGTTACATGGATATTTTAAGTGAAGTGTATGCCTCTCGTGACACTTTCAGCAAGTCACTTAAGAATAGTGTGTTTCCTATGCCGCCTCATTTTGGACATTTAGACAAATATGTTGTAGATATTCTTCTGAAAAACTGACATTCTGCACAGCTCCCGCTTGTTTGATCAGCCCTACTTTTGGCTTGGCAAGAGTGAGAAAAGGAGGATGATGGATGTGTGTGCGTGGGGGGGGGGGGGGGGGGGGGGGGGAGGGAGAAAAAGGTAACTGGGACATTTTGTAATGAGTAAGGAAGTGAGGCAATGGCTGAGGAAGAGGATCCTGCAACTTGACTACTCCTCTCCAGCTGGAAGGATCAAGGAAAAGACAGAGTTTAGCTTAATTGGAAAAAAAAGACTTGAGGACTGAGCTAGTTCTTCCCTGGTAAAGAATATAGGACATTTCCTGTTTATACCTTATGTTTTGTGTCTTTTTCCCTCTCTTCAAAAAGAAATCTACGCTGATTGAAAACAAAATTTACCTTAAAAATCTGATTTGGTAGAAGGATCTTTTGAACGAAAAATGTTGAAGCTGTTGGTGCCTTTCTCACTCTACATATTTAACAGTACAGGAGGCATGGCTATAAATGCTGGGCAGCTGGGAGCTGTTTGTTTTTGGAGAACTGGAAGCACTTTGAAAACTGCAGGAGTAGATATGTTTCTGAAGTTTTATTTCATTGTTTAGCTTTCTGTCATCCAGAAGTGCAGTGTTTACTTAAACGTTATACAAGCTCTGTGTCGTAAATTAACAAGTACTGTTGTAAATTAGGAGTCTTGGCTTTAAACTGTTGGACTTAATGTTGTAATTGAAAACAGCTCCAGAAATGCTCAGCTGTTGAGTCCTAACTTTATAGAAATACCTTGGTTGCAGAATGTGACGTTGCCAGAGAATTCTCAAAGTATGTTGAGCTAAACCTGAGGTGTATATTTGCACTTTTGTGATCAAAGAAAATCTATCACTTAAGTCTGAGGAATCCATGTACTCATGGGTTTGAAACTAAAAGTTCTCTCTTGTTATGCCGTAGACCCTGCGTGGCTCCTATGTAAGATTTTGTTATTAAACATATATGCAGTCCAAAGAATTAATTTTTAATTTATCTGGCATAATTAAGTCTGATTTTTCCTTCTGAAGGAAAATTTGTCCTTAGATAAGGAGGGATGTTTGACTGCAGTGTTATGGAAGTTAATCGGGTCATGCTAACAGTATTAACATTCATATTTCAGTCCATACATCACATTACATGAAAACACCATCACAAGAACGGATGGAAGCTCAGGGCAAGATAGGGGAAAACCAGGGGAGCTGGGGTACTTACAGCACTACCTAAGAGCAAAGGTATCCCAGAGGGATACTTTGTTTTGCAGATGAGATGTGGTGCAGTGGAAGAAGCACAGATTGGAACACCAACACCATTTCAAAGGGTACAACTGCAGGCAGAACTTAAAAGGTGGGAAGAAACAAAGTAGCACATAAAGTGAGGAAGGAAAGAAAAAAGGATCTGAGAAGGTATTAGCAGGTGAAAAAGTTTTGAATGTGCACTCTTCTCTGCATGCTGATCTCCTCTCTCTTCCCTTATAAAAAACAAGGTATGAATTTAATGCATATTTGATGGAGATATACAAGAAGATAGCAGAACATGAGGAATGGGAGTGGAAATTGATGGAGCAGCAGCAGGACAGACATTTACATATGCTAATCTTTACCACAGAGCAGGCTAGGTGTATCCTGTAAAGAAAAACTTCAAGTAAAAGGTGTGATTGTTTTAAATGATGTTGCCTCAATGGTCATTTTCTAGTCTGAACTCGTCACCAAATAGGTGGACGAAACTAGATTAGTTAAAAAAACTAAATCCTTCTCCTGAAAGGTTTCAAGTGTGGGCAGAAATCTTTTTTTTTCTTCATGGATCTTGCCTGGAAGAGGGCTTCTCTAGACATAAGATATGAAGAGAGCCAATAGCCAACTGTTAGTAAGGTTTAATTAATTGCTTTAGTGAGTAGAATTTGAGTTTTCCCTTGTCAGTTCTCTAGTGTACAGCTGAGAGTAATCCTCTTGTCTTAGGCATTAAGCACGAAGCATCAATTGATAACCAAGATACTTCAGAAAGTAAACAAATGTGTTCCTTGTTTCTCTCCACATTATGCTACAGTGTTAGTTTCTGAGGTTGCTGAGTATGGGGAAAAATGGCAGGAAAAGAAAAAAACATGTTTCTTCGTTTGGTTGTAGAGATGGCTCATATTTTTTTAACTCTGATTCCTGCAGAAAGGAGTCGCCACCATTGCATACTTCCTGTCATAAACTGGAGCAGAGCTCTGGGAAAAATTGTTGCTATTGCTAGCATTGCAACTTTACAAATCATAATTACTTTTTAGTTTCTTTTCTGATATTTGAAATTGCAGAGACAGTTGTTATTCTTCTGTTTGCATGTTAAAAACCTACCATTATACATATATATGTTGTAGAATATGCCATGTTACTCCTGGTGTTCCTCCTTCCTGTTAGGAAGGACAACATGCTCCCCAGATGTCTCCTGCCTTCCACTCTCTGAGAGCACTGTTCCCACCCCATATCTTGGAGCAGGATGTGGCTGAGGCCAAAACCACCAAGCTTGGAATTTCCCCATGGCTATTGTGTCCATCTCCTAATGATAACAGAAGAGAAGTGTTTATTTTGGCAGTTGCTTTTGTTAAGGACTGTTTTTTTTAAAGGTGAGCATTGTAGTGTAAACCCTACCATTCAGCCGTGAAAAGATGAGTCATGATTTGCTTGCTAAGCAACTTCTCACTTTGTTGGCCTTTACCAAGAGTGTCGTGTGTGTCAGGTATCTTTGGGAGAGTCCATGCAAGCTGCTTTACGCTGTTCTTTAATTTTATGTCGCAAATAAAATGCTTGCTAAACCGCACGTCTCTCTGTTAGAGCAAAGTTAGACATGGAATTGTGAGGTAGTATTTAAACAACTTGTTACTTTGAGTGAATTTGTTGGTGACTTCATTCCAGTGCCAAATCAATTCAGGACATCTGAAATGCTAGTCTTTGCATGTCAGCAGACCTTTTCACATTAACACAGAAGCCTTTGCAGTCTAAATTTAGCAAGTAAGAAGGAGAAAGCATTTTAAAGAAGATTAGAAGAAACCTACATGACTTTTTCCAGTCTCAATTTAATTAGGTTCCTTACTAAGAGAAATGATATAATTCTTGGCCTTGTTAAAAGCTTTTAAGTTCTAGTCAGTCAATCTACTTTAATAGCCAAGAATCAAAAAAGGTTAATGCTAAGTATTTAAATACTGCACTTATTGTTGGTAAAATTGTTCCTTCCCTACAACAGGCTTTAAAATTTTGAAGTTCTAGAGAAAAAGTACTATAGCTTCCTGAATAATGCACATCTAGTAGTCATCTTTCTTTCTCTGCTTCTTTAACGTATCAATGATTTTACTTAAGGGCCTAGAAAACAAACATACATTTTGTTTGTGCCAGGGAGAGCGGCAGAACGTACCTGAGCTAGAGGAAGCAGTCTAGCTATTGACGCATGGAGCCCTCCAGGAAGGGATTTACCCCCACAGTGCTGCAAGAATTTTGCACTCTCTTGCCTATACCCTCTGCTTAGCTTGTAATACAGTGCTAAATACCGACCTTATCCATTTCCGCTCTCTGTCAGGCTTTGTTTATGGCTCAGAAGCAACACATGGAGGGTGGAGGAGCTTACATTTCTTCATGCTTGTATTAACTATTGGCTGCTGATCAAGAAATATGTGAGCAACATTTATTAAATATGATCAATTGCAGACATGTATGTCCATGTCACTTCCACTAACATTTTTCCATTTAAACTTTTAATTCTCCCTCTTAGGACCTCAAAATAGTAATTTATCACAATCTGCTAGCATTTGAACGTTTCTGATGTTATAGGCAGAGATTTGTGCATGTCTGGAGCCTAGATGATCTCAGGCCAGGTCAGCAAATCCCAGTCTCCCACCTCCTTGAATGTGAACTTTGGGGACTATTTTTACAAAAGGCGCCATTCAGTTGTAAACCCCAACTCCATTTCAGGGTTAGAGGCTGGAATTTTTGGTTTTTTTTTGAACTGCGTAGTGTGCAGAGCATGTGGAAACTTGCACTGAGTAAGCCAGAGTGAAGGGCAAGAGAGGCCTCAAATCCAGTATGCAGAGTGCCGATCCAGCAAAGTCAGTTCTCTCTCTTGTGCCTATTTTATATTAACTTGAACCATATTATTCTTGGTGATTTGTTAAATTTGCATTAGAATTTGAGTCCAAAGCTGAAACTGTGGCCAGGCTAAAGTCATCTGGAGTTTTGCCTTTGACTTCAAAGAGTTCCGCTTCTTATCCGTATCTTCAATTGCATGAGTGATCTGAAGGAGGGCTTTTTCAGCTCCTCTGTAGAGACAGGTCTATTTGATGTACCGTGCTCTGCCATGGCAGAAGATTCTTTTCTTTCTGGGATTTCTATGCTCTTCTTGCTTATTCCTTGAAGTCATAAATCTCTGTTTAGGGCAACAAAATCCTCCACAACAGCTGGTATTGATTTTAAGGATGCTCCAGGTATACAAAAAAAGCTAGTGGAAGGAATATAAGTCCTGCTGGCCGGCATTTTTCCCTAGATATTAAAGAAAAGAGAAATTGATCTTTCTTCCTGTCATGCTTATTCAATAGGAGAAAAAGAATGTGAGACATCTCCCATTCCCAGAGTAGTGACCAGAGAGCCATCACTGCTGCATCCTGCAGTTCAAAAACCATTCTGAGGAATTAGGAGAGGTAGAATAGCAGAAGGATGCTGGACTCCCTTGAAGAATGACAGGGTAGGATCCCTTTCTTTGTGAGTTTAAGAAGTTGCTTATGGCAAATTTATGAACAGCGTCATCCCCCTGTAACCTCTGTAGCTCTAGTATCTAACTGCAAATAGGCAGGTTGCTCAAGTACTTTCCTTCTTCCTTCTTTCACTTCCCAAATTGTCCTGGAGGGCCTGGCTGTTCTCTTAGCTCAAATAATGTTTGACAGTTCTGTAATAAGACAAAGGACAACCTTCTTTTTATTTTTTTTTTGTCTTTTTTAATCCAGATAATTTAATACAATAAAGAAACAGAGACATCAAAGCAAAGAAACTATATACGTTGTACAAGGCATCAGGAATCTGTTCTCTTTTCAGAATTTTGACGTGCGCTATGTAGCATGGTTACAGCTATTAAGAAAACACAGATGTCTTTCCATGCAGTCCTCTTGCTATTTAAAACAATCATGTGAAATCTGTTTTGATGATGCACAGGGACACATACAGCTTTATTACTGGCTTTCAGTGAGAGTGGGTAGAATAAGCTGACCTTGTACTTTATTAGAGCAAGAGCTGGGCACCTAATGCTGAATGAGAGGCATAGATTAGATTTATGACATGGTACAAGTTTTGTGTATGTAGTCTGCTTTCTTGTTGGGTCTTCAGAGCTCTGCTTAACTTCTTCTGAAGCACATTTGAATATCTTTTATTGCCTGGGAGGGTGTTTTTGGAGACAAGTTTTACACCATAAGATTTTGGTAGGACTGTTATTGAGACTTAATAGGAAGATGCACAGGGTCTATTGTTATGGCCTAGAGAGCAGCCTTTGAGCCTGTGCTAGTGTGATCTCTAAGCAGAACAACAATTCCTGAAAGAAGTGATAGAAGGACAAAGATTATAACAATTGCTGTTCATGTCGCAGAAGATGTCTCTCTTACTGTCTTTATGGTGGTCCATAAATACCCCCAAGTCCCGCTCTACTACCTTCATGCAGTTAAAATACATTTGAATTGAAATGTAGGAGGCAACATGGCTGAATCACTGCCAGAGAAGGGGATGACGGCTAAGGACTGTCTTCTACTGGGACTCCAGCTGCAACCCTATCTCAGATTTGCAGTTACGATTGCTCTCTTCAAATGTATTGGTTGTGAGGAACAGAGCAATCTTCCTCAAGGCGTGTGAGCTGCAAGGCTTTGGTACCTCTGAAACCTACCTGTGAAATTCTTTAACTTGTGCATGGACAGCCAAAAGGAATGAACAGAAAAGCCATTCAAAGAAAAGTGCCAAGCTTCTTTTTGGAAGTTGGGTCTGTGTTAACTTAGTTACCAAGGTGATTATGCTTAACAGCTCAGAGGTTCTGACTATTATCAGCCCTGAAAGTATTTTACATCAGCACTGATAACAGGTGGTGATAACAGATAGCTAAATTAATGGTAAAGGAAAGGATTTAGATGGGAGAAGAGATTAATTGTAGTTGCTGTTTTATTTAGAAATCTATGGGTGAAGTATTTTGCCATTCTATGTTGCGTGATTGTAACTTTATTGGAAACTATCATTCTGAGTAAAGCAGAACACATTCTTCCCATTCTCTTCCCCTTTAAGGAAATGAGAAGAATGTATTTGCACAGAGAGGCTAATAATGAAATGATGAATTCCAAAGTTTTGCTTCTCACTAAGATGGGAAGGTGAGACAGCAAGCTTGATCTTAGAAATAAATGTACGTTTATGAATTCTATTTACATGTATCAGGTCAAGGCAACCTTGGCAAGATTTCCAAAAGCAGGTAGTTATCTACAGATTGTTAGCTTTCTAGAGTACCAATGGGAAAGTGGGCAGATGATTGTCAGTATGGAAGAGGTGGTCTTGCTTCCTCAGAAGTTATGCTCATTCCCCCAAATATAAATGTAGATATATGTCTCAATGTATAGCTTGAGCTTTACCTCTACATGAAAGCTGTGAAAACAAATGCTAATCAATTATTGGTTTTCTAATGTGAACAGTAAAAATTTGTTTGTTTTCCTTTGATTATGGTGCATGATGAACTCTCCAAAGAAAGGAGACCGTTTTTGGTAAGAATCAGACTTTCTTGGTAAATTATAGGTTTTGTTAATCTAAATAGATGAATAACTATTAGTTATTATTAGTAATAGAGTATTGGCTGAAGATCCAGGCTAGATATTGGGAGAAGAGATAGGCATCCACAAAAGACAAAACTGTGATATGTGACTGAAGGGTTATAAGCAAAGTAATAAAGTTGCTTTCATCTTTAATCTGTAGATGGATTCCTGAGATTAGTTCATGTTCTTTAAGCCAGTGAATTTCCCAGTGGAGTTTGATTTGTCTTGATCTGGTCCAGTCCAGGCATTGTTACTTAATTGTTTGCATATTCCAGAATGTCACTTGGATTACTAACCAGACTTTCTTATGCTGTCAGCCATAATTTTTCCCAGAATAACTACCTTGTTGTATCCAGATAAGCATCTTTACATAAAGATAATTTGTCTTTGCCCAGCAGGGAGAAATTCCAAATACTACTCCAGTTGGGATGACAAGGTTTTTGGACAGTAGTATTAACTCCTACATCAACTCCTCTGCAAAGAAAATAGATTTAAGTCAAAAACATATTTATAATCCAGCTGCTATTCCCAACAGAAAGAGAATCTTACAACAGATGCATCTCTTTAATTAGGTGACTCTATACAGTGAGGCTGAATTATATTTAAAGCACCAGCTGAGTGCACAGCCAAACCTATCATAGCTGAAGAAGAGCTTTATAGAAGTGTATAGGTCAAGAATTATTGGCTAGAAAACATTCCAAAGTCTGAAAATTGGAAAATACTTATGCTGTGCTGCTTTTTGCTTTTAAAGCTGATAGCTCCACAAAATAGTGCACGGCAACCACTTGTACCACATAACTTGAATACAACAGTGCCCTGTCTGTTAAGAAAAAAAAAAAAGAAAAAAGAAAAAAAATCAATTAACATTTCCAAAAGACACTTTATACCTTTCGGATGAGACTGACTTTCCAAATGTAATTTTCAATCTTTGTGTCAGCAGCTAAATTTTCTGATGTTATGTCACTTTCTGAGCTTATCTAGAGAAATGGGATTTATGATAAATGTGTTTATTTTTGTTATGTTGCTTTCAAAATAAATGTAGCGCATTTTTTGTTAATTTCAGAAAATAATAATCTTTTTCATAAAACAGGAGTCATATGTTCTGTGCATTTGTGACTTGCATGAAGTGAAGAGGATGCTTTATTGTTACCATTGGCAGTAGCTACTGCAATTGTTATTCATATGAATCAGTCTTTATTAGTACCCAACCAAATATTGTTTTTATGACAGAATCGATCTTATTAAGGATCTGGGTGTAATGATGGACAGAGGGACACAAATGTGCAAAAAGGAATTGTAGCAAGCTCTGATTAAATCCTGTGTTTGAATTCAGTTCTTTAAAATTTTAAGCATATGTTAAAAATTCATCTGTTTGAATGGTGAAGCCGCTGGCTGAGACCTGAATATCTAGCCAGGGGAAGAGCATTGCTTTGAAGAGGGAGCTGCCCATGTTGTGGCCCATGAAATATCTTGATGTCTTTGATGTAAGCTCACTGATGATACAAAATATTCATCAGCCCTGCGTTAACATGGTACAAACCTGCTGTGAATACTGTTTCCTCAACAGGCCTGACATTTGTTCAGCTAGCCGGGCTCTATTTCTGCATGGTAACTGTCTACAGGTGGACAAATGATCTAGTATTAAAGGGCACAAGACATAGTCTTGTCACAGGGGATGTTCAAAGGCATGAAGACGTTCCTCAGAGGCGATGTGCTTCAGTCTGCTTCTCCAGTGTGTCTGTACAGAGAACATAGCTGGTGGTACTGTGTTTGTTGGTACAGTTCTTACAGCTTCTAAATCGGTAGCATCCTGCACCTTTGTTTCTCAAGTTAGGAGGTTTTTGTCCCTTGGGATATGAAAACTCTTTCATAAGAGTTACTGAAACATTGAGTTTTGTTATTTAGCTCCTATGGAGCACTGGGACTTCTGTAGTCCCAACGTTTAGCTTTGTTTTAAATATTGCTCACTAGAGCAGATATTTATGTTGCCCAATTCAAGATACTGAATTATTTCATTTCCTGCCTTCAGTGCAGAGACTCATGGAGAACTACAGGATTCAGGAGACTCGAGCTCAAAATGCTTGTAGTACCTTTGAGAGAAATAGTGCATAGTTGCGTATAGAGGCAACTCGAGTGAAACGGCGGTTCTTCACTTAGCAAGGTGCAATTGCTGTGTAGCTCACTAGGGGGCATGTGACAGTGCTGGATAATCGCAGCAATAAAGAAATTCTGATTTAAGAGAATAAACCTGATATAAATCAGGCATAAATGCATTTCACATAGGGAAATCATAGACTTGCTGTCTGCTTATTTCAAGTGCTGATTCGATTTAGAAAGGAAGTTTAGGCCTGTCTTTTAATATATGTATGGTGCCTTTACTGGCCAGCGGAGGCAGGGGTATGCTCTGTAATAGACTGACTGAATTAATTGTATCCAGTTCTTTGTTCTTTTTTTTTTTTTTTTTTTTTTAATATTTTTAGGGGGAGGGAAATGCAAATACCATACTGATCCCCTTTCTTATGGAAGCTGCCAGAATAAGCAACTCAGATATTCCCTATAAATATTTCAGAATATCTAGCATTTCTAGTTGTAACCACTTAATCTTGTACACATGTTAAAGGAAATCAATTTTTAAAAACAATTTATTTCAGATTTTATTTTCTGTAGGCAATAGAAACTAGAGGATCTGGTTATTTTTAATAAATAAACTATTTCTTTACCTTGGAGCTTCAAAATATAGAGGCATTTGGGTCAGTTGTTTTCATCTGCTGTATAAACAAGAGCTAAATCTCCTGAATTTCCTAAATATTTCCAGTTGCTTTCAATTTAGGGAGTTAAAAAAAGGCATAATCGAAGTAAGTCTAATAGAACTGGTTTCCTCCCTCTCTTGTATCTTGTATCATGCCTGAGTGCAAAGCCATTTGTCCTTTACAGCTGTGACTGTTTCCTGTCTTCTCTAGTGAGAGGATTTAGGTGTTGCACTGGTAGGTTAAAGACAATAAATGTGACAGAAGACATTGCTTTGAAAGTCTTGTGTCAAGTCTGGACTTCACCTAGATTTTTATTTCAATCTCTTTCCAATGCAAACAGAACTTGGTTGAGCAGTAGTTTGTATTTTTCCAAACCATCACTCTTCATCCACTCTTCCAAACCATCACTCTTTCTCCCTCTGAGAGCTACATCTGGAAGATAACAGGAAAAAAAAGGTCCAGCAATTCTTGGGCCTAGCAGTGAGGAGCACAGCAGAGGGACTGTGTAATGTCATTACTGTAACTACATTGGAGAACTGTAGGTTTTATGGGAGAAAAATTGAGTGCATCTGTGCAGATAATTTTAAGAACAAGGGGAGGTAAAAAGCTGGATTTTGGATTGTAATGACTAAAATCAGAAGAGGTTAAAATCCTTCCTTGAGGTTCTGTTTTACTACAGTGCCTATAAAAAGCCTCTGAAAGATGAGACGGTTGAGGCAGAGGAGACTAGATAACACTATGGCTTTAATTACTGAGCAAAGATGCAAAACATGAACACATGAAAACTAAACAGAAATTGACAATGTGCTCCTCCCTTGCCCTTCATGCGTGGTTTTAAGCTGTCTCCTGCCTGGGCTACAAACCCAAGTGCTGTCTGTGCCGCAGCCTACAGCCTGTGTTCCAGAGAGGGGCTTTGAAATGGAGCATGAGAACCAGGCTGGAGCCTGTGACAGCCCAGGTGGGGCAACTGTCAGCCCAGGGAAAGCCACAAAGTCATCCAAACAGTGGGCAGCCTGACCTTCAGCTTTCTTGCACCCAGGCAACTCTGTAGATGTCCTATCCATGGAGGTGCTCAAGGCTGGGGGGAGAACCAGTCTACAGCAGGGGATTGGAGCTCAGTGACCTTTAAGGTCCCTTTCAACCTAAGCCATTCAATGAACTCACTTAAAGAGCTTCCAGTGCTACCACCTGTTGGCTTAGCCATGCCTACAATCCAGGGAAGGGACCTGCTGCAGCCAGGTGAGGTAACAGCAGCATTAAATAAAAATATGCTCTAGAAGAGGGGGACAGGCTTCACAGAACCTCTATGAAGCTCATTTATACGTTATTAAATGTCCCCGGGTGCCTTCTGCCTCTGTCTGCACACATTTCAATATCACACTGCAAGGAAAACAGTTACATTGATGAGGGGCTGGTGCCAGCTACCCCCCTGAATTAACCTGTGTTCTGATTCAGAAAATACAAGCTGTTCAGCTGTCATTTAAAAAAAAAAAGAAAAAAAAAGAAAAAAAAAAAAAAGAAAAGAAAGAAAGAAGGAAAAAGGAAGGGTGGAGGGGAGGAGACGGTTGGCTCTTTACTGAAGAAAACTAAACAAGATGTATCAAACAATTTTTTCCAATATTGTTTCCCTTATTAAAGAACAACCCCATTCTGCCTCTGCCATGAAGATTTGGATGGTGGGTTGAGATCACACTGAAAGTCAGGGTGGCCTACATCAGAAAAGTTGCATTTCACAGAACATTTGCTATTGATATGTTGGGAAAGTGTCAGACTTGCGGGAGGACTGGAGAGTATTTGCATGATACATTAATAAGAAACAGTTTAGTATACTAGATTACTAAAGCATGGTTAATTTTGAAGCCAAAACCCACACATTCTTAACTTTGTTTCCCAGCTTAGGAGCCAGTATACTCATGTATTGTACAGGAACTGGAGCGTTATTCTTTGAAAGCACACCCAGCATTCAGAAAATCCAAAACTGAGCTAATAGCACAGTATACAGGCATTGCACAGGATGTTATTTTAAGCTGCGATGCAGTAATGTCACTACACTTGATATCTTTATTTGCAGCACGTGTGTTTTGAGAAAACAGGTTACGTATGTTCTTGTTCCATGTGTCCTGTGAAATGGAGATAGTTTTACGTGTCTTGGGAAGCTCGTATCTGACAAGCAGCAGGAGGTATGCAAAGCAAATCCAAGAGGTTTTAAAAGAGGCAGGGATGCACACTACTTGTCTTTGGTTTTGAGGGGAAGCTACTTTTTGAGAAGGCTCTCCTCATCTCAGGAACACTTTGACAAGTTACTTTCTGAACTGCAAAGTTTAACTCAGTTCAGCTGCATTTGCATTGCAACATAAGCGCTACCATGCTTGGCTTCTGAAAGTGTTAACCATTATCCCCTGCCTTGAATTGAACAGTGAACCTATAGGGAAAAAAAATGATGTGTATCTAGAGCCAATTTTCAAGTTAGTATTAGCAAAGTATTCCCTGTTCCTAAAATCACATCGAGAATTACAGATAGAAAACATTAAATATCTAATATTTAATAGCCTCTAATATCTTGATTAATTTTTTTTTTCTGGGAGGAATTTTCTGTCTTGGGTGGGTAGCAGCATTCGCCTTGCAGTTGGTTTCATGTGAATTGGGAAGGGTAATTTCCACAAAGATGCTTCCTATTCCTCCCCCAGTGGTGCTGTCATCTGTAAACCAGTACAGGTGGAGATAGCAAAAATGACATGTAGTTAGATAATAAGTCTGTTAGAAACAAACAAACAAAACCACAGATTTTCTAGCAGTAACTCCCTATCACTTTCTTCATGAAGAACCATGTGCCACTCAGTTTTAGGTGAAGTATTATGGTACTGTATTGTACAAACATTCTGGTGATGCATGGAGGCATGACTAGGGTTTTTTTTCATTAAATTTATGTGGAATTGGAAAATTAACATCAGAAATAATACCTTATTTGAATAAGAAGCCATATGTAGAAGCTGGCACTTAATTTTTCTTTCCTCTTTACCTCCTTTCTATTTCAATATTGTAGACTATTTATTGTGATTTTGTGAAAATCCCTTGCTAAAAAAAGATTAAGAACATTCTTGCGTGGCATCAGAGAAAACTAATTTTTAATGTAAAATTAGGAGGATGGTATGGGCCAGACATTAAGTGTGGGGTGAAAGAAGTAATGTATTTCTTGCATACAGGCAGTGAGAACCAAGTTTAAGCAGATACCTAGAAGTAAAAGATGTGAGATTGCTAAATGAAAGTGAAATGTTTAAAGTTGATGAGTCTGATTACTGAAAAAAAAGAATCAGTATAGTGAGTTGCATGTTCGAAACCTCAAGGTGGTAAAAACTACTAGAAAACATCCACAGAAATCCCTAGATTATGGTTTAATTTACTTCTTCCTGTTTGTTCTCCTCACGCTTTTGCTCTTCCATGTTAGTTTTTGCTCTGTTCCCCATCATGTGAGTTCTGTGTTAATCATTCATCCTCTCTTTGATTCCTGGTACTTCTGCAGGTTTCAAAACTGCTGTTGAACTGGGCAGTCTGAGTCCTTTCAGTACCTACTATGTCAGGACGTATGCTAATGTTGGGAACTATGAACTAATATCTCATGTCTCTAGGGAGCCCAAAGAGAACTTGTCTGGGCTGAAGGAATCAGAAATATGAAATGAAAATCATCCTAAAACCTAACATTTCAAAATTTCCATTAATCCATTATGTTTTGCTTTCAAAAAATGGAAAATCTAATTCCAAGATGCACATAGTTTTCTACATACAAACTAGCATTTCATCTAGGTTATACATGTAAATAAAATTGCAACTTTTTTCTAAAACATAAAAAGCAAAGGTCAAATGATGGAAATAAGGGGAAAAACATGTAAGTCTGTTTGTTCTACATTTCTTGGCAACCAGTACACTCAGTATTCTGGTACTTGTTACACAGAAAAATAAAGCTGCCTATTATGGATACTAGCAAAAAAGGCAGAAGGACTAGTTCTGTTCTTCCTGTAACAGCATCAGTGTCCACTGACTTAAATGAGAAGCTCATTTAGGAGGATACTTTGCGTCACTACTTAAGGTACAGGTACTAAATGATTCTGATTAGGCTCAGAGGATTTATATGCTAAGTAAGGCTGGCAAAAAAAAAAAAAAAAAAAGTCCCAGTAACTCTTTCAGCTGAAAGAATCTGGGACACAGCAGGTCCTGGAACACGAGAGCCAAACTTTGGGATGGAAGCTTAGGTTGTTTACACAAAACAATGTGGGTTGAGCCCTTTGGTTCAACATGAGTTTGTGGGCATGGTGGTGAAGGGTTGATGGTTGGAGTAGAGGATCTCAGTGGTCTTTTCCAACCTTAATGATTCTATGATTTTCTTTTTTTCTGTCCACTTTCACCGACAGACAGCAAAGAGAGGGGTTACCTATGGCACTGACAGTAAGTGCTTTTCTCTGCTATAAATGAGGGAAATGCTTATTCATTCTTTCCCCATTTTTGTGGAAATTGCACATAGAATGTTATTTTTCTTCAAGCATCGCATCTCCTGGAAAAAGCATACATTTATGAGTGATAGGAAGCAGTCCTTATGTTGGCATTTCAAAGGAAAAAAACTTCTTCAACAGAAAAAAAAAATCAGAATAGAAACAATCCCAGCTCATAAGTGGTCACTATCAGATTCTTTTTTTCTTTCTAATCAAGTAGAGTCATGTCAGGCTGTTAGTAGGACAGAATGTGATTTAATGCTATTTAATGAACTGATAACCCACTGTAAATTCTTGTATTGCGGATGAGGATTTTTTGATTGTGTCATATTATAATTTCCTTCTACAGCAATAAACTAAAAACAAAACAAACAAACAACAACAACAAAAAAAAAAAACAAAATGAAACAACAAAAAAAAACACAACCCAATAACTGTGGGAGTTTTCTCTAGAAGAGCATCTCTGACTTCGAGTTGTTTTCTTGAATAAAGGCAGGGAATAACATTGAGCAATCTTACAGAGATGTAACCTTCCTCAGCTCCCTCTTAGGCAAAGCAGAGGCTACTCTTCTTCTGAAAGTTAGATTTTATTTTACAGTCTGTAGATGTAACATTCTAGCTTCAGAAGCGTTTGCTCAAGTCAGGTTTTTAAAGCAAAGCAAATGATATTGTTACTCTTACAGTTTTGTATGCTTTTTTGCTTGGCATAGAGACTGCTTTTATCGGAAAGCACAGAATAGATGTAATAAATAGCAATCAGTTTTTTCATTGCATATTATAGCTAAGGTTCCACAATTGTTTCCATTCTAACTCCCTTTTCAGCCTTTTCTGCTGTTTTCATTCCTGAGAAGGGAATTCTCCTCACAGTTATTTTTCTTTGGAAAATTTGAGTAACTTGGCTCCAATATTGCAAAGAATATTGCAAAGAAAATGAGTGTACATGAACTTGATAATTGCTTTTATTGTTTTAACAGCTTCAATATATGCAGCTGGGAGAAGGATGCTGAAATTTCAGCTGCTGCCATATCAAGTCAACCATCTTCCATTGTTTAGTTCAGTTAGGTAGCAAAAGTTTTTTGGCAAAAATAATTAAGTAACTTAGAGTAGTTTTAATTAACTGGTTAATATGTTTGACAACATTAGTCAGTGGTTGTTATTTTCACTGGTCTGGGAGTCTTTCCCTTTGCTTTTGTCATTCTCTCCAGGAGTGGGCATTTCCCCTATGAAGGGTAAATGGTCATCAGAGTAGCTGATTGAAATCCCGAGCTGTGAGTGACTGTGCCAGTTGCATACTGTGTAGTTAATTAACTGCAACACCATTCTGGAGTGTTTTAAGGAAGAAAAGAAGCTATTTATGAGGGATAACAATAACATTCAGTACTCATCTTTTCGGAAAAAATGATCAGCAGGACAAAAAATCATAAATATTTCAAAACAGTTTTATTGCATCATTTGCCTCCCTCCTGCTCATGAGCAGCATAGCATTAGGATTTAGAACCTCTCAGGGCTGAGGTTGTGCTTTCTGCTCTGGCTGCTGCTAAGGCTGCGTTGCAGCTCAGTGAGGCCATGCAGCACTTCCATGAGTGGCTGGGCTGTCCAAAAACTCCCGGGACTCTGGCATCTCAGGGCCATGCCCGCTGCCCTAGGGAGCCTGTTCCATGCCAACCACCTTCTGGTGGAGAGCTTTTCCCTAACCCCCACCTGACCCTCCTCTGACACAGCTCCATGCTGGTCTCCTTGGTCCTGTTGCTGTCCCTTGTGAGGGGCTGCAGCTGTCATGAGTCCTCCCCTTAGCCTCCTCTCCTCTGGACTGCACAAACCAAGTGACCTTAGCTGCTCCTCATACGTCCTGCCCTCTAAAATACTGGTGGGAACACAGATTTAGTTCTAAAGAACGGTTCCCCTGCTGCTAATATGGAAATACCACCTGCAGAGAAGGGTTTTGTGGTGGCCATAGACTGCATTACTGTGGATTTCTGAAGCTGGCACCCATCTGTTTTTCTTTCGGGAATTGCACACCCCAACCCATCTTCTGGGCACTTTGCTGGGGCTGCAGTCCTAGGACATGAAGCATTTGGTGGGAAAGGGCCCCTCTTGTTATTTGTCCCCATTTGATATCCAGTACCTGCACTCTCCTGACCCTGTACCCCAGTGTAAAGCCTTCCCCATGGGAGGAAAGAGTTGCTTGCTGGAGTTTGATTTGAGCTGAATAGTGGTGAAGAAATAAAGGTGGTGAAGAAATAAAGAGGCAAATCCCAAAGGTGTCCCACAGAGAGATGGAGGACAGAGGAGAGGAAGGAACTCCTTAAATGTGCTTTTTAGAATAAAATGTACTGTTGTGCTGCAGTCTTAGAAAAACTGGCTATCACTTGATTGTCTTGATTGCATATTTTTAGTAAGAAATTAAATAAAGCACAGAGTAGGCCCCAGGGGCAGAGCTAAGGGAAATCACAGCCAAGCTGTGAGAGTTGCTGTAAGGGGCAATGGAAATTCAGTGCAGCTGGTGAAACAAAAAAATAATAACAAAAAAACAATACACCTCTATGTTAGAGAATGTCCTTCATACAAGAAGTATCCCAAAATGCTTTAAATAAAATTAAAAACAGATTTAATTTGAAGAACAGGTAATTTTGTTTATTTAAGAGAAAGGAAAATATAGGACGTTAGTCTGAACTAAAGCTGGTATGAATCAAAAACAGTTCAATTGAAGTCAAGGGACCTAAAATATAGTTGCTGTAAAATATACAGGATTATAATCTGGCCTGTCATAGTTGGTGTTTATAATGGACTATTTTGGCCCTTTGAAGGAGGTCTAGTGAAGGATCTCCCCATTTTATTGTGTTGCATTTTCTTCCTTAAATTGAATATATTAATTTCTTATGTTCCATTATTTCTTGCTTTTATCTTCACTTCTTCTAGACTCTGCATTTTCCAAACAATTCATCTTAAAAATAGTTTCAGAGGCAAAAGGAGAAAAGAAATTCAAGGGGGGGAGGGGGGCAGGGTGAGAAAAAAGGAAAAGAAAAAAGATTGCTCTTCTTTTCCATCAAATCCCATCATCTGCCTCCCAAAAATGAAAAAGGAAGAAGAAAGACTGCAATGAATCTAATTGAACTCCTTGGCAAAACATATAAAGAGGCAGACACAGCTTCATACAGAAAAATAAAGAGTTAGTAGAAAAGCAGTTAAAATATTAATAATTCTCAATGAAAGTATCAACATATTGAAATACTTCATTGGCCTTTTTTGATTTTGGCAAGAGTTAGTAGTGAGCCTGGAAAAATTCTATGAAAATCTTTGTTTGTTTAAGGCCACTCATTTTTTTCCATTAAATTTGTAAGTGTAATTAAAAGAAACACCAAAGCATATGTAAAATAGAAATGTATGTTTGGAGCACTTAATCCTCCAACTTTTGTTCAGGGTATGAATGCCTGTTTTGGATCTAATTTCAAACTTTACTCTGTTGTCTCTCCTCCTTAAAGATGCAAATAAGACAAAAGAAAATCCTACTTTTTTATACAATGTATGTTAATTTAGCCTAAGAGAGGTATAAATGCATAATTACATATTGAAATACTTCTAACAATTACCTGTAATTGTTGATTTCATCAGTACTGTGGCTCAGTGAGGCAGTTCTCAATATTTGCAGCTGGATGTTCACTGGTTGTTAATGAATGTTTGTGTTAATGGATTCTAGGCACTGGAGGTGCCACCTCATGAGGACAGCTTATGCCAACCAGCCACCTGCACTCCTCTGGGGTGGGACCTGGACTCTCCTGCGGGTGCAATGTGTGTTTGGTGGCCATAAGCACACAAGTTCTCTGAATCACAGGGTCTGGCTGAGAGGTGCTGAGATGGTGGTGTCTTGCTACCTGCAAACCCAAGAAGTCTCATGATTGTATAGGTAATAGAGCAGGCTTGCTCTCTGTAATGCAGTACTAGATGATCTCTCATGTTACTCTAATGACTGTCTTGTATGTTACATAGCATTTGGCACTGAGTGTCATTTTCAGGGTAATGATTCTTCCATCGTTCCGTACAGTTTGCTGCTAGATATGGATTTGAGCAAAAGATTATATTGCTCACAAGCATTTACCCGATGCCTTTGTTTCAGATGGAACAGAGCTTTTTCTTCAGAGTGTCTGGTATGATGTTGTGTTTTGGTTCTAGGAGAAGAACAGTGTTGATAACACACTGATATTGGTTCTAGGAGAAGAACAGTGTTGATAACACACTGATATTTATAGTTGCTGCTAAGCAGTGTTGTACAGAGCCAAGGCCATTCTCAACAAAGGGCCCAAGTTGCTGGGAGGGATCAGAATCAGGATGGCTGACTTAAACTGACCAAAGGGATAATTCCATACTGTATGACATCACGAGAAATAAGTTTTGAAGGGGGTGGGAGTTCATCTTGCTCTCTCCCACTGCTTAGGTGGCAAGCTGGGCATTGATCAAGGGGTGGTGAGCAATTGCTTGTGCATCGCTTGTTACATACTTTCATGTATATATATATTTGTCATAATTACTATCCTTTTCTCTTAGTAAATATTAAGTCTTAGTAAACAATATTATCTCAAACCAAAAGTTCTACTTCATATATATATATATATATATATTTAAATTCTCTCCCCCATCTTACTGGGAAGAGGAAGAGTGAGAGAAAGCTCACTCTTTGAGTGTGGTGCTGAGTCACCTACCAGGTTATACCCCAGCAATCAACCACACAGACACAAATACCTGGTCTTTAGCTGCTCCAAATTGGCCACTCAAACTTAGTGGAGGATTTGATGGCAGACTCTCTTTCTGCCTAATTTTCATCAGTAGGTCAGCCTCTGCATTGTGTGTTTCATTTTGTTAAAGGTATGAGGTTTTGTAGTTGGTTCCTCTGGTAGATCCTGCATGGTACTTACATGCATTAGAAGCTGTTTGTACCTTTGAAATTCTAGATTGTAGTGCCTCCATATGTCCAAAAATTACAGATGCTTCTTGGTATTTTTGCATCTATACAATTTTTTTTTTTTTTTTTTTTTAGTTGATACTGTGAGGTAGTTCTGTGTCTTTAAAAAACCTAAGAACTGCTGCAGTGAGGAGTATAGGAAATCCACAATGAAGTTTGGGAATCTGCATTTGACCAGTTTGAAGCTCGGGCCGAATGCTGATTAAAAGCAAAAATCAAAATATCACATACCCTATTTCTCTACAAGTATTATCTATTCTTTGCACAAATACTGTGGAGACAAACAAGTCTTATAGTCACCTTCAGGCTTTTGTGAAAGAAGGAAAGAGAAAGAGGAAAAGACTTCCCCCAAAACATAGGTTTAGAGTCCTGAGCCTTCTGACTGTGCAGCTTGTTGCTCAGCAGATGCCTTGCAGTGAGGTGGGTTGCTGCTGCCTCTGGATTCAGCTGTTGGGACAGCAAAGCCAAGTCTGTTCCTGTTTCTTTAGAAATGCTGCAAGCTGTCTTCCCATCAGAGCAGCAAGTTACAAGATAGGTCTTGCTCTGTTGGAAGGATACCTGCTAATTTTAAATTAATATCTTTAAAGTCATTTGAATCCAGATGACTTATTAACTTCATCCTTAACTGAATCCAGAGTGATTAAAAAAAGTGAGTTTGGGTATCTGTCTTTGAATGTCTGGAAAGCTTTGAGCTGTCTTCCACATTGTCTTCACATTTTTGAGGAATCTGAATTTACGGGGACTTTCTTATTTACTTCAAGGAAGTTTGAATGCAACTTGCTTCTTATATTTATTATGTAATTTTATTATATTACTAATAGATATTTAATTCAGACACAATCCGCTTACAGCCTGGCCCTTTTACATGCTACGTGCCTCTCTTCAGTACCACACATGTCCATGTATTTCAAGAAGAGCTGGATGATACTTGCATGAGGTCATCGTATTGTGTTTCTTATTGTCATGGATTCTCGTTGTGTGTCTCATCCGCTTATTTTACCTTCTTTGTAATCCTCCCTTATTCAAGGCGACTTTGGTGGTCAGTGCTCCATTGCTGACTTATAAATTTCTGTTGCTTCCTCTGTAAAACAAGCACAGGCAGATTTCTTTTTTTTTTTTCTTTTTTCTTAAGATGTGCTATATCACAGCCAAAGCACAGATACAACATGTGGTCTTACAACACCCAATGAACCAAAACCTGCAGGTGTTATATGAATTTGGTACCATATATGAAGCGGGGCAGATTAGCACTAAGCCTCTGTTGTGACTTATGTGGAGAACATGATGAAGAGATATGAATTGTAACTTGTGTTATTCCCAGCAAGAACACAAAACGTGACTATGTCAGCCAGTGATAATAGGAAGAGGAAATTCAGGATTGACTTCTTATTAGAAATCAGGGAGCTGTCACTGGTTTATGTTTCCCCATTCAGCTTGGGCCTGTGTGAACAGGTGGGTGAGCAACTTCCTCCCTTGCGTGAGGATGCCCGTGCACACAGGCACATACACTGCTCATACATGTCCAAGTTGGCTGTTTGTGCTTTTACAGATTTGTTTGTGTGTTGATTGCTGTCAGCTTCCAAGAAAATTGCCTGCCAGAGCCTTTCCTGCCATTCTGCTAGCTGCTTGCACTGGCTTTGGGGCTTGAGAGGGGCGAGGGCTTGGTGACAAAAGTCAAGTCTGAAGCAGTCAAAAAGGACTGGCTTTTATTACTGTCTTGTGAGATTGCAAACTGCTTTCTGGTCTTCTTGAAACATTTCCTTGTAAATGTCATCAGGAGTTACTTATTTTACTTAGTTTTTCATTCCTTACCCCTTACATGAAGCTGAGTACAAGAAAAATTGAAATGAATTATTGAAATGAAATTAAAATGAAATTTTTAGTCTGAAATTTTAACGTGCTTGGCACAAGCAGGCTGCCTTGTGGATCCCAGGAAGGAAAAAGCAGCAATAAGAGCCAGTGAGCAGCTGTTGGATTTCCCTATAGGTGCAAGGGGATCGCTGGGCAGCCTGAGTGCCCAAAAGCCTCTGCCCCCAGCCTCATGGCTCTGCCACGGGTGGGGTGGAGGAGCAGAAAGAGGAGGAGGAAGAGGAGGAGGAGGAGGAGACATGGTGCTTTCGCTCCCGCTGACTGCATGGGCTGGGGCAAAAGACAGAAAAAAAGGAGGAGGGGAATAAAAAGTAAAGAGAAGGGGGAGAGAGAGAGAGAGTGAAAGAAAACGAAGCCCAGCTTCTGCCGGTGCTGCTTGGATTGGATCTGGTTTGAGTTTCCTCTCTGCTGGCTTATGCAGCAGGAGAGGAGGAGTGGGGGAAGTAACTTGCTCGCCGCCCTTCCTCTGGAGCTGAACAAACGTGCTGGGGACTGTGCCGGCGGCAGCTGCCCGGCTGCACTGCCTTGCAGCCTGTTGCTCTGAGTTACTAGAAAACTGCTTGGACTTCTCAAGAACCTGGAGGAGAAAGCCACCACTTTACAGACCCGCTTAGTTGCTCAGTGTCTGTAGACTTGACACGTTTTTGTTTTTGTTTTTCCTAGGGAATTCTTTTTTTTTTACTACTTTTCTCCCGTCTTTCTCAGAACAGCAGCTCCTTGAGTGTGTGGCACTGAAATCTGTTGCCTTATTAACAACACTGGGAGATATTTTTTCCAAACGTTTCCCCCCCCTCTTTTCCTTAAAAAAGAAAAAAAAAAAATCAAAATCGAAGGAAAAAATATAAGCCTTCTGGGGGGAGGGGAGATGATCGTGCTGATGTGGAATAAGTGCTCCTGCTGCCTCCTCTTACTAGCCGCGGTCCTGATCATGGAGAGCTCCCAGCTAGACAGCTCCAGCTCCAAGGTGAACTCCATCAAGTCCACCCTGATGGGGGAGGCTCCAACTCAGGCAACCAACAGATCCGCAGGCATCCACCAGGGACTGAAGCTTGCTAGCAGTAAGAAGGGGAAAATGCTAGAGCAGATAAGAAAACCTCCCAAGCACTATCACCGGCAAGGAGAGGTAGGACATTGCTTCATTGCTCAAGTGTCTGTCCGTCTGCGTGCTATATGCAAAGAACTGCTAGTCTCCCTCTCAAGTTGCTTCCAAAGCTTTGCTGTGTTGCATTAACTTTTTCAGGGTTGTCTGGCACGAGATAATATTAAAATAGGTGTTACGAACTGTGAGAGTAGTCATTGGAAGGTCTTAAACCTTTAATTTTTATCTGTAGGATCAGTAACTGATGAAAGAAAGAGTAATCCAATGAAAATCATCATCAGTATCTCTTTGTCTGCCTACAGCTAGAAGTAAAGGAAGAAACTTCTTGTTAACTCTCAGACAATAAATGAATAGAATTTTAAATAGATGAGGAAAATCTGAATACAAGGTGAAAAGATGTTTCTAGTGGTGAAGCAAATTTGCTTCTAAAAAATCTTACCTAGTAAGTTAATCTAAGTTAATCTCTGATATCTTTCCCTGTGGTGAGAATGAACAGGCATTCTGTTCCGGTAGCATGGCTTAGGGCATGTTCATGTGCTTATTATGATAGAAAATAAATTCTAGGTTTCTTGTGCAGTATACACTCCATTGGTTGTGGAAGTTTTGTTTAGTTACAACGAATTCGGATAGGTGGTGAATTGTGGTCTTGAATACAAAGTTTGAGTGTAAGGAAAAATAAAAGATTATAGCAACTATATGGAAAAAAAGCAAAACCAAAATTGGACTTGGTTGTGAATTATACTGTCTCTTTCCTCCTAAGCCTACCTGAAAATAGGAGAGCCTGATAGAAAACATTCTTTATTCCTGATAAACTAAAAAGCAGTATTTTAAACTGTCAATCCTTATTGATCCTCTAGTTCTCTTCCATCAAGCCTCAGTTTGGATGGTGTGAATGTTACTCATTTGTGGTGTTGAAGGAGTTAGACTTCTCCAGAAAATACAGTTTTTATACTATTGGGTATTATTAGTACCTCAAAATACAGCTGCTTTTCATAAGCAACAAACAGTGTGGCAGCAAGAAAGCTGCCAGCATTCAGGACTAAAAAGGCAAAATACTCAGTGCCCGAAGGGTCTCTGTCTTGCCTACATTTTCCTTAAAACAGCAGAGAAGCTGAAAATTCAAATGACCCACTGAATTTGTTACATTTCATATCAGCTTCCTAATAATTAAACGTTAGCATTTGGTTCTGTATGCAGGCATAATAATAATGATGGTAGTTTTTGTTTTCAAACATGGTAAATTTGTTTTTAAACTACTCTGAGCTTTCTTTTCCCTAGCCACTCAATTGTTTTATAATTCACCCAGAATTTGGTTGCATTTCCTTACCTCTGAGCAAAGTTTAGTAACAGATGCTGTGCTCAAGTTTCATATTACTGAAGTACTGCACTTTTTCCTTGTGCAGATTGTAATAAATATCATGCTAAATCACCTTGAGGAAATACAGGAGCATGGTATGCTTTCTTTTACGTTTGCCTTGTTTTTTCTTTAGTGTGTATTCACCAGAAGTCAGTACATAGGGCCATTTTCCAACTGAGCGTTACCTGTCTCATGTGTTTCAGTGCAGATCCTTGTGGGGCTGTGCTGTGCAGCCCACTTGCAATTTTGCCTTTTGGAGAAGTCTTGCCGTCTTTCTCTGAATGCACCATCCTAATTTCTGGAGTGTATATTTATCGCAATGATGAGGATGATTGGGTGTAATTTACCTAGCTTCTGGAAAATAGGGTGCACTGACCACAAGTTACATTTGGAAGGTTTTGCCCATGTAAACATGAATTGTTTGCCATAGATTTCTAGCTACTGGCAACCCAACTCTCAAGGTGTATGTCAAGCAGGAGAAAGCATTTTAAGTGTCTGTAATCCTGGAAGAGGTGGCACACGCATTAAGATATCCTGTATGTAGCACTTGCCGTGAGTTTACCTGAGGAAGCCTCTCTGTGCTCTTCCTCAAGCGACTCGCTGAGGATTGGTGGCTGTGGCTCCTCAGGGAGTGAAACCTCAGCTCCTGTCAGGGCTGTTGATCACGATTCCTTTCTCTCTACCTGGGACTGTCCCTGGGAGCTGCGTGCTCTCACACTGCTGTACATCATGAAAATGACTCAGATTTACTAGCAGTAATTGGAGGTATTATTTCTGATCCTCCACCCTGAGGCAAAACAATTAACATAGAATTGCTGCAGAAGGAAAAAAGAAAAAGTTACTCTTGCTACAAGACTTTATTGTTGGTGTTGCTTCTAGTTGCCGGGTTGGTAAGCCGCTGCATTCTTTACGGTGGTTTGACACATGGTTTCAACCAGGACATGACATTGTAATAATTGCTGTAAATTACTCTTTTATTAGATTGGTTATTGATTTGTTTAGGTTATGGGACTTTGCATGGAAATTTTGCGTGCCATTTGCCAAAAGAATAGAGATGTGTATGCCTTTCTTTCTAAAACAATCCTTTGCATCAATGGAATTTATAATACGTTGAAAATGGAAATATCTTTCATATTTTGGTAATGTGATTTGAGTAATTTGCACAACTAGGAAATAATTTTACTAAGGAGTAGGGTTATGAATCTTGAATAGATTTTGCAAGGGCTGCTGTGACAGCTCTGAGGTGTGCAGTAACCTATCTGCTGATACCTGCAGTGGAAATCAGAGGACTGCCACCAAAACTGCTGGGAGCTCTACCAGCCAGCAACCTATTTGGTAGACCAACACGCTTGCAGAGGGTTTCTTCAATACATTAATTCTCAGGACTAGGAGCAACTTGGGAGTCTTTAATCAGCTATAAATCAACAGATACAATAGTTCATGGCTTATCTGAAGTGTTGATGTATTTCAGCTGGTGGTTACAGTGCATCTACCCAGAAAAGGAAGATCCTGTGCTTTGCTGTCAGGCAAAGTTCCAGTTCAAATTAAAGAAATTACTTTTTGTGAACAAAGTAAGCTGATTTGGCTTGCTGGAGAGACTGTCAGTTCAAGCGTGGATCTTACTATGACTTGTCTTTTTATGTCTTTCTAAGGAATATTATTTATTTTCTGTTCTTATTCCCTTTGCTGCCTTGGATCAGTAGAGAATGAGTACTGACATGCTAAATTGGTGAGACTTCACTGTCATTGCTATTCTTCATTTTCACTCCCGTTTTCCCCTTTCTGCAGACTGTTAATGTTTTCCCATTTTCACAGGGAATCACAAGGTGGCTATAGCATGTGCACAAGAGAAAAGTATGCTCAGAGTGTACAGAGCATGTGAGATTGTTACTTTTCAGAGCGCTCAGTTCTGTATGCTGTCTGCCACCAGTTTCCTTTCACAACTTGATTTAGAGGAATGACTTTTGGGAGCAGCCAACATTTTGGTAGTTAGCCACTTCTAGAAAGTTGTCAGGGATATATTGGATACATCATTTTTCTCAATAAATAAAATGCAGTGAATAGAGCCATAAATAAAAGAGATTAGCAGTGTTACTTTTTCTGCATGTTAGATACAGCTTTCACTGCATTAGCAGGAAAGCTCTTCTGTGTCATCGTTCTGCTACAGTGACACAACCTGAAAGGGAAATGCCCATATATCATAATTAGGATTGCAAGTCATAACTGTTCATAGATTTCTTTATGGTGGCACTGTAGCAATTTCAGTTCAACACATTTCAGATTTCTTCCCTCCGGATGGTGTTCCCTCTCTCCTCCTCCCTAGATCAGCACTGGGTTTTCCTCCTCCATCACAGTGATGTGGTAGGCTGAGAGCTACTGAGCTCCATTTCCAGCCATTTCCCTTCTTCAACCTGTAGGTTCCATGGCCTTCTACCTTTCCCAAGCCCTGGCTGAAAGCCATTCTTGCATTTCTCTTCCTGGCAGGTTGCATCTCCCATTTCCCCCACCACTAGCTTGTTGGGTTTGTGCCTCCTACCAGGACGGGCCCTCCCACTTCCTCACATGCACAGCGGGAGCAGCAGCAGTGAGGGAAGAAGTGGGACAGCCAGGAAAGGAGATGGGTATGTCTGCAGAGTGGGTGAGAGAGAATGAGGTTTGGAACAGAGAAAAAGGAGAGAAAAGCTGGGACGAGTTATAACACTACAGAGGCATGACGGACAGATACCAGCGAAGTCTTTGTGTTTCAGATGTGCTTGGCTTAATTTGATTTATCTTTTTTTTTTTTTACTCTTGTGCTAAGAGACTTAAACCCACAGAGACCAAAGCATAAAGGCATTAATCAAAATGGCTACACTGACACTGACCTCATCTCTATCAATACACAGACATGCATGCACTTCTTAAACAGGATGTAGTTACCCACAAGGACTTGCTAGAAAATGCTTGGATGGTGCTTTGTAGCAAGTAAAACAGCATGAAATTTAGTAATTGACTTCAGTGCCCTGAGAATGTTACAGAAGAATGTACCAAAGACACCAAAAATGCAACCACAATATCTTGAATAGCTAGCAACCAAGACAGTATGAATTATTTCTCCATTGAATTAAAAATAAATTGATTACAATACCTAGAAGTTACATCCAGCAACAATCCAAAAATGAAAAAGAAAAAAGACCAGGAAAAAAACCCAAACCAAAAAAAGCACAGGATTGCTAAATCTGCAGAGGTCACTAGAGAATGTATTCTTTGCTCTTCTTTGTGGAATCTGGGAGACACTGGCTTACTGGCAGCAGTCTTGCTAAATAGTTGAGTGGCTTGTCTCTTGATTGCAAAAATGGGATGTGGAGTATTAGCTCCTTCCCGGGTTATGCTTTGGTGCCCACTTTAATTTGTTGTTATTATTTGACTTCTTAATACAGAACAAAAGCGCCTATAAAGCAGCTTTTCTAGAGCTACTTTCTACTAATGTTGCAGTAGCGCTGAGAAAAATGTCTCGGGCTCTGATGCAGTGCCTGGTGTGCAAATACTTAGGGAAATTTAGTTTCTGTCTGGAAAATCTGTCAAGGTCTGAGGACAACACAAAAGATGAGGAAGCTCGATTACATTTTTCCCTCAGAAAAATGACTCTGATTAGCACACTGTTTGATTAACTGATGCTTTGCAGATGCTAGTATAGCACAAGCTTAATTTTGTCCTTAATTATCTCAACACTGGCTATGTCTTGCAAGCACTTTGTATCTCATGGCTTCTCAGCTGAGTCCTATCCTTCCACAGTTGTACACGTGCATCACTCTAGAAATGCTGTTTTGATGTAATTTAACTCCACAAAGGAGTCTCATGAAGTTCCTGCTTCTGTTTGTTTGCATGGCTCTCTTCAGCTCTGTAGTTCTTGTTAGACTGTATCCAAAAAACCTCTTTTATTATACACGTAGAAATGTTGATTTGCGGAGCACCTTCAAAGCAGAGACCTTTCCTTCTCACCTGGGCTGGAGGTTGCAGCCAGCAGCGTGCCCCACCTTGGCCTGTCAGTGCATGGTGCCGACAGGGTCTGCATGGCAGCCACCAGATGTAGGTAACAGGTCCAAGAATGTCAAGGTTTGTGTGATGTTTTGCAATGAGGAAGAACAGCAGGGACTGCCTCCATGCTTTAGCTCCACTGGTACAGCTCCGTGTGCATTTTGATTCTGCTTTGGATAACTGAGGGTTGACACTTCGAAAATCCTTGTCTTTCAACTGTGAGTTACACTGCATTTCTGGTGTCTCTAAGTTGAAACCAACTTCTGTGAGATTCACGTCCATGGATGTGAATGGCCTATACAAAAGCCAGGAAGAGCAGATTCATTTTGTATATTTTTTTTTAAGTGAACTTTGTTTGAAAAATTATTTTAGAGAACATATACATTCATCTGTTCTCTTTTGATCAAGTGTAAGATGTGCAAACCCAAACCATCACTTTCCTTCAGTACGATTCCTTTTTTGATTGAATTACAAATTTACTTTCATAAAAAGCATCATGAAAAAGGCAATTTTCAAGTTGTAATGAAGGTAGGTGAATGTGTGGGATTTGCAAACTGCAGAATAATCTGCTTTTGAAAAAACCACAAAAAGTAGAGAGAGAAAGAGCATGAAAGTATACGTCTTGTTGTGCTAAATGATGAAAGCACAGCAGTTTTCAAATGAAATAATCAGTTTTATTCATTAAAGCTAGTTTTCTCGCGATTGACTCTAAATACATATATGATATATACTCTTGTGTTTGCACAGAAACAGAACTCAGTTTATGAAATGGATGGATATAAACACACAGAAGGAGCGTGGAGTTCACTCATTCAGCATCTATTTTATTCTTACTTTAAAAAAAAAAAAAAAAAAAAAAAAAAAAAAAAAAAAAACTGGGGCAATGCTACCAAAAAAGAAAAAAAGAAAAAAAAAAAATTAAGGGTTGTTTTTTTTCCCCCCTCAAAGTACATAAGCACATGGTTCAGCCCCTTGGGACTTTCTTAAAGCTAAGCTTTGATATGATTGAATTTTCATATGCGCAGTAATGAATCTTGGAGACATGCATCTTGCACATATGCAGTGCAAATGGCACTGCTTTAGTGATTTTAGCAGTAAGCGAAGGTGGACTGCTCTGCACATGCTCGAGAATGAGGTGTTGCTTCGCTATGCAAGCTCTCTGCCTCATTCTCTGTGCATCATGTAAGTGTGAACCAGGCTGTGCATGCCTCTAAAGCGTACTCATAGGCCAGGGAGTGAGAGGACAGGGCTCAGTTCTGCGCATTTTGGCAGCTCTCATGGAGGGAAGCAGAGACTTGCTGTCAGTGCGATCTCTTTCTGCAAGTCTAAAATGACGACAATGGGATCTGTTAAAAGGAACTGCAAACAGAACATGTCTGTGTTGCTGTGGCAAATGTTTATTCCTAGAATCTCAACCTTAAGTAGAAAGATAGAAATTTCTCTGAAAGTAATGCATCTCATGAGAAAAAAAACAATTCCTTTTTTCCTTTTTTTTTTTTTTTTTTTTTTTTTTTTTCCCCTCCAAAGAACAGAGTTGTTTTTGGATGCTCTTTATTGTGTGTTCCTACACAAAATGGTGAATCTCTTCAGGACAGCCTGTAGAGATGCTGAAGTTTGGTATTTTGGCATAAGAGGGCTCTGGAAGGGGAGAGAGAGCAAGTCATTTGTAAAGCCACTAATAGAAATGAAACTAGTGTAACTAATCTGTTTGGAGTTAATTGAGTTCAATTCATGTTCAGAAGTGTCAGAAAGTTTTAATCTGTATCAAAAAAACGTAGTGACAGATGTGCGGCCATCTTGTACTTAGTCTTTTTGCTTTCATATTCTTTCATCCCCTCCTTTTAATTTGGTGGGGGTTTTTTTTGTTGGTTGGTTTTCTTCTCTCTCAATAGAGCTCTGTTGTTTCACAGAGGACACCATGGTGCTCCAGGTGGCCAGTGTCAAGTATTCAAGTCAGTTCATAGATATCTAAAAGTCCTTTTCAATTGGAGCTAGGCTCCCATCTCACGTAGCTTAGTGAGGTTGTTTCCTGAAGTTGCAAATAAAAGCAGCTTTTGAGGGCTTTCTAATGCTCTAAGTTCTAAGAAATACTCCATCTGATCCTGTGATGGTTAGATTTTCTGGTGGGCCGCAGTGCCTTCTGTGATTTTCTTACTGTGGGTCTGTTCATGTGAAGCATAACACAGTAGTACTCTTGCTCATACTGTGGAATTGTAGAATAGCTTGGGTTGGAAAGGACCTCAAGGATCATCAAGTCCCAGCTCCCCTACCACAGGCAGGGTATACGATCTCTGTTCATAGCAAGTTTTTACAGAGTATAGATTTGAAGTAGGAAAACCTCTGTCCAACATGATGCAGAGCTGCAAGCAAAAGGTGGTGTTAGGGAACTTTGGGCTTGGCATGCATTTTATCTCCTCAGTGTGTCTTCAGCAGCATCTGGGTTAAAAGCGGCTAAATGTTCTCTTGACCTAAGCTGGCAGGGCCAGCACAGACTTGCCTTTCTTGTTTGTTTCTTCTTTTTAGGGTTGAAAAAGCAAAAGAGCAGAGCCTTCCACCCTTCTGGTTCGTAGCGAACTTGCTTAGGACACCCTCTTGTTTTTTGTGATAAAAATAAAAGTTTATCCACTTCTCTACATTGGGGCATTAGGTTGCACAGGATACAGAGACTGAGCTGTGAGTCACCTATGTCTCTTTGATAGGCGGAGTGTGGGGTGGGAACTTTTCTTCCTTCTCAAGCATTGTCTCCCTGTTGCTCTTCAGGAGGGAGGGAGGGGAAGAGGAGCTGTGAAATGACCATCTCCTCATTAGGGGTGGGGAGAACAATTACATTCCTTACCAAAGAAGGAGTTCCAGATTGTGATTTGATGGTTAACATACAACATTCACATGAGAGAGAGAGAGTACAGTGAGTAACATGAAGGGATAACAATAACAAAAGAAACAGGGAGGGAGAAAAAAGCTGGCTGTCATCTACCAGGGAACAGGGTGACTGTTGAGCAGACCAGCAAAGGTGGCACAGCTGGTATGTTTACTGATGATAAATTTGGCAGTGTTTCCAGAGATAAATACTATGGCATCATTATTGTACAATCAAGTACACGTGAAGACATCAGGTGTTTCACTCTTTTGGCATAGTCTGCAAATTTTATCAGACTTATAATTCTGAAATACGAGTTTTTCATCCCTTCAGGTAGTAATAATGATGCCATCTGACCTACCAAACCAACCATATTGTGTGATGTGTGAGCTAAACACTGCAGATTACTCAGTGAGGCTGAAGTTGTTCTTCTAGACCTTCTCGGTTCCTGTTACTCCCAACCAAACTAAATTTGCAGTGTATATTACTCATAATAAAGTAGTTCAACCAGATATTGCGGCGGAAGCTCTTGTGGGTCAGTATTTGAGAATGGAAATGCTGGAAGCTGTGGGAGGACTGGGGGAAACAGGAGGTTGCCATCTGTTTTCTATACCTTCTCCTGGGTGGAGGCAAGTGCTGGTGCTGCCACGTGACTTTTTAGGAACAATGAGGAAAAACATCCATCCAAAGGTAGGCCAACCAGTCTGTATTTTGGTGGAGAGGCTATACTGCTTAACAGCTTAAAATGTTTTTGCAATTGTTTGAATAAATACAGGGCTTTTTAAATGCTCTTCAGGAATGCTTTTAAACTTCTGTACTTAGTTTTGTCCCCATTGCTATCTTCCAGACACCCCATTCCTCACTGAGGAAATGATTTTTTAACAACAAGAATCCTCTGGAAATTACTTTCCGAGGGGGTCCTCGCCACAGCAGCTGCAAAACATTGCAATTGAACTTTAGTCTCGGTTGTTTTTAAAGGATAAGTGAAAAAGTGAATACTAGTATTATAGCTCTAATTCTAGCTTAAAGAGAGTATTTATTAAGTATCAAATTGTAGTGTGTGGTGTTGTCTAACCAGAAGATTAAGCTTTTCTCTGTGAAGATAAATTTCTCTTAGACTTTGGACCTGTGCTTAAGTTAAAATAGACTGAGTCCTGTGGTCAGGCCAACTTGGGGATTTCTTCCTTTTGAGACCTCAACTTGGAGCTTGGACAGCAGGAGCAGTGCAGGCAGCTGAGAAGAGATTTCGCGGCTTGGCAGTCTTGCCGATCTACTCCCCACTATGTAAATGAGTTTCCAGGGGGCGTTTTCTGAGTGAGCTGGTTTTGAGCAGCAGTGTGGCTCTAGCATCGTTCAGGTTATGTTAATTGGCATTTTTGGCACAGTTTTCCAAGTAAGGAACACGGAGTACAGGGAGCCAAAGGAAGGATGCAGCAAAACCTTGGGATGATGCAAGCTGCCTTCTTGCATCTTTGAGCAGGATTTGCTGCCTGGTCTGGAGCTGCAGGTCTGCTCGCCTTCCCCACAGCCTCTCTGTTCCCACACTGGAGCCAGGAGAAGAAATAAGACTCTGTCCCTTTGTTGCTCTAGGGAAGAGACTAGAATATGTGACAAATAGGAAGTTCTAATTTTTTGTATAGTATAAACACGTAAAATAAGCTAAGTGGTGCAAAATTTTTATAAAGGTCTCGTGCAGGAATTTTCAGCTTTATTAACCTATTTGTTTACCTGTATGCATCTTGGTGTAAGCATTGACTAAACAGCAGTGGTAGACAGATCATAAGCTGAAAGGCAACACTGTTATGGTTAGTGTGTGTGTAAAATTTTTTTTTACCTTTGGATGTTATTCAAAGTGTAGGAAGATTGACTGGCTGGAGTGCTGAAGAAAGGATAGGCTGCTTGAAAGAATGAGTTTGAAAGTCAAAGTTTCATGATTAACTTTTCCTAATTTTCCCTCCTGATTTTGCTAACCTGAGGAGCATGTATCTGGCCCAGTGCTTGGATTTGATAAAGCCATCCAGACTTTGGATGGCTTCATGAAAAAATATTTGTAGAATTTTTCAAGACTTTAATGCATGGAGACACTTGATAGGCAGACGTTCATTTGAAATACAAGTGGTGATTTCTATTACCAGTGCCACTTCAATGAACTCAGGTTACAGAGAGTTTAAATCCCAGAGTGCAAACTAGAGACACCCCTAGTACCTGAGAGAGCAGATTTTTTAATGAGCTTCACGGGTCAAGTTCTCTCCTGGCTCAGACCTTAATGTCGCTGCTGTAGGTTTGGGTTTACTTCTGTTTATTGCGGTCACAAGGACAGCGCTTTTTCTTAAACACTGTGCTGTTAAGTTTATCAGTGCAGGATAGATAAGAAAGCCTTTATTACAGGGACACATGTGCATCACAGGTGTGAAGGGAACTCTTAAACTGTTTATGAGCACACAAAGCCCCACGAACAAAGAGGGCAGAAAAGAATGTTGTCATTTTAAGGAAAAATATGTTTTAAGGCCCCGTTAAAAATAAAGCCAAAAAGGAATAGCAAATAGACTGCAGATTGTCTGTGGAGCAGGAATTAGCACTCCAAAAATCTTTCATTTTTCATAAACAGGCTTGTATCACAGACAGGACAGACTAGCCAAGGTACCATTCTACGCTGGACGGGGTGTCTACTTTCAGGTGCTTATCTCAAAGAGTTACTTACAAAATCTTCTTCTGGTAGAACCAGATCGAGAGTAGGATAATACAGTTTTAGCTTTGTTTTAAAGGTTTGGGATAAATAGAAGCCAGTGTATTCATTGTATAAGCGGATATGAGAGTGATGTAGGAGTTCCAGGAGTGCAATTGTCACTGGCCTTGCTGGGATTTACACTGTTTCTCACATGTAATGCTGTGGCCTATTTTACAGCTGAAAGGTGAACAGAAGGGTCAAGGATGGGAAAAGCAAAACCAAACTGTTTATCATCTGTAACAGCTATGTGATGTTACCTTCAGTTATTCAGGAATAGATTTCTGGTCCACTGTGGGGAAGTTCCACAGTGGGGACTGTTCAGTAATCAAGGCAGTGATGTAATTCAGTTCCATCCAACACTGCTTCCCAGTGGATGCACCAGAAAAATGTGGCCACGGGGACAAGCTCACACTGCCCAGAAATGCCATGCGAATGCTCCAGCCTTTGTAAGATGTGCTGTCATTGCCTGTCTTTGCCAATTGGTGAACCACGCTTTTGTGGAAAACCACCTCAGAGCTTAGCTCTTAGTTTACAGATAGGATGAATTTCAAGGGGATTTGCGTACCAAACTCCACTGACTGTTTTGAGGGAATTAGTTTGTGTATACCTTTAGGGAGTGGGGTCATGGCCTTTCCAGACAGGAGAGAAATTCAGCTCAGAGGAAATGGTTAGGCTGAGACTCCCTCACTGCAAAGTGTACTCGTGGAGAAGCTCTGTCTGTCATCACTTATGTGCGATAATCAGAATTTGGTCACTGGAATGCTTTGTTGTAAATATTACTACATAAAAAGTTAAGTGTATGTTTTCTCCTTAACGATGAAATAATGATATGAAAGACGAGTGGCATATGTCTATCTAATGTACTAGACACTGTTCATCTGACCATTCTGTAGAGATGTCTACAGCATAGAATAACCCTTTTCTGAAAACAGTGTAATTTGGCTTTGGTGTAAAACTGGTCGAGGATGCAAAGATGTTGCAAGCAGAGCTGTAGAGTTTCTCCTTAATGAGCCTCTTCCTGACCCACCCTATGTAAAGCAGTTGACACATCATGTGTTGTGCAGCTGGGGATGGCTACCCTGGTGCATGCATCTGACACAGGAACGTATTGACTTCGGCCTTTTGGAGGCACCGGACTCATGCTGTTCTGCAGGGATGTGCCTCGCACATTTCCCAGATACCGTGTATGTCGTGGTGGGTAGGAGCAAAAGCTGAAGTGGAATTCACTAACTCAGATTTAGATGATTCTGTGAAAACAGATTGCACAACTGACACTGACACTTCGTTTCTGGATTTGATTTCCTCTCTTTCTCTGGTTCAACCTCCAGTGCTCCTTCTGGTTGCATTTCTGGCTGTATTGTATTCTCTACTGGTCAGTACTTGGTCTCAATTTCTGTGTATTGTTTTGCTTCTGAATTTTATTTTTTTTCCCTGACATACAAGTCTTTTGAGATGCAGCACTTAAATTTGAGGTTTTACCCCTCAACTGAAGGGAAGTCGAGCTTGTAGGAGAGCTGAAGGTGGTGGTGGGCAGAATGTCCCTGGGGACAATCCATGCTGCTGAAGTGGCATAAGCATACAGGACGAGCCCTGAGGGCGACTTGCAGTGCTGTTGGTCATACAACACATGTCTGTGTTACCACAGGACAGGGAGCTCAGATGCTCCTGGGACTGCTGGTTTCACTGGAAGTCTTTGTGCTTGTAGGCTGGGAAAGCTTAGTAAAATTTCGTATTGCTTTTACTTTTGATCCCCTCCTATCCAGAATGACCACATTGGCAGGAAATTAACGTAAATTGTAGCTGCGAGAAGACATTTTGTGAACATTTGCTTCTTCTATAGTTGATTTTCACAGTATGTTTCACCTGAATATTTTCCGGAAGAAGAAACCTCAAATACTCTACTGTCCTGCTAACATGTGTGAGGCTGAGGCTCTCCTCTTCCTTCCCGACTGCCTCCTAAAATGCTCTCTTATTACTGAGCCTTAATCGTATTTGTAAAGATAACATGAAGGTTAATGTTTCAAAAGAGCTCTCTTACCAGGCTAATGACAGATCAAACTCAAATGATGCTGTTTCTGGTAAGCAGTTTGCCATTGCTCTTCTAATACATGTGTGAACAGAGCTCCAGCTTAAGTATAAAAGCTTTAAAGAAACTGAATTGCCAAGGGATAACCCCTTTCACAATAGATTAGAATATCTAATAAGAAATAAGGGGACAGAAAAAAAATAAGCAGGTCTTAATGGCCAGTTTTTGTGATGCAGGGAGGATGTAAGTGGAGTTTCATACAAATATTGGAGTCTGATGCTGTTCAACATATTGGAAATTTATCTGGAAAGCAGAATTAGTGAGGCACATAAGTTTTTAATGAAATGTATCCAGAACGATAAGAACTGAAATGGACCACAAAGGGTTGCAGTAAAATTCAGTATGCTGAGCATCTGGGACATAAAACCACAGGTAAAATTCCCTTTCTGTAGGTATGAAGTAATATGTATGGATAACGTGACAATAGTTAGGCACACATAGTGATAACTTCTTAAGTAGACTCACTGTAGATATCACAAAGCAGCAGCAAAGGGAGACAGGAAAAGAAAAAAAAAATCCAAGCAGAATATCAGGAGCTGAGAACAAAAAAGGTCATTTTATACTACTTTTAAGTTAAATGTATTGCTCATCGTGAGTAACTGTGCATTTCTGTAAAAAGGATATAAGGAAGATGGGATTGGAAGGGAAAGATGTGGAAGTGATCAGAGCAGAACTGCTTTGACACAGAAGAAATCAAATGGAATGCATCACACAGTTTGGGAAAGAGATTCCCATGGGAGAAGAGGAATGGTATAGAAAAGGTGAGTGGGGAGCAATCCCTCATTCTTTTCCTAAAAGAACCAAGAGCAGACAGTGTGCAATTATCAGACAGCCTGAACTGCTATTTCACATGATACAGCTCATTGCCCCATGATGCTGTGGGAGCCATATGGAACTGTTCAAACAGAAGTGAGACAAATGCAGGGAAGAGAAATTGCACTGGTAGGTACTAAACACAGTGGCAAATTATCAGGAATTTATTATCAACATCATAAATCACTATCATCAATTCATATCTTATCAGTGTCATAAATAATGCAGCTTGTTACCCAGTTAATCAAGTAGCACAAGCATATGTGGTTTGATGTAGGCATTCACGTTGCCTCGTTTACCTCGGTTGTGATGCATACATAGATATTAGTTGGGGAAATGCTGTGCTGAGCTTGTGGTCCAGGACAGTGCCCATTGAAATCGGTGTGAATAATCCCATGGACTTCAGAGTGGGTTTTTCATTCAGGGAGACTTCTGGACTAAACATTAAATATTCCAGTGAGATCACTGCAGTGAATGGAAAACATGACTTAATGAAAAGGAAACGGGAAAAAAAAGAAGAAATAGACAAAGAGGCTTAGGACAGATTTACAAAGTATGTAGCACACATAAGTGGGGGTAAACTTTTCAAACAATTTTGCTACTATTTGGTCAGCTGAGGGAAGTAAACATTTGCAAAAAGGGCTCTCATTTTCGTGCCATTTACCACTGAGAGTGAAGGTTCTGGGTTGGGAATGGCTTTCCTTTGTTACTTCCTGAAGTGCTTTTTTGCTTTTCTGTTAAATTATTATTATAGGTAGGGAGAATCTTCATAGTTTATAGAAACTTCATAAATACATATCGTAGTTTTGTGGGGATGTTTGAAGACAGGGATGCCCTCCACATCAGGGAAAAGTGGGAATTCACATAGCCTGAAAATACTGTTTCCTCTGCCACTCCCCCCAGATGCAGTCTCCTGTTACCAGCTCCAGTTTAATGAATTGTTAGTATTAAAAACAAAACAAACAGCAACAACAAAAATGCACCGGAAAACTCTTTTGATCTCCTCTTCCAGCTGCAAGCTCCCAACCAGTCAAGAGTCATGGTTAATACATGTGTTTAAAATACTTGCTTCTTCAAACGCAGTTCCCACCACCCACACTTAATAAGTAGACTGGCAGAGTCGCTGCCTCTCTGCTGTACTTGAGAGCAAGATGTGATCTCCTGTGACTCATGATTGACGTTATGGGTCCTTTAACGTTTGTGGCACAGATGGTATGTGTATTCAGATAGCTGCAACCAAGTCCAGTCAGCTCCCTTCTTTAAAGCAGAGTTAGAAGCAACTTGATATCCTGTGTTTGGCTGCTTGTAAAAATCTCATATTTTAACACCTTTTTTTTTTTTTTGGCTTTTGAAAATCTGCCTGCTTACCTAGCTGTCATAGATATCTAGAAAACAATACTTATGAGGAGCACCTGAAGGAACTGGGGCTCAGGAGAGACCCCATCGATCCCTTCAACTACCTGAAAAGAGGTTGCACTGAGGTGGGTGTTGGTCTCTTCTCTCAGGTAACTAGTGAGAGCACACGAGGCAGTGGACTCCAGTTGCTCCCAGGGAAGCTTAGATTGGATGCTGGGAATATTGTCTTCATGGTAAGGTTTGGAACAGGCTGCCGGCAGAGGTGGTGGAGTCCCCCATCCCTGAAGGCATTTATGAGATATGCGAATGTGATATTTAGGGACATGTTTTAGCAGTGGACTTGTAGTGTTATGTAGATGGTTGGATTTGATGATCGAGTCTTTTCAAACTGAACTGATTCGCTGTTCTAGTCCATTGTCTACGTCATTTCTCAAGTCAAGCATTTTCAAAAATAAGTCTAATCCTCTACATTTTTCCTTCAGGACAGGGATATCATGCTATTGTAAGATGATATATTTAAAACAAAGAATTGTTGTTAAAGAGAGTGTGGGCAGATATCACACAAAGAAATTCAAGGAAAAAGTTGTATTGGTACTGGGCATCTGATAGCCATTATCTCCTCTATATGGAAGGGCTTGCAAATAGAGAAGTTCCCGAGTCCCCTCTACCTGGTGCAATGTCAGCAACCCAAAGCAATACAGATGTGCATAACTTCATAATAAAAATAGTGGTTTGCTACTTGCGTCTTGTCACCACAGCATTGCTATTGCTGTTGGAAATGCACTGGTGAGAGTAACACAGATTTGGAGTTTTGGAGATTGTTTTCTTTTTGCAGTGACATTTCTTTGCTTAAGAAAAAAAGCCACCTGAATTTCCCCAGTGTGCAGAAATGCTCTTTTCTGAGATAAATACATACTTTTAGGAACTCAAAACATTCGGAGGATGATGACTTAGATGACAATTTACATAATTTACGGAGTGTTTTCAGGGAGGAAGGACACAGATGAAATTAATACAGAATGATGTCATTTGTCAAAAAATCCAGTAGGAAGCACAGTGGTTGAAAATGATATTGTGAAATACACAGTAGTTTTCCTAAACTTACCTTGAAAATAATTGTTTTTAGAGGTACATATCTAACACATCTAGTTTCAGAACTCTAATGTTTAAAAAAAAAATATTCCGGTTCCAGTGTTGCTGGAAGCTTCAAAACTTGAGCGAGTGCAGTTAATTGTTAAGTAGAAACAAAAAAAAATATGTAATGGAAACAGCAAGATTTCATTGAGACTGCTTCACTTCCCTGTAAAAATTCTCGGGATAAAAAGCTCTTTTATTTCTAATCCTACACCAACAATAAAAAAGTGCTGTATTCACAGTTTTTTTTTACCGATTCTAAGAAACTTTCTCCTTCATTGCGATTTATTGCAGCTAGGAGAAGTTTAGCTTTGGGAACCTATATTTGCTCTTTTATTAGCAGGCTGTCGTTGGATTCATCCTTCTCAGCTTTCGCATTGGAGTGTTTAGTTCCTCCTTATCTATCTCTTGGCAGTGTTGTAGTTTGTTTCTGCAAACTCCTTAGCATACAGGAACCTAAGTTCGCAGGACTCCAAATTAGACTGCAGCTCAATTTATCTGACAGGCTTTTGAAGCTGGGGCTGTGATTCCTGGTTCATTTTGATATGTATCAACCATTTAACCTCCCGTCTCTACTTGTACTTGCTGACAAGGTGCTTTCTAGGCAGCAGAAGCCAGTCAGCCATCAGATCAGAAGCATGTGGTGCCCCTCGAGCAAACATTTTCCACCAACGTTTTGAAGAGAAAAAAATCTAAATAAATAACCTCCAAGGTTGAAAAGGGCCTATTCACCAAACGTTGGTAAAGTAATTCCACAGTAAAAATAAATGTTCAGTGAAGTGATCTTTCATTTGAAAATTGGATCCAGATTTTACAAACTGAGAGGGGTGAATGACTGTGTCAAATGTAGGGCAATGCAGTTTGTCTACAAAGTGTGTTGCCATGAAGTACTCGTGTTCTGCTTATGGAGAAATGCAATCTGGCAAAAGTAATGAGTTTATCAGCAAACTGTTGACATCACAGTACCATGAACTCCATCCCTCATGTAATATGTATATTCCTGTGTACGTACCCTTCCCTGGCTAGTTCAGAGTGATACAGTTTATGAGAGATGCATTTGGCAACGTATGGTTTTGAAAATAAAGATTTCTGTTCTTTGAAGAAAGATGGTAAAGACATTATCCATTGAAGGTAACAAAAGCTGAGCACCAAATGAGACTCATGAAAATCAGGCATTTAGTCCCTGCACAAAAAAAAAGTCAGTATTCATTCTTATTACTGGTAAAAGCACAGCAACTTTTTCTATATGCCTGTGGAAGAGTAGTTAGATGTTTGGAGTGATTCTGAGTCAAGTTTCTTGAAAAATGGCATCAATCAACTTCTGCATGTGTCATTTCTCAAAGTGTAAATTTAGTCATTTCACAAGATGAGTAAGAAGATGATTTCATCTGCTGGAGATGAACCCTTCCCTAGGATAAAGCTGTGAAATTTTGATGGTTCAGTCATCACTGGTAATAATAATTCTGTGATTGTCTTCTAGTTGAGAACTTTAATGGTGCTGCAAAAAGCCCAAAGGGATTTCCATTACTGTATCTGGATGCAGGTTAGCTGGAGTCATCAGTGTGGGGAAATGGTTACTGTATTAAGAAAATTAAGAACTCTGCTGATTCTGAATAGATCTGATGAGACATTTTAACGTAATCCCTTACACCACTAACCTGATTTCAAGTAGAGAGACTAATTAAGACTGAGACTTCTTTTGCAAAACCATTGTTCCTTAAAAACAAAACAAAAAAGTTGCTACTCATCCTAAAAGCACATTTTAAGGATAAAAAAAGGTTGTTAGTGTGATGCGAAAAAGGGAATAAATGCATTTGCCATCCTCTTCCTAACACTTTCATCTTTTGCCATCTCTCCTGGGTTTGTGGACTAAGATTGTCTGGCTTCTGTAAGGCAGCTTCCCTGATGTAGTGTCTTCAAAGCAACAGGCACCTTGTCATTTTCTTATGGAATGTCCTCTGAGAGAAAGGGGATTCTCCTTGCATTAAGCCTTTGAGGAAAATCAGGTTCAATAAAGGAATTTGCTGAGCACTGTTGAAAGGGGATGTGATTTCTGTAGAATTGAAGCTTGTCGTGCTGCCTTCTGTTTTAGAGGAAAGTTAACTCAGGTGAGACTGAAGAAGGCTAAATATACATATGCTCCAGCCCCAAATCTGCTGAAATTAGACCAAATTTGACTGATCTCAATGTGCAGGAACTGCTTTGACATTGATTAAGGCATTCCAAAATAAATAACTGTAGTAATCATAATGTAACGTTGCCGTTCTACATCTATGCAAGAAATACAATATGACTACTTGGTGTAACTTGACATCTGCCTGTGGAAATCAGTGGGTGACTGCCAATTTCCAAAAACAGAAAATCTGGCCCTGCAAATAATTTTATCTTCCTTTAATTTCTGTTGTTCCCAAACTACGATGCCACAGACCAAACCTGCATAAACTATTTCCTCATGCAAGTGTGTATCTTGGCAGATGTGGTACAGAACAGTCAGGGATACCAGACAGCCTTCAGTAAGTGCTTTTTGAAAGCTCTGTGGGCCTGGAATGTGCCATGCCAAATGTATGTTGTCTCCTCAGCTTTGATGCCAAATTTTAAAGAATGGCTTTAAATGCTAGTTTGCTTGTTTAGCTCTTTCTCAGTGATGCTGTTGTGTTATTTCTGACTCAAAAGAATGCATTGGAAAATGTAGTGGTTGGTCAAATGGAATTATTTGAAAGAAATGTCCATTTGTCATGTGGTGTTGAGACCCACAGGGTAAACCTATTTGTGCAGTGTGACATCAGTTGGTTTTCAAACTAAATCAAGGAGATACGTATCGACACAGCTATTTTTGTGACATTGAGGGGGGATAAATATGTGTAAAGGAACAGCTTTTTAATATTCTTTCAGGAGAATCTAAATCCCATATTTTCCATCAACATGAATGCGGTTCCATTTGAATGCTAAACCAGAAAGGTTTATAGTGCATGTGGTACCTATTTGAATTTTTAAAATGTCTAATTTCTGCTGTGGAAATGGAGGCCAGGTTGAGTTATTTATTGTGGGATGCAGAAGGAAATTGTGACCCTTTGCAGGGACACGTTAGGATCCTTGTGCTATTCAGCCAGTTTTCTCCTGTCACACCTACTTAAATTTTCAAAAAGACGCTTTAATGTATTGAGTGTGCTCTGGATCTTACTAGTTCCTGAGTGCTTATGACAGCTCTCAGAGATTGCTGGTGGCTCCCAGTAGATTGTAATTCTAGAAACAGGAGCCTGATGCTAAGCATCACCACCTGTTCCCCATTATTTTCCTTCAGAAGAAAACAATGCAAGGATAAAATTACATACTAATGGAACCCATTTTCACTAAATAGGTACATTTGGTCACATGTAATGTGGTGGCCCATAAAAGAAAAAAGAAAATAGTAAGCTCCTTTCAAAAGAGAGATACAAATAAAATTTAAATGAAGAGTTTCCTAACTATGTTAACCAAACCCAATTCTTACATGGCAAGTATGCCAATATCTGGTATGTAAGTACATACAGATCCTTTGTTGGAATAGCTGTGTTTTCAATTTTGTTTCTTGACATATCCTAAAAGGCTTTGGACTTCATTCTTTGTAAATCCACTACAAAGCTAATTTTGAACCCTTCTGGCATTTACACTGGAGTCCCTATTCCTAGTCTGCTTAGGACAACACAGGTCTAGTCTGAAACTATTGAAAGAAATTACAAGTACAAATGATGTTGCTATAAAGATACTTGCAAATTATGTGTTCTTTGTGGCATTTTGTTGTTACTCATCATACAGCAGTGTGATCCACCATGTTATCTCTCCACTATATGCTCATATAGATTCAGAGAAGTGAAGACATTTTAAAAAAGAAATCATCAGTTAGCTGCATTCACGCTTTAGCATGTGCACATAGGATAGATGGTATGCTTTTTCAAGCACAAAAGCTTGAAATCCTGAATGTGGTAGCATGATAGCCTGGCAGAACCTGTGATATCCCGATGTGTGTTAGGTAGGATTTTCTAGAAGAAAGTGTTGGTTATGGATGTCAACCACTCTCTGAAGAGCACCCAAATCTCATTCTTAGCACTTTTTATTGTAGTTTGCCCTTTTGCTAATGGGCTATTCTTGAGGCTTTTATAGAAAAGAAGATTCTTTCTTTATTTGTTTGTTAAATGTTGTTTCTTGCTTGTGTTTTTTGGTGATTCTCAGAGTTTACATCAACCGCTCAGTTCTAAACTCTTGGGTAATGTTTCAATTTAATGTTAAAAAGTGGTGGAGCTTTTGGAAGTAACATTTGTTGCCTGAAGTGTTGTTAGTTTCTGACTTTTGGAAACAAGATTCCCTTCCTCTCTTCAAATTCGGTAGTAAAGGAAGAGCTGAAAGCAGAAGGCAAAGCGAACCAGCACCTTTCTCAGCTGGGCTTGACTTACAGATCTGAAGGTATTTTCTGTCTTCCCACCAGGAGCCAGATATTCAGAGCCATAATTGAGGGAATGTGGGAGTTTTGGGCTAGAGTAAGTTTTGTGGCTGCACAGAGCAATCTAAATCTTAGCTGTAATTATGTATGAAGAAAGGCTCGGGATCAAAAAGTAGTGGGCTTTATTCTCTCAGATGTGTTTGTTCTACAAGTACTGAACTGAGATCTTAACTCTGAAACTGAAAAAGGTTTTGCTCAAAGCATGCAGAAAAGAGAGTAGATTTATGGAGTGCTGTACAGCTGCTATTTCTGAATGCAGTAATGGTTTTAAAAATATTTTTAGAGTTGCAAACGTGTTTAATGACTTAAATATTTATAAGCTTGGTTAGCCTATAAAAGTAGGTTGTTTAAGCTTTGCAAGAGTTTTGTACTGGAAGTACAAAATTGACTTTTTGAAGGCATTGTCAGATTTTGGCTGGGAAAGACCCTTTGTTGGCCAGCCACAAAACTGCCGTTCTGCAGGTTTCTGCACCAGTGTGTTGGGTTTTTTTCCATAGAAGATAATAGTAGCACTGGATTGCACATCTAAAAGACAGCCCTCTCAGAGCGGGAGTCTGCACCAGAGCAACCAGTGCTGTACAAATAGCTTTGCAGTTATTCATGTAGCGTGCTAATGAAAACAATGATCTGGGAGAGTCATGAACAGAGTTCTGCCTAATGGAGCCTCATTAAAACAACAGTTTGCTGCTTTTCTTTTGAACTTTTCAAAAGCCTTTCTTGAGTTACACCCGATAAGAATGATAAGGGTACTACTGCACGTTCCTTGGCAAATCTGTAGCATGCAGGCATTTTCCATTCAGCTGAGTGTGTGTGTGTATTTACATGAAAGACAGGCCTAAGACAGACTCTCATTTCGAAACCATATGTACTTTGACTTGGAGACTTTAAGATAATTAACTTGAATCTTTTGGTATATGGTAAACAACTGTGGCTTAGCCCTGAGTAAAAAGAAGCTGGCACTGAAAAGAAACAAGGAAAGAAGGTCAGCAAAGGTTTGTGTAGGTAGCTCAAAGAGGCATCAGGGGATCTCTTTTCTTTAGTTTGCTCCTAGCACGCAGTCCCTTCTGGCCATTAGTCTACAAACTGCTGGGTTTTCTTGGTATAATTGATTGTAGCACTGCTGCTAATGCTGACATTTGAGTGTCTCCAATTGCACTTCATTTTGCAATTTTTTGTTACTAGATCTTGAAAAATTGGAAGAGAAATATTGAGTTCAATGACTTTGAAGGTGTGTGTAGACAGACTTTGTTCTGTTTCTAAGGAAAAGTGGTCTAACTGCATTAGTGTGATTTTCTTCCTTTATTTCTCCAAATCTCATGATCAAGCATGGTTAATCTTGTCAATATTAACTGGGAGAAAATATGAAAATATTTGGAGAGGAATGTTTTGGAGAAGAGCATTTATTTTCTCTAAAAATTTTCTAGAAAACTGTCATAAAAGCAATGTAGTAGTATTTGCATGTTCAGTTAACGTTTTACAGTACACAGAAGCCTAACTGATGATCAGTACTTGTATTGTAGGATTTACTGAGGGACTTCTCCCTGTGTCTACGCTGATAACAGGGACTGCGATGCTCTTTTACAAATTCAATCTGTAGGCCTCAGCATGTTTGCATTGGTTTACTTGAAAAAGAGATCTTTTCCACTGAATAAACCTAGACAAACTTATTTAAATTATATCAAATCTTAGTAAGTACACTATGTACTATCTACAAGTTAGGTTAAGTTTTAAGTAATTGGTAAATATCAATTCATATGTCTTTTTGCCTATTGTTTTTAGCTCAGCTAGAGCTTGACGCCCTCAAATAACAACTTTGGTACATCATCTAAATTACCAGGAAATGTAATGATAGGACAAGGAATATCTAGTTTAGATTAGATACAAAGAAGAAATTCTTCACCATGAGGCCACGGCCAGAGAGGCTCCGTCGAGAAGCCGTGGATGCACCATTACTGGAGTCAAGGCCAGGCTGGATGGCAGCAGGATCTGGTAGGGGGCACACAGCCCATGGCAGGAGTTCGGACTAGATGGTCCTTAAGGTCCCTTCCAACCCAAATGATTCTGTGATTCTATGAATTATAACGATGAAGATGTTTTTCCTTTAGGGACAAAGCATGTCTTTTCACAGTATGTATTTTGACTGTCAGCCCTTTAAGGCGGAACACTGTCTTGTCGCTCAGCAGCGTTCTGAAAATGTCATGTTTAAATGAGGTTCTGTTGATTAAAATGAGAAAGGTGCACCAAAGGGACCAAGAGCAGGTTTTCAGGAATAAAACCAGAGCTTGCAATGCATTATGACAGTATGCATGCAAATTTGTAACAGCATAACTTCAGCAAGGCCCCAGATAGCCCAGGTGCTGGAAAGTGATTTACAGGAGAGTTCAGAGCAGCAGCTTCCCACTGCGGGAAATGGGATTCTGCAGCAGCCTTCAGCTCCCCTGGGACGAAGGGAGTTATTCCTGCCTTTGTTAGCTTAAGCATCTGCACTCCAAAGGAGAATTAGCACCTGTAAAGCAGGATGCAGTAGAAGCTGATAAATTTGTTGCCACTGTTACTACGAATAGCAATGAAAATACCATTTCAGTTTTTCTAGGGAGAGAACTTTCTACTCTTTCTCATCTGGACAGGATTCAAAATGCTATGTTGCAGCAGCAACTGATTTAGAAGATGCTCTAACATTTTAACGGTGATGCTTTGTTATGTTAGAACTATGGCCTTGTTTTCCTTCTTGGGAAAATATCTAAAGCCAATAGGAATTGTTCCTGTTTCAGAACTGAGTGGTTGACACGAAAGGTTGCAATGTCTGAGTTTTGGTGGGATTTTTTTTTGTTCTTGTTTTGTTTTTCATAGGACTTGTAAACGTTGAGATGAATTGAGAATCTTGCAAATATGGAGAGCTGCCTAGTGGGTTTTGCTCTTTCCTCAGAGGTGTGCAGTCCATCAGTGTAAGTGCAGGCTCAGTGCAAGTGGAGAGAAATCCTTGAGCCTGAGGGCTCTTCAGAGCATAATTCCAGAACGTGGTTCAAAGGGCACCTTGCCATGGAGATGTGTGGGCCCACCAGTACCATGTGCAATGCATTTTGTACAGCCCTGTCTCCTGGAGAACTTGAAGAGCAGGAAAATGAAAGGGAATTGCTTTATATAGAAAAATACCTTTCTTGTAACTGAGAAAAGCCATCTAGCATTACTTCATTACTTTTTAGCAATGAAATACCTTTCGTTCACATCGGTCTGGTCTGCTTTTCTGCCTCCTTGCAATGTAACAATAATCCATTGCTTAAGAGGTACATCATGCTTTGTGTATAGTAAGCTATTGCAAATATTCGTTTTCTTACAGGCAGAAACAAAAAAGAACATTGAGCACTTCAATAGCTTCATTGCTGCTAGATGACCTAGACATCTATGACTCTGGACCTAGACATAAATATTTTTACCTATCAATTAAATCTTCTTATTCCCTCTTCCCTCTTCTTCATCTGGGATTGCATGCAAAATACAAGGCAAACAATAAATCATATCTCCTTTAAATCTATTAACAAACACTAACAAATAAAGTAAATGAGGAAATCTTCCTTTGTCATATCACATGGTCAACAGTTGCTTTCAGAGTAGAACTTAAGGAAAGCTGTGCTCTAAGAAATGTATGGCAGCTGTTGAATAGGCTGAGTATGTTCAACTGTAAAATATGCTTCAGGTAATCAATTTATTTATATACAGTATACTTCATGAGTGAGACCTGAAAGTAGGAATGTATTTTTTTATATTTGACTGGGTGGTTGTCCTGATCTGTACTTGTACCCTATGTAAAGAGGATAATTGTCAAAGGCACGGAGTCGCTTATATTTGGTGCATCTGAAAGGAAGGGTACAAGTTCAGAAAAAGGAAAATAATCTTATTGTTAACTGCACAGTGGCTGAAAAACAGTTACCTGTGTAATGTGGACTTCTTATGTGGGCTTCGCACAGCAAAGTCATTTAACTTCCTCTATTCTCTTTCTATCTGTGTAAAAGAAAAAGGGGAAAAAATAGCAAACAAAACCAACTCTCGTCAAGTAGAGTAGCAGTTAAAAAACTGACCACACAATTACAGGGAGGCACAGCATCTACACTCTGCCTCTGGGCAGCGCTGTCATGCAAACAAAGCCAACCAGAGGTATTCAGGAATGGGCTGACTATGTTTGCCTTCCGGGGCATCTAAATGTGAGAAATGCTTGCCAACAAAGTGTTCTCCTGGAGAACCCAGATCCTTCAGAATAAAAGCTGTCAAGAAGGTAGTGCAATTTAACCATGATTCCTGTTACTTTGGCTTTCCTAACAATTATCAGTTATATGTGGAACTTTTCATTACAATAGAGTTGCATGAACAAAAAAAGTAGTATCAGGTTGCTGTGTCTGGCTTAGCTTCAGAAGTGGAAGTACAGTAATGGGATAAATGAAAGGCCACCCACTGTAAAGTGCGGGTGACCAGTATAAGGAAAAAACAAATCTTGCATGGATATTTATTCCAAAGGCTGTTACAGGGAAACTGTTCTCAGACTGATGTTGTGCCAAGCACAGGGGATTAAGCTTTTTAATGACTTTGTTGATTAACTTCCAAGACATCTAGGAACAAGGAAGAGATTCCATAGCTCCACATAAAGAATATTATTTTCAGACCAGAAAAGTGTGCTTTAAAAGATGTATTTTCAGAAGGTACGGTAAAATGTAGCAGGGAGGAGGATAAATAGAATTCTTAGCTGCAGAATCAGCTTATTCTGAGGATGGGGACCAGATCTGATCTATATATAGTTAATCTGCAAGCAAGAAGAGGGTGTAGCCAGAGTACGATGTCTGGAATGAAAGATGGTCCCTCAGTGGCTATTGCAGACTGAAACTTTGAGCAGCCCCTACTCGCTCAGGGGCTGCAGACATCAGTGCAGTCTGAGCCACCCTGTTCTTGCCTCCTGGACCGCATGTGCTCAGCTCTGTCTTCTGAGAATTGGGGCCTGGGTTTGTTTGAATTAATAGTGAAGTCATTACACTATGTAAATATGTTAGTGTTCATCTGGTTTTACTCACAAGTTATTCTTGCCTTGCTGTGTTGTTCATGTTTTCTTGTTTGTGCAAAATTAGCTAGGAGCATTTTAAAAGAACAGGAAAAAAAAATGGTAAATAGTGTTGAAACCTTGATTGCTAAGCTTTTTACCACAGGCTGAAGTTGGGTCGGCAGCTCTAAGTTAATCATATAATAAGAGCACGATGACTTTTTAATGACACTGTCTGTCAGGGTCCTTTCCTTTTCTGCTGTCTCTGTCTTCCTCTGAGTAGAGTGTGATAATTTGCCTTAATAGTCTCATATTACAATTTTTGCTTTTACTGTAGCTGAGAAGTCAAGCAGGCAACAGTGCATGTCCAACCACAGACAGACGTTGCCTGAGCTGCAGGGTTCTGTGTCCAAGCCCTTCCTCAGGGCAGCTGCTCCATTGCAGGTGGTCCCCCTGTGCATGGGCACTGCTGGCCCCCTGTACATGCACAACTGCTGCTGCAGCAGGCCAGGGTGAGGAGCTGTGGCTCTCATAGTGTATGTTTTCCTGCAGTTGCACTGAGAAGAATGGGATCCGGTGCCATAGTCTGTGCTGATATTAAAGCTGGGCTAGCTTGCTTTGATGCCTGATTTCCATTCTTCATAGTTGCTTTGGAGTTGGAGATGCTTGGCTTGGTCCCTCTCATTTTACCCCTCCCCCTCCAAAAGAGTGGTCACAACTATCACACTGCAGAGGGTTTCATGTAGAGTAGGAAGAGACAGAGCAGAGGTGTTTTGAATCTCAGATGACAGTGGTTTTTGATGTGTAGAGAAAGAACTGAGATAGAAAGAAAGGCATATGAGCCAGGTGTTCCCACATAAACGACCATCAGGGAGAGGATTAATAATGCTGACATTCAGTATCAATTCAGATTGCAGTCAGCAGTCTGCTGAAGTGGAGACTGCGGTTCATCCCTCTCAGACATTCAGCATCTGGCTGTCTCTCCAGCTGACATGAACTCATGTTTTCTTCAGTGCTGTCCTTATAAATAGGAGGACTAGAGAAACTGCATTTTGAAAACTGGTGTCTTAAATGCTGTGCATTCTGCAATGTAAAGTGTATTCTGCAAGGAGTACCTATGAATAATTTCCAGGGTGAGGACTGCAGACATTGCACAAGTGTTCCTAACTTGGAAGCATTCTGTCTCCAGACTTCAAAGCAGACAAATGGAATTTTTGCACTGATTTCAGTATGACAGGGTTTCCCTCTTTTTCTAGACTTTGTGAAAGTTTAAAAGCAAAGGAAGTTCATTTCCTCAGTAGCAGTTCTATAGAAGGTAAAATCTCATCTTTCTCGCTGAACGTATGCTTGCACAGAGATGATTCCCAGCAAAAGCTCCACCTTGAAAGTGCATCATGACCTGGGGACATTCAGACCCAGGTGCTCAAAAACAGCAACTTGCTGCCAGTTCCCAGCAATGTTATTCTACTCCCAACCGCAATATCTGAATATCTACCTGTTGTTTAACGCCTGGTGCTTTCTGTGCTGGAGGATCAGCTTGCTGTTTCCATCTGGTAATATGTCTGGATAAAATAACCCATACTTCTAGAATTAATAGATTCAGAGGGAAAGCTCTTTTTGGCAACCCACTGTTCATCCATAGCAGTAAACATGCTGATCAAAAAGCCTGAAGAATCCTACTCTGAAACAGATGATAAATAGCCAATTAGAGACAAAACTAAAAAGCAAAATCATCAGAAAAGGGGTGGGGAAAAGGCAGAGATAAAAGGCCAAGAACAGTCTGCTGAAAAGGTTGGACATAGAACAAAGCGTGTGTTAACAAACCTTTATTCTTCAAGCAATCTTTGGTGATGCACTCAAAAATGACATAAAATCAAGATCTAGAGTTTTCCTGTCACACTGATTTATCACTACATTGTTGGCTTCAAAGATTACCTAATGTTGTTTTGATGCTCTCTGCTGTAACACTACTGCTGGTTGTTTGCTAGGCAGCATGAATCATGCAGTGACAATGCCCGTAAAATGGGGAGTCAAACTGACCCCAAACTTTTGAACCTTCTTTTAATCATGTCTTTTGTAAGGTACCAATCAAGATTCGTGTTTGCAACATAGGATGCTCCTGGTCTCTCCAAATGTTGAGATGGAAGTGCTGCTAGGTAATCCCAAGGTCATGAAACATGAGAAGGAGGGAAAACTTGAGCACATGTATGCAGTGTGCGCAGTGCAGGGGAAATGCAGTATGTTTTCTCTGAAATGGGATGATTCAGTAAAGTGACACCAATATGATTCTGAGGTCAATAATTTTCTTAAAGGTGTGATAGAACAGGAAGACCCATAGCTGTGCTGCATTGGGAACTACGATACATAGATATACTATATGCTGGTGTTAGTTTTATGTTGTTCTGTGTCATAAAAACATACATACAAATACATTTTGGGTATAGTGTGCTTGCCTTTAAGTTACTTGAAAATACAGCTCATTCCATGCTTGCAGAACAGGAGGTTGTTTTCCACGACGTTTTGATGAGATTGAGGAAAGCCTGAGTCAGGACCCACGTGAGTCCTGCAGCCTTGCCTGTTCAGAGAGACCTTGCTGAGGTTTGTTTTAGGGTTGTTAAGATCTGAGTTTTCTTTGGCTCTAGTACATCATGAGAGCTGGACTACTGCATGTTCTTCCCCTGGTGGTCTAGAAGTAGATTGAGTATTACTTTCAAACACGAATATTTATTGTCTTAATAATGCAGGCTTCTGGGGCCATTAGCCACACAGTTGGAAGGAATGATCTTTGGAGGCTGCAGCATACACATCCATGATGTAGCACTATGTCAGTCTGTGAATCAGACCTTTTAAGTTGAAGAGTTAAAAATAAGTTATTGCTAAAAGAAAGTGTCTGTGCTTAATCTAGCAGCAGAAGATGGTGCTTTTCTCTCTTTAGCTCTGGCAGAGAAATGGGTCAGATATGTTTATTGTTTTAACAAGAAAGAGGCTTGGTAAGAAAAACTGAATTGTTAAGCTTATCATGGCAGCTCAACGGAGTAAATTTGTTTCATTGCAACTACAGAGAGTTTTACTTTCAGGAACAATCTGTGCCCTAGCAGTCACAGGGAGTTGAGAGTTTCTGGTGAGATCAGTCTGAGTCAGGATCCATGTCTGGAGCTGTCTGAGAGCACAGCGTGATTTCCTCCATGGGATAAATTAACTGCGGCATTCTGCTTGTGCACAGTGAGATCCCTCACTATCATCTATGCTTGTGTAGAGCTAAGAATAGAAAATAGCAACATCAGCAGTGCTGTGGGAAAACTGTACTACTCCAGATGGCTGCTGATAAGCTCTTTTGTCATGTGGGATTAAAAACAAAATAGTACTAAATGACAATCATTTCCCATCCGCATCTTAATTTAAATGCTCACTTCACTGCTAGGAGAAAGAGGAGCGAAGTTTGTCAGTTAGACATGGATTGTCTGAATATGTTTGAGAAAGCAGTTCAGTTGTCTTGTAGGAGAAAAAAAAGGCTATAGGAGAAGAGAGTTTTCTTTGTTAGTTATTTTTTTCTTCCATTTTTCTTTATCCAATTTATGTGGTTTTGAGTGAAGTGTTCTTATTTCCATTGTTGCAAAGGTTTGTGTCCTGTGAGATCCCATTAGGTCCTCTCACTGATTTTCACAGGTAGAATCTTCACTCCTCCTCTAAATTGGCTATTGGGAACAATCCTATGTGTGACATATTTATCTAGCTCTACAGGCGACATGTGATGTGTGCATCTGTCCCATCAATGTAAATCTGGTAAAAGACAAAATGATGTTGAGATCCCCACTCAGGATCAGGTCTAACCAGTGAGTCATTCAACAAATTGCATTCTTTGTAAATGTTCTTGACTGTGGGCCATTTCGTTAAAGCTTTGGATTAACTAATTCTTCAAAGAGAGAGAAAAGCAAAAGCAGACCCAGCACCCCTGTGGCTATTTCATGTGTTGACTCTTCAAGGACAAAGTCCTTGATCAGAAGGAGAGTTCTTCTCCTTGTCCTGCTTTGGGCAGGGCAGAGGTGATCACCAGGATTGAGCCAGTTGGTTGCTACATCATGCCTGATGACTGTGGGATATTAAGCAATGTGCTTAGTCCTGAGACTATGACCAACAAGCTCTATTGTTCATCTTGTAGCTGGAGGGAGGAAACGTTGTTCTCCCCTCTATAGCTCAGGCCCGTTGTGATCAACCAGCTAGCATGCTGGCTGTAGAGAGGTTGGCTTCCACTCACTTTGCAGTCATTATTTTAAATTTTATAAAAATAATGCGAATAGGGAAAACAACCTTGTCTTCATTAGGAAAAGTGAGTAATAGACCAAGTTGCAGTACCAGTTGCTGGTAAACTGTCTCATGGTGTGTGAATCTAGGTGAGCTAAAAACAGATTATTTATTTATTTTTAACAGCAGAAAAAGGCATTTATGGATATAGAATGTGTATGGATCTAGCATGTCTCTAGAATACCTCCAGGGGTGGTGACTCCACCACTTCCCTTGTAGCCCCTTCCTTTTGTGAGACTTCTCGAGTGCTGCTCATCATCCATAGAAAAAGAGTACTGAGCAACCTCCTTGCTTCTGCTTCTGCTGGAACCGGTAGTAGCCATGATCATCTGTCAGGACTGACTCTGCACGTGGACTTTATGATATTTAAAACACAAGCAAAAAGTGAGGTGCTTCTGGGCAAGTCTGTAGCGATATCTGTTTTACTGTATCACTTTTTTAGGCACAGCTATTCTCAGTGTTGGAGGTAGATCTGAAGCCAGCAGTGTTTAGGACTACTTGTGCTGGATAAGTGATGACACAGCTTAGGTGAAAATGCCAGTTGCTCTTCCTGTTTTCTTCTGACATATCTTGATAGTACAGTGTGGAGTAGCTTTAGCATGAAAACAAATGAGATCTCATAATACGAGCAAATGAGAGCCTGGTGACTAAGGCGCTGGCTGGGAATACTGTTTTCAAATATATACTGGAGGCCAAGCTGAAATTCAAACCCTTATCTCCCACAGCTCAGTAAAGTGCTTGCCATCAGACTATTCACTCACCCTTCAGCACATTACAGCATCTGTCTTCCTCCCTTGTGCTTCTGCATTATGTTTTGTAGTGCCAGACAGAGAGACTGGGGCTGATTGACTCCACAGCACAATGGTTCCAGCACTCGTGCTATTTGAGCTTGTGGTGAAACTCTGTGGTTCAGGGTGACCACATTGCAAGAGAGTAAATGACTCCAGGAAAACTATCAAGAAAGCCTCATTGCCAGTTAGCTGAGAAAAGGTGCTATATTAGATCTCTGGCAAAAGGAGAAGGCAAAGGTAAAAATAAACCTCACTTCTGTACACTGCAAAAGAAAGGAATGGCATTAGGTGGATATGAAAGCTAGACAGTCACTCCTTTCCTCAACCTCACTGTGAATTTAATGCAAAAAAAATAAGTGCCTTAGTCGTAGTCCTGGAAGGATTGGAAAAAACAAAACAAAACAGTTTTTTCCTTCTATTATCTGCATCATTTTCTATAGTTCTATAGTGTGCTTTTGCTCTTTAGAGTGTAAATTCAGGAAGGACAGGAATGGAGTTTCATATTCCCTCTTTGTTAAAGAGAAAAGATTTATGTTTGTGTGCTGCTTAAACCTAGCTGGCAAAGGTTAGCTTTGGTCAATAGATGTAGAGTGAACATCTTGGCTCAGAAAGAGCAGCACCATTTCAGTATCTGTCTTCTATAGAAGAATACAAAACTAATTGGAATGACTGAGGAGAAAGCGTCTTACTTCTTCAATGCTCTTCATCAGAGTAAACAATCTGAAAATATGAATATCACTGGCAAATGTAGGTTATCCCATGCTACAACAACATGACTGCCTGTAATCTGGGCTAAAAAAATAAATAAGATTGCTTAAATGCAGCTTCAGGGAGTGCTGCATATTTTATCTCAGTTTCATCTGGTTTCCCATAATATCAAAGCCATGTTTAGTGAATAGAGATTTACGACCCGAAAATGATATGTATAGCTGAAGAATGTGAAAGGATGAAGTGCCTTGTAGAATTAGTTATCATTGCTAGGGAAGTAGAGCTGGTTTACAGCTTGCTTTTTCCCTCTCCATCTGGGACTGATTTGGGTCTTTGCATTGCGTATAGGAAATGTTCTCTGCTATTCTCTCAATGTAAAGACTGTGTTTTAGGCTCTGAGGTAGGAAACTCTGAAAACCTTGAGTTGTCCACGAACAACTGTTAGTATATGCTTTTCTACAAATATACTTTCTTATTCCTGTATTTTAAAATATATATACTTATTTATACAAAGATGCTCAACTACTACTGACAATGAGACAAATATGAACATGTTTTCCCTGCTGTTAGCCAAGACTAGGTACTATGTTTTGTTTTTTGTATTTCAGTGAATACTGCGGAGATAGATTAATTGTATCGCAGAAGGCATGAGTTATTTCTAATGAATGTCTACTGATTAGGAGACAAGGCTGTGCAGGCATTTTTATTTAAAGCTCCCCATGACTGATAACTAGGATATCAAATAGATGGTGGTTTTGGAAGAAAGATCAAGGCAATTGATGGCATCAGGCAATTTGCAAGAAGGTTTTTCATGGAGCTGGCTGGCAGCTGGTTGTTTAGAGTTTTGAATAGACTTGACAGTTTTGTCCAGGCTACGTGTAACACAAGACAATTTGTGGGTATGCTGCAGTCATTTCCCTTGGGTAGGTAAATGTTTTGGATTACTTTTTAATTTCAGAAATGTCATCTTTGCTTAGGCCAGGGCTCGAGAGTTAGACTTGAGGAGGAGTTGTGTCTCTTATCTCAGCAATTTTTAAAGCGTCTTATGTAACTTCTGCCATTCCTAAAGATTGAGTTGAAATCTAGCAATTAGGTGTATCATTTAAATGTCACTCAGCCTAACAGCCAAAAGTAAAACAGACAGTAGATATGGTATGCAAGATATTCATTAGCACCATTTAGGATCAGCTTTTTTTAAAAAAGCTATTTGAGGAACCAAAGAAAACTGCAAGTAGGTTTGTTGCTGACAAGTTGCAGGTGTATGCCACATGCCCATATTGGAAAAAAGATGTGGTTATGAAGGTCTTGATGACAGACAAGGATATAAAATGCCTTCATCTCCAGGTTACAGCTTGTTCATCTGTTTTTTATTTGCATTTTCCCCTGCTAGCAGTGTTAATATTTTCCAAACTCAGTAAAACCATGCACAGATCCATACAAAGTTTTTCTGAATTTTCTGTTATTTAGTTTAGTAGGGTTCTGATTCAACTATATTGTAATTATTCATTAGGATTAATTATTTCTTGCTGGGAAAAATGAGGAAAAGGACCAATAAGGTTGAAGGGAGAGCACTTTATCTAGGTCTGGTTTCCTAGAACAAGGGAAATCCAGTTATACCTTGAGTACCACAAAGGTGAGCATTTGCATTTGTCTCTTACCACTGCTCCTAGCTAAAAGATTTGACCTTCTTTGATGAATGAGGATGAACTTGAGAGGAAATGCTTACTCTTAAGGGAGAAAGCCTTTTACATATGTCAAGTTCTCCAAGCAGCTGTGCTCTCTATTCATTCTCCAAAGATGCATATATTCATAGGGCAGAAGTAATGGAACAGCAGCACTCTGGAAATAACCAGCCAGCTCTTTAGTTACTGTAAAATAAATTTTGAAAAAGAAGACAATTAATGAAATCATATGGAAAACGGCATGGTTCTGCCCAGCTAAAGGCACTCGTGTTTTTATCTGACCTCTTGTTTCTTCTACAGTTTTCAAGAGAATAGCAAAAAGACGGAGAAACAGGCTGTCCTCCATCTAAAAGAACATTTTTCATAGCAAATTCTCAACATCGTCCAAGTTTTTCTTTTCTGAGAGCAGTATAATCAAGACTTGATTAAAAAATATTTTAAAAGTAATCATTCTACATTGAAAATTGAGATTTTTGTTTGTGTTGAATACATAATTGCAGTAGTCATTTTGAAAACAGCAAAAGCAACACTTTGATTTGTTTAAAATGCTGGAGAAAATCAGCTGAGGAGGTGTAAACATTTTCCAGAAAATGCCTCATTCTCATCTTTTTATCTAAACAAATTTCCTCAAGGATAATTTTGAGAAATGGAAAAAGATCTATGATTGGGCATTTTAATTAAAGATTTTAATTAATTAATTAATTAATTTTAATTAAATTTTTAATTTTTAATTAAAAAGATCTATAAAATGATATTTTATAATTAATATAATAATATATTATAATTATATATATTATATATAATATAATATATAATATATAATATAATATACATATTATAATTAATATAATAATTAATATTAATTATGATAAATGATAAAATAATTTAATTAATTAAAATTAATTAAAATGCCCATTATTATGCTCATAATTAAAATTAGATGCAGACAGCGCATTTGAAGCTATGTGGGATTCAGCAAAAGGGATCCTGGAAAATGGTGGTGTCGTTACGTCTCTTTCAAGCATTATGTTTTCTTTTGTAGGAATACTTACTGACCTTTCTCTTGCTAATGGGAGAATACAGTTCCTTCATATCTTCTTTTTAGGAATCAGTCAATTTTTCTACAGGATAATGTTGGTTTGTCTGTGTCTGTGCTTTCAGGCAATTATATGTCCAAGAGATTTTGTGTTGTATACCATAGTCTGTGATATATATATTAGGGATGTTGTTCAGCAGTTGGTAAGTTAAGGAGAATAGTACGTACTTAAATGAAGTAAAGGCTATCAAAGCTAAATGCTGATTAGAGATGGTTGTTCACTTCCAAAGAGTCTGAATGGTACGGGTTGGAGTGGAATGGTACAATCATGAAGAAGCTTGCACCGGTCTGGTGAAGATGTGGACTGCCTCAAAATTCATAGGCTGGCACAACATGGTAATTGCTTTAAGTTGTGCCAAGGGAGGTCCAGGTTAAATATCAAGAAAAATTTCATCTCAAAAGAGTGGCGAGATATTGGCACAGGCTGCCCAGAGAGGTGGTGGAGTCACTGTCCCTGGAAGGTGTACAAGGAGATGTGGCACTGAGAGACATGGTTTAGTGGCATGGTGGTGATGGGCTGGTGGTTGATCTTTACCAACCTTTGTAATTCTATCTTCACTGTGAGAATGTGAATTTCTTATCCTATCTGGCACTTGTCAAAGAAAAATGCCTCCTTGGAGTTCCGATCTAAACGTAAAAGTTACCTGTTGCAGATGTGCTTTCAGTGACTGAGAGGAGTCACTCTGGCTCTGTTTCCCTTCATTGTGGAATTTTATACTCTTGTCTATGAATGAGAGACCCACGTATCCTGAAACACACAAAAATATAAGTTCTGTTGTGACAGCATATATTTAAGGCAAGAAAAGATGAAAGCACGAAAGGAATGGGTTGTAGTTTTGTCATTCTTGAGGCAGTGATCCAGCTCCACCAGCAGCTTGAGCCCAAGGACAAGGCTGCTGTAAAGATAACTGCATCTCTTAGCTTAGTGAATGGTAACTCACCTGTATGTTTCTATGTTTCTTCAACTTTTTTTTTTTTAAATGTACTATGTGCATGTCTTATACTGCACACAGTATATATGCTGTGTCACTGCAAACTTTTTACTTTATCCTCCAGATCTATCCTTGCACCAATGACAAGGAATGTGAAGTTGGGCGGTACTGTCACAGTCCTCATCAAGCATCATCTGCCTGCATGTTGTGCCGGAGGAAGAAGAAACGGTGCCACAGAGATGGCATGTGCTGCCCGGGGAATCGCTGCAACAACGGTACGTCACTCATTTCTTGTTTTCCCTCAAAAAAAAAAATCAGCATTTTGACAGTTCTACTGAAAATAGATTTTCCGAGTGTTCTCAGCAGAGGTATTTTTCCTTGTGACTGCATTTCCTTTTCTAAACCAAGATAAAATCCCTTCAGATATTGAAAATAACATACTCTATAAGCTCTACTTGTCCTCCCCATTTTTCTTTGGCTTAGAAAAGTTGTTGAATGATCTTTTTCTTCTGTTTCTAAAAAACAAATAAGATCTTATTTTCAAAACTGCATAAGTAAGCAGTCTAATCAGTCTGTATAAAAGTTATCTATCCATTGTGTTGTTGGACAAGGGAAATTTGGTGCCGAACTAGCCAAGTAGAAATATCAGCTACGTGAGAGTGAAATTAGAGTGACTGGATTCGTGGCTTTCATATTAATGTAGAACTGGATGGTGCTAGGCTTGGAAGGAGAGGCAAGGAGAGGAGAGGAGGGAAAGGAGAATCGGCTCCAACAGACAGTGCGTTGTGAGCCAGAATCCAAGAGCTGTGCCATGCTAGAGGCTGTTCAGTCTCCCCTGCTTCTTTTGCCTTCCTCCTCTCCCTGAAACAGACCCATACCTGAAGTCATCGTTATCATTTCCTCTACTTCATTAGCAATTAATTGTTTTTAATGTATCTATCTTTAAAACTTTTCTCCACTTTCTTTAATAGTATTTTTATGATTAAGGCCTCCTTATTACTAGACTTTTTCCTCTTTTGTTGTAGAGAAACCCCCCAAATGACGAAGCCACAGACAGAAAGAAATCAGAGCATTTTTCCAGCACTATTTTCCGTGTTGCTCAATTCTCTGGAAATCTGCAAAGAGCCCATATCCTTAAGGAAGCAAAATAGACCCAGTGAATCCCCGAGTTACTCCCTCTTGAAGTTTCTGTTGTAATTGTACTATTTGCATTCCCATACTCTTTTCCTGAGACCTGAGGAGATGTCTCCAAGACAGTCTCCAGGAGGTCAGACTGCAAGACTCTGTGATAGGGAGTGAAGTGCAGCTGTAGTGAAGACAGGCTAGGGATCAGTGACAGAGCCAAAAGTCACCGAAGCTGAGCCCAACACCCCCCTCACTTTAATGGTCTCAATACTGATCCTGGCCCAAGTATGTTCCTCGGCTTCTTCTCCTCTTGCTGAAATCTACAACTGACTGACTTTTCCTCGCAGGTATTTGCGTACCAGTAACTGAAAACATCCTCACACCTCACATCCCTGCACTAGAGGGGCCACGCAACAAGAACAGTCATTATGCTAGCAAGGATTTGGGATGGCAAAACTTAGGGAGGGCGCAGTCCAAGCTGTCACACATTAAAGGTAAGATCACATTTGCACTTCACCATTCTGCTATCAGTAACATTACGCTATTTAAATACAGCAGCACACACCAGCAATACATAGTAATTTCAGAGGTTGTGAATCTCTATTAAGAGAATTCAGAGCACAATTCTAAAAGCGAGGTAATACTGACCACCACTTTCCTCTGATTGAAATAGCATCTGCTTTCTTCCCTGTGTTAGAGGGGAATGAAAATTCACTTTTCAGTTGTACAAGACTGTGCACATCCTCCTCTTGTGAGAGCAATGTCATTATGCATTTGTCATTTTGTCTACAAACCTGTAGCTGAATTTCTCTTTACTAAGTCTTCTGGCAGTTCTTAACAGTTACTTTTCTGAACCTCCCAACCTTCCTAATTCATCTCTTTTCTTGTGTTTATGTCCTTCAAAAAAGCCACAGATGGAAATGTCATCTCTCCTTTTTCTGAGCTTCATTTGCAGCTCAGAATTTGTCCTTTTCCATTTTCCCCTGAGGTAAAACAGTTTGATTGTTCTTTTTAGGACATGAAGGCGATCCCTGCCTGCGGTCATCAGACTGTATTGAGGGATACTGCTGTGCTCGCCATTTCTGGACCAAAATTTGCAAGCCTGTATTGCATCAGGGGGAGGTGTGCACCAAGCAGCGCAAGAAAGGCTCCCATGGACTAGAGATTTTCCAGAGATGTGACTGTGCCAAAGGGCTGTCTTGCAAAGTATGGAAAGATGCAACCTCTTCTTCTAAATCAAGACTTCACGTGTGTCAGAAAATCTGAAGGGTAGATAGTACTAAGTATTAAGTGACTGGTTTTCTGTATTTAATGTGTTACAGTATGCTGGGAAATGAGGACTGCATGTGAAAGAGGAATGGCTAAATTAACAAGGTAGGAGTAGAAAAAAGTCACATCAAATGCATTTCTTTTTAAGCTGGTGGAAAACACCGGAGCAGCCAGAGATTTCCCACTGTGCAGTAAATAACTGTAAATAACTCGTACAGTCTGTGGGAAATGCTAATATGCAAATAAGTACAGTGGAAATTTAATGCCATTTACCTTGCTGTGTTGTCCCATGATGTTCCAGGGGCCAGTATAAGGGCTGCAGTGATTTTCCACCGTGGCAATGCCTGCTAAATAAATTGTATACATTGTACTCCTATAGGAAGCTGTGCATTCCAGGAAGACTTGTCTGTCAACACATTATCAGTGACTAAAATATTATACATTGCAGGTGCGAGGGATGGAAATACAGTTACTGTGAATCTCCATACACTTGTCATGCAGGGCTGACGCTTCAGCAAAGAAAGCATGCTTGCAGGACTGCTACGAGAGTCCTGAATTTTGTAGGCCCTCACAAAAAGGTGAGAACTTGCCACCTCATCATTTCAAGACAGCAAGCAGTTTCTCTAATCAGAGTCATTTAAACAGGGTTTTCTTTCTATATTTAGGCGAACTGAAATGCTTTATGTAGTTCAATGTCATAGTAGGGCACTTAATCGCTTGTATTTGTCTCGGTTTACTGCTAGTGTACATTGGATTGAACAGATGGAACAAATACATGCATGCTGAATCCAGAATTATATACAGGCAGTTGCTCATTAGACCTAACTATTCTTTCTTTTCCTAAACATACCTGCATTATAGACATTTCCAAAGAGATAGTGGAGTGTTGAATATCTAACTAATATCTTAGTGTTAGAAATTCAACACTAAGAGATACGAAATTGTGCCAGAAGATGTAGGCGCTTGTTGGGGAATTTAGATTGTACTGCTATAAACTCAAAGTTTTACTTTTCAGTAGTAGCAATGGGCTACAGTTTGCTATTAATGCTAAATCTGATTGCATTCTGCAAATGGATTTCTTTTTTAGCGGTAGCAAAGAAAAAGTTGGCACTTCCTCTCCTGCAGAAAACAATGCAAGAAAATATGGTAGAGCCACAAAAGACTTATTATGCATCATGTGATGATGCAGCATACCAGTTTCTGGCATGTATCTAACATGAACTCGATCTCTTCTAAAGGGATCTTCTCCGGATTTTTCTGTCAGGAATTCTGGAAGTACCTGGACTATGGAAACAACTCTGTGTTGTTTGTGTAGCAGTTAGAAGTTGAAGGATGGAGATTATCCTTTTTTTTCCTCACAGTTCTTTTTAAACTTTTGTCCATTTTACTTGTTCACAAGTAATTCTTGTGTATAGATGTTGATAAAGAGTCTGATATTTCTTTTAAGAAGTCTGGTTCTATAACTGACCTACTGCTAATCTGTAATTACCCATTTGTAATTTACTTAGTTTCACATTTTGTAACACACAAGACTTTTCTGTTTCATCAGTTCTGAACATATATACACCAATACGTAGTTTTGAGACCATGTCATCCTGTACCTAAAACACTTTTTCCACTGATACATCTCTACCAGTGGTTGTTTTAAAGTTACACCTTATGCACCCACTGAGGCTTAGATTTCCTAATAAGAATACATTGCCTTTAGACTTAAGAGTCTAAAAAAGAGAAAGGAAAGAAAATTAAGAGTAATTCACAAGTCTCTTACCTTACTGGAGTTATTTTTTAATTGCCATAAGGGGTTCTGGGGTTTTTTAACAGTCTCAGTTAGACTTCAGTCTCACAGTCCTATCAGCTCCGCTTTGGTTATTTCAAAGGAGTTCTTGTACCTAAAACAGGAATAAGGTTCAGAAATAGCATAATTTCAAGATATTGAAAAAGCGCAGGAACCAAATCTGTGTTATTTACACTGACAGCACATGCTCAGCAGAGGAGCTCTGTTGCCTTCATTGCAATTATGTGTACAAGAAAGTGTAATCCAAATGGAGCTGTGGGGTCGCAGAAATGGGCTCAGCAATTTTGAGCTTTTATCATTAGCTTGACCCTCTCCCTTTTCCTCTTACAAAACACAGTTATGTGTGATAATTTATTTACAGGAAATGTTTAATGAGATGTATTTTCTTATAGAGATATTTCTTACAAAAAGCTTTGTAGCAAAGTATATTTGCAGCCTGTTGACTTTTAATGTAGAAAAATGTATAATAAGATTAAATATATTAAATGTCCTTTCCCATTTCTCCACAAATCTTTTACCCATATTCTTTTATTTACCTGCTGCTTCAGAAGATGAGTTCTTTCTGTCTGGAAGGATGTGTGTGCTTTGGCTGTAGAAGTAAGAGCATCCGCTCACCTCATGGCACCATGTAGGCTGAATTGTGGTCAAACACATAAAGGCCAGGTTACAATGATCACACTTCATTTCCACCTAAACATTTGAGTATAAGATTTGAAAGTAATGCATCTGGATGCACTCCTTCAACTGGGCTTAAAAAGGAAAGAGCTCAGACACAGTCCCCAGAGCAGTACAAATCTGAGACTCACAGTGGGTACGTCCGACATTAAAATTACAATGGCATTTTGCTGTACGTTACAGCATACAAATACATTGCGGCAAGATAAAAGCACTAGCAAATCTGAAATGGTAGATAAGTAGTATTCAGCTCTAATAACATGAAATAATCCATACAACCCAACTGGAAGCATCGCTACAAGAAACAGCCAAGTTTTGAGCCCAGGAAAACCCTTCCAGGTCTCAATAACTATTGCCAAAAAAAAGCTGTGGTTATTGAGCAATGGTCTCAATATTCTTGTTACTTGTTTCTGGGAATCCTTTGCTCAAACAGATGTACACTTGGAGAATGAAATGGTCCCCAGGTAGCATTAGTGTTTGTAAAAAATAATAAGGTTTTGCTACTGTTGCTTACAGTCTTTGGTGGGTAGTCTTCCTTTGACCATATTAACACTTACAGCAAACAGCACCGTACTAAGAAAGTTGTGAGCGTCTTCAGATCCCAGTGACTTCAATGGAGATTGAGACAGCCAAAGCCTTCAGAGATTTAATCTGGGAACAAAAACAATAGGCACAGGCGGCTCATTGCACACCACAAATACTGAGCAACATAGCTGAACTGAATGGCATGCAAGCAGTTTCGCAAGGCTGAATGTTGAGTGTTTAGAAGCTACTCTGTTAACGTTTTGGGGAAACATACATCAGTTTAAGAATAAAAGAACAGCTAAATTTAGAGATAATTGCTCTCACTCCCTGTTGCACTCATCAAAGGAATTAAGAACGGCTTTGGCTTCGTAACATTTTAGAAATCTGCTGTCATGACACAAGTACTGAAGAGATTACTGCTGAACAATTCAAATACTCTTCCTATTAGCCTAGAATAGCCTCAGCAATGCAACATCTATTTGGAAATACTCACTAACTTTCCAAAAACAATGGATTTCTACTCCATAGCAGCGCATATTTGATACACAATATATATGTGGGCGCATCTCTGTTACTGTACAATTTGCTTTGTCTTATGTTGTTTGCAATCCATAGTATTTATAATTTAAAACTTTTTTTTAATTAAAGCAGTTATTAAAATAGATTCATGTACTTATTTTCAACAGTGTACACCCAGCATCTGACGCTAAAACACATTTCACTGGAATTCATCACATCTTCTGTTTTCTGACCTCTCTGCTCTATGTCTTAATTTAAAAAAACAGTAAAGAAAAACAATAAGACACATAAACCTTCTTGAACAGGAGAACAAGAGGATGAGGAAAAGACATTCCTCAACTTTTCCTAGTCAAGAACCTGCCTGCCTGTTCTTCTTAATTTCACAAACCTGCATCCTCACCCCAATCAAAAAGTTAAATTCAATCAAAGAAAATTTTTTGTCATCCCTTCTTGTTCCCTTTCTTTCTAGGAAAGTCACTTACTTAAAAAAATGGCATCCTGAACTTGAAATCCAGCAGAAACACAGATATTCTAAGCTAAGGCTATCAAAAATCATTCACTCTAAGAGAGTTTTATAGACAGTAAGACTTCATTAAAAACAATTTTAAAAAAAATGGTAAGCCGTTCTGAAAATAACCATCCACACTGGGGAAAGTAAAATAAATGCACAAAGCTAACCTCATATTGAATCCATGACAAAGCGAATGCAAGTTCTTTTAGTTGGTTGGGACTTTTTTTTTTTTTTTTTCGCATTGGCAGAGTTTCACTCAATTCAGAGCTGTCATTAAGTCTGATTTAAGATCAAACTAAGAAAGAAAAGTTGTTACGCTTTCTTACCTTGCTCACCAGTCTGATGCACAGCATCTACCTGAAGCTGCAGGAAACAACAGTGACAGAAAGAGTTAATTCAGAAGGTCTGTACTCTCCCATTTAAATTAATGTTTTGCTATGCATTGAACAGAACCTTTTTGCTCAGATGCCCTATTTTCTAATGCTATTTTTAACATGTTCACGGCTACCAAAGAGTGCCTACAGTTTGATGTTATTCACAAGGCTTTGGATGTGTCACCAGCCCTCAGAACGTTGTGCAGACACCACTGCCACAGCTAGCAGCCTGCCCGTGGCTAGGGATCTGAATGGAAGAGCAGACAAAAGCAGGAGACGGCTGCGCTGCAGAACTCCAGCTGGTCCCAGAGCTGTTATTGTGACCACCACTGATGGGATTGACCCGGATGGATATCCAGCACTGGATGGATCTCATTGCAAACTTGTTTATCCTGGCAGCTCCCTGTTTTTTTTGGAATTGCTCATTGTTATAGCATGAGTGTCAATTACTTATTTACAAATGTCTGGTACCAATAAACTCTTTGTTTTTCTACAGTACCGGCTTGCAGCTTGATTTAGAAGTGGTTTGCTGCATGCCAGGTTCCTGAACTGGAGGAAAGCTTTTAGAGGAAGTTAACATTTTAAGAAGCATGTACTTTTTTTCTTTCTTCCTTTTTTTCTTTTCAGGAAAATTCTATTTAAAAAAGGAGTAGTAGGAGATTTACACAAGAAGTTTTCCTGACACACATCTTAGTATTTCAGACCTTGGCAAACCTCCTAGTGTAATTCTTTGCTGCTGTTATCAAACCTGGTGGTTGAACAGCGGTCAACAAATCAGAAATGCTGTGTGATTGCTACAGCATATACATGCTTGATTTCTGTTGCTTACAAGCTATTCTTTGTTTCTGAGAATATGCTATTCATCAACATTCACTCTATAGGGTTGAAAAGCTTTTTTTCTTTTAAATCAAGTATTAACCAAACATTCAATAATTCAGTGGAAGTATAAGCCTAGATCTCCAAATCTCTTTCCTTCATTATAGTAATTTTTAACAGTCATAAAAATACGTATACACGCGTACAAATAATGAATGACAAGGTTCTGCAAGAAATTTGCAAGGAAGTTTGGAATGTGCCACATTAATGAATCCAGTGACTTCCCAAAGCTTTAGAAAAATGCACCTGCAAATAATTTGGAGAGCATCTTCTCTCTCTACCCAAGCAGTTATGGATGTTGTAAGAAATGGCTTTTCAGAGCAACGGATGACGATAAAAGAAAATCCTTATGAACATTCATTCTCTCAAAGGAACATCAACTCTTCTGTTTCAAAGGATGTTTAACTGTGCTATGCATACAATAAACACACTTTCAAAAACCAGATGAAATCAAAAGAAAATTTCCCTCTAAAGTTTAATGCTGAAAACTAAAATTGACTCATGACAGAGTGCAACTGTTCAGCATTTGCTTTGTATTTTCCAGAGTCTATCCTAATGACTCAAAGTAAAAGCGCATGGGTGCTTTAGTATGTAGCATTATCCATCTGAACGCCTGAATGACACCAACACTAAAAATATCACCAAGGTAAGCAGTCCACAACTGTATTACTTTCAGGGTTTACAGCAACACAAGTTCACCTAGGCTGTGCTGTGATGATCACTTGAAAACAAGCAGTTATTTGGAAAGAAAAAAACAAACAGAAAAGGCAGTTCCCATCACATCTGATCTCTTAGCCATATAATTTATGTTTTGAAGGTCATTATAACCACTGGTGAAAATCCTTCTCAAAGTAAGTCAAAAAAAGAAAAATAAGCTCACATGAAGAAATCTTTTTTTGCATGCAAACATTGTAAAAAAATGTAGAATTACTTAAATTGTATCTTACCTTTAGTAAGGGTCATCTTCTCTATTACTGTCTTCCCGACAAGAGCAAAGAGATTCACTGTATTTAATGGACTCCTCTGCTGGCAAAAGGAAACGCCAAAGTAATTTTTACATGTCCAAAACACAAAACAGGGAGGTAATTTTCCTACAGGACTTCAATTACAATTCTCTTCTTGGATATCATTTCACATTTTTGCTTATAAAAAAATCTGCTAGGGTTTGCAGAATTGATTCCACCTCTGTTAAACAGAAGTAATTACAGGAAATATAGAAGAAAAATCAGATCCTTTTTTTCTAATTTCTAGCGAGCACTAACAAATTGATTACACAAATGGCCACAGAAATGTGAGATGAACTTTGGAAGAAGTTGAAATAAATGTTAAAATTCCTGTTTCCTTAAGCACAGCCCAAGCATTTCCTACATCTCTGTGAAACATGAATGCTCTTAGTGTATGGAGCCTGACTTACCAGTGATCCAATAGACAGAAAATCCTATAGAATTCAGTGGGATGGCTGAAGTGTGGCACTTGTGTAATGTTATCATTCAGTGCCCTTGTGTCACACATGGCATGAATCATCGCCCCTGAAAAACAAAAGCAAAATCAGAAAATGTTCTGTAGAACTGAAAAGGCTTTGGAGATCAGCAGTGAGAACAGTTGCAGGAAAAGAGCTGCACAAGAAGTTAGGAGGTTTGGGCCTGGGGGTTGAGGGTTTATCAGCTGTTTGAGGAAGAAAATGACTGTGAAGATAAAGTGCTATAATATAATTATAGGTTGTGAGAGGGTAACCTCATACAAGAATTCAAAATTCTGAGTATCAGCAGGCAATCTTAGGTTATCGTGCTGTTTCTGTGCTTGGAAAGCTACTGTATTTCAGCCACTTAGCTATTCTAAACACAGTCATGAGCATGCACTTACAGCACAGTTTGCGTGTGAGTTCTAACAGTAGTTCCTCATGGTAATCTCAGTCTGAACTCACCAAGACAGGAGGTGTCTTGATCCTTGCTTACACACATCTGGCTTATCCCCACATGCTTTTATCTAGACTTTTTTTTTTTTTGCCAGATTAAGGAGACACCTAGTAACTACTAGTTTCTCTTTGTTAAGGTACTTCAACATGGAAAACTGCATCTCGATCTCCTTAACGGTCTTTGCATTACAGTCCTTTTCGCTGGGAGCACATATCAGCATTAAAGGACAGCTGGAGAGTTGATGGGTGGTTTTGACATCTGTACTGAAGGCACCAGAGGCTTTTGCGTCTTGGGAAATCGGTGAGACTGCTTGTCACTTTGAGATAATCGTGGTAACTGCTAAAATGATCATCAGTTAAATACTTGTGTCAGCACGGCTGACATTTAGACTGCTGCCTGTGGATACACCCAGATAAAAGTGGCAGCGTAGAGATCATCAGAACTACAGCTGGTAGGAAAATCTGTGCAGAAGACTTTTAAAATTATTTGCGTTCACTACTTTCCATTTGGTGAGAAGACACTCGGTAGTATTGACAGTATTGACTAAGTAGTATTGACAGTATTTCATGTTAGGTCAACTCTAGATAAAAATAGATTTTATACGAATAATGTGTTCATAACCTGTGCTGCATTTTTTTTTCCTCCAAAATAATAATACTAAGGCCTTTATATTTAGAAAATTTCCTTAGGACATAGAAAAAAATGTAGAATCTGGTTCTCTTTGCCTAAGTCCCCATCACAGAAATGTTTTTGTTATACGGGTAACACCGGCAATGGGAAATGGAGCACAACTTCTGTTCAACCCTGGTCACTTCAGGGTCAAATACATTATCTCTAGAAGCAGTAGTTTTGGCACCTGGAGCACCATGGTGTCCTCTGTAAAACAACAGAGTTCTGCTGAGAGAGAAGAAAACCAACCAACAACAACAAACCCCACCAAATTAAAAGGAGGGGATGAAAGAATATGAAAGCAAAAAGACTAAGTACAGGACAGCAGCACATCTGTCGCTACCTTTTTTTGATACAGATTAAATCTTTCTGACACTTCTGAACATGAATTAAACTCAATTAATTCCAAACAGATTAGTTACACTAGTTTCATTTCTATTAGTGGATTGGGAATTTGAATTTGAAGTTTAACTGCATTTTCACAATTATTATTTGTAATGCTTCAAAAACGCATAGTTACCTAATAAGGGATTTAGTCAAAGAGGAGACCTGACACAGGATTCCTTTCAGCTAATTCTAACTGTATGAAAGTTATATGTCCCAACAAAACTAGCCACAGAGACAAAAGGTGCTAAGAAAATGCTTTACCTGCCCCACGGTAAAGGCTGCTGCTATAGATGTCTGTTTGTTCCGTGTCTCTGTTTCCCCACTGAGTAGAGGTAGAGCAGTGACACCTATTTTACACCAGATATTGAGTTTTCAAATGGGTAAAGCCAGGGAATATGAATTGTGCTGCATAGAAGTGAGGGGTTTTAAGCAGTATGTGGAGGACAGTAGGAAATAAGAGAGGGTGAAATACTGCCTAAGTTTTCACTTTTCAATTAATCCTTTCTGGAAGAGACTCCTGTAAACAATCAGGGCATCCACAAGCATCTCTGACAGCAGCACTAGAATGGACTTATTGCCTTGTTTGACCTATTCCCTTCCTTAATCTGCAGTCACTTATCTGTACTTGAAGTCTAAATCTTTGGTGCTGGGACTGACTTTTACTTTTGTGTTTGTACAACATTCAGTATAACAGCACTGTGGTCCACTATGAAAACTCTACTATCTTTACTATTTTTACTACCATATGTAATTGCAAACAAATATATCAGATGGGATATACTCTGTTCATGATTCCTTAAACACAACGTAAGGAAAACACTGTCCTGCCTCACACTACAGCAGTTTTCATTTTGTGGTACGTGAAACCCCTGTGACTGGGGAACTTAAGACAGAAAACATGCCTGTTGCCAGTTGAAAATAAAATAACTAGTTTGCAAATCAAAAAGAGGCAAAAAAAAAAATACTGTTCTAAGCCAAGAGTGAAAAAAACTCATACTCTGTGTAAACGTGAGGCTGTTAAAAGCTCTGGGAAGTAATTTTAACTTTTCAGCAAGAATATCAATCAAGCTGTAGCTATCTCAGAAGATACACACCATGCAAATCCATGCAAGATGATGCAAACAAGTCCTGCAGTTTCCTCCCAGAAAGGCACGATGGCTGGTTCTACAGCTGTGTGTTTCCACGTACAACAATCTTGTCTTTACACTTGACATCACTTTTGATGACTGCAAAAATTCCAATTATCTGCTCTTCCCGACCCATGAAGAACAGAGGACTTGGGTACACAGGGATTATGAACTGCTCCTAAAGCAACATGGTAATTGAAATTCCATTTCTCAGATACGCAAGGCAAACAAGCAGTAGATAGGCCTTCCAGTTAGCTTTTTAAAAAAATAAATGAATAAATGAGGCATGACAGTCATATGCTAAACTCATTTTTCAATCCCATTTTTTAATAATTGCCTGGAAAATGCAGCAACCTAACCCCAGCCATTGGAAGGATGACTCTAGGGCTGTGAATTAAAAACAGCCTGCTAGGGGGGACGAAGACAGGTGCAGGCTTTGGCCAGCCAGCTACAGCGGTGGAGCTGATTGTGAGAAGGGTTGAGACAAGGCCATTAACTGGGATTGGGGAAGAACAGGACACTGTGACAAGACAATTTTAAATCCTCTGACCTTTCACCTGAAGAACCCTGGCCCAAGTCCAGCCATGACCAAGGGGACTCCAGCTTGTCCTGATGATGTGATGGCAAAATACTCTGTCCTCGAGATGGTTGGTGGTCTTGGACTTCTTCCCAGAGAAGCAGAGTTTCCAGCTTTGCTTAACTTTGGTCCAACTGGCAGCCCTTGTTTTTCTATAATGAGGCCCAAGGCGGAAATGTGCTAGAGAGATGCATTCTTTCTTTCCTTCTGACAGGTGCCTCCAGTGTGGTTCTTTGCACTCCAGTGCAGCAACATAAGCTGGGGCCACAAACATCACCAAGTGAGGTGGCAAGGCACGGCCACGGCATGGCCCCTGAGGAGGGGTCTCCTCAGGAAAGGAAAAGAGCATGTGCTTCCACACTCTTCCTAAAAATAGTGTACAAATTTGAGTGCCAGGGAAGTGGTCACATTCCCAAGCTGATAGAGTTCAGGGGCGTCTGGACACTGCTCTCAGCAATAGGGTTTTAAATTTAGTGGTTTCTCCTACCAATTCTCCTCTGCAGAGCCAGGAGTTGGACATAATGTTCCTTGTAGATCCCTTCCAACTCAGGATATTCTATGATTCTATGAAAACTCCCAACCAGGCTCTCAGGAGCATGATATGTCCATGCTCAGAAAGATTGTGTGGCATAGTTTACAGCCAACACAGTGCAACCCTCAAGGAGATGTGGTGCTTTTAAAATCTAAAAATTAGTTTTTAAAAAGTTGCTTTGCCACAGGACAGTCTTCTTCCCAGTGCTTGGCTTTTTTGTGGTTGCAAGGGAAGGGAGGCTCAGACTTTTGAACAGGGAAGACTGCTGACAGGAATCTCCTAGGAAGTCAGATTGTGTCTGCCCACCTACTATTTTCTGTTTGCAGGTGTTTACTCACTGAGCATAGTGTTCTGGGATAAATGCTGGATCAAAATCTGCATGAACAGTAATAGGAGACTGCGTTTAGACAGGGAAAGACGGCCACTTTACATAATATAAAAACATTTCTTTTGAATGTTCAAGACAACTCATAGCAGGAAGAGAAATATTTCTATTACTTAGCAATTCTCAGACAAGGCAGGTTCTTAGCCATAAGCTAAAGCTACGTATCCAGCAATCAAATATTTGTATTCAGATCTTACTAAAAAGTCTCCAATCTCTAAATTCATGTAACGTTGTGTACCAAACACAACTACTGCAGTTTTCCCTATATATGCAGTAAGTTGAACTAATCTTGTCTCTGAATAAGATCATATTACAGTGATTATGATAATCAAATTGAATTTATAATTGTAGGAAAATAAACAAAATTCCCTGTATTCTTTCCTACACGATGAACATTTGCTAGGAAGAAAGAATCTAAATGCAGGGATATATATTCAGAAGTCCTAAGCTGCCAGCTTTGCAGTGTAGGACATTTTTAATTTGTCATTTGTGTAATAATAGATAAAAAAAGACAAAACCGGCAAGATCTTTAGAGAAGTTGACTTCTTCTCATCTTTCCTGCATTTTCTGATAAACTTTTCAGTAATTCTCATTAAATAAGTTCTTCTTATGACTGCTGGAATACTTGTTTCAGTTCCAACACTTGTATCCTTCGCAACATTAGCAAACAAACTTTCAGCAAAAAATCCTAGCAATAAACTTCTAGTGCACTGCATAGAAAAAGAGTCTACTTACTTTTGCAGTGCTTATAAACCCTGCACACCATGCAACTCCATTTACTCAAATGCAACAAACTTTTTTTTCCTTATGCTTAAAAGCTTCCATCTTGCTCTCTCAAGCAGTGAGAACAGCTTCCTGAGGGGTCAGACAGAGCCCATTCCCCTGCCTTGCAGCAAGTATACACGCACTCAGGCATCCCAAAGGCAAAAGTCAGAGGTGATTTCCTCTGATCCAAGCTTGTTTAGCCCTCACTTCCCTGTCCCTTCACCTCTGCTTCACCCCCCAGCTGTCCTTATCTTCCTCTCTTCCCCTTTTCTGTTTTCCATAGATTTCTGCTTTTTCTTCTATTCCCAAAGTAACAATCCTCTGCCAAAAACAGAGAATTAGAGTGTCATCTTTCATCACAACATTGATAATTACGTTCTACCTCTCTCCGTTTCCTTTGCATTTTGTGTATTTATACCACATCTTTTTACGATGGAGATTCTCTCTTACTGTACCAGTATTACAGCGTCCAGCAAACCAGGCCTGGCTTTGGTTGGTGTCTCTTAAATAACACAAAATCAAATCTCTGCAAGAAGAAAAGCAGCCTTTCCATGGGCTTCTGGGAGTGATGAGATGCTTTTTTCAATCTGAACTTTGATACAAAGTACCACAGTCTCACAACATAGAAGCTTTATCTCACTAGCCATTTGACTTATATGTGTTAGACACTTATACTCTCGGACGAGCCTGTAATTCTTTGTCATAGCCTAATAAGATGCTTCTATTTCTAACTTTTTTTTTTCCTTTGAATTTCTCCTTATTGTTCAGATAGTACACCTACAAAATTTAGCTTTTTACAAATCCAGAAAATAGAACACAATCCGGACACCCGTTTGTCTCAAACTCCCACATTTTTATGCTCAACACAATTTTTAAACTGATTACACCAAAATTGAGAGCTTTTGCCTACAAAGTCAGCAGAGTCCGTCATGTAGTTGGAGAAATTTCTGTTCTGTGTTCAGATGTTTACAAGTTAAAAAAAAAAAAGAAAGAAAGAAAGAAAGAAAGATTCACAATGACAAATTAGACAGTATGAGAAGAACACAGCATTGTGGAAATCTGGAAAATCTCCTTCAGCAAAGCTATTAAACAAGCTCCCAACAGTGTTTGTCAGGTTTTGCAACGTTCTTACCCACTGGATTTCTGAACAGGCACTCATGGCTTTCCATGGCTTCCCCTTGCACCAACAGTCATTCCTCTGCACGTTCTTATGCAGCAAAGACCGAGGCAAGTCTTCGTGCGGCTCCATCATTCGGTGACCGTGCCTTCCCTTAGTCATGACCAAAACATGCAGCAGAACCCTCTCCCGCCAGATTGCAATCTGCCTCCTCAGATCTTCTGGTTTCTTGATTTACCCTTCCCTGGACTCTCTCCTTCGCCCTTCTATAGACACGGTCCCTTTGTTATTACCTGCAATAGCCACAAGCCCTGTGGGTTTTATTCTCTTGGCCTGGTTTCAAGTTTCAGTGCTTCCCTCACTTTTCGCCCTCCATGTGCTAATTAGTGGTTCCCTAGCGAGGTCCGGGATCTAGATGCCTGTTTAACTTCTGTCCTCAGCATTTCAAAGATATTAGTCAGGGCCTGGATTGTGGCCATTAGAATACTACTATTGTAAGGCAAACAGTTACTCCCATATATTCTTCACCCCCTGCATCTGGAAGACAAATAATGAGTCCCCCGGTGTATAGTTTATTCTCATCCCATATCAATTTTGGTTATAATGATAAGCTAATAGTTGCTTCCTGGCAGCATAGTGATGCATGGTAAGGTACCACAAGAGCAGCAAGGATATATCCTGAGATGAGGAGGATGGCAGAGTTGTGCCTTTGCACACATTGCCACATTCTGAACTTTCTCTCCAATTAAGAAGCCTGCTCATTGTCACTCTAATGAGTTACTCATTGTATTAGCTGTAAAAGAAATACTTGATCCAGGCCAAATTATTGTCAATGCAAACTTCTATGAGTAAAAACCTATTAAATCCCCAGGTGATCGTGCCTTTAGCTGCCTTGCTATAAATACATGTCAGTGCTGTTAAGTAGTCCAACTGTTAAACTCATCTGCAAGTACTGTGCCTTAAGCTCATCACTGCTAATTCATTCAGGCTCTTCTTCATTTTAAATAATTTCAAGTTTCTTCTCTCTTGGGTGAGGAAATTCTTAGTTTACAAACTATTTGTGCAATTTGTGGGAAGAGTAGAAGACAACACAAGCTTGCAGAAGACAGCAATAGTCAAAGAAAACTTGAAAACAATTTGCAGCTCTCCTCTCAGTCTCAGGCATCAGATACCGGCGTCTATCGATTTACTCAAATTATCTTTCAGCAATGTCTCTTTCCTAAAGTATTTTCAATATTCTCTGATCATTAATCACAGCACTTCGCTTTTGTCTGTGCAAATGTTAGTGTTTTCCTTTATTTTGACTTGTCTCTTTGCTTACCTCCATTGAAGTTCATTGAATACTTGCTTTTTGCACTGTACTGTGCTCACCTTTAGAACATATGAACTATTTAAACAGAACTGATGTTTAATAAACTATAGACTATTCTAACCATATAAATTTTGATAAGTACTCAACACAACTTTAGGCTGTTCTCTTCGTATTTGTTTACCTAGCAAGCCTACCCTCATAAGTGCAAGTCAGCTTATTGTTTCATCACTGTAATATCTAACTGAGGTCCGGTATACTTTAATGGTCATCAGCATCATCCCAAAAAACAGTGAATATATGAGAAGAAGATAGATGCTTCTTCTAATGACCATAATAAAGAAGACTAATTTACAGACTGGAAATATTTGTTAGCATGATTGACTATGATGTAATAGATGATATATCTCCTGCCATATGCCAAAGAAAGCCTCTTGTCTTGCTTTAAAATAAAGGATATAGCACTAGCCCAAACGGATTGAGAAAAGACCAAGGATGGAATTATGCGGGAAAGAGAAAATATTACAGCACAAGAGGACTGTAATTTAATTGAGAAAGAAAGACAAGACAGAAGCAAAGGAAAGTTCTAAGTAAAGAAAATTTTTCTATGGCAACAAGAGGTGTGTCTGCTTAGTCTTCATACACACATACATTATGTAGTCTGGATCAAGAGTAAGCTTTTGAAGCACTTACCATGCTTCAGTTCATATCCAAGAGCAACCTCAGAATATGCAAACTGGACTCCTTCTGGATGAAGCCAAAGCAGCAGATGTGCTCCAGCTGCTAATGGGCAGTAAGTCAATAGGAGCAAATTAGAGCTTGCCTAAAGTAACTCCTCACTGTCTAAAACTGGTCCTCAGAACCACTGTTCTACAAGTCAACTCCTACTGGATCACTACTTGGCAGTGCAGAAAGAAACAGGGATGAGAAAAACCATGCAAGGGACTAAGATCAAATTCAGTTCATTTCAAATTGGTTACCCAAGAGGCACTGTTCATTTTCACTACTTCAAGGATGAATACATATCCACAAAGGAAGCACACCTTTTCATGAAGCCAAAGAAAATACCAGCGTGCATTTAAGTATGATGTAGATTTACAGTAATTTTGGTGAATAAAATATGAGTACCAAACTTTTCTGAACTGAACCTTCTAAGCAGTAACTCAATTTTCACAATTTGTTTTTCCATTAAAAAATGGAATATTTCTTGTTTTTAGTTTTTAAATCTTTGTCATCCAGTTGAAAAGAAAAACAAATGCAAAATTTTAGAGAGGGAAAAATCATAGGCTTACGTAAGCAAGTGAAAGTTTCGCCACTGACTTTAATGGGGCCAGAACTTCACCCAGAGTGTTTGTACTGACTTTGAAATACACGGGCAAGGTTTCTTTTGCGCTACAAAATGTTTTGTTGAAGCGATTATAGCAATAGTATTGACCACTGAAAGGAATATGCATTGTTCTGCTTGGTCAGCTGTGTTATTTCAAGAAGTACCTTCATCATCACTGAATTTTTGTGTAATTTAATCTTACCTCATTACTACGTACTAAATATCTTCTTCCTTCTTCTTGTACTTCATGGGTCTTTCTTCTTGATCTTGTTTTGATTAGCCAATACTTTCGTCCTCCATCAAGTGCCTAAAAATGAATACAAAAAGAGCTGTCAAACATAGGATCAGGTCTTATAATATCAAATGGTATTTCTGACTACATCTATAATTATTATGATAATTATATATCATACAATCTTTTTATCTTATTTCATGCCAACATAACACAATAAATATTTCCTTTGATTGCAGCGGGAATTAATCCTGTATTAGAATAATATTTCTTCACAGATAACGTGCTCATTTTTTTGCTATGATTCAATACTGGGAACTGGTTTTGGTGAAAATTATAAAATAAAACAAACAAACAAACAAACAAATGTAATCGCATCTCATATTTCAGGAAGATGCAAGATAAAGATTTATGCCTTGAAATATTCAAATTGAAATTACTGTCATATCTCATTACTAGAAAATATTCAAGAAAAGAAAAGCAGTGGGAGCATCACAGCACAGCCGAAAAGTTTTGCTGGGAAAGTTTTGCAGAAAAGAAAGTTGTTTCAAGGAGATTTGAATGACAAAGGCAGGTCTTTTGTGTTTGAGAAACTGAAAGTGCTAGGCATTCTGTGGGATAGCACCGTAAAGATGTTAAGCTATAAAAGAAAGAACAAAAAAGTCAGAAAAGTTACTGGAGAAGGCCAAGAGGGAAAACAGAATGACGACTCTCTATGGATATGAGAGCTCAAGCTCCTTGAAGTGTACAGGAGATTAGCTTAACCTCCATGTAAGTGAAGCACAGATTGAAGCCCCGTCATTTATATGCCCTGGCATTAGGTCAGCAGAAATAATGCCCATAACTTCTGTGTCCTCAGGATTTCCACTAATGTCTCTGCATGATAAACCCAACGATAAATTTAGCTCTAGGGGTAAACTAGACGCAAACACACAAGCAAACATAATCCAGTACTAAACCTGATGCTTATCTGTGCTGATTTACTACACATTCATAGGTCCACCAGTTGCAGACTCAAGGCCTTCGGATCAGAAATATTAGAGGACTCCATACTTCCTATAGGCATCTGCAGAAGTGCTTACACATTAGGAAGCTAGGCTCCTGACAGCCCCGGGAGCGAACTCAGCCCTTGCTTCAGGTGGTCTGAATCATTCCCTGGCAGGTCCCCTGTCTCTGCAGGAAGCACCAGCACCAAGGCTCAACAGCCCCTGCATTGCATCCTTGGACAGCCAGAGAGGTAGGAGAGCATCACACGTCTTCTCAGGTTTTGCTGAATGCCTTCACTTTTACTCTGAAGACTACTTTCTCACTCTCACACCATAAAATTAAAATGCACTATTGTAGAAACCTACATAAATTAATTTAATACGGAAGAGAACTGAAGTCAGCGCTCAATTATATGCTTCGAGCGTTATGTACTTTAGGCACTGAGCACAGAACAACTCCGACACAAGCATTTCATTGGATTTCCTCCCCTAAGGAGCAGATTCGCTCTCTCTCTACTCCCCTCAAACGGATGTAGCAATGAAATAAACTAACCCCAGCCAGAAAATGCAGATGTGCTGCTCTGCGTGCTATTGACACCCAACGCTGCATCCACCGATTTTGGAGCCAGAAATGTCCACCACACCCAAGCCATCTCTGAAGAATTAGACAACTATGCCCTTTCTCCAGCAAATAAAACATGTAAAAATTCTAGGGCTTATTTACTGCATCCATGCAAAGCTTTCTCTTTTCTTCCCTATCAGCCTCTTTACCTGAATTAAGCCCCTGTTGAACATCATTTCAAGTAAAAAAACTTTCACAGACACATTCTTTCCAAACATTAAACTTAGGCTATTGCATAGTTTGTCTTCTGTTTTACACACTAATCGTCTTAGAGAATGAAAAAAACAAAACAAAAAAAAAAACCAAAAACCCACACAATAGATGTGGAGTAAGGAATACTAAAAAAATACAAAGCTACTTCCAGAAAAATAAGGAACCATTTCTTGAAGTACAAGTCCAGCCACTCCTCTTTGCTCCTTTGTCCTCCCTGCCTGCCTCTGTCTCACGGCCGTGCACTGCTCTTTGGGTAAATCGCAAGGATTTATACAGAATAAAGAGCAGTTATTCTCACTGACAGTCCCGTATGAAGCCAGAAACTGGGAGTAAATGTGGTCAGGCCCTTTGGGAAAAAGGCCAACAGGATTCCAGGGTATTTTTTCTTTCAGCGCTAAGCAATCTATAGGGAATCAAAATTTATCATTACACTGGACTAATGCTTGAACGTATCAACTTTTTCCTTCCAGGAATTTTGGTCCATGTAAAAATACAGACTAAACATATTTTTATATGCTTTGCTTTTGCTACAGGCATTCAAATATGGTCATAAGAGAATGACTACAAGTAAATACGCACGGATATATGAGCAGGAGTATATTAGACACAAACTGCATTCTAAAAAAATTTTTTTTCTAACTATACTTAATAGGGCATGAACTTGAACTTATTGAAAAGATATTTACATATTTATCGTTTGCAAGCAGTATTATAAAATGAATTCAACTTTCTTTATAAAAACTTTAATTATTCAGCTATAGCATTCTGTGAAATCAGACCTTACAGAGGCACATGGAAAAATCAAGTTTCTGTCTACAGCCACACGCATGGTCAAAAAGCTAGAATTTAAAAATGTGGCTTCATTAGTAATAAAATAACGTAATGGTGATGGATAGCCTGGAGACAGAAGCTGAACATTTGTTAAAGCATCCAGAAAACAACCACAACAACCCCACAAACACACACGTTCCTTCCCATGGTAAAGCACTCAGTTCTCCTTCAGCTGCCTCTCCAACCTTTTTTTCCCCAAACAATAAAACTTTCCTTAATGACTGAATTGCTGGAAACATGGAAACCCACAAACAGCCCATAGATTCTCAGTAACAAAATCGATAGCCACAAATTCTCTCAAGTTTTCAAAAGCTTGTCCCAAACCAAAGGCTGGTCATTTACTTGTCATTCGGCATCGATCCAGCAAAGCACTTACGCATATAGTTAACTCTAAGCACATGAGCAACCCCATCCATTTCAGTGGGACCTCTCACAAGTTTGATGTTAAGCAAGGGCAAAAGTGACTTGCTGGAACACTGCCACTGAACAGAAAGCCCTTACCAGAAAGGCTGAATATTTCCATGCACATAGTGCCTGGCCCCTTTTGTGTGAATGGCTACTTAAAGATAATGATCACAAGAACCTCTGTTATTTCAGGTACAGTAGGGGATGGAAGACTTTTTGATGAACATAAGAGAAAACAATCATCTGTCCATCCAAATGGGTATGACAGCCACTATCAGGTGTTGTTTCTGTGTTTCCTAGGACAACCAAAATAACACTACTGCGTTGCCACGGCAACACAAATATATTATATCACAATGCTAAATACATTCACAGTATGCAACAAGAAAAATGCCTTATTTATAGTAACTTAACAGATGAAATATCCTTATTCAGCTCAAGAACAGCTCAAAATCTTTCTTCCTGGCAACCTGCATACTAAATCAATCTAGAATTTATTCTTGTCTGTCCCTGAACAGTGCATCACCACAATTCTACTTCACATCAGTGAAGCAACTCACAACCTGCCAGGTTTTGTATCGCCTGATTAATTATGGGTATCAGTCAGAAATGGCCTTCTTCCCTTGCTTGCGTGTGGCTTGAAAACAATTTTCTGACCTGGTCATTGCTTGTTGTTTGATAAATGTATCATACTGTGTATGGACAAGAAACAAAGCCTGAAATTGGTGGCTCATTGCCTGCATAAGGTCTTTCCATCAAATAGCTGCTGGTCAGATATTCTTTCCAGTCTGGGATAACACATTTCCTATTTTCTACTGTAGGAGAAAAGTCAGTCCACTGTCTCCTACCACTGTGTTTCAGCTAGATCCTGCTTGATGGCACTGCACCATGGTCCTTCACTGACCTGCAGGTTTGCAGATCAGGTAGCTGAGAAGCAGCCTCCACTACAGACAGCCTTTTAAGAATACAAGGAACTAATGCAGAATAACAATTTTTTCTCCTGAGCTATGATTTGAACCACTTCTTGTTTCCACAGTCTGTTGTTTGGTTTTGGTATAAGTCTGAAGAACTTTCCGCTTCATTTAAAAACACTGAGAATGAGAACTTAGGTTCTAATAATAATTTACGTTGACTAAGATGCAAACAATTCTACAAGTCTAGCTGTGGACAAGTGCATTAAGTATAGCAGCAATAGAGAAACACAACTTCAAGTTCCTGCTGCCAAAAATGATTTTGCCCTTATGTTAGAAGTGCATTTGTTCCAAAAGCTCTTGTACGCATCACCCTGTGCAGTCTAGTACTCCACACAGTCACAGGTAACAATGAGATAGGCAGTAAGCATTTAGAAAACATACTGATCTTCTGATCGCTTCTTAATGGAACTGACCTGTGGGACAGGGCTACCTCACGCCTGAGCTTCCTGGGATGAAGCCTCTTACCACACAGGGAACTTCAGATATTTGCTTCGGGCTTGCAGATATCTGGCAAGCTGGTCTGAAGTCCAGGGTGTTGGCTGTCAGACTCGGTCATTAAAAAAAAAGGAAAAGCCATCACTGTCCACATACAGGCCAACACCATGGCTCAGGCACAGGGAACCAGCAACATTCAAGGAGTGAGGCATGCATCAGGTGTGCTACGTTTCTTTGCTACACCAAAACCAACCCACACAGCAGTGTAACAGATTCAGCACAGGCTGGATTTGATGGACTCACCAAGACCACCGATTCACGCTGCAAAGTCTACATCATGCATCTGCAGTATTTGATGTACATCAGATACACAGAGTTGGCTATTCATGGCCCACCACAAACACACACATTTCTGTTCAAAAAGCTTCGGAATGAGATATAAAATCATTATATATCACAGAGTATTACAGCCAAAACTGCCACTCCCTCAGTCCCACACAAAGATGGCAGTACCTGAATGGGCTGGGAGTGGAAGAAATTATTTTCCCTACAAAAACACAGAGCTGCATGATGAATCCTTGATTCTGTTACTCCATAATCTGTGAAGAGCAGCAGAAGTTGTGTTCAAAACCACCAGTCCACCCACTGGTCAATGTATGCTCCAAAAGGACTTGATAAAGACTGGACCAAAATCATCCTTGCTTTAACGAATTTATAGCCAGCATTTTGCCAAAGGGAATCAATTCTACATAGCTGCACTCTTGTTTTTACTATTTGAAAAAAAGGTCAGCCTCAAGCAATAGCAAAACCTAAACAGAACTGGTGGGACAATGTGGCAAAGGTTGCCTGGCTGACCTATCTGTGAAATATAATTATTTCAATTTTTGATGAGAAAAGAGAGATCAGGGTCACAGATACAAGTATTTACAAATGCAAGCTATTATCTTAAGAACTCTGGGATTTAGCTGGGGAAAAATACATTTACTGGAATGAACACTGACAAGTAAAATATTTAATCCCCAAAGTTTTATTTCTCCTAAACATAAAATAATATTGCTTTGAATGGTCCATAAATAACATTAATGGGGAGATTTTGAATGGAAAATCTCTAATGATATATGAGAGAGGACTTACATAGGTTTAACTGGGCTCTTTCTCAAACTTGGCAACCGTGTTATAAAAGGTTTTGTTTTTTTAAAGGAACATTACAGTATGTTATCTGCTTTGGATCAAGTCCTAAAGATGATTTTTGTTCCAAATTTGCAAATGCCTCCAATGCAGAAGCAACAACGGGAAATATATTTGTTACTGCATTTTACAACGTTAGAGAACAGAGGTGTTTTTAGAGCTCTGTGTTGTGATGTGAGCTGTCTATATATGCCACTAGATGATTATGCTAAGCCTCATTTGTGCTTAAACATAATGTGCATAAAGGAAGGCTTCCTAACAAAGTCATGTCTGCATAGCTTCTATGAATATACATTAAAAAGCCAAATAGATTAAACGTTGTTTTTTCCTTCTCAATTTTCTAATGCAGTGCTATTTAAAAAAAAAAAAAAAAAAAAAAAAAAGTTTGAGATAGGTTAAGTGCAATCAATCCCATTTCTGCAAGTTAAAAAACAGAAGCAGAAAGATGGGCAAGCTGTGTAAATAAGCATATGAATGTTTTTTCCCTAGTTGAGGCCTTTCTAGTCCTCAGGTTCACGCCTAAAGCAATGCAGCAATAGCAATACTGGGACATAAACCACAGGTCAAAAAAACAAGCTCATGTAAATCGACGATGTTCCCCAGCATGAGAATTTGAAGCAAAGTAGTAAATCCAGCAATGATGAATCATCAGTGTGGAATCAGTTCAGGATTGGAAACTGAAATGAAATTGTTGTTGAGGTAGTAGAAAAGGTGTGAACCACTGTCTTAAATATCACACAAGGGATTTATATGATAAAGAATTTAGTGACTCATTTGCACAACATAAACATGCATTAATCTAGGCTGCATGCTGAACAATTTTGAACTTAATAAAAGAAGCGATTGCTGAACTATGATATATGTATGCCATATCTTCTCATTTCAAAAAATAAAATCGTATCCAGTGTATTAGACAATCTAGGAAAAGTATGCACAGTATTAGTTACAAATTCAGATCTCTCTACATAAGAAGAGAATTGTTCAAGAGTGTAATTATGAGAAATGTTGATTTTGTGTAACCAAAAACAATAAATTACCCAAATTACTTAGATTTGTACTCAGCAAGCATTAGTTCATATGTCAAAAGCAAGATTTTACAGTAAGCCAACTATTAAGATGCCTTACGTAAGCATTAGTAAGACATATTGGTGGAGAAAATTCAGTAAGATTATTGGCCTGTTATAAAAGTTCTCAGTTACCTAGATTTTAGAAAGAATACTTCATAAACATTTCAACATTGTGAATAAAAATTAGGAAATAATCCACAAGCAGCAAATGCCTTGTTTTATCTTCCTATAACATTCAGAGTTCATTCTCTTCAAACTTGTAGATTTTGTACTGGATTTTTTTCCAAAAAGACTTACATGTTCTAAATGGCTCCTACAGCATGACTCTCCAAATTGTGCACTACTCACTTCATGAGCACTTGTGAGCAATAGTAGCAGTTCTTACATATAAAAGCAGCAGCACATAAGCAGATCCAATCTACCCATGGTAAAGGCATAGTAACAAAGACATCGATTTAAGAATACAAGCCTATCCACGGTGGCTTAAAAAAGAAAACAGTTTAATTCTGTACAAAACCATAAAGTTTTGAGGTTGTATTCAGTACACTCTGTAGCCTGAGATTAGAGTTTGCCTAAAAACTGCAGTTCTGAAGGTCTTACACATGAATTGATATTGTTCTGAAATAAATACAAAATGGTAACTGTGTGGATTTACAAACAGAAAACGGCTACGTTGAGGACAATGACCATCTTCAAAGAATGGCCTGTCTGTTCTCCATTAAGGTTTCTCGTAACACCAAGAATTTTAGCCTGTAAGTAACAGTCATGATGTAATAAACTTAGAGAAAGCACATAGGTAAACCAGTTAAAACCACTTCCCATGGATGATATTTTGGGTGAAATATTGAAATAAAGGATTTTAGAGCAGTATCTCTGACAGCTGAAAATAATACTAATCTTGAGCACAGTACTCTACAGCAACCAAGTATGGATATCACATTAAGCACAGAATTGATCCTTTCAAAATACTAGAAATGAGGTCTATATATAGAATTTAGCTGACAGTTTTCACAAGCAGGAAAACATCGCATTTGTATGCAAATCAAATCACTGTGTACAGAAGACATTCCATAACAGGAATCTGCCAACCAGCTCAAATCAGATCATGCTTTGCTTTTATGATATAGAAAATTTCCATCTACTGATCAGCTAGATATATTCTTTTTCTATTTCAATGTAATTAATCTACAGAATGAAAAGAAAGAATGAAAAGCAATTTGCTAGAACTTTTCTAACAGACACTATAAAACAAAATAACTTCGACGTAGCTGTTATTTCCGTTTCTCCATAGACTGAAAAAAAGTGGAAAAAAATAGGCCTTAATGACAACTGTTAGGTATCATTTACCATTTCATATTCACATATAATTTTCACTACACAAGATTTTTATCAGTTTGTGACCTTTGCATAATAGAGACTCAAACAGCCTAAAGAATCTAAAAACAGCTCTCAGAAGCTGAGTTTGAGGTATTGGAAATGTATACTACATATCTTCCATTAAGAAAGAAACAATCTCTATGCAAGTTTTAAATATTCTTATCGCTTATTAATCTACTTTTCACTTTTAACTTTTTTTTTTTTTTTTTTTTTTTTTTAACCTCCATCACAGTTCTTCTATTGATACTGCTGTGTAATGATTGCTTTGCTTTCAGATAAAGGAAAGAATTAAGCATTCTCAGAAAGTCTACATCTCTACATCGATAAAGCAGGCATACAATTCCTCTCCTCCAAAAACAGAGTCTGCAAAGCCACTTAAATTAATTTAGAGAGGGAGTTACATACGTTAATGCTGAAGAGAATATTTGAGAGAGAATCAGAGCATGAGATTCACATTTTTAGGACAGAGAATAAAGAATGTGGAGAAAAAAAGAACATGAGCATGGAGAAAGAGAACAAACGGGCACAGAACAGCCAACAAAGAAACCACAGAGCTAAGGAAGAAAGTCACTTGCTGTATTTGCTTTCAATCATCAGTTTTGGGACCTTCAGGTCCTTCCGTGGAAAATACTGACTGGTTAATCAGCTATTCCAGACACAGACCTTTCAGCTAAATACAATGCATTCACTTTTGCTTTTCTTTCAAAGAAAACGGTTAAACAAAAATCACCACCAGAGAGGTGCCAATCACTGACCCTGGAGGTGTTCAAGAAATGTGTAAACGTTGCATTGGGAGATATGGTTAAGTGGGAAATACTGGTTTCAGATGAATGGTTGGACTGGATGATCTTACAGATCTTTTCCCACCTTGGTGACTCTATGATTCTATGAAAAAGGAACTATGAAAACTTACCTGTATGCAAACAATGCATTCAGACCTTCTTGAACCACACTTAGCCTTATGAGTCTGGTGAATTATATTTATGAAACTACCTATTTAACAAGTGATACAATTAAAGCAGAATATCCCTTTGTGCTCTAAGAATAGAAATGACCAACAGCTCCTGTTTGTATCTAAGGTTTGATAAAATTTATGAGACACTGTTATAAACCTGACATTAATATCAAATTTTATGGAAAGTCTCGTTCAAATCACTTTTTGTTGAGTAAATAAAATTGTCCTGCCTGAGGAAAGATAGCAAATCACTTATTTTGCTCTTAGTTTCAGGCTACTATTGAAGTGCTTGCTGGAGGATCAGTTTTGCAATACCTTGAGACTGCCTCAGTTGGAGCCAAAGTCCACACAAACGCACCCCTTGCTTCAGTTAAGCCTTGGATCGTGTCCTGTCACAAGATAGATTATTCATGATGATCAGCACTTGGGAAACAGAGCATTGTAGATGCCACAAAAAAAAAAAAAAAAAAAAAAAAAAGGCTGTACAAAAGTATTGAAACACTTTCAAGATGTAAGAAGTAAAATAAAAACTGCAGCTTCAAACACCATAAAGATAGAGTCAAACAAATATATTGCAGAGACATAACCTTATTTCTATATGTTTGTTTTGATTAAATCGGAAATACCGATCTGGTATCCCAGAAGATTAAAGTTTCCTTACGTCTAACAATGGCAATAAATCATCCATATCTTTAACACCAAAATGGTTTTAAAAAGTGCTGAGTTCCCTCTGCCTCGGTCAGAGAAGTTCAGGATTTTCCTGCCTTCAAATTAAGATCTTTGTCATTTCCAGCTTCCTTCAGGAATCTTTTCTCACAGGGCAGATTAACATGGTTCTACTGTGTCAAAATCACCATCTTTTTTTTTTTTAATGAGCATTCCTGTAGGAATTCTGTAAAACGTCAGTATAGAACTTTATTTGTGCCCTTTGGCTTAAGCAGGGCAGCTTGAAAATTCCTAGATTCAACTGCAACAATTCTCTTTCTGCAGGGATTCCTGCTATTCCTCCTTTCCTTGATTTTACTTCATTTTTAAACTGTTACAGACACTGTCTTACAAACGGATACATCTTTATAAATACTTACCATGCATTTTCTGCTTCAGAATATTTTACAGAATCCTCCTTCCCACACAGTCTCAAAAGCTTCTCATGTCTTTTTGCATACTTATTTTAGCTTTCCACATACATTTTATAACATATATTTTTTATATATCTCATGAATTATAATGAATTATATGTCATTAAAATATTATTACATATCATACATACATATTATCATACATATATATAACATCTATGTACAACTCTACTTGCTGGGTTTGTTTTGTTTTTTAGGATCGACATGTTAGCTGATGGCTCAAATCATGTTTTGCTGCTGATTTGTCTTTCAAGAGAAACATGGCTCATAATCCAGGCTAACAAAGTCTTACTCAATGGCACAGGTCTACTCAACCGGTTTTGGTTTTTGGTACCAGTCACAAAGGTACAATATAATCAGTGTACTTATTCCAAACTTGGACTATTTCCTACTACTCCATTGGAGCAGGTTGCCCTCAGAGCCAGACTTCACAGTTGGGTCTGAAATGGTCAGCCTTTTAAGAGATATTCATCATGAAATCAAAAACAAAAATATATCTAAAAAAAAAAAAAAGAAAATTAAAAAAATTAAAGAGGAAAGAGAGGTGTCATAGCATCCAGGTTTATACACCAATGTGAGATGCCCTGGTTTTGGACCACGAATACTCCAGTTTTGCTTCTCTCTCCACCTCATCACCTGAATGTTCCAAAGGGTGAACCTGCCTCTACCAAGTGATAGGAGTCTTTGCAATGACACTGACAAGCACTGGGTCATCTCCTTCATGAGGAAACTCCTAAAATTAGTATGAATGTCCTAGGTTCTGCTTCTAAATGAAAGCACTCTAATTGAAGGTACATTTTCTGCCTCGTAAAGGACTTGCTCAAACTTGTCCAAATCAGCACAGTCCTTGGCTCACACCATTTTAATAAGACCCCTGTGTATTAAAGCAGATTATATGACACATGTTAAGGTTCATGTTTGATATCAAATTAAGTATCTGGATGATTTATGGAAGAGTTCACCTCCCTTTCCCCCACGTGAGGTTTAATACTAATCTTTAACCAGATCTTCCAACACTTTCTGCATTTAGGCCTTCTCCACTTGAAACCTTCAGTGTTGTTTTTATTATCACAAGAGACCAATACCCAGCCTAGCATCTGTTATTATTCCCTTGCCTTCTCTCCCTAGGAGGATGCATGAACCTAGCATATATCATTGTGATTACTGGATGCTGCTAAATTCCTAGAAGAAAGAAGCATTGCTTTCCTCCGCCTCGTAGAAGGATTTGATTGCACTATTACTCTGTGCACTAATGTGCTGCTTGGCTATAAAGGGAATTGTTGAGTAGTTTCTTTAAAAAAAAAAAAAAAAAAAAAAAAAAAAAAAAAAAGACAACATAGCAATAAAAAGCCCCACAAGTTCCATAAAGTAAACGAACACCTACCATTAGCTCTTACCCACAAGGATCAGCATGACAGCTGTATTGATAATGACAGGCATTTGGCTGGAAGCACTTTGGGAGGCAAAAGTGTGAGTTACCCCTCGCTGCATAGAGCAGGATGCTGTGCATTAGCATCTGTCACTGAAAGCAAAGGCAGGTGATGCTATAGGTCACTCACCCCCTCCTTGTTGTTTCCACTGACAGAGAAGCTTCACAGGTCATTGGGGACGTTACGGGAACCAATCTGCACAGGCTAGAATAGGAACTCCCTGCTGCACCAGACAAACCTAAGCCTGCCTGTTTTACTCTTTCCATGGAATCAGAGCTGTGCTTTCAAGGGTATTTATCCACTGTGACCCTAAAAGCTCACTTCCATTTGTTTTTCCTTTAGATGCTGTGACAATCTACTTCCTTATGCTTTTATTTAGAGATTTCCACTGTAAATTACACCTTGTTCATTCTCCCATTTCCTTACCTTTTTTTTTTGCAGCAACTGCCCCACTGCTTTTTTCTCTTTTTTTTTTTTTTTTTGCTAGAAAAAAAGAAAAATCTGTACTTAGTCAATACCTGATTGAATCTCTCTTTTTTTAAAAAAAGAAAAAAAAACAAAAACAACATATGCATCACTTCTGTGTACACATTCAATTTTGAACTCTTTACCATTTTCTTTCAACAAACCTTGGCACATGGTATAAATGGGTACAGAGAGTAGATCTTAAGCTCTCATAGGCAATGACCCTGTCCAGAGCAAATAGTTCCATAACAATGAGTACATTTGAATCTAAATAAACTTTCAGGCTCACGTGATGAATTTGAATTAACAGTCGATGTGCACAGACCTGACATGAATTAACCACATGTTGGTAGTACAACAGACCTTGTCCTCAGCAGCTGCCAGCAAATCCTAGTTCTACTCATTGTCTGAGTTGTTACAGGACAAAAAAGGTGTTCCAGTAAGATTTACTGTCCAAATAGCTGGGCTGCACTGAAGTCTTGGTATTTACACAGGATTTCAGTGCATGTGTATCACAAGGCTTCTGCAGATGGCTCTCTCAAAATAATTTCACAAGGGTTAAGTTGAATACATGCTGAGACCACTTGCTGTCCTACAGACAAATAGTCTTTTATTACTTTTCTCCACCATATGCATGTTTCTTCTTGTCCAGTGCAGAGATGGTAAATTCTTAGGGTCACAGGCTGCCTTTTTGCACTGCATTTTGCTGTGTTTTAAGTGACAGAAACATGCTGAGTACCCTAGGGCCTACTGGCCGAACAAATATACAGAAAATTCAAATGACTTGACTAAAAGTACATAGAAAAAAACAGTCAAAAGCTTGTGACAGCAGAGGACTCATCTCTCTTTTGTGCATGTCAGTAAAGAGTTTTCAATTCCATCCACTTCAGAGATTTGACCTCTCTAGCCTTCTCTTGGACTCTACTCGTCACAGGCTGATTATGTGGACATAGCCTATCTACTCCAAGAAATATCAGCAGCCTTCCAACCTATGGAACCACTTGAAGTGGAATTCTGCATCTTCAGGTTTCTGCGCTGTAAAACTTCTCTCAGTACATTATCTTAGAAGAAGTTAGAAACACAGTCCAACAAAATTTTAGGAACATTCATTTTGTGAGTTTTTCTTGCTTATCTCCATTAAAAGCATCTGCTCAGTTAAATACTATCTATTCCTGCCTTTCATTTGACAAAGTCGTTTTAGAATGATGTTCTGTTAGTGATAACAATATTATTCTATATGCTTTACTGATAAGACTTTAAACAGAAGATGACAGTGTATATTACAGGCAGTATATCCAAAGAATTACAGATGACATTTTATCTGTTCACAGAATGCTGTGCACATTTCTTTAAACTATCTTTGAGAATCTAGTCATCATCTAAGTATTTTTCAAATCTTATTTTAATGAAACACATTTGGAATCTCATTTTAATGAAACACATTTTACCTTTGCATACACTGAAATAAAGTATGCTGTACTGCATACTTCCCTTAAAGGAATCAAAGGCAGAAGACAGTTTCATCACTAAAGCAGTAAAACCACCTGCACTTCCAGTTGTCTGTCTCATCCTGCTTTCATTTCCTCTGTTCGGCAGCAGGTCACTTTAAATGTCCTACAAATTTAGGGGGGAAAAAAAAAAAAAAAAAAAAAAAAACACAAAAAACCCACCTAACAATTCTCATCCTTTGAAATCAGGATTTGATTTTGTATTCGCTCTTCAGCACTGGGCTTTCAAAGCATAGCCTGGTCAGCTAAAACTCTGACCTTTTGCAAGAAATGTCCTTCTGACAACTGGGTAGCAATTACTCTGTATGCATTAAATATTTTTTACAGCACAGTCACAGCTTTGATGAAGCCACCTACGTCCTTCCGAAGCCAGGGAGTCATAGGAGAGCCACTGCCTTCATCTCCAAAAAGAGGCATGGCAGCAATGAGGATAACTGTCTTTCTCAATGGGGAGCCTTCCAAGCTGCACACTGAACCAACCCACAAACACAAGAAAGATGAGCCCCCACTCTGCAAACGCTTTAGTACACATTTAACTGATGAAAAGCAACTAACTACTAAGGAGCTGCTCAAGCTTTTACAGAAAGTCCTGCGGATTGCAGTACAAAACAGAATCACAATGTAGGTAGGCAGTGTACATGGGACCAAACCTACCACAGTATGAATGCTGTATAGCCACTTAATGTCTCTTAACTCGTCCCTCAAGTGCACATAAGACAGTTTCTCTCCTAATACAAAGCTTGATTAATCTAAAATTAAGGGCAAGAATTCTAATAACACATTTGGAACTTTGTGTTCCATTAGGACTCCTTCCCGCTCCATTTGCAATTTACTGGGACTGCAGACAGAATAGTTCCAATAAAAATTGTAAAAAGGTTTAAGGTAAGAAAGCAATGAATTTTTTTCCAAAACTAATTGTCAGCCACAAACACTGGCTATATATATATTTGTATATACTCTTACAAAAAGGTTTTTATGAACACTTTGTAAAATCAGAGCATTTCTTCTTTTATTCTTCTTTTATTTCTGTATTGAAATGCCTGCAATGAACAGAACCCTGCTCAAAAAGCTGATCATAAATTAAAAAGACAATCAATGACAAAAAAATTAAAAGAGATAACAGGATGAAAAATAGGAACTTTACAGGATGCAATAAACTAGATGCATGCTGTTGCACTGCTCAGGACTTCCTCAAAACACACACAAAGTTCTTATTGATTTAAATAGCAACAAGTTTAGACCAACACTCAGAATTTTTACAGATCCCACTCTGCAGAAATTTCAAGGAAAATTACTTACTTCCTAGGCAGGAAAGTGATCTCTGGTAAACTGTGCACAGCATGTCTCAATACGGGACAGTTCTCTAGTATAAACTCTGTCTGCAGTCACCAAACATAAAAGATGGATAGATCTTATTTGTGAAGGTCACTACATTCATTACACTCGTACTTTATAATAGGAACTCATTAGTTTTTATAGCAAGAATATTATGATTACAACTCCACCCAACCTTCATTATAAGCAGTCTTCAGTTTCTTTTATTGTAGGTCCAGAGGACCTAATCAAACTCCCAGAAAGTTATCAAATTCTGTAAAGAATTTAAAAAACAACCCAAAACAAAACATCCAAAAGCTCACGGCTGAACACACCAAATGAACTAAATAATGGGAAACACATTTACAACATCCTTTAATGGTAAGCCTATCCAATTTGTGATTTAAGAGGTCAAACTATTGGTTATTTTTGCATTCCTGGTAATTTAAGAAGCAGCAGACTGGGAAATGTGTACTCACAGGCCTTATAAAACTGCCTTCCTTATTTTGAAAAATAGACATCTATTGTAAAAAGCTTACTAGTGGAAAAGCCCCCCTCCATGTTTACACGCCTTGGCTGGAGAACCCGCTGCCCATGAGGCTCACAATGAAGAATGAGTGTTTAAGGAGACAAAAGAAATCAGCCACAGAAAATCCCGCCACCCATGTCTCCGGAAAAACGAATTGCTCCAAGAGTTGGGACAACAAGAATTGCTGACACCAGATGGTAACGTTCCCCACGAGAGTGCCGCACCATGATCCTGCCCTGAGAACACGGGTTTTTCTCCAGGGCCCTAACAGTCATGCAAGCAAGAGGAGGGAAAAGATGAGATGGGAACACAGCTATGGCTCTCAGCTGGGGTAGCCCCAAAGACTTCTGCTCCTGTTGCACTAGCTCAGGCTCCAGCCAGCCCACCCACAGAAACCACCAGCCTGGCTGAAGCAGATGTCGCAAGACTTGAGGGCTGTTACGTTGATTTCAGTGGATTACCTCCTCCAATGCAGAAAAAAAAAGTAAACTGAGGCAGCCCACAAGATGTATATAGAATAAATGAAGAGTTGAAGGTACACAATTGATTTCTTTCCCTACTCAAGGAGGACAGCAAAAATGACCCAAACAATAAACAAGCATCCCTGCTACCTTCTAATACGGAGACCGTTAAACCAACCCCGCACAAATCATTCAGCAGATTTTAGGGAATAGAAGTTGGCTGGGGAATTCAAAGAGAAATTAACAGATTTTAATCACTTCTCCACTGCCAGTTTAGGGACACAGTCTGAGTTTAATCATTTCATGAGTTGGTAACTCAGCATTACCGGTCAGAGAATAGTGTTAGTTGGAACATTTCTAATTAAATTTCATTTAGTCACAGCCAAATTGGACACTGCTCATTTGAGGTTTTCCACTCCAGCATGGGTTTTTAATACATATGTAGGCTGGTGGTTAGGATGTTAACTTGAGGCGTGGAACAGTGAATTTCAGCTCTATGTGCTGCCTACGTTGGATTGATCCAGCCTCAGAAGAAACAATCTGCTTGAAATTAGCAAGAAGAGGCATTTTGAGATCAAAGCCTGTATTGTAGCCACCAGGCTTCAAAGGATTCATTCTCCTAAAATCAGGATAGTCAGGTAGCAAAACAGAAAATGAGACAGGAAGACGTACTGGTCATTTGGCTGAAAAGGGTTTGCTTTGAGGAGGCAGAGACTGAAATGAATGCCTCTCACTGAATTGCCATGCTGCTCATACAGTGGTCACTATTTTGTTAACATGGAAATCGCAACAGTCTATGACTTATCCGTTATCTGTTAGATCTGTTATCTGTTAGAGATCTTGTATGTTAATAAGTAGGAGCAGCAGGAAAGGGAGCTAAGTTCACCCTGTCTCTACAAAACTACAGATTTAAAGTCAGTTTTATTCATAAAAAAATAAAGCCAATATATTCTGTTAATCACTGATTTTTAAGTCATTTCCAGGCCAAGTCTCAAGATTATATAAATTTAATGGCTAACAAAACTGAAATTTGAGTACAAGGTAATTTTAACAACTTCAGAATCACTTAGACTCTGAAATCTTGTTAGCAATTCTATTCATAAGAGCTAAGCCAAACAAGGGATGCATTTTTTCCTGCTTCAGGAAAAGAAGAGGCAAATTGCAGCACATCGTCACCTCAAGCAAATGCCAAGACTAGCATTGCTACGTTATAAACCAGGATTTTAAAAACTCCATTCTCCACTCAGTCACTTTTTACTTCTTTAACCTTGACCTCTTTCATTTACCACGGCCTTTGTGAACTGTGCACTCTGACCTGTTTTTTTTTTTTTCTTTTTCATCTTTATTAGCTCAGCTAATGTTACCTCTCCCCAAAATATCAAACTTGTTAAAAAGAAAAAACAACAAAACAAAAAGAAGATATTCTCTCAGGTGAACTCACATGACTTTCTGTGTGGTTCCATATCTAAGAAGGTGAGTGTACCTGCTGGGTTATGCCTCTTTTAACCTTGGTAGATGACAATGGGGCCGAGCTTGCCAGCAGAGAAGAAAACTGCGATGATGCAGCCATTGCTCCAACAGAAGATGAATCAGAACCAGCTCTTTCTTTGTCTCTTTCTTTAAGTCTAACCAGAAAGTCAAGCAAGAAGAGTTTTGAAAAGCTATGTTTATCAAGCAAATGTTTAAAAGCACCAAAGGGCATTTTACAGCTAAGTAGAGGATATTCCATAAGATGCTTAGGGTTTTTATCCCTATATATATATAATTTTTTTTTTTTTTAATAGAAATGGATATGCTGGTTTCAAATCCAGACATTTCCCAAAGTGGTTAAACAAACTTAAAGATGTAACAGTAATTTGAAGAATTAAATAATCTAAACAAATTATGAGACTGTAAATCCTTCAACTACTCATATCTGAGGTAGATTCCTGTGTTATACAGAAAGTATAGATAGAAACCTTGTCTGAATAATGGCAAGAGTATACTAAAGCAAGAAAAAAAGAAAAACGTTCACCTATAGTTTTCCAAGTCACATGTGAGCTGTTCTTGCAGTAGAAGTCCAAAATCAGGAAATCATAACATAATCTGCTATTGGCCTTTTGTAGGCTAACTTGCATTGGCTTCTTTGAGTAGCTCCAAAGCTACTCAAAGCTCATTCTGCCTTCTTCCATGCAGTACCAGCCAGCTTGTTTCAGGCATCAGCTGAGCAGAGGTTCTACCTTTCACTTTCAATGGCAAGAAAAGCAATCAAGAAGAGGAGAATGGCATAGAACCATGTCAGGGAAGAGTCAGGCTGGGATTTAGGAAAAGGCTCTTCACAGAAGGTGGTAGGCATGGAACAGGCTCCCTAGTGTCAGCCCCAGTGTCACAGCCCCAGGATGCCAGAGTTCAAGGAGCGCTTGGACACTGCTCTTAGATATAGAATTTGGATTTCAGGTGGTCCTTTGTAAAGTCAGAAGTTTAATTTGATGATCCTTGTGAGTCCCTTCCAACAATACTATGAATTTGGGAAGTAGTCTTCCCACACACTGTCACTGAAGGCTTTCTTCCAGCATTCCTCCTCCTCCTCCAAGGACAGGGACTGCACGGCCTCCCTGGTAAAGTTCTGAGACTTGACTGCCTTCATTTAAAAATATTTTTCTGCGTCCAATGGGAATGCGCCCCAATTAAATTTATGTCTTTCTTCCTCCTGCCATGGAGAGAAGGAGGCTGGTGGCATCTCAGTAGCTCCTTTCTAGGCTTTTGTGGGACCCTGCCCCAACGTCCTGACCATCCTGATGGCCCTTTGCTGAGCTTGCTCAAGTCTGTTAACATCTTTCTTGTCCATGATCCCCAAAGCAGGACAAAGTACTCTAGATGTGGCCTAATGAGTTCCAAGTAAAGTTGTCTCTTTCATTCTTTTCCTCCACAACAAATTAACATTTCAAACATTGACGGTCACTAGCTTCAAAGCGAGAATCATCAAGAAGAACAAAAAGTTCCCATTAAAACTGTTTAAAAATATGTCAGCCTTTTGATGAGCTTACCCCTGGAGAACTCTCAAAGTCAATAGGCTGAACTGCAGCTAGAGATCATTTGAAGTTAGTACTCTTAAAAAAAGAAAGAAAAAAAAAAAAAAGCAAAAAACCAACACCCCTAGACCTTGCTCCAGAGCCTGCTTGTTTCTCTGTACACAAGTAAACTCACAAACAATGACAGCTATTTGTCGGGTGGCAGAGCCAGGCAGTGAACCGTATATTCCCTGTGTACTTTTGACCTCAGCATATGCATTTTGCCAAGATGCCCTTGCCACCTAGGAGCATGTGCCCTGATCCTTGAGCAGCTTTAGCAGACCACCACTTCTAATATCCTGTCTGATTTATGGTTTTCCCCTAGGGCAAAGACTTCAACAATTGACTTTGGGTTTGGTGACCTGTATATTGGCACTGTGAACAAAGGGAACAAATACGCCTAAGAATAATAGTTATCCATGTGAGCTGAAGTTAAATTCTTGTCTGTTCTCTGGACATCATATTAGGACTAATCCTGGTGGGACACAATTATGGCAAAAAACTGAAATTACCTAACTCCCATAGATTTCAAAAGGTATTGGGCTCCCTTTACATTCAACCCCCAACTTCTTGTCTAATACCTGAGAAAAACTTTTTTAAATTATATTGCATCTACTTATAAAAGTCATTAATAATTGCAAGGGTAGTAAAGCTTTGCATTAACATGCCACACTGACACTTCTGTGCTACAGCCTCTTTCCCTTGATGAATAAAAAGCACACATTAAAATTTCCTTCCATTTAAAAAGAATCATTAGTAGGAACAGAGAGAATACTCTTATCATCCAGAAAGTCTGTCTCTGTCTGCCCCCTAGTTCATTTAGGCACTGGTACAGCAGTTTCTACCTTCTCTGCCAGACTTCCTGGGTGTCAGCAGAGAAAAACATTGATAGTTCAACTTCCATTTCCCATGTTCAATAGTTTCTTGAAAGATCACTCTTCTCAGCAGCTTTGTCAGCAGCTGAATCCATCATTTTAGCAGGAGCACACAATACATTTTACATGAATTCATTCTTGTACGGATAAACCTGAAATTCTTGAATGAAATTTACTTACAACTAATTTTTTTTCCTGAGATTTTTCTCTTGAGCAAGGAGTGCAGAAGGCAAGAAATGAGGAAAAGGTGAACTTCAACACAGAAACCTTAAGTTTAATGAAGAATCTCTACTAAAAGCATGTTCTTGTAGGAAGTGTTAGGCTACCTGACACTAAACAGATCATTCAAGTAGATGAGTGGGAAGTTGTCTGTATAGGCTATATGCAATTTTGGTTGTGGTTTATTTTTTCTGTTTGTTTTGCTTTGCTCTGTTTTTCAGTTTCTGCTTCCCGCAAAAGCTCAATATCTGCAGAATGAAGGTTTCTTTATGCATTACATTTCATATATGGCTGACACTAAAATATATGGCTAAAAATAATTTTCTCATGTGGTTATTGTGAGCAGAACCTGGCTATGAACAGCCTCCTTGAATAGCAGGCACATCTCCCTTCTACAGTTAACATTACATGAGGAAATGGCAGGAACAAATTTTTTTTTGTACCATTTGAAACTGCCTAGTTTGTTTCTGTAGTACAAGAAACCAATGATAAATTTTGATCATCAAAAAGCAATTTAGTGTGTCAAGTAACATGTCCTATTGCTTTACTACGGGAACACCTGGAAAGCACATCTTGCCCTAAGTTTCAGCTTAAAAAAAAAAATGTAATACGTGAGTTAATGGCTCTAACTCTAGTTTCATAGGATGTACAACAAGTAGAATTTAAATTAAATTTTATAGAGCATGTGAAGAAACAACACATTGGGAACATTCAGTATTACCTTCCAAATGAGACAACACTATCCAATAGCACTGTATTTCTTAAGCTGTGAACACTAGGAAAGTGCTACAAGCATCCAAAAATGAGGCATCTAATCTGGCATTTGTACAAATGGACATTACACAGTTATGTCAAAGAGTGTATCAATCATTACAATGGAAATATAACAAGTTTACTTTTTAATTCACTTCACATGAAACATCTTTATAGTGTGTTTCATATCACTCTTTCTTATCCCAATTATCGAAAATCTTTCCTTATTCAATATAAGAATGAACAATATACCCCAAACTGCAGGTGTCTGCCAAAGAAGTTACTTCATTGTGGATATCAGTTCATAGTTTCAAAATTAATATTTACTTTGGCTTGCCTTAGGCTTTTGCTTTTATTTTTTTCCATTTAAAGACAGACTTCTACAGAGTCACCTCAAGACAGCATGCAATGCTGGTCTGAAACTACAACAGAAAAAGGAAACCCCATCAAAGCTAATGAGGTTTTGTCTTGTACAGAGCCTTCATTTTTTTTTTCTTCCCCCCCCCTCCAATTTCACTTCCCCCAGATCAGTTCTTGGGAACTCTTGCAGTACAGCTGCTTGATAGCACCAGTTATGTGTTAAGAACTTAAAGCTAAAAAACTTTCTTGACTGACATTAGCAGGGCAATTTTAGGGTGAGTAGGGTTAGTTTGTATGCTTAAGACTATGGTGTGGGGAACAATTAACAGAATAGAAATACAAAACCACACAAACACAAACCCATAAAACATTTTCTCTCTCTAATTGAAGAATTTTTGTTTTGTTTTCAATTTTTATATTCCACAGCCTGTTTAATAGTCACAGCATTCAGAAATTATTAGCAACATCAACATGACATTTCATGGCTTCTCTGTGTGATTTTCTTATTTTAAAATAACACTTTCATCACCCATTTATCAATTTTAAATGCAAAAACCACCTGCTAAACTACCAATGCAGCTTTAAAACTAACAAATCACTTTTCACCCATATTTCATTTAGATAAGTCTAATAATATTATATTTCCATTGCATATAAACCTCTTCGGAGAAGATGAAACCCTGAGTGAAACCCCAGAGCTAGGGAGAAGCTGGTATAGCTACAGACAGTACATATAAGATACTTGAGTAACTGGATAAGGCATTTTGGGCATATCGCTGCTTTGCGACCACAGAAATGAAGCGCCTCTTCCTGCACCATCACCAGAAATATTCTATTTGTCATTAACCTTTTGCCTATTAGGTGGCATTTCCTGATGAGGGAGCCGTTAATGGCTCTCACATTAGCACATGCAGGGAGCGCCCATGAGTGACGGGTGAGGAGAGGGTTAAAAAGAGTTTCCTTATGCATATGGTTCCTGTCTCAGCTGTGAGATCAGTTATAGGTCCTGGGCCAAAGATAACAGCTAAAATATAACAGATGCTGGTGCTTCCACAGCTGAGGTAAAGTATTTCCTTTCATCCTCACTAGTCACTGATAATGTCCCAATTCTCTATTCGCTGGAAATGTCAAGGGCACGAGCAGGTTATTACAATGTGAAATGAGCGATCTGTTTAAATTGAGCCCATGCCTGCACTCAGTGATGTTTCCCCATTCCTGAAAGACTAAAACTTAGAGTGGGGTAGACAATGGTACACTTGCAAAGATGGCTGTTGAATACTGAAACCAGGGCCTCATCTAATAGAGTACCAGTGGAGAAGACGGCTCAGTCAGCCTCATCCAGGCATCAAGGCAATGTCATCAAGCACAGGGCTCCTCTGTAAAACCATTCTACCTGTGGCTACTGCCAGCCTGTGCCAACATGTCACTTTTTCAGCCTGGCCAAAACATAAGTATTTGAGTAAGCAGCCATCCAGAGTGCCCATAAATAATACAAGAGAAACTAAACCAGCTTCACAGAATTGCACTTTCCTAAATATTTTCAACATTTTTATAAGAAGACCTACATAAGTCATCTACATAAGTTGTTTCCCCAGCAAAGTTAACAAGCTTAGGGATATATTATACCAGCAGTTAATAACACTGGCAGTGGAGTTGCCGTTCATCAGCATAGCTGAAATAACTTTATAAGATTGTAGGCAACAGAAAAATAAAAGCAAACAAGAAAAACAAAACACCGAAATCTAGAATATACAGAGCTATACAAATTTGGAGAACAACAAAATGAATTTAAAGAGAACAAAGAGTATAAAGAAACAAGTGGGAATTAACAGGCTGTGTATTTCAGCCTGTGCATTGTAAAGCCTGGATTTGAGCCTAGGGTGTATTCCCTCTGATATTGTCTTGCCAAAAAGTAACCACCATGTGTACAACTCTGGATTGCTCAAGCCAGCTGGCACCAGATTTTGTATATATCTCAAACTCCATGTTTGTTAAAACATGCATCTTGATTACAAACCCAAAGTAACAGACAAAAAACTCCATACCCAAATAAATAAAAAAATAAAAAGACCATGAAAAAAAAATATCAGTTTACCGTTCATTCCAACTAAGAAAGTCATATAATGTTCCAGATGTAATGTTCTGTTTGTTGGAGAGAGCAGCATGAGCTATAGATCAAGATGGAGCTCTCTGTATACTCGTTACCCTTATGTTTCCATTTGGGATTACCCGTATACAGAAGCCCTAGCCAGCATAAAACATAGCTAGTATCTTTCTACTTCAGTAAGTTACTCCCAACAAGACCATAATTTCCAATGGAGCAACATTCATTCAGCCTTAAAACTCTCTCTGACAGAAGTTTGTTTTCCCAGTTAATGGCTATATTTCTGGAAAACCTATCAACTTTCCATGGGAAATTACTGATAGGTCACTAGAACTATCAGCGTAACAAATGAAAATCTAGAAGAGAAACTACATTACTGAAGTATTAGCTTTCATTCATTTGTATGCTGTTGTGCCTTGTGGAAGTCACCAACCACATGCTCTCGTCTATAGACTGGGCTGCACCTCTCACTATGCATCTGTTCTCACCAGAAAGAGAGCCCATGATTTATTGTGAATGATTTGTATGACCAAGAAACCCAATCCATAGAGGAGAGGGAGAACATGAGACAGTTAAAATACATTTTCCATTTGTGAGTTGGGCACTATTTCAGAAAAAAAAAATGTTAGTCAAAACATTAAATACTCTCAAGTTTGCTACTTAGTTTTCTTTTTTGGCAGTAAGTGGCAAAACTCATTTTTTGATGGTTTAAGTTACTTTTTATAGTTCTAGGTTGACCGCAGTGGGGGACATAATATGTGAGCTGAAGGAAATTTTAATTCAGGATAGTAAAACTTCACTATTCTTTAAGGAAAAGATTATCTTCTAAGCTACTAATTACAATTTAATTTGTGGGACAGGAAATCAGCTTCAAACCTTAGAATTTCTTAAGAACACGCTAAGGTAAAGGAATAGGAAAGGAAAGAAATGCAAGTGAATATTAATGCCAAAGGCTAAATATAATATGAAAAGATAATAAGGTCAGAAAGAGGGTTTTTTTTGCCTTCAATAATTAAACCACCATCTATAAAAGAACACGTTTTGAGCCATTCTGTTTGTAAAGTACTTGAGTGAAAATTTTTATTTGAACAGCTGCACTGAAGTTTACCTGAATCAATAGGAGAAACTAAGCTCTAAACTACAAACATCAGTTACTTATTTCAATTAATTTTAGGTAAGAGGACCAAAAAACATAAAAAGTAAACTTTTGACTTAATCCTTCACTGGAGCTAGGCAAAATAACACCCTTGCAGCTGTAGCAATGCCGTTACGTGCAAGGCCAAGAAAGCTGTTATAAGACATAAATAGGTAGTGTGTCATTGCAGGATATTTTGTTGATAGTATCCAGATATTGGAAAGGGAACATTATCCAGAAATTCCTTAGAAGAGGTGACAAGGACAGGGCACTTAACTTTCTAATGGACTCAGCAAAGCTGAGGAAGTTAAGCACGTGCAAGTCCAGAGCTGGCATGTGAAGTAGGAGGAATTTCAGCTTCTGAGGAACACTGCAGTATCTTTTTGGCTGCTTTGTTAGTGAGCATTTACTGTCAATCAAATACCTGTCCAATAAACATACCATAACACGGAAGTACATTACATCCTTGCAAATGCCATACACAGTAATATCTAATGCTTCATCAGAGGCAATAGATGTCAGGCAAACATGCAAAGCATCCTTCCCATGCTCCCAGCAACACCTCCTCCTTCCTCTCTAAGTGCCAGCTGGTCAGACACTTCAGCTGAGAGAGAACACATTCAGAAAATCTCCTTGCTACCTTAAGGAAACCTCAGGTAAAATAATTTCTCTCCAAAACTGGGAGAGCAAGTGGAGGTCTTCTAAATTTATATTTGATAGAAGTCTGTTGTGGCAGACAGAGGTGAACAGTATCTCCCCCTTGGACTTCTTCTCAAGCAACATGTGTTAAAGAAATTATTCATAAAATATATGTTTATTATGCAGTTATCTCAGCCTGAAGGCTTATGGCTTTCCAGCACGTATAAAACAGTACATAACTATAATCCAGAGAGACTCCAGGTTTGTTTAAGCCCCTTGACTCTCAGGAAAAAATACCAAAATAGCATAAAGTAAATAGATGGCTGCCTGAATGCAATAATTTTAAAAATAAACAAACATGCTTGGTAAGTATGCACAGCATCTCACAGCACTGTCGCCTAATTTAAGTTCCAAAGCTTACTACCTCTTTATCCAGATACTGCTAAGAGCTATTCACATTGTTGTAAACTTACTAGTTTCAACCATGCTTTCCAAATAAATCATATGACCATACAAAGATATTTTAATAGCCAGATGTACTATGGTTCTGCAATCATCTGATGGAGTAAGAAACATCTGGTAAGGAACCTGTCCAGAGAAGTACAATTTCCCCCTCTGTAACAAACAAGTATCCAAATACCCACAGAAAGACACCTTCCAGCCTCTAATATGTGGGTCTACCTCTAAGTATTGCATCTTCTCAAATTTAACGACTCTCCATGGTTTGATATTTTAACATTTTGTCACATGGACATGAGCATGTGCCTTTATATTCAACAGCCTACCACTAGGAAATAATAGTCATTACCAATTGCATCTTGACCAAACTCCAGGTCAAGGAACCAGAACAGATGTCAGCTTCTGAATCTCAAGAGATAGGCATAGGGGGATACTCCTGCAGAAGCCTAGTACATTTTCACACTTAACACTTGCACAAGGAGCTTTCAGTACTCCCATTGTTGAATCTCATACACATGGGGTGTTAAGTACTCTTTTTGCAAGAATAATTCTATTGCATCCAGTTTTAGCTCCCTGCACAAACCATTAGGGCTCTCCTATGAAATTGAGAAAGTTATTAAAAAATTTGAGAAGTTGTTGGAAAATCTGACAGTCTTTTGAAAAGGGATCCAATACTGTAGCACTTCATCATGGTTGAAAAAATGAGAGAGGATCACTGTCATTTAATTTATCAGACTAATTTTCACCAGCGTAACAACTGGCACCATTCTTCAGAAAAACTGTCACTGAGTTTTGAACATCAGTATTATTGCAACAGCATTAACAAGCAAGAGAGTAATATTTGTCTCAGAACATAATGCCACTTTTAACTTATTGCTGCAAGACATCATTTACCCAGTACACATTTACTCACCAGAATTCTCATTTTGTTCCCTTGAAGTGTGACAGGATTTTTTCTGTTCTTTGGTTTTATAAATCCCTAGAATAAAGGATTAATACTATATTTAAGTAACTGTCTTCATTTGCATGCATTACACTGATGCAACTCTGTTCAGACCTATGAGATCAAGCAATTGTTTTTGCAAGAATGCAGTATGATCTTCCTTTTAGTGGAAGATGTCCTTAGTCCCAACCCAAACCATTCTGTGGTTCAATGGTATTTGATTAACACCAAACTGGTAACTGCAACAAGATACTAAAGAATCCCAAATTTGTAATGGAATTTTTCTCTTAAATTTTCAATGTAAGTTTGCTCCCTTTTACTGAGACTTAATGGACTGACATTCCTTGTTAAAAGACTGAGTAGCAGCTGTGCTGCCTCAGGACGAGAAACTACTCTGCTCCTCAATAAACATTTCAGTAGTAAATTATAGGGTATAATGACTAGACGAGATGAAGCAGAAGCTATGCACAGCCTTATTCTTTATAAAGAATATCAGAGAAATTAAACCAAGAGAATAGAGCCAAGCGGTTTTCAGTTGTTAATTTATAGTCCAAGTAATGATAATAGGGACCGTTTCCTGCTCTACAGTAAACTGAAGGAATTTCTTTTACGCATTTAGCATAATTTTCTTCCACTCCCATTATAGATACTATCATATTGCCAGAGGATAACCAAACTTAATAGGGAGTAGATGAAACTCCATGAAAATGAACTTGAAGTGGCCAATAACATTAGTAAGGATAAAAATTTAATGAGATAATAAAAGCAAACTACCAGTAACATTTAGGCAATAGCAACAACAAAAACAACAAAAATGCAAAATATTCTGAGACACTTATTAGCACAGATCTTATCAAAAAATCAGTAAGAACTCTCCAACGACAGCAAGTCTTAATCCCACAGATGGTAGCATCATCCCTTTTGCTCCTCAGCCAAGCCCATAAACATTTTTCAGACAGCTAGCACACTTTATCTTATCAGATAAGGTAATTCATTTTCTAGACAAAAGAAACAATGAAAATCTAGTCTACTGGACTTCACTGAAACCCTTGATACGGTGCCATAACGGAAGTTATTATTTCAATTGGTAAAAATGGAGATTAGCACCGGGACTGAAAATCAGACAGGGGACATAACTACTTATTGTGTGAAAGTACTGATAAGATGAGACCTGCCAGGAGTTTGTTAGTACAACTCCTGGAGAGTTCAGTCTTGGAGCCAAATAATTTTAATTTTGTGGCATTTTGGAAGAATTTGCTAGTGAATTTGCCAGCAGCCTAAGTGCAGTGGAGGGGTGGAAAGATGGGGGGGGGGGGGAAAAATCAACAATGCTAAGGATTGACATGATAGAAAAAAAAAAAAAAAAGGGTGTGTGTATAAGAGCAGAAAATCAGGAATGGGATTAACGTAGGCTTCTGCTGTGAGAGCTCTTCAGATGGAAGTGACAGAGGCCAGAAAAGTCCAAAGAGAATGCGAACCTCAGCAATTTATGTCACCCAACTATGGACATATGTTAAGAAATATCTAAAAGGGACAAACATTAGTGTCCAGGTAAAAGACACTAGAAAGGCCTCTCCTGGAAGACTGCCAGCCAAGCTCATAAAACATTTATTTAAACCAGAACAGAGCTACCAGAACAAATAAGAGAACAGAGAGTTAGGACATTAAAACTGGGTGGCTTATTCAGCCTAGTTAAAAGTGGAAGAAGAGAAAGGCTGAAAATAACTTTTTTTTTTTTTTTTTTTTTCTCTCCTCAAGAGGAGTGATTAATACTAGCAGGGAAAAAAAAGCCATTCAAGGACACTTGTGGAATGGGCAAAAATCAGTGCCAACTGCAGGTCTTCATAAAGTTATCAGGGATTTTGGGCCCAGTCATCACACATACTGCTTCCATTTCTTTTTTTGTTCATTGGTTTATTCTTACTACGTGTATCGATTGTGTTTGATCTTGCAGGTTTTTTTGTTTGTTTGTTTTAATTATTATTAAAAACTTGCTCAGTTAGCAGCAGATTCAGATGCCCAGAAGGTACAAGAACAGTTCTACAATATACACTGGTTTTCTATATGGCATCTGACCAAACGGGGTCAGATTTTGTTTTCAGTGCAGAACAGCAACAAAAAATATTTTGGAGCCTCTACCCAAATGAATAAGTAAACATCTTCAGTATAAACACTGCCAGTTTAAGCACTCATAAAAACATTGAGCGAATAAAAGGAGACCCCAACATAACAGTTTCTCAGTGAAGTCACTAGATGATGCCAGTACAAAATGGTGAAAAGACCTGGTTGACTAAATCTCATCATAATTCAGAAAACTAATGCTCATAGTTATCTTAAGCAAAGTTCAGTTTAACTGAGGTGAAATGTAACAAGTTTTAAAGAGGAATCCCTCGAGACAGTAGTGTCATGGAGATGAAGAGATTTTTAATACACTAGAAGTAAATGTGAACTAAATTTAGTCTCCAGCTAAATAACTATTCCAGATAAATTACTTTAAAATGTAAATACATCCCAGAAGACCATAAAGAAGACAAGATGGAGTGGTGGCAGACATATCAAACTGCTAAGCCCAAAAATGTAAATCAGTGCACTCCAAAATTTAAATCAATTTTTGTTCCACCTACTCACTACTGAACTGTTTTGTTCAGGTTTTTTATGTAACTGCCTAAGAATACTGAGCTTACATTTCAATAGGTGCTAATTATGCCAAAGCCTGTCATATGAGAACAGATATCAATATAGATATGTTTACACACAAAGTAAAATAAATAAATAAATAAACAAACAGAATAAGAAAATGGCTTTTTTTGTCATTTTAAACTTTTGGGCTAGATTCACTGCTATATGAATTCACTCTGCATAATTTAGAGTGCTTTGGGAACACACACAGCAGCCATAAACCTCTCTTATCTCACGTGGCTACCATAATGATCTGGTTTTGCAACACAGCAGTGGAAAATTAAATACAGTACAGTAAAGAACCCAGCATGACAGCTCTCCTGTACAATGACTATGCCACACTTGCGCATCATAGAATCATAGAATCACCAAGTGTTCCTCCAAGGAACACTATGGGAATAAATTTTTGTAGCTCCAGGAATTTTCACAGAGCTGCACAGTAAGGAAGGTCATTGAGAAATACATTTGGTCACAGGCAAGTTAAAATGGAAGAAATGATTGTTCAGCCATGATCAGCCAGTGATCACGTGGAGCATCTGGGTACCATTAAGTTGGCTTCTTTGTGCTTGATTATATATTGTCAGCCTCACGGTTTCTGCATAACCTTAACCTGCATTAATGGAGCTCTTTTGACAGATAACTGTTACAAACCAGGCTCAAAGTATCAAAACATGGCAATTGGTCTACATTCTCACCCATTACACCCACCTAATTACCGACAACAAGATGAAAGCAAATGATAATGAAGTATCATACCCTTTTTGTTTTCATTACAACTGAGTCTTAGAGCCCTGCCACTTGCGAGGACCCCACCATGCAAGGTATCCCATTAGCAGAGGGAAAACAGCTCTGGACAGAAAACAACACTCTGCAGAATGCCAGAGAGGGCAGTTCAACAATGATAATTTACATTGGGATGAAGCAGACCAAAGAAAGAGGCAGTTTAAAGGGAAAAAAAAAAATTAAAAAACAAAGAGACTGTAGAAAGAGAAATGATGGCCTATTGAAATGATAATGGAAGAGGTGGAGAAGACTAGCAAGAGAAGTTCAGAATTACCACTTAGTGGCACTTCTACATCTTTGAATTTTCCCCGTCATTCTAAATACTTTCAACACTTTTATCATACTAGTTTGGTTCTATTCTATTAGGGCAGAAAAAGTGCTTAATTATTTTGGATGGGCGGCCCAGCTCCACGCGGCTGTAATTCCCTGTAATGGCCTCTTCAGAGCAACATACCTTCCAATAGGACATAGTGTGACTAATACTAGTCACGTGCAATTCATTCCCTCTCATCTTGCTGCCAGGGGAATAAACAAGTGTGCAGGCTGTGTTTTGCATTAGTGGAATTTGGATTTTCCCACCCTTGCACACATTGTAGAAGACAGAGATGGCTGAATGTTGCATTTGCAACACAAAATGGAAAAGCTTATGAAAGTTTAATGCCCCTGCATATTTAAAGCTCATGACTTATCATGAATACAGATCATTAAAAATTCTGGCTATGAAAATGATTTGACTGTTTAATTGGGAGTAAGTAAATTATCTCACTTTCTATAAAACCATGGAAATAGTGACCAAGTAAAACAATAAGATGACAATATTTTCTGTATGCACAAGTGCTTATGTGATCTAACAAGACAAAAAAAAAAAAATACATCAATTCCATTTCTCATTAAGCTATTAAGGGAAAGATGCCATAGAAACAAAACAAGGGCTATAGACAGGTCCTCGAAGCCTGCAGAAACACTGGCACGCAGCGTTTCTGAATTGTTCAGCAGGTTGGGTAACAGGTCTGTCACCATGTAACCTCTCTTGACAAATCCAGCTCCTACTGAGCTCTCCGATCACCACATTGTTCTAACTGTGATAAGCTTAGGATATAAGTAAGGCAAAGCACCTATGGAGAGAGGTACCAGCCACATTTTTATTAAACCAGCTGAATACCTTATCTTAGCTGTTCTTTCATTTCCTGTTGTTTCCCCCTCACAGCCTGTTTTGATTTAACACAATTCATTCATTGAAGCAGAAGTACTCCACATAGGTAATGTGAAGTTTATAAGACATAAAATGCATGTGCATGCACGTGTACATGTACACACATGCACACTTGCCCATTATTCCCACATCATCCATATCTGTAGTCTAGACAAAGCTACAAGAGCCAGAAGTGGGGAACAGGAAAGGGGGAAGAAAAAAAAAAAAAAAAAAAAAGGTGAGGATTGCATCAGTGTCACCAGAGCCTAAACTGGGAAAAAAAAAAAAAAAACAATGTAAAATCTTGTACATTTCTCACTGAGCTGGGATATGACCTTCTATCAACCCTGGTCCACAAAGACTCAAAAGGTATTAAATCACCTCTGTGGCAGGAACCCAGTAATTAAGAGCCACAATCCCATAAGAATTAAGTTGATGGGCTAATTTGCCTTCCGGCTGCAGAAGGGCATGCTTTCAACTGCAGGGTCTGAGCAGCAGAGGCTGATGCTGTGCCACAAACAGCTGTGATGAGTCTTACACAAGAACGTGGTGGTGCGAGCAGTAGTAGAAAGGCTTCCTGAGAATGGCTTAACGTCCACAGAACAAACCATCATCCATTTCTCTGCCCCTTGGAAATGGAACAGCAGCAAACCGCATAGGGGGTGGAGGGCACGGTTATAAAGGCACGCTCATAAATTACTCTAAGTACAAGCTTGGTAATGGAAAATGAATTATTATTTTTTTAAAGTCACTTATTTTCTATTTATTTCTTTGATTTACCCTGCTGGAAAAATAAAATAAGCAATACAATTTCCAAAACCACAAGACTTTACCACAGACCATCTTGTCTTTATACTGGTATCCAAACGCAACAGGCATGGGATACACCCCTTCATCTCTTTGGGTGGTAAATTGTTACACGGTCCATGGAAAACAAAAGGAACAGATGCAAAGAAACAGAACTGCAGTCCCTCATTTTGCAGGTTGGATGAAGCAGTCCCATCCCCACAGCTCAGCCTAGGGAGCAGCTCTCGCCAGGAGGGTGTTGGTGTGAGTGATTGACAACCACACTGTGGTAAATCCACATTAACACTTATGGGTTGAAAGCAGCCAGGTTGACGAGAGCCTCACAGTAACAAATGAGTCAGATTTGAATGGATCCTAATTGAAGACAGCAGCATGGCTGGACATTTTGCACCAAATGTGCTGGCCACCTGCACGCAGGGTAGGAGAATCATTAGGCATGGCTCTGCTCATCTTGAAAAGAGAATAATTCCCAGACGCCAAGCAAGTCCATGAACTGAATGACTCCAACTAAGTGCAGCCGTAAGATCTCAGGCACATTTTAGTGGAACATCACCAGGGTATAAACACCACAGTTATTACAGAATATGTAATCTCTTACGTATGGGTTTATGCACAGGGGATAAAGCTCTCTTGAAACCAATTTAAAATCAAGCCAACTTGTGGCTAAAAAACAGCCAGTATTCCAAATTTGATTGCTGTTATTTTACATAGGACTTAAGGAACTGTAATTGGTTTTTTGGTTGATGTTCTTTTAACAGCAGAAAGAACTGGGCTGTATTTGACACAGTGCCTTACTGTCTTGTTCAGTCATTTGTAGTGGGGACATTATTGGTGATAATTTAGACATCTTCCAGATGCGAGAGATGTTCACTCATTTCTAAGATTCCTGTGTTGTGCCAAATACACTCAAATAGAAATTTATACCAGAGGGAGCTTTATTTATCATTTTCCAGTAAAAGAGATTAAAAAAAAAAAAAAAAAAAAAAAAGTGAAAGACATTCAGCAAAGACAAAATGACACACATGGCTAAGAAAAAAGAAAGTGATTAACTTGTCACTCCATAGCCCCAGTGCAGGAGAAATTTAAAGTTGGCAATTGCATCCACTTTACGACTTTTTTTTTTTTCTTTCCCCTCTGTGAACTTAATTATTGTATTTACTACAAGCATTCTGTTAAGGTTTTGTATTTATATTGCTTTACCAGTTTGAACTCTGAGGCCTCTGGTGTGCACAAATGCATAGCTTAATTTCATCCTGTTACTGTGTACTGGAGGAGTAACACTATGAACAAAATGAAAATTATTAAGCACTTATTCAAAAAGCTCAGTAAGTATGTTCAGCAAAATGGCAGCAAGAAAGGTGTCTGCTTTCATCTGCTGAAAAACTCAGAAAAAGGATACAACTATTCCTTTCACTTTCCATAGCACCTCTCGGGCTGACTGAAGTGCAGTGCTTGTAAACAACATCTCAGATGTTTTAGAGCTTTACAGATTTCTTCCTTTGTAAGTGAGGTGTCTTCTAGAAATACAGATGACTTGTAGATAGTTCTCCCTAATTTTTCCCTTTATTCATCTCAATACTTCTACATCTGTCAGCGCTACTCAGACTACCAGTTTAAAATCTGGTATGATTTTCAAGTAAGTTTCAAACAGAATGGGGAGAGTGGAGACGTGGAAGAAGACAAGGATAAGGCCGTGGACTTTTCCCCAAGAGTAACAAATTGAGTTTTAGCTTTAATATTACTTAAGTAAAATTGGTCGCTGTAAATAACCAGGGACACTTCAAAACCACAGATAATTAATTAGACTAAAGCCACAGTTGCATAACAGGTCATTTGTGTGCTAACACTGAAAGACTTTCTGAAGTACAGAGCTTAAGCCCACATGAAATTCAATTTCTTGCTTGTTCAGTCATTTATAGTGGGGACATTATTGGTGATAATTTAGACATCTTCCAGATGCGAGAGGTGTTCACTCATTTCTAAGATTCCTGCTATGCCAAATACACCCAAATAGAAATATATACCAGAGGGAGCTTTATTTATCATTTTCCAGTAAAAGAGGTTAAAAAAAAAAAAAAAAAAAATGAAAGACATGCAGCAAAGACAAAATGACACACCGGGCTAAGAGAAAAGAGAGTTAGTGATGTACTAGTCACTCCACTGGTTTCCTTCCTGATTTTCCAGGCAAAACCTCCTTTGTCTGTTTTGCTTCTACCTCCTGGCAATTACTGCAAGGAAGATGCCGTACAACATGAGTAGCATTTGTAGGTTTTTTTTAAATGCACAAGAAAGCCTCAAAAGGATGACTAGAATAGTAAGCATTACCACAGATCCAACCAAAGTAAACTCTATTACCAAACATATCTGTAAAATATCAAGTCTTTTAGAATGAAAATGGTTTTGACCCTAGATCTTGGTTCTGACAAATTCAAACACAAACCAAGGAGTGTGCAGTGCTGTGCTTTCTAGATAAATTGTAAGGCAGACATGCTGGTTGCTATGGGAAAGGATCTGCTGTTCCGAATAGCTCAGGCATGTCATTTTTCAGTGTGCTACCAAAAAAATCCTGTTAATTAGAGATTAGTGCGCCCACAAAATCCCCAAAACAACATGCAGCAGGCGACCTTTGCTCTGTGATCCTCCACAGTCATTCCACAAAGTATACTCTCCAGAACTCTGCTTCAGACGTGAACCCACTGGAGGCTAACATACTTCCCACTACCAGTATGAACTGTAACTAAGGCTGAGGGTTTTCTCCAGGTCTCCATCTACTGACCACTAAGAGACCAAGCCGTCCTTCACAAAAAGGAGACAGTTGCGAGCTCAGCACTTCAACAGAAGCATCAACCTTCTAGATGTTATGATTCTGCTCTAAGGTACTTCACACCCATGGGAGACACTTATCGCTTCTCTTCTTCCATAGAGCATCTGTAAGAGGATCTAAGACAATACTTCGTGCTGCTTGCTTCCATTTTGTATCTGCCCTTACCTTTCCCAGTTTCCAATATACTTTTTCCCCTTTTACAACTTACCAAGCCTAGTCTATACTTCCCAACTTACATTCTATTAGAAGACTTATTAAATGTGAATATGAGAAAAATCTGAACATTTTAAGTGCCTTTAAATTCAAGATCTTTTTAAAAACTGCTTACAGCTTCACTAAAACATTCAGATCAAAATTACGCATAACTGTTTTTTAAACATGGAAGTCCTGATGTGTATTGTGAATGCACTGCTATGATCCCAGCAGTATTTACACTAGCACAAAGCCAACATACATACTATCAGACACCACTTTCTCATCCTATATTCTTTAAACCATTCATCTTCCATTTAATGTTTTAGTAATTAGTAAAACCTTTGAACTGAAAAAAAGAAAATAAGCATACAAATTACATAATCCACATAAAAGACAAAAAACATTTGTTCTTTCATTAGACAGACTTTCCCTTAGATGCATCTAAAATACCACATCATAAAATGTATGCGAGAAGGCCTTTTGCTGCATGAACAGTCCTTTTTCTTTTTCATCCTTTATTTGCATAGGCAACTGGTTTCTCTACAAACCTCTTGTGTAAACAACCTGTTAGACTGCTCCCAGGGAGCACTGAGACATTCACCCAAAATATAATACACTTTCATCATATGTTCCAACTCATCCAAGAAAAGTTAGGAAGCATTGAAGACACCAATCTCATCTGAAGCTAATTACTGACAACTAGCTTAATACTGCCTATAGAACTCATCATCTTTGATTTTCTTCATTAAAGAATAGCCTAACCAGTTCCCATGTTTTTCAAAGTATTTCTCAAAAGTGCTACATAATTTAGCGGCAATGAATTCCAGGTCATGGATTTCTGAGAATTTTTGAACTCCATAGCCCCACTAGACACCAGGTTTAGTCATAACTCTGTTGAAGCAATGACTGGTCAAATATTTTAACTGGATTTAGTTTGAAGTATATGTGTTAGTATTACAGTTACTAGAAAAATAATAAACGTTGATTAGACAGTTAAGACTTCAATTATTCTTAATTGCTCTTAATATTCTTAATTGCTAATATTCTTATATTGCTAATTATTCTTTAATTATTCTTATGGTGTATTCTTGGCTTTGTGTACTAGGTGGTGTTCCTGGAACAAGATCTTTAGTGCAACAAACTGGTGAGAATCAAGGAATTCTGTAACTGAGCTGCAACAATTTAGTGACAGTAACATGTTCAATGGCTCATCAAATAAAAAGTAATTCCTCTTTCGAAAACTGTCCAAATTGCCTTTGAAGAGTCAAGAGTATTCACAGCGGGGAATATTGCCAAGAACAGGATACATAGAGAAGTAAAACTGTTGACACCAACTTTTTGCTGCTTCCCAGCCTCAGAAATCGCGATATTTCAAAAAAGAAGAATTTGAAATCAATACAAAGCACCCTTTCAGACAATGCTCAAATCCCAGGCAGATGACACGTATCACAGAGCACCATTAACATATGTTGCTCATAAACTATTCCACTACCAGCTCATAGTTGGAGAGGTTTATGGTATGTTCTACATGGAGTTATCTTGTCTCAAGGTATCATACACATAGATCACAGTAACAAGATCCACACCTAAGAAAAACCATCAGTCCTAGAGCCAGCTGCAGTTGCAAGCAACAGTAAAGAAACGCTATTTCCAACACATCCAAGCTCCAGAAGTAAGGGCTCCATGAATTTCTCGAGGTTGTGTCTCTAAACAAGTGTCACACGCTCAAAAAGAGGCATTAGCCTCAACCTCTATACACAGTTTTTTGTTTGTTTGTTTTTAAATCTTTGCTCTGTTGAAGGCTGAATATCGTTACTAGCTTTTCCACTCCCCAGTCTTCTCCAGACAAGAGAGACTATCATCCTGTACAGCACCTGAGAGACTGTGACAACAATAGAATCTAGCCAGACATAACACCCCTAAGATGACACTGTGGTCAGCAAAACAAAGGACATTTGCCATTTTAGCTGGATTTTATACCACATATAAGATGCTGCTAATTAGAAAGTCTGAAAACAGTTACATTCTAGCAGTTAATAGGGTTAGCAGAAAGCATTAAAAAGCTGAATCTATAAATAAGGAAGTTTGTTTAAAAAAAGGAAAATATGGTTCTGTACTCCTCAGAAATAATAAAAGCTAAGTTTAGTGGAAGCTAAATTGATATCTAACGTAAGTTTTTCTGATTCCAGAGCAGAAGCCCTAAACCCTCTTGTTTTCTTTGAATAAGACTTTATTAATAGCAGAATTGAATTCTTTAAAAATCACTCATTTGCTTTTATTCTGTGTTTTATTGTTGGACTAAGTTAAATCAAATTTTGACAAGAAAGGGTAAGATCCTTTGTAATAGAGCTACTTGAGGGATGTTAAGAGACTGTACCAACCCTCCCAGAAGAAGGGATTTTTGTTTCTGTACAGCTATAAAGCAAACTGAGAGCCAACTTCAAGGACATACAGGGAGGTACCCTGCAGGTTAGAGCATGGGAAGATAAGGAGGCCTGCAAGACCCAGTTGACATTCAAGCACCACTTCTTCCAAGCTCAAGATGGGTGCATTTCTAAGAGTAAGAAATCAGTCAAAGGTGGCAGGAAACCGTAAGGATGAGCGAGGAGCTCACAGAAAAAAAAAAAAAGTTACCACACTCTGTCTTCTTGCACTTGTAGAGACAGAGTGAAACACTGAGATAGTGTAGTTATCCATTTCAGCTCTGAAAAAAAATGCCAAATATTAATCATGCTGTTCACTCTCTCGGGTCCTCCTGGTTTGCTTTTATATAAATTGATGGCAATGGGAAGTCTATAGTGAAAGGAAGCAACAAAATATGCAAGAGTAACGCACCATGCAGAACTAGGGGAAAAGAAAATTTTAATATCCACGAGAATTTTCCAGAAAATACATTTTTCTTCATCCAGGCTAGAACACACACCATCCCTGAGAAATAGAAGAATGAAAGTAGAGGAAAACACCACAAATTAATCCTCACTGGCATATACCTACCATTTGTCCTTGATCTATTTCTAAACGATACAGATGATGAATCTGAATAAATCTGAATAAAGTCTGCTGAACCTGGCTTTACACATACCTATTCAAGAGGATTTCAAGCTGTTGTTTCACTTATCCCTTTGTGAGCTTATGCATCAGTCTACATAACATCATATACCTTTGTAAGCCATATGAATTATGTACGCTAAGTGCGACTTTGGAAGATTTTCACAGTGCACACTACTAGCACACTACTATATATTTTTAAAAACAAAACATTGTGGCACACCTTCCTCACACATATGTTGATAAAGGAAAAGAATTTTGTACTTGATTAGCTGCAGAAATATCTTGCAACCTCTTTGCAACAATTTGTTATGACCTCTCATAAATCAAAACAGTGTTGTTTAGCAGCCAATGAAAACATCTGTACAGAGGACAAAGAAATTAGTTCACTCTCACATACAAAGATGATTAAAATCAAATTCAGGCATCAATAATCGATCCCGGGTGTCCCTCTATTCTTTGACCCATAGCTGTCAGTTGTCACTGACATAGCTAGACAGCTAGAAAACTTTCTTGTTTTCCTTTTTTTTTTTCTTTTTTTTTTTTTTTTCCCTGAGGTGATTTGGCAGGTTTCTAAAGGCTTTCAAGAGTCAAATGCAGGAATTCATGCAATAAATATCTTTTTTGCAGAAGCTGTAACAATTAGAATCTTTTCCCAAGAATCTTAAGTGTTTCGTATGGAGTATTGTAGACCATGAAAAATAATGATCATGTGGAGATAAAAAACCCCTTGCTCTTTTTCTTTGGATGCTAGCTGTAAGGGCAAAAATTTTTGTGACAGTTTTGTAAGAGTTGGAGGTGTATTGTAAAGTCAGCAATATAGTTTGATCATTCACATATTATGCAGAGGTACAAATGGTTCAAGATGGTAAGCTTTTTTCTTTTCATAACAGAGATTGCAAAGTCAAAGGATAGTCATCACTGTATTCTTCAACTGAGAAGCAATAGTCCCACAACAGGCTTTCTTTTTCTTCTTTGGCTTATTTGCTTATTCACCTCTATCAATTCACCTTATTTTAAACAATCAACCTGTTTTTACAAAACTAATACACACAGTTAAAAATTAAAAGGGCAACTATCAAGCAACATACAAAAAGAGGAAAAATCTGTTAGGGATGTCTGCTTTTGAGTCAGCAAAAAGCCAGGAATGAATGAGAACTGCACTTCATTTGCTAGGTTGCATCAGTGAAGAATGATAAACTGGTAACTGAAATAGTAATAAAAATATTACTGAACGTTAAGGGAAGACAGACAGAATATTCTCATCTTGCTTCAATTATTCACATTTACATGAGCATTGTTGATATCTATGCAGCAATGTTAAAGCAGGATTACATTTATTCTGTTCAACAAACAGAACTTTTATATGTCAATAATGTATTTGTTCTCTGTTAGACAAAAATGAGATGGTGAAATGTTGTGTTTAATATTTACTTGCTAAGCCAAAACAAGGATGCTACCAAGTTGGAAAGAATACCAGTACTCTTAAAGATCACATTATTTTAACAAGTTTAAGTAGTGATGGCCTGTAATTATGAACATCTTCAGTCTTGCTGCAATCACAAGACTGAAATCAACTTACAGACATAACATGTGCAAGCGGCTGATTTTTAAAGTGGAGGAACAGGATTAACACTTCTTATCAGCTGTTTAATGCCAGAGAAACTTTCTTAGAAGGTGTCAGCTAAAGAATGAAGGGTCAGAACTCAACAACTTTGCCTTTCTCAATTTCCTGGCTTTTTTTCCCACCTTCATTCTAACACAAAATATACAAGCCTTAAACAATTAAAAAAGAAGTTATGGAGCACCCCTTATCCATATAACCTCAGTCAATCTCTTTGACCTGTATATCCCATCTCTCCCTTTGCCTGCTTGTCCTCTCACTTTGGCTGTAAAATTCCTCAGAGAACGGAATGAATATTTTCGTCCTAATTTTATGAAACGCTCAGCAAAATTCATGGATTAGGCATGCCACAAAGCACATCAACCACCACGATGCCACTACACTCATTAAGAATCAAAATAAAAACATTTGTTATCAGATAGAAAGAAAGTACTTTTACAGACAACCTGAGCAAAGAGCTACATGGCGGACCCTTGCAGTAATTCAGTCTTGCTTTTGTTTTGCAGCGTATCATCTACACAGACCACATTACTGGTCTGCAAGTTAAAAATAGAGCCTTTACACCGCGTAGAAATGAGCCTGAAAAGCTTATTCCCATTCATGAGGAAGTTTTACAGTCTTTCCTGAAACAAGAAAGCATACAAGTGAAAGAAGTCATTAGTTGAGACAAAAGCAACAGCCCCCAGCACACAGTGACACTGCAGTAAGGTTACAGTCACGCAATGCTTCCACTTGCTACAGCTGAGGCAATTTGTACTTTTCTATTTTTCCTAGAATACTCCACAGCAAACATGCAACAGCAAGCTGAACCCTGCCAAAATAGAAAATTAATAATGCTTCAAATTAACAGCCAAAGGCAAGGAAACCAAAGTTTCTACCCAGCAAGAAAGATACAGTCATATTTGTGTCAAGTGTACACAAAAGACCATTAATACTTCTGAATACTTTTGCCACATAGGCCACATACCATAACCTCATGCAGGCACTCCAGAAAACAGCACTAAAAAAGCCTTGCTGGAGGAAACATTCTATTACATCAGAAGTCACTGAGGCTTATATGGAAGAGAGACATGCATTTCTTGGTAAAAACACCCAGTTTCTCTTGCAATAAAGAATTGCATGTGAATTTAAACTCACAGTCTCCTAACCTCACAGTCTTGACTGTGATGGGAGTTTATGACCTCTTCTGCTTTTCAGTACCCAGGCACAACTTTCCATACAAATAGGCGGATTTTCATGAGGTAATTAAAATCTTACTGGAAGTGAGATTTTACATATACTTTATTCAAGCTTAAAAGCAGAGGAAGTCAAACAGACTGCAAGTTTTTGAGTCTTGGATAACACACAGTCCTCTCTTCTACCAGCTCTCATCATGACCCATGCAGAAGTTCCCTACAATTATAATCAAATTAGATTAAGCCCATGATCTTTATACTCTGATCAAAATACATGCAGATGTTGAGATTGCATGAGGCACGGAGTGCAAAAAATAGGTTGAGAGGAAGGGGGGGAGGGGGGGAATCACAATAGCATTATCAGGTAAAGCAGATCATCAGTAACCAAGCCTAACAAAACACCTTCTCTCAAGCCACTCTCATTTCTATCAGATTTTATTTACTTTTGATGAACTCTATGTAAAAAAAATACTGTGGGTTTCCGTGAACATTTCTCACAATTTTTTTTTTTGCCTGAATAACACAATTAGAATTCCTTTTTTTTTTTAAGGTTATCTTCTTCTGAACAGTATGCCCCATCCCTAGAGGCATTCAAGGCCAGGCTGGGTGAGTCTCTGGGCAGCCTGATCTAGTGGTTGGCGACCCTGCATACAACAGGAAAGTTGAAACTAAATGATCTTTGAGGTCCTTTTCAACCCAGGTCATTCTGTGATTCTACAATTCTATGATCTATACAGCATTACTCCTTGACTTTCACAGCCTTTCGTTTTATTATATAGGAGGCTTTCATTACACTTTTCAGTAACGGAGGACAAAAAGCACTACTAAAGTGATCATTAGTCCAAAAGATGACTGCAACACAGTATTTAACACGCACAGAAGAATTAGGTATGACTATTTTACTCTTTTTTCCTTTTTAGTGCCTAATTGCTTTCAAACTCCTGACAGAATTAATTAGACAGAAAGAAAATTAAGAAAATAAAATTGTACTGGCATTTGGTATTCCAAAGGCCCTGTTCTTAATTTCCTTCATTCTTTCATGTAATAATAGTTTTGGCTAAGCCTCCGGATACACGGTAAATTGGGCCGAGTTAGAGACCTTCCTCTTAATAGCTGTTCTTGTAAAAATGTCCAATTTGAATAAATACAATAGGTCCCTTTAGCACATAAGGTATTTGGAGGGGAAATCACAAAGTAGAAATTGATTAAAATTTTGACAAAAGATTTCTAAGCTTTAGAGAAAATAAAATGTTCATTCTGTTCTCTACTAAACTCCCCTGTGATACACTGTAATGATTCAAGCACACCAAGGTGTACACAGGGAGTAAAGCAGTACTGGTTCTCCTTCCTCTTGGCTTGTTATACTCAAAAGGTAATTAACTCTTGAACAGCCATGATTATATAGGCAACGGATACCATTACATGCCCTGCTGGAACAGGGGATGGCTTTATAGGTCAGGCTAGGAGTGAGAAACAGTATCCCACAAATAGCAAAGGGAGCCAGTAGAAAGTAACGTAACTGCTAAGCGCATTTCAACATTTAGAAGTTGATATGAAGTTCGCATTTTCTGAGTACAGATGCTAAATTTTTTGTTTCCAAATCAGTCTCTAATTGGTTTCAACTGGTACACTAATATAGGCAATGTTAACAAATTTTCAAAAGAAAATGCATATGCAAGTCTATGCAAAGCCTCATAACTCAGGCTCAGGAGCCCTCAAAGAATACATCAAAATCTTAAACTGATTGAGCACAAGTTATTCTCCTCATTTCTAGCCTATGCTCTCCTCCTCTAATTAATCTTTTCTTGCCCTATCCCATAAATTTATTTCTCTCTTCTGCCTGCCATTATGCATCTCCTTTGCTTTGCTTATAAGCATCCATGCAGCTGTTGAACCATTTAGGATTTTTTTTTTTTAAAGTAGCTCTGCACCTGAAGCAGCTGACATCTACCCCATCTTGCTGCTGCTAGAACTTCCACTGATCAGCGTGGTACAACATTCTCCAGCTACTTTCAATCAAAATGACATGAGCTACCAAAAACATATGATTTAAGCTACTTAACCTAGCCCAGATCCTTTTTTGCTTAACCAGGTGTACGGTCAACCACACAACCAAGTCAGCTGCCAGCTGCGAGGGATAAAAACCTTTGGGAGGAAGGATGTGATGAGAAGCCAGCAACAGTCGCACTTCCTCTTCCAGCTACATCTCCAACTCTCAGTCTTAAAAACAGCCCCAACCCCACTTTCAGGAGGTCATGCTTCCCTCTGCAGATTAACCCAGCACACAGCCAATTGCTAGCAGGCTGAAATCTGAGATGAGAAACTTCAGCACAGCTCTAACCTTACGTTGTCCCAAAAGCTCTTACTAGCCTCTGAGGACCTCCTCTGATTATAACTTGGCATTTGTAGGCCATCCATTTTCCTCCCTATACGTGTACCATCAATACCATTTGCTCGTTCCTCTTCCTAATGCTGTGTTCTACCCAGGTTTCTGTAATTATGCTCTCATCCACTTCTTCCCAAAGTGCTCTTGTGCTCAACTGTCTTGAGTAAATGAGTTAATTTGGGTGTCTTCAAGCAGCGGTGCCAGGGCACTCCCAGCACCCCTGCCATGAGCTGAATTAGACTGACAGTAATTTGAAATGAGACTTGCATTGCAAGTGCTTGTAAAATACCACTTCCTCCAAAGGTCACAATTATTAGTCATCCTTGAAGCTTTGCCATGCCGATACTGGCTGAAATTGCCTTTGTGTTTTCTTATGAACCTTCACAACATCATGTTTTTAGCCCCAAGTATATTACTACATGTGTTCATAGTATTTCAAATAATTGCCATGCTAAGATGATCTCCTTTTCCTACTTCCAACTAGGCAGAAGTGCAAAAGTCTCCTTTCCTGACTTAGAGATTCCCCTACTTTTGCCTCTATTTCTACAAAACAAATAAACAAAAACCAGAAATATCACAAAGCATGCCCCGAAAGCGTTATCATCCAACGAAGTTCAACATGTGCAAAAAAGAGCCTTTAAATAGAGATTCTATACTGACAAAATTATAGCCAGCAAGAGGAAACAAAAGGTAATAACATACAACTTATGAGTATTGTTACTAGCCACTGAAGGAGAGTCCAGGGTATATTTTAGAAGTTCAAGAACTAAATCTCCTGGTTATTTTACACTAGCACTCCCAAACACATCCAAATCGTGCCCCCAAAAAATTTTATTTCATGCTGAGGAAGCACAATGACTGTGGCTCTTCAGGTCCCACTATAGGACTTCCAACAGCATGAGGCCTGTGAAAAACTTTTGTTCTGCAAACCAAGGGGAAAAGACACGGGGTGCATCTATGGAACATGAAGCCAGGAGAAAGTCCAAGCAGAGTGAGCTGTGCAGGAAAAGAAAGTAATCTTTGGCGTGTTTTGAACTAGCACAGGTGTAGTAGTATGAATCCCTAGCAGGATTTATGCATGTGTAGCTCAGCAAATCATGAGGAACCAAATTTAATTATCAGATGGTGTAGAGGAAGACATGTCCAGCAAAACACATAATTACACAAACAGATACACTTTACAGATGGTGGTGAACTGCAGCACATTGTCACACACTTTGCTAAGCCAAAGCCAAAATCAGACTTATCCTTCTTAAAACGTTCCTGATGCATCTCTTTTCTACTATGTTGACAGCCAGAAGTAAAGACTAACAATTCTACAGGAAAACAGTTTTAAGACCTTAGCACACTGTCATCAGACAGGTCATCTCATCAGCTGAGAAAAATACCAAGTGGCTTCAAATTAGTCTTGCTGACTACTCAGGTAAGTTGTACAGAACAAACATACTCTTAAAGCCAAAGATCCGAATGATTTAAAGCTAAATGCTGTTGGTATCAACACGAATTATTTCAGACAGACAAGCAATGGGGAAGACAAATCTGTCTTCAAGCTTGCTCCCCCATCCAAAGCACCACTGAAATATCTTGAATAGATAGGAACTAGTAGAAAACAGAAATGGAGCTGTAGGGTGAAGTGACCGGCACTGAAGACAAGATATCCTCACTGTTGGTCCTTCAAGGACTTTCAGTTCAGAGCAGCCACAGCACAATTCCACTCCAGTTACAGTGTACTTCTGGTTTACTTGCAGCCAAATGAAAGCCTGCTCATATGCTGCCAGACTCCTCCACAATGTGCAACAATGCATGGCAAGTACAGAGGAGCAGCTGATGCATTTCAAAGCACATTAACACACTAATGCAAATGTTAAACAGAAAGAGAATCAAACCAAACCTTCCTCAGGGCTCAAAACCTCCCAGGCCACAAGATACACAGCTTTCTTCATTACCAATTAGAGGTCATTGTGGTAGGTTCAGGAATTTATTTGATAACCTCAGAATTGCCTTCACTCTGAAAACTAAGCCACATTTACTGCTTTTCTTGTTTTAGGACACTGGCTCTGGTAATTTTTCTTTACAAATTTTGAGAAATGGGAAAGTGTAGCTGAGGTGAAGACACATTGCGAGACTGTTCCAGATGGCCAGAGCTGTAGAAGAGAGAAACTGGATAACACTGGTGCATTCCAGACCCCAAAGGGAAAAAATTAAAATGAGTAAGTTAATGATAAATTATGAATGAAGTATGTGCCGTGAATATTAACCACACACACTGCGTATTTTGTGAAACTGTCCATCTCCAAAATAATAGCTTTGTAGCCACAAGACAGCATCAGTTTATTTAGGGGAGACGGGAACACTGTAGGGAATAGGGATCCTACAGAGCTAAAGAAATTGTCCAGTGCTATGAAAAACAGAAAATTATTCCTGACTTACTCAGCACACTAAATAACAAAGACATTAAATTTTTATGGCACTCCTAGGGATGGATAGAAGCCCATTTCAATAGCAGATTTAATTCTCCCAGTTATAAAACAACAAGATTTACACAAGCTCAAGGAGGAAAGAAAGCCAGTGGGATACACAAGAAGCATCACATTCCAGTACAGCATTAATTAATAAATAATGGAAGTATCTCGAGACTCCAAAATATGGGGGTTGAAGTATTAATGTCAGTAAGAGATATTTTTGGAAATGATACCTATGTGACTTCAGAATGATGTCCTTTAAGCTTTGGAATGAAACTTCCACATGTCAACAGTAAAAACGAACAGTATGTTGTCACATTAAATTTGCCTGACTAGGCAAGTGCCTTATTTCAGACCCTGTTAAAAGGGGGAGAATCTTCTTCTGTAACTGTTTGGAGACGTAGAGCAATGAACATAGGCAATTCTTCAGGATACTGTTTCCTATCTCTTGATAAAGCTTATACATCAGTAACAGATATGAAGTTGCAGATGTATACTGGTGTAAGTCTTGAAAGTCTGAATCTAAAAGCACTGCACTTTGAACAGCCTTTCTGGAGACTCAAGTGTTTGTGGTCAAACACTTCTCCAAACAAACATGAAATATCCCAGATCTACATCATTCCAATATAGGTACGTGGTAAACACAAGGATACAGCCTTGCAGATCCCCAACTGGTCACAGGAGAGCAAAGAAATCACCCAGAAACTTATGCTGGTGCCTTACTCAGGAACAGGATATTAGCTGCCTTCCCTTTTTCATTGTATTTACAGCAACAAAGAGGCTGAAATAACGGTGGTCAGAGCACAATGTGCCCAGATTAACAGTTGTGCCATGGAAACCAAAAAACCAAAAGTACATGCTTCCTACTAGAAGTTGGGCTGAGCTGCTGCTGGTAGGCACATGCAGCAGGGAAGACAGGGTGCAAACATGGGAGCAGTGGTAGATAGGTTTCAGCAGCTAATAAAATTACAGTTCTAACTGTAATTACACTGTGTTATAACCTGTAATTACAGTTACAATACTGAGAATTCCCTGAGGAAAAGAGAAAGTCTAATATGGACCTTCTGGCTTTTATTTTTCATTTTATTTTTAAAGGTCTAGCTTGCCTTACTCTGAATTCTTCTTCAGCTAGAAGATACTCCAGCACAGTGCCTAAGAGTATCACGCGCGACCTCACTACCAATTTTTGTTCTGTTTTAGTGTAAGCAGTGTCACTTTGAAGGCAGAGATTGAAGTAGAACGTTTCCGAACGTATGAAACATTATACAAGTTTTATCACTGACATAACTAGGTATAAATATGAATTATTAACATTTATTTTAAGAATGAAGAGTCTGATTAACTCAAGGTATGTATAGTTTATAGAAGGTTGTCAGTCATGCAAAAAAAAAAAAAAGCCCATAAAACATTGGAATATGTTGGTAGTAAAATCACGTGCCATTTTCAGAGGAAGAACTTCCTCTTTAATACGGCTTCCTCCTTACCCTGCTTTAAAAAGAAAAGAATATCTAGGTACAAAGGAAATATTAATTTTATTCCACTTCACAAAAACTTTTTTTTTTTTTTAATTGCATGTGTTTCCTTGAACTTTTGGAAATAGCTAGGTTATTCTGGCATCAATTCATTCCAAATGTCTACTTCAGTATGAGAAGATAATCTTTTTGACTTCTTTTTGTTGTTGTTTGGGGTTTTTTTGCTTTAAACTTTTACAGATATTTTATGGATATGCAGAGACTATTACAACTCTTTGAAGGAGGATCTCAATTTTGGAAACGGAATTGCACTGGTGGGAATGTTGTAACCATTGACAGCATGCTTTGCCTCTTGAATAATATTTTCCAATCCATATAAGACAGGCAGAAGAACGTTTATAGAATTTGCTGCTGTAATAATTTAACCTCGCTAGAAACAACACTGACTACAGGATGGACTTCAGTACCTAATGCCTGAGAGACTAGCGGTGCTGCACAAGTGTTCCGATGGGAGACTCTTTCACAGCATCCTGAACTCTCATCTGCTATGTCTTCTGGCTGCTGCAGAGATATAGGAGCCCTGGAAGAGACACACTGGAAAATCCCCGTGATGTACTTGTTAAAGATTCTGTTGTGTGGAGCTATTGCTATATCAGGGAAGGGAAGGAAAAAAAAAAAAGATTGAAAGCAAGGAAGAAGAAAAACAGATTCCTAGGCTAGCAGTATATCAATACCACTCACTGCTACCAGCCTGAAGCTGTCAGAGTGAAAACCAGCAGAGCCAGGACAAGCAGCAGGTCTCAACTCTACAGCAGCCTGACCTCTCTGTACTGTGTGTACGGCCAGGGAACCTCCTCAGCACCCCCCAGGAATGTGAGTAGCTCAGAAGGTCATGCATGGCTCTTCCTAGATTAGACACGGTGAACTGAACTCCCTGTCCTGGCCAGCAGGGACATCAGTGCTTGTTAACCATTCAGCTTTTCACCTGTCCTGTTGTCACCTTCAAAAGAAGTCCTGCTATCTAATGAGAGTCAGGTGGCAGATGCACAGTATGCTTGCATCCTGGCTAGGAGGATGCAGTAAGTTGAAGTTTAAGTGAGTTGAAACAAATGAGGTGTTGCAGCCTACAATACAGGAAAGCAAGCGATTAAACGGTCCAGTGAAAGATTATCCTCATCTGATATTTCCATACTCTTGAGAAATCCATCCCAACTGCAATTTAATGCATTTGTTGTCTATTCAGAGTCCTTACCAATTGTCTCAAGTATTTTTAATTGTTCTTTTAATAGCCCCATATCTTCTACTGATCTTTAAAAATTGTACACAAATACCTTGGAGACCTTAAGGTACTAAGCTGAAGCTTTACAGGGTTTAGAAATCTAGACAGCACAAAACAGAACAGCAAAACCCTCTAGCCCTCAAGACACAAAGTAACATGCCAAATGATAACAAAGGCTGCTCCAATAGCTTGAGGATGTACTTCAACGCAACACCCTTTGCTGTAATTTAATACAGAGCCCCAGCTTGTCGTAGCTGCCCATGGCAAGAAAGCATGAGCACCAGTCAGACCAAGGAGGTGAAGAAAATGACTCTCTTATTTTCTGTTCAGTGTTTCCGTAAGGAATGAAAAAGCCAATGTGCAGATTCATATCACTGCAATGCTTCCTACAGCACAGCAATCCTCCTGCCTGTTTTTTAACTTCAGATTCATATTCTGCATGAGACAGAGATACATAGCATCCATGAAACCAGTGCATAACACCCAACAGTTTTTTCTTAAACCTATACACACTACACAAAGCTGCCAATGAAATGAAAAAAGCATATTCCAACACATTGCCCATTAAGTCTCCTACTTTCTTAATGAGGTTTTTCCAAATCTTTCTCTGCCAGAGTTTGATACGTTCATGTTTGTGGACAGATTAAGCTGGTGTTCAGGATTGTAATTAGTGTAGTACTGAGGATGACATTCATAGAAAGGCTATTCATGATACAGTGCACAGAAAAAACAGGCTATTCTCATCTCACAATATCAGTTAGCCAATAGCAGTTTAAAAACGTGTTGAAAGTTTGGTAAAATTGAAGGAGGGATTAACTGTGCAAGTGGACAGAAAAATCATTTAAATTCTACAGAAAAATGGGAAACAGATGAAAGATATGAAGTCTATAGCTTGAAGGCAACGGTTAATGGCTGGCTTACAGGAATTAGGGATAAATTGCTCACAACAGACTTCCCAGTAATCTAATCTCATCCCTAAACATCAGAACTTTTTAACGATGGACAATTTCCAATGTGAAATTGGTGATTTACCAGGTTAATCATTAAGCCTCTTCTTCTCTTCTCATACCTACAGAGACCAAAGACTACAGGAAGCCTTCTGTCCTAATTTGTGTTATTTCTTATGCTGTTTAAGGTAAGGCTCTGCAAACAGATCAGAAAATTTTAAGAAAACAATATAAAATTCGTCCGCAGTTCTGCATTATTATCTTAATAATAAAGCATGAATAAAGCATGAAGATCCACTGTATATTAAAAAAAAAAAAAAAAAGTACTGTTGTAGTATGGAAGAAGTAATCAAAAGAAGTGTTATTAGTAAGTCCTCATAAGAACAAAATGGGAAATTTGGATTGGGTATAAGGAAGAAGTGTTTTACACTAAGGGTGGTGAGGTACTGGCACAGGCCAGTAGAGAAGCATTGGATGCCCCATCCCTGGAGACAGCCAAGGTCAGGCTGGAGTGGCTCTGAGCACCTGATGGGGCTGTAGGTGTCTCCATTCATTACTGGGTACAAGATGACTTCTAAAGGTCAAAGAATTCTATGATATTACTTTAAGTTCTTTCAAGTCCATCTCCTTTCACAGAGTAAGAATAATTCTGCTACTTTCTGGTGCTAAAGGGAAAAACAAAAAGAAAAAATAAAGTAGGGGAAGAAAAAAAAGGGAGGAGTTCCACACAAGGAGAGTGCCAAGATCTGGCGAAGTTCATCTAGTACAGGAAGTTTAGAAGGTTAGAGTTTATAGGCACAAATGGTCCCTCTCCTATTGAAAGCAGTTTTTCTAGAGAGGAATATCAACTGACTTCTCCATCAGTTATCCAGGATGACAGATCAAATCTTCCTTCATTTCCTTCCTCTTTCCATTGCATTTTGCATACCTTCTGATATATTGCTATTGTACGTAATAACAGGTGTTCTACCTTACAGTAAACTTGCTAAGGAAGAGCCTAAGGAAAACATCTGACAAACCTGAAGACATAAAGTTTCTGGTACCTTTGGGGAAGAATCCTAGAGGAAAACACTTTCAGTCTGTGCCTCCCACTCTCACTTGAGTGGAAAGACTCAAGGAGAAAAGACTTCAAGACAGGCTTCTCCAGGGAGCAGGAATGCTGCACCTGCAGTGAGTGCAGAGAGAATGCTTTATGTCAGTGTAGTTATTAAGACCATTGTGAACATTCCTATAACCAGTTCTGGTATGATTTTTTTTTCCCCCGCTGTCTTTTCTGCTATCCCTTTTGCCCTTTATCCTTTCAGTTGTTTGGGTCATGGGTGCAGTAAAAAGACGATCCTGCTGTTGACTGGATTTAAAGCCAGGCTATTAACAGATAATGCAAGGAAACTTGGATTAAATGCCAGTAGGAAGGCACCAAATAGGCATGTAACATTGCAGACGCAAAGACAGTAAGAAGATGGTGGGGACTAATTTGAAAAGCATTCCATATTAATAATTTCTTTTAAAGTAAAGGAAATAGGTTAAAAGTTTAATTTGCAGGATCATACTAAATAGGAATCACTGATTTCTTTGACCTTTCAGAAACCAAGCTGTATCAGAAGAGTGCTGATGCATACCATCAGATCAACTGGAGTAACTCCAGGGCTACTACCATTCTAAGCACACGCTAGTTAGCAAAATGATCTCCTGGAGGTGTAAATGTATCTTACAATATAAATACATTGTCCTAGAAATTTTGTAACGTTTTCGTTTCTGAGGGTCTTGCATTAGCTATCAACAAAGTCAAATGCAGCAAAGTTAGCAATAAATCAGACAGACACTCCTAAATGCTGTCTTATGAGTGAGTCAGTCTTTATTTGTTCTTTTCACGCTGTATTCTTAAAATGTCTCCTGTTAATGTTTGTGGCTGCCTTTGAATAATACAACATTGTTCTTCACTATGGAAGTGACTTTTCTTAAGTAAGTCAACGTGACCTTCACTTAAAAATTTTCCACACTTTAAGTCAGATAGAACTACCTGGTTTCCAGAACTGATTTCAGAAAACTACGCGTTGGATATTTTCTTAACAGGGACCTCAACAGGTTGAGTGCAGCTGAAGAAAGGAAGTTGTATAGACTAATATTTCAGCTAATGCCTTCTTCATAAGGCATCCAGCCAAAACATTCATCTGCTGAATTTCCTTCCTAGTTATAGGAAGATTTACCCTTGAGTGTTTGTAGTGATAGATATAGCTTTTGAGAGACCAGCTATCACTAACAGTCTCAAAGGTAGACAACAAGAAGTACAAACAATATAAAATCTGCATCATGAACATCTGTACTCAATGACTCTGCATGTTTTCATCATTTTGCCTAACTACTCATCTTTCTAAACGACTTTCAGTAAGCAGCCACCCTCCACTGGAGAAATTCTGTGTTCCTTGTGAGGACATGAGCAGCAAATGGCAATGGCAGTATTTCAGTTCAACTGGAATTTTGATAGCAAGTGTTCACAGCTTTATAAAGCTTGAAATTATTGAAGTTGCATTTCAATATAATTTGTTGTTTGTGTTGGGAGTAATGTTAAAAAAAAAAAAAAAAGAAAAAGTATTTCACATAAGCTGATATTTAAGAAGGCATTTCAGCCCTACCTTGTACCACATGACATTAATAAATTATTTCTAAAAAGCATCTTCTGGTTTAGGTTGAAACATCCTAACTATGACAGTTAAGATCCTTTCTGAATTTTGCAACAATTTTACACTTACTTCTACTCTATTTTAGTGAACTGTTTCATCGTTCACTAAATAAGAGATTATTCAGAACACTAAGAAAACTCATTTTCCTCAAGAATACAGACAAACATCTTTACTTGTGTGTGTGTAAAATTAAAGCCCTTATTAATGAAATAATCTCCTATCTTAAGTTCCTTCCACTTGGATTAGACTAAAGATGGCGGCTCTGTTTAAAACAGTTGGTTTTTTTTAAGCGAAAGTCTAATACACTTAGTAAGGCAGGACAATGTTGGAGACACTGTTAGTTTAAGTGTCAAATGCTTTTAAGAGTTGAAAGTGCTCACTCACAACTGTTATGAATTCAGCATATGTTATAAATTATGTGCATATAAAGTCAAAAAACAGATGAATTCTATGTAATGTCTTTTTTTGATTAAGATATTAATTGGCCAAAAATAGTCAAGATTAGGATAGGCGAGGCTGCTTTCTGGTTAAAAACAAAGAAAAAAGTCAGCTGAAGAATTCCCTCATAAAAAATTGTAACTGTAATGGCACATCAAAGTCATCTGTAAATCACACTTACACTGATTTGCCTCCCTGTCCCCTGAACACAGAAGTGTTGACATTCTCAATAGTCTACAGTAGCTAAAAATCTCGTATTCCAATGGAAAGCCACAACCTTTCCTTCGTGGAAGGGCTGGACAGCAACTGGGTATGCTATCTCAATACATTTTACTATTCTACCATCTTAACACTTCTTACAATCCCCTGTGTACTGTAAAGCAATCAAAACCCATATAAAAGGCCAATGAATATAAGGCCTCCACCCTTTTCTTATTAAAAATGAAACAGAAGCAAAAACAAAAACAATTAAAAAAAAAAAAACACACTCTAGTTAAAAATATAAGCTGCATCACTTCTGAGTATTTTCACTTTCCAGGCAAAGCAGATGATAAAAAATGCACACACAAAAGAAAAAAAGAAAAAAAAGCAAGATTACAGATGAGAGTCTTTCAACAGACCCATGGAGGTTTCTCTGCCAAAATCGTGGTGGCTTTAAAGTCCATTTGGCAATGAAATCTCCCAAGAAAGAAACACTAGTCAAGAAAAAACGGGGAGCAATGTTGTGATTCAGTCTCAGATAAACTGAATTCCAAGTCTGGAATGCTAAATAACAATGACCTGAATATAAAAGTCATAAAACTTTCTCACTAAGACACATACAAAGAAGCTCTAAAGCATTGCCATGGATGTACTTCATTCGAGCGTACACTGAATGAGTACTAAATCTTGTCGCAGTGCTTTATGAGGTGCTTCAGTAAACAAATAAATAACTTTAACTTCAAATTCTCTCAGTCAAAACAAGCAAGTAAAGCAAAGGCTCATACAGCAAACAAGCAAAATACAAGATACTTGCTCTTCATTTTCCCACCCCACTAAAATATCAAAGGATCTTGTTTATCTTTTCCAGCTGTTTTCAAGTGTTTTTGAATTAATTTTCCCTCCCCAGAAGCTGAAGTACAGATAAACCACATGGGGCAATCTTTCTTGTGATATTGTTGACTATTGTTGAAACCAGGAAATGCTAAAATATTCACACAATGGCTCAGTCTCTTAAGATCTCCACACCAATGAACTCTACAAAGTATACAAAACTATTGCTGCCCTCCATGCTTTGAATCTTCCTTCTAATGCACACTTCAACAGCCACTAGCAATAATGCACCTACTGGGAGCTGAGATTAGGCCTTTCAGTCTTGCTAAACACTTTATGTAATTAAGGATTTGAACTTAGAAGAGTGAACACTCTCTTTCTGAGGAGATCATAATGAAAGCAAGTGATCAGGGAGAAAGAAAACAATATTTGGTATTAAATGGTTAGCAGTCACACTACTGTGTTTATTACATGAGAGAGGAAATACTGAAAATAACTTCTCTAGAGGTCTACAACAAGCAGCAAAACCTAAAAATAAAGCCCTGATCAGCATTCCCTTATCTGAGCCACAAAGTCTCAATTATCTTAGATGCCTTCACAAAAAGGTCAAACTATGGACTGCTTTTCAATTTGATATACATTAGAAAAGAGTTGAAGTAGAATGTCAACCTTAGTACAAACAGCATAACCAGTTGATGAATTAACTGGTTTTTTGGACCTGAACATTACTAAGCAGACCAGAAGTCTCTTTCAATGGGTTTTGAATGAAACCCCAGGGGAGAAATCTTAGTTCTGCTGGACTGAGTAGGAGCTTTGAGTTCTTTAAGCAATGAAGTCAACAGTAAAGCAATGAAGCAAAGAGTCCAGAGTTTACTGCTGAAAATACTCAGAGCTTCTCACCTCCAAGTTCAGCTTTCATATTTAAATTCTCCCGAGCATAAGTGTAGTAGCCTGCCAATTTCAATCTGCACAAAGGCAAGGAGAGTCAGCCAGACTCCTTCTGTGCAATCTACTGGAGACAGCATTGAAAACCTTCTGTATCTTGCCTCACATTGTCTGAAGTGGCAGACCACCACATCTGAGTCACAGGCACAGCACAGCAATCCCTCCAGTCGTATTGATGGAGGTGCTCAGACTGCTATGATAAAGACCGTCATTTAAAAACAAACAAGCCAACAAACAAACAACAACAAACTACCAACACAAAAAGCACCAGATTTATAAGCAGTAATGAGGAAAAAAAGAAGAAAAAGAAAAGCCCTCTTCACAGAAAGAGTCAATGCGTTCCTGCTCCCAGGGAAGCCAACGATAAAACCCCTGCTGACGTCAATGGGAGCAGATTCAAACCTCAAGTAAGGTTAAACTTGAGGTGAAGAACTCAAGCAGTAGTTTGTGTCTTCCCCTTTACCCTCTGCAAAAGTGAACAACTCCATCTACTCTAAATCATTCCTGTGTTTGTCAGCTTCCTGCCTCTCCCAGCGTGGTGGGATCCATGCAGCCAAGCTGTTTATAGATTCACACAGACATGTGCATGATTTTAATTTTCTTCAGCTCCAGAGGAGACAACTAAGGCTTACTAGGGATGGTTTCTGATGCTACAGGAGTCATTCACTTTCTTCATATTTGGAAAAGCAGTGGTAACACATTCAAAGTGTAAGCCTCCTCTGGGTGTGGCAGGAGATACAGTCCATAAACACCTGCAAGAGCTCCTACAAGCACTGCTTACAGCTCTAAGAATTTGAGTCAGAGACTTTCAAAGACACTAAAACACCTGCAGATACAGGAAAGGATTGCATTAGATCCTTAAAAATATGAAAACTAGTAAATAGATAATCTCCTGTTGATTTCAAGACTTAAGTACATAACCTCCTTTGGCACAATTACAGATCTCTGTAAATCCTGCTAATCATATTTACACCAATACCTATTAACTGCACTGAAAACATAGATTGAGAATCTTTACTCGCATTAACTTTTGCTGAAGCATAGCTTGGCTCTTAAAATTCTGTACTGGTGGAGCCTCATAATTTGCCCAGTGATTGATCATGGACCAAAAGGATCATAGAATCTTTTGAGTTGGAAGGGTCCTTTAAAGATCATCTAGTCCAACCTACCAGCAATGAACAAGGACATCTACTGCTAGATTAGATTACTCAGAGACGGTCTAGCCTGACCTTAAATGTCCACAGGGATGGGGCCTCCACCACATCCCTGGGCAACCTGTTCCAATGCCTCACTATCCTTACTGTAAAATACTTCTTATGTCAATCTAAAATCTAAATCTCCCCTCTTCTAGCTTGAAACCATTTCCCCTGAAGACCTTGAACAGACTGATGCTACTAAGATGCTGACCACCGAGGTCAGAGTTAAGTGGCAAGTGTCTGCTTTCAATGTTTAATTTCAGTTCAACAGTCACAGCTTCAAAACTTTGTTTCCCAAATACATCAGTCCCACGTACATTCATTGACCGTACTGAATTGGAAGGAACCCAAAAGAACTGAATCCAATACCTGGCTGTACACAGGACCACCCAAAATTCAAACCCTTTGCCTGAGAGCATTGTCTAATCGCTTTTTGAATTTCAGCAGCTTTGGGCTACAACCACTGCCCTGTGGAGCCCTGTTTCATGCCTGCTACTCTCTGTTGCAGAAACTTTTCCTAATCTCCATCTGATCTTTCCCCAGTGCAGCTCCACACCGTTCCTTTGGGTTATTGTTACTGTCCAGAGATTTCCAACCACTTAGCAGGGTTCCAGTGATCATCCAATCTCCTTTGACTTAAGAGTCTCTCCAATAAGTGAGAGATGAGGCAAAGCCAGAACATCTTTGAGGTCAAAAAAGACATCTTAAATATGCTTGTGTTTGTTTCAGAAGGTGGCATTTCCTGCTTGTTGAGTAAATACAAGTCTAAAGGACTACAGTAACTGAAAAAAGAACAAATGAAGTACACAGGGAAAAAGGCAGCTATGACTACACTGACCGAATTTCCCCTTTTTCTCCCCTTGCACACATGCATTTTTGAGAATAAAGAAAGTAGATTTTATGCATAAACTGAATGGAGTCTTTCCACTCTTGCTGTCTAGTAATCTTTCGGTTCTGAGAAGTTTCTTATTGAAAACTTTAGTATTTCAGCCTAACATTCTGATTAAGTTGCCTAAAATATATGACTTCCTGAGTAAGTTACACAGTGCTCTTTGAAAGCATTTTTGCTTCACAGAGAAGTTACAGGGGTGGGCTTTTCCCCCACCCCCAAAATATTTCTTTTTTTGTGACCTGAACTTCAGAGAAAAATCCAGGAGAGTAGCTGTGCATCAGTCAGACCCCACGCTGGCTTTCCTCAGGGATGGGGAGCTGGCACTCCAAAGCCATCTTACACGACAAGTGGGGTCTGTCTTAATTACTAACAGGCTAACAGAGCAATCACCAAGCTATGGGGGAATCTGAAGATGATTAAGACTCCCCTGACATCAGTCCAAAAGACAGTTATTTGCCTCCCCCAAATTTCCCCTTCTTTTATAGGTGAATAAGAGCCACAGCTAACATTGCTGCCTCTATAGTAAGGCCAAGAACTAGAGGAAGAAATTGATGGCTAACCACACAAGCTCCATGGTATAAAATTTGCTCACGAACGTAAAGCGCTCAGTACAGTTAACATCCGCTGCTCCAACACTGTCAACATCTGATGATTTATCATTTAGTTTTCTCACCATTTCAAAGTCTTATCTTCAAGAAAACAGGGCAGACGAACATCCTGTCTGTTGTCTCAGTTCAGTACTTGGCTCTAGATACTTTTGGCTTATTCTCTATTAAAATGTGTCATCTAAAATAACACTGAATTCAGTTTACACTTTGGGAAAGATGGATTGGATTGCCAGGGCTCCCTGTACAAGCAGTACTGCTGGAAGAAAGTAAGCTGAAAGCCTCCAAAATATAGCAGTCCTCTCAGCTGTATTATACAACTTTGTTCATAGTTGAACAAAAACGACCTATCTGATACGGGCAGACTGTCACTGAGGTGTCCACCAGGAGACACCTGCTCAGCACAGAAAACAAAACCTGAAAATAGAGAACCTTTTGGCACACTGGATAAGTTCTGTACAGTCACATCAAAGAATATTCACAGGGAACTCAGAAGGAAGTCAATAGAAACTCCAGTTACTTAAAGAGTGGGAAACCACAATATAAGCTGTTGGCATTTACGGAAATTACAAACGTAAATCAAATACAGAAAATAGCACGTTTTATTTATTTTTAAACGAGCTTCCATAATCTGGACCATACACATGGCATGGGCAGAAGCATTAATTTTCACCTTCTCATTCAGAAAGTACAATTTATAGCATCATATTAAAATGACACAAAATGAAGATAACTTGTGCACTAAGTATTTTCTTCAAAGAAATAAATGCCCATAGATAAGTCTTCATAAAATAGCTACTCAGAAGGCAGTGCAGAGATGTTTATCAAAAGTTCATAATGTTGTCAGTGAATTGCTGGTTCTAAACTTTACTGAATATTTTCCAGCAACGTACTTAGCATGTGACCTTTCTGTGGCTCCACAGTTTCCCCAACTGTTTTCATAGCTCATAAAAGGTTTAGGAAGTATTTATAAAAAGTGCTTGAGAAAACCATGCCACAAAGAACTTGAGCTTCAAGTCTCAGCAGTCCAGCTTTGATTTAGTTCTCTTCGATGGGATTTCATTTTTGCAAATGCCCCACCAACATCTGCAGGCAGGTCCTCCTGGGAAAGCACTAAGACGTAGTCCAGTTTTACATATATTACTTGGCCAAGTTTCTCCAGCATGTGATGGTTGACTTGCCTCCCTCATGAAATCACACATGCAAGCTTTCCCCCCCACATACACTAACTGATGGTCACTTTCAGTGATCTGACCATGTTGGGAGGATATATTATGTCTTAAACACCATAGCAACATCTGCAACAGATCCTTTTGGAACCTGACACATGAACCATCAAACACAGAGAGCGCTCTCACATCAAAAGCCCATGACCAATGGCGCTCAACCTACTGGCCTGGCTTCTTCATGCATGTTCAAGCAGCCTATTTGGATATGCAGTCAGAGAAGTGTCACAGATGAGCTCTCAGTATACAACTCTCTGGAGAAGGTCTGGTAAGAGCACCAATGAAACACAATCATGCAGGAACGATGAGGTTTAAAACCAATATTCAACCACACTTAATTGACTGAAACCAACACTCACAGTGCTCTAGAAGAACTCCAGCCTTCGGCCACAGCCTTGCAACTTCCTGAGTCTCAGATAAGAATTAGTAATTATCAGTAACAAATGAATGCGCTTGGGATAAGGAACCTGCCCACAAGACGACCTTCCATTGATTTCCTGTACGTTTCCTCTAGGTTCCAAATTAAACACGACCAAAATATTCTAAAAAAATAGAGTAAGAAACTGTTCAGTCATATTCCACTGAGAAACTAAGAAGACAACTCTTCTGGTAAACTAAAATTGCTCAACTCTATGCATTTTAAATATAATCATCTTTATCCTCCTGTCGGTATGAACAATAACAGAACATTACTTTTCAAACCAATGGCCCTGTTCACTTGGCAAAACTACTTGAAAGAGTCAGTTAAATAAAAAGCAATCATAACCTATTCACTTTCTTACCTCTGTGCTTCTAAACTAGTTACTGAGATAGCTTGTGAAAAAAAAAGCATCAGTATCATGAAAAAAAAAGTGCCACCAATATAGATCTTGTTCTCTTTTACTGGTAGAGGTTCAATATCCTCCTTAAAAGAATAAGAGAAACAGTATGCATAATAAAAATAAATTATTGCATACACATAAAACTTTTAGCACAAACTCTTGACAATTGAACTTTCCCAGTTCAAGGCTGTTTTATGACACTAAAAAAAATTGTTATTCAATCCCAAGAATCACCTATGTGATTTCTAAGTGTCTAGTCAAGCGTGCACATTCTCACCCCTGTTAATTAATTATCCACTCTTAAGCAGTAAATAAGAAGCAGTCGTTACCCTGGAGGAAAAAGCATGACATACATATCAGGTGTTACACATAAAAAACAGTTTCAACTAGCTTTTTTGGTTCCCAGGCTTAGCTTGGGAATTAAAATAAAACAGTCACTGGAAAACAGCTACCCCACTCCTAGCTCTGAGGACTGCAGGGTTCTATAGGAGTTGCCAAACAATATATTCACAAAATCATAGGAACTGGAAGGGACCTTTGCAGATCATATAGTTCAACACCTCACTACAGCAGATTTTCTAGAGCAGGTTATATGGGAAAGTGTCCTTGTGGGTTTTAAATATCTCCAGAGAAATAGATTCCACAACCTGTTTGGGAAGTTTGTTCCAGTGCTCTGCCACCCTCAAAGTGAAGTCATGTTCATATGGAACTTTCTATGTGTCTGTTTGTGCCCATTGCCACTTGTCCTGTCATTGGGCACCACTGAAAGCAGCCTGGCCCCAACCACTTGACTCCCATCCTTTGAATATAGGCACTTATAAAATCCCCTCTCAGTCCAGGCTGAACATCCCTAGGTCTATCAGTCTTTTCTCATAAGGGAGATGCTCCAGGCCCCAGTCATCATTGTGGCCCACTACAGGGCTCTCTCCAGCAGTTTCCTATCTTTCTTGAACTGGGGTGCCCAGAACTGGACACAGACTTGGCCTCACCAGGACAGAGTAGAGGGCAACAATCTCTGTTGACCTGCTGGCCCTATGATACCATCAGTCTTCTTAGACAATAGCATATCTCTCTTTAGAGTTCAAGTTAACACAAAGTCCCAGGCTTTTTAATTTTAATTCTATCTACACAGCTGTAGGAAGAACAGGGGAAAATCAAGTGCCCCTTCAATGCAGTCTTCATATCACTTCACAGTAATGAAGAAATTCTGCTTGTGACATTTGTAGCATTCTCCTGTTAAAATTTTTTTCTTTCTAAATCAGTTTCACTAAATTCTTCAGAAAACAGGGGTTTTTTTGCTACTTTTTATCCACAAAAATGTCTCTTTAACACATATAACACTGTTTTTGATACTGCTTTACTTCATTTTTTTTTCCCAGTAAAGACAGCAAGCCTATGCTCTCACACACTTCCACCACAAATGGATGGCCCAACCCAAAAATTTCTTGTTATCTTGATGGCTAAATAGAGACACAAAAGGCACAAGCCCTATGCATTTGAGAATAATGTCCTATGAGAGAGGTCTGAGTCGTGGCAATACATGACTTATTACTCATGCAATGTGCAACTTATTTCTCTGAGCAGTTAGACACATACTGTGCTACAGGTCATTATGCATTATTGCAGTCTATATATTTGAGTGTATCCTACAAATGACTTATTTAACTTCACAGCTATTGCTTTCCTACGTGAAAAAGTGGCCAACACACCCTTTAACAGCTGCACACAAGTTATAGGCTCTGAATATCAGTATTTATTTGTGCTTTGCAGTTGACAAGGTTGACCACAGAAGTATAATGTAGAAAGCCTGTTTTGCAAGCAGGGAGAAAAACAGAAAGTAGCGTTCTAGGAGAATGAAAGAAGGCTGCAGGTTCCTACTAAATCCCTGCTTACAGAAACCATAGAGAGAATATAACAGCTGACACACCAGTATGTATGAACGTACATAGCTGATGGTCTCCATACATAAAACCTCTGCTTTACAGCAGCCAGTCTCTGAGGAGGCTTACATCCTACTGGACAAAAGACACACAAGAATCACACCTGCCTTCTTCAGTGGGATAGATTGGAAAGGTCCAATTATTTTCCCAAAAAGATTCCTCCAGGGGAGAGAAAAAAAAAAAAAAAAAAAAAAAAAGCAAGCTTACATTGAATCCTTAAGAAGAACAAAAAGCAGAGCAAAAAAACCACAAAACTGATCCTGTAACTTTAAACAGGTATAAAGAAAACCATTCAGCAGACTCTTGAGTTTATAGTAACAGCATGAGCAGTGTTTCCCACTAAAAAGAACAACCTCATTTGCGGTGGTAGCCCACTCAGTCCAGGATCCATTGTATAGCCGTTTCCTTTGCTGCCCTCCTATTTCCAGAGGATATACGGTCTAGATGTACACAGGACTATGCTCTGAAAGTCTGTGCCCACAGTTTGACTTGTGAGCTAGTGCCATTTTGCTATTTACGTCGAGTGATTATATCACAGGTGAAGACAATGTGGTACCAGCATTAAAGACAACAGTCACCAAAGTAATGTAGTTAAATTCCTGATCTCTTAATTAAGAAAAGTCTACTGGCAATACTACTCTTCTCCTCACCCAATCACCCATCTCCAGTATTGGCAATTACAGAGGTAAACTGAACATTATCGATTCTTCACCACTATCATTTCACTGTTTGCTCATTTTACTGAGGACTAAAAACCTTTAATAATATCATGAGAATATCACATCAATTCAAACACATTTGCTTGCAGTTTCTCTGAAATTTATTTTTGTGCTTCTTCAAAATACACATGGCTTCAACAAAATATAAGCCATCTAAAACTGCCTGAAGGGAGAAGATGCATAAAATATGCAATTTACTAGGCTCAGGGGAGTTAAGCTTCTCTTTGAGAAGTTAAGATACAGTTCTTCAATCATCATCATGAAGAAGGAATGAAAGAGGCAGTCAGCAAGAAACACTGCTAGGTCTGGACAGCTATTCACAAGAGGAAACGATCTTGGAAAGATTTTTGATAAAAGACATGACTTTATGGTCATAGTGAGACCTTTCTTCACACTGCTCCGTAAGTTCCTCTCTTAAATAAAAGCAGATCACTGAAATTTATATAATTATTTATACTGCATGAGAAAACTCATGTCTCTTTCAGTTTGCTTCATTACTGCAGCATTAATGTTGTAGGCATACACTCACCCATCTACAAAGTGAATTCACTATCATGTTGCAGCTATGCTAACAAGTTGCAGCAGAATGGTTTTCTTTTAAAGGTAACAGAGATTAAAAAATATATTTGTTTAAAGCAAATTGAGTATTTGAATAAGATAAAGTTACTAACCAAATATTTTTCCAAGAGTTTAAAATAGTTAAAGATAGAAGAACAAGTATACAAGTACCCTGGCAGAGCCAAAGCTTCCTGGGGGTACCACTAAGCAAGCAACAGAGTCAGCAGGATGAGCATGAATTCTGTTTGCAGTCCTGCATTCCTTTTGCTCCACTCTAACAGGGAACTTGCATCATCCCTTAACAACTCCTACGGAGCACATACAATTTCCTCCATCTAATTGAACCAGCAAGAAGAGCCGTCCAAGCTATTTGTTTGAAGTCTACCCAACCAATGAGCCTATGACCGTACTTGCAAGAAAGGCATTTAAGTGTCTTAACAAGACCAAAACACCTCCCTACCTTCTGAGCAAAAGGAATGATGTGCACTTGAACAGAACTCATAGTACTTTTAAGATTTTTTTATTGTTACTATTGTCATTAGTCATGTCATTTCTCAGCTATGACACATTTCAGTCATTAACTTGGGAACTGTCTAAATATTTTCTACCCTGTAATAGTATGACATGGCAAATGATGTAGAGCAGGGTTATGTCTTTAACCAGATGGCAGTGCCCTACTTAAAAGGCACCTTCTCTGGTTGATGCAATTATGTTTCTGCCAGCCTTGGAGTACAGACAGTCTGGTCTCATGTGGTTCCACTTCTGTGTTTTTTCCCCTTTATTGCAGATTCCACACCTGAATATGTAATCTTCAATGGTGTTGTGCGTGCTTGGCCAGAACTAAAAAAATTTATGCTTCAGTCTTACATTTCCCAATACATAGATGAACATGAAGGATTTACACACACACAGTACTTCGACCTCCTGCTGTGAGTGGTATTTCAGCAAGATGTCCTTTTCTGGCAGTTGCCGGGGAGAGGGAATAGAGGAAATTCCCAACTTGTTGCAGTGGGTCCACGACTACAATAATTTAAAGCAAGGTAATGGAAATATCAACAGAAATGACGCATGTCTAATTTATTTTATTTTTTGCCAGGCTCTATCATCTCAAAGAAATAATTCTCTATTTTTCGTTATATAATAATTCACAAACATATCCAATAAAAAACCGTTATCACGTTTTTATTAGGATTAGAAAGAACTCATCTTGTTTCTAGGAAAAACTATGTGAAATATCAATCAAACTGGAAGCATTCAGCACACTATTAGATCTAATGCAGTACCTAGAATCACCTTCTTTCACCTGAATAGATTACTGTCTAAATAATTACTGGTCTAATACCTGTCTACTATAAGCAAAATTTTAAACCAAGTCCAGTTCTTGTGTATTAATATAAAACAGACTTCAAATCTGTTTGACTTCTATCAAACTAACTTCAGTAAATACTTAACAAAAGCAAAATGTCACTCATATATCCTCTTCCTACATTTATCTGAGCTACTAAAATATCTGATTTTTGTTTACATCATTGTTAGAAATATCGTATCACCAATCCCAGTATTGACAGCCCTAATTAATGTATGTATCACCTATTTCCTTTCTGGGGAGTCGACAGGCTAAGGAAACATCCTATTACCATGCTACGTGGCAACTCTAAAAGTAAAACTTCAGAGAACATTATGACCTGGCTGTGTGTTACACAAAGAAAACTTAAGTCACCTTTTATGATTCCTCTGCCTGTAGAGGGGAAATGCTGAGTGATAATGGCTTACCATTGCTAGAGCAAAAGTCATTAAATCAGAAGCCAAAAAAAGCTGGAATAAGTTACAAGAGCTTTGAGAGATGTTTCTCCCTCGTATTAAAAAAAAAAAAAAGAAAAAAAAAAAAAAAAAAAGTTTTCTGATAAAACCGCCTGTCCTGAATAACTGAACACTGCTACTACAGCCACGATGACTTACAGCACAAGATCCAGTGTGAATACGGACAAGACAACCCAATTTTGCAGTTACTAGTAAGGCTTCAAAAATACAATCCCACAGAGCAGGACTGTTCAGGTACAGCCAGAAACTGGAGTGATACACAATGGCCAATGCTTTGAACACCTGATCTCAGCGTATTTGTGCATTCCAAACATAGCAAGTTATTGCTTCCTGGATGATTGCGAATACATCTGCATCTTTGCATTGTCCCTGGGGGCAGTTATAGGTTTCTAGCAGCATTTCAGCAATATTATTTTTTTTCCCCGAAATTCTATTAAGAAATTTACCAGAAAAGACCCTCCCAGGAAATTACAGAGGGAATGGAAACAAAAACCAAATCTCCCAGATGAACCACTGAGTCTCCTACTGCCAATAGGATTTAGGTTGCATTGGATTAGAATGTACTCAAGGAGGCTGAGACCCGCACCTATGATAAAGATGTGTGCTCATATGATTATGTCAGCTTACAGAGTTTTCTGTAAGAATACAAGCCTCCTTAGTTAGAAGCCATAGAAAACTGAAACAGCAAAGCAGCCATATTTACACCCACAGCCAGAGCTTGGCTATTGTTCCAGATGGCCTAGTTCATTATTTTCTGGGGTCAGATAAACAATATGACATCAGTATGCTCTCTAGTGTTCTACTCCTCCTGAGCATTAGAATCCCACTGGCACAAAAACCTGTAGATTGCATTCAGGGGACCCTCACAGGATAAGGAGAATTGTTCCCATGCATTAACAGGCTCTCAGCGCTGACATTTCACTGGCTCAAGCACCAAGTGTGCCTTTGGAAAGGAAAAATTTTAATAATTGCAAGGGAGTGGTGTATTAAAGGCTCATTAGTTGTTTATTCAAATAACTTTAAAGGAGGGTCTTTGCAAGAGATATGAAACTCATTTCTAAAGAAGTGGCAGTCCACCTTATGGTTAAGACAAAAAGCTATGTCAGAAACAGCTGTCACATCTGTCAGTGTTCATATTCAGGTGCTCATCAGTCCATAGCAATTTCCTTTGGTGTCAAAAACTGCCTGTACTTCACACAAGTCAAAAGGAGGTTTTAAATTGGAAGAAAACAAAGCAGACTTTTCTGAACTCTTCTGGAAGATCATGAGCACATCTTCACTCCTCTCTCCACCTTGAGCTCACTTACAACGTGCTAAACACATGGCCATGTCTGACCTTTACACACGCCAAACTTGTCTCCACCACCAGAAGCCCACCTGCAAGGCAGTAGGCCAGCACTGACTGCAGGCCCACAGCTGGTGCTTCTCACCTAAACAGAGGGTAACTCATATGTGGATACAAGGCCTATCGGGGAGACAGGGAAGCAATACAGAAGTGATGTTTGTTATGGATTCCTCCTCCCCTCCCTGACAAACTCCAACGAGGGAGAAAGGAATTCATTCGGAGCTTTAGCACAAAGACAAACGATCTCATTTATGGACCAACAAGCAGGATGTATTCAGAATGGTTTGGTTGCAGTGAATTGTATGGAAGCACAGAGCAGTTAAATAAATGTGGCTTGCCTGATGAGGAGCAATATTTCTAGATACACAACTTATTTTCACATTTCAGAGCTAGAACAATCTGCAAGTCCTGTCCAAAAGCCAAAATAACCACAAGTTCAAGCTGACATGGTGAAACACAGAGAGAAATCTTTCTGCAGAAGTCAAAGTGCTACATTAGAACATTATTTACAAGTAAAGGATTTTACCAGCTGACACAGAGTCCCATGGCAGAGTGATACTGCATCACCAAAGCATAACACCCAGTTCCACAGAATCTGAAACATATCTGCAGCTTCTTCACATAGGAATGAAAGTTGACACAAATGGAAATTAAATTATCTCCCAGAGGTGGTCATCTTCCCAGGACAGAAGTATGCACAGAAAGAATACATGAAAGAGTTCACATTCCATTGCTTGCACCATAGCTGCAACAGAACGGACAATATTTTTCTTCCCTGACTTATGTTTTCCCAATATTCTTCATAATAGAACTATTAGAATACAAAGAGGAAAAAAATGCAGATTTAAGCAAAGTATTATTTGTGGAAATGTGCTGAAATTGAAAATTTTGTGGTTTTGTATAAAGGAAGAGAATACTGTCACATAACCTTAGTGAAACATATGGTTTGCATTGATTCCCAAAACCCATAAATAAACACTAGGAAAATCATTATGAAATTTTTAAGAAATTGTTGGTGGGAATTGGAAGAGAAGAGACATGACAAAGGAAAGCAGATTGCCAGACTTGCAATTATAAACAAGCTGAGAATAGATACTTCTAAAAACAAGCTCATGTTTCACAATTATTTACAGTAGATGAAAAGCCTGAGGGCATTTATTTAAGAAAAAAAAGAAAGCACGAAACAGCACCATTACATCATTAAAGCCACCATGAACACTTCTGTACTTTAAAGAATTAGCAAGACTTGCAAAGGCCCCTTTTAGTGATTTGATCAGAATTCAAGACTGGTGTTAGCATGGATGAGTCCTACATGTGCAGTTGTTAGTATACACATAAACTAACAAACGTAGCAGAGGTGAAGAGGAGAACAAGTTCATTAAATTCCATCTTCATTTTGCTGACTTGACTGAATAAGGCAAGTCATCTGTATAAAATCAGACACCCATAATAAGGTAGTCTTAGGTAGCTGAATTCCTTATCTTCCACAATATTTAAGAAACAATCTTTAATGCATTAAGATTCATTTCATATAGACACAGTACTTAGATTCACCACCTTTCTTTTTTGTTGTTTTAAATCTTACCACCAATCTTTTAAAAACATAGCAGTTTCAGAGGCCCTCACTGATCCTGCTAGGACCACCACTGAACAGAGATAGCAATACACTTTCTAGCTCTTTTCTGCACGTTTGTCTATCAGTCCTAATACTCAGAAAAGAAGTTTTGCATATTCTCACCCAATATAATTTCTACTTTATGAGCTAAGACTGTTACTGGCTTGTCTAACACATGACTGTTGAGTTAGAAATATTCAAGTGTGCTTTCACAGGAGCTGAGTTTGAGAGACATCTAAGTCAGAGAACAAAAATGCAAATGTGGCAAAAGAAACGCTTTCTTGGTAAACTGTAAGCAGTATTAAGAGCTTGTTTCCCTGGAACCTTTACAAAAGAAAGGTTTATAATACAATCAAATTGCTTTTGACTGCTTCTATTTTTCCTTTTCCTAAAGACTGATGGGATGAGAAGAGAGGATGCACAGCCTATAACACGGAGCTCAGTTATATTGTAAGGTACTGTGGACTTGTGATTACATATGCAAACAGAACTTGTCCACCAACGTGTCTTGTCTTTGGCATCTTCCATGAAGACAAGCAGATGACAGTTCAGACAAATTCATGCCTACGGATAAATCCTGTTGCAGGACATCCTTCCGTCACTGTAAAACTAGCAGCAACAATAGCACCCAAGCCAATAGAAGCGTTGCAAGGGAAAATAGATAAACAGCTTTCTTCCTTCCCAAACTCTCCACACATAACCTCAAAAAATGTCCAAGAGCTACCTCAATCCTCCATTGTTTTGCAGAGTAGCTGGAGGTCATCATGAAAGGTGGATATTATATATTTTATCCCAAGTTTACTTGCTGGCACAAGACTGTTGATCCCGTGAGACTGGTTTTGTGTTCAAAGCATTCTCAAAGCTTTGTTTCCTTTGTGGCACATTCTGTATCCATCAACACCAAGCCACAAATTCCATCTTTTCCTTGTTAATTATGCCTATGCTGCTCTGCTCCGGCTTTGTTCATTGCAGAGCTTTGATAAATGAGCTTTCTACCCTCATCATTCTGAGGACACAGAGAAAAGTCCCATCCAGCTCCAAATTAAATGATGAAAATAAGGACACGGGTTGGTTTTCATATTAGAAATTGATGAAGTGTGTGGGGAGGGGGCATGGGAGAAAAGAAATTCCAGAATTAACCAGACCTGACCAGCAGCTCTGCCTTCCTACAGTTGCTGGGTCAGCCAGCTCTGGATATGGTTCTAACAATGAAACAACTTCCCAGTCTGATTTTTGCACTAGTACAAAATTCCAGTTTAAAGAATAGTAAAGCTTCTCTTACTCAGGTAACTTTTCTTACAAGGTCAACTTCTTTACACATTTTAGAAACTTCATAAGTGCTGCAGTAGGATCACAAGACTGCTAGGAAATGTCCTGATTTTCTGACAAATTAATGAGAAGCACCCAATTTACATTTAAAATTAACTTTCTTCTTAATACTGTACTTCAGCTACTACAGCTAGTTTATCTCAGCTCAGTTCTACTGAGCTCAACAGAGAAACAAGCTCAAAACTAAGCTGTAGGCTGCTAAGAACAGCAGTGTGTTCTCTCCCTCCAATGCCAAAGGAGCAGAGAAGGTTGGGGAGGGGAACAACAAGAATCGAAACAGTCCTAAAAACACAAGCCTTTGGCTACTCAGTTACGAACTAACAATGAACTCTTCATAAAGATAGCAGAGGTAGAAAACTGTACCATAGCAGTACTAACCAATAATCGTAAGACAGCAAAACAGTATTGTCATAAAGAAAAGTGATCTCAAATTGCTTTAGATAAACACCTTAAACATACATGATGTGACAAAGTATGTTTAAATAGCAGTAGTCACGTGGCAAAGCCTTTATATCTATTCCTCTATGAGGGAGACAGCAGTCCTCACCAAAATTCCAGGCTCAAAGGTCAGACCTCCTCAAGAAAGTACAAAATAGTCCTGCTCATCAGAAGTGGCATTTGTGAGGCAGTTTCTTTGTGCTCTTAGCATCTTTCACTTTCTGGTAATAAATCTCACTGAAATGTATTCAGTGGTACCTAGAGGGATAACTACTTATTTAAGTTCACTTTCTTCTTTTTTTTTTTTTTTTTTTTTTTTTTTTTTTTTTCCATGAACTTGTGAGTTTCAGACATGGTATGAATATGGAAATGCATCAACTTGATTCAGAACCAGAATCTCAGTGATTCGACTCCTTCATCATTATCCCATTCATCAGTCTGCATTTGATTTTTCAGCAGCAAGATAGAGTACAGCTTTCTCTTTTTTGCTAACAGAGTCATCTTTGCATGAGGTGAAAAAATATGCAGTTTTCCTCTGTACTCAGAGTTGCCAAGTACTTTTTGCTGCTGGATCCAGAGTCAGACACCAATTGCAACCAAGGCAGGAGTATCTTAAAAGTCAATTCTAAAGTGGCCATTCTGGAAAGAAACTTTGAAGAAAAATTCTGCACCAGAATACATGTTCTGTAATGTCCCAGGACTAAACTGGCTCACCTGCATTTGTGCAAATCTTGAAAAGCGATATAATTTGTTTTAAAATAATTAAGAGAAAGATGCAGATTTCCAGTGCGAACAAAACAGCTCTAAGGACAAGTGTCATTCCTGCCTGACCAGCCCCTGTGCCAATGACGTACACTTTGGCCATTAAGGCCACAAAATGTCTTGCACTCTCTATTGCCATTCCTCCTACACAGTTGTTGGTGAAGCCACCCTGATGTCAGGGGCCAAGCACTCTCTGCTCAACTGGAATTCTCCTCTCACCTTATGCTTCACACTCCTGGTTTCAGTGTCTCCTCTTTTCATGAGCAGCTCTTGCACTCCACATTTCAGTCATGTGGATTGCCAGTTGTTTCGGAGCATGCTTATTTCACATGCCCTGGTTAGTTTTACTAAGTCATTATTATTCTACTTATTTTCATGTTGGTACTGCTTGGCTGCTTCTCAGAACTTCTCTTCACCTACTGTGTCCTCACCATGAACAGGACACCATGAACATAGCTAATTTTCCATAAAATTTGCACATGAAAAAAATTAAGAGGCAGCAACAGAGCAAGGTTTTCTTTACTAGCTTATAAGAGGCACCTACTAGACATCTATGCCAGGAAGGAGGTAAGGAAACAAAACTGGAAGCTAGAAAACCATTATCTGTATAATACAAAACTCTTCAAAACAAACAGCGGATAGTTTCATTAAGTCTTATACTTATTTTCAAAGGCAAACAGATATGCTGGGTTTTGCAAGTACTTATTTGAATACATGGCATTTCTTTATTTTACTTGATCTTTGACTTCCACATACAAGAGAACTTTAACAGTTGAATATTCCTTTACAGTAATCACATTCATACATCTAGGCAGAGTATAAGACCAGCTAATCAGTCAGTATGGCTAATCCCAGGAACAAGGGAAGCCGCGTGACAAGTCAGAGCCTGCATACATCTAAGCATCTATTTAAGCATCTTTCCTGGTGCCTCTGTTCACCTCAAGGAAAGTCGGATTCACCCAATGCCTAAGAGAAGTGAATGAAAAAAGTTAAAGGGAGGTTCTTCCAAAATAAAAATAGACTTTGCGGCGTGCGGTGACTTGTGTAACATGCCTTCTGTTTCACTGACATGCAAGCCAGACACATCTGATACTCAGCTGTTTTTTCACACAAGATAGTAGGATTATATCAAACACTGTGCGGCTCGCCACACCAGAAAGGGAGGTGTGCCACATGACTTTCATTTGACCAACATGAATAAACATGTCACTAAAAGCTTTCTTAGGAAACAATCTTTATGAAATGGAAAACATATTTTGAAAGAGCGCCCACAACAGAAGTCATGGAATCATTGGCCTTTGCGTAATACGGAACATTTTCTGGGATAACTATCGTGGCAGTCTTCAGGACTGCCTACTTTTTGGCCTTCAAGTTACAAGATAGATAGATTTCAGACATTCTGAGTTTGGCAGCTGGAAAAAGGTACTCTGAAACACCAACAAAACTGAAGTCCAGATATAGTGACTAGCTATTGGCTTTTGTGCTGGCAGGGGGCCAAAATGTGTTTATCTCACTCACAGGAGCCATCCAGCTGAGGTCAGTGCAAAGCAGAGTGCACAGGACTTGGCAGAACATGTTGCAGAAGTGCACATGTGGAAACTACAGCCGGAGAAAAAGAAGACTCACAAAGCAAGGAAGGATTTGAGCTTGTTTCTGCTGACCTGATCGTGCACTGAAAGTCAACCAGACAATCACAACTCCCTAACGGTAGACTTTACTGCTAGCATGTTATTTATGGTTTCAATAACCTCTATCTTAAAAGGAACTCACTAGTTCAGCAGGACCCACTAACACTTTCTGAGCACCTCCTGCAGGCTAGATCCAATTGTTAAATCTAGAATAGCAAATGTCATTAAAGATTCATACTTCTCACAGAAACACCTTGAGATAATAGCATTTCCCTACACCTACAGTACAGGAAACTAATTTGCCTAAAATTTAACATGAAATCCCAGGCAGTTTTTGAGTAAAGCCAACTTCCCAATGCTTTTCCTGGTCTATTCCCCCCCATTCTATAAATTAGGTATTAGGTTGTTTGCTGTTTTTTGTTGTTAATTTCAGTTATAAGTATGTATAAGAAGTAAAATTGTGGAAACGCTGAGCAGGTGTATTAGTTCTTAATATTTTTGTCAAATTCATACATCTCTTCACTTTGAGCAGATATTCTCAGATGGCTCAGCTTCATCTGTAGTATGAAGGACCTGGAATAACTGTGTGTGAAAAAATCTGAACTGCAATCTTATGAGTTTGCATTCCATTTGAAATAACTCACAGACAGCAGGTTGGAAACCCCACCAGTTTTGACTTGTGGAGTGTTCCTATGATTTTCTCTCTCCAAGGGCATATTTGGCACTCTCCAAACAGACCTGGAGTTCCACTCTACAACTTCAGATGGACAGCTAGATGCAAAAAGTCACCTGCATTATAGCTAGCTATGCCTGCTACTCCCACAAGTATACATTCTGTTTAAGTACTTCTTCCAGGTTCTTACTTGCCTATGTTTTTTCTAGAACATGTTTTCCTGTTCTGTGGTTTGGAAGTGCAAGCTGAATACATCACAAGCTTCTGCTGACTATGGATTGCCCTATCAGTCTGGAACAGAGAAAGAAAGAGAGACAAAGAGGATAAATAGAGAAAGAGAATTTAGAGGCAAATGAACAGTTTCTACACAATGTAAATCCCATATGAATAATTTAGAAAAAGAGTGAGGAGGTAGAACTGGGAAGAATTAATAGTGCATTTATGGTATGAGGGTGAAAGTCTTTAAACTGGAAGACTCCACTGTAAATTAGCTCAACCACATCTCATCGACCACAGAATTGATACTTCATTCCATCTGTGGCTGCTGTTAAATTTCATCCATCCAGTCACAATATTGTCCTTATTTTAGCAAGGGTACGGTTATTAATATCTCAATAAACAACGCAATAAGACTTTTGTATGTGTTGAAATGTCTTTACTACTAGACCAATCTGGTGGTCCTGGCCTTTCTTTATATTATTTCTTCAAGAAAGTGTCGCTGGTTCAACTAAGTAAAAGCAATAACATTTTCAACAGCTTAAGACACACATACAATATGAATACGTGCTTTTGAGCACGTCTCCAATCTTATTTCCTCTTGGTTCCTCTTTCTCCTTTCAAGTTGCTCTAAATGACATCCTCTTTGCTCCAGCAGGAATAAAACTGGGGTGTCAACCATCCTGTATGATTCTGAATAAGACAGTTCTCTGTTTGCCCCCATACATGGAATACTCATGATCAGATGATATGCAATTCACTCACATATACACATGCACCCATGTCATTACCTCTCAACACTTTTTGCCTCATATGTAAGTGGTGCTAGAGGTGTAGCTGCACCTTGCTCTGGAGATCACTGCTGGGAAACCAAACACACCTGATCCAGCCCAAGTTCTCAGTGGGCAATTTTTCCCTGGATGAAAGCTGTTTGGCATCTCAAGTGAAATCCCCTGGAAGCTGCCATTAACAGTAATGGTAATTTTTTACAATCAGTTCCACAGCCTCTTCCTAGCCAATGTGATTGCTTTCACAGGTGGCAGAGGCCACTTGCTTCAGCATACAGTGAGCAGCTACTTTGGGTCTTAACTACAGTTGAATGGAAATGAGTTCATGCATTTTGTAGAGCTGGAAGCCTTTCTAATTCACAAATCAGATTTCTTACCTTGACTCAGTTTAACAATAGGTACAATATTTTTCCCCAGACAACTCCATCTTCTAAGACAAACAATAGGAATAAGCCCTTGTAAATGATGTCTTTCATATTTATTATGCTGTTCTAATTATCACATTCTTCCCTATATTCCAAAAACTCTTTCATCCTTGCCACATGTTACTGATACCAGCATAAATTACATCTTTCTAGGTGGGAAATTACACTATTTATAAATAAAAGACAACAATAATAAATTCAAGGACAAAAATGCAAGAATTTTCCATGATGCTCCTGAGAAACTGACAAAATCGTCTGAAAACTGCAGATGTTTTTCCACCAAGTTTTCACAATATTTGTTTTGATTTTTTTAAAAAATCATGTTGTTTTCCTGTTGTAATTTCTGTAAAGCATATGTGACATCTAGGGCTAAAGGGCTTTAAGCTGATTTTGAAAGCTTAGTATTTATGCTAGGATCCATTATGCAAAGAACGTAATCACCTGGGAGGAATGCTGTCCTCACTGTGCCTGTGACAGGACAGGACCTTGAGTTTAGTACATCTACTGCTTTGTCCCATGTGGCTAATCCTTTGCTATTGGAAAACACAATGGACCAAATCAGTTGGCCTTACAAATTTCTATTTTGTGCAGACTAAGGCCATTAATACATATGCATTAGCATTAAAGAAAATTTGGAGTTCACAACCGCATAAACACGGATTCTATTTTTAAAAGCTAATTCCTTCTCATAAAATTCACAAATCTGCAGAAAAGTTACAAACTGGAGCAGATACAGGTTAGCCTATTGTACAGCCAAGTTACAGTCAATGTTGAACTAAACCATTTTCCTCCACCATAGTCCTCAGAATAGGAAGAGAAAAGCCGTTGCCTACATGCCCAGATGGTGAGAGTACCAACTATCTTAAATGCCTTCTCTCTGCCTGCCAGTTAAGCTTCAAATGATTTCAATAAGGGGCTGAAAAACCTCTCGTGTTTTTTTCAGTCTGTATTCCCAGGTTTCAAACACATCTACAAAACACACACACTGCACAAAACTGGGAAAAAAACGGGAAAACCAAAGCTATATGTTATGCAGTTATGCTTTCAAATTAATATGCTGCTGGAAGCTAGACAGGAAAATAAGGTAAATACTTCAGAACTTATGAATAAACACTGTTAGATTTTTACGTCAAAGGAAAATGTCATGTAGCGCCAGTCTGATAAAGTCTGCTACTGATAAAGTGAAATACGTTTAAAAACTCTCAATGATTCCCAGCATTCTGGGAACCTTCAAAGAGCTGTTCATTGTTGGACACAATTCCATTTGTTGACCATTGTTGGGGCTTCCAATGCCCGTCAATCATCTGACTTGACTTCTTATAGGAGAAGACAGGATAGGACAAGAAGAAATGGCCTCAAGTTGAACCATGGGAGGTTCAGATTGGATCATAGGAAAAATTTCCTCTCAGAAAGGGTGAACAAGTATTTGAACAGGCTGACTGGGGAAGCAGTGGAGTCACTGTCCTGGGAGGTATTTAAGGAAAGGGTACGCACAGTACTTAGGGACATGACTTAGTGGGTAATGTCAGTGGTAGGTAGACCAACTAGATGATCTTACAAATATTAAGGCTGGAAAAGACCTCTGTGATTGTATAAATGTATTGTTTTATAGTGTTACCTTAGGGAAGTGGAGTGATTATTACCACATATCAATCACAGAAATATTCAGAAAGAGAGTAGCACACTTCCTGTAGGCAAAATGCAACACAAATAATGATAATTATTCTAGGCCCTCAGGCATTTTTCATTACATTTTATAGAATCATAGAATCCTTAGATTTGAAAGGAACCTTTAAAGGTCATCTAGTCTAACTCCCTTGCAGTGAACAGGGACATACACAGCTAGATCAGGTATCTCGTTTAAGAGCTGCCTGAATGATTTAGATACCCACGAATTTTCAAATGTGCTTGGCATCTCAAATGTTATCCAGAAATTCCTACTGACAGCTCATAGGCCATACAAAAAGCTAAAATGTACAGCAACTTATTGCCATAAGCAGACAGTGGGACAAAAATAGTAAGCTAATTTAAGAAGGTGGACAATACATCCAGAATGATGGTATATTTCATTCTCCAGTGTAAATCTGGATCCCAGTCTACCACTTCTTTTATAAACATACACAAGAAAACTGCGTAGTATGGAATGGTAAGACCATGCCTTCTGCTCTGTACTTGGCTAAACACAACACTTGAAATCTTTTTCTCAGTAAAACGCTCTTACTGACATTTGGCTACTCTAACTCAAATCTTTATGGCAGTATTTTAATCCTTTTGTACCTCAAGTCAAAAAGAGAGAAGCCAGCAAATAATGCATAAATAAGGAACTTTTATAATCAAGCCAAGCCCTCCATCTCCCAGAAGACTGCTCTCTCCAAGCTGTTCAAATATAGAATAACTCCAGAATATAATTATCCTTTGTATTCAATCATGTGCCAAAGTTAAACTAACCAAGCATTGTAATACAATACAGTTCCTTGAACCAGCTTAACTTGAACATTGTTTATATCTCTGCCATATGGAAAAGGACCACCCAAACACAAAATCAGGTAAAAGTTAATGTCACTGTTCAGTGTAAGGAAAAGATCCTAAAGAAGACACTTTGTATGACATGGCAGCTGTGGTTAGTGACACACAAGTGTCAGGCGATTTGTGCTTTATGCTGTTTTGAGCCTACGACAACTGTATGAACAGGTTAAGTGACAGCTTTTCAGCCACGACTCAGTACTTTCTTCATAAACAGAAGGCCACTCCAATGAAAAAGATAACATTGCCTGAAGACTTTCTGTGGCAGGAAGAGAAATACAATCCCTGATAATAATAAAAATTGATTTTACTTTTGATTTTTCCTCTATGTTAAATGTGACAAAATGACAGCACTCTACTCCCAAACAATCACAGAATTTCATTTGTCTGAAATGTACGCTTTATGTTTAAAACTTGAAAGTTCAAATAAAGGAAAGCTTTCTATTCACTAAATTTGATGCCAGAAAATATCCTTACATTTTACAAGCATTTCAATAAAGTTTCTAACCAAGAAATGTTATTTGAAACCAGGAACATCACCTGCTATTAAAGACTTCTTCTCTCCAGATAAACATCCAACTTTGAGACATGTTAAAGTAAGAAAACACTAAATAATGTCAAACAAACAAACAGTTTCTGCATAGATATCTTTTTGGAAACTGCTTTAAGACCATGTGGAGAACAGCTGATGAATTTAACAGGATATTTTTTTAATATGGGTCATATTAAGGACTAAGGGTCTCTTAAAAATATATATATATATATGTCGGCACCCACTAAGCTTAGAATTTGGTATTTCCTGACTGTTTCAGTTCAGATCAGTATCAGAGCCCAATTTTCCTGTATTTTCCACTCTGCAGCCTTTCCCCAGCTATTGTCTGGAATTTGAGGTAAGACAAAGCATGAAATGGCTTTTCCATACAGAGTGAAAAAGACACCAACTACCATTCAGTTTAAGTGAAGGGAAAGATGTTATCATTTTCTGGTGGTAGATGAAGAAGAGCAGAATGTCCCAACTTCTGATCCTCATTGTCTAGAAACCACCATCTTCAGACAGATCAGCCTCATCTTGGTCCCCCAAAAGTGGTGAAGTACAAAACTTTCAGTGAAGTTAATAGGTTCACACTGCAGATCAGTGAAGCCCTTCTTAATGTCATGTGACTTGTTGGTCCTGGATTTTAACTTACGTGCTTCATTTTCAGTCTAAGAAATTTGGACAGAAACAGATAAAAAGAGACCAGAATAAACTCCTGCATGACAGGAATAGAATTTCTCAAAATACCTTATAGCTGTCTGAAGTGAGGTTTGTAAATACCTTCTCAAAAAATCCAGACTTAGTTTCTTTTTAAGCTGATACAGACTGAAGAGTGGTTGTACTTGACTACTAACTTATTTCTGGCCATTCATCCTATAGCACTGAGAAATACATTTATGAAGCTTTTTAGGGACACCTGAATTGTTAAGAGCAGGACAGAGAGCCAAACGGTAAACCAAAATGACATTTGAGCCAGCAGCAAAAGTCATCTGGTAGAAGATGCAAGAGGGGTAGTCTGTATCTTGGCTCAAAGAAGTAGAGGACAGTTGGTAATTCTGTGCAGCATACATTATACATATACAGATCCTGTTTTAAAAAATATATACATAAAATCTGTAAACTGGTAGAATAGAACAGATTTGAGGGCAATTCATGTACAAGTTACACTAAAATTTATCACACTGATAATATCAAGAAAGAATTACTACTCAGAAGGATCCTACAAATCCTTATGATTTCAGCTTTCTAGAAGGAAGAGAAATGACTAAAGATACATTTGTCAGAATGAGCCCCAACCTATCTACAAAGTCTGAATGCATCCACTGTAAAGAAAACATATTATTACAATAGGGAGCCATCCTTCTAAGACAGCTGATGAAGGGATACTGGAGGGAGTTAAAGAGAAGGAGGGATTACCCTACACTTGCAGGCTTTTAAGTCACTGAAAGTACTTTATAAATTCCACTGGCACCAGGAGCTACATAAGGAAAACATAAGTTGCTCTGTATGAACATGAGGTTTTTTAAAGCTTTCAAGGAAAGCTCAAAATCAGCACTTATAATACGTTTTCAATAAAAAGAGATAAAAAGAGAAGAAGAGATTTTAGTATGCAACAGCCCATACAACAATCCTCTGTAACAGCTCATTTCAAGCCAGCTGTACCCTCTGAAAGGATTTGCTACATTTACACAGGCTATTTTTCAAATGTCACATAACCAAGTTGCAGGTGATGGTGTTGGCAGTTGGTGTAATTTTACATCAGCGCATTATAAGACAAAAACTCCAACAAACAAACAGAAAGCCCACAAACAACCCAACTACAAAAGATGACACGCATTTATCTTTGCCCACTTACTATCAACTCCAAAGTATGCAAAGAACCTCTGTTTTTGATTCTGTATAGCCCTGAGTTGACTGCACTAGCTTGAACAGCACATGCCAAAGAGCTGACCAAAGCGTTTCTGAAGTTTGCATAAATAAATAATTTTTTAAAACTTGATAAATGAACTAGCTCTCTGGGTTTCTGCAAGACAGTTCTAATCTGACTTCAGTTTGCCTGCTTTTTGTCATACATAATAAGCCTCATCTGCCTCCACTGCCTGCATATAACTGAGAGGCTTTGTTTAAACACAAAAACCAAACAGCTTTAAACCATTGTACAACTTAGTGGCAATTATTCTCTCTGTGCCTATTGGAAACACATTAACACTACAATTAGGACCAACAAATTACTTGCTACTCATTAGCTAAGAGAAACAGAAGCCAATCTGAACTGTATTTAGATTGACTGCTTTCTGTGTATTGAAGGTAAAACAGCTGGCTGTCTTTTTCTTGCGGGAAACCATCAATGTCTGCAGACATAAGTAAATACGCATAGAGAGTTGTGAACAAATGCACTGATCTCAAAATAAAGATATCTGAGAGAAAGTTGCTGACAAACCCTAAGCATTCTTCTCACCCTGAAAGAAGCAAACCTTGCGTCAACTGTGCCATTTTGAATTCCCAGTCTTCAAAAATACCCCCAGTTAGTGTGTTTATATAGATTTGATTAGATTTGAAATCTAAGAAGGAAAATCTGTACCCATCAGAGGCAAAGCCCAGAAGATTCTTAAGTGGGAGTTTAAGGTGACCTGAAACAATACAGCCCTTCAAAATAGCATACATACAAACAGCAGTAGCTAAGTAGTAGGGCTGGAAACATCAATCACAATTGGTTTAATATAAAAATTCTACTCAGAAATGAGCTGTTTGTAGTACAAAGAGCATTCAGATGTGCAAAACCAACTAATAGTCTAGAACATCCTCACTATTAATGCAAACAAACAAACAAAAAAAACACAAGTTAACCTAAGATGCACGTTTCCAGTATATCTTAGATTGCATTACCAAAGAGATTCCAAAAAATTAAAAATAAAAATTAATATTTGTAACAAATCAAGCATTGAATTTTCGAAGAACAGCTGCTTAACCTGAAAACATTCAAGTCTGCCAGTATCCGTATTTTCTATCTTTTCAATTAACAAAATGAGAAACTCTGAGTAGAACAGCATCTCAGCCTTTCTAGCACTGAAGAACTCTCTTGTAGCAGGCTTCAGTGAGGAAGCCCAGAGACGCTTTGAGGATGAAGCCTAGGATGCTGGGCAGCAGACTCCTGCCACAGTCTCCATTACCCACTCCACACAGTGTTTCAGTCTCTTACACTGGAGATAAGATTTGTACAGAACAGATGTGCTGCAGATATACTATGAAAGCAAGCAATATGTATGCTTGATCTGCAGTCATCAATGCTGCTGTCTTAAAGCCGAAATGGTTCTATGAAATGCTTAATGGATCCTATGATAAGAAGGTCAATGCTGCACAGACAGAAAATACCTTCAATTTTGGACTCTGCATAGGTACAAAAAGATCTTTCACAGCAGCTGTTTAAAAGCTTCTCTTGGTCATAGCCTAAGGGGCGAGCAAGCCTTAGGTGATACAGTTTGAAGCTTGATAAGACCCTTAATGGTTAACCTCGCAGTTTGTTTAGATAACAAGGGTCTGCATCTTCGTGTTGAATAGATAAGGGAGGGTTCCATAAGTCTTTGTATGGAATATATATGTACCTCCAAGAAGATCTCTGAATATATATAAGCTGAAGATCTTTTAATGCAAGGCACATGTGATAGGAGAAGAGTATCACCTGTGCATTCAGCACTGATACTGAAGAATGACTACACTCTAACACTCCAACATGAGAGTTCCTTGACTCCAACTCTTAAAGAGTTCCTCGATCAACTGCTTTAAAATAACAATTTGGCACCCCAGATGGAACAAAGCTCCTGCACCTCAACAGTTCCTGGGATCACAGAACCTCAACCTCATAGAAAATACCACTGAGTATTAAGGCTTTTTTTTTTTTTTTTTTTTTTAATCTGCCTCCATGTCAGACATAACAGAAGTTGCACAGAGTAGGTCTAAGGAGTTAAATATAACCATAGTAACAATCACTGGATGTGCCTGTTTGGTTGTTGTTTGTTTGTACTGTTATTGTCTGATTATTTGTGTTGTCATTGTACAAAGAACTCACCCGTCGCTAAAGAGGGCATTGCCTCATCTAGGGGTGAGAGAATTTTGAAAAAGTCATTTTTAGGCTGTGTTTTAAGACATTAGAAAAAAAATCATTTGCATCCACTGGCAGGGTTGAATGGAAAAGTGATTTAAACATGATGGGGGTTAGGACCCAGAGGCAGTGGCAGAAAAGAATTAGTTGGAGCACACAATGCTAGGACTGAGAAGGTGACAAACTGTAGGTGGTGCCAGAGAAGGAGAGAGAAAGGGAGTTAAAGATGTGTTGTTCACCATGTAGTATTGGACTGACATGCTAGTAGCCCCAAGAGGGAGGCAGGGACTCAAAATCACGGACTACTGCAGTAGAGGAGTCAGATAATGAGTCTGAAAGAGTGACTACAGGAAAAATGCTGGTGGCAGAGAGGGCTTGCAGCTGAAATAAAGTTGTGCTGTAGGCTCCGCTGATGCAGGTAATTGGAAATGACAGTCAAGTTGTAGTTAACATACCCTTTTTCAAGAGAAATGCAGCTGCTGGCAGCTATCAACATGTATGGGTAGCTAATGCTTTTGAAATGATGATTAAAACTCAAGAACCAGATTGGAAAGATTTTGAAGTTATTATGCAGGTGTTGTTTGATAGTACAGAAAGATAAATGATTCACAAGACCACAATGCTATAATTGAGGGCTCAGGTGACAGCAGGGGCATTGCAAAGAGTTTTGCTTGGGATGTAATGCTAGCAAGGACTAAAGGAGCCTAAATCACATAGCGGATTCAGGCTCGGGGAGGAGGATTCCCTTAGTTCGCACCAGTTCTGAGCCGACTACTATGCACCAGATGAGACAGGAGCTAGCACAGGACTCACCCCACCTGTATACACCCCCCTGAGCTGTCCCCACCCTGCACAGCCCACAGAAGAGGTGCTTGGGGCAAGCAAGGAGCTGAAATCCCTTCTAGGGGAGAAAACAGCTTGCTAACTGTAGTGACGAGGGACACTGGAAGTGAGAATGTCTCTAGCTGTAGGGATCGAGGAAACTTTATATTCCCCGTCAGTCATGGAAGCTAGGGATTGAAGGGGACCGGAAGTATTTTCCTTAGCGGAACCTCTGGTTAAAATTAAGCTGGGGGAAGATGAAACTGAAATAGAATGTTTGGTTGACACAGGAGCTACTTAGTTTTAAATACAAAGAAACGTGAATTAAATTACGATACCATAAAAGTTATTGGTGCAACAGACAAGTCAGAAGCCAGAGCGTTCTTTAGGCCTTTGAAGTTTAAAATTGAAAAAACAACGGGTGACACATCAGTTCTTGTATTTAACAGGCACACCAAAGCCTTTAATTCATTGAGAGTTGCTGGAAAAATTAGAGATGGAAATAAAATTTAAAGATGGGGAGGTAGAAGTATTGATATCAAAAATCTAAATTTGTCCAAGCTACAGTATTACTGTTACTGGAAGCCAAGTCAGTAAAGAAAGGAATTTCACCCAGGTGGAAGCTGCAGCAGGAGGTGCCTGGAAGATCAAAGAGAGCTGAACCAGTAAGGATAGATCTAAAGCTAGAGTCGGTATCAGTAGGGTTGAAACAATATGCTGTAAAATTAGAAGCTAAGATGGAGTTGGCACCTCTCAAACAAAAATCCTTAAAATATGGCTTATTCTAAATACAACACCTCAAATATTGCCTTTAAAAAGACTGCAATATAAGAGCAATTTACATTGCTAACTGTTCTTACTGTAGAACAGAGGTGGTTGTCAGTGCTAAACCCATTGAATTTGAAAGTTGAGAGCTATTGCATTTGACCAGAAGAATCCAGGGATGGGGAAAAGGAAAAAAAAAAGAAAGAAAAAAAAAAAGAAAAAAAGAAAAAAAGGATATCCAAGGAGCTGGAATTACAGAGGCAGGAAGATAAAGAAGGAATTGTGTTGCAATGGTATATATACTACTAGCTAGAAAGTCTCAACAAGAATATTTCATTGCATTTTCTCAGATCAAGTTGTTACTGGGTGTCGAAGAAAAAGGCTCAAATTGCATAAGAAGCTGTAACTTATCTAGATTTTGAGATCCTGTGAGGACTGATGCATACTAATAGAAAAGAAGCCATCTGTGAGCTTCTGGAACCCTGAAATATCCATAAACTGAGAACAGTTTTAGGAATGATAGGATGGTGTCATTGATGGAATATAAATTACAGAAAGTGCCAAAAAGACCTTTGCAAAGGACCAAGGAAAATCAAAGTGCTTACATAAAGCTTAAAAGAACACTAATGAGAGCGCTGGCCTTGGGACTATGAGAGACATGCCGTGGCCTAAGGGGTCCTCACACAATGCTTGGGAGGAAATAGGCGGGCAGTAGCCCACTTCTCCAAGCAACTGGACACAGTGTGTCAGTGATGGCCTGGTTGTATGAGAGCAGACTCAGCAACTGCATTGCTAACAGAAGCTCAAAGGGACCTAACTAACCTCCTCTGAAAGTGGTCAACATGATGCGTCTAACCTTTTTCAATGTCATAAAGTCACTGTGAAAAACATACTGTATTTTGTTCAATAGTCTTCACCCTACTGAGGAATTTCCCAAAATAGAAGGCATTTGCCATGGCTATGGTCAACCAATGAAAGATAAAAAAGACTACAGGATGTCTTGCAGTGAGAGATCTCTAACAAGCAGAGTATGATAACAAGCACATAAAACAGTCAGGAAATTTTAAGAGAGCCCTCTAAGAGGGTGGCCGTTTGATAGGATATCTTCTGAAGGCCTGAAGGCAAGCACTGCTGGTCATGCGAATGCTGCCAACCTGCCGCTGCCCTAGACACCCAACCTCTGACATTGATAAACTGTGGAAGCTCATCAATAAGGACAAACCATTCAAAAGTAGGGGAACAAACTGGGCAATCTGGCTGCAAGAAGGGCTGCAGAAAAAAAAAGGCGTAGAAACTGAAGAGCTAGTCAGAATATCAGAGAGAAGGATTGCTTTACAAAGGAAACCTGTCTCTAAATTTGATAACAGTGCTAAAAGCAAAAAGGTAGGGAGAAGGATGGGCAATTACTCTTTCTAGCCTAGTGGTAGTACCATACTCTCTCATGAGTAGCCTACTGAAGGAAGAGCAAAATGCTGTTCATTGAGGAACAGAAAATTTGCTGAAACATCTGCAATCTGTTATTAGTCAAAATATGACAGAGGTGGTTTAGTCAATTACTGAAAAGTGTGAAATATGTTGTGAAAATAACTCAAAAATACAGAATAAAATTCAATCAACAAAGGATAGGAACCTGGAGAATATTGGCAGATCGATGTTATCGAATTACTTAGGACTAGAGGACTGAAATATGAATACCTGACCTAGTGGATATGTTCACCAGCTGGCCTGAAGCCATCCCTTGCCACACCAATAAAGCCAAGGAAGTGGTTAAAGTGCTATTGAAAGAAATCATTCCAAGATTTGCAATACCAATAGGAATCTCGCCTGATAGAAGTCCACATTTTGTATGTATAGACAACCATATCAAACTCCTGGATTACTAGGAGAGATGTGAATAATACAGGGGGAAAATGATACAAGACACTATTTAATTGCTCTGGGGAATGTCCTGCAGGAGATAAACAAATATGCGGTCTTAAAATCTCTTGAGTCTTTACTCCCCATCACATCCATCCCAACCAGGAGACTGCGTGTATATCAAGCCCTGGACTTCTTACAAAAGAAGTGGAAGAGGCTATTACAAGTTTGACTGACCACCTACACTGTAATGAAACTGGAGGAAAAAGAACCCTGGGTTCATTATTCTTGGATTAGGGAGGCACCTTCCACGCAGAAAACTGAACAGACTACCTTGCTCTTACAAGCATAATGTAACTGTGCTGGTAGGAATTTGTTTTGTAGGCTGTGAAGGATAGAAAAGTGAGAAACTAGCTTCCCAAAAGAGTGGGAAAACTAGCTAATGTAACTAGTTAACCATTTTATTACTTCACTTTGCAATTTCACACGGGGTCTAACCAAACAAGACCCCTTTGATTCTGGTGGCCCAGTTGTACATTCTATTTCAGGAACAAACTGATAGATGGTTTTTGGGTACACAAAGGGAAATTTTGGTTACATGAAGGATATGAATGTATGCTTACTTGTAGAATAACGCCCTTTGAACAGGGTGAGTTATCCTGTGCACTAGGGGAGATATTCCTAGCAATGCAAAATTCAGGACAACAGTGCTATGACTGGAATATATTTACCTAGATAGAATGTACTAGAAAGTCTGAAAAGGAGCAGGAATCTGTTAGTTGAGAATCCATTCTTTTGTTCCCCTGTTCTTCCCTCTGCTGGGAATCAGTGAACTGGAAAAATAGTTAATGCCTGTATCCTTAGAGACACTCTCTAATGCCACCAAAAGAGCATAGTAAGACTGCAAAGAGAAATTGGAACGGCCCTGGATTTGTTACTGGCTAACCAGGGTGGCATATGTGCAGTTATTAATACTCCACATTGTCATGTAGATTAATCAGGCAGAATAGAAGAAGATATATGACACCTTGTAGGGTTTCTAGGAGGCCTGGGATAAGCTGACCACATGGTTGCTTGATTGGTTTTGGTTGAAGAAAATGGATTTGATAATAGCTTTTGTTATTGTTGTATGTATAATTGTGCATGTAATGATGAAGTGTTGCAATTATTATTATGACTGTTGTTCGTGATACAATAAATCGATATGACGAGGGTTATAGCATGTTAGCCACAAATTCTCAAAAAAAAAAAAAAAAAAAAAAAGAGGGGGGGAAGAATTGATACAAGTCACAGCTTGATAAGACCCTTAATGGATAACCTTGCAGTTTGTTTAGATAATGGGAAGGGTCTGAGCCTTTCTACTGAATAGATTGGGAGGGTTCCACCAGTCTTTGTATGGAACACAAATGTACCCTCAAGAAGACTTCTGAATGTATATAAACTGAAGTCCTTTTTGTGCAAGGCATGCATGATAGGAAGAGAGTATCCCGCATGCATCCAGTGCTGATATGAAAGAATGTCTTCTTTCTAAGACTCCAACTTGAGTCTTAGAGAGTTTCTTGATCAACTGTTTTACAGTAACGTAGGGACTGCAGCGTTTCCTAGCAAAGGAAAATCTATCCATTACAGAAAAATGTCCTCACTGTTTGGCACACTTGTACTTAAGGTCTTTAGTGAATAACACCACCACACAGCAAAATATGTTTTCTATTGCATTACACGGGGCCAATATTTAAATTAATTTTACTTGACATTTTCCACTTCATATCATTTCCCCCTCCCCCATCAAAACAGAAAAAAAGTAATAAGACACATTCCCCTGAGAAACATTTTTCCAGTGTGAAGAATTTGCATCAGGGATCCTGGCCAATACACTAAAAAAAAAAAAAAATTACATGCAGTTTCACCTATAGACCTGCAGCTTTCTCCCCACCTCACCCTCAGTCCGAATATAGTTCTGATCCATCTCTGATCTCTGATCTCCATCTTTTCTTCCTCTGTGGGTACATCTACACAAAATACTGCATGATGAGAACAAACAAGTTCCTGGGTTGATCAGTTTGCTTTATCTGCCCTTCAAATCTTGTGTGGTTCCATGTGCAGTTCCCAGAAAACATAAAATCTCTACCACTACCCTATTCCAGTTTCAGAATTTAAGAAAAAGAATGAATAAACAAAAAGTTGAAGAAATATAATAAAAAAAGATTTTAGTTTTTAATTTTTGTCATTCTCTCTTATCCTAGGACTCTGTGATTTTACTGCAGTCTCCTCCTGTTTCACTGTCAGATGGACTGTTGAAGCCTCTGCAGGAAAATTGGCAGCCAGATGTTCTTTCTTTACAGGCAATGACTCTGCAGTCTTCCCCTGCTATCTGCTAACCATGCAAAGAATCAATTTCACTGTTTTGAAGACCTGAAAGTTAATGTGCCACAACAGTCAGGGACCCTGAGAAGCTAGCAACAAAAATGCCAATTAAACATTGGCAATAATTTAATGAATCACTGAAGGTTGAATGCAACTGGCTTTTTTTTTTTCCCCCCACTTTATCATTGTTGACACAAAAACCACGTGCAAGGAAAGGATATTGATTTGTGGTTTTGTTGACTTAGGCCTAAGGGCTGGCGCAACAGCTTGGACTGCTTTGGATGGAAAGAAGTTGAGGAGCATGGGCACCATGTCTATCCTACCTGAATAAAACCAGACAGCTACAAAATACTGCACAGTAATTTGAAGGTACTCCAATGATCTGCTTGCAGTTTGGATATAGCTTGAGTACTACAGAATAATTTATTCAAGGGTAAGCCAGTGCAACCACAGCCAGTCATGCTCAGGTGTGCCTGCAAATGCTGAAGGTATAGTACTTTCTCCCAGTTCATCCAGAGATGCCAAAAAACAGAGGTATGAGCTGATGAAATGATTGACTCAGTACTTTAACACTACAGTTAAAATGCTGCCAGCAGTTTCCCTTTAATGTTCCATCCCCACTGGTTTTAATCTGTGTAGTTCTGTGCCTTGAGACAAGTTTAATTATTCTTTATAAAATAGAGACATGCCCTAGTGCGAAAATCTCAAAATAATGTATTTAGAATAGATTTTGAGAAAAGGGCTTACAGCTATTACAGGGATGGAGAAAATTCTGCTTAAACAGAGACTGAGGAAAGGTTGAAAGTTTATGTTAAAAAGAGAAAAGAAAAAAAAAATTTCAAATTAACAATCGAACTACAAAGGTGACAAAATTAGTTAGTAGTACCCAGCTTCTGAGCACTATGGAGATGAAGACAATGGCAAGATGATGGCATTCATATCCTATTAATTTAATGTACAGTAGAGTTTCGTGCATTTTCCTCTTAGTCTGGTACCAATCATAAATTAAGACAGAATAACAGACTAGAGTGATCTATGATCTCTAAGTCCGGTGGCTATTTCTAAATGCTTCTGTGTGACAGTTTTCCACAGCAGAAAAAAAGCATTTGGTCATAGTTTTGTACATACACAAATCATTATGATTTTTACTTACAGTTTATACATACTAATTAGCCACAAACAGTCCCACACAAGCCATGATCGAGAACAGACTACTCTCACTTAAAAAAAAAAAAATTCTCCTTTGAGCTATCAGCAGCTCAAGGACATGGCAGGAAGTGGTTATTTAAACAGTTTTCTGATCCTCACAAGTTTGCTCCTAAGTGAAAAAGAATGTACAAGCACAAAGGCATCAGAGCTTTGTACTACAGTTGTGAGAAAGAGTGGACTTTCCCATTCCCTTCTTTTTCGTGAAGCATTGCCTACGCTTATGCTGTGTGCGCAGATAGATGTCCAGAAGGGAACAACTCTGGCATTGATGTTTTAAAGATCCTTTATCACAAATTATTCTGTTATCTAATGAATTTTATTGTTGTAATGCTACACAGAGTTGCCTAATTCCCTTCAAATTTTGGGGAATTTTTCTGCCTCCTAGCTGCATTCATGGCTTTGCAGAACTATTTGAAACTCAGCTGCAAAATTACAGAAAAAGGTTTATAGAATAGCCCATGAGCTGTTGCAAGTTAATACCAGGATGAAATCAGATATCTATCTGTATCCTTCCATTTATTCTATGAGATTTCTGTTGAGAGGAATCCCAACAGCACTTTGTTTGCTATGTGTCATATAATGCCTGTACAGAGATGGGCTATGCATCTGTGCTAATCTTACCTCTGAATTCTCAAAGGACAAAGTTATGAGCACACATTCATTTGAATACTATCTTTATGAATTACCAGCCAACAGATTAGCTTCCAGGAAAGTGTCAAAACCTGAGAAAGTAAACATGCACTACAATGAAGATGAATGAAGTAAGATCTAATGACTTAAAGCACAGTTTGAAAAGTGGTATAGAAAATATACAGAAAGATCTGTTCTTGGGGAAAAAAAATACTATTCAGACTGGATCAGACTCTGAAGTTGCGATGGTATGCATGTCAGTCTTTATATCAACAGGTAGCTAGCATATAAGTATCATTTCAATTGTGCGTCCCCATAGGAAGCAAAACAAAGTTATATCCCTCTAGCTGAATGACAAAGGAGGTTTGGTTTTGTTGCATATACTTGATACTACAAGGATCTTCGGAAGCAAAGCACTCAGCCAGAATTAGTTATTTATTAATTCTCATTTAGTTACTCAAAGAGCTAAGCCAGTGGCTATACCACAAAAGTTTCTGTAAGCTTCAACAGGGTACATTTTCAACAGTGCCACTAAAATTTGGCAATGATGAAAAATACCAAAGAAATAAAATATAAACAAAGAAATGTTTTGTGAACAAACTGTGATTTATGTTCAGTAGATATGATGCTATATTTTATCACCATATTTTAAGTAACCCATGCAACCACAAAAGAGATTCAGAAAATCTGAACTTTCAAAAGTTCAAACATCTGATATAATTTTTAGAATCCACAAGCCACATCCCTCAACCACTAAAACAATGTGTAGAACTAATCAAGCTAAAAAATACAAATGCTGTGGAAAGTAATTATAAAAAAAGTAGTAACACATGAAGAGATTAAATTAGCTATTCAAAATCTTTATTATGTTGCCTTCAGTTGACTTTGATTTCTCCAAATTAAAATTTTTGGAATTCTAGTAATTTTACTACAATGTATCTTTAACAGTAATGTATCACCGTATCATTACATTTCTACTTAAAAAAAAAAAAAGCTGCATAATGTCAAATTTAATTTAACAGCTTTATCAAAAGCTTGCACTGCTACATTTTACAGCTAATCAGGAATTCCTTTACAGACATTTACTTGACAGCTTGCCTCTTCGTTCCTAAAAAGATTTAGAAAATCTGAATGGGGGTTGAGAGAAGGAAGTAAAAGTAACAGTGCTACAGTAATGTGCTTTCTCCCAGCTAGTAAGGTTGCTTGGTGAATCTTTCAGCAATACAGGAACACTGGCAAAAGTCCTTGTACCCCCTGAGAGAGTCATCTGGATTATATCCTCTCTAGCAGTGGGATTAAACCACTTGTAAAGAAAGATTTCTTTTTATTAGTTTTCTTTCTTTAAATAAAGAAAACAACTTTAAAACTAACCTCATTAAAATTGAAAAGAAAAAAATAAAGCTTTTGTGTGGCTTTTCTCAAGACCGAGACTGAAATTTACAAGTTCTTCAGAGGGAAAGAATGTTTTGCTTATATTTTCAATATGTTTCAAGAGTCTTGCTTTTCCATGTGCCTGATCATGACACTTCTTTGAGGTGAAATTACCAGAGAGCGACAGCAATAAAAAACTAAAAATTTTGCAAGTACATGGAGAATAGGGGACCCAGCATCTATGCCAGAAATCTGTGGTCTCCCAGAAAGTTCTTTAAAACAGCGCACTGAAAAAAAAGAGTCTTAGCCCTAATCAGTTTTCCCAAGCACAAGAATTTTGAAGAACGATGCTAAACAAAGTAAACCACTACTCACTGTAGGTTTCCTCAACAGCAATTCACCAGCAATATCAAGATTTTTTTCCCCACCACTACAATTCCAAACGAAGAGGAATGATTTGGGGAACAATTCGAGCATGCATTTGAGTAGGATTTGGGATGACTAGTACCATGGAAGACAGAAGTTTACTGCTCCTGCTCTATTCTTAATATTGGTTTTCAGAGCCTAGGGGAGATCATTTGATGGCAAGCAGATTTGAAAGCAGCTGAGATCAGACACTTTGAGGCTGCCAAATACTCTACGTGGGGTAAAGCAATGCCTCGTTCAAGTTTTCAGTGTTTGCTGCCTCCAGGTTTTACATTTTAATAAATAAAAAGCAATGGATTAAGGCATACAAACACCCCACACTTTTTTGATGTGGGATGCTGCGTAGGAACTGAGAAAAGAAAAGTCACAAACAACTTAAGGTCATTCCATCAGTACTATGGCATGAACCAATACTGAACAGTAACATAAAACACATTGGGTACACAAAATGATGTAGTGACAATCTAGCAGTAGCACAGAAACCCAGATTTGCTTTGACTCTGTCAGACTATTACAGCAAGCTCTTGAGGGGTTCAAATACCCATTCTTCCCAAACTGACTTTTCCACATTATTGCCCCTTCTGATGGATGTCAACGCACATCCTCTCTGTCAGTGTGCCACCAACAGCTACGCCTGCTTTGAACGCAGCACAGCATCTCACACCGACACCGTCCACTCTCCAGACTCTGGATCTGACATGCACAATTCACAAAGCAGCCATCGGGTGCTCTTAAGTCAGCTCGGCCCTTTGCTCTCCATGGAGACTGCCTGATTGAGACATTTGTAAACTGCATTTGGCACAGCTCTCTGAGTACATCTTCCCCACCGCTCCAGACTGTATCCTGACATTCAATTAATTCATAACACAACCATCTGCTTCATTAATCTCTCCTTCTGACATTACTTTACAGTCATCACATATCTGTGTGTCAGATAATTCAACACTTTCTTATGAGTTACTTGTGGACTCTCCTCCAGAATTCAAGCACATTCCATTTGCTCTTATTGAATGGGTCAGTGAATTATTGCACATCACTGACAATGAGTTAACAAGATCTTCAAATAGAAAGGTAGTTGCTTTCATTTGCTTCTCATTTAGTCTATCAAAAGGTTTTGAGTCAGTTTTGAGATGCCATAGTATTTCACATGCAAAATGTTACACAAAGAACAAATTAGCCTCCCATTTAGTTTTATTTTAATTCACCTTAGTGTTTGAGGATTCAAGTTACTGTAATTATTGAGAAAATTTGTAAGAATGAACATTATCAAGAAAAGAAATTAATTCTTCAGATCCAGACATTCTCTATTGTAAATTAGCTTAGTGGGCCCAGTTTCAGGTGTATTCTAAATCCACATAAAACCCACTGATGCTTTTAGTTTGTTCTCAGACATTAGCTATCCACCAGTCTCTAATATAAAAATAATAGCATGTTTAAGTCCCAGGAGGTATGCACTTGGGAAAAAGCAGGAAGGTGGACAACATGTCATTCAAAACAGCCTTTACTGGAACACAGAGATAAGGTTAATATTACTTCTAACCACAATGTTTTATCGCTCAAATACTTTTTCCAAAGTTGTGAATTTGTCCCAGCAATGGAATTCTGCATTGCCCAGATTTCAAACTTGCCTGCTTGACAAAGTAACGTGAAAAAAAAACTTACAATGCCACATAATTTCCCCCCCTCTTTGTGGAAAAAAAACCCTTTAATACTGGTTGCCCATCATACAAAATCCAGTAAACCTAACAGACCTTGAAAACTTTGAGCAGCAAAAGAATTAGTTATGATGCATTTTGGAAGTAAAAGAAAACTATGCTCTGATGCTTTATTGCAATAACTTAACACAGCTATTGATCTCTACTAAAGCAGCACTCAGTTCTTGCATTTATCACTGTACATAAAGCTGTTTTTTCAAGTGAGATGCCACTCACTTATTAAACTACAGAATTAAAGTATTCCTTACGATTTTCATGTAAGCAGAATACCTGAGTCTTTGAAAAAAAGGCTTTCTCACTGTGAAAAGTGAGAGAGAGCAAGCCTCTACTTTATGCGTGTACACTGGACTTCAGCTGTGATAGTGTTGACTATTTACCCTAACACTTTCCTATCCAATCTCTGCTAAAGGTTTAGAAGCATGCTTAAAAGAGATAACACTACCTACTTGGTAAGCAACCTCTTAGCATGTCTCAGTCCCTCTCCAAATATCAGCATAGTATTTTGGATACTCATGAATTAGAGGATCTTGAAATAAGGATGATAACATACATTTTAAATATACATATTGTATTACACATACCTGCCAAATGCACTATTTCTTAAACAATAAGCATAGCATGATCTGCTAACTAAACAAGTACAACTATGAACACAAATTCACTTGAGACATATGAAGCTAAACTAAACTAAAATTGGGAGATATCAAAGCTACATTTAACTACACTACCCTAACATCTTTTACATAATCTTCATCTGAAGGAACAATGAATACAGATATTTCCACACACACCCCTCTTTAAAAAAAAACTAAAAAAAAACTGTTTGGCAACATCTTTCATTCTTTCACCTTTCTTAGTGATGAATGCTTTGACAACAGATACTTGGCTAGGAAGCTGGAAATCAAACTATAAGTACTGCTGTAAGAGGTAACAGATGGTATCTTAATCTTTCAACAAAAGACTCCAGCTTTACAGTACAATAGTGGATCAGCCTCTGAGAGCATGTCTCATCTTTTGTGCTGGTTACTGGTTTACACTGTAAAACAGTGCTTTCCTTCCTGAAGCCTAGTTGTATAAGATGAAAATGAACTACAGTCTGCAAAGTAAAAATCAGCAGAGAACTTGGACATTTCTCTTTCAGGATAATAGTTGTGTCCCTGCAAGTCATCATAGCAGATCGTACTCTTTCTTCATCATGGAAAGGTCATGATAGTCTGTGGCTTGATTGCACACATCCATTTGAGCACATACACTTAGGGAAAGAGATTAAGTCAGAGAAATCTCAAATCAGATTTGTTATGTTCCAGATTAAGTTTTGTTTTCTACCCAATAACTCAATTGGAAATCAGAAAAAAGCCAGACAGCCTAACTTATACACCAAATATGAATTATACTAGTGAAATTACCACCTTCTTACAATTCTATCCCTCTCTATTCTTGTTGGAAAAGTCTACCCTGTTGCACAAAAGCGAAGTGAGCAGATTTTGTAGCAATTATCACTGATAGAGTTTCCTAATGGAGCAAGAAGCAGATTCTAGTCTTATATCTGCAATAATTTTAAAACAGTAAAAGACACCATCCTTTTTTGTCAATGAAGCAGTTAGATATTAACAGCAAGACCTCTCTGATGTACCTGACTCAATATTAAAATACTTGAATTTTAGAATCTCGGGGTACCCTCAAGGATCTACTAGACACCAGCAGGGCGGAAACAGCGACGCCTTTGTCTCTGCTTCCCCCTTCAGGCACAGAGTGAAGAAATCTTCACAGCTCCTTCAAAGCTACCTCATATTTACCAGTGACAGCAAATCAGCTCCTGTGCACCATGTCCAGTCATTCTAGGTCAGATGGCTCTGTAGTAAACTCAAAGTTGATTAATCAGACTACCAGTGCTAACCTTGAGGTACCCATCACAACAATGTGAGTCTCAATGAAGCTCATAGCATTAAAGCACTTGTTGAGCAATCAGGTCCTTGAAATCTTCACTTTTCTGTAGAGCAAGACACATTACAGCTGGGTTACTCTTCTCTGTGATGTGTAGGGTGTCCAAAAATCATCTCATGGCATGTTTTCCTCATGAGATTTCTAATAAGTCTTGCATCTAATCATATACAGGAGTTCACTCGTAAGAATAATACATCACTGAAGTCTGCCTAAATGAAATAATTTCAGAAAACACAAGACCACCCAGGCAGGTACACACATCACAGAGAAGAGCAACATAACTTTAGTTTGTTCTTTCCGATTATCTGGGGGTGAAAGTGCCCTGATTCTTTCTAGATATGGTGAGGACTTAACACACTCCTCGGAAATAAAACACAAGTCAGTTCATAACTACGGAGCCATAATCAGCACTTCCTTAACAATTTTGCTTTGACTTCACTGTTATTTCTGTCATCTTTAGTTCACTTTTCTCGTGATATATTATACACACTTCTGTTTCTAGTCGTCACGCTGTGTTGACTCTCTGAATCTTGTATATACTGTACACTGCCAGTTATGAAGTCATGCTAAGATTGTGAAATACATCAAAGCAAGGACATTCAAAGTTTCTTCAGGCATTCTCATCTCATTTCCTCCCTTTCTGCCTTAGCTACAGCTCATGCTGCACTAAATTCAGGCATGAGCCTGAGATTCTGGTAATCCATCAAAAGAATAAGATACAGACTTTAAAGATTTTTCAGAAGTATTCTTAGTGGGTGAACCTCAAAGGCATTGCTGAAAACACTCCGTATATTTGCTAACCCTCAAGTCTTTGTGTGACAGTCTTTTAGGAATCAGATGCTATCTTGCCTTTTCTTCTCCCACGTAATATGAAACATTTCATGCTTTTGGAAATCAAAACTTAGTTTTAGTGCTGTTTCCTTTTTGTTTTAAACTCAGATATAGCTTCAAGTAGCTACATCTGCTCTGCCTGTGAAAGTCAATGCCAACATGGTTAAGAGTAATTCTCAAAATTTTTAACAACTCAGCTTTTAGGTTGCTACACCAACCTTTTCCCACTCGCAGATCATATGCTGCTAAACTAAGATCTTTAGGTCATACTACTGAACAACCCACACAAGAGTTGTCGTTAACCCTGTCCACCACTTTGAAGATTCGTATCAACTTTTAAAACTTTCTTGTTACCAACATAAAGGAAAAAAAACATTGTTCCCAATCTCAGTCACTTTTTTTTTTTTCAGTAGTCAACATTTAGATCCATGTCAAATAGATTTCAAATTCATTAAAAATTGTGTTGAATTTATTTTCCTAACACATCAGCTTCTCTTAGCATCAGAGGAATTTGAGTTTAAGTAGCTGAAATAGCACTGTTCATGGTCTGTACTTCTACAGCAACTCAAAACACCCTCTCCTGCACAGGCTGCTATCCCTTCTTCTGCTCAGTAGCAGCTTGGATACTGCAAAATTTTCCCCCCAACCTCTCCCTTTAGTTCAGCATGTCAATTTCCATGCATAAGTAAACTTCTCAACGTAAGCACTGTTGTTGCTGTGTACATCAACGGCAGAACCTGACTAAAAACAACACCAAGAGAGCACCTTAGGACATAGCATGCAGAATAGCAGGGTTGATCAGCAGTGAAGTTCTGACTTTAATCTCATTATCAGGAGTTTGGTCTAGCTCACATGCTGCAATGACATGAAGACGTGAAGAGTTAGCTAGTAGCAACAACCACAGATTTAGGGAAAGTTTAGGAATGACTCCCGTCATATAACAACACAGCTCTCTTCAGGCTTTTAGATCCAGCAGTAACTCAATATTCAACCGCATCTCAAACACACTGGGAGTGCTCTTTCAAGGTTTCTTTACGAATAAGACATCAAAACACCAAGGCATACCTGTGTTTACACTGTAGGCTAACGAGCAGATGCTTTTTCAGCCTAACTGTAAAAGTATACTAAACACTCAGTAGCTATGCACAGTCCTTCTTTCTACTACCTACAACTTCTCCTCTGATCAGTTTGACTGGTTCTTCAGTTGATGCTGCTTTCACTCAACACTGAACCAACAAACACAAGGTAAAGCTACCTCATTTGCTTAACAGTGGAACAGAATAATTTAAATAAAACTGAAGAGCATTTTGTTTTTAATAAAAATCCTATTGTGTTCATTAGGAAGCTGACATAGAGCACGAGCTACCAGAAAAAGCTTACAGAACAGCTTCTCCCAGAAGGCACTGGGAGGGAATCAATGTGTCAGTGCTGAGAACATCCTCTTGTAATGATCTCAAACAGCTCAAAAAAAACCCAAAAAAAACCAAAAAACAAACAAAAAAAAAACCAAACATGCATGCAGTTTTCAGCTGCCATATTGATAAGGATTTTATACAGTATCTGGCATAGCTTATACACTCACTTTGTATTCAATATTCAGTGACCTAAAAGAAACTGCAAGAATGGTTAGACTTCTGCTGAGCTAACTACTTGTCAAATTTAAGAATGACAAGGCTCTTTTTCTTGCAATTGGATTCAGTTATTCAAAAACACAGCTTTCAGGAGCTGGGTAAATTTAAGTTATTAGAGGTGGGGTTTGGTTGGTTTCAAGATTCCACAAATAAAATCCCTCAAGTCAAAAAGAATGAAGTGTTTATGGGTTTAGGAATTATTCTTTTCTAAATTATTATTAAACAAATGCAATTTGTGGTCTTAATAGGCAGAATAAGTTGGTAGAACCATTACTCACACTCCCATTCAGACATGCTACACCCGTTCTACTGATGCATTTTTGTCTGGCAGGACTTTCCAAGAAATCACTGTGGCAAAATCCAAGTTCAGTTCGTATTTCATTTTTTCCTCAAGATTATCCTTTCTCTGACCACAGCATCCAGTGCACTTTTGGTTCTGTAAGGAACCAGATGGTCTGAAGAGTTTCTGAGGCTCTGCACACAATATACCTGCTTGTAATACTGCCAACACCAAGTTCTCCCCCAAGTTTGCCTCCACAAACCCACTTAATCTAAGGATCCTCACCACTATCCATCAGGATTGTCAACATGACTACACAAGATCCTCTTCAAAAATATCAGGATAACACATATTAAAAACTCAGTGCTCTGCAGCCAGTTCACTGCACCCATCTCAGCACAGGAGGCTATGGAAGCCCTAGCCCACCTACAGCTACGCAGGGCCCTGTTCTTTGGCAATCTATGGAACCAACAGGAGGATCTAAAGCCTCTATTGTTCTGCAATGACTGCGCTGTTTCTCTGTGGTAACATGAGCAGACATTCAATCTGCTTTCCAAGAGCAACATTGTACCTTACCCGTATTTAGGGCATTTCTCAACATGTCCTAAAGCAAAGTATTCCATTGTGCGCTGACTGCTTTCCTAATTTTCTTCAAAAATCCAACACCTTCTTTTAATTATGAAAAACAAACAAAGGCAAGGGCATTTCAGAATGAGAATCGCACAGTTTGGTTTTGTTTTTTGGTTTAACTATCCTCCTTTTTTTAAACTAAGATAGCCAAGCAGATTTCTTACGCATTCTTTTGCATGCATTTAGAAATGAAAAAAAAATCTAATAAAATTTGTTACTTTAAAAGGGCAGAGGAACTTAAGGAAAGTGCTGTTGTATAATCTACTGGAATACAAGAAGAGTCTTTGCACAGTCGGGACAAACATCTAAACTCTATGTATATTTATATTTATACTAAAATACGGAAGCCACGCTAATTTTTCCTGTTATTTCTTTTCAGTCTGTTTATAAGATGTTGCATAGCTATAAAATATACAGCAATATTAAAGAGTACATAAGCAACTAAGCCAACATCATATTTTGACATATTTTACTAGAATTCTTTAATACTGAAAAAAAAAAAATCCCTTCCAACTCTAAGGATTCTATGATTCTAAAACAATTAACAGAGCCACTCTGTTAATTGTTAATCTCACGTATCCATGGAGCAGAGCACCACACAAATCAACCAAGTACAAGTAAGCAATTGCATGAACCAAGTGTTAGTAGGCAGCTCACAGGCAGCTGCCATTTTATGAGCTCCTCTTTCACTGCATACCCAAGCTAGTAAGAGCAGCAGCCATTTCCAGCAACCCCCTGACACACTGAGCACTTAACACTCAAGAGGTACACAAAGAAACACATTCTCAATGATTTCAAAAGTCCTCAAGTCATCCTTACTTTCTATTTATAAATAATGAGAATAAACAAAACTGCCGAAGTTTGATGTGCTGCAGTGTGTGCAAACCTTTACTTTGTAAGAGACAAAAGCAGCCAAAGCTATAAACTAGCAGCATTTTCTTCACAGAGATTCAGGAGTATGTTCTATGCTGGTAACAGTATGCTTTGGCTTGTGTCCCAGTCATCCAGTATTGGTGTATGTCTCCTCCATAAAGAATCAGAACACAGTTTTGGTTCTATTATGAAGGAGACTCCAAGAACAGCAAAACTACCACATGCTGTTTTACTGATCTGCATTTAATTATTGAGCTAAACTGTCCCCTCTTCCACATCTACCTTGCTAAGTTAAAAGCCTGTAGTGCAAAATGGAGAAGGAACTTTCAGAATTTGGTACCAGATCCATATGCAGAGAGAAACTGCAGTCTCCATGCACAGGTTCTGACCAGAGGTTCCTAACAGCTGCATAAAGCACTGGGGGGCGCAATACACAAGAAGGGCTGCTACCTGCAAGGCACGCTGATGGGGAAGAAGGAATTGAAACCACTTGCATCTCCAGCACATGTGGGACGCAGCAAACTCTTCAGGTCTGAATTTAGATGGTATCTAGTAGACAAAGGGATAAAGGGCAGAGATCCAACAGTTGCATTAATACCTACCATAATAATTCGACAAAGCAACAGAAAGACACTAAAGTATAACTCCTACTTAAAAAATTTTAAAAATAATAATCCTTCAAGCACTTCCAAAAGAGTTTCCATGTGGACGAACAAGATGTCCAGAAGGAAAAGCACCCAAGGAGGCTGAGCCCAACAAACATGCTTGTTCATTTGCAGCATAGCTTCAAGAAGTAACTGGAAGCGTTCTATAGATTTCTCTCTCTTCAGACACTCAAAAAAAGTAAAAGCCAAGAAGTCTTCTAGTTCTTGAGGGCGTATTTCCTGCCACACATACATTAATATTGATAGGGATCTTAACAGATAAATAATGCTAGGCTAGGAATAGAAATATATATTAAAATATATTGAAATACAGAAAGTTTGTTTTGATTCTGATCTGCAGAATTCAAACATAAAATGACTTTTTGATTGGTGAGGTCTGTATTTTCTCATTCTTCACATTTTTTCCCTAAATCAGTACTGACTTGTTTATTATTGCTTTTCATTTGTTGCTTGAACAAAATAGATGAAGACGAAATTAAAGATCTTTTCCTGTTGTGTTTTCAAAAATTAATTCCCATATATCAATAAATTACTTGCACTAATCAATTAGCTTAAGCCTGTCTTCTCAGCATCAAGAGCTCATCAAGTAGTGTATACAGTTTGTAGGAAAGATATCCCTGAAAGAGACAGGAACAGAAAATAGCATAGCTTTTATACAATTCAAAGATTATGCAGAAGAAAGAGAAACAAAAACAATTCCATTCCCTCCATTACAACATCACCAGAGGCATACAGCAAATGAAGAACTTATTTGGTTTAAGGACATTTCTGCTTCTCCATGTGGGGTTCAGGTACTATAGACTGTAGCAGTACGAAGTTTATTACAATGAGTATTTCACTATTAATCTGTGTTCAGATTAATCAGTCTCTTAATTATTTACCACTAGAACAAACATCTCTCTGTTTTTGACCAATCGTGGTGAGTCACACTGCATTCAGTTGAAAACTGGAACTCAATTAAAATACGAAGAATCCCATAACGATGAGTCTTTGGAAAATTACAATAAAACAGAGGCATAAAATCGAGTGATAAAGAGCCCAAACATCTTGCATTGTGATATTATTTAAGCGGGGTTACTTGTGATCAAGAGTTGTACAACCAAAACTTTGAAGAAAACTCTTATCAGTGCTGAAAGTAGCACTGGATAATTACAAATTGGCTCTTCCATTCCTACACTTCTCAAGTAGCTTTCATTTAGAAAGCCTCAAAGCATTCCCTAAGAGTATTTCAATTTTCGTACCATTTCCTCTAGACTGCATAACCATTGCTTCTGACATAAAAAGTAATCCTTCTCATGATGAAACATGGCAACTTTTTAACTCTAAGCAACATCAAGCCTATACAGCCAATTGAAGTATGAAAAGATGATAGACTGTTAATACAAATCACAGAGTTTGCAGTCTCTAAAGGAACAAGCACAGAAATTTTGTTCCTCAAACAACCTATTCCTGTTATTACAAGGAAAGAGAGCTACAGGATCTGTAATAAGGCTGGAAACTGAGGGCAGCTAGCAGCTCCACTGCAAAACCCTGTGATGCTGGTGGACAGGAGCCTAAATATGAGTGAACCACACAACCCAGCAGCAATTAAGTCTAACAGCAAGAGGCTGTACCACCTGGAGCATCAGTAGGTTTCTAGGGAAGCAATTATGCTCACTTAATTAAAAAATTTTAGACTGGTTCTGAATTCCATGTTGGACAACCTCCTGAAGGTCCCTTCCAACCCCAGCTGTCACCAGGCTGTCAGGATCATGGTGAAAACATTTCTACAGAGACCACTTCTACCACTGCAGCATCTCCCAAAATAAAAAGCATCTGCTTCTACAAACTGCTGTGTCCCAGGAGGTTTACACGTTTAAGATCTAGCTTCACTCAGCCTTACCTAGCTTTGAGATCAGACAAGATTTCTGTATTATCATGAGGCACCATTCTAACATGTCTAGCCCACTAGCCAAGTCAGTCGGTCTTAACAAAATCCATGCTAGCACATTTAAAAGATGACATGTGTGATTCACACATTTAATTCAATTACTATAATGCTCTTATTGGTAAACTCTCGCATTCCGTAGATTCTCAGTGTTATTTCTTGCAAAGAGACTAAGTTGCGTGTAAGATATTGGTAATATGAAGCAAAAGAAACAATAAGTGCAGATACCTCAGTGAGATCTTTAAGACATTTACTGAGTCAAGCTAAGGCCAAACAAGTTGTCTGGCAAAAAAGCAAAAGTCACTTTATTTATCTATATGTTATGGAAGAAAAAAATTGCTACTCTCTCCTTCCTCCTTCCCCCCACCCTCCCCATAGAAATGCCTCCTTTGAAAACTACTCGAACTGAGGAGAAAGCCATTCCGTGCATCAGCTATGAAGGTTACTGATTTATATTATCCAAACATACACATGCCTAAAACAATGACCCACCATTCACCTTGTTCATAAATGATGCAAGTATATTTATGCAGAAACAGCATCATCTCCACCCCCCTGTGCTGTCTTGAATGGGGAGAGAGAACAACACTCAAATGTTTAATAGCAGCTCAAAAATTTGTTGAGTGTTATTAGTACATTCCAGGTAACAGATTAAAATGACTTCATGCTTTGGGCATCTCTGTGTATTTAAAGGATTACAATAGGTAAGCATTGCTTTAAGGAAGCACCACATGGTATCACTTATTATGAACTCAGACTTCAAATTAAACACATGGAAAAGAGATATGCTTTGGTAATTTACTCTACGCCTACCTCTAAAACTCCCTGTTTCATCTTCTGCACTGCCTGCATGGTTCTGTGTCAAATTGTCTCCTAATGTACTCATAAGTCCTGCCTGGCTCTGGTTACAGCACAGGCGTGTGCCAGGCAGCAAGCCAGCTGGAGGCACGCAGCCCAGCACCTAACTGAGTCCAGCTGGATCTCTGCCTCCTGCACTTACTGGGCTCCTCTGATGCAACAAGCCAGTATTCACTTTCCTGCCCAAATCACCAGCAAACTTGCCTTACACCAGTATGCACCCACTGGTCTTCAAGTGGGTGCAATTATATCCTGAATAAAGACCACTTTTGACCATTAAACTAATTTACTTCAACCTAAAAGTTGGTGTTTTTGGGGTTTTTTTGTTTTTGTTTTTTTAAGTTTTTTCTTCCCCTTGAAAAGGAGCAAAACTTAAAGCCACTTGTGCAGTTGACATATTTGCATAAATTCAAAGTAAACAGAATATAAGAGTTGAGAAAAAAAGCACTTAAACATGTTCAAGTTTATGTGAATCAGGCTCTCAGACAGCAACAAACTTTTTCAGAAAGCATCAAATCCACTCTCGCGCCTTTCTACAAAGAGCAGCTTGTACCTTTCCACAGCAACTTAACTGAAAACTGAATTGTTTCCCCAGAGAAACTCACAAGTACTGTATCTCAGGTTAGGGCAAACCTCTAAAGACCAAAGCTATTTGGTAGCAATCAAGCAATAGCTGAATTTCTTAAGCATAAAAAAAAAAAAAAAAAAAAAAAAAACACAGTAATTTTCCATAAGTACTTCACTGAAATGCTCCCAAACCTGAAAGAGAACTAGACTGAGATTCAGACCCTTCTAAAAAAGGCAGCAAACCCTCTCAATCCTAACACATCCAACCAAAAAGCAAAAGAACACAAGCATATTAACATAAACAGGTACAAATACATCTTCCACAAGCAACAGGAATCTAGAAACAATGAAACTGCCACACAGTGATGCTGAGCTGCCCAAATACTTCTCATGCAACTGTGCACAAAAAACAGAATTTCATCTACCTACAGACCAACCTAAGCACTTCTCCACTTCCTCTGCCCACCCCCTCGTTTTTCCTCATTTAACATTTAAGAATCACCTTCTTATCATACCTTAAATAATTAAATCATGCACCTCACCTCTTCCTTCCCTTCAACGGCTAGTTGCAAATCTCCATCATGCAGCAGAGGAAGCCATTGGTAGCTGCTCATCAGAGGTCAGCTTCTCTTTTAGTTGTGTAGTGTAGAAAAATTAAAATAACTAGCTATAAATCAACAACTATTACACTTCTTTGAAGAAAAGAAGAAAACTCACTCTGAGCACACATACACGTAGTGCTACAAATCCTCATATAAGGGAACAAAGCCTCCACATGGCATGCAACTCACAGGTGTTCCCCCTGTTTGAATGCATCACCTGTGTAGCACAGGTGCTACAAATCAAAGCCTAAATCACCACTCACCAACAGGTTTTTGCTGGTTTAAAATGATAACAGCATTATATCAACAGCGCTTTACAGCTGTTAAGTCTCTTTATATCTCAAAACGTTTCATTTCTACTTTTTATTTGCAGGAGCATTAAAAAAGCAGCTTCTTTAAAAAGCAACGAGAAAGGGCTTTTCTCCTCAGAGCCCCAAAATTCTCAAACCTTTAAGTGTAACCTTTGGATGAATGATCCAAAGATTATAGTTTTCCATGTGAAAATCAGGTACCCTTCTCTTTCAAATGCTTTTTTTTTTTTGTGTTTTTTTGTTTTTTTTTTTGTTTTTTTTTTTTTAAATCATTCATCTTCCCTCTGTTTGGTCTTAATGTTTATCCCAAGAAGTGAGGTAACCATTCATCTTCTCCCTGCTCAGAAGCTGGAAAATCCTTCTCCAGCTTACTCAGTCTAGCCACTTAACTTACGTGTTTCTGTGATTTCTGATGTGGAAAACTGGTAAACTAAGTTCAGATTTTCTTAGAGCACACGTTTTGTTGGCATTCATGCTTTGAATTGAGCATTATGGTAAATAAAAAAACAGTGCAAAAGCAACACTGAAGAGGGTGAACGCCATAAAGCAGAATTTCTCCCTTTTTTTTCCCTGCAGTGCTAGTCTCATTTCAGAGGTTAGAATTTCTCCTTGCTTAGCTGTCCTAAGTATATACACTGTGTTGAGCTTGATGAGCTTTTTGCTGAAAATTGTCTCCTGGAGTGGGTTAGAAGGGAAATCTTTAAGATGATTGCAAACAGTCAGTGTTTTACAGCTCCAAAAGGAATGAATACAGTCTATCAGGAGTCAGTAGATTTATTTCAATTGGAGATCAGGAATGACATTAATAGCATTTTGAAAAGCATGAGTAGAATCCCATCTTCATTACCTCAGTAATCCTGGAAGGAGAAGAAGCCAAAAAACTTTTATGTTTAAAATTTCAGTTACATAATTTCCTTCATGTTTCACAAGAGACAACTATGCTTGCCCTTTTCTGTGTACTGTGAGAGCCAAACTGTTCCCATGCATTTCATTCCAAGTTTGTTCTGTATTTTATACCTTCATTAGTACATAACCTTTGTGGTTAGATGTCACCGTACCATGCAGCCCATTACAGCCAACTGTGTATTCTCACATTTAACACTAGCCCAAGGAAAAAAGTTCATGGATGTTTTTAAATTAATTGTACAGTGAGCTGTGGATGCAGAAACATGATACAAAGTTAAAATAAGAGGCACCCTATGCTTTCTTAGCAAAATTTATCTTCACTAGAAGTTGTGTTACTTCAAAGTCATGAATGATTTCCTGAATTTAGCTCTTAGCATTCTCTTCTCTCACTATCATAAAATCACAGAATCCTTTGAGTTGGAAGGGCCCCTTAAACACCATCTGGTCCAACTCCCTTAATGAACAAATGAGTAGAGACACCTGCAGCTCCATTAAGTGCCCAGAGCCCCTCCAGCCTGACCTTGAGTGTCACCAAGGACAGGACACCCACCACCTCTCTGGGCAACCCTTTCCAGTGCCTCACCACTATTACTGTAAAAAACTTCTTCCTTATATCCACTTTAAATTTACCATATTTTAGTTTGACACTGTTTCCCCTTGTTCTGTCACAACAGATCTTGTTAAAGAGACTGTTCCCTTCCTTCCTTCAATCCCTGCAGACCCGTAGATACTGAAAGGCCACTCTCAGGTCTCCCCATACTCTTCTCCAGGCTGCACAGCCCCAGCTCTCTCAGCCTGTCCTCATAGAGATGCTCCACCTCTTGGGTCATTTTTGTGGCCCTCATTTGGATGCACCCCAGCAAGACTGCATCTCTCTTGTACTGAGGAGTCCCCATTTGGGCAAGTACTCCATGTGAGGACTCAAAGTGTAGTGCAGAAAGGAAGAATCACCTTCCTTAACCATGCTTCTTTTGATGCAGCCCAAGATACAGTTGACTTCCAGGGCTGCAAGGGCACAGTGATGGCTCGCATCCAGCTTGCCATCCATCAATACCCCCAGGTCCTTTTCAGCAGAGCTGTGCTCCATCCTCCTTCCCCTGACCACTGTAACTCTTCAAATGTTGAGAATGGCTTGGCAACTGCATCAGTCAATTCCCTCAGGACTTTGAGATGCATCTCACTGACACCCACTGACCATATCCATCAGGAATATGTGTTTATCTCACTTCTATGTAGGTGATATGGTTTACATACGCACTACTTCCTTTTTTTCTTTTTTAAATTAAGTTTTTATAGTAGGAAAGATGATGGAAGTATTGTACTTGTGGGAGGCTGATAAACAGTGGAGTATAGGCAGGCTCCAGCATTTTTATTCAGAAGATTGCACCTCAGGAAAGCACCTAAAGAGCTAAAGCCTTTCAGATCCCTTTTTATTCTCCAGATTGAGCTCTTCTTTCAGTGATGTTTCTTATATTAAAGAAAACAAGTCTGCTCAAATTCTTTGATATATTGACTTACTCACTTCAGCCTTAGCTTTCTAGTTTTTTTGGTTTTTTGTTTTTTAATCACATCATCTCACTCAACCAGTGCCTAACAAAGTTCTGTATCTGTTTGCTTCTCCTGGACACCTTTTATCCCACACATTAAGGCTCCTTTAGCAAGTACTAAAGGACTGAATCAGTGTCCTTTAATGAGGAATTGTTTGCTTGACATTTTAAGTTCTGAAATCAGCAGAATTCAAGTGGTAAGATGGGTAAGATGCTACTCTTGTCATCTTTTATCACTTACTTTCAGGACTCACTCTTGAATATTTCCCTTTACTTTCAGAGCAGAAACAGTAACTTGTCTGATTACAAGAAATTTTTCTTCTATCAATTTTAAAATTGTGTCCAAACCATCAGCAACATATTTACATTCTTTAAAACACCACTTCATGATGAAAAATGCCCATCTGTAAGTGGCTTTCAGATCTCCCCAAGGTTCAACCTAATGCATTTTCTTCTTTCTTTACTTCTTTCATTTTTCTTTTCTTTTTTTTTTTCTTTAAGAATTGCACCAGAACAGGATGTCCTACAAGAACTGGCAGTGAAACCTTAGATCATAAAAAAAACAGCACTGTATTTTGCAACATTTTTGATGAATCACAGGATAAATATTTGGCCTGAGCATGATTTCTGCAAGCTTGAATTGACTTTTCTCACCCTATTTTCTTGTCCCTTGATGCTTTGATCTTGTGCAAAAGGAAAAATGGACCATAAATACTACTAAGACAGATATTCTGGCTTCACAAAAAACATTTTTTCCATTTTTACAGTTTTTAATAAGGTTTCTGATTTCTTGAACAACTGTAAAAAGAGAAGCTGTGATTTTCAAGAGGAGGAGATGAGGAGAAGTGGAGAGGAGGATCAATATATTGGAGGATATCCCAGTTAAAGTCCTCTAAAACAAGTATTGTAAGATATATGTTATGAAATGGATACAGGCTCTACGAAGAGCAGCCATAACTAAACACTGAAAATGAGAGGTATTTTTAAAATACTGTCCTAAAATTACACTTGGCTGGCTAAAGGAATCTACTGTGAATGCTGAAAGTTTTTTTTTCTAGGGGTGCCAAAGGAAAATACAAAATACATTAAATAGAATCAAGTCAGGAATTAATTTTGAAGTTAGGGAAATGGAAAGACAGCTGAAACTGGAGGGAAAAGCACTGTGTTGCTTACAGGTCACAGAAGTGTTAGTTTCATTTTCCAATAATATCCTTTTCATTCTTATTTTCTCTGCAGAGTGCCAAAATCATTAGTTTTAAATTGATGACTAACTTACCCAAAGGCCATATCACTTTATGACAATTAACTCACCCATTGTGTCTTAAGAAGAAAACAGCTAAAATGTAATGAATAAATATGCATGATACATATTATATCAACATTATTTTCAAACTTCTAAGGTAATGGCCTTGATGAGGACCAGTAAGGAAGTGAAGAAAACATAGTTTGAGACACACTGAAAGGCACATTTCCAAATAAAGATCTTAAAAACTTTTCACACTCTTGCACACTGTTCCATAAACATTTAGTATGGTCAAATGATCATCAGCATCTCAGAAAAAACATTTACGAAACACTTTCATGCAATTCTGGTTTTCAGCTTCACAGTTTACCTTTGTCAAGAAGCTTTAGTTTCTTGTTGAAATAGCTTAGCCTTCAAGTTACATCTGAGGGTCCTGTTTTTAATACACACCTTTCCAAAAAGATTTTTCAGAGAGAAAAATCAGACACATACGCAGCGATCCATAATCCTAAAAAAGAAGCAAGTTTTCCCATCATACCTACGCATAACTGAAACATTGTGTATTTTAAAAGCTGTACAATCCCAAAACGAAAGCATTGGGATTACTACTCAGATGTAGCACCTAGCAGGTAAGAATCTCTGGATTTCATAACTGCAGCTGTCTGTCAAACAATTCAGTAAGGCCAGTGACTTTCCTCCATTGCCTATCCAACATGAAACCTGTGTTATGTGAACCACATCCTTTGAGCCTCAGTGTTTAACATCTAATATTGTTCTAGCAGAGACTGATCATTTTTAGCAGAGGGATTCAACCTCATCAATTGCATTAGTGAGTTGCAAGGTAGGCAAAAAAGGACTCTGCAGAAGACAAAAGCAACTTACATTTGCACTCAAACGCCATCAAAGTAGGGACATGGGAGAACTCCTTTCCTTGGCACTACCAACCAAATTAAATCCGTGACTGAGAGTGACAGAACAAGAACTTAATGAGAGTAGAAAAATGCTCCTCCTTTAGAAAGTTATGGAATTATCTTATCTGCAGTGCTCACTTATTCCTTGTTCTTTTGTATGCAAAATGCACAACACCCAAGAGTAATCAGTACGAGGAGAAAAAAAGACATTTAACACTGCAACTTTCTATCAGTGATAAAATGCTTGTCTTTCCTTTCTTGAAAGGGAATGTTTAGAGAAGTGCTGCTTTTTATCATTTCAATAAACATTTTTCTCTCTCTCAATTCAGACTATTAAAAATAATAAGAGAAATATAATACAACTTTATATGAGAGTTTATATATCACATGCTTTATGACAGCTGCTTTTATTTCACTTTAGATTAACAAAGCCTTTATGTTGAGAATTTGGAGCTGACCATACAAAGCAGCAATACCATTAGCCCAGAAGCACATGTTTTCCATTTACTGTTTCTGAGGTAACATTCTTTGTGAAAGTGAGTGAAATGAGAATGCAAACTTTCAGGAAAAATAAAAGTCTGAGTGTCCTTCTTTTAAACAGAATTAAAGTCAGTTTGGACACTGGAAAATATGAAGTGAGAGGCTGTGGCCTTACAAAGAGCTTCTCAATGTGACCCCAAGATTATAATGCTCAGCTTTTCCATAGTATGCCATAGCTCTCATTGTCATTTCCTCTCAAGAGGCTGAACATATTTTGCCATCTCAATTTGAAGTGAAAGGTCTCGCTTACATCAATGTTATTTCAGTTTTAACCAGCATAACTCAAATGATTTATAAGTACACCCAACTAAAAGAGCACTGTTGTAGTTAGAATGAATGAACCCAACTGAGTTGTTCTGGGTACAGCAGAAAGAAATTTGATTTGCTGCATTTGCAGGAATCACGACTTACTGTGATTCACGTAAATCTAACTTTAATGACATTTTACCATTGTCACATTCTAGAGGCTCAATGCGAGAGCAACATACTTCCTTTTTCTTTTCTTTTTTTTTTTTTAGGTTAAGTTTAACAGCACCTTAACAAATCCTGATCTGTATTCTTAAGCTACTTTCACAATGACAGTTTCATGCTTTAAACTCTTTCTACACTCTTTGCCACCAGTGAATCTAAAATGCTGCAGACTACAGTCTACCAGGTTCAAGGTGAACAGAAAAGAGACAGACAGATGCAGAAAAAAGGTCAAAAAGAACAGTTTGGCAGCCATAGGATGCTGCTTATTTCCCAGACCTTGTCAAAGAAAAGAAAAACTGAATGAACAAGTAAAGAATGAAAACTGCATGACTTGGAGAAGCCAAAATATTAACTACTGAAATTCCCACCTATGCCAGTAAACACTCTTGGACATCAAACACTTCTAGAAATTAGAACTGTCATCTAGAGGTCAAGACAAGAAAGACACAGCCTACTTGAACAATTCCACTGTGATGCTCTCGACCTAAGCCTCATCTTGTCCTAAGCCACAGAAGTTCCTGCTGCTTTGTGCTCCAGGACCAATGTTCGCTTTCAGAGAGCCCTATCAGCAGCCACACCAACGTTCACTTTCAGAGACCCCACAGCACACCACCTTTTCCTAATCTTGAAGATAGTTTGAATTTAGATGCTTGGTATCAGATGCACATAGACACATGGATTTTCTAAGGCTTCCAAAAAAAAAAAAAAACCCAAAAAAACCAAAAAACAAAAGAAGTCTGTTAATTTTAACTTGCAGATAACCTGAGCAAAGCTGTCCATTTGTTTCACTACATCTCTTTCATCACTCTTCTAAGTTCTTCAGACTCAGGCTAGACCCCTCCAAACAGTAAACCAACCGGTGTACAAACCAGTCACTCTCCTTCATCACTCAGTCAACAACTTAGTTTGCAGCTTCTGCCTTACTTTGTGTTAGTCTAGAACAGGAGCCACAATGTTTTCTTCCTTTCTCCTAGGCCTGCACAAGGGCTTGCAGCCTTTTTTTTTTTTTTTTTAAATCTGATTTAAATAATAATAACTAATACTAGGTTTAAACCTCATATGGGCAAGAGGGATTAGCAAAAGAAATCTCCCGTGACATTTTTGCCAACAGATAGCTGGTGTTCCCTGGCAACATCCCATGCAGACATTACTCCATCTTTACAATCCCTCACTGCTTCTTCTGAAATATTTAGCTTCCTGCTCTAAACTGTGTTTGCCATGTTTCACTGTAGACACGGCTGCAGGGTAAAAATGACTCCAAGTCTAACTCTGTCTTTCAGTATGGTTAAATACATCTGAAAGGTGAAACGCTACATAAGTCACTCTGCGCACGGACAGACTGAAGTATCCAATGTCTTACCCAAATTACAATCTAAATGTACACATCATCCTTATACTGAGGACTAAAAAGGCTGATTTCATTACCTTGTCACCCCAACTACAATTTTTCAGCCCACTTGTTTTCTTTTATCAAGACAAACTGTGGGCAAGTTCCCTCTGCCCTTTTTCCTCTGCTTTAATAGCTGATCTCATTATTGTTAAAGGTATAAAACAGGTCAATATTCAGATTTCTGTTGCCTGCTATCTGAACTGGTCATTTTGACTTCAGTCTCTTTGATGTCTAGAAAACAATTTTTCTTCCTGCTGTTTGCATTCAAAAGGAAAAAAATCATGTAATTCTTTTGGTGTGCTATGAATAAGCATGGACTGTTGGGACAGGAAATGCATACATGCCACTACAATTAAAAAGAACTAATTTGTTAGCAATTTCATAATACTCCCCAAATGCAAAAACTCTAAACAGTGTGAAGTCATCTGTGCAACTCCTCTTTTCAGCTGCCAGGGTCCACAAGCTGAGCCTCCCATAACAGTGATTATCATGCAGAATAAGATAGCATGCCAGAGGTTGTGGACTAAATAAAAATAAGACAGCACTGACATATAGTTCACATTTCATGCAGCCATTGCAATTCACATCTTCTAAACAGACTTTTAAAATTAGTAAACAAAACCACCAAAAACCAATATCTTCCATATTTTTTCTCATGCTTTCTTGACATGCAGTGCTTCATGTCTGCCTTTTCCAACAGATTCATATACGAAGTCTGTCAGCTCCACGTTGTGTCAGTGGTACTCTGTTCATGGCAAATTAAGAACTGCAGCTTTACAAAGCTATTTCCAAAGCTATATACAGTTATGTTTTTGAAGGATAGAGAAAATACTGGAATATCGCTATGCTTAAAGCCCTTACTGCATGACTGAAGCCTTTACAAAAATCCTCCAGCATTTGGTGAACACTGTCACACACTACCAGAAGACAACGTATTTCATATCTGGGCAGTTTAAGTGATATCAAGGATATATGAAATCACTGAGAGTTGAGAGTTCTCATACTTACAGTGAAGATTTGCCCTCAGAAGCAGCAGATTGAACTGCTTAACTTTGTCAGTAGCTGGTCTTTTCTAAAGAAACCGATAATTTAGCCTAATCTTATGCGTCCTAAAGAAGTACTTTCTAAAATCAGGATGGGTTTATCCTTTTGCTAGAGTAAGAACCCTCAAAAACAGTTTAAAGTCCCAAGCATTCAAAAGACAGTAACAGGAAGGAGTAGTTCTCTGACAGATGTTAAAAGCAGCACATCTTCTGCACAAATGCTGAGCATATATAATCATCCAGTTACGCAAATCTGAAGCAGAAAAACAATGTTTTCCCCATAAATTAAGACAACAAATTGGGTCTTGTGAGGTTATGGAAATGCTGACAGCTGTGAATTTTCTTCCCGCTTTACAGTTCTGTTTCTAAAAAATGAATCTGTTCTCTCACTTGAGACAAATATGTTTTCTAAAAAAAGAATTGTGGGTGTAGACTGAAAGAAGTTTTGTTCTTCATAGCCATTAATTATTTTGTGCTGACCAAAAAAGATTTTGTAAAATACTAGCCGATGATATTGGGCAACCATAGTTCTAGCTACAAGGAAGCCAATGTGACAACATCAACTCACTACATTCGTTTTTAATTGGAAAAAAATGAACTTAGCTGCACTTGGAAGCCCCAATTTCTTTCCACTGCTCACTTAACTGCTAGGCAGAAACCTCTGCTACCTTCTTGGGAGTCAACATTTAGTCTCTGCTATACGGCTGCTCTCTATGAGCTGCTATGTCCTATACATCTTCATTTTGGTGATAAAAGGCCTATTCAAAATCACATGACGATACATTTTTGCTCAGCTTCCACCAGCCATGCTTCATTTTCACTGTGCTAAAAATGGAACACTCTCATCTCTCCCACAGAAGTTGGTCACAGCATGACACCACATTTTAAACTCCTCCCATGTCTTACTGTTCTGTACTGTAAAATACATTGGGGACTTGGTATTTGGATAAAAACCAAGAGACAATACTTTTATTCCAACTTATATTATCAGAGCACAGAACCTGACACAGTATTCATAATAAGCCTTCTCTTGCCCCCAGTTATCCTCAATAGAGAGAGCTCAGGATTGCATCAGATTCAGAAAGTACTGGCAAAAAAAACACAGATATCTGATACAGGAGGGGAAAAAAAACATTCTCCAAGGCACAGAGGCTGCTGTCAACTAAAGAAATAAACAGATGGAAGATGCAACCAGTTCCTCCTGTGTGTAAAGACAGTCATGGTTGAAGGAAACAGTTTTCTGTGTGCGAGTATCAACCTTCTGCATCCAAAGATGCTTTGCAAAAGTCTTCAGCTGTGTGCAAATGAAGTTTGCCAAGAGCAGAGATAGAAGAGCAGTGGGGGGATCCAGAAAAAAAAACAATCAGCAACACAAAAAACAACAAACAGCCTGCAATTTCTCACCCCTCTGCTGTTCCTTTTCTGCTGTACCTAAAGCTCAAGCATACTTCCTCTGCTCACGGTTATGCCAGCGCTCACCAAAACTAAGTAATGTTTCTGCAATGTTTCCATACTTTCATTTTTCTTGTCTATAGCTAGAAAACCTTACCTTCAGGGAAACAAGTAGTGATGCAGCTCTGTATTTTTCATTAACAGGCAGATTTCCAGCTACCAAATAAGAAGACAGTCTATCACACTTCAAGTCATGAAAGTGGATTAATTAGAGTCTGGGGCTCATGGTCCTAATTCACACACCAACTTTATAACCATATACTTTGCACCCTCCCACACACTATTCAAAGTTTTAATATACCAGACACAGCAATTCCACTTTTCTAAATATTGCCAGAGCAAGCCACACTGGCTTGTAAAATGACTTTTACACCATAATAATGACACTGCATATTCAGTGGCTTGACATAGTGAAACATCCTGGAAGATAGTCTCAAATTCAATTTGCTTGGAATGTTTTAAAATAAAATACTAAAAAAGGATCTGTTCAAGGCTTGATATTCATAAGCTATCATGATTATCAGAAACAAGAAAGGGTAGGTGTATTTCCAGTTTCTTAAACTTGTACAACAAAAGTTGCTAGCAACGGAGCAGATTGCCTCTGAAATGTACGTACGCAGAGAGAAATCAAGAAAGAGCTACAATCAGAATACAAATATAGCAAACTGTTAGTTATTGGGTATTTTAAGAGAATTCCTCAACATGTGTTGTATTCTTTCTCCCTAAATAACCTGGAAAATAAGAAATGAAATAACTAAAGCTGTCTTGAAAACCTATGGATACTATTGAGTAGAAAGGTATCATCTTTACATTCTTAAGTAGAAGCTTTATGGTTTGTATTCCCCACATTCTATGAAAAACTACTTAAGGATTAGAGTACATATGAGTAGCACTGCCAAAAAAAAAAAATCTCTGTGTACAAGTGCAACTTCTGTGGCTATAACCTTTCCAAGCATCATGGGAAACTTTTGGAAAGTAAGCCTCAAGTTATCTGGGTTCCTATTGAGCATTTTGCAATAATGATAACATTAAAAAGTAATAATGTTGCTATTGCCAGGCAAAAATCTGTGGCCTTCAGCTAAATAACTCCTACTCCGTGTTGCCAAAAGAGGTGAAGACTCCCTCCGCTATTTAGATGAGGAATCAGAGAAATTGTGCAGCTTCTTTAAATAGTGGAATGAGAACGGTAGCCAGATCCAGGTTTCCTGAGCTTCTAGTTATGCTCTCAATTCATAGGACATATGCCCCGGAGACAAAATGCTTTTATTTATGAGGCTGAACTCAAGATTAATCAGAAGAAAGTGAACAACCATGGTAGTCTGACTCATGTTGTCAATACAGATATACGTGGCCGGTCACAAAGTTTATCCAGAGAAGTATGTGTAAGGGAAATAGGTCACTTTAAGTCTGTATTTTCATGCTCTCCGGATATTGCGTATTACCCAAGCATCTGCCTTTGAAGTCAAAAGCTTACAATTTCATTAGTTTTCCTTTACTACTATTTATATATGTATAGTCTTAACTGATATTTTGACTTTTTTTTCTTTTTTTTTGCTTTGTCTTTTTGCCTATTTCACTTGAATCAGTTAACACAGAGACAAATATCAGCCTTACTGTATAGCCCTACAGCCAATCCTGGGCACTAGCAACACATGTCCAATGTTTATACTAGAGAAAATGAATCCTGGCACCATGGATGGAAACAAGACCCAAACAAGTTTAAGTATCTCCAGGGAATCTCCTCAAAAGACAGCACAGTACAGTAAAATATATCAAAAATATTCCTTCTATATTAAAAAATATATGGTGCTACAGAGGAAAGTGCTAGTAAAACCAAAGAAGGTGGGGATTAGCAAGAGAATTAGAAATTGGCAGCTTGTGGCAGTGAGTGCGATACGTGCCATTGTACAATGCATCCCTGAGCATTTTGCAGAGCCACGTCACACCAAACCATACTAACAGGAAAAAAGTAAAGTAGCTTCTCACAGAGAAGCACTGAAAAGCAAAGGCTTTTGAAGAGCATCCTCCTGCCAACTGAGCAAAGACAGTACTTCCACAGCAGAGAGACTTACCAGATTAGCATGTCAAAGATAATGGTTTCTAATTTCAAGTTTTTGCAGAGGAAAAAGGAAAAGGTTATCTTGTGAATTCTGGTGATTCAGTGGGAGAATACAGAAACAACTTCTGGCAGATGCTATAATCGTGCCGACAGCTCTGCTCTATCTCCTTTAAAACACAAGGTTCTTGTTTTACCAAGAGCATTTGCCCTGAACCAATATTCTGCTGTACGAAGTACAGTGGGAACCTAAGGCGCTAGTTCTGCAGTCATACAGTGTCCCAAAGCAGGTGCAATTGCATTAGTTTGTAGCTATGCTTCTCTTTCTCTCTTCTTGGCAAAACCAATCTACTCACAGCCATCCATACAGCATAAAGAAGCATCTTGAAGATTGCTAATTGATTATTTCAAAAATACCAAGAGCAGTAAAGATAAGAATAAGCAAGCAAAAAAAGTCTGTTTTAAGGAAACATTAGGGAATATTATGAGTGCGTTCCTTTAGGATCAAGAGAGATTTCACTGCGAATGCAGACTAAAAGAAATAAAGCATCGATAGACGGTCTTTCTCTTAGCAGTGACATGTCTGGCTTTTCTTTGAAATTACATGCCTAACAGAACTGAATCCACACTAACTACATGGCCTGCATACCTTTCTGGACTTCTCATGTTGAATGGGAAGGCTTAAAGCCTGCCTCTGTGTGTGGCAATCCACCAAATAGCCTCACTGAGTTTTCTCTAAGTAAGAGAACTTCATCAAAGCACATCTTAAATTACTTACCACAGCATCATCTTTGGCTCAAATGAGAGCCCACATAGGGAAAGAAGCTGCAAGGGATGGGAAGGCGTGGGAACTGAAAGGAGACACATGGTAACAGACGTAGTGCCTCAAAAGAACCTATGTCATTTCAGTTTATAAGAGTAGCCTGTTTGGAGCACACTCTAACAAGGAGGGTGGAGAGCTTGCTCAGGGTGCTTTCAGACCAACTGGGTGATCACAGGAATACAACAGAACAACAGCTGACAGGGTAATGTTACAAAAATGCGCTGCAACTTTACTTAATGCTGTGCATACATACAAATCCAGCAGAAAGTTGGAAATGCTTTTAGCACTGTTTCAAACTCTGAAGAAGCAGCATGCCCAAGCTCCAGTTATTTTCTATTTGATTAGGAGCCTCACTTCCTTAGATTCTTAACAATTCCCTATGAGACTTGCATGGTATTTCCACAGGAGCAGTAAAAGACTCATTTTTAAGTTCCCAGAAGCTTTCTTGCCTGCCAATCCATAATAGACCTCAGTTTCAGTTTTCTCTTTGCCATTTTGGAAATAAAGTTAAACAAACACAAAGAAAACCAAACAATAGCTTACCCACAGACAGTGAGTAGTGCTAAAAAGCATCAAATAGAATTTTGTTACATTCTGTACTTGCTCTTTGCAAATTCAATGCCAGTAGACCTTAAGATCTCAGACCCAAGGCCCCACAGTGTCACCAACTCAATCAAAAGCTAGAGAAAAAAAGATCTTTTAGAAGAACCATGTAAAGAAGAACAAATAAAACTTCCAGTTTCTTAAGTGTTACCTTTGAATTACTGCTGTTCAAACTCATTGAGATGCTGCGCTATGTATCAGAGAAAGAAAACGTTTCATATATAAATAAAATATATATATACATATTTTATAAATATTTTATGTAAAATACATAAATAAATACAAATAAACAATCCCTTATGACAATGAAAAATATCTTCCACGTCTTCGTTATTTCAGCAGATGTTTCAAGACTCCTGTAATTGCTCTGTACTTCTAACACTTCAGCTTATTTCTGGCCTGGTATTTTATTTCAGCATTGGATTCTAGAGCAAGGGGACCCCCAGCTGAGTTTTACAGTACCTGTGGAGTAAGCTGCTACTGCCACCTTGGGGAGGATTCTTTTCATGTACTTCAAGGAGACTAAGCAAATGTCATAAAACAATTTGATTTTTTCCATCATGCCTTGCTTGGAAGATGACTTCTTAAAATCCATTGTCCATGCTGACATATGACAGGATGCCTCTGGAATGTCTTGAGTTATACTACACTAAAAATATTAATGGAAAGAAACTGCATTTTTTGGTGGGGAAGAACAGTCAGGTAACTTTTAGCTAACATTTAAACACTGCCTTGCTTACAGCGTTCTTAATTTTATCGCAGTTTTGCCAGTGTAAGAGCCCTAATCTACCTAAAGCTGAACAAACTGTATTTCACATACAAGACTCCATTTCTCCTGCAATTCTAGCTTTCCTGATATTTTGAATCAATCCTTCCTTGATCATGCACAGCTTAAACTGTCTCCCTGGCAGGCTACTACGTGGCTGCTTGGATGACGTATACTGCCTTAGCTCTAATGAGAGGCATTACTATGCACAAGAACAGCCTAACAAATGTGCTGAACTAGATCGGGACAATTTAATCAAATTCGAGACTTCTAGTCAAATCAAGTGAAGCATCCAGATTTTTATTTGGAATATCCATAGTTCTATGAGACCGACCTACTCTTGGTTTTCAAGTGTCACCCTATAAGCACTCTTCTTCAATTCTGCTTTCAGCAGCAGAGAAAGGAACCTCGCTATACACTTTTATATAAAGAGAGAACCTGTGTAGGACTTGAGTTGTATGCATCTGCATTGTTAACCTTCACACTGGGCTCTCCTCAGTAGGAACTGTAGGAGCAGTAGGTGCCACAGCTATTTATACAAGGAAAGATTTAATATCTCACCTCTCATCAAAATAGGCAAGTTGAAGAACAGGAGGCTGTCTAAAGGCAACTAACTTGTGTACATGCTCTTAAAAATACAGAGCAACAAAATTTCTACGCAGTTGTCTAAAGCCAGGCAACACAAAATAACTCAATCATGAAGAATAATGTGAGCTTACCCTAGGAGGCTCTTAAGGCACCATTAGCTTCTACCCTCAGCCAAAACACTAGCTGTGCCTGTCGCACCACAGTGGAACTCAGACTTCTGGAAGAACCGAAGCCTTAACTACACTGCTGCAGGCCGAAGCAGACCTTGTACTGCATTAAACCGTGACTTAGGAGCTCCCACATAGAGCTACATTTTGGATAAAAACGTTATCCAAATGAGCTCTGGAAAGCGTCTTCACTTTTCTTCTCACCACAGAAAGCCTACATACCACAGTCTCCTTCTTTGATTACCAGATTCTTGGATTAAACACATCTCTCTTTCAACCTAGAATTTATGGTCAGAGAGGAGCTACAGCTGAACTCTTCTCTGCAAGCAGACAAGCACTCTTCTGTTCTGCTACCAGAAACCAGTCATTAAAACACAAATGTAGATTTATTTCCCACTGTGGCATAGAAATAAAAATTAGTTACATTCTTACCTGTGGTAAAAAACCTAAAAAATAAGTGATAGGTCTTTTCCGGGATATCTTTTTACCTTTACTTTTAGCGCTACTGTAGCATGGCAAAGAATTACGCTATCAAGCAAAACATACCAAGCACAGCATGCGATCAAAGAAAGGATTACACCTATCTAGCCAACAGCAAATGAGCACAATTGACACTGGTGCCAGTCTTCTTCAATTTTCTTCTAGATTCACAAATGACTTCTGTGTTTTATTCTATTTTCAGATTATTTTAATCTACCTTTTTAGAGAAATAGTTTTACATCTGTATAAGGTTGATGCTGTATTTTGAAAATACTGCAACTATTAATGCATTATAAGAATAAAATAAAGTGCACACACTCTTCAGATACATATATGTACACATTCAAGAACCTAATACCTCCATTATCTCTCTCACATTAAACTGCTGGTAGAAATTAAGCAACTTTCAAAAATACCCACTTTATATACAAAACTGTATTTGCATCAGACAGTGCTAAGTACTAACCGAAAAACAAAATGAATGAGGATCTATCAGTAACAGATTAACCAGATTAATGTGTACGTAACAGTCTCAGTGTGGTACGCTGCTGCTGTAAGTTTCAAAGTTCATGTATGAACTTCTTGCTCAGCACACACGGTCTATGAATGAAGCTTGAATTAAAAAAAAGACTTTCAGAAAATATAAGGTAAGCGACAAACTATGAAATTAACCTAAGCATTTAAGAGTAGACTGCATATAGGGAAAAAAAAGAAAAATCCTTGGTTACAACAGTGGGAAGAAAGAGGTAGAAGGAAGGAACGCACTAATTCATGTCCTCCATCTAATATTATGCTACAGAAGATGAATACAATTTACATTTAGATCAATGAATAAACTGATAACAGTAACTTCATAAAGTCTTTTTTAAAGAGAATAAGCAGGTATTCTTAAAATTAAAAGGGAAGTGATAATGGAAAGTTTTGTAAAAAATGCCAAATGCTCCAAGATCATGTAAGAAAGCTGCTTATTCACCAATCGCTTTTTCATCTGAAACACCAGAATGTATTTTGTTAACCAATATTCCTCTGAGACAATTACTATGCACTGAAATCCAGTAGATATATACAGAAAAGAAGAAAATAAGATGCTTATTTGTGAAGTCATTTCCCTTCTCCAACCACTAGCCTATGCTCTTCTTCCCCACTGTGCTACAGAAGTCTATATGATAGCATTTATTTCCAATGCCTAGAGACTAAATTAGGAGACTGAATCTGCAGCATTAACTAGCTTCACCATTGTTGCTGTTTCTTTTAAAATTAAGACACACTTCCTATATTTGCCTGTATCAGAATGCCCTTTTGGATCATTATCATTATCTATTGCAGTTTTAATGGAGGTTGACAAAAGCTAACAGCTTCTTAACTGTTCTCTGCTGCAGAAGCACTCCTTTAAAAGCTACTTCACATCCCAGCCGGCCCCTCAAAAAAACAGGTAAAGATATGAAGTCATGTAGTAACAACAGCACGCAGTTATCACTATTCTAACTTCATCCTCCCCTAGTTTTTCTCCTTCTTTATCACATTCTTCTGCATTTTCCACAGCTGTTTCTCAGCTCCTTTTTGCTCTGTTCTTTTTGCCCATCCTTAGCTTTATCTGCCTCACAACGTTCCTAAATCTCTTCTGAAATTTGACAGCTCTTCAGCTTCCATCAGTGCAGAAGCACAGCCTATCAGGCTGCTTTCCATGCCAGGGGGTTTTGCCTCTTCTGAGTGGGAGACTGGAGGACAACAAAGATCTTGAATCAGAGATATGCATGAGGTGCATTGAATGTCTAGAACATACAGTCCTTAAAGATTTTAGGCAAGGACAGGCACTCAAGAGACTGAATTCTTACATTGTTGCTGGATTGTTTAAGTCTAAAACAGCACAAGTTATTCCATCTTCATTTAATGGCAGGCTTGCAGATAAAAACCAAAGACAATGGCAGACAGCAATGAGATGACAATCAACCTTGTCGTCCTTGGAAGAACTCAAACTGGCAAAAGTGCTGCTGGGAACAGCCTGCTAGGCAGCTTGGACTTCGAAAGCCATCTCTCCCCAAGCTCAGTGACCACTTGTTGCAGTCTTGGGCACAGCTGCCGTATTTTGGGGATTACACGAAGAAATGGCTGTGAGCTAGCTCTCCGCGTTCGGGTACTTGACACTCCAAGCTACCCTCACAGCAGCCTGAGCAAAGAGCAGGTGAAACACACAGTGAGATCTGCCCTGGCTCACCACTTCAGGGAGGAAGGTCTGCATCTTGCTCTTTTAGTCCTGAGGGCTGACTTGCCTCTGTGTCCGGATGAAAATGATCAAACAACTCAGTTCATCCAGGTAAGAAATAAAAGTTTCTACTGTAATTCTACAACTCCTTTTGTCTCTGGTTGAAAGTAACTATGGAGGCACTGACTGCAGATATGAATTAGAGAAGTGCAGCTAAAAACTGGAACACCCTCCAGTCCACCAGCTGAAATACATAATTACATTCATAGATCTAACACTGTACACCATCACACATACCACGTTGAACTGAGAAAAGAAAAGCAAGAACTGCTATGCTGTTGTTGGATTCAACACTAGAGACTTCTGGAATCAAATTTACCTAGCAAAGTAAGCTTCTCTCACAGAAATTAGTCAAAGGTTTACTATGACACTTCTAGGTTGTTGGAGAGACATGCTATTTGAAGTAAAAATTTGGTTGCTTTACTCTCCTGTGGTCTGCATAGGACAGAGCACAGCCCAAAGCAGAGAATAATAGGTCCAAAAATCATACAGAAAATCACTGTAACTAATGCTGTTATCTATTCAAGGGGAAAAAAAAAAAATTAGAAAGTTAACAGATTTATTCTGGCAAAGGAAATCTTCTAGCAATACTCACTTGAAGCAAATATTTTGAATCTACGTGGAAGAGAATTTTTGGAATTAGGTAAGATTTATGGGAGTAGGTGACACTGAAAATGAACGTCTTTGCCTTCAGTGGAATCCGTATATATTTTTTCTCATTGTTACCCTTCTTTATACATTTCTACTTTTCCATTTCTCTTAACTTCGTATTAAGAGGAATCACCACTTTCATCTAGAATTTTTACTTTAAGCCAATGAAAAATCATCTTGAGATTGTTTTGGATCAATGCCACATGGCTGTTAAAAGCCTAGGAGATGCCCCTGTACCCTTCTCCTTTAATGGAGCTTTAAAAATCCCTACTGAGATTAAATAAAACACATTAAAACCAAAACAGTAAGAAAACACTTCCTTGTTTCTTAATTATAACTTAAGGTATTATCTTTTTAAAAGGCTGACATGCTATGATTTCATCAGCCAGAAACAAATGGGGCAGGACAGTTGTCTGAGTGCTGGGATTATGAACAATAGTGGTTGTGTTTCACTATGCCATTCCAAGAAGAAACTACCATGAGACTACGCTTTTAGTGATAAGGAGAACTCATAATAATCTTCTACATATTAGGGATGGTCTATCAGTAATGCATACAGAAGACTACTGGCATTTAAGTCTGCATTTTTTTTAACCCAACAGTCTAATGTATTAGGAGAGTGGCAGATACTGATCTCATAACTAATAATAGCACTGACTTATCTGAGCCCTCAGATAATTAAAGGCACCACTCTTTCTCTAAAACTCACCTCTTAACTCTTCCACAGACAGCCTACACCAATATTAAGTTTATTTTGCAGTTTATTTTTTTCTCATCCCTAACATCTAAAACAGATTAATCACTATCAATATAACATAATCAATTTAAGTCTAACTTAAGGAGTTAGTCTAACTCCTTGCTTATTTTGGGAATACAAAGATATCCTTTAAAACTGTTTTATGCATTTAAACTTTTAGTTTACAGAGTTCTTGAAATAACTATAAGGTGAACTTGAATAATACAGTAGTTTTCCTTTAACACAGACAGGTGTTTGCATGACTGCACTGAAGTTGCTAATTCTTTTACAATTGTAACTTAAAGCCTGATCTCTTACTCCTATTAATTTCTTTCATACTGACAAAAAGCCAGCTTATTTTCCCTGTTCCCTTCCATGAAAAACTGTAGTCAAAGAAATTCTGTCATTATTCCTGTGCTGCCACAGACAGTTCAGTTTAAGATATAGCTGTTACCGAAATCAGTGTTGCATAAAATTGCTGATTTATTCACTGCAAGGTGATTTAGAAATCTTTTTTCAAAGAGCTTAAAGACAGTGCACAAATATTTATATGTAGAAAATCATTTAAGCTACTTGAATTTTACATATTATTTCTGATGATGCACGATGCAGCTAAACAACAACTGCTGTAATTTACATGTGGAACTTTTAACTGAAGAAACTCTAACACCTGCAGAACAGTCAGCTGTTATCACTGCACAGCCACCTATTTCCACTAGAAGGCAATACCAAGGTATTTAAAGGTCAAAATCCCCTGAAATTCCAGCAACTCAGATAGATTCTGTAAGTTGATCAGTTAATACACGATTATGCGTGGGACTAGAAAAAATGAATAAGAATTTGAGATTTGTTTTTCATTACAGGAACTTCTAGGTCCCACATGGAAGGATTTCACTGCAGTTTTACTTACTCACGCTGACAAGGCAGAAGCAGCTGGATTCAGTGAGGAAGCATATTTGCACAAAGCTTCAAGTACCCTGTTGTCACTACTGAGCTCAGTACAGAATAAATATATTTTCCTAGACAACCAGAAGAGCATAATTAAAGAGGAAAGAACTACTGTCTTAAGAAAGCTCTTAAATTTTATAAGACAAAATAATTCTCGAGTACTACTTAAACATGACAAGGAATAGAATTAGCTTTCAGGTGCTCATTTGTCTATTTTCTACGCTGTATAACATCTAATAAAATAGTAGATAAGACAGCAACTTGAATCTTCAAGACCCCTACCAAACACCTCTGAACATACATCTGGAAATCTCTCTTCAGATTACCAAACTACATGCCCTCCATAGAGTACCTCACACTACTGAATCCAGAATCCTAGTTTCAACCACATGAGAACAAGCTAGTACTCAAAATCATGCTCCTAATACCAGTGCAGTCAGTAATAAGATTTTATGCTACACCTTATTATAAATTGCATTTCATACACAACACAGATCTGGAAAAAAAATTAAAAAAAAAAAAACACACTAAAAAAAGCTTTCCAGTATTAAAACTTAAGATTTACCTACTATAAAGGTTTTTTTTTTTTTTTTTTTTTTTACTTTGATTCAAAGGTTAAAACTGAAATTCTTAAACTTGAAGAATTTTGTTTAATAAGATATTACTGGAGACACAGTTTACAGGCCAGCTAAAATAGCTCCCCATGTGCTTAATGCTATTTAGCACACTTAGAATAATGCGTAGAATAATTTCTGCTGCTTAATCCCAGATACATGAAAAATTAGCACAGTTAACCGTATAGGCACATACAGAACGCATCTGATAATTTTTTCTTTTGTGTTTGGTTCCTTTTAATCTTATATCATTACCACTTTGATTTTTTATTTCCCAGCTTACTATATAAGTTCAAAGCCTATGAAATCCAGGTAAGTTCCCTACATCAGCGGTTAGAGAAGTGCTTATCATATGAGTAGTTAGACAGTAGACAGTTAATTAAGTAGTACATGCTGAAACACGTGAAGCATTTCTAAATAGTTACTTTTCAAGTTTTACTGTGAATTGATCTGCAACGGTTATTTTCAGATTATTCAAAGGCAAAAGTTAAAAAGAAGCAACTTAATGATATCACCATAGTAGTTGTGCCTGTTTTAAATACATTATTATGAATAATTCAAATAAAACCTAGAAGAAGGAATTTGTTAAAAAAGATCAAGCATGTTTTGTACAAAATATTATTCAAAATGTATATTAAAATGGAAAAAGATGTGTGTTTTGAACATTGAAAACCAGCTTTTCCACATTTGACTACATTTTCTCGACAACCTATTAGCTACTCATTCTTAATTAGTAATCTCCCTCACTAGGAAGGAACTACTGAGGTTAAAAGATAAAACTTCAAAACTATTTTAGCAAAGCAACGTATTTGATACGTCATTTTACATATTCTGGGGTATAAGGGACCATAGTTTAATACTCCTGTTACAACTGTCTGCAGACTACTCAGAAAACACGGACAAAAACAAAGTTGCAGAAGTTCATAATATATCTGAAAAATGCTTAAGAGGACTGAAACTGTTGAAAGATAAGAATGAAAACAGCTGCAGGCTTCCGACCAACTGTTAGCACTGAGTGTAGCACACAAGGAATAGGGCAGAAAGTTTTCCTTATTGAGATGCTCTTGCTTCATGGATCCTCTTAACTTTTCAGTTATCTAGAAAACACAATCATCAGCCTTTAGTCCTTCCATGAATGAGCCTTGGTAATTAACCACTGAGTGGTTAATGACTGCATAGAACACAACCTCAAAGAGAGTCAATATGAGGAGATGAGTGAATCGTTAGTGTTTCAAGTATAACATTATGCATCTCTGGGAAAGGAATCGAACAAAAAAAAGGTATTAGACATGCATTTCAGAGGGTTATATATTCATGTTTTTTATTGTGCTCGCATTACTTTCCATTTCAACATCTGAATAAGCAGCTAACAACCATTTATTTAATTCCGCTGTTTGCCATGGTCTCTGCCCTGCAGACTCCTTTTCCTTTCACTTCAAATGGAACTCCTTTGTATGTAGCCACACACTGGTCATTGGTATGGAGATCAGGTTGGATTTGCTCCCAAATCTTCTTCTTGGGATTAAGTTCCTTCTCAGGATCTCCTGTTTCAAAACAAAGAATAACCTAATAGCACACAACACATAAGAAACAGCAAGGAGCTCTATGTGAGCACACATTAGTGAGAGCTCACATAGAATCTCTGTACAAATTTTTAAGGGAAAGAAATATTACCTGTGAGTCTCAAAACAAAAGCTTTAATTTTAATTAGGGACCGCTTAGAATCTGTCTCCAGATCATCTCTCAAAATGATGGTCTTTCAGAAGAAAAAGTACTGTAAGTAGCAGACCTTAACTCCTGTCTAAAGAAATCAAACTGTTGCTGGCTGTTGATTTATGAAATTTACCTAAAAGCAAAAGGATTTCTAAGAATTAAGCAGATGCAGACTGTAAGAGCATGTAGAACAATATATTGCTTAATAAGACACAGCTTTATCTATACCTTAACTTTAGGAAATAATGTATTTTTAGACCTTATATCAAAGGAATTTGGTAGGTACATCTCATAGATGAGAAATACATTTTTAAAAAAAATCAAGAGCACAGGAATCAAACAGCCAGTCCTAGATAGTATATCCTCTCTGAGATTATCTCAGGGGAGCCAGGAGTTCCCATGGCCAATGACAAGCTCTCTGTGTAAGCATAATGTCAAATACTTCCTTCTTCCACTAATCAGTCCCCTGGAAGAGAAAAATCCCATTGCCTAGTACTAGGTGTATGTGGTTAGTTTCTAGTATTCTTCAGTGGCTTCTGACCAACACAAGTAAACAAATCACATTAATTCCAACTTCTCTTATTTTCTTCTGATGCAATCTACTCCTGTGCTCAAGTCCTGTAATACTGTTACCTCAGCCTGTAGACAGCTCTAACTTCTGTAGCTTCTATAAACTGCAACTGTGCAAGAAAAGCACACCAAACTGACTTCTGTACTGAGCAGACTATTGTTGCCTAAGAGTTTGCTAATTGTATTCCAGTTACTTCTCAACTGTAGTGCATGTAACATTTGAGAGAAAAACAGAATAAATAACCTAAGTGCTTGGAGCTAAATGTGCATTTCCACAAAAATTAAAATTCTGTTCAATATTTAAGTTCACAAAAAAGGACTTAGACCACAATGAATGCATACAAACTAATAACAATCATTAAGTTTAATATCAAACAACCCACTGGGCATTTCCTTCCTTTGTCAAATATAGAAAGTTTTTTTTCCATTAAGAACAAAATCTGACCTTTACTATAAAAAACATTTTGAATGTTAATAAGTTTATTTGTAATTTCATATCAACTCTTGGAATGTGTGATGAGCTCACATTAGATCAGTATAGGCACCAATTGTCAATACTACTCGAGTTTTAAGATGTGCATTTTTCTAAGCTTTTTTCTCATTGCATTTTCTTCCCTTCCAAAAATATTCATTAAAATGGTTTCCAAAAATTAAATTTCATCTTGCAATGACTTAATGAGCTTCACACTATAAAATAAAAAGAACCAAATAAAAGAGCTCACTTCTTGCTGAATGTGTCACTTGGTCTAACAGTTCAAATACTACAGAAGAAATTACTATAATAAGCAAGAAACCTCTTCACACTGTAACAGCTCACCTATGAAATGGCCTTATGAAATATTAATACTGCTCACCCTGCTATGGAATATAATCACACAACTGTATCCATATAGAGATAGCATAGTTAAAGAAGCCTACTGAATACAGACTATGCACTGCATTCCAGCTTTAGCACCTTACTTTTTATTTCTAAGAGCTAGATATTGATCAAAATGTTAGATTCTTAGATCAGAACTAATATCAAATAACTTACATAATAACTTGAGGTTCCCGTGGCATTTTTGCATTTAAGAATTTTGCCAAAGCATCAATTATACTGGTATACTGGTACCAGCAAGATCCCTTCATTAGCTTTGAAAGCTCCTGTAACTGCTTTCACACAGCAATTCCTGTGTGGGAGTGCATAGTTTACAAACAAGTGAACGAATAATTTTTCTCAGGCTAATGTGAGTCAGATCTTTTCCACTCCTGTTTGGTATAAATTTGGTAAAGTTCTTAATACAGGAAAGACCCAACAGATCTTGAAGATTCATGTATTAGAGTACAAAATGGTGTTAAAGTTCCCTTGAGGACAATGACATTAAGCCAAGAGTACTTCTCCAGACCACAGCATCATTTTATAATTTTATACATCTTTCCTCCCCTGAAACACAGAACATGATTTTAAGAAAACTCTCAAGCTTCAAACTAATTGTTAGTTTCTCTACAGGAACAAGACATTTTCTTTAACAAAAAAAAAAAAAAAAAAAATCAACAGGAAAAATAGCTTATTTCTCATTAATACTTTGTATGGTGGAGAAGGTTTAAAAAACACATTGATTGCAATGTGCTTGATAGACAGCTGTGTTTTAGCTGCGTTACCGTTGCTGCTGCTCCAGTTGCTTCATAAGCTTTCATACTTCAAACCAGAATCAGATATCCTTACTATTTTCATTTCAATGACTCAGTGTTTACACTTCAAAACCACTCTTAAAAATTACATCAGAACATAAATGACTGCAATTTTAGCAGAGTTACAATCTGTATCAGAATATAAACAATTGCAATTGAGCAGCAATATTAAATGACATCTGACATAGTAGGGTTTATCCATTAGCAGGGTTTACTCTACAGCTTTGAATGGGAGTTCCTACTATTTAGCAACTACTGTAGCCCCTCAAAATTTAGTGCGCATTACATGAACCCAGCTTAACCAGTTCTGCATCTCAACTAGCAAGTTTCACGTCTTTCTAAAACAGGCAGCATTTTTCATTTTCAAGATTGCTACTCTTAGTAAACAATGCATACTTCAGCTATTTTCAGACACAGCATTAAATCAAAGAAAACTGAGCTTCCCTCCCACTTCCTAAGAAGTTGGATAGAATATTGCTTTCATCATCATATGTCAACCAAAATACTTATTTTTTAAACAAGCATCAGTTTTAGTAATGGGGATGATATGTCTCTATGTTGAAAACAGAAATGTTCAATCCTTCACATGTAAAAGAAAAAGTATATTTTTGAGCAACAAAGTTATGACACTTTTTCTAGAGGTAGGGCCTGGAGTCAGAAACTTGAGACACTGGGTAAGTTACTTTATATCTCTATGCTTTACATTTGCTAATTGCAACAAGCAAATGTGTTTGCTCAAACACATGCAAAACAGAAACACTTGTTAAGACTAACTTTTAATAAACTGAATAATTTTAATACTACAGCACAGCGTCACTTTTAAGATTATTTCCTTGCATTCTCAAACTTCTGGTTGAATATTTTCAGTCCTTTATTTACACAGTTCTAGCATGCTAATAAAGAGTTTTAATATGACACGTTCTGATGCAAAAATGCAACCAGCTTTAAAATACTGTTCTCTCTGCTTTAGAAGTGATGTCACCTTTGCAAAGGTGAACTGCCTATTTCCTTTAATTTCCTTCTTTCCCAAGTACCCACAGCTTACCTGGAAAACCTTCAAAAGTGATTCTGTCTCCAGCTACCGCTCCGGGTGGGGGAGCCAGAATTTCCACTTTTTCTGGGGAGCTGGCACACATCACCATTGCTTGAGATACTACTCCTCTCATCTTTGCAGGCTTCAAGTTACAGAGCAGTACTGCCATCCGATTCTGCATCTTGGGGAAGGAAAACAGAAGGATGTGAATATTTAAATGCCACACACTGTGGCGTTTTGGGATGGCGGGGAGAGGGAGGAAATGACTAATTTCATTCTAACAAAAAGAATTACAATGAAGATACTTCAACTTACACAAGTACAAAACAACAAACGCACAATTTTAATGCCTGCACACCAGCAAGAACATCTGAACTGCTCAAGGGTTAGTTTGTGAGAAATGGTTTCAAGCTACGGCAGGGGAGATTCAGGCTGGACATTAGGAAGTATTACTTTTCAGAAAGGGTGGTCAGGCACTGGAATGGACTGCCCAGGGAGGTGGTGGAGTCACCGACCCTGCGGATGTTCAAGGAAAGGCTGGATGTTGTGTTGAGGGACATGGTTTAGTAGGAGCTATTGGGAATAGGTGAACGGTTGGACTGGATGATCTTTTAGGTCTTTTTCAACCTTGGTGATTCTGTGATTCCACATTCTTTTTTTTTTTTTTTGCTTATGTTAAAGACTAGTCTCACCTCTTCTTGTTTTTAATTGTACACATCTTTTAGCAGAATGAAAACACACTCTTATTAACAAACAACAATAAACAGTCACAGATACTTCAGGAAAGGATGGCTTACGGACAAATATTGTTAGTACCTGATCCAGGGGAACATATTTCACTAAACCACTGACAACGGTCCTTGGGCTCGCTTCTCCAACATCCACCTTTTCAACATACAACGAGTCTGCATCTGGGTGCTTTTCAGCACTAATAATGCAGCCGACACGAAGATCCAGGCGAGACACATCTACAGGTTTTGAATCACTACTTCCAGCAGCTGGCTGCTGTTTCTTCTCCTTCTTATCACCTATTGAAATTTAGTTCAAGAAACATTAAAGAAAATAGCATAAAGTCATGTCTGTTACTAATTACAAGGGAAAAGTGAGCTACCATCTCAGAATCAAGCATAAATTCAGTGCAAAGTGCAAATAAGCAGTAAAATTTAGCACCTCTGTTACTAGTTTCCAGAAAAGAATCATCTTACACCTTCCCATTTAGATTGTTACTACGAGTTCCACTCTAAGGCAGAGTTGTTTTCTAATGAAGTCGTTCTGACTTAAAATATGTAAAGTATCCTCTGCCAAAGGCCACAGTGATAAGACCAAGAGTAGTTTTAATAATTTGTAATTACCATTAAGTTTTGCCTTGGTGTTTCACAAAAAACTCAAAGCTAGACAAACACAAGTAATAAGGCTACGAGCACTTAACAACTGCTCCTGAGGGTGGGCTGGCTCTAAGTCACTGCAACTGCAGTGTTACAGTTGCAAAGCAACCCTTCCAGATGACCTTAACTGACATTATTCATTTCACAAATACAAATACATTGTTTCAACTGTAAAGCTTTCACTGATAACAGCATTTACTCAGTCACAATGCAGATGTTTGTTATCACTTATACATACACTGTATACCATAAAAACAGAAGTGAAGCAGCATTACACACAACTTCTTAGAATTTTTTTTGTGACAAGGAAGTTATATCCAGTTTATATAGACTTTCTTGTTTGAATGACATTCATGATTACAATGAACAATGAAACATATGGTATAAAAAAACATGTAAAAAAATTGAAATAAGTCTGTTATTCTTACATTCAAGAAAACTTAGCTATCACCATAAGCTAAATTCCCTTCTCTGATGTGAACTAAACTCTCCTTCCTATGAGTGGGGCCAGAGAAGTAAATTACATTACCATGAATCCAGTACAAGGATGAAATTGTATCACGTGCTCAAAGATTTGGGGGAAAAAAAGATTTTTTCTTCATTTTTTTTTGTTTTACTTTAAGTAATAGCTCTTCAAAACTATTTCAGTTTATGTATGATCAGAAGTGCTAGCATTTACAGCAAAATATAATTATGTGTTACTACAGGTATATGTAATTAAAGATAAATTACGTTTGGTTTTGGGGAGCGGGGCTTGTTTCTGTTTATGTGAATATAGTTGTAAGTTCTTAAATAAGGGAGTTCAGTTATATTAAAAGAAATTTGGTGTATCTCACTTCAGTAAGAACTTGCACCTTAACAGCCTTTGTTAGCTACAAGTTCTTCTGATACTTTAAGAGTTAGCACATGACTCTTCTTCATGTGACCATGAGCTGTATATTATTTTTGCCACTACCCAGAATGATGTAAAAGCACAAATCAACAATTTTCATGTCTATTGCGATTAAGAAAAAGCAAAATACCTTTTTTTTCTACTTTTTCCTTCTTTTTCTTTTCTTCATCTTCACCTTTAATGTGATCTTTGGAACCAGATGACGCAACTGCTGTGGGTTGTGGAACATCTTCTGAAAATGAAGCTGTAGACACAGTTGTACCAGAAGGAACTGCAACCTGTTTTACTAAGAATCAAGAATATATAAATTAGAAGGGGTGCTAAAATTTGGAGCAACACATGAAGTTTCCAGTATAAATGAAGTACTTCCAGTATAAATAACGTGAACATTTTGCTTTAAGCACCTAAAAACTCAAAACTACTGAGCAGTCAAGTGCACTACAAATCCAACAACAGAACTCACTGTATATGCGAATCTGATGACTTATTCTGATGACAAGAATGAAGCCTCTGATTACATTTTTTTTAGATTGGGAAAAATGCTACCCACCTTCCTATTTATCTCATCAGATAAAACAATAGAAACCCATTTCTTCTACCTCACACTCTTCAAAGATCTCATTTAACATATGATTGCACTGTGTACTCATATTTATGACTGACTGACAAAGATGCTGTGTCACTGCAGTTGTGCATCCTGCATACACACTTTTAAAATATTTAATAACTTTTCTGAAGAATTGTGCCCTCTTCAACACAAACAATTTGCACCAATTATTTTTTAAAAAATATCTGAATTTGAGATTTTGTTGCACAGCTACTTGCCATCCAATTACTTCTTGTGGAAAGACAGTATCTCAAAAATCTGATAAATTAAAAGTATTAAGGGAATATTTTTTAAACATTCTATATTTGTCTAGGTTTTTTTTTTTGTTCAAATGCTTCAGACTTGCACAGCTAAAACATGCAAATTTAATTCAAAATAGAGTATCTGAATTTATTCCTAGTAGCTTTTAGGAAAACTAGACTTAAAAAAAAGATGGATGTGAAGCAAAATATTTCCTTATTTTTTACTTTAGTGTAACCCCATCTTGAAAAACAAGAACTATGCATCTCAGGACTTCACTCTGCAGAGTAAAACAAATCTTGCCAAATAAACCATACCCACTTATGGAGTAACATGCAGAATAACAGATCACAGAAATATGAACTAATTATTTGGTTTAGTACATGTGAAGGCTTTATTTTCAAAAGGAGAAAAAGAATACCATGAATTTATAAAACTCAAGACTTTTTGAAAACTCAATGCGTTGTTTTGCAGAAAAAGACTCTGGTTGAATGCTAGCATCTATCCACACTGGCCCACCTTACCCACTGACAGTTTGGGTAAAAATACCAATACTTATTTAAGCTTTTATAGAGAGGCTCTATTTCACAATAATTTTGAATAAAATATGTCACATATGTAATGCTTCATTTTCACTTCTTCCTTTTTTAATACAGAATTATGGTGTGAGCTGAATTGAGTTGAACAGAAGAATGCAAAGAAATAAAAACAGTGCTATGAAAGGCTGGTTTTACCAGAGCATTAGATAAAAATTCAAGACAGTTTCTAATTTTACATTGCCACAGATTTCTAGTAAGTCACTGCCCACCTGTTTGTTGAACAATTACATAATTTTCTATAGGGATTTCAGACAGGCTAGATCAAATATGAGACTATAAAGAAGAGTTAAGCATTCATCAGTTTTCAAAGTATTATGAGTACTTACTGACATCATTCAAGATTGGGACTCATAAAAGGTGATGTTAGAAAAGACCATGCAAGGAGGCAGTTCCACATCTGATAAAGATTTGGCACACGCACCTATTACGCTCGCAGCTTACTAAAGCTGTGCAAGTAGGTACCTTGCAATAGACACTGAACCTAGGAAAATTCAGAGTCTGTAAGAGATGCCACAGACACACATACCAAAAGAAAAAGACAGCACAAGACATGGAATCATCTGAATTGAAAGGAACCTATCAAGCCCATTTGGCCAACTCCCCTGCAATGAACAGTGACACCTACAGCTCCATCAAGTTGCTCAGAGCCTCTCCAGCCTGATCTGGGCTGTCTCCAAGAGCAGGGCACCCACCATTATCTCTCTGGACAACCTGCTCCAGCATTTCACCACCCTTAACATAAGAAATGCTTTTCTTACATCCAAAAAAAAAAAAAAAATCTTCCCTTTTAATAGGAAACCATTTCCCCTCATCCTATCACAACACACCCTGAAGAGTTTATCCCCTTCAGGAACTAACTACACATCTAACAATTAACTAGAACTTTGTTGCCCAAAGACAGGACTTCTGTCCCCACCTCCATTTCGAATTTCAGCCTGAATTAGCTCCTGTTTCAGTCCTTCAATTTCTTTCTTCAGTTTTGCATTTTCCACACGGAGCTTTTTCTCTTCTCGGAGAGATGCCTGCAAGACTAGAAGTTCACACAGTGTTAAAAACAGTAAGTTTGAATAATTAGCACTTAGCACTTGACAAACAAAGGTTTTGTTATTAAAAAAAAAAAAAAAAATGAAAAAGAAACTTGATGTGCCAAGCATCAGAAAACCTTAAAAGAATATATTACTAGCTGTATTTAGGAATCTGCTTTTTCATTGGTTTTAAAAAAATCCACTACACTTATATACTTGAGTTACCTTTCAGCATACTACATTTTCAGTCCCCCAAATTGATTCCTAAGAGGAAATTGCAAGAAATCTATTAAAAGAAGTTTGAACATGTTTGTAATATGGAACATTTTCACTCACTGATGCTGATTTGTATGAACTATCAAATTTGGCACTATGACACACTCAAGAGAATCCCATAGTGGCAGCAATAGAAGCATGCCAGTGCATGCGTCTCACATCATTCCCAAATGCCTCACACCCCTAAAAAATGAAGTGTCCTATCAAATTACCATAATCTGTTTATGTCATGACTCCTTCATCCATGCTTTTGCATTTCAGAATAAGCAGCTTCAAAAAACTCACAAACCACAAGGCAGTGAGAAGAGGTGCTATGATTATAAGCTTTATCTCTGAAACCTTAAAGGGCTGACAGCATTAATGAAGTTGTTCATGTTCTGTAATTTTTTCCTATGAGCATTTCATTTTAACCATCTGATTAACAAGCTTATTATAAGACAGAATTCCTTACTAGCTTTCTCCTTGAGCAGGGCAATTTGCTGTTTGAGATATTCAATAACTTGATCAGCCTCTGCACCCTTCTGCTCCAGTCTGTTCAGCACTGCATTGTTAGCTGCCATCTTCATCAAGAAACGGGCTAAAAACCTAGACAAATAAGAGTTTAAAATTAATTACTTCTTAATTGATAATTAATGTCCCATCTCTTACCACAAGAAGCACTTCTAAAATCTGTTGCTAAGTAAAGAAATCTGCAATTTATACAAAACAGGCTTCTATCTCCCGAAGATCAAACAAAAAGCAAAATTGATGTTTGACAACTTTTCTTCCTACTGCAGAAAACATTTTCTTGCCTCATAAAGCAGGTAAAATTCTCATAAAAATTTACAAAACTCTCCAATAAACTGATTCAGAATGTACTGAATTCTTTATACAATGTGGATACACATACATTAAGGAACTACTTATTTTTAAGCAGAATTCATCAGCATTTATACTCATCTCTGATTAATGCAACTTTTATTGCAGGTTTCTAGCTTCAGTTTTTATTTTAGCAGTGATTTTGTTAGCCTCATTTTGTTTCCACTGAAATGGAAGGCCAGGCACCCGAGTATAAATTCAAGGAACAGGAAATACAAAACAACAGTTAAGTGTAAAAACAAATAAATGCTGCCTAATTTTCCTTCAGGACACACAACTTTTTTTATTGGCTTTCACTACTGCTCCAGAAACAAGGAATGCCTTGTGTGAAATCCTAATTTGTTGAACTCTACCAAGTATGGTCCACTTCTTTCCTTGTGCCATTTGCATCTAAATATAAAGGCTCAAATATGATAAACAGCATAATGAAACACAGACACTCATATCTGCAGCAGATTGTGCTTTTACCCTCTGTCCAGTACCTGCAGGATAAAATATTCTGTATTGACAACAATTATCTACAAATCAACCAAGAAAACATTCTAAGTGGAAGAAAAAGATGCCTTGTCAATTTTCACAAGTAACAGTAATATAATTCCTGTGAATTTGCCCATCATTTGCCAAAGAGGGAAGACCTAGTAAGAAAACAGTGATCCATATCACTGCATTGGCTCCCAAACCTTTACCAAAGCCCCTAAAAGCTTTTTCTCATATCAAATTGGCAAGAAAGGATCCCATTTTATTGTGAGATTGCTCTGACACTGCGACTTCAGACTGTTTTTAACATATGAATACTCCCTGCTGGGATTTGCAACAGAAGCCACAGGGCTGACAGAACAGCTTAAAAATAACTCAAAGGTAAACAGGCACAAACTTTTCATAACATTAATGCAGCACTTTAGCTGTACTTTCACTGGCAGCCTAACATTCCATGCCCTATCTACAACTACATAACAACCCAGAGCTATATAGCAGCTATATAGCACTCTTCCCCCTTTTTTTTTTTGAGCAAACTACCGAAGGTGACACTGGATTGGTAGCCAGTAGTGAAATTAAAGTTTCTCAATGTAAAAATCACAAAGACAAAGAGAATGTAGTCTAAGCAGATGGTACATGGGTTTTAGTCTTCCTGCAAGTGATGAATGAATTTCCTTCTTTGTAATCTTATGCAATGCAAGCTTGTTTTACACAAACCTATCTCACAAGACAAAAGTATTATTGTCATTCCACTCTCTGCCAGTCCACAAGAGATTTCTTTTTTAAAAGCAAGAAAAACTTATGGAGAAAGAAGTGGTAAGGACCATCTCCTCAGGACAACTGAAGTAATTTTAATATTCAAACTCATCTCGGCATTGAGAAAATATTTTTTCCATGTGCAACATACAGGATCCATTATTTCTGAGGTCTAACAGAAAACCAGGCACTTAAAAGTGACTCCAATAAGTTACTGATTTAGATGTCAACTGGAAATAAACATAAAAATATTATAGCACAACACAGCACAGTACAAAGCCTGGGGTATTACTGTCAGCATACCAATAAGCTCTCTCGCAAGCTACACGCTCTCTCAAGGGAACACAATACTAACAGGGGAAACTCAGCCAACAACAACAGAGATGCTACTAAAACTTCAAAGTGAATGGAATTGGTACATTTTACAGGCTTTAGCCAAGTTGGCTAATGAACTGAAGATCTGGAAATAAAGTTACCTGATTACAATGGGTAGACATTCTCCCACTTGTCAAATAAATTTCTGTAGACCTATATTGCAATAACACAAGCAATAGGTATTTCCGATACTAACATAAAGAGCCAACAGGCCGAAATGAAGTGCTGTGCAGGCACGTGAACCCATAAAGCAGTGTGATAAAACTGTATCCAAAAAGGGCACAATTTGGTTTAAGATCCACCCTTGCTATAAAACAAAGCACATTAAAATTGTTACTATTGGAACAATCCAAGTTTACACTCTGCAGTCTGTTCTTTCCCCGTCCATTATTTCCTTCGCCCTGTTACTCCGTCCGTCCCAGAAGAAAAATGATTGGTGATGTACAAACTATAAGAAAATTGAACAATATAGCACAAAGAAAAGAATCTTCTTACAGATAGATTTTCATTTGATTATTTGATGTTTGTGTTACAGAAACATTCCAGAAAACATTCCAGAGCCAACTGAAAGTAAAGTCACTTCTTACAGCTGTGCCTTACGAGCTACTTTCCTTACCCTGAGCTAGGGTAAAACAGTTGAGAAAAACAAGTCCTGAGTAGCTATAGCAGTGGGACAAACCTTCTGACAAGTGTAGCTGCCTAGAATTACCTGGGTTTACTGAGCTAAGAGAAACTGCTTAACCTCAAAGCTCTGATTCCTACTTTTTTTTTTTTTTTTTTTTTTTTTACCTGCAAGATCTTCAGTGCTGCCTCCAAACCAACAGTTTCCCAGTAATGGAAATGAAATATGTAACTTCACAAGTAAGTGAAAGGGTTGTATCAGTATGAAAAGACTTTAATTTCTCATCATTCTATTTCCTGACTTTAAAGCACTGTCTATCTTTCTACTTCAACAGAAAGCACTGCTCTTTGTGGTCTCCAAAGTATTTGCAGTCCCCTAGTATAATAAAACAGGTATCTGTTTTCCAAAAACACCCAATGCAGAGGGTTCCCAAAAGTGGAAGGCTGTCTACCACAAATCAATATTACCCATACAGCACAAACTACCCCCAAATGTCAATGTTTTATGCTAGTTTATCAGAATTGGTTTAGACATCAGACTACATTCAGATTAAAAAAATGAAGAGACCAATAGCGGACTAAAAATCTAAACTTTGTCTTACTCTTCAGTATTATCTGTTTCCTAAAGAAACAAAAAGCCAAATCCCCCATAAAATTAATGACAAGATTTAGAACAAACTAAAAATTGTTTTTGGAATCTATCCATGGTCCAAACATGGAACCAATTACTTTTTGCTATTGGAAAAGCAATCATTTAACCAAAAAGCAGGAACTGGAAGCCAACGGACTCCCAAAACCTACAATAATTAGCTCCAAGCATTCCATTTTCCAGCTGCAAGTTGTGTTGTTTTTTTTTTTAAAGCCAGTATTTTAAAGCTCTCAGCTTATCTTGCAGTGGTTTTTAATGTCAGCACACAAAGAAAGATTACTAACTATATGAGATCTGAACTACAGGCTGCTGCTCCCTGTGCATGCACCAAGCATATCTGTAATGGCAAAATAGCTTTTATTTTACCATTTTGAAGTCAGTAAGCTTCACATATCTTAACAGGCATTTTATTTCTCACTCTTTCCTACAGGCCTTGGTGCAACACAACCAAACGCATTCCATTGACACTTGGGCATATGTTGAGACAAATGTCAAATTCTGCCACAAATAATGTGAAATCAAAATCATTCTAACTTCCTGCTTCTCACCTCTTCCTCTCCCATACCTACACTCACCCACAGGCATTCAGAGGCTGAACTTGCAGAGCTCTCTGAGCCAGGCTCCAAAGCATTCCTGCCAGAGCTGAGCCTTGAGCAATGCTGTTGTGCCACTGGGTAAGAGGGATGCAAGAAATGAGAAACTGCTGTATAACAGCAGCTGGGAGAGAAGTTCAGCTGGTCATTGGTGTGAAACCGTGACAAACAAAAAACAACTGTTGATGGAAACAAGTTTGCTTTTTGGTTGAAACGCTCTATTCATATTAAAGTTTGTCATTACAAAGCAGAACCTGTAGGATCAACGTTATTCTAAGAGTCACCAACAACACAAACATAACAAAATTTCTCCAAAGCAAAATATGCTTAGGGCAATTTTTCTGCTTCAGCTTTTGATCTTGAGTTTCAAGTAGTTCTCAAATGAAATTGCTTTGTTTCTTTCATGAGATGTCTCAAGATGCACCAAGGGTTCCAGCTCGTATTGCAACATATTCTACTTTCTGTAAAAGACGAGTATCAACAACCTTTTTGTTTCTGCAAAAAGCGTGTTCAAAGACTTCTCTCTGAGCACCTTTTTCTGAAATGGTCATTTCTGGCAGACAATCTTACAAAAACCCATAAATGTAACAGAACATGCCAGCTGTTTGCCAGATTCTGCTTTCCTGTGCTTTGCACTTCCATGAACTGTCAGGACACACAGCAAAGCAGATTTAAGAGCCTCACATCACACCTTTTCATTCTGCAAACCGAGTAACAGTAGTGATCAGATCAAAACAGGAGAGTGAAGGTATGCTATCTTCTGCTCAATTGAAAGATCACCGCAATAAAGATGTTCCTGAGAGATGAGAATACGGGGCAACTCACAACAGAGGCAGAATTCATGCTTTACAACATTTTCTCTTATTGTCTCCTCCTAATATCTGATAAACTATTCTAGATCTAATGTTGCAAATACTTTTGGATAAGATTTGCCATGTCTAATTTCATTTCACTTTTTTTTGTATAAAAAAAGGGCTTCATTTTCAGGACAAATTTAAGTTCTTCAACAACACAAGTAGGCTCTTGCTGATTACTTCTGACATCAAAACTTCATTTTCACTTGAACACCTCCATACCTCAGTCACAGAAGTACAGAGTATGTGCAGCAGTCCAACTTGTCACTGAGGAGGCAATATGCTATTGCATTTAGTTGCACATATGCAGCGATACACTTCTACTGCTTGGACATTTTGGAAACTATATTCAGTAAGTTTCAAGCACATGCCTATTGCTACCATTCAATTCTCTTCTCAAGAAGTTGGATCTTGAATGAGATTCTTATTTTTGTTACACGCTGAGAAATGCAGCAATGCCTTTCACACCCAAGCATTCCTTCTCGGGAAAGGTAGCTGTAAAGGAGAAAGATTTTTAGGTGTCAAGAGGCAGAGAGGAATCAGAATTATCTGAAACCACTATGATCACACACACTTTCATCCATAGAAAAATATAATTCCTCAGTCACAAACTAAAGCAGAACAAAAAGCCGTTCACAGAGCTTTCAAACCAAAGGGTTTAAAAAAAATCTGCTTTTCAAGTCTCTATGCAAATTAAATACAATTTTTATATTGCTTGCAATTACTGAATGATCAAAATGATCAAAACTCATTTCTTAGTTCTAATACAATAAAACAGCTGTTTTTTACAACAGTTACAACAGTTCTAATAACACACCCTATTACACTTAAACATAATTTCACCTACATTGAAAAGACAAGTTCATATTAAGGTTTAATCCACCCATCTTTCCTAACTGTTAGCTCTGCAAGGAAAGAACGCAGGTTTTCTGAGTCTCACATTGTCAAATTTTGCAAGACTAAAAACATGCTTTGAAATCCCAAGCTAAACATGCAAATGACCAAAAAGTACATCTGCACCCATGCTTTTCTTCATATACAGCAAAGGAAACACACAGAAAGTATTTCTGGCAGAATGATGGCAAGCTCTTGAATAGCAACAACTAACAACGACTACATTTAAAATAAAGCTGGACTGTTTACGATGCCAACATTTTGAGCATTATTCATCATTTCAGCATAACACTTCAAAAATCAGGGCACGATTACTAAATCACAACAGAAGCTCATTTTTGGCTCACTGTAGTAGATCAGCGATCACCCACCAGGTACTAGAAAGACGCATAAAACATCAAATGAAGCTTTAATTGTCTTACATTTTGCTAAAAGAAAAAATGTTGCTTTTGATATGATAAACATGGAATTACAGTCTTAGTCATAAAAAAAAATGCTGTAAAGCAAGGAAATAAAAAGTCCTGCAGACTTAGTGCAAACGGACTTAAGAATTCTATTTTCTTTGTTCCAGCCGACAAGCAATTGGTTCAGCTGGAGCTTTAAACACTTGAACAGTCCAACCATTGTTATTATTGCTGTTGTTATTTTTGGAGCACTTAAGTATTTTTTTACAGTATTACTTTTTATATACACTTTTTACAGTATTCATAAACTATAAACAAATGTGTAGCCCATACTGAAAGCAAATTGCCAAGCAGCAAATTGTAAGGCATAGTCATAGATTTCTGCCATATGTTATTTCAACTCACATTTTTGCACTGAGACTCAGAATAATTACTTTGCAGATTTCCAAACAACTAACATGTCTAACACCATCCCATCCACGAAGCAGTGCCAGCCCTACCAAATGATTTGCCGGCTCTGGAGAACACAGATCAACTCTGATGGCTGCCAGATAAATCAGGCTCAATCTCAGCTGCAGACAGGTCCTTGAGTAGTCCTAAGAGCTTACGCCTCCCTATTTTAAAGGGCTGGAAAGAGTAAAAACACACAAATGCAAACCTTTGCACACTGAAAAACACAGTATGAAAAAGATATATATAATTTAATGGGATGGAACATAGTACAAGAAGCTCAACCACTGGTATCAATTTTGAGGCAAGTTATTCAAGATTATTTTTAAATATGAAGACAAGTTACTCTTGAAAGAGAAGGATGTACCAAAGACGTGGGTGAGTCACAGCATCAGTGAGACAAACAGAACCTAAACTACCAGAAGGAATGCATGACAATCTGTCAATTATTTGTTATTACAGACAAAAGCAGAAGGATGAAATCCTTCCTTCAAGTGCATGACACCAAGCTTAATTTGAATTCAAGTGAGTCTTTCAGATCTGTGTAGTACAGATCATTAGAAATAAAAGACATTCCAGTATTTCACTCAAGTTCTCATTTTGACATAAAGTAGATGCTACAACATATTAATTAACTGCATCACATCTTAATACTCCACAGCTGGAGCACTCAAAGGTTTAAGGAAAGTGAAGAGTAGCTGCAATTTCATTTATATCCCGTGCAAAATACTACTGGCAGGTTCCAGCTCCAAGTGATCTTTGTGAGCACTCGTATGTTTGAGCAGGCACCCCAAGGATTAAACAAAGCAGAGACATAATTACCAGGAGCAGGTTTGACTGTCCAGGTTAGGACAAAAATCATGAGATATGGACATCATTTGCAACAAAATTCTTCACAGCTACCAAAAACTTTTCAGTAACAATAAAGACTGCATACAAAGTTAAATGCAGATTAATTTCCTAAGCAGAATGGCCAGTAATTCTTGGGTTGCTCAAGAAAAGCAACTTATCTGCACTGCTTGAATTAAGCTCCAACAAATTACGCGTCCACTGCATCTGCCAGGCCCCCTGGAAGTTCACCAGAGATTCATCTGGCTGTGCTTTACAGCACAGTCTGAAATTTAAGGAGCAGCTTCTATGCCAGAACAGCTGGACAACCTCATGTATTTTTTCAGCAGTCTCTCTTTTGGATCTTGCTGCATTAATACTTTAATAGCACTATAAGAATCATACAGTAAACGATCACCACGTGCAGAAGGAATTCTTACATAACTCCTGCAATAGAAAAGATACAACACATACAACTTGATACCTTGTTTCTTGGGCTATAAGCACTGAACTCCAAACCCCAAATGCATCCAACTCCTTGGAACAAAAAGCTTCCATCCAGCTCTTTCACATTTCTTTTACTTTTATTTATTTATAAAAGCTTAGTTTTCCAAAGCACCGCGTATCCAATGGATACCACTGTACTAAAATAAATAAAAAGTAGCTGCTACATATGTCTCAAAATATCCCCATAAAACTTCCTTGACGGGTGATGGACTTCATAATTACACACACATATGCTTATACATTCAGAAATATAAGTGGACTCAGCTGCATCTGAGCAAGTCTGCAGGGTCAGCATATGCCACAGAAGAACTCCAAGAATCTGTACTGTTGCTCATCCTCAGGGGTTTTATGGGGGAGTGAAAGCTTTAGATTACTGTCATAACTAAAGGGTAAACTACCCATAAATCAGACAGACTGCACTGTATTTCTGGATCTTCTGCCACCTGTTGATCTTGGATATTTTTATTGTTTTCTGTAACTTTATACTAAAAAAGTGACTGTTCACACTGCTCGCCTAAGAACATGCACAGCAGTCATAATAAGGTAACGAAGAAATATTTACCCCTCTCCCATGTTAGTCTGAAAACATACATTTTTAAAACACCTCTCAAAATCCCCTCTTTCTTTTGGGTCTGCTTGGGCAATACATGGCAAAAACCTTAGCCGCCAAAAAGTCAATTCAAAGACAGCCTTTCCTACCAAGTCTGGAGGGTTTGGAAAAAGAAGCAATGTATTTACTGTTTGCAAGGAGTGCAAAGCCATTGTATTGATTGAATAATAAACAGGATGACTGACTCTTTTCAATGTAGAGTCATGAAATGTCAATTCTCAAGTCTCCTAATGTCAGAAAGCCGCCTGCTAGTTACCTTACAAAGTTCAACTGCAACGACAGGGAACCTTTAAAGTCTTTACTTCTACTTCAGTATTAGCTTCTCACTGGGTAGAATTAGTATCTCATAGCAGTGCTAAGACAAAGCAGGATTTAACCATTCCACAAATGGAAGCACAGAGGTTAAAAATAATCCTTATTCACTCACAAATGCATTCAGCACACACACAGATGTACAGCAAGAGGATCAGAGCTCTCAAACTACAACTGCATCAACAATTGCTTGTATTTACTGAAGCAGAAACTCCAGCTATTCTTTTATGTGAGCCAAATAAAAGCTGAAGGAAATTAAACTTGAAAGTGTGCACGTATGTATGTGTATGTCTGTGTAACCAATGCAAGAACGATGGCAAACATCATTTAACAGGGAGCAACAAAGCTGCCTTGAAAGAGAAAAGCAGTCAGTCCTCACAGAATCGTATTTACCTAAGCTAAAACTTCCCACACATGTGACTTCCCCATTTCATTCATCACACAAATAGCTGCACTTTCAAGAGTTGAATTTCATCACTTACTACAGCAGAACAGTATTTTAATGAAAATCTTTCATAAAGATACTAACTTAACCAGTGCAGAGAAAAAATAATTATTCAGCTGTGGAGTGAAAAGCCTAAATTAACTTTCAAATCTAAAGTGGGTTGACAGCCACTAATCCTCAACAGCCAGAAGCAGTTACATGTCACTTGAAAAGCATGTTGCAATAGTATATACCACCTCATATTCAGGACATCAGAGCCAAAACACAGGTCTCTCCCTTTAATCACATACAGAGTGAGTTACAATTGCTAGCAATTACCTTCAACAAATTACCAGGTCTCGTAGCTACCTAACTATGCTCCCTTTTGGATCAACTGTTTTAACTTTGGGGTGGTAGAAATCTATAGAACTTTTTCCCCTACAGGAATTAAAAATGAAGCTGAAAGAAAAAGTTTTTCAGAAGATTTCCATCTGTGCAAATGAAGTCTTTTCTACTCTTAGCACAAAAAATCACCAAACTTTTGAAGTAAAGATGTACAACAACTATCAATAATTTGCAAATGAAGGCCATGAAATAACAATAGAAAAGATACTTGACATCAGAAATGCAGCTTTGCTGCCACTGAGGTACAAAAAACAGTGGGACAGCATTGTCTTACTACACAGCTACATTACATCTACTACTGCTTTCAAACAAGATGTTACAGAAAGATGCCTGTATCCAAAAAAGTAACCAACACTTTCTCTTGTTCATCAAATGCTTACATTTAAGTTTTTTATTTTTAAAATGAGAATCATTTAATTCCTATCAACAGAGAGCCACTGTTCAGATCTTATATGCTTATCTTCTAAACCACATCAGCTGCCAAAACTGATAAATTAAGTGTAAACACCATGAAAACAAAAGGTATTTTTATATGTATTATAAAGCATTTGGATGCAGTGCTCAGGGACATGATTTAGCAGTGAGTTGTTAGATTTAGGGCAGTACAGTTAGGTTCTGGTTGGACTTGATTATCTTGAAGGTCTTTTCCAAACTGAGCAATTCTGTGATTCTATTTGACTTGCTAGTCGCTCTAGCTGGCCTTCCTATATCACCAAGAGGGCCATCTTGAACCACACTCAAGCAACTATATTCCTCCAGGCACAGTTCAGACCAACACAGTCACTACTCAGTCCATAGTATGCCAATCAAGGTCAACTTCCAAATCATGTTATCTATAAATATTTAAGCACCATTTAAGAAAAAGCACGGCAAAAATTGCATCTTTTCACAGTACCAAGTAAGCTGGCTTGAAAAGACTGCCTTCTAAGAGGATCAGAGCTCTTAAAACTTAGGGAATGCAAGTTATTTTTTCTGCTCTAAACATAGACCTGTGCAGAGCAAGAACGAAGAAAAACATTTTGTATTCATCTTGGACACAAAAAGCAACTACACCAGCTAGTAAGACTGGCAGCATACAAGAGTAAAACCCTTGAAGTAGCTATTGGGGACTGGCAGCTTTTCACCTACGGAGTCGACACGTCTTATTTCCATAGTTTACTATTGAGCTAATTATGCTTTCATTGTAACCCAAATTAATCTCCTGAAAAAACAACCATTTCAAATAATTCAAACCAATTCAAATAACCTGTCATGAGAATTTCAAAAGATGTAAATTGGCAAGAAAGTTCTCAGTAAAATATCATTCTAGAGAAAGTAAAGGTTATTCATGCAAAGGAAAAAAACTCTTCCTAAGTTCTTATCATTAGTGTTATTTTATAGATGGTCGTATGGATGTGAAATTACTTACCCACTGTGATGTAGCAGGGTAATTCAACCCCTAAGAACAGATTAATTTCCCTGATGCACAATTCAGTGTCATATCCTAGTTGGCAGTGGTGACTTCCTCAATATGTGACTGTTACCAATTACCAGACCACTTCACACAGAAGGTTTCAAAGCTTACAGGAGAACGAGCAAGAATGCAAACTTACAGCCTTAACTCCAGAGCAGCTGCTACTCAGCCACACGTAGCCCCTTCCACATGCCACGAGCAAACATGCACACTCCTGAGGGAATAACAGTCCCTAGCTGCCCCAGCCCACTGAGCTGCTGAGATGATTTGCTCACTTATCTTCTGAGTCTGAAATATGATGCCACTACAAAGCTGTATATTAAAGCGTAATTGAGAAACACTCTGGGACATAAACTAGATCCAATAGCCATGGATGGTTTCCGAGAGGGTCCCGAAGTAAGAGCCTAATCTTTAAACTATCAATCCATACACGGTCAATTCTATGTTGGGAAAGCTCCTGATGAGAAGGAAATGGAAATAAAAGTCTTCTGTAATGGAAAATCTTATGCCAAAAAATTGCACCAAATGATCTCAAGAAGAGATTTGTGAACACAAGGCAGTTTCTAGAGATGTTTTATGCATTGCCAACTGCATTCAAATGTAAAAAGCATCTCAGAATCTGTCTGCCTTCAGATAATTAGGATACGAGACAACACACCAGGGAAGCAGTTATGAGAGGAATTCAATTTCCCTCTAATCCAACACAGAATCTCTAGTAGGCTATATTCCCCAGCATTCTGTGGGAAGAAAAATAGGTTTTTATACGTGAAGTGCATTTTACTAACGATCAGTAAATACAATATGGATGGCTTTCAGCAACAATCCTAGTTCAAGCTTCCCTGCTGTTTTTTTGGAGCTAAAGGCCAGTTTCTAGGCTGTCTAGCTATATGGAGTTGGCATAAGAACTTCAGAATTTCATACAAAGATGTGGAGTGTAACAAAATGCAAGAACTAAGTTAACAGAAAGTTGTTTTTTCCTGGAATTTTTCTTTGCTCAGTACCTTTTTCAGACAGAAGTTCCCTGAAATTAGCATGAAATTTCATTAGAGCACCAACAACTATTCTCTTCAAAAATCGCAAACACCAACAAGCAATTACAGCTGCTGTTACAAACCTTCACCAATGAGTTGAAACATTAAAACAGAAAAAGCTTCAGACTATCGTAAGGCTCAAATCACAAACATTTTTTAAAAGAAACCTTATCCTTCAACTCCATAGGCAGAGACAATGCCCTTGTTAATTCACTTTTTCGTTACCTCAAACAATAATGTTCAAGTTAAGTACGGACACTAAAGATTTTCTCAGTTTCCCTAAATAAAATAAAAAAAATTAAAAAAAAACTACTTTTAAGAGGATACAACAATAAAAAAGAATAAAACAAAAAACAACCCTCAAGCACCAAAGTAAAACATGGGAAAATGCTCCTGTACCAGATTTCAAAGAATTACTTAATCAAGAAAGTGACCTATCGTCCCAACTACCTTCATCTCCCTACACCTGTCCTCATCCCATATTAGGGAGCACAGAGAAATCATGAGGTCACGACCTAAAAAAAAAAAATCAAATAAAAAAACATGATTAAGCAGCTGGTGAAGGGCCATATATAACCAGCCCTGGGAACACAGGTGGAAACAATTCACCTGTGCTACCGGAAGGGGCAGACCCTGGCTCACCCCCCCCAATCTCATTTAAGGGCTGGCAGCCACAGGGGAAACTTTTTTTTTACTTGGAGATTGCCTTCTTTAGAGTGTTTGGTGAGCCCTGGTTCTTAGAAAGGGGGTAAGTAGTTCCTTCTTTATTGCTAAATTTTAGTTGCTGTCTTTATTAGGTTTAAACCAACTACATTTCCTACCACCTATCCTTACAGTGGGTGGGATTTGTTGAGTTACAGAAGAAGAATAGAGTCAAGGATAATTCAAGAGAAATACACGTAATCCAGCAACAAATTCTTTAAAGGTATGATATCATCACTAGTAATCTTAATATTAATCTATTAGAATCTTGAAGTAAATTGGTTACCGCAGAAAGTTATAATTAGTTATAAAGAAACAAATTGAATTGCTCTTCTTAGCTTTTCATTTGAACCACTTGATCTAGCCTGTTCATTTAAACATACTGAAAAACTGAAACTGTGTGTACAAACTAGCAATGCAAAAGTAAGAGGATGCTAAAGTCTGGAATAGCCATTGTGTGTTGGCCTTGATAAGTATGCCACTTTTAAGATTCTGAATTCTGCTATCAGGACTGCCAGCAATTGACATACTTAAAGCTACAGTGATAACTGATCATAAACTTCTAACCCTGTTGTATTATAAGTATTTGTCAGAAGCAGAGTGTGCCTGGATTTTTCTGATATAAGTTTAAATGTGTATACTTATATTCAAAAGAACACAGAAACAATCTCAAATAATAGGAGCTATCAAGCTATTCATGCAAACTATCACACTCGAATTATAATGATGAAGGGCTTTCTCTCATTCTGTTTATCAGATGTAGTTCATTGACTGGAATTGGAAAGGAAACATTTTTTAAGGGGGAAATATGTGCTTGAAAAATGCTTTGTACCTCTTACATACTCCACCATTAAATGTATTTAAGGCTCAGTCACCAGCTGGTTAGTTAATATAATACCACACCACAAACATATTAGAGGAGTACAAGCTCTTCTCTGGAAATTTATTCCCTTAATGTGCTCCTTTCCATCAGTTTAAAAAACAAAAATCTGCTTAAGGTTGTAAGTTCTCTAAAAAAAAAGAAGGTAGGAGATGGGAGGAAGTAAAGGCAAGACAAGCAGAAAAGCTTTCTAGCTGTGTCTTATCACAGTCAAAATGTCCCAGCTGCTAAGAGGCTTCCCAAGTGACATGCACATTGTACTCATGCATACCCGAGACTCCCCACAATTGCCACAGATGTGCTTTTGCTCAGATTCTCCTATACTTTAACTTTTTAAAGATACTTCAAAGGAGATCAAAAAGCTTGGAAGAAGTGAAGTTGTTTAGTCTATAGAAGATAGATGGGAGGCTTGGTCTCATTCTTCAAACACAAAGGAAGTTGGTATGAGAACAGGACTAAACTGTTCACCAGGTCTACTGCAGACAGGAAAAAGCAAAGAAGACTTAAGTTAGACATTTGGAAAACTTTCAAGTAAGAGCAAGGGACTGAACAGATTGCCTATGTAAGTTGTGGAATTTCCATCATCAGAGAGTTTTAAAAACAGGTTAGGCATGTAAGTATAACTTGTAGATGAGAATGAGTTTGAAGTCTTCTGCTCCCCTTCTGCTAAGGTCTTTCATTACATCTAGCATTAGAAAAAAAAATATTTTCCTCATTTTATATCCCAGTGTTTTAACTTCTAAAAATATGCAGCAAAATCCACCTTTGTAATTGTGGTATCTTCCTGTATTCAGGTATAATAACTTGGAAGGTCAAAACACAGCAAAGATTTTCTAACTGTGAAAAACAGGGGAAAAAAAATCACCTGTGAAATACAACATCAACATGTTACATTCATATTCTGAAGAAATTGGTTTATAAATTAATTTGCAAATGCATGATGTTGGTGAGCAGACTACAACATCCTTTCGAGTAGGACAGGACAGGCCCTGCTGTGGGAGGCCACCATCCCAGACCCCCAGGGCTGAGCCTGAAGTATCCTGCAGCCATTGAGAGCAAAAAAAAGACTAGCCTAAACACTCCTTATAGGGCTTTTGTTATTTGCCTGACATGCACACAGAGAAGGCACATGCTCCAGTGCAAGGTCAGCACCACACACGGAAGTCTAATGATGGATGCAGCTTAAAATAGACTAAGCTCCTTAAAGCACCAAAGAGACATGCTTATTCGACAGGTATTTCATACCAAAAAGTCCTTTTCTTATAATTAAGCCTCTCTTAGTGAGAGAAACTGGTTAGGAAGTTCATATTAGAGCTGTGTCAGCTTTACAGCTTAATGTGATCTTTTCTTTCTTCTATCACATTTTCCCAATACATGAGCAGGAGCTAGTGTGTGTAGCCAGTCTGTTACCACTTCTATCACAGAGCACAGCTTTTAGGTACAGTTCTACCATCTTTGCTTTCTTCCCAGAATTTTATCAGGATTTCTTTAAAAGGGCAGCATTCAAAGGGAAGAGTATAAGTAAAATGTCACACATCACTGGAATCTTCCTTGCTACTTTTTTTTTTTTTTTTGAGTCACCCTATCTCTCTTGCCTGCTTCTAGACCAACAGAAGACAGCCTTACAATACTAATGAGACTACATAGTATTTACTTTGTATTAGAAAAATTATATGCTGTTGATGGATGACATATCAAGCTCCTAATTTGGGTTCTTTTGTATGAGTTTTGTAAGTCTAAAATAGCAGCAGGTAAGTTACAGTGCTCATACTGATTCTAAATGCATAATTGTCAATGCATATCTCAAGTCCTAATGCAGCAGCCAATTTGTTTTTCAAAAGAAAAGTGGGACAACTGATGAATTACTGATCTATAGCCAACAAGCCTACCCAGTAATTCTTGTGTTTGATTTTTTTTTTTTTCTTAAAAGAAAAGCAGCTTTACATCCATTTAAAAAAAAAAAGTTCAGAAAGCTGCTTTGAGAAACATCCAAACCCTTCTGAGACTGTATTCAGTAATGAGTAAAGATGGCTTTTACTGCACTGGAGGGAGAAAAAGAAAAGCTTGAAAAAAAAGTGCTATCAAAGGAACATTCTGCTACTATTTAATACTAAGGTAACCGTGGAGATGGAATCTAAACATTCATTTCCCCAAACCCAAAGGGTGAGTATGACAGGAAATCTAACAAGGAAAATGTATCTTCGTGGTGGTAATAAGAACCATACAGGTAACTGTTTTGAAGGAAACTAAACGGGTTACCAGGGTTTCTCTGCAGGACTGCAGTCACAGAACTCATATCAGCTGAAGAAACTAGAGATGCTATTTACTTTGCTCATGTCTGATGTTCATAGCAGCTGTCTCCTATGCTGGCCATTCGTTTTATCTGTGTTGCCTAGCATTTGAAATTCTTTAGGTTTCAGAAAACACTTCTACAGAAGAGACAAATGTGAATGAAATCTGTACATGATAGTTGTTATATGAAACCAAAAACTCCTGATTAGAAAAGCTCAAAAACACGACACATCAGATTCTTGTTGCTCCACACTTGATAATTCCTTCTTCTGAGTGAGCTTTACGCTCGCTTCTACTATATATTTTTCACTGTGCTTTTAGGCATTTATAATGCTCTTTCCATTCTCTGAAGTTAGACTAAGTCCTCCAATTAATAGAGAATTTACTATACATCAACTGCTCAGTGTCATCGAGTATTTAACTCTCCAAAGTCAATACAATTTCTACAGTGTACTGAGAATATAACATCTTCCACTAGCAACGCAACACAGTGGTTGACCCCCTCCAAAAAAACTAGTGAGCTCTAAAACAGGATGAAACAAAAGCCAGAATGAAAATAAAAAAGTTCATCCTTGTGTGAAGTTCAAATGCATGATGAAGTAAGAACTACTAAAGGCCAAGAAACTCAAAGGAAATCTGTTGGAAGACCCATGCTTAGGGCTAGTATCCTTACGACAATTACTTTTTACCTTGGAAACATTTTGTCCGTGTACATCTAGGATAAAACTCATCTCCTATTTTGCAATGTATTATGCTATTTTATTAAAAATTTAAGATCTATTCCTCACTCTGATACCATTACTGAGTTATCCTCCAGAATATACAAGATAATTTTATGACTTTATAAGGGCTTTTTTTTTTTTTTCCCAGAAAGGACTGCATTAATATGACAAAAGAAACAAAACCAAAAAACTCCACAAACTAAACTTGCTCAAGTTAGTTGTAAGAGTAATTTTGACTTAATTCACTCTGTCTTCAACATCTTGCACCTTTAGGATTCAATGCTGACAAAACATCGAAGCAATTCAACAACGTACTTCTCAGAATCATTTCAAGTCAGGATTACCATAACAAGAACATAGTGTTAATTTGGGATGGGATGAGAGAGGAACATAATATGACAAAGATCCTTTAGGCTGAATATGTAAGAAAACACTCTACCAATTGATAAGATCTGTCTAAGGGGAATTTGTTACTAAGACCCACAGATTATTATAACACCATATCCCTTTCAATAATATTTGACATTAAAAAGCAGTTTTAGGATTTTGGCTTTGTTTATACAGATTTTGTGGTTTATTTTCCAACAGATCTTTGAAATAAGGTATATCACTTGAATGTAACCAGAACAAATGAATGAAGAAGACATATGAAAATCATGGAATGGATTGAAAAAGACCACAGTGATCATCAAGTTTCAACCCCCTGCCATGTGCAGGGTCACCAACCACCAGACCAGGCTGTCCAGACTGGCCTTGAATGCCTCCAGGGATGGGGCATCCACAACCTCCTTGGGCAACCTGTTCCAGTGTGTCACCACCCTTTATGTGAAGAATTTTCTCCTAATATCTGACCTAAATCTCCCCTGCCTGAGTTTAAAACCACTCCCCCTTGTCCTATCACTATCCACCATTGTAAACAGCTGTTACCCTGCTGAGATGCTATATTTGATCACTGCTTTGAACTACTACAGAGTTCACATAAAGTACCCTGAATCACACATATTAGTGAACCACAACAGGAGTATTTAAAAAATCGGAGTTAAAGGAATAGAAAGAGCGGGATATGCAAGGACGACTTTGCAGCTATTTTGCAAAATGAAGAAAATACCACTGCAAATCAACAAATTTAGCAGAAACATGGTTACTAGCGAGCTAGCTCAAGGTGCATGGTATTTCAGTAATTCTGCCATGTAACACTAGTGGTGTGCTGCTGCTGTAACGTAACAAGCAATAAATCATAAGCTTATCCTTCTTACCCGCTCCGTGCTACCTCATGCAGAGTCAGGAGCTGCCGGTTAAATCCTGCAACTATCTTTACTGAGGACAGTTTGCTGCTATACTACTTTTCATTCGCTGAAATCTCCACACAAACACCGTGAACCTCATTTGGCAAACCAGCTCCTTTGCAAAGCTTAGCAGGCGCTTTCCGGCCTCCAGGCCCTCACAGCCCTTCCTTCAGCAGCCTCACGCCACGCCGCCACTCCAGTGGGCGGGCTGACGGGGGGACACCTCACACTGCGGACGAACCGCTTCACCTGCGTGCTCCCTCCCTACGGACCACGGCATCCGGACGCGCAAGGCCACGCTCCCGCGCACGTGAAGCCCCGACACCATCTCCCTGCCTCGAACCCTCGTCCCTCTCCGCAGCACACCGCCCGAGATGGCCTCTCCCAGCCCCGCCAAGCAGCCACTCACATTAACCGGGCCGCCGCTGCCACCGCCGCGCTCCTCGCCTCGCGCAGGGAGGAAGCCCGCTGGGACTGCCTGAGCGAGCGCCTGAAGCCGCCCGGCAGAAGCCTCGCGCCCCACTCCAACTGAGCATTGCTTTGGAAGTCCTCCCCATAACTCAACACGGTGAAGGAAAAAAGAAAAAGTGGTTCTTTGTGTTGTTTGTTTTTTTTTTTTCAGGCCTAAATAAGAGAAAAACTCAGGCACCTCTCAGGGAGCCTCTGGGCGGGGGCCTGCGGGGCCGGCGGGCGGGAATTACGTCAGGGAGGGCGCCGCCCGCTGAGGTACCCGTGCTGCGTGCTGAGGTACCCGCCCTGCACGAGCCCCGACCCTGCCCACACGGCTCTGCCCGAGCAGGCAGCTGCACGGCGTGCTCTCTTGAGGGAACGGCTCAGGGTGTGGGGCTGGGGGACGTTCTTCGGTGGCCGCTAGTGACGGGTGGAGCTGAGAGAGGGCCGTCAGGTGCCCGCCAGGTGTGTGAGCAGCGGCCCGATCAGGGGGTGCTGGGGCCGTCCGCGTGCATCGCCTCGGGGCTGCACTGCTGGCAGGGCTCTCGTCTGTGGGGCCCGGTGGGGCCTGAAGCATGCCTGGCGTTACCGGTGTTTCTAGCCCTCCTGTAGCAAGCTTGTTGAAATCAATATCGCTTTTATTCGGGTTAATTCCTAAATGCCCGTGTATACTTCTCAATATTGCTGCTTAGCACAAGAAAGACATCGAGGACCTGGAGCGTGTCCAAAAAAAAGTTGTGAGGAGTGTGGAGTGTGAGTCTTAGAGGGAGTGGCTGAGGGAGCTGAGATTGTTTAGTCTGGAAAAGGGGAGGCTCAGGGGAGGCCTTATAGCTCTCCACATCTTCCTGAGGGGAGGCTGTGGTAAGGTGGGTGTCTGCTTCTTCTCCCATGTAACCAGTGATAAGAAGAGAGGGAAGGGCGTCATGTTGTGCTGGGAGAGGTTCACGTTGAATATTAGGAAAAGCTCAGAAAGAGTGGTCAGGCATTTGAGCAGGCTGCGCACGGGAGCGGTGGAGTCACTGGCCTTAGAGGTGTTGGTACTTAGGGACATGGTTTTGTGGGCAGTATTGGTATTAGCTGAGTGGCTGGACATCTTAGCGGCCTTTTCTGATCTTACTGATTCTATGATACTGTGTAATTGAAATTGTAGCAAGCCCCATCTTTGTGAAGAGAGGGATGGTAAAGTGAATTATGCTGGTAAACAGATAAACAGTCAGGATTGGAAGAAACAAATTTCTCAAATATTGCTCATATAGAACATCTTTTTAATGTTTACTGATGTCTCTTTCTCTTGAGTGAGGTGGTGCTTGAATATCACTGATTGGGAAAGAAATTATTACTAAAAATTGTTGTGAAACAACTCTCCAAATGTTTATCAGTCACTTGCATCAAAATCACCAGGCCACTTACTTTTTTCCCCTCAAAATTTGCATATTTGTTGCAGGTAAGGTTGGAGCCTTGCCAGAATGTTTTTTTGTTGTTGTTGTTTTTGTTTTTGTTTTTTGCATTAGCTGTTGGTCTCAAGTTGAGTAACAGTATAATAATGAAAATTCTGACTATTTATACTATTTATAATTATATAAATAGGTCTGCTGAATTGCTGTAGATGGAATCTGAATCAAAGTTTTGAGGATAGTTGCACCCATGCTTAGGGTTGTGATCCTGGAAATGTCATGGTTTAGTGGGCATGGTGGTGATGAGCTGATGGTTGCAATAGGTGATCTTAGTAATATTTTCCAACCTTAATGATTCTGTGATTCTGTAACTACCTTTTGTGTACAGACTTCATTAGTCAGCCCAAAATATCTATTTTAGGGGACAAGAAAGATCTAAGCATGCTAACTGCTCAGTAGCTTTTTGCTCTTGACTCTGTTATTTCTTATTTGTAGGTGGAATACCTCTTAAAAAAGTGTCACAGTAGTTAGGAAGTTTTGTAAACAAAAGCACGTTGTTATACCACTGGAGAATATGTCCAATAACACGCAGTGTTGCTTACATTTAGGATCATAGGCAGTCTTTCAGAGTGTCTTTCTGTACAACCATGCTGTTTGCAGTGAATGTTTGTTATGCAAATGAAAAAAAAAATTGTGGTGAACTAAATTTAAAATTTAAAAATAAAGCCGATAAGTGAATATTTTTGTTTATTTAAGACTTTGTGTGCTATGAAGCAAACTGGGTCTCTGGTCATTGTTGTTATCCTAACAAAATCTTGCTTAGGTATTAAGAGTTACCACGAAGGATATTTTCTTTTTATAAAATGGCCTATTTCATTGCAAATACTGGTGTTTAGTGAAAAGCAGTATAAGTGTAGCACGTTCACCTACTTTCTTGAAATTATCTTGATTGTTTTAAAAATATTTCAGTAACAGTACTGATTTTAATTACATTTTAATTCTGAAAAACTACGTTAATAAGGCAAGGATTGTGAATACCCATGTTCTGGGGAGACATTTAGATAACTGGACATTCCAAATTGCAAAGAGTTGTTAACCTGAGTTACTGCTGCATCATAAATACGATTCACAGGATGAATTCATTCAGGTTGGTGTGTCTGTACATGCAGTCCCTCCTTCTGAGCATCAAATGGCTGTGTGTGGCTGACTTGATTGCCTTCTGTTTAAGTGGAAAAATTATGGCTAGTGTTAAACTCTGAATAGAAATGTTTTCTTAGAGCAGTTTGTGTTTAGAGAGACAACAAAGGAGCTTGTTGGATGAACGGCTACCTTTCATATTTTATTTCTTAATGTTTGGTATGGGGAGACAGTTAAATAAATGGTTTGTGAAATAGTTCTAATCTGAATGTGGACTAGATACTTGCAGAGATCTATTTGCAGTGGGTTTTGCTGGGAACGTTAGTGTTTCTGTGTATCTTAAAGCTTTCTGGGGGAGATTTGGATGTGAGGAGTGAGCTGAGGAGGGTTATTCAGAAGTATGATGCAAAACAGGCCGCTTCTGTACTTCTAATCTTTGTGCCAGACCTCTTTCACAGATGCAGCACACTGTCTCTCATATACTCAGTAAATGGTGCTTTGGAAAGAACTCGGTAATTCTAGATGACGCTAATAAGACAAGTCATCACTTCCTCCTCCATCCTCACTGTTTTGGATTATCAGAATTGAATTTCCAGAATTCAGTCCTAGAATTGAATTTGCCTTAACTGTGCCTATTGTCAATTTAAAATAATAAACATTTTTTCCTTTTCTCTTGTTACTTTGCAGTAATAAGAAGGCTCTGCAGAATATAATTCATTCTTGTAATGTATAAAATTAATGCAATGCATGTCTTTTCTGTGTAGGAGAGATGAACTTCTGTGAACTGTTATACCCTGAACACAAGGGGAATGTGTAGTGCTCTGTATTTTTCTACCAGATTTTTTTAGTGAAAATTTTTTTAAAAACTCAGATGAATTTTTAAGATGTGCTTAACATTTATGTTTGAGTTTAGAAATGTCTGTGAAGGCATTAGAATACTTTAGTTGAAAAGAGCTTTTAACTTGAGCTGTAACTGGTGGCCATTCTTAAAGTTGGTGGAAGGACTGAGCTTTAGTTTTGGACTTACTTGATTTAGTTACTCAGTCTTTGGAGTCTATGGAAATGGAGAGTTATGGACAGAGATCTGACCTTAACTGTAATAAAGTTATATGTTGACAGAACTAGCTCTTTTCCAGCATCAGAGATAATTTCTTTCATTCATTTTGGGGAGTCAACAGAATTCACTCTGTAACAGGAGGACTTGTTTTACTGCATACCTCTAAAACTGATGATTCCTTTTAGTAGCTGTCAGGGACACTGTCTGTTTTTCTCATTTCTTCTGGTCTGTTCGTTGGTTCCCACCCGAACAAAGTGAGCAATAGGTGTGCAGCTGTCTAGTTGAAAACACTGTGTGTGATCTAATTCATCTTTGTACGCACAATGCATCTAGAACACAAGAAAAGCTTGATCTCTTTAAAAGGTTATTGGGTTTTTGATATTTAGCAATTTTTTTCATTAAAATTTCTTTCCAAATGTCAGCTGGAAGCGAATGTAATGTATTACTTTCTCCACAGTGAAAATGAAAACATCTCTCATCTGAGTAAACATATTAAATATTCACACATATAATCCATCACAATGTTTGGCACAAGTTTACTCCTTCCATGCACCCCTCTGCCCAGACTGTAGTTATGTTAATGTTTCTTTATTTTAAAACAGTTATTGGAGGACTCGTGCCAAAGAAGGTTATAATTCACTTTCCAAATCCAATTTTTTTCTTCTTGGTTAATAAGTATTTTCTTTCTGAAGCCAGGTAGTTCTTTCTGGCAAACGCAATGTTTTTACAGGAATCTGAACCTTGGGTTATTGTAAAGACGCAGTGAAAGCTTCTCCACTGGAACTTGCTGCACACCCATAAATCTTTGTGCTTCCATTCAGTCCAGTCTGTGTCTTTCCAGTGGTATATTCTACCTGTTAGTTGCTTTTTGAGAATCATAAAATAAATCACCTCCCTAAAACACTAAACATTCATAAGATATGAAGACATTATATCTTTACAAAGATTTTTGATCACAAAAATACTACTATACAAAATCTGTGCTGTTTTTGTATTTTTTTTGTTGTTGTTTGTTTTGAAGTTTGATGCCTTCATGCATTCATTCATATTATTTATGTCAGTATCTGTTAGAAGCTAAAGGACCGTTTCTCACATCTTTGTCTCTAAAGGAGAAATGCCACATGCACACAGATGAAAGCTGTCTTGTATTTGTTTTGTATCTTAAATCAAACTGTATAATTAAAAACAGAAGGTACACTTTGTAATTTCCAGTTGTATAGACTCAGTAAATATGTCTGTTGTATAAGGATCTCTGTGCAACCCATTATGGGAACAGAATCTCAGCTAAGATTCTTAAAAGAAAGTGAGTTTTACTGGGAGTTTTGTACAGGGAACTAGGTTGTGATGTTGACCAAAAGGCTGATATAACAGCAGTATTTAGCTTCATTACTGATCAGTCTAATTTTTCAATCCTTTCTTATTATTTCTTGAAGCTCCTATGGTGGTAAAAGATTTATCATGTCTGGTTTGAAATAATTATGTTGCTTTTATGCTACAACTTTTCCCTGCTATTTTTTTTTTATGGGATTTGAATCCTGCAGGTTCCTCCTCTTCTCCAATTTTCCTGGTGCAACTCTTTACGTGTTTCTCTGTTTAGGAGCTTATAAAGACCTTTTTCTAACTGATGAGCGAGTTGGATGTGCTTTCTGCATTAGATGGTGGGCTCTTGCTGTTGATTACATGCACAGAGGCCTCTGTAGTTGAAGCTAGCTGAATGGTAGCCTTCTGCATAATCTTTTTCTGTTCTGTGGTCTCGTGTTATGTGGGCATGCTTCTCTGTCACAGCTTGCAGACCAGAGCTCACTGAAAAGTGAGCTTGGCTTTTTCATCTCTGATTGTGGATGTGCTCTTATACACAAGTATGTTGCACTCCAACATTCTGTAAATTGCTTCCTTAATTTGTTAGTCAGTGTGGGAGCGAGTAGTACCTGTGGGTAGGAAAGAAATATTGGTAGGACAGAAGACTGTTACTTTGCAGCTTAGACTATTAGAAATGCTATAGTATGTAGATGCTGGATTATCACACAAGCAATGGCAATCTCGATTTGTGGCCTGCTGGTACAAGGTGGTACTTTAGAGGAATGTTTTCTCTTCAGTGTGGTTACTGGTTTTTAAGTACAGAACCTTTATATTGCAGTATTCCTCTGAAGATTGCGTTAAAGCGTTTGTCTGCTGCTAAACCCAGTTTTGACTGTTAAGTCTTTAAAACTCATTCTATTTTCATGTTTAAATGTAATGTTTATGATGCACCAGCACTGTGTTATTAATATCATGTTAATTATGCAAAAATATCCAGTTTCCCCTTCCTGAGGAAGAAAAAAATGTAAGTGCATTATTTGATAAGCAACTCATAAGATGATTACAAGAATGTGTATCGTTTGTGTGTAAACTTTTTATCTATGCTTTCTTTTTAAGGAACACTGCCTGCTTGGAAGAGTTTAAGATCGTGCAGAGAAATGTTTCCTTTAAGAGATACTGAGATGGGTGCTTCCACCTTCTTTGCCTCAGCTCTTCCACATGATGTTTGTGGAAGTAACGGCCTTCCTCTGACACCCAACTCCATCAAAATTTTAGGGAGGTTTCAAATCCTTAAAACAATCACCCATCCTAGGCTTTGCCAGTACGTTGATATTACCAGAGGTAAACATGGTGAGTATCTGTTTAATAAGGATATCTAATGTTTGGTTATTGTTATAATCTCGTGAAAAAATATCTGAAGGTGACCGAGCAGAATATTGCCTTTATAGCACCTGTTAAGAAGGCTGCTGGTTTGCAGATTCAAAATAACTGCACACTGTTCTGTAACTGGTGATCTTGGTGCCTTTGTTTCTTCTTTGCAGAGTCGAGGCAGAGGCTCATCGTGTTTTCTTTTGTTATGCATCATGCTAACTGATAAAAGCTAAAAATTCTGGTACTCGGTTGTTGCACCATGACTTTGAAATACATCTTTTTTTTTTTTTATGCCAAGCTCCTGTGCTGTGTTTGTGTGATCAGTTTCATATGATGGTTCGATCTCTTGTACATTTGCAGCTGTTCTAGCTGTCTCAGTCTCAGCTTTCTTTTCCTTAGTGTCTCAGCTTCCTTTCTTTTTTTTTTTTTCTTTTGATTTCTAGCTGTTTTAATATCTCTCCCACTAAAAATTACTTTATTCTAGTATGGAGGATTTCTTTTTAATATCTTGTCATATGTATTTTTAGCTGAAATAAGGCTTCAGTTGTTTTTCCTGTTCCACATGATCTCATTCTGTTGCAAGCTCAGTGGGACAACAGCACTTAATTTCCACAAAAGGTCTGCAACACTTGTGACCGAATTTCTGTAGTTGCCAGCCTCAGCTGTTAAACCAACAGTGGTCCAATATAACAGTGCACTGTGTGAACTTATGAGACAGTTTAACTGATCAAACAAAGTAGAACAGGTAATGTATTTTCATTTAGAGTGCAAAATGATAGGATGTTTCAGATTTTTAGAGAATTGTGATAATGCCAAGTAAACGTGTTGTGAAGTGTTCCGAGGGGCTGTGAGGAGGGGAGAATGCAGAAGTTCTTTTAGTATGTTTTTATTTGCTGTCAAACTCACAAATTTTTAGATTTCTGTAGCCAGGAGATCTAGCAAGATTGTTTATTTTATCTTAATTTTGCTAGTACCTCTTAAAGCAGAAAATGGGATTTACTTATTGTAGTGTTCAAGGTGAGAGATTAAGAAACATTAGCCACCATAAGCATTAGATACAAGAGATATATAGGCAAACTTGGCTGGTTTGACAGTGAAGACACATGAAGGTTTGAGTGCATGGAAATATAAAGGAAAATACTCGATAACTAAAGCAGTTTGCAGAAAAGCAAGTAAAACGTTTAACAGTGAAGCCGCTGTAGTGATTAGAATAACAAGTAATTTATCAAAGATACAGGTTTTCTTGCAAACATACTAACATTGATGGGAAATCTTATTCTTCTGATACTGACAGAATTCTTGTTATCCTATGTGTAGTGATTTGATGTTATTTTTCTTCAAAATGTCAGTTATGACTTGCGTGCCTTGAAGTACTTTCTATCTTTGTTACTGTAAGTCTGGTAAGACTACTTATGTTTGGGATAGTTACTTTGGTTTGGTTTTGAATTTGAAAGTTCACTTCTAGCTGTTCTGTGAGTAGCAAAAGCAAAACCTTCCTCCCCTGTGCACTGTCCTGTACCATCATCTTCCTTTTATATTTGCTAGCTTCAGTGTAACAATAGCTTTCTTTTGCTCTGTATTCAGAGCCAGCCCATCAGTGTCCAGAATATGCACTATTTTTCTAGGCAAGAAAAACTACAGCTGGCAGTGTGTTAGCTGGTCGATTAGATGAGATTCCTGTGCTCCTTCTGAATCCTTTTCCTCAAAGTTGATGTTACTTTAAATCTCTCTCTTGTCACCCTGACTGGAGATTTCTGCAAACATGTGGATGCTAATCTTTGAAACCTCTGTTAGCCAAATCTGACTGTCACTGGCTGAAAGGTGTGTTTCGGTGAGGTTGTCTGCTGTATTTCATAAATGAAAATGGTTGTCATGTACACAACTAGTACATAGCAGCTCAATATGTGTAATTTTATGCACAGTGTATGTCAAAATAGTGTAACGTCTGCCAAGTGGGTACTGAGAGGTCTGAACTTGTATTCTTACATACTTTTTTTCCTATTAGAGAGACTGGTTGTGGCTGCTGAACACTGTGACAATAGTCTGGAAGATTTGCTACGAGAGGGAAAACCAGTCAGGTAAGGTGTCAAGCTAAACTTCTCTAAATTTGACATATCTATGGCAAATTCCTAGCCTTTTTTTTTTTTTTTTTTTTTTAAATTTTTGCTGGTTTGCATCAATTATATTCTCGTAGAGCTCAGCATATAAACATTGTTTATCAGATGAACGCGTGCCTGGAGTGCACATTTCTGTACAGTTCAAGAAGCTAGAGGAGTTAGGGGGGTTATATTGCAATGGAAATACTTTGTAACTCAATCTACTTGTAATAGTAGTTTTGGATTTTCTTTTTTACAACACAGTCAGACCTCTTTGGGGTCAGTATCTTCCTAATAACTATTTTGAATTTTTTTTGTGTCCCTGATGATGAAATTCTGCTTTCACTAGAAGGGAGAGAATTTGATGCATGCAGACATCTGTTAACTTATTAACTAGAGACTGGACAGGATATAAGATACCTATGCCAGGTTGTTAATAAGCAGTTTTAATTTGGGCTGATATAGCCACTCCACCAAGATTTTGGTCCAAAGTTAAGAGCACTAGCTTTCATGCTACAATGTGTAGAATAGTTGAGCTTTATCTTTAAAGAAGCAAACATAATTTGTTTTTGGCTTGTTGCTGGGAGTTTTAACTGGGATTTGAAATGTAAAGAGCCTATCCATATTGCCTTTGGAGGAAAGACAACCCTGCTCCTGAAGAGTAAGTAAGAGTAAGAGTAACACAGGGATCATGAAGAGTGGAGGAAAATAAACATGATGTCTTGCTATCCCAAGTGTGTTGGCTGGTTATTTCTAGAATGCAAGAAATATGAACTTAACATGTTTGGAGAAATCCAGTCTGTTCAGTTTCTCAAAGGTTTATACCGCACATTACATCTCACACTCTTGACATTCACGTAAGCTTAGTGAATATGCTTGCTTAGAAAAAATGTCTGATTTTCTGTGTGAGTGTGAGTGTGAGTGTGTGTGAGTGTCTTCCCAATTAACTGCAGTTAGCGTTAGGCATCTGAAGTGAGCTATGCTTGATGAAATAGCGTCCAGGTACAATTCCCGCGATTCATCCCAAGTGAGATTTGAAATAAGGAGTAGTTACTGACTCTGACTTGTTAGCCATGCGGCCCCTAAACAGAATGCTAACAATGTTTTTAGGCAGAGGTAAATCTGAATACAGAATGCTCTGTTGCCAGTATGTTAGCTTTTGGTGAACAACAGCTTGAATGTCATTCTATGTTGCAGAGGAATGTTAGGCGAATATGGCTTCTATTTTCTTTTTTCAGATAGAGAGGTATTTAAAGATGATGTGTAAAGGGCTTTTCATGTGTGATATAAATTGCAGCCCTTCACACGGTTTTGCATCAGGTTCTTATTGTGCAAAGTTCCAGAAATAGTGAAAGCATCAGAAGCTCTTTTCTTCCCAGTTCTCGCACTGGCTTTTGAACATGTGTGTCTTGGTGTCAGATGAGAAGCAGCCCAGTCTGTCTGCTGTCTCTTGACTGTTTTTGTAGCTATTTCAGTTTTCTTTGAATTGCTTGATACAATTCATACGTATGTTTTGTTGCTATAGAGGGGAAAAGTTCTCTCTCAAAATTCTATAAATGAATCTTTATCACACAATGGTTGTGTTCTGTATGCATATCTGTCTTGCCCCTCTGTATCAGCTGTGTTTTGTGGCATCCTGAAAGGTTTTTGAGATATTTTTAGATGGGTTGTTGAGGTTCACAGGCTGTTGTTTTGGCATGCCAAGATAAGGTATTTAGTCTGTTATAGTTATCTTGGCTATTTTGGCTGTTGTTCTGTTGAGAAGATGCATAAAGCCTGGCATTACCTTTTCCTTTAGACTTGATATAGTAGAAGATATAGTCTATACATCAGTACAGACTCTCTGATCTTTGTTTCTATGAGTCAGCTAGGATTTTTTCAGGAAGTTGTGACACTTGAGGCATTGGGTTAACATATAGCCTTTATGTATGTTCCTAACTTTCAGACATCAGTGATTTATCTACTGTAGATAATAGCCTTTGTGATAGTACATAAGAGATAAATTATGTTCACTAAAAAATGAAGTTTCTTGCAAGACTGACATTTGCCCCCTCCCTGAAAGCACTCAAGGCCAGGCTGGAGGGGGCTTTGAGCAACCTGGTCCAGTGGGAAGTGTCCTTGCCTGCAGCAGGGGGGTTGGAACTTAAGGGTCCATTCCAACCTAAACTGTTCTGTGATTCTGTGGTTTTCCCTCTATCTTTTTTCTTTTTTTTCTTAAGTTAAAACAGACCTTTTTTGTTTCTTCTGTGAGACCTATAAATTTCTGGAAACAACTTGGATAGACTAATTCCCAGTTACTAGTTATCTGAACTGTCAGTATTAATTACCTTTGGAGGGAAGTATTTGACTTCTTCTATGTGTTTTGATTGCATTTGTCAGTGGTGGCCAAGCTGGTTACACATCCGGACTTGATATGTATGCTATTGCAATTAATTTTATAAGTTGTTTATGGAATGTGAAAAGCTGCTCTTCTGCTCTCTAGATTAATTCTCCTTATGCTTGCCAGTAACTTAAGTCCTTTGCACCTGTACCACAAGCTGATGTAAAATCAGCAGGAAATCTTCTATTATGCTAGTGTAGAAATTTAAGATGTGATGTTATGGACTGTCCATCTTGGAAAACAGGCCATACAGCTGTCTGGTAGTTATTTGCAGCTAATCTTGTCTGAAGTCATGCATCAAGTGTAGCACACATTCCCTAATATATGAATTATAGTTTAAAAAAAAAAAAAAATACAGCTGAGTAATTAACCTCAGAGTTTTATCAGCTTTTCCAGTTCTAGTGAGTCATGTGCACATAGGGGCCAAATACTGGAAATCAGAAATACTCTAACATCACCATCAACATAACTTGCTCTGTTGCTGGGCAGTAAGTTTTATTTCTAAGCATACCACCAGAAGTTTCTAGAATCTGGATTTGTGATATACTCAGGAATTCAGTCTTAATACTGTGGCAGCACACTCCAGAAGTTGCAGTGATGATTTGCAATTGTCCTTAAAATTAATGTGCTCAACTTCACTTGCAAAATGTAGTGCTAGTAAGTGTTTGATAACTGATAGCTGGATAACTTTCTTTTCTGAGTGATGGGATCCTAAAAGGAGCACGTGCTGTGGTTGCATCTATCATCCAAATTTCAGTAACTCTCCAGTGGATGAAATGAGTAGAGTTGTTGTGATTCTTCTTGTATGTAACCAGATGCAGAAGAGGAATTTAGCAGTTCTTCAGTGTCTTCCATGTTTCTTTGTTTTTCTGAGGGTGGCCACATGGACATTGTTCCCTTCTTGTTTATTCCTAATTTAATATCCTGTTTGTTTTTATTATGGGTCAGAGAAAGTAAGTACTTAATTTTAGCTAGAAACAGTCATTATTCAAAAACTAGCTCTCAGACATATGTTGAGGATTCTTATTTTCTTAAGGAGCTAGGAACTCATGTACATAGCAAAGCACAATAGTAAATATCTAATTTAAACATGTAGTAGTTTAGTGCTGTTTGGAGATTTGAAAATGTGTCTTAAAGTCTGGCTGACTTCCTCTGTGTCTCCTTGTGCATGCAAGGATTTATTGTAAATGAATTGAACATAAGTCACAAAAAATCATGAAGGATTAAACTGTTGTACTTAAGAAGTTTCACTAAGGGTAGTTTTCAAGTTTGTGGAAGCCAAAACTTTACTAGATTTGCTAAGTTACTAGTTCTTTTAGCCCTGGTGATACCACAAACCAGAATGTAGCATGTGAATTTATTTTTAAGATTCTCTGTCTTTTAAACACATTGAAAACTATTCCCGTGGGATACCTTTGCCAGACAGTGTTAAAGGAATTATTTTCTCTGCTTCTGTGCTGTTAGAAGAAGACTTGGGAGTTTTGCCTTTTCAATCACACTTGAAGTGCGTTCATTCTTTCAGGAAGCTGGTCTGCACTTGTACTCATAATAATAAAAACGCCAGCAAATAGTGACATTCGGCAGACTTGGCACCTACAGCTGAGTTTCTGAATTGGTTTTCAATGTGTGGCTTGGGCAGCCTATGCTTATTCCTTTCTTCAGTAAAATATAGTCGTATGTTTTGCAAGTTAGGGTTTTCAGAAATTACTAGTGAACCATCAGAGATGCAAGGTATGGTGTTTCATGCGTGCAACTTTTGATTGGATGCAGGCTGTGTCCACAGCTGTTTACTAGTTTGGAGAAAACATGAGTGAGTGATGCGGATGATTACATTTTATTTGACTGTATTGTCTGCACATCGATTAAATTTTGTTATGCTGTCTTTGCTGTTAATGTACTTTGGCAAACTTGAAGTGAAGCTGTGTAATAGAAGGTAGTGGTAAATGCAGAGCATGGGGAAAGCAGTTCTTGAGTAGCCAGGGATTCCTCAAAAATTTTGTAAGTCAGGTGCAAATCATCAAAAGGCTGATGGTTTTACATGATTTGACTTGAAGAGCTGCGTATGAGCAGAACTTCAAGGGCAGAGTGCATTCTGCTTTGAATCAAGTCTGTGCTGGAATTTCACATGAGAAATCCATATGTCATAATGAGGTTGCATTTAGCAAGGATAAACGGTCAAGCAGTAAAATGGAGTGGCATTAATAAATAAACTTATTTAAAATTAGTTTTTTTCCAAAGCATGTGTGAGAATCTGATTTTGGGTGTTAGTGGCTGTTGTTTGCCTGTCGTTTCTTGCCAGTGGTTTCTTTCCAAAACTATACTGAAAAATTAGACGTTAGTCCTGACTCGTTTGTGTGTTATTCAACGCTGCTTTTCTCAACATAAGAACATTTTGATTTCTGTAAGTATGAGGGTTGCTCTGAAAGTAATGCCTTCCAGTTTATGATGCCCTACAATATTAAAGGTGGATGACAGCAGTAGAGGTTGAACCTTCCCACCAATAATCCATTACTTCTTGTTGCTGTGCGATAGATGGCAGCAAAGGGGGCAGTCTTACAGAATGGTAGCTGATGTGGAAGTGTGTATGGAGCAAAGCTGTGAGACTGAATTCCTGTATATGGAAAAAATTGCACCCACTGACATTCATCGATACTTGCTGAACACTTATGGAGATGAAACAGTGGATGTGAGCCCAGCAATGGCATGGGTGGTAAATTTCAGTTGTGGCAACAGCAATGTGAAAGGTAAGCCACCTTGTGGATGGCCATGCATGTTTTGTGAATGCAGCATGCACGCTCTTTTTGTCACATGTGCAAAAATGCACAGCTAACTGTGGTGCCTATGTTGTGAAATAGTGTTTTGTAGCTGAGAAACTACTCTTTCAGCATGACTACAGACTGCCCAGTCCTTCTGTCTGACAGCTTCTGTTAAACGAATTTCTTCTACATTCAGCTGCATCCATCTCTATCTGTCCTTTTGATGACATTTTTAGTGTTAGTTAAAGGCAGTTTGATACAAGTTGTATGCTAATTAGTACATTTATAGCCTTTAGTCACAGGCATCTGGTTTGGCTACGTGCGAGTTTAGTGTTACCTCTCAATAGGTGTTTCCTGCCTGTTGCAGTGATGCAGACTGGACTATAGATCAAAGTGATGCACTTCTAATGCCTTGAGGAATATTAGTTGCTAGCTACGAAATTTCTAACAGCACCGTTGCTTATTGGCCTAGTTGTGAAGTCCCTTTGATCACCTGCATTTGGAGACTGTTCTTCACTTGGAACTTTCTGTTCTGTTTCACTTTTGCATAGCATCTGTACCGTTGATGTAAGGATCCAGACTCTTTTGAGCTAACTACTAAAATGTATCTGACTTCTAACCTTAAGATATTTAGATTAAAAAAACAAAAACAAGAAAACTGAACTGTTAGAAAAGCACTTGCAAGATCTACTGGTTTTCAGGAAATGTCTGGCTTTAAGAGGAAACCTGTGCACTGCTGCCATTTTGGTTCATAGGTTTAAAAATTCTATTGCACCGTTATAAAATGTTTATCTCTGTATTCTTGTTTATTTAAATTAGGAATGTGGCTTGTTGCTGATGCTTGATGTCATCATGCAAAGAAAGCTGAAGTGCAGGCAGAGAGATTTGTTAAGAGATTGCTTTGATGCAGTTTTATAAGGATTTGTGTGCTTTTCTTGCTATCCAGTAACTCTTACAAAGAAAGCATGTTTGGTTATTGTTGTATAGTATTGATACTTACCGGAATAAGTGGTTGTATACAAAGTGTCATTTGAAATTAATAGAGCTTCTTGAACTAGGTTATGTTCAAGAGGACTATTTTGTTCATAGAAGCTGAATTCTTTAAGAGAAGACAGTTCTTTAATTGTTATGTTTTTGAAGAGGAGGAATGCTTGCTTTTTTGTGTCTTGAGCATTTTGAGATTGTTCTTTTGGCTTGTCGTGCACTGTGCGGTGATATGGGGCGAGTTTAATCTCAAAACAAAGGAGAACATAGATGGATTTTTTTGGGGAACAGAGAAGATAGTATTGGGAATCCCAATGTTACCAACATTTTCTCTTACTGTTTAATATGGTCAAAGCCACTTTACTTACAGAGATATGTGATCTCTGAATTCAAGTAATATTTTAATGGTGCCCTGCTTTGGATGCCTGGGAGCAAAAGCTCTATTTCCAGGAACTCATCTGTTCTGCTCTCTTCCAGCACAGTGAAGAACGCAGCATCTGTCTGAGCTGGGAAAGGTTCAAAGATAAGGAAAATGCTGGATTGTGCAGTACCTGCTTGTTCTGTGATTAATTCATCTGTGGCTGCCAGGAGTGACTGAAACTTGTGCAATTTTATGATGAAAATATAAAGGCGGACGTGAATTCTTTCCTGACTACTGTCAGAAATATTTGCAGTCTGCAAAATAAATCATTCAGATTTAAACTGTGTGAAAGGAAATCTTCAGAGACCTACGTATGATGACAGTGAAAAAATAAGATAAGCACTGCAGACATATATCTTTATTTAGGGTATGGTTAGCTATTTGCTTCCTGCTGGTGCAAAATTTCCAGCAAATCCTGAGCAGACAATCATTTTATTTTCTAGTGAGTTTTTCTACCCTTAAAATTTGATCAAACATGATAATACATACGAGTCAGCTTCTACTGTTTTACTTGGGACATGTTTAAAGTAGTAAAATACTTGGTTTTGCTTTTCTTTATGGAGAGAAAGCATTACAATCTTGCATTAAACACAATTCAGTCAACAAAATTCCTTATTTTTTGGCTCTAAACTTCTGTTATATTCAACAAATTATTTGTGAACTGGCAGAAATTACCAGGTTTATTTCTTCAAACACCTAAAAGCTTCCTTAAATATTCCTCAGCTGCCTTACTAAAACTGAAAAGAACATTTAGCACTGTAAAATAAGTGTTACAGTCCACAGTGTATGTTGTGCATACATATGCTCTTATGAGCAGAGAAGCTGACTTGCAAGTTTGCTGAAGGGAAAGGCTTTTGTGTTGCTGTTTTTTTTTGTTTGGTTGGTTGGTTTGTTTTGCTTTACTTTTAAAATATGAAATGCTTCAGGTAAACTTGAAATTGTGTGTCTCTTTCACACTTAATTCAGCCCATGCATTTGCTATAACCCAGAGACTGTATATGTAACATAGAAATGAAAGCCCCTGGTCAAAGACTCAACCAAAAGTACCATAGTTTTAAATTTCGTTTTTGTGAAGAAAGCTCCCTCTTAGTGATTATATCTCAAAATAATCCCTCTGCTCACAGCTGAAAGTCTGACAAGACCTACAGTCTTTTGATAATGTGATTGCAGAGTTTTTCCTACCGGCAAATGTAGATGATGACCCACTCCTTTTTGGAATAAAAACTTCTGCGGAAATCCCACTGTGACATTAATCTTTATGAGAGATAATCTTCACAGCCCTAATAAAATCACAGTTATCCTTGGATATATGGATATAGGATGGATATAGGCTTATGGATTCTGGTTTATGAGAGTTGGCTTCTGCCTGGATAGAGGCAGGGGTGACAGAAGACTCTGCTGTCATCTTTTTGAGCGATAGAGGGGCAGGGTGAAAAAAGGCTGCTTTGGTGTCTGAAAGTAGCTTACCTTTAAGACATAATGTCTTGTTTTATTAAAACAGGGCTTCAAGCATAGCATCTAAAGCTATGTTCAGTTCTTTCACATATATGTGTCTGTGTCTTTTCATTAAGAGAATGTTTTCCTTCTGTCTTTGGTCTACAGAAGGAAGCTGCACTCAGTTAACTGTAGAGTGGAATGACAGATCTGGTTATATTCTGCCATCCACCCTGCTTCCCTTTCTTCCTGGCAAAGACAATGTTAGCTAATTCTGTGCAATGTTTTCTGTTATTGGAGGAAAGGAAGAAGCAGGGATTGAATTAATCTGCTGTATCCTGTCAGCAAACCTTTGAAAAGCACTGATTTTAAGTGACTGATGTAAATGTTACGGACACTTAGTGACTTTACAGAATTGCAGTTGAACAAGTAACATAGTAGTTTACATTCTAAGAGCAACACTGGAACCTTTGAGTAACTTTTTGGATATTAATTGAGTGGACTAACAGCACAGGATGGGCAGTTCTTGTTGATTACTCTGGTTTCCGGCAGCTGTGGTGATTCAGCTAGAAATTGATTCCTGGAAATTGGTTAGTCTTTATTTTTGTTTCTTAGCACAGATTAAGCAATTGTTAAGGCTATCATTCGACTGGAAATGTAGGCATAGTGGAATTTCTTATATTCTTAAAATGCTTACAGAGTATGAGTGTGGTGACTATAAAAATAATTTTATGTTCTTCCTTTTGTAGGAGCATTTTAAATGTACAACCCAGCATTGTTGTAGTTGTCATTATGTAGTCACATAAACTGTGTGACTTTCTTAAATCATGAATATATTTGGGAGACAGAGAAAAGTGGAAGAACGTTTTTTCTTGAAATTTCATTTTCGTGAATACATCACTTTCTATTAGAAGAGTCTTGAAACTTCTCTGGTAGTAGAAAATGGTAGTAAACCAAATTTTTGTCTTTTAGGTGAATGCACTACTAATGTGGGTTGAGATCAGCAGCTCAAAGTAAGATTTTTGCCTGGGGAGCACATTGACTGATGCCTGGATTTGATAGGCTAACATGCTAGCTTCAGCTATCGACAAGAGTATCTTCACAGACGTAGGAGAACTTGCTCTTTTGATTGTTGATTTCAGAAGGGATTGCAAACCATGGTTGTTTCACCTTCGACTCTCAAAGCTGAAAGCATTTGTGTCGCCTGTGCTAGCTCTTTTACTTTTGCAGTCATCTGTTCTCTATTGAAACATACAATTTTATGTATTTAAGTCTGAAAAGATTGTTAGTATTGTAATGTGATGGGGTGATCATGACAGATTTGTGAATCAGGTAAAGTTTGATCTGCAGCTGTTACAGCTGTCTTCACAAGTGTAGAGGTATGAACCCAACTCTGATCTGCTGACATTTGACAGTTCAGGGTGCAATTAGCAATTGATTTCCGGATATGTCCTTCACTTCATAGCATAGACTAAGGTGGGGAAAGAACAGGTGGCAGCAGTGTGACTATTCATCCTGCATCCTTTGGGAGTTATTTTTTCTTCAATGACTGTGTGCCTTAAGGGTCTGGTGGTGCTGCTAATTCTACCTTTTACTGCACAATAGATGTTTAATAGACAAATGTCAAGTTATGTGCACTTTGGAGAGTTGAAATTTGACATACTCTGTGCCTAAAAGTTTAGATACTGGAGCCCTCAGGTACAGATGAGTGATTATCCTTGTCTAGAATATAGGGTTTGATTTCAAATTTGGAACTGTCATGAAAATGGGTTTTTGAGCAGCTGAAGGTCGAATTTAATTTAATTTAATTTTAATACCTTTTAATTTTTTAAAGGAAAATATCCTGACTGCAGTTAATTCTTTTATTGCCTTTCTATATGTTGTCAGACTGGTTTTCTATACCTGTGATTGTGATAGATCTTGCCAGGGTTATTGATCACAAAGTATGTGACCTTTCAGAGGCGTGTGTATTTGTTCAGAGGATGCAAAGAAGATTTTTATTATCTGACTGAAGTTGATCTTAATTCTACTCTTACAGTTTGTCAGCGTGAAAGCGTGAGGTGTCACTGCATTAAATGAAATGTTGGCAACATGTGTATAATCTCAGAAGTTGGTGGTTGTTGTTCTGTTAACTTTCGTTGTTGTTTGGTTTTGTGCAGAATAGGAAAGTAAGCTCATTCCACTTGCTCTTGCTTGGTTTTGGTTTTTTTTATTGTCATTGTGTATCTAGTTCTACTCTGCTGTTTATCTACTAATGTATAGTCTATGATCAGGTTTCAGATGAGGACTGTTTGACCTTATCACCAGGTGGTGACCGAAACTTTCTCATAGTGCTTTTTGGTCAAAGTAGAAGTGTTGTTCCATCTTTTACACCTGAGCCAACATGAGGCCTGAGTGACAAAAAATTATTTCTCACAAGCTAATCAGTGGCAAGATCAAAATCTGGGAGTTTGAATGCATCTTTCTCTTTCTGTACATTAAAGCAGATGGTGCTACTGGTTTCATTAAGACAGTGCTTTGTCAGGTGTGCTTATTGTTTTAGATGGTCTTTTGTTCATTTGCTCCCCTGGCATATAGGATGAGTGCTGAATATCTTAAAGGAATTCAAGTGCTGTGGTTTAAAATTTGTGCTTTAAGAGAAGGAGATGCATTGAAATCATTCAAAGTGATAACAATCTGAAAAATGATGTCTAAACATTTTTGCGTGCAATATGCTGTATATATGAAGTTCTTCCTTTTTATCTATGCTTTCATCCACTGTTTTATGGATTTTTTTATTGGACATTACAAGTTGAGACCTTCATAAAAATGTAACATCATTTGTGTTGCTTTTAAAATCATGCTTCCAGCTTAAAACTCTAGAAGAGGAATGAAAGGGCTTTCTGAGTTTCCTCAGATGAGCAATGCAAACTTGTTGAAGATATCCTGTGTGAAATACCTCTGTGCGTGAGTTAGAGACTTCCTGAGGTCTTTGTCATAAAATTAATTTTTTCTGTCTTGTACTCTCAGCTTGTTGCATTCCCTTCCAGTTCATTTCGTTCTGATAATGTGAGTGCATTTCCAAGTACATTGGCAGTGTTTACAGTCTCAATCCCTAGTGCCATTTTTTAATCAAACATGTAATAAAGTGCTAAATAAACCATTCCCACCTGCATCAAACTCTTTATGTTCTATATAAGGTATTTTGTAATTTATTTACCCAGGAAGACCCAATTCATCTGCACATCTGTTTTTCAACCAGTCCTGTTTTTTATCCAGTTTTCCAGCTGGTCTTTTGAGGCATGAGGAGGTCAGATGGCTTTCTTGAGGTCAGCGTAGTGGTTGTCTCAGCTGGGATTATACCCAAACTTCATTCTTTGCTGTAACCACTTGGCTGCACCGCTTCTAACCAATGTGTCTGCATCATTCACTGTAGTAGAACTCCAAATGTTATTTTCTTTGGTTTGTAGTTTTGATTGTGTTAAAGTATTGTAATTTTTATGAGTTCGGAAACATTACATCTGTTCACAACCTGATTCTGTTCCACTTTGAACAGACACACTTTGTTGGGATGAGTCTCCTTCCTGAATTCCAAGTTCTTGCTTGTCTCACAAGGTCTGGAGTAGTGATTGATGGCTTTGCTGGTTCATGTCACACTGGTGTATTTTCCTGTATGGAAAAGGAATCTGTCTTTTTGCTCCTGTATACCAGTGTCATAAGCCTCTTAACACTCCTGATTGCTGAGATGTTCTTCCTTCGGTTTTTACTTTTTCAGCAAGAATTTAGCGTTAGAGAAAGATGCACAGTTTGGATAAAGGGCTTCTTAAGCATGCATCTCTATGTATGTCCACATATGTTTGAAGTCTGAGGAAACAGATACACTTGAACGTGGTATAATCAGCATACCTTGCTCCTCTTGGTTTTGTTCCTTCTGGAGGACAGTCAAAATAATTCTAGTTCCAGCTGTTATAAATTCCCTCTTGCCTTGAATTGCCACTACAATGAAGAAGCGTTACTTCTAACACTAACTGACATATTTATCTTCAGTAGGTGCAAAAATTACAGGGCTCTCTACAGTTATCTAGATAGGAAGGCTTTTTTGTGATGCCAGTCTTTTGTCAAATTGTAGGTGGACCTCCGTTAATTTCATAGTATGAAACGCTTTTTCAGAATAGCGCACGAAGCTTTTTGGTAGATTTAGAAACCCAAAAGCTGCCATCACCAATTAAAAATACCACAAATGCATTTGTGACAACCAGAAGGATTTCTCCTGTGCCAGAGTTATGCTGCTGCCTCCATTTTTGCATCGAGCCCCAGATACCTTTGTTCCCTCAATTGATGTTCAGGTGTAACTGCATGTTCTGGTTAACCACACTGAAATAGCTACAGCTGCCTGTGTTGAAGTTGCCAAAAAAGAGATTGCTTTCTTCAGCAGAAAGTGTAACTGTAATCAGTAAGCAGGCAAAAACATCTTGTGTGCTACTTGGTTACTCTTTCATTTTAAACTGTTTTGGTGTAGCAGTAAAGAGGTATGGAGAAGGCATCTTTACAATTAATGATCTGAATGCACTTTTGCTAAGGATGAATACAGTGAGTTCTTGCGCAGATGGGCATTGATTTGCCATTCAACTGAAGGAAAGGAAACCTGAGTGAATCTAAATTCCATGATATTGAAACGAATGCTGACCTTTTACCTCTTCTTTTCATTCTTCCTTTTTCTCTCTTTGGAATTCTCTTATTCCACAGTTTAATAGGTCAAGTCTCCCAACTCCACCCACCTCTGATTTCCAGCTGTATGATCTACAGTCCTTTTTTTTTTTTTCTTTTTTTTTTTCTTTTTTTTTTTTTCTTTTCTTTTTTTCTTTTTTTTTCTTTTAAGTATTCAAGGCAGTAAAGTGGTTTTTATTTTATTTTCCCCTCAGCAGTCTGTGGTATGCAGAGGGACTACTGCTGCTGGCTGTCAAATGGATTTTTCCAAAACCTCCTTCCCTACTCTGCAGTTTGGCAATCATTTTATTTGCTTCAAGCTGAAATTTCAAATTATTCATCTGGAATTTAGAGTAATAGGACACTCTGTAGAGAGCCCTTTGATAACATAGCAAGGAATTCTTACAGAATACTTGGTGGCTGTGGATTTTCACAGCAACTGACAGGTCCTTTCCTGTGAATGTGGATGAAGGACTTGGAATACTGGATACTCTGTTACGAAATCTGTTGAGGCTTGCAGGGATTACTTTATAGTCAGACATTATCGGATACGATACTTGAGGAAACTTATTTGTTGGTTTTTTGTGTGCTTTTTCTCAGTGGTTGGTTGGTTGTGTTCTTTGTTTGCTTTTTGTGTTCTGTTTGGAAGCCAGGAAGTATCAGGGAACACTTCATATACACTTGTTCTGTACCCTTCCCTCAATCCTTTCCTAGGCATCTGCCTATCATCTTTTTAGGAAAAAGGATACTGGACTCAAATAAGTTCAGGTTCTGACCCTTTAAAGTGTGAAAGACCATTGATTTTTGGCCTAAAATGGTAATAATCCATTGCAGTAAGTTTTTACCAGAGCATCATATCTTGGAGATTCTGGCTCAGTTTCTTACATGTTTCTTGCAGTTTGGTGGGTTTTTGTTTGTTTTTTCAAGAATTCAGAATCCTTCTGTCTTAAAGTTTCTGATTTCCCTTGTAAACGTGTACATCTTTTTTAGTTCACTCCTGTACTTATGCTGTTGTCTTATGGTTTGGGCAGCTCTCCATATAATTTGTTCACAGTAGTGCTCATTCACTACTGAATGAGTATGCTCACTCAGCTCTTGGTTATTTTAGGAGCGTGTTGTCTTTATTTAGTCACTGATAGATCTCTCTTCCCCACTCTGATCGTTGATAACTCATCCTCTGAAGAAAGACAAGGGTGTAAGTATGCCACTTTCTACTCGTACGTATTTTCCCTTTCATCTTGGCCCAGGTGCTTTTCTCAGTCATGAGGAAGATTGCAGTGGGTGCAAGAAAATTTGCAAAAAATGATCTTTTTTTTTTTTTTTCTTTCCTCTGTCTGAATCCAGAAAGTGACAAAAGTGTCCTAAGAAATCAGATAATCACATCAGTGAGTCTGCAGCACCACAAGAATTTGAAGCTTTGCTAGAACATCTGTTTCCTGTGACACATGAGGTTGATTGAAGCAAACTTTGAAAAAACAGCTACATCTCCCTAGCAGTAAGAATTTAACGGACTGGAGATCAGGCTGCCTGCTAAATGGAAAAGTTTATTTCTTTTTGTAAAGCCACCTGTGTACTATTAGTGAGTGGAAATTAGTCATTTGTCTGGTATAGCTTTTGGTCTGACAAATTCCTGGAGGTAATAAAACAATCCTCATTTTTGTGGGTTTTTAAGTCTTCTCTTCTGTCTTCCCCCACAAATGCCATGCACATGCCTCTCTTAACCATGCTGGTTTTGTACTATTGGCTGAATTTGCTTGTATCAATTTCTAGAGTATTTTTTTCTCTGTTTACCAAAGGGATATCTGAGGAAGGAATTGAGTTATCGTTGTTTCTTCCTTTCCTGTGCTTCTATACCTTCAAGTTCCAAATCTAAACCCAATATTGGATTAATCCTTATAGAATCTTTCAATTCTTCATTTCTAAAGTGGAGGAATACAGGTTACCCCCCATTCATGACTACTTATTTTCTTTGAAACAGGAGTAAAAAGGCAATGATTTGATTTTTATATTAGTATGCAGTCCTCTCACATGAAGATAATCCCTTCTTAAAAGTGATTGAGTAGATTGTAACTGAGTAGGTTTGTTGGTATGCAAGCTAAGAAAAAAGGAGAATTAAAAATGAAGCCTTGGAAAAGTACTGATAGATATAAAGAGATACCCTTTTTTTTTTTTTTTCTTTTTTTTTCTTTTTTTTTTTTCCCCCTTGTCTGTGTAGTGTTTCCTTTGCAGGTAAATTCCTGCTGCTTCTCTCTGTTTTTCCTGTTAGTGGAGAGAAGAAGCTTAAAATATTTTTAGGAAAAGTAGAAGCTGAAGATGATTGATATCCCTTCAGATCTTCAGGTCAGTTTTTGAAGAGAACGTCAGATTTTTTGCTTTTACTGAATCCTTCCTACCCTACCTGCCTTGAGCAATGGAATAATTTGCTCCACCACAGTTTTAAGTTGTCATCATGACCTTGATGAGATGAACAAGGTTTTTTGTACCACATAACTTGGATGCAGGCCCTTGTTAGGTCAGTGGTGTAGCAGCTGTTGGTATCAAACCTAATATGCCTGTTTTTTGTGGGTTTTTTTTGTTTGCGATTTTACAAATCATATTATTTCTTCTTTCTTCTCTACCTGCCTCCTGCTGAAGGATGAGATACTGCTTGGTCTATTGAATAATAGGCTTCTGGGTAATGAGTAAAAACTTTAAGAATCAGCACAGACTTCACTTCCTACATTTGGTGACCTGAACGTCCTCCTTGTTTAGGATTACATTTTTTATTTTTTCGTTTTATTTCTGGTTCTGTTGGTTTTTATTCTTTCCTTAAAGGATGGATGTACCTGATGCCTAAAGGCAACTTCAAGACTGTACCTTCTGCACTTCTAGAAACTTGCTTCAGTGCTCATGGTGGCCTTACAAACTGTGAAACTAGACTACTAGATAGTAGTCTAACCTCCTGTGAGGCATGGGAGCTCACTTGAGCTTAGTTGTTCTTAAGAGGAGAGTTTGCAGCAGAGAGATGGATCTCGTGCTCAGCAATTGCAATTTGGTTTTTTAGTTTCAGGCCCTTTGCAATTAAATGCAAATGTCCTAAGTAACGGGCAGAAACAACGTGTTCTACTTAATAAATGTAACCAGAACTAGTTAATGGGAAACAGCATTATAAAACGGCTTGTTATACAAAATTCTTTTTCTTCTGGGGAGGTGCACTTGCTTCAACTTGACGTGATGTACTGGACTGAACATTTCTCCCTATGAGGATAGCATTAAGAGTGTAAGACTGAGAAACCTACATAACAACAAATGCTTATCATTCATGTGTTGGTTGTCAGTGCAGTGCCATAGAGGATGTATCGTAAATAATGAAGAATCCAAAAGCAGTATTTTCGTGTCCTTGTATTGCACAGTTTCTGTTTTATGAAATGCGAGAGAATGCAGAGAATGAATAGGTAGCTGAGGCCGCCTACTGCCAACAGCGGGTACTGCAGCTTTCGGGCGCACAGCTGCATTTTTTTTAATGTATCTGCAAAGAATTTGCGAAGTTATGCAAAAGTATGAAAGAGGATTTGATTTGCAATCGTTATTGGTAATGTAAGTGGTACAAACAAAATGACAGAAAAACTGAAAGCCTGCAATGTAGATTTTTACCATGGTTATATGTTTGCCTAAAAATTACTGTGGTCCACACTACATAGCTAACAGCTTCTAGTGCTGTTATGTGTGGTGTAAATTGAGGATAGAAGGGAGGGGGAAGAAAAAGTGCTAGTGAGGAAGGCGTGAGGTGATTGTGGGGTTTTGTTTTGTTTTTGTGATCATTAGCAGCATGGCTTTCATTGAATTGCTAAGGCTTTGAGAATCACTTCCAAATGCTACGATCTGAGTAACAGTAGTGTGGATATATGTTAGGATAGATTTCTCTTGTGATTAAAATTTAATTGAAAAGTCTGTGTTCACAGCTAGTGAGAAGTAGTACAGAGTTCCTTCTGGGAAAGGGTAAAGACCAGAGAATAACTCCATGCAAGCTAACTGAGGGATCTTAATAGTCTATTTTTAACGTAGGTCTTCTCAGTCTTTTTGTGTTGCAGTAGCCTGTGAGCATTTCTTGAGCTTGAGGCTTTTGTCAAAATGCAGCTATTTGCTCTAATGACCAAATTCTGGCTTTTTGATAGCAGTGAATTGCTGATAATGGAACTTAAATTCATTTTGGTCTTAGGTAAACTAAGTTAGGTTCCCACTCCCTCCACTCTGTAATGTACCCCTTCGTTTTGCTGTTGTTTATGTTCTTCTCTTTTGTTTTCAGTTCCTCGAAGATTTTATGTATTGCGTATGAAGTTTTGCAAGGTTTGCAATATATGAACAAACATGGAATGGTCCACCGAGCACTCTCCCCTCGCAATATTCTTTTGGATCGAAAGGTACAGCTACATGAATGAGCCTGTGTTTTGTTTGTTCTTCCTCCTGACAAGTAGCATGCTTTGTTATATTTGGAGACTCAACTGTGGCAGCCTTTCTGATTAGGGTGAGTGGGGCAATTGTATATGTGGGGAAAGTGTAGGGGTTGTTACTAGTTTTCCCCTTTTTTGTAGATCTCAAGCGTAGTTCAGATTTCTGTTCCCACCTTTTTTTAATCACAAACCATGTGTTTTATCCTTCTTAAAGTAGAGATGGAAGTCTCCTTGATTGTCAGCATTATAATTACAGGGTCTTACTAATTTTTTATTAGGTATGTATTTTTTTCCAAGCTAGTTTGCAGTTCTGTTAGTTCCCTATGTGTCATGTTGATCTGAAATGTGACTTTCAAATATCAGCATATTTCTTTGTCATGTTAAATTATTAAAATTGCAATCTGTCAATTCTATTCTGTCACAGACTGCTGGGTTGGCAGTGTGGAAGAAAGGTTCCCCTCATAAAAGATGAGCAAACCAGTAGCTACTGTTTTATTCAGGGCCATCACTGTATCTGAACTGATGGCTAAAATGCTTAGCCTATATGAACAGCCCTTCTCTCCTTCCCCTTCTTACTTGCTTTAAACACAATAGCTAGTTCTTTCCTTGGAAGGCAGAAAGAAGAGAAAGGAGGTGAGGAACACTTATTGATACGGTCTTGTATAAATTTCTTGTAAACAAGTGAAAATCATAATAATGCACTAACAAGCAAAATACTTACAGTTTGAAGGTAGTCCTAAAATCAGTTGAAGAACAAAAGGGGTCATGAGGCCATAGAATTCTAAGCTTTTTCCCTGCCAGATTGCTTGCTGGTGTAGCCTTTACTGTTGCACCATCTGCAGGCTGGCTGAACACAGTTCAAAATACAGCAGAAACATTAAATTCTGTGCCATTTTTTATATTTTGATTTTGGTGTTGCATTTCTGCCTTTGCAGAATAAAATCCAACACCTGCAAAGCATGTTTGGTTGAGGTAGGTATGGAGTATTAAAGAGAGCAAGGTAATGAATTGATGGTCAAGACTGGTGAAGGAGCCAGACTAGCTAAATAGAAGTGAGAGAACAGTGGGGCTGCTTAAGGAGTTCTGAGATTCAAATGGGATTGCAAAGAGATTTGAAACAGGAATTATGTTCATTAGAATATTTAAGCTTTTTAAATTTACTCTGAATATATTGTAACTTTCAAAGTTCTGACTTGCTTATGTGCTCCGAGTCATTACTTCATGCTCATAGAAAGTAAAAGCATTGGAAATAAGCACCTTACTAACTTGCAGTGGAGATCTGCTTAGGATAGGAAACAAAAACAGAAAGAGCTGACTTCTTATGAGTGTCTGTCTCAACAGCTAATGCAGTTTGCATGAAAGTGATTCTTTAATAAAACTTAAATACATGTTTTTATTATGTTTGATACTGATGCTCTTGATTTTTGTTGTTGTTTTTTGTCTTGAATTATTATTCTCCTTTCCAGGGACACGTTAAGTTGGCTAAATTTGGACTTTACCATATGACTGCTCAAGGTGTTGATGTTGATTTTCCTATAGGGTAAGAATGTAGCTGCTTAGCATAAACATATTAGGGATGTATTCATTTAGGTACACAAAAATAGTAGTGATGCTTCCCTTTGAATCTTGTTTTCAGATTTTATTTTTTAATGTATTCTCATGAATAGTTGAAGGGATAAATGATAATGATATTTTAGATTAATTTAGCAGTAGGCAGAATGTGTAACGCTTAGTTTTTGGGTTGTTTCTTTTTTTTTTTTTTTTTTACTAAGTCAATAATTATTTGATGGGAATGATGATAATGGAGGGGAACAATGGATCTAGGATATTTATTTATTGCACTAGTACGTTTATTGTACTATTTACATTTATTTAATGTACTAGTGCTAAAATTCAAAATAGGTTTACTTTGAGATATGTAGATATATATACTACATTGAGAATTGATGATACTTCCTCTTATAAAAGACCTAGTAATTAAAATTTGATCTTTCACATGGTAGACGCTTGTGCAGTTAGAAGTGAAAGTGCTTCAATGCTTGTTTTGGCTAAATAGAACAATTTGCATTTTGGTATAAATGCTGATTTCTCATAATGCAAAACAATTTTGATTAGCATATCTGAATGGTAGCTTTTTGGGCAAACAGATCATTGCTTAATGTTACTGCATTTTTCTAGGTACCCGTCTTATCTGGCACCTGAGGTAATTGCGCAGGGCATAGTCAAACCACGTGATCATACTCAGTGTGAGAAGCCTCTGCCTTCTGGCCCTAAATCGGATCTCTGGTCTCTTGGCATAATACTATTTGAGCTGTGTGTGGTATGTAAGAGGGTATTTTTCTTTGTTGTGACTCTTGGGGAATGGTTACGTTAGCATGATTGCACTTTGCCTGTCGTTGGACTCCAAAAATCACACTACATTAACCTCTCTACCTGATCAGCATTGGTGGTGGTGGTTGAAGTTACTGCATGCATGTTGGCTTGGTATGAGTACAGGTGTTACTGTGCAGGGCAGCTGCCTGTTAAGCCATGATGATGAAATGCAATGAAAAGCCAATGAAGTTTCTTTACTATGAGAGCAGTACATCTACCTTATTACCAGAGTCTAAAGAGCTTCAGTAGGGAATAAAAGGCTTATTTTGAAAATGGTTTTTTGGCTTTAGAAGATGGGATAAATTATGCCCACATCATCTGTACTACTTCTAAATGTGAAATTACAGTTTTTCATTCAAAGACAACATTATACGCAGGAACAAGATCTAGCAAATGCGTTAGTACTGATGTGTAGTCTCATTACACAACTAAATCCTCTAACAATTGCACGATCAAGAGCACATTGTATGTAGTGAGTACATCAGGATGTGGGAATTGGACTTGTGCATATTCTGTGCTTCTGTAAATTCTCAGAAAGTTCATAGATCATTTGTTGTTACTCCTTTAAAACGTACATTTTCTTAAAGTCTGATCAGGACATTTTGGAAGCATTTTAAAACAAAGTATAGATTATTCTTCTTAAGTACAGTGCAATACAAGCTGTGACTCTTGAACGTGTAATGATCATGAATGTCACCTTTGATGATGATCATGTTGGAAAAAATAGTTTTTGAATTGAGTTGCAGAATTCATAGTACATTTGTAGGTTTTCTAAGGCAACTTGGGACTTTGACTTTGTCTTGCACATTTCTTGTTTGGTTTCCCTCTGTTCCAGGTAAGAGACATTATAAATCACGTGTTTTTCTTTGTGGTGGTGTGAAACAGAGTCTGGTATATTTGATGTTTTGTGTTCTTATAAATAGTTTCTCCAAATCTTCCAAAATTAATTTTGGAAGCTTATTTCACTGTCTTTGTAGAGAGGTGGACGCTGTCTGTGTATGCTATCTAAATATTTTGATGTAGTAGTATTGATATATTTATTTGATTGGGTCATATTATTCATTTAGGGGAGAAAATTGTTCCAGACTCTGGAGATAGCAGAAAGGTTAAAATTTGTAATTACACTAGGTAAGTAGACAAACCAATTTTTTTATTTTTCAGTTTTGGGGCAGTGCTGTAACTGGAGCTATGCAGACTAATCAGCTTGTGGTGCTCAGACCTAAGGCACTTTACCTTTTGTCTGCTTTCATCTCTGGAGTTGAGAATACATTTGAAGAATAGTTACTTGCCTAGGGAAGGGACAGAGGTGGGTGCCAGTTGTAATAACTGCAGAAGAGCCGTGTGTATCTTTGAGTATGGGTAAGATATGGAAAAGTGTGCTCAGGTAATTTTGTCAGGTAATTGTTGTTCTATGTTGTAGGCATCTCTGAAATGACTTAGGAATTTTGTAACACTAAAAAATGTTGCTGCAGTAGCAAGCAGGGAAAACCAGGACTCAAGCAGGAAGATAGAAAACTAAAAAAGAGCTGAGAAGCATATTACTAAGATATAGAGTTTAGTTTTTTTACTTCATCTACACTGGAAAAGCATTAAGCCAAAATTTCAAGTCTGTAGTGATGTTAATGAATCTAGAATTGGGACTATTCTGTGGCATTTTAAATTGGATTCGGATGTGGATGTTATGTATAAGCCAGGAGGAAGGAATGTTCAATATTTGAAGCTTTATGCGTGAGTTATTGAATTTATTCAGAACAAAGAGCAATACCATTAAAGTTAGTTACTGCCAGTACAAATGTCTTTTTCTTTGAGCAGTGAGTACTTTGGTGTTGAAATTCTCACTGTTTTGCTGTGCAATTTATTAGCAAGGCTTTATGAAGGGGTTGAATTTCCTTCGAGTTGAAAGCAAGTCATTATGAACCTTCATCACTGAAAAATGTTTATATCCTGACCTGAGTATTATTATCTCAGTAATATGTTGAAAATAAGTTGTAAAATACTGCTTCTGGTTGCAAATAAAAAATACTAGAAATAGCAAATAAAAATAAGTACTTTGAGTTTCTCTGTGCAGGTATTTTTAATTTTTTTTTTTTTTTAAGTAAGCACAAGGACTGAACTTTTTTGGCACTCTGAATTACTAAGCCTGCCAAGAAGACTTTCGCTGTTAAATCAGATTCACTACCTAGCTTTCTTAAGCTTCTGTTTTATTTCTGCACAGAGGAGAATGTGATTTTCATTTGATTTCGAGAGTTCACCTTCAGTTGATGTAGCAGTGTCGATTTAAAAAAAAAAAAAAAAAAAAAAAAAAAAAAAGCCAACAACAACAAAAAAACAAAATGTTCTGTTTTAAGGTGGGGTTTTATCTGATAATCCTGCTTAATTGTTGTATGGGAAGTGCTGAATCATGGCCTGAACCTCTGATGGATCACCTGAGGTGAGCCATGAGTCAGCCATGGGAGCACAGCTGAAGGCAATTCACCTGTGCTGCAGGAAGGGGTGGAGCCTGGCTGCACCCCTCCTAGACCTATTGAAGAGCTGGCTACCAGTGGGGAAGGATCTCTTCTGGAGATCTGCTCTGCTGGTGTTTTGTGAGTAAGCCCAGGATAGGGGTAAGCTTTCTATTTATTCTCTTTTGTTATCATAGTCTGCTTCTTTGATTATACAATTGCTGTCACTGTTTTCATGTTCTTTAACTTTTTTTTACTGCTATGTTTATTTTTCAAAGGCTATGTAGATGATATTGTGACTGTATTAGCTGAAGAACACGGTTGCCTAGATATTATTAAGGTTTGTGATACTAGTTTACTCTTCCATGCTATTTTACCCAAAACTCATTATTATTGTTGGATTTCATGTGATATGAAATATATAATATGTACGTATATCTCTCTCTATTTCATGTATGCAAAAAATATACTATGTAAGAAATTTTTGTTTATACTTGCTCATACGTAAATAAGCTTTTCTTTCCAACATGAAATAAATAATCTGTTTTTATAGTGATTTATATAAATATATTAAAATATTATTATCAGTAGAAAGAGTAAAGTATAAATAGGAAAGTAAAATATAATTGCAATATTGCAATACATATACATACAGACACATGTATTTTACGAAACCAAACTGGTTTATTCACTTGAATGCAGTTGCAATAGACTGCAATACATATGTAAGATCCTTTCAAGCACCCAGTGCCAGTAATGCTCATTTTCTCTTAAACTTATCATCAGTTGAAGTTTTAATACTTGCTGATTATTCACAAAGTTGTTAATTTTCTTTAAAATGCTGCAGGTTAATTTTCTTTCTATACAGCTCAGGTCCTCCCCATCCATAGTTAATCACTGAATTTTGGTGTCTGTTTTGAAACACTATGCAAAAGGGATTGACTGTTATCAGAAGGGAGTTCCCAAGAATTGCCTTATTTCAAGCTGGATACAGGATGTCTGGATTAAAAAATAAAAATAAGTGTCTGGATACGTTGCTAATTCTCCAGACTTTTTCCCCTGTAGCCAATATAGGGGGCGGAATTAGTTCCCCACACCATTTTGGTCCTACACAGCTAACCATGTGTGGGCATGAAGCTTTATTGCTTTTGAAGACCAGCCTGTATATGGAAAGCTAAGTGTGAGTTAAGCAGCTTGCTGAATTAGGGCAGAAATGAATGGACCTCCTCCACATTTTTTCTTATGTTCCAGGATCTTTCTGAAAATGTCATAACTCTGCTGAAAAAATGCCTTACGTTCCAACCTTCTATGAGGTAAGTATTCAATCTGAATGCTTAATGAACTCCATTAGAGTAAGAAGACCAGTTGCTGAATGCTTTTTGAAATACCAATGGCTTCTATTATCCGTAATAGATAGCTAGTTGGTTTTAGCACTTTGCAGTATTTGAAAGAAGTGGTTTTGAAAGAAAAAAAAAAAAAAAAAAATCAAATGCACAAATCTTTGAGATTGTTGCAGAGTACTTTTGTGGGAAAGCTCTTCAGTCACATTCAGTTTTAGATTTCTCAGCTTTAATGCTTCCATTTCTGGATGTTCATGAGACTTGCGACTTCCTTCAAATCTCTTCTTCCAAAGTACTTTTTCGTTATGACAATCCACCACAGTTTTCATCTGAAAGCTGTAGTAGGCTTCCGTTCTTCAATCGAAGCTTTGCACTTTTTTCCATATTTGCTTAGAGAAATAAAGAAAATAATATTCATTTCACATGAAATATCAAGTTAGGGCCTAAACAGACTGCAGCACGTTACAAGTTACGAATGGAACAAAATTACCAGGTTTCTTTGCTTAAAAAAAAATTCTGAAGTTTGACATAACTTATTAGTATTTGTTACTGGGACTGTTTGTTACTGAAAGCAAGCTCTTCTTGTAAGTGCTTTACTCTTAATGTTGTATTATCTTCTCTTAAGGCCAACTCCAGAGGAATTGATGCGTGACTGTTTGTTCAGTGAAGTATCTTTGGCATACCCTCCCTTTCACAAACCTGCTGGACTGTTCTCGTCCTCTCCAAGGTGTGCTGACTTAACACTGCCTGAAGACATAAGTCAGTTATGCAAAGGTAAAAGCAGATAGTGGGATAAATGCCACTGGATGTGGAAGGAATATATAATATCCTTGCATTTTCTTTGAATGCATTATAAACTATTATGTGATTTAATATTCCATTCTTGTAGTAGATTGTTTAATGGGCGAAGATAGAGGCAAACATATTTAGAAGGGGTGTGTTCAAATCAAGGATGGTATCTGGATTTTTATGCTTTTGTCTCAAGGAAAGAACAGTTATTGTTAGTATTTGAGTTTATGTTGAGATACCTGTATCATCATCTGCCTTTGTAATTTGGATGTGTACCAGGTACTGATTTCCCCCCCTCCGTGATGTATTGTCAATTAGAAGCTGAATTCTGTTGAGTAGTAGGAAGAGATTATTTTTGAAAGTACTGGCAAACTAAATTCTTATGGAAGAGGTTGTATGCTAGTATAGAACATATTCAGAATTTTTTGAGTTTAAAACTAGAGTATGCTGAAAGTTTTAACTCCTCATTTTGAACTCTGAGATAGATACATATTTAGCAAATCTGGTTGTAAAGTTTTTGGGGACTGAAACTTTGTATCTTCTTAGAAAGTACTTGGTCCACGAAGGAAAGACATTGTAACTACTCTGTATGAGTCATCAGTTTCCTTGTGATCTTAGTACTGTTGTGAACAAAATAATGTGGGCTTTCTTTTTGAGGGGGAAAAAAACCTCAAACATGCAGAAAGCAGAAGTCCATCCTTCATCTTATTTATCAGATTATTTCTGTTTTTGGGCATAAAGGAAACTGCAAACTGTTCTGTTTTGTTTTTTTTTCTGATGCTTTCTGCAAAACTTCCTGCAAAGAAAGGATCACCTTTGCCTCTAACTTCGCATTATGGTCTAGAACCTCTCCAGTGTAGTAACTTCTCTTCAGCAAGATTTGTTCAGAGCAATAAGAAGAAATACAAGCTGCCTAAAAAGCTGTAATTTATATTTTATGGTTTTTTTTCCTTGTAGATGAAGATAATGATTACTTAGCAGAAAGATCAATTGAAGAGGTTTATTATCTCTGGTGTCTGGCTGGAGGAGACTTAGAGAAAGAACTTGTCAACAAGGAAATCATTCGATCAAAGCCACCTATCTGCACACTTCCCAAGTAAGAAAATAGAAGCATTTAAGGGAAGGAGGATGTATGGAGAAGTGATTGTGAAAGAATGTTTTGATTTGGTTTTTGGTTTTGACACCTGTGTACATTTTTAAAAACATTTAAAACAACATTCTTAAACAGCAGGAAATCACTTTACATCTCTTCTTAATCAATTTAAGGCATTATTTGAACACTTCGTGTTTGTTACTTATGTGCTTTTCACATTGCTTTCTGAAATCCAAAAAAAAAAAGGTTAAGTGATGAACAATGAACAGGAAGATCCTAAATTTAGCATCTTTTCCATCACTGTTGAACTTTGATTTAAAATAAAGTCTCACTATGCTTGAGCACTGTGTACCAATAGTAATTCATTCTGTAGCAAATTCTCACACTTGGAGTTCCATTTCACAGAGCATCAGTGCTGAATGGTCATTCATTTCTTCAGCAGATCAGCTGGTTTATGTTTGTGTGTTTTTCTTTTAAATGCACAGTTTTAAAAATTGTAGTGCTGTTACAAAATTACTACTTTTATCTTCCTGCTGCACATGTTGCAATTTGATGCAACACTTTTAAATATTTTGATACCTTAATCCTCCAGTCTGATTTTTAACAAACAGAATTGTGCGTTCATAAAGATAAATCTGCTGGGTCTGGGATTTAAAATCACATAAAAATAGCCAGAGTGCAGTATCTGGGGGTAGAAAAAATTAAGAGCTTGATCTTCAGTGATCACATGATAGCAAATGTAGTGTGACATTTTGAGGTGCTGCCTGTTCTGTCCACTTAGGTGAAAGCTTGGGTTTCTGATTTCTGTGGGGATAACAGTTTTAGTTATGTAAGTATTAAGAAGATGAAATGTCCATTTAAAAATGTAATCTTACTCTATCTTTTAAGTCATCCTGAGCATGTTAGCATAACTTGAAGAGATGAATTTGCTGTCTGCTTTAAAATAACACCAAGCAGGCAACCTGTATATACTCCTTCTTGGTTGCATTTGTTAGTCCCCTTAAGGTCTGGGATTTTTTTTTTTTTATTTGTGGGAAGTGGCTTTTAAATGACAGTGCTATTTTATTTTTTGGGTCTCACATGAAGTGGCAGTCATAGTCTCTGCCAGTTCAAGAAATAAAAGGAGTATTAATCCCGTATCTCATTAGTCTTCCTTTGTGTGCAAACTAGAGTTATGGAAAACCTGAAATGTGCAGTTTTAGACAGAAGCTGTTTAAATAATTTAAGGTGATTGTACATTCCAATGAGAGCAGGTTTCATGCCTTGCAGAATCAATGTGTTATACTTCTAAGAGCTAGTGTTCTGTTTTAAAGAAGAAACTGATTGATGTTAGATGTTTATTTATTTTTCCTAACTCAAATCTTATGTTATAAAACGACCTGATTTTTTTTTTTTCCTTTCGTTTTGAAGCTTTGTGTTGGAAGATGGTGAAAGCTTTGGGCAAGGACGAGATAGAAGTTCCCTTCTAGATGACACAACTGTGACTTTGTCTCTGTGCCAGCTCCGAAATGTAAGTGAAATTCCGTGTGCAGGTGCATAAGTCCTTGCTGTGGAAACATTTGTTTAAAGGGAATATGGAACAGCAGCTCCTACTTCTGCTCCTACAAAGGGACAGTGTTACTGATTCTCAGAAAACTCCCTGGCGTTTAAGGTCAATTCTGATTTACGCTATCAAATTGCATTTCCCATAAAAGCTTACTAAACTTGATTAATGTTCCCATCCTCCATCCCCATATTTTTACTACCTGCTTTTTTTCTGGTGAAGCTGCAATACTTTGGCAGTACCTGATGTTCTGCATGATTGCTGAACTGCCTGGCACAGTGAGTTGTTTTATTCCTGTAGGTGGCTCACGGTATTCAGAAGAAAGAACAGCTCAATTCAGTTGCAGCTCCTTAATATCTGTATCCTTGGAGCTGAATGCCAAACTTTCAGTAGTTTACTGCTAAGCTTTGGAATATATAGCTATTAATTTGTTTTACATTATGCGATGCCTGTTTTAAAGGTAGCATACACCACAGCTTCTAATTCTGTTCCTATAGAAGGGCAGCTTTTACAGCTTTCTTTTAAACTTTTTAATCTGTAGTTTTTTATACTGGTGCCTTCGTGTATAAATGCAGCAGCAAATAAATGCGTACTGAGTTTTTATTTTGGGGAGGATACAAGTGAGAACCTTGCGATGTTAGATGAAATAAATTTTTGAAGTTAAGCACTTCTTCAAACAGCTTTCGTGGAGCAGAGCATGATGCTTGAAATCAAAAGAGGATCAGGTCTGAATGAACAGAGAACGAACTGTTCTGTCACTCCCAGGAGGAGCAGCCTGTGTGCTGTATGCCTTTAAGTTAGAAATAGAACTGCAAAGCAGAATACTGCAGAGAGGATAATATTAAACATTAATCACAATGCAGCAAAGATATCTGAAAATTTCAGACAAGAGTCCAGGTACGCTTGTCTGTCACCTTCTCAGAGAGCGTCTGTAATTCTGCGCAGCTTTCAGATGCTGATACAAGAAGAAACTCAAATTTGAATAACTCTTGAGCTGATTAAAAAAAGTAAAAACCAAGTTCCATAGTTGCTTTGCAGCTACTTAGATAGGAAGTCCATATGGAAAAACGAGGGAAAGAAGGAAGCAATGGTAATACTGTTGATCAATTAATTCATGGCCCATAAAAGCTTTTTCTGTGTGTGCAGAAAACAGGCTTTGTGCAGGAGACAAGAGAGTTCTCTTAAGATAGAATACATTCCATGATGTCTTAAGAAAATAAGATAGTCTGTACTAGGAACGTTTCCTAGTCTTAAAGGTTGTATATTTCCTTATTGATTGAGAACTGAGCTAATGCTTAGACAGGTGTCAGGGTGAACCATTAAACTTAGAAGTGAATTGCAAATTAATAGTTTTCAGATTCCACTACATTTTTCACATGGTTTCTGAGCAGCATTCTGATAATGAATTGTCTTTATTGTCCATTTCAGAGACTGAAGGATGTTGGTGGGGAAGCATTTTATCCATTACTTGAAGATGAGTAAGTGTGTGTAAATTTGTTCCCATCTAAGTGACCAAATGTTGCAGTGTTAGTTTTGAGTAGCACAATGCACAGCAAGACAGCTGTCTTCCAAGAGCAAACCTTACATGTCCTTGTTTGGCCCTTAAAATCAGTGAGAGCTGATAGGTGCTCTGTACTGGTGAACTTAGGGCCCTGAATCTAAAATTACATTTTTAACCTCTTTCGACATGCTGTGAATCAGCTGTTTGTGCTGAATATTTAAAATGATCCATTTATACTTCTAACTCAAAAATGCATTGCTGAATATTTATTTTGCACTTTGAATTGTATATTTTGCTCTTTACTACTACAATCCTAATTCTTTTCCCAGCCAGTCAACTTTACCTCATTCAAATAGTAGCAGTGAGCTGTCTGCAGCTGCCAATCTACCTCTGATCATCCGGGAGAGGGACACAGAGTATCAGCTAAACAGAATTGTTCTGTTTGACAGACTCTTGAAGGTATGAAATCTCTCTGTTGGTTAATTGGATTTGGTTTGCTAATTAGAGGGTGTTTGAAGGACAAAGTAGTTGAAAAAGAAGCAGAGATGAAAGCAACAGCAGTGGAGAGGGGAGAGAAAACTCTTACAAAAGTCTAAGAGATTAAAAATGTGAGAGCTGCTGCTAAGAACTGTTTACTCAAGAAACTAATTCTGTATCCTTTACTCATTACTAATCTATTATAGGTATAAATATACCAGCATCATCTTTGCACTTCCAAGCAGTAAGGTTCTTGAAAACAGTACGGCTATTTACTTTAATGACACCATGATAGAAACATGGGTTTTACTTTAAGGGAGTTAAAATACCAAACCCTAATTTACATGTATGAAAAAAGGTGAATTCTTGGTGAGGAATGAAAGAGGGCTGATGTGTTAATAGGTGCAGTACTTAAGGAAGCATAAGCTATAAATGTCAGACAAAAGAAAGTTGGATAATTATTATGATAAGAAACATGTAATGAAAAAACCCACACCAATTTTAATGATTTGGATTGTTACATTTATATGTTCAATATATACCAAAGTATATGAATGCATTTGTGTGGAGCAGTGGGTATTTCAGTATCTAACAGTCATCTGCCATCTAGGTTTTCCAGTTAGGAATGAATGAAACTTGCTTGAAACAAAACTTGCAATCACTGTCTAACTGACAGATTTTTTTTCCTCTGAAGAAACCACCTTCCCAGAGTTGGGATTAGATTTGTTTCAGTTAAAAGGTAATGTTTTTGCTATTAATCTCTTCTTTTTGAAGGCCTACCCTTATAAGAAAAACCAAATCTGGAAAGAAGCCAGAGTTGACATCCCTCCTCTTCTGAGAGGCATGACCTGGGCTGCTCTGTTGGGTGTTGAGGTAAGGGTGATTGGAGGCCATTTGCAGAAATTCCATTATTGGCTGAGGAAGGAATTGGGTAGGAATAGAATGGACAGGGAAGCTGGAAAGAAAGTGAAGTTTGGCATTAGAATTAGTGCAGATTGAAACAAAGGGATGCATGAAATTGTGCGAACTAAAACAGTATTCAGACTCATTCCTGATTCTGATATTTGGTGTCAGAGAATATTGGCTTTGATTGACTTTATATTTAATTTGATTAGGGGATAAAAAAATAGTGCACATCCACTAAAATTTTGCTATGGTGTGTAAATGCAACTGCTGCTTAACTTTTTTTTTTGATTTTTAAAGTTATTTTTGATAAATGCAGTTACAGTCTTCTGCCTCAACAAGCAAAAGCTGGGTAACAGTGTAAAATGTAGCAAATGTGTATTGGATAATAGTGAAATAAAATACGTCTTCCAAAGATTGGAGAAAAAATGAAATGTAATCCTTCTGGACAAAGGGCTAGAAAGGACTGTCCTAGAAATTGTCCTTGAAATGAGGACCCCTCTTACTTGATATCAATTACGTGATGACAACCCAACTTTTGCATCTGTTCTGCTTGTAATCCTCTGTCATGCAGCAAAGATGTTCTTACAGGTTACACATTCTGAGTTTTAGGATGTAGCTTAGGATGTGAACTTCTGAGTATCTTCATATGATTAAAAAAAAAAACCCGTAAGGAAAAGAGTAACTGGTGGTCAAGAGTGTGTCTTGGGAAGTGAGTGAGTTCACTTCATCAACTTAGTATCTGTACAATGAGGGCAGTCCCATAACATTAAGATGCACTTGTTAGAATACTTCCCTTGGTATTTAGACAAGAACTGGCTGTTTAAGAGTAGTGTATGTTGGTAGTATCAGTATTTAATTAATAGGCAGCCTTTTCACAGATGATGCTGAAACTTGACAGCAGCAGAGATATACTTTGAATTTAAATTGGAAGTTTCAGTTAACTTAAAAATGGAAAACTGGATGAAGTATATTCCTTCCTTTATAAGCCAGAGAAAGTGACTGGAGATAGTGGGAATACCATTGAAAGTTCTGTATATCCTGAGTTACACTCGAATGAAGAAGATTTTGTTAAAATTCAGCATTGAGAAATTCTCTGTTTGGGAAATGCACTAAAATATATATTCAGAAAAAAAAAAGTTGATAGCTGGAACACTCGATAAAAACAGCTTTTGTATATAGGTATGTGCATTTACGATATGCTGTTACATTAGTAAGGGCTTTCTATTTTGAAATATTCTTCCACATTTAGGGTGCCATTCAAGCAAAATATGATGCCATTGATAAAGACACACCGATTCCTACAGACAGACAAGTAAGACCTCCAGTTTTTACCGAATATTGTTGCCTGAAGTAAATCAAAGATCTTTTCAACCTGTGGGTATCATTTTGTCTATTACAGCAGATGTGGTTGATAATAGCAGAAGGTTTCCCCTGCCCTCTAAGCTTTCTCATGCTGTTGCAAGAATCTTGCAAAACAGTTTGGGACCATTAGTTTAACTCAAATTAGGTTATAACCTCTGATGAGCAAAAATCTTCTTTCAGAATCATGTTTCTCTTGCAACAGCAAGCAGTATAATAAGCAGTATTACTGGTGTGTTGTTATATGTTCTGTCTTTATCAATTCTTTTTTTGGGCCCCTTGGACCTGATGCCAGATAGCGTCAAGTACGCTGACATTCTGAACAGTAAGATGAACTGTACAGAAATGGGTTCTTGAGCCATTAAATTCTCCAAGAAGTACTACCAAATGTAAATAATCTTCACAAGGAACAGCTGTTCCATCAGATGGCTGAATTAAATAGATTCCATCAAGTTTTCTGAGGTCTCTGATTATATTATCCTGTAGAAAAAAAGGGGTGCTAGCACCTGAAACTAGCAGAGAAGTTGAGTTAGAAAATGCTACAGTTGTAATCTGCTGTTGTTTTGTTTTTAGAAAGTCTGCTTTTATTTATTTAAAAGCAGCTCTCTCTCCGACCCAGTTCAGTTACTGATCTGAGAGCAGTGGGCGAAACAGACTGATTTTGATGATGATGATCTGACTTCGGTTGTCTGGCTAACTTCCACCACTGCCATCTGTATTATTACACAACTGCTGTAGTACTATTTCATTTACCCTGGTTTCTCTGTACATTGTGTATTTGACTGTGATACAGATTGAAGTTGATATTCCTCGTTGCCATCAGTATGACGAATTGCTGTCATCACCTGAGGGTCATGCAAAGTTTAGACGTGTATTGAAGGCCTGGGTTGTTTCCCATCCTGATTTGGTATACTGGCAAGGTGGGTTTGAGTAATTAGCAAGACATTAATGGGAAAGCTATGTCTAAAAAAAAAACAACCGAACAAAAATCTTACTTGGAGGACTTCCTTTTCCTCTCTTTTGAAGAATGACTAGGTGAATTACTGAAAATTTAGTTCCTAGTGATTTATATTTAATTTGTAATGCCAAATTGACTGCCTCTTCCATATGCTCTTCAGAAATTTTGATCATTTCAAAAAAAAAAAAAAAAAAGAGGAGTCTGTTTCTTTCTGCTGATCAGTTCAGAGATAGTGCTGCAGAAGTTATTGGGCAATTTCATAGGACTGTGAATTGGATTTCTTGAAAACCGTGACAAAATAGTCAATTCAGCACTATCATTTTAACAAGTTTAAATCGTCTTTGTTTGCATGTGTTGATTGCATACTTGTTCTCTGCATTGTGTGCAGCCTGGCGTTGCAGGTGTTACAAAAGTATGCAAAATGTCACGGTTAAGTTATTGTGTTGAATAAGATAAATTCATTAAATGAGATCTTTATGACGTTTCTTCATGGCTCTTCCCTCTTTAGGCCTCGATTCTCTTTGTGCACCATTCCTATACTTGAACTTTAACAATGAAGGTGAGCACTTTTTTCTGCTGGGAGTGAGGGGAAGCACCACCTGTTCATCTAGTTGTCTGCAGATATTTGTGCACCACATATTTATGAAAGAATTCTGTAACTGAAAGGGAATTTTGAAGCTGATTTTGCTATGACTCAAAAGAAGTGATCACAAATAGCTATATAAAAACATGCATATATAAAAGATATGCATATTTAGTACTTCTGCTTCTCAGTGCAGCTCTGGATTAGCCTTTGGTAATGTGAATGTATTTTTTGTTAACCTATCATAACCATTAACCGTACAGATGAGCAGTATTCAGAAAAGTTGGTGTTGGTCTTAAGTGTCTAAAAGGTAATCAGAGATCAGCTTTGGACTGTGAGTTCTTCAGAACAGGCCTAGTCCAACTTTCTATGTTCTTGTACGCAACTTTTTCGTAACATGTTTGGGTGAAAGATAGTTTCTCAGGACAGTAACTCTTACAGTGGGCCTACTGTGCACCTTTACATATTTCTATCAACAGATCCCAAACACATCCATGTGGTTTGATTCTGTAACTGTTTTTTTTGTTACTGAAGCAAAGTATGATAGTGAAAACTGCAATTCCTTGTGTCCTGGTTTATGAGTTTAATTGAAAACAGATAATTAAATGGTGGTTTCAATGCCAGAAAATTTGCCAACTTGAATTCATTTCTAAGGAATGCTATAAATATGATGCTTCGCTTATCATTTCCAAAATGATGAACTACTTATTACAGTTTCTATTCTATCTCTTACTAAGACTTCTTGTCAAATCAGTGGTTTAACAACATGGCTAAGAGTTGTATTAAAATAGGTAGACTATCTCTCAGCCAAATTCTTAGAAATTAATGAAGGGCTAAACATTATGTTCTTATCCTCTAATCTCCACGTGGTATGTTTGTGAAGAGCTGCTGAGAAATGTTTTAATAGTATTCCACTGTTGGTTTCCTGTGAATTCTGTCTTCAGACTCTGAGCTGAAGAAGGGGACCAGATGAGAGTCTCGTGGGGATGTAGACTGGGTCTAAATTCTATGGGAGAAAACAGAAGAATGCAACAACGCAGTTGTCTGAAACTGTACCTTCCAAAGCTTTGTTCCATCAGGGAGCTTCCCTTTTCAATACAAACATCACTATGGCTTTGTCACTATATGGGAAGTGCTGAGTCATGGCCTGAACCTCTGATGGATCACCTGAGGTGAACACTGAGTCAGCCAGAGGAGCACAGCTGAAGGCAATTCACCTGTGCTGCTGGAAGGGGTGGAGCCTGGCTGCACCCCTCCTAGACCTATTGAAGAGCTGGCTACCAGTGGGGAAGGATCTCTTCTGGAGATCTGCTCTGCTGGTGTTTTGTGGGTGAGCCCAGGATAGGGGTAAGCTTTCTGTTTATTCTCTTTTGTTATCATAGTCTGCTCTGCCTAACTCTCTTGTTTATTTTGTGATTATAACATCCTAATATTCTTTGATTATACAGTCACTAAGAATTATGGAAAGAAATTGGGAACAAAGAGCATCCAACCAGATTTGTCTTGTTTACTTAAGTGATAATAGAAGCTTTTAAAATTCATTAGAGAGCGTTGTGCACTTCCTATGTTCCTTTACAATCATTTTTCTTTATGGTTTGATTTTAATATATGTGTCTTTTATCTGCTTAATAATAAGCACTTGTATTTCTATCTCTGTATTTGTTTTTTCTAATTTTTTTTCAGCTCTGGCATATGCTTGCATGTCTGCTTTTATACCCAAGTATTTGTATAACTTCTTTCTGAAGGATAATTCTCATGTTATCCAAGGTAAGTGCCTTTAATTTTTTTATTTGTTCTAAGGGGGCTTGAATTAAGTCTGCATTTGTAAATACACTTTTTCAAGTGGTTACAAATGAGGAATGTGCTGTCGAAATATTCATCTATGTATTTCAGAAGATTATGTGAGATTAAAAAGAAAAACAAAAAGCAAAAAACACCACCAACTGTGCAAGGAAAGTAGGAACAAGATAAACAGGTAAATGCTTGGGCTTAGAACAATGTTGTTTGCGCATGAAGGTTGAAAAAAAAGCTCCATTTGTTTCCAAGTTGAGCATCAATTGATTTTGCGAAGTTATAAGGTGAGGAGAAGGTCCTTGCAATGCTATATGATTAAAAACTGAACAGCATGATTTTAATCATATGAATGTTACAGGAGCTATCTTTACAGTGAGGGACAGTAAAGAGCAGGAACAGTACAAGTTCGAAACTCCTCAGAAATTGGTGTTCGGTTACTTGGAGACTAGAGAAGAATTTCTTATTGAAAAGAATACAGGACAGGATTTGGTATCCATGAGGAAAAATGTTGCATAATTGGGTCTTCAACAGCTCTGCAGGTGTCTCAGAGAAGTCCAAACAAGGAGATAAATGTCTGTTCTACCTAAAAATGAATTGTAAATATCAAGAAGATACAATGAAGGAGTTTTCTGGAACTGTTAACTCACCTTGCTACTGTCTGTGTTGGTTAGATAATTAGTCTTGTAAACAACTTTTAAGAACAGAAAGAATCTGTTTGAAAAGCTGTGGCTTTATCTTTCCAACTTAAAGGAAGTTAAGTGGTTGTCAAACTCTGAAGGAGGTTCCTAATGTTTATTGCAACTTACCTTGAGGACTTGGGCATCTTTTTCCTTCAAGTATTATTTGCAGTAGGTCTGTGACTTGTTCCCTTTGTGTTCTTACAATGGGAATATTGTTTCTCAGTTCTCTTGAGATAGCATCGCAGCTTTTAACATTTCTAAACCTAATATAATTATTCTATAGAATGATTGTTCTTAACTTTGTATGCTCAAAACTGGAAGCAGAGTAACATTCCCTGTCTGTCCTCCTTCACTCAGCTTGATGTCTCAGCCCTAATTACTCTGTGCTTGAGAGCATAGAGAAAAAGCAATTGCCATCTGTTTTGAAATTGCAGTGTTACTGACTCTTCATCTTCCTTCTAACAAGGCACATCACAATAGGAACAAAACTAAGAGGTTAGAATAAATAGAGAAGTCTGTAGGTGTCTCTGTTCTGTTGTCTGTTTCTGTTCCAATTAAAAGCAAGCGTTAATTAGACAACTTAATTAAATTGTACCCTTCAGCATGATGTGCTGTGCTGACGATCTTATTACATTTTATCTTTACAGTAAGTATTTTCCCCTTTATTCCAGAGAAGACAAATTAAGAGGTTACTGATGATGCAGGTGCTACCTTAAAACCTCATTGACTTCTGGATGACAAAACTTAACTATTGAAAATAAATACAATTGTTGCAATCAAGGAGTATTTCACTCAGTTTGGGTCTTAAAATTCTTGAAATATTCTTGTTCTAACTTCCATCAATATCTTGTGCCTTGTATTCACACAAAAAGTCTAAATTTTTCTTTTTAAGAATGTGCCCTTTCTTTCCTACAGCTACTATACAAAACAACAGGATGTTCTGGCTTGTGTTTTTGACAGTGATCTTGAATTTGTTTGTTATTTCAGAGTATCTAACGGTGTTTTCTCAGATGATTGCATTCCATGATCCAGAGCTGAGCAACCACCTTAATGAAATTGGTTTCATTCCTGATGTAAGTGCTGAGCATTCTTATAAATATTGCTCAAAGTAAAAGAAGGAAAAATCAGCACAGTTAGGATGAGATGCTTTGCAAAACTGTCTTGGCAGCAGTTTACCTGGAGATTTGCTTATTAATGAGATTTTCTGGATATGTTGTTAAAATGGTTAAGTATTGATTATTGTTTTAGGTACCTCAGTCCTTGCCCTTTTGTTAACATGGTACAATACAAATATCACTAATAAGTAGTTTTAACTTTGACCTCAAAATATATATGTAATTTGTTTTAAAAAATTTGGACTAGTATACAAAGAAGAACGTGGCTGAGAATGGCTAATAGAAATTTTTCTACCATCTAATTAAATGCAGTTGTTTAACTCAACAGACACATTGATTTGCAAATAATACGAAAAGCACGTACAAGTGATGGTTAATCTGTAGATATGTCAGATTCTGGAAAATGCTTAGCAATCACTTGTTGGAATCTATCAAAAACATTGGAAAGATTATAGCTTGTATGCAGGTTTTATTCCTTCATTTAAGGTGGAGAAAAACGGAAACTGTGGCCATATCCAAAATGTAGTAGAGAGGGCTATAATGAAAAAAAATAAAACAAGGCCTTCTTTATAGGGCCCCGCTTTTATCTATTGCAGTAAACAGGGAAACTTTTTATCTTCATTTAGAGCCAAGTATAGTCTAGAAAGCCAGCATAATGCTCTCAGGTGGGAAGGCCAAGCCTATGAAAATCATTTCTTGCATGCTCTGGGTAAACTTGCTTCAGAATGGGCTGATGCTCATTAGTACTGTTTGCAAAGATTGTAATGGGAAGAAAACGTATATACCTTTCACTTCTAAAGGCCTTTGTGATGTAATAATGTTTATAATATAAATGTAAAAGTTACTGTGGCATTTAAAGAAGCAAAAGCAAAACCCAATGTATTGCGATATAATCTGAGGTGTTTAGAAGCTGTGTGTACTGCTAATAATCCACATCTGAGGAGGAAAAGGCTGAAGATGAGAGAATGGTGGGGAGTTGAGAGGATATTCACATTTTGAAAGCATGTAAATTTGAGGGCAGAATAAAGAACGTGGGTAAGTTACTGGGGGAGAATCAAGTTTGCAGCATCACCTGCAAATGTAAATGCACCTGATGTTTATTTGCTCTAATAAATTTTCAAAATGCAAGTCAGATGGAATAGTTAAAAAATCACCTTTTTGGGTATATTTTCTATTTTGTTTCAGGGTGGCTGTTAGACAGCATGTAGTCAAACGTGAGCCTTGTATCCTAAGTGTTATAGCCTAGAAGAGGGTATGAGTGGGTAATGCAACAAATAATTGCAAAACAGGAGTATGATTAAAAATAAAAATGAAGAATTCTACATTTGAATACCAATGCTAATTCTAAAATTAACACTGACCTCTGAAGAGAAGTTGTCCTTTCTAAATCCTGTCATTAAAAAAGAAAAGTTGTTTTGCCTTCCAGATTATTGGGAGAGGGTTTTTTGTACCTCTTACTGCACAGGATCTGTCAAGGTGAAGGATATGCACTTTGGTAATGAGATCTGAACCTGAGTTTTGTGCTTGAGTACTAATCCTATCAAAGTAAACTCTGATTAATCTTTCATCATCGAAATGCAGGCTCGTGCTGCAGGGAAGATTGTGTTTCCTGGCACCCTTCCCATTTGCTTTGGGTCATGTAGCTCTCAGAATATTGAACAGTACTGAAACTCCAATAATTGTGAATATTGTTAGCTGATGTGGTGCCTGGATTAAGTACATTGCAGTGGCTTGTGTGATTTATGTGTAAATAGAGAGCTAGGTATGGTGAATCTTTTAGTTCTTTGCTCGCTCTCCAGCAGCTGATAATCTCCACCGCTCTGTATAATATTTTATAGCCTCTGTTCTATATTCTACTGAATAATTCTGACATAGAAAGCAGACTATTTTAAACAAGAAAAAAATGCTACTTTACTAAAAGGGTAGCTGTAGGCATAAATTATTGTAAATAGCTTTCACCTGCCAATTATGGCTGCTAGGTGCGGTTGTTAGCAGGCCAGTGAAGGAGATGACAAAGTCTGGTTGCAGTTGCTTAATAAGCTGCTGTCTCCGGCTTAGTTTTCCTTTGGTGATGTGCAGGAGGTGCTGTTAGTATGGCTTCATCTAACTGAACTGAAAATCCCGTGGTTGAAGTACTTCATCTCCATTTGTCTCTTCTGTTACTGTTAGCTAGTGGTGAATGTAGGGGAGAGATTTTTTTGCTTGTATTTTGATCTTATGAGAAAAGTGATTGTTCTTCGAATTCTGCATAGGTGCGTGTAGGTAGGTAGAATCTAAATTTAGAAATTGGTCTCAAATTGCATTACTTTGGCATCCCTAGATGTCAAAACATTTGTGCCTTTCTGTAGCAGTTGAACATAGAATTATCTAATAGGCTTGAGGTATGTTGCATGCATTGTGAAGGCAGAACCCTTCAATGAAATGAAGAGCATTTTATTCCTTATAAGCATATAGTAAAATAAATGTTATGTACTCACATAGTAAACATGAAGTATGTTGGCATCTTCAGTGCTTTGGAAATTCAGATCTTCAGTATTAAATAATGCATAGTTTCACAGTAGCTTTCTTACCATGTTCATAACAAGCTCCTGGATTGTGGCCTACAAGTAGGCCACGTTATTGTTACAGACTTTCAAAACAGTAAGAGACTTGTGGTTATTTCTTAACACTCTCTAGGATCTCCTCCAACAAATACTAGTGTGCATTTTTGCCTTGCTTGCTCTTCTGAATTGTCTTTAGAAACAAAAGCCTCTCAACCTGAAGTCTTTGAAACTACTGCCTTTACAGCAGAAATCTCATCTTCTATAGATAAAAACATGTAAAGCTCATCTTCCAGAGGAGGAGTCAAAGAATGAAATAATGCAGAGAGAAATAACAGTAATTTATCATGGAAAAGGCTTTCATTGGGATTTGAGGAGGTTTGAGTTTCTAGTTCAGAAATAGATTGTTTACCTACTGTTATGACCCAACTTAAGTCTGTTGAAAAGCATTGAACTGAGTCTTCAAGCTCTGATTTTGAGCAGTTTGTCATAGCAGCACACTACTGGAGCTTCAGCTAGGTTTAATGGAAAAAACTGAGAATGAAACAAAGTGGGAGAAGAGATTTCACATTTAACTAAAAACATTGTGATGGCTTTTATTCAAATTGTTCTTCGTATGTAAGAGATGTCCTGGTACTTAATTGAAAGTACCAAAGAACTCATATGTTACTAGCAAAGCAAAATGATAATTACAGCACTGCTGATCTTAAGGTCGCTCTGAAAAAAAAATGAAGTAGTGACTTTAAAGGCTTTCATTTTAATGTGACTTTTTCCCAGGCTGTTCTAGTAGTTCAAATGCTGCTTTAAAAAACTCAGTGTGGTCAGGAAATATGTGATGTTAAGTGTGAATGAAAGTCACAACCTTATTATGTGTCATGGTTCTGTAGTAAAGATTTGGAAACTTTTTTTTTTTTTTTTTACTACAGAAGCATGGCAAAATGCTGTTCTAGCTAATGATCGCTAGAGGGCAGTATGTACTAATACTATATTAAAAACGCTGTCATTTCTCTAAAAATATTTTGTATCCTGTTTATTTGAGGACTTCATGTCTTTGCAGTTCTTTTTCTCATCTTTGTTTTTCAGTTTGACTTGCATGGTGAAATAATACTAATGTTGTCTCTACTTTGCTTTCTCAGTAATATTAATCATAACCTCTTCGGGTTTGCATAGACCTTCTTATCATGGAATATTACATTTTTGAAAATAAGACAAGAAAATCTCAAAAAATGTTTACCCGATACCTTCTAACTTAAATAGTTTGACTTTTCATATTACCATTGATAGGTTTAGTAAGGATGATTTAGAGCGAAGAAGTGCTTTGCCTTGTAGTTACCTTTTAATAATATCTTCACTATTTCAGTTTTGGTGGCTCTTCTTGTATTTTTCTATATGCATTCGAGATACAGATGTCTGTGTGTGAAATTAGGAGCAAGTATGGAGCTGCTTAGCATAAAATATTGTAATCAGATGTATGAGAAGAGGAGCATTAGGCTTATTTTTCCTGCTATATGGAAAGCAGTATAATGCATACAGGTAAGCAGGTAAATGGGAATTTGTTGATTACAAACACCACAGGGCATATTTCAGGGAAACAGGGTGTTATTCCACAGATAGACATATACTGAAAGCGTTGCAGAGATGTACGTAGGGTAACAGGAGTGTATAATGAATCTGAAATAATGGCATATAGTGATTTTTTTTTTGAACCTTTAAAATCGTTTGGAAGATTGTAGGCTAAGCAAAGTCTGTTCATCATAGCTTGTAGTTTTATGTGTAGTACAGTTTAGATGCTATTAGATACTCAAATGAAAGTGTGGAACTCAAAGTTAGAGCGCTGTGCTGGGGAACCTTTCTGCATGTGTGTGTGTATCATTTCATCAGTGCCAGAGTCCAGTTAGGAGTTGATGGAATAAGAAGTCATTTGTTAACATAGTATCGATTATATTTTCTGCTGCTCATTTGCTTACTTCCAGGGCAAGCTTAATAGGAGTACTAATTTGCACTTTTTATGAGCTAAAAAGTAATATATTAAGCTTTATGTCTAACTATAAATCTTCAGAAATGGGAAACAAAGCACATGAGCTGTGCAGCTGAATAAAATTTAACAAAGATAGACTTATTCTTGCATTTGTAATGTGTTGGGACTTTCTGTAGGGTGATGTGTGATGAAAATAGATTTTATTGCTTTCAACCCACTAAATGCTTCATTAAAGATTAAGAAACTCTAAAGGAGTCACAAATGACTATCTGTTCTAACACATTCTGAATGTTTTGTATGTGGTGTAGTAGGTATTCTGGCAGAAAGCTTGCAGAAACTTTGTTTTCTGTAGCCATTACAGCAGCAGAAGTTGGACAGTCTCAGAGTAACATAAGTGGAACCTCAAATTCTTCAGATGGCACGTTGTCCTTAAAGGTCATCTTATGCACTTACGTGGTTTTAATTTGTTGGTAACAGGCATTGTATGCTTGAGTGACTTTGGAGAATTTAACTTGTTACTTCCTTTCAATAAGAAGTAGACAGCTGAATACATGCCAGCATATGCAAAAGATGTAGATACCATTCCTTTTTCTTTTGGAAGTTGCGATTTGCACGTTTACTTGTTCATAATAAAAAATATTTTTTTCTGAGTCAAAAAGGTACCTTGAATCAAGTTGTTTTATGCTTTATTCAGGCACTCTTCGCTAATTTTTATTTAGCAGCATAGAGTAAGGGGAGAACTGTGGCAGTTTGAAGGAGCAGCTGGGCATAATGCTAATGGTCTTTGTTTTCACTAGAGGATCACAAAACAATAATGTGGAAGGAATGAGAATGGTGACTTGGGGTGAAAAACACTTCTTTTGATGCTCAGGGACATGATTTAGCAGAGGGTTGTTAGAGTAGTTTGGTTAGGTCGTGGTTGGACTTTTCCAACCTGAGTGATTCTATGATTCTATTGTAGTAGTTTCGCCACTCCAGTTATTTCTTGTTTTAAATGTGTTAATGTTAAGCATTGCAATTTTTATTGACCTAAGCAAAAAACTTAGATCTTAAAAAAACATGTTTTTTTTCTCTTCCCTCCTGCCGTGTCCCACCTTCTGCAGCTCTATGCTATTCCGTGGTTTCTTACAATGTTTACACGTGAGTATACTTTTTCCAGTTAAATGTTGAATTTATTAAGGATAATTTTTCTCACTTTGTCAGATTAACCCTTCGTAATTGATGTGATGTGTGTCATTTAAAAGGTCCTTTGTAATTTGCAGGGTGAACTTATGACTTGAGACTCGACAGTCCATGTCTCATTGTACTTTCTGCTCTTCCTTGAGCAGATAATTTCGGCTTTCTTATTTCTGAAAAAGAACTATATTAAATTTGAACTGGATTTTGTTATGCATGCGGTACTTAAGAAATGTGAAATGTAAGAATTTATCTACTGGGTAAAATTACAACAATATTAAGATACACCTTCCCTCACTCTGCTAAGTTCTGGAATGTGGAATTTATTTATTTATTTTTAAGGCCAGCAGAACAAGCTTTATGTTGTTGCACTTTACCACGCTGTGGTATTTGTTCATGAATATTCGGAGCAAAAAGAGCTTTCTGATTTGGTGAGCTGTCAACAAAAGACATGGGAGTTAGTAAAGCAATTTGTGATTTTCTTTCCTCAAATACCTAATGTTTCTTCTTTTCATGTCAACATTAGCAGATTACTTCTCTGAAATATCAGAGGATTTGATGTGAGGTTCTCAATTGCATTTGACAGAGTTCTTGACTGTGAAGCACTAGCTGATGCAGTTGCCCATTCTTTGAAAATCCTGTTATGAGAATTGCTACCTCTGAAAATCTGAGGAGGTGGTTATCTTGGCAATGAATTAAAACAAAATTTTAGAACTTTGTAGTTGAAGGATAGTGTGTTTCAGGACAGCTACCTTTTCACGTTATATTTCAAGTGATGCTGTTTTTGTTAGGCCTTGATGCCTGTCTGTCTCATTCTCTCAGTTCTTGCTCTATTCTGCCCACTTCCTCAGTTAGTTTTAAGTACCTGAGCTTATTGATTCGCTCATTAATGTCTTCATGCTGCTGGAAGTAACTGATGCGTACTTCTTCATGCATAGTTATACTATACCAGAAGGAAAAGAAATTGCCTAATTTCATGTGTGTTTGAAATGTGAAAGCCTATATACTTCAAAGCATTTAATAAAGAAAGAAAATACTGATTGTTTCTGGAATAGTCTGTCTATGTATGAAAATAAACCTGTACTTAAAAAGGTTTTCTTATTTGCTCTGAAATAAAAAAGAAATTACCTTAGATAGGAGAGGAAAATATGTATGACTGCCTAAGAGTGTTTATATTAATTTTGCTGTTTTGTGTGTGTATGTGTCTGTTCATTATGCAGATGTCTTTCCTTTGCATAAAATTTTTCACTTGTGGGATACATTACTGCTTGGAAATTCCTCCTTCCCATTCTGCATAGGGGTGGCTATACTTCAACAACTGAGGGATCGTCTTCTCGCAAATGGATTCAACGAATGCATTCTCCTTTTCTCAGACTTACCAGGTATAGAAGAAACTTTTTCTTTTCCCTTTGTGCTTTCATCTGAATATGTACTACAAATCTTTCATGTGTTGAAATAATGTTAGACTTAAGTGAACTCCCTCTCCCTGTGTGTAGTGCCTACCTGCAACTTGACCAAGTTAGCAGAAGTCCTTTTGCTGTCATCACCAAGAATTGGGTAAGATCCCTGTCATTGCCTAGGGAAAGTTGCAACAGTTCCTTGTGAAATTTAGAGCAATCTTAAATAATTCATAAGCTACTGTTTGTAGACGTAATACATCGAGACAAAATGCAGATAGCAGGATCACTTAGTGAAAAAAAAGTATTGGAGTTCTTAACTGTACCTTACCACTTTGATGCCGATACAAGCATGTTTTCCTTTAAAAAACAAAGTTCTGCTATGAAAACAGTTAATATAAAATTAATATATTATGAAAATCAGTGTAGGTGATGTTGGTGCTTTAAATCAGATTGCGTTTGAAATGTATGGCTCTCAAAATAACCCTAAAAAGCCAGATAGAAGGCTACATGAGCACTGTTGTTGACTTATCAAATGCAAGTACAAACAAGTGTTCCATCTGCTATTATAAAAAAAAAATTGCAGTTAACCGTCAAGTCTGACTCTTACTCTTGGCCCATTCAAGTGTAAAATTGGGAATTAGCCGTAGTCTCCTAGAACATAAACTCTGAATTTTGCTGTAATTTCATTCCTTTAAGAAACAGGCACTCTTCTAGGGTTTGTGCTGTGAACCATTGTCTATACCCACACTTGTAAGGGGGACAGAAACTATACGTATCACTATGCAAAGAGGAGAAACTTAGTTTTCTTCATAAGTCAATCACAGTTCCAGATTTTAGGAGCAATAGCGTCATTCATAATTTTGATGTGCTTTAGTAGTATTTATTTCTAACAATATTGTAGTGTTGTTCATATAGATTTCCTAATATTTGTCAAAATAATTGGCTAATTAGGAACATGATAAAATCCCTCTATTGTAATAATGTCTCAAAACCTGTTAAAAATGTCTTAAACCCTGTTGAGGATGTACAAAGGGGATATTTCAGCAACTGCAAACACTTAAAATTAAATTTTTTAGAACATTGTTACCTATTTGACGTGCAGGAGAATATGGCAGGGGAAATAGGAATGGCACTACTGACATGGTGCCAACATGAGAAGCAGGACTCTGCTTTCAGACCAGTGCTGACCTCTACTGTTCGGTTGTGGCTGCATCTGCTGTATAAATTCTACAGCCTAGATGGCCATGCCATGCATTGAGGACTGGCTGCATAAGTAACTTTACTCCAAAATGTGCAATTTTTCTTATATATAATTGTTAAAATCTCAATGTTAGTCTGTGCTATTGAGTTGCATGATGTACATTATGATTATTCTAGCTTTGTTTGATTACTGAGTTTCTCACCCACTTTACCAGTCACTAGCAGCTAGCATAAGTGACAAAGTCACTAGCATCTTCGGAGAAAACAGACCAAGGTATGAAGCATTCAGATATATACAGGCATTTGCAAATGGTTGGAGGATCATGTAGACAAATTCACTGATTTGGTGCAGTGTAGGGTCTGGCAAGCAAGCAGACACTCTTTCAAATGTCCATGGAGTATAGAGTTAACTGAAACATGGAGATTTGTTTCAGATTTGAGAAAGGATGCACCAATGTAGATGATGGTGACATATGCTATAGAGAGTAAGTAGACGCAAAGCCCAGGCATGAGTCTAAACATGCTGTCATACAAGTAGATATTGCAGGATAGTTCATCTTTAAGGAATGAGGATTATTTGTGTTATCTCTACACACTTTAGGACAGTGTCTTTTTGCTGTCTTCAGACTAGCAGTGCTTTTAAGGGAAGAACTCAGCCTTAGAGCCCAGGAGAGCTAACTGTAGGAAAGAAATCTGGTACAGCTAGAAGCTACAGTAAAACTGCTGAATTGGAAATGTAGAGAATTGTCTCTGTGAGTTACAGGCATGCGGGTTTAAGCTGCTACATGTGATCAAATATATAACTATGGGAACACCACAAAAATAAATGATTCTCCAAGGAAGAGTTTGTTATATCTTTCCTTTGTAGCAACGTGCCAAAATGGTAACTCCGTGAAGGTGAAAATTGTATAAATGATTAGAATGATTATATCCAGTTCAGATACGGACTGAACACGGAAGAACAGTGGGAATTCTACACTGGCATTGTATTTTACATCATTTTTGAGTGATGTCTTTAGATACATATCTGACCACTGGGTAGCTACTGTTTTACTTTTCATTGTTTTTGTTACGAAAATACATTTTCTACCCACACCTGCAATTCATACACCTTTATCTTGCCAAAATTTCTGGTGGTTCAGTGTTTGTTTACTTAAGAGTTGGCAGACAAAAGAAACTGCATTTGTCCACCTAGCCCACATTCAGCTTGTGGTTGCATGGTGCCTATTTCCACTTATTTCACCACTTGTTGACTAACAACGTGAACTTCGAGGTTAAAAACTAACTCTGAATAGATGGGAAGAGATGCACAAAAATGTCTTCCATCTTTGAGAAATAGAAATACCAAGGCAGTAAACTGCTTTGAATAAGTTTTGGCTTTTTGTCGTGCAGTTTTGACAACATTGTATGGCTCAGATTAAGGCTCTGGGGAAAAGAGGTCATTTTTCATAAATTCAACTAAATGTCAAAATATTGATGTGTGGCTTTGTTTCAGCTAGCCTAACTTCAAAACTGTTGTCCCTTATGGAAGGGGATGTTGGAAGTTGATTTATCATGGCATTAGTGAAGCTGATCTGCTTTTTCAAATTAGTTTGTATCTGAAGAGAAACCATTTGGTTTCTGTCACATGATATGTGTTATAGTGGTGCTGTAACCATAACAAAAAAAAAACAAAAACATTAAAAACATCAAAAGGTATCAAAATTAAAAAAAAAAAAGTTTAAAAAATTGCTTTTCAGTTTTTTCTTTTTTTTTTTTTTTGTTGTAAAGGTGTAGATCAGATTAATATTTAAGGAAATATCTTTTCAGTGTATTCATCCTTGTTGTTGTGTAAGATGGCTTTTTAAGATGTGGCTGTCAGATTTTACACTGCAATCTGCGAAGATGCATATTGTCACTAAATAATGACATAGATGAAGCAGAAACATAGAAAACTAGCTGTATAGCTGCTAGTAAGTGTGGGTGGTTGGGTTTTTTTTTTTTCTGCTGTTTTTGTTTTTCTAATGGCTGACAGCCAAGGGTGGGTTGGGAGCTGGCTTTGGTACAGAAGCAGAGTAATTTGGTAGGGCACACCTCACCAAGGCTGTTTGGTTGTGTCAAACTGTACTATTGATATCATTTCACCTTTGATTATTCATTTCATACCACTTGTAGCTACATGAAAAGCATGCGGTTCTATTTATGGATTCCACTGTGGTGTGAAATGCTGGGATGGGTAAAATACTAAAGAAAAAATTCTTTATTTTGTTCATATTAGTGTTCTTGCTACTCTAGTTGGCAGTAATAGAAGAAAACAGAATATGTATCCTTCAGCAAAGAGCTGTCTAATGCTGCATTTTATCAAAGAAGAGGAAAAAATGAGTTCATCAGTAGAACTTTATCCTGATGTCTTAATCAGTATGATGCACAGCTTATGCCATTTTCTTGATAAAAGCTGTACATATTCATCGTAGCAAAAGGGGACTTGAATAATACACTTGTTAGTCATACGGGATTTCATGCACTTTTTACTCTGGAATAAAATGCAAGCACATGTAGTTAGACTAGCAAATATTTGTGGGCACAGAGAGACAAAATTTAAGCCACTTTTCTTGGAGATTTTTTCCTAGAGGTAGTGGGGAAAAATATATATATAATGGACATGCTTTGGGAAAATCTTTCCCTCTTATTTAATTTCATTAGGATTGTATGCCAACTGCCTCAGGATCAGTGCTTAGAAAGCAAGAATGCTGTATATTTTTCTTTCCTTAGTTATGGGAAATGCTGCTGGCAGAGCAAGGTGCTGATAGGATATTTGCTAATATTTTTGCTGAGCTGAATGTTTGCCTGTACAGTTATTCCCTATGATCTTTAGTTCTTTAGTAATTAAGGAGTATTTTATATTGAGCTGCACAAATAGAATTAACCAGTCTTGTCAAGGTGACTTTCCAGGATGTTGGGAGTAGCAAAACTCAGTACCGTTTTTCAGTGTGGAAACAGAGTAGAATTCACTGGGGTGGGTTTGTTGAGCCGTTGCTGTGCTTAGGCAGAGCTGAGAGGTGAGCTCTGGAAAGTACTGCAGTGTTAACATTAAAATGTGCGTTAGCAGCACATATCTACGTTTTCATAGATACACTTATGGTGTGTTTTTAAATCCAGCTTTGTTAATAGTTACACACATAACTACTTAAATACAAGATTGGAATGGCGGTGTAGTCTGAGAACCAGCAAAATCTTTTTGTAAGAGTGAGGAATAAGGTGACTTTAAGGGAGTTCTCAGCTCTCTTGCTGTTTTGAATATCTGATGGGTTCCTTTACTTTCCAGTGTTCAAAGAATTTAAACTCTTGCTTTTTAATTTGCATCTGACTTTTGGTTCTACCTAAATTTCTTTTTTCTTTTATTTCTTTCCTCTAGTAAGAGCTATATTCTAGTACAATCAACAGAAGGAACAAAGCTAATCATGGAGAACTAATACAAGATTTGTACATAAAGCTAAGACTTTGTTGGTATTGCAAGCTCAGAACACATTTCAGGACTAGATTGCTAGCAGGTTGTTCAGGAAGGGCAAATATCCCAACTGTGAAAAGCTCACATTGTAAGTGAAGAATACTGTCTTATTTTCTGAATTGTGATAAATGGACTAAGTACACAGGGTGCGTCATGTGAAACTTTTGAGAAGTCTAGACAAGTATCTGCAGGGCATATGTTAGTCACATTCGATTTGACTTCTGAGCCAGGCAAGTATTTTTGGTAAAATCTGAAGGAATAATTGCTAACATCATGGAAAAGCTATAGCTTTGGTTTTCTTACTTTGTTTAACTGAACTAAAATGTAATTAACATGAAGCTGTAGTGTATGTATTCTGTGAACAAAAACATGTTGACTGAATCTTTGTTAATCTTCACTATGTCTGTGTGCATATTTGAGCTCACATTTGCATGAGAATGCAGAAGTTCTTCATCTCACAGAATCACAGAATCACCCGGGTTGGAAGGGACCCCAAGGATCATGTAGTTCCAACCCCCCTGCCTAGCAGGGCCACCAAACATGCACATTCAGATCAGGTTGCCCAGGACCCCGTCCAACCTGGCCTTAAACACGTCCAAGGACGGGGCATCCACAACCTCTCTGGGCAGCCCGTTCCAGGGCTTCTAACAAGTTCTTCCTCTAAGCTGATCCCTGGTATCTTGCAAGCATGTCCTTTTGTACATTTTCTGAGCAGTGAAGTTATGTTCTTCCTTACTATTTGGCTATATTCATCCTTACTCTTACAGTGTATCTTACTTTTTGCACAGCAGCATGCATCTGACTATTTCCATTTTACAGTGTTGATTTTAGCCATTTCTGTCACTAACCTGTATCCTAAAGTTATGTTATGGCTGGTTCAGATGTCTTGTACATCTTGTGGGATTGTAGAAACTTTTGCCATGTGCTCTGGCACACTTCATATAATTCTTTAAAACAATTTTCTGTTGGAGCATAACAATGAACCAAACTAGTCCAAGCTGTATTACAGACTGTATGTGTTCCGTTTCATTCTTCCTTTCCAGTATGGAGTAGGATGTAGCATTTTGAGATCTTTTTTTTTTTTTTTTTTTTATTTCAAGGTACAGAAAGAAATTACAGAGTAATGCATTCCTAGGCAAGGTAGCCTGTCAATGCAGCATTGAAATGACTGAGCCTAATTACAGCCCTGCAAAATATAATCTGAAGAAAAAGCGCTATGGTTTTTGCCTCGGCTTCTGCATCCGACCATTTCTCTAGCTGAGTGCAACCTCTGTAAACCTGCTCTGGTACATAAAGAAATGTGGTGGTCCCTTGATTGACAGCACTTCTGAAATATGCACACCTTGCATACATGTGTAAAGAAAAGCAGAGCATTCTAATTTATTAGCTGACATTTTTTTTAAAATAAATGAGTGATGTTTATGTTGCCTTTGAAATTCCTTTCTCAGGATGCATTGAAAAGCATGCTGATGTAAGAGTAAATGACAGGCCACAAAACAGTGAAACAGCACAATTATCCTGTAGTGTATGAAATAAATTTTATGAAAAGAATAATTCTGCGTTGACCTTTCAATTTATTGACCTTTTAGCAGTAATGGATAGATATTGGATGGAAATGTCAATTCTTTTACTAGATGTATCCTTTTAATTATCTAGGCTTAGTGTATCTTTTTATGTGTTTGAAAAAAAAAAAAAAACAAAAAAAAACAGGTTTATGGCCTTTCCACCCCTATTTCTTCTGAGCACAGGAATCATGAGATCAAACTGACTGCCCTGTTTGGCTTCCCTGCTTATACTGCACAGAGTCTACTTTCCTATTTATTTATGTGGCTATGTGTGGAAAGCTGATGTTGCTTGGCAGAGTAGTAATAAAGTATCTGTGATGGAGAGGTCAGACCAAGCCCATACTTCTGGGCTGCATCCAGGAGCAGTTTAATTTGGCCAAACTTCTTAACTCATGTCTTGTTACCCAAGGAAAGGCCTCTGGAATTCATTAATTACACACAAAAATTTGGTCTGTATACATTTTTCTGAAGAGCAAGCCTTTCATGTATCATTTTTCCCCATTCATTACTTTCACTGGGTGGGTTGAAAATTTGCACACCGTTTTGCTGTAAAAATAAAAAAAGTTCTGTGTGTGCTGCTATCACAGGTGCTTTTTAACTGATGCTTTAAAATGTGTATTTGAAGAGCTGTCTACTTCTCTGCTGAATCTATAATAACAAATACCAAATAGAACTAAATGAGGTGAGCCAGCCATTTCAGTTGAGATTGTTGACAGAGGAAGACAGACTTCTTATATAGTGTAGTATTTTAGAATGAACAGACTAAAATGGGTAATATCTTAAGGCAGCAATAAAGTTTAGCTCAGCAAACTAAGGCATTTCAATAGCTGAAGAGTAACAAACCTAGGATATTAATGTTAGATTATTTCCCCCTACCCACACACCTCTTCCAATTCCCATGGGCTTTGCACATTTAAAAAATAAGGAAGGAAAAGGCTTTTGATGCCAAGCAGTAGAGTAGCTGGCTGGTACCACGGAATTGTTTCCTCTAAGATTGATTGCTGCTTGACTGCTCAGTTGATCTAGGACATCCAGGACTGGTGTTTTGAAATGAAACTTACCAGTTTTAGTTCTAAATACTTGGGTACCAGTTTTGACTTTTTGAAGTGCAGGTGCTTTGTACTTAATGAAAAACAGGCTGCTTTGAGATGTACTTAAAGTTGAGATGAGAATTTATTTTTATAGTATTTAGATTATGTTTTTAAGCTTGTACTTAAATTTTTTTTCAGTGTGTATTTCACGGTTAATGGCTTAATGTTATGTCAGCACATTTTGATTATAGATTTTCCAGCAGAATAACTTGCAGAGTAGAAATGGAAGGCACATGCTGCTTAAACTACAAAACAAACCACTGCTGGGACCTTAAGAGAGCGCAGAGCTGCTGTGTGCTTATCTTTGTAAGTGAGGAGGCCCTCCCCATTCTTTCTAGATATTTTTGCTCACTTTGTTCTGCCACTTTGAGATTTATTCAGAGCCTTCTCTCAAAAGGATGTTCTTCTAAATTGTTTGCATATGACAAGTAGTCTGGCATCCTGGTGAAGTACTCTCTGCTCATTTGTTCACAATCAAGATCAAGAGTCTATCAAGAGTCTATGTATTGACTTCATATATTTACACATCTGACTTACCAGCAGCTTGTTTAATAATTTGTAAGCTTCTCACTGGTAACAGAGTAATGCTTGAGAACAGGAAAAGTGCAAGAAAGATTAATGCTATGCAGATGCAAATCCTTGGTGTGAAAATAGAAATAACAAGAAAGGATATTTAATGGACTGAATCATTTTCCCAATGTTTGTAAGGGCATGGGAAGAAATCAAAATTGAAGTAATGCTGTAGACCCTTATTAGCAAAAGATTAGCAAAAGATAAGGGAAAAGACCTTATTCAGTAAGGCTGTAGGAGACTGCACTGCATTTTCTTTACTGATGGGAAGTGATCTTTCTTAAACCAAAATTTCAAAGAAAGGTTGAAGTCTTGGAGGTTACTCAAGTGTGAAGTTAGTTCATGTGCTGGGACTAATTAAATATCCTGTAAATAATTTACACCACTTTAGAATTTTCCTAAGTTCCATTGTCCTGAAAGTAATCAGTTTTTAAAAAGGAAAATAAGTAAATGCTTTTGCTACTGATGGTCTTTTTTGCCTTCTTGAGTGCTAGATGTTGATCTTCCTATATTTGCATGCACGCTTATATCTGTATGTGTACACAAATATTTTGTTCTCTGTGGAAACTGCGGTCTCCTTTTTGTTTGTTTGCTGGTTGGTTTTTCTTGTTGTTGTTACTTGGAAAGCTATTAATTTGCTGGCAGACTTCAAATTGCTGTTAGGTTTTGGATGACCTCACAAACCATTTAAAATTCCCTATTGTTCCATGGGGTTTTATTTTTAGGCATAGCCACTGACCACCTGAATTGCTGCTGGGAAGAAATTAGACGTCACGCAGCCAGGAATCACAGAACAGCAGACTCAGGAATTTTTTGATTCACACCTTGAAGTTGGGCAGATATTTTCTATTTATTTATTTTTTAAAAAAAGAGAATCTGTTGCTGAGTTTTTCATTTATCATCATGGATTCCTTCTGGAATTCTAGAACTTGTTTCTAGGAAAAGTATTTTGGTAGTCTGTGCCAGTGCTGAACTCCGTCAATCTCAATTCCTGCTTTTATCTTTTTCGTAACTTTCTACTACATGTGAATTTCCTATTCCATTCCCCCCAGTTCTTTGCTTTCAATTTCAGGTATTTGTGGGCCATTATGTCTTTTCACAGCTGAAAGCTGCTCATGCTAGTAATTATTGTTCATACTTCTAAAAAAAAAAAAAAATCTAAATTCTGCATTCAGCTCACTTATTGCAAAAATAGAGACACTGCTGTAACCCGCTCCAGAGTAAAACAGAGAAGCAAGAACAGTCTTAAAATGATCATGTTTTTGCAAGTCATTTTCAGAATAACGTAGAGAAAGTGTGACTGTAATTAGTATTCTGAACTCTGGAAGAAATAACCAGTGAAAGGTCCCTGCTGTTCTTACTGAATGTCAAAATCACTTGGTAGTTTTCTAGTTGTCAGGATTTTCTTTGGGGAAAAATACTAAATATCAAAGTTCTATTACAGTGTGTTGAAAATGAAAAATGTAGTAGGATTTCATCACAAAATGAAAAAGTTGTTCATTACTCTGGAGATGCACACTGTTCTCTCTGGCATTATCCAAGTAGGTAGGAAACCTGATATTTTTAAGAAAAATTTTGTTGTACTTATTTTTTTTAACATAAATGTATTGCTTTCACTAGGAGTAAAGCATACTCTAAAGGTCAGTATCCTGCCTGAATATGGATGAGCTAACTGGTCTTCTTAAAGTGATAGAAAAGTAAATGGTTTTCTTTACTCTTCGTTAGAAGATTTATGAAGGATCTTTGTTATGTTTGTTGCTGCAAAGGTTGTGTTTATTGTAGGTTCTCCTTTTTTTTTTTTTTTTTTTTTTCAATATGTTTCATTAATTTTTTTTTTGACTGCAGCTTATTTTTAGGATGCTTCACCTTTAATGATTATCTGCTTTCCTCCCAAGTTGAGTAATATTTTGTCATGTATTACACTTTGCTCCTTTGGCTCAGAGTATTCCACTCTAAGTTGCAGTTGGGTTTTCAACTGCACAGCTCTAAGAGAAATACACTATGTGCAGCACTGTACACATCAAGCACAAAGTAATGTTAAGATTCCCTTTTTTCCACCCAACTGATAGCATATGACTTTGTCAAAATGGCAGGCTACACAAGGTTCAGCAACAATGAATGCTTTCACAGCAAAGTTGTCAGCCTTGTAACAGGTATATCTGACAAATGGCACAATGTTGATCCAAAAATCCTAATTTCAATATGCTGCATGAAATATACCTTGGGTGTGCTGCATGCATTTATATTTGAATCGTTAGCCTGCTTTGCAAAGGAATTTAGTGAAGATGCATTACAATGGCTGTGTTTCAATTATATTCTTCCACTGTATTGTTAATAGTTGTGTTACACTTCTCTTAAACAGCTTGCAGTGTTATCATGCATACTTGGGCATAAAACTAAAGCTTAAAATGTCTTTGCTAGTTTTTCATAAAAGTTGCTGAGTATTTGAATGGTGAGGTGTTTTTGAAAATTGTGCTTTTTAAAGGAGAGAGACAGCACAATAGATGGATACCTATGTATTTACCTAGCAATATCATAGCTGGATTACTTGGTTTTACCAATATATTTTATCACTTTTTTTTTTCCATGACCAGAGATTGACATTGAGCGTTGTGTTCGTGAGTCAATCAACCTGTTTCGCTGGACCCCAAAGAGTGCTACGTACAGGCAATATGCACAGCCTCCTCGGCAAGCCAGTGAGAGCAGCAGCACAAGAAGTTCAATGTCCTGCTTTTCTGTAGATTATCAGGAAGCACCTCGAGGTGACCTGGTAAGTGCCCTAACAAACGGAGGGGGGGAAGATGAGTGATGCAGCCTGACGTGAGAAAACAGCTTTCCACTCCCCCATTATCAAATGCTTAAGTGTTTATCCTTACCTTGTTTTAGTGCAAAACTTCATATGTTATGTATGCTTGTTTCTTTCCTATAGTCCTTATCTGTTCGTTTTTTCCTCAATCTATAGTACTCACGTAAGAATTGCAATTGGTAGTTCATACATTTATGGGGGGAAAACTGCTGTTGTCATTCTGTTAAGGTAGTCCAACTCAGTACAAGTTTTAGGAGTCTTGTTAGTACTGATGTCTGTGTGTGTTTTTATGAATTTTTTTGTGACGTTTCATCATTTGTTTTTTGTCCTTTCTTTAATAATAGAACAACTTTGCTTTGCAAGTTGTGTAGTAAAAGGGCCTTGCCATCTACTAATATGTTTTTGATCTGGATGTTGCAACTGCTCTAGAGCTGGCTTTTTTACTTCACTTGCGTTGTGAAGGGGTTTCTTGCAGCCGTGGACTGACTTCTTTTTTAATTGCTTAGTTCTTCACTGGACTTTCTTCTAGGACTTCCTTAATTCTTCACTGATTTTCTACTCTTTTGATAAAGCAATAAGGAAATATCTGCTAAACTTCAGTCACAGGTATTTAGATTCTCACTACCAAGCACAAGGATTGGATGCCTTCATCGCATACTCTGATTTATTTATCAGCTAGTGATGGGCTTAGAGTCTGTTCCTGGTTATTAATTGTGATGAAAAATCCAGTGCAGTGAATTCATCTGCTCTGAAATGTAGCTCTTTATTCTCTGTTTTGTTTTTCTGAACAGGAAGTAAAAAGGTTTTTTGGTCGCACAGGGTATTTTGTTAGTTTTGTTAAACTTCACTGCTTTGAACTTAAACTTCTTTGATGTACCTGCCAATGAAATCATTTATTTTTGCGCCAGATCTCTGCCTCTCCCAGCTCCTCCTCCAGCTCCGTGGTGTTCTTTGTTACCACAGCAGACCACTGTCCCAGTCTACCTGTAGAACTACAAACAGCCTTTTGTCTTAGGAGAAAAGTAATAAAAAGAACATTTTCCCACTAAGAACTAGGTAGTTGTAAAGTGATGCAGGCTGCACTGATGGTTTTTTCTATCTTGGCATGCCAGTTTAAAGGCATGGCTCCAGTTGTTTTGAGAGGTAGTAGGTGAGTTATGTGTTGGCAAGGAAAAATTCGTGTATAAGATTATATCTGTATAGCTATTAATTTCAACAAAAATATTATTCCTTTTTTTCTACTGAGATCTGATGTTCGTTTCTTTTGTCTAATACGTTATCTGTTGAGTGCTGCTGATTTGAAATTATTTCTTTCCTTCCTCTCAACACTATAAATCTTGTTGGTCTTTTAAATGAATTAAATGTTTGGGTGTTCTTTATCTTCTGTATTCTCCAATCCAAATTCATTCATGGGTATGTTACAAAAGTAGGGGGACAATATCCATACTATAAACTTGCCCTGTCTATTTTGCCAATTGCATTAGGTTTATGTCTTTCTGTCAGTTTTTCCCAACTTCTACAAATATAAGCTTTGTGTTGTCACTTCCCTGTATCTGAATACTTAAATAGTTCTTAAACTTGAGTATGATATTTTGTCATCTTTTTTCCTATACTGCAGTTTTGTTCTTATTTCTATTACTGTATTTTCTGGAAGTCTTAGCCTCAAATCCGGACTCCATGAACTAGACCTGCAAATGCAGAGCAAAAAGAAACTCCAAAGAAATTAGGAGATTTATGAAAAAAAAATAGTAGGTGAGATAGAAAGGCAATTGGGAAGAAAAATGAAATGCCACAAGTACAGGTGATTGCCATACAGAAACTTCAGTCAGCACAACTGCTGCTATGTTGTTCTGGCGATGCATGAAGGGGATTTCAGAAGGAGCTAAGGGCTGCAAATTCATAGAATAATTCAGATAGGAGTCATCTGGTATAAATTCCAGCAGAAAACAGACAAAACACTGAATTTAGATGCATTTGCCAAGGGCTTTGTGCTGTCATATCACAAAAACTTCCAAGGAAAGTGATTATGCAGTCTTCTTTTATAGCCTGATCCAATCCCTAACAGTCTTAAATATGAAGGTGTTTTCATCTGTGTGCTAGCTTTTCTTAATGTATGACAAGATAGTAAATAGAATAGTTCCCACAGTCTGGTATGTGCTTGTTCCTTTCTGTGTCTAGGCAAGAGTGAAGAGACTTGGAAGCAGCACGGAGGTGAAAGGGAGAAAGCAGCAATGATGTTCTGAATTGGTAAATAGAGCAAAGACTTGTATTTGTAGCAAAGAAAAACATCCATTAGTTTGGGTCAAGCAAAGCTGCTTCTGTTTCCTGAAAGATGTGTTGGGGTCTTTTTTTGTTTTTCCCAATAGTAATTTTATTTTCATACCAGAAGTGATTTTTGTTTATAAGGCTGGTAACTAGGCTCTTCCATCCCATGATTTCCAAGAAATCAAGCTGATGTTTTCACTGTGCCATGCAGAAGAAAAATAAATACAGCAACTTTTATTGCCTTCAAATTTGGTTCTGCTTTTTGCTTAGCAGAGGAACATTTGTGATTCACTGCAGCATAACTGATGGTTTAACCTCTTTTGAAGTTTAGAGATCTACTGTAGTTTGGAATTGTTGGATTTTTTAGCTCATTACTAGGAGGAGTGCTCTATTTCTTATACATTAATGTGTGAACATTTTAGCTTTATTTCTGTAGATGAGAGGAACTAATCTCACAGACAGGAAGGAAGCAGGTTCAATATGATGTTCTGGGCTAAAAACTTTTGCTCTCATTTCTTTTATTTGTATGTCAGATTTGGACACATGTATGTTTATATTAATATTCTTGTTACTGAAATACTGTTTATGCCCAAAGGTTGTGGGTATTTTGGTTGTGTTTTTGTGTGTCTGTTAATCCTGGAACTGTGTGTTTATTACAGTCATGTCCTCTACTAGTGTTTGTTGCCTTGGGAAAACTTTTTTCTACTTGAAAGTGGTGGAGTCTGATTTTAATCTTCAGTACACAGCCTAAAGGAGTTCTCCAAAACTCCTCGCTGTGTCCTTGCTGGTCACTCTAGCTCTTAAAAAGTACTTTGTTGTTTTCTCATCTGTTTAGCTTCGTGTGGAACAAGCAGTTTGTGCTACACTTACATCCCCAGTTTTATATTCATGGGCCACCTCTGAATTTAAGGATGGGAAGAGCAAGAAATAATTCCTCTGAAAACAAAGTGTTTAGTTAATTCTAAATGCGATCTTTCTCCTACTCATGTACTTGTGTTTTCTTTTTAAGCTGCTTCAGTTTTTTTCTTAAGTGCTTTTTATTGGCTACTCAAATATTTGTGTATATCTGCATGTTACAGTTATTTGGTTAATAATAGCATGAGAAGAATTTGCCCCTGGCTGAGTACTCTTCTCCCTGAATCAGCAACCAGTAAAGCAAACTGTTGTGACTCTTTTTTTTTTTTATTAGTAGCCCTACTTAGTTTTCATTTTAATGACATCTATTTGCAGCTTTGTAAATAGGCTCGGGTGTTCTCCTCCCTCCCCAACTTAGTGTTGCTTAATCTTTTGCTCTTTCAGCCAATAAGTGTATTTTTACTGAGATAAAATCTCAAGGAGGAAATAGCTTCAGAGAGAATAACGTACATCTTAAGTGGATTAGCATGTGTATTTTGAGAAAGATAGGATGTCAAAAATAAGAATTAAAATCCTTTAAATTTATTCCTGAATTTTAATAACAGGCTACTCAAATTTGTCTTTAACTTCTTGACCAGTACGTGACTTTTTTCTTTCTTACCCTGTTGCATGAAACTTGCCTTCATGCCTTAGGAAACCCCAACGTGTTGTTCTTAAACATCAAGGAATCAGAGACAAATACCATTTGTCATGTAAAAATTTTCTGCTGTGCCTCCATTTCTCTTCTTATTGACATGGTAGATGTTTGCACTCTCTCCAGCTACCTGCATACTTCCGCAGGATGCAGTTCCTTTATCTCTCTGTTTCTGTGCTGAAGTGTGACACATGAATTCCCAGAAGTCTCCTGGCTGTTACCACTGTGCCTTTGTCTTCATTCTACTGCCCATCCTTTTTTCAGGGATGTGAGTTCTTGGTAAAATATTGAGGAATGAAAGCAGTCAGCTGGGGAAAAGCTACTGCATGATTATTGATCTTCAGGAGTCATCAGTTCAGTTTTTCCTTTTTGATGAAGCAGAAGGAGAAAAAACTTTGTGGAAAGGCAACTTGATGTTTTGCTGAAATAGTACAAACAGGAAGGCTGTGGTTTGTATCCAAAATAGTATAAGCACATTTTCTTAAGGTAACTGGATAGGTTGTATGCCTGACTTCTCACAGATGACATTTTAAGCTTATGTGCTATTGCCATTTGCTGTATTTTGCTAAAACTCCATTGCCTATCATTTCCCCCTGTATTCACATAGGATATAGTTGTCCTATAGAATCTGTTGGCTATGGTTATATTATAAGTCCTTTGTGTGTAATAATCGTTGTGTGCAGTCCATCTCCATCAGAGAAGCACGGTAAGTAGTGTGTATACCAGCACTTCAGTTTCTGTATGCAGACCAGCAGATATCCAAGTGCAAGGTCTGTGCTGTTTGCTATTAAATGCATTCAGGCTCAAGGGTCTTCTGTCTGCCACAACCAGTTCCATATTTATATTTGGGCTTCTTTTGTTGCTCTCCAACTCAGCAGAAGATTGCACTTTGAATTTGTTGTTAATATAGGTTATGTAAAGCGTTAGCTGATCAAGATACAAATTAGTTTCTTGTTATGTGTATATAAAATACAAATTTAATATGCCTCTGCTTCTGTTTTTCTGATTTCCTGCTAATAGCTGACGCAAAGATTTGGGTTTACTTTTGATTTTCAAAATGGCTTGGTTAAAATAACATCTTCTGCAAGAAATTTTTAACTAGGCGCGTGCTAATTAACTCATCACATTCTGGAAAATAGTCTTAGGAATTTTTAAAAGCTTCAAAACTTCCTGTGTATTTCGTAGCTTTTCAAAGGAGTGGTTTCTTGTTTGTGACAAGAAAATTTATAAGCCAGACAGCCGTCAGCCAGTGCGAGGAGCGTAAGTGTAAGGAAACCTCTGCTTCCAGCATGCTGCTTTTGCAGATAAAATTTACTGAAGGAAGTCTTGTAGCACTTCTTTCACTCAGCTTGATTTGAAAAATATCGATGTATTTTATTACATTTTAGGACTTTTTCCAATAGAAAATAAGACATTGCTTCAATTACTGGAGTAGATAAAGCAAGAAATAAATTGACTTAGGAAATAAGTGATGATAAATGTTAATTTTAGAGTCGCTAATGAATGTTGTGGTTGTTTGAGTTCTAATATAAATAGTAATTATTTTAATTGAATGTAAGCTGATTGTAACAAATGTGCTCTATTTTTGTAGCTGAGATGGAATTAAATGAATGTTTGTTAGAGTGTAAATATTATTTAGATGAGACTATAATAGTTTGTTAAATGCTCGTTTAGATCATATTCAGATATTGTAAACATTTTGTACAGGAGTTTTCATTTTAGGAGTCTCCCTGGGACGTGTTTATCAGCTGTGAATATAGATGGGACATTTGGAGCAGCCAGAGAGCTCTCTGCAAGCCTTAGCCTCAGGTTCTGGATTCACTGATTTCCCATCCTATTCCTCCTCACAAACCTTTGTGATTATACACACTTTGAAGTTGAAAGCTGATTGTCTTTGACCTTTTTGACCTCTCAAAATTGGGATTCTGTGACTGATTAACAAATATGCTTTTTTTTTTTTTTTTAAGTATAAAATAAATCAAGTATGCAATTCTTTGTTTGAATCTTCAGGCAAGTTCTTCATATTTAACATCATTCTCATACGATGTTTTTAAAATCACTTCTGGTTTGAAAATTGTTTCAAAATCAAATTTGAGGTTTGATAATCATTTTAATTGATAATCATTTTAATTAAGTATTGGGAGTGTCATTTTTACTTTTTTATTTTTAAACACTCCTGTGCTTGATTGTAACTCCCAGAGGAGTGTTTCCTGTGAAAACACATTGTTGGAGATGCATGTGATACACTGATAAAGTAGACTCTGCTCAGTCATTACTGGAGTAAGTTAATAGGATATTGAAAAGCTAAGCACAGGAAAAGCAGAGTTTGCAAAGTTTCTTTGGTGGTGTTAGGCCTTCCCATCTGTGCTCACCACTCAGCTGCTGCTGGCAGTTCATACAGTGTCACTGTAGCTTTTATCTGTGCTTCTTTGTCCAGCACTGACAGATGCCAATTTTCTGTATTGATTACTGATGAGTGATCTGTGAGCTGTGAGGTCTGATATGGCTCCGTTCTTGAGTTTGGTCTTGCATGAATGTTTCTTTCCACAAGTAGTGCAAGAGCAAATCCTGGTCCTAGGACTAAGTTTTAACAAGAATGAATTGCTTGCTTTGTCTTACTGAAATTCAATAATAGTATTTTCCAAACTCTTCCTCTTTTTTTTTTTTTTTTTTTTTGTATTAACTTCCTTGCATGGAGAATAACCAGAAGCAGTTACCTTGGTGTTTTAATAATTGTACTGGTAATTATTTATCAGTTTTCTTAACTACATGATGTAAGATATCATTTAGATTTTCCTCTGAGAAATGAGTAAAGAGTCAGCTTGTGAGCTCTTAAGGAAAGAGAAATTTCAGGCCATAGATATCCTGAATTCCAAGCTGTCTGTCTGAAGATGCAGTTATCCAGTTATCCTTTTATTTTTTTTGTTACACATTTTAGCCCCGGTCCTTGTTTTCTCTGAGTGGGAAGACTGCACGAATACACTGGAAGTGTCTTTCTGGCAGCCAGCATAAATAGTTGGTGGCATTTCCTGTGTAACAGTTTTATTTCATATTTCTTGAAAATAATCCGTATTTTTTTAAGAGCTGCATATGATTTTTGCAATGTAATGTGCTTGTGAATTTATTTTAGGAGAGAAGCAACTCTCAGAATGAACCCACCAAATGTACTAAGTCCATACTTTAGTACCAGCTTGGTTCTTCAAAGCTTTGTACTTCACTCTGCTTCCAATTGGTATAATTAGATATTGCAGAGAGAAATATTCACTTACTATGGCTTTTTTCTGTTTGTGTGCTTGTAGCATTTGGAGGCAATGGAGTTGGGCAGATATATTTGAAGCTGGGTTTTGAAAGAAAAGTAAATTCAAGGATGCTGGGGTTTTTTTGCACACAAATGTTATGAAATGCAAAGCACAGCTGCATTCTGCCAGCCCCTGCAGCACTAATTTCTTCTTACACTAAATTCAGTATATACATTATATTACTGCTATGAAGGTTTTGTCTTAAGAGCGTGCTGCTGTGTAAACAGTGATACCAAAAAAGTGTAATAAAAAGGAATTTTCAGGCTATGGGGATGAGGTGTAGTATGTGGGAGACAAAAGTATTTCTGTTGATCAAAAGCCTAAGCTTTGGGTTTTGATTTGTTCTTAGTCCAAACCCCGGGTTTCTGTCATACCCTGTCTTTTTCTTCTCCAACTATGCTAGCGCTTGCTGCCTTTGATAATACTCTTTTAGAAAATAATAGCAACCAAAAAGATTCGTGGTGTTTTTTTTTTTTTTAATTATTATTTTCTATAAATCAAAGTTTCCAGACCCCGAAGTGACAGACATGATCACACTGTGAGGGAAAATAAACTCCTTTTCTGGTTGCAGTTTGCATTGAGATGTGATACTAAGTTCCTGTTGTTTTTGTTTTTTAAGAGGACAGGGGTATCTCTGGCAGCTGGTGTACTTTAGAGTCAGTAACTTGGTTTTCCACAAAATATTACAATTTCTTGTCAAAGAGACAGTATCTATCAAGAGAAAATCGCACGCACTGATAGAAATTGAGGAAGGCATGCAAGACTGTTCTTGTTGCTTTCTAGTTTTATGTCACATTAAAGTTCATTGTGGGTGTTCTCAGGCACAACTGGATTACAGCTATAATTTAAAGTGGTTCCCTGCAGTGGTGAGAAGTATTTACCTGTTTTATCACATCACAGACAATAACAAAGGAGACCTTGCAGCATGTCTGCCTGGCTGTGTGCAGGGAACAACTTTGTCTTTCTGCTCTGCTGACTCAGTTGATTCACTCAATTATATTATTCCAGAGAGATAGAGTGAGGCTTCATTGATAATAAGCTACTTAGGCAAGCAGAGCCCACTTATGATTTTGTAGATTGCTTACAATTGTGTAAGGAAGATGTTTGTGAATGATGACAAGCCAAGCATTGCTGTTTGTTCCCTCCCTAATCCTTCCTAGCCACTGTTCTCATCTTTCTCTGCAGCATCAGCTCATACAGAAGGGGATAGGAGGTGGCCAGGCTGCAAGGTGGGCTGGGTCTGCCTATAAAATGTTTTGGTGGTGCAGAATTCTACAGACTGGATCAGCTGCAGAGCAACAGTGCTGAAAGCATGAGGCTGAGTGTTTGGTTTGTTTTGGTTTTTTTTTTTTTAGTCTCTGATAAAAAGGCGAAGGATCTGGAGCTGGGAGCTCTGTGAGAGGGAGAGGACGAGTATAGGAACAGGGCAGACACAGCAAATAGAGAGTGTGGGGAGACAGGGAGCATAGAGAAGGTGGGATACCAGTGTCTTCACTTGGAAATCTGCAGATCTGAGTATGATGGCAAGGGAGGACAGAGTCTGAGGCATAACAGTAAGTCAGTTAGTGAGGTTGCATAGAAAAATGTAAAAGAATGATATTGAGGCCTTATTCTTTGAGTCTGTGTTAATAGTGGTCATAAAAAAGTTGTTTGTGGCAGTGAGAGCTTGAGATAGCATACATGTACCTTGTTTATTTCCTAATATTAGACTACTCTTTTGCCTCTGTAGGTGGCTTTGTGTCAGTAGCAGTGGATTTATGCATTATTCTTTCCGTGGGGTACAGGAGTAAAATACTTTTCACTATCAGAGCTGTCATTCTGTTTGTTTAAAAGCAAACAAAAAAAAAAATCTAGCAAAAATATATGTGAAAGGACAGTGATTTTAGGGATTAAGTACTGCCTTCATCTACTCATTTATCAAGGATAAAAAGAAAAACATGGGAAATATAAGTGGAAACGGTGGATATGAGTGTTTTCAGTCATGAAATTGTTTTAGATGATGGTTAGATGATTAAAATCCAGAGAGTTCTTGCTTGATCTTGATTGTCTTTTCAGATAGTTCCTGAAAATTGGCATTGTCTGTCAGGAAAATTACTTTTGATTTAAAACGTGGTAGTGATGACTTCACCCACTTGGTAAGGCAGCTACAAATCTGCATGAAATGTCATTTCTTGTTTTTTCTTCCTCTTCTTTCTACCTTTTTTCATCTGACTGCTATGTTTTAGTTTGTATAAAACAGTGCTACTCTATATGAATATGTTTACCCCAAAGCTTCTTCAGGAACATGACCTTGAATACTGTATTTAGATGGAATAGCAGTACATAAGCTTTCTTTCATTACTGGCACTTCAACTAAAACTAAGCACAAAAAGCAATGTATTTGCTAGAAACAATGTGACCCTTGATTCAGAGTTGCATCTTTTTGTGGTTGCTGTGTGAATCTGCTTTCTTCTGGTTTTGTTTGATCAATTCTTCAGATATCTTCCAAAACATTAACATGGTCGTACATTAATACATTGATTTCAGAAACAAAACATATTCCAAAGGAAGGGAATGACATTGTCTATGAAGAATGCTTTTTCATGTAGGACTCTAAGAAATGAGTATTTTACTTGAACCGTAGCTTTTAATTATATTGACTTTCAGGCTGAAGTTCCTTCTCTATTAAATTTGTTGCAGTGAACTATGCCAACTTCAAAGACAAAAGCTGGGGAGCCCTGCTCCTACTTAGATAAAACTGTCATTTATGCGGATAAAAAGTTACTTTATAGCTCCTGTGTTTATCAGATGGGACTGTTAAGTTCAGGTTTAGCAGAACTATAGATACTTGCTTATTTTCTCAGTAGTGTATATCTTCATTTAATAGCATGGATGAAATGCCTGTAAGAGATTACTGCTAATGGAAAAGTAGATCGGAGTTATGATTGCACTAGCCACGTGTTCTGAAATGCTTTAATCTTTCTGAAGCTTGACTTCTAACTTGAGGATGCTTAAGCGGCTTTGATTCTAATATTAATAAGAAAAATCAAAATTGTTAATGACTGTTTCTTGTTATTAAGAGCAGTAAATAGATGTGGCTTAGCAGTTCCCAGACGTATTTAAAAGTGGGGTGAGCAGAATAATTTCTTCAGTCTTAAAGTTCTTAAGATATCGTCAGGGGAACTTCTGGGAGGTAACTAGACCTTAAGCTTCAGTATAACTATTTTTTTTGCTATAGGATGATAGTGATTGAGCAGTCTTCTCTGATGAACAGCTTCTTATATCTGATTAGTCTAAATTAATTTTCACCATTGATGTTAGTAAATGCTAAAATAAACGTGTCTGTGTGTCTCAGCTCCTCTTAAATGATTGGCTGGCCTAAAGTGAAGAGAGTAATTGCTGAGGTGTGGAAAACAGCAGCTCAAACAGGTGAAGAGCAGGGGAGGTGTTAGAGGTATAGAATAATTTGTGAGATTTGGGTTGTTAGTGGCTGCGATAGCCTGAAGTCTGAAGTCAAGTCCAGTGCAAAATTGCTGGGCTGTTTACCAGGATGGTGGTAGGAAAACAAAGCATGAGGAGGATCTGGTAGAAGGATTGATGTGTGGGTGTTAGCCTTGTTTAGCTTCAGCCAACTGATAAGCCATCAGAGAAATCCTGTGAGAAAATATCTGATGTGAAATATATTTGTTATCAAGTACCTCAAGGAAAGTCACATCTATGTTGTCCTTGCATTTCCATCTTTTTCTATTCCTTTAACTCAGATTTTGTTAGTATCCCCATTGTAGTTCACTGATAGGTGTTGTTCATGATGCTTATGTGAATTCTGTAGCCATTCAGAGCAGTGAACTAATATAGCATCCCATCAGGGAATGGCTGTTTACAAGGGTGGATAGTGATAGGACAAGGGAGAATGGTTTTAAACTGAAATGGGAGGTTTAGGTTAGATATTAGGTGGAATTTTTTCACACAGAGGGTGACACACTGGAACAGGTTGCCCAAGGAGGTTGTAGATGCCCCATTCCTGGAGGCATTTAAGGCCAGGCTGGATGTGGCTCTGGACAGCCTGGTCTGATGGCTGGTGACCCTTCCCATGGCAGGGAGGGTTGAAACTAAGTGATCACTGTGGTCTTTTTCAATCCAAGCCATTCATTCTGTGATTCATGATGAAATGGCTGTCCTTTTTATTAACGTTGTCTTCCACAAGAATAAGATGTTAACATAGTCTGAAGGTCTTTCAGAAGAGGATCCCTGTAGCTATTCCTAGCTATTCTGTTTGTTCCTCTTAAGACAGAAGAGTTCACTAGAAACAGCTGAAGGCTTAGTTATAAACAACTTTTGCCTCTGTTTGACCTCCTGTACAATAGGAGCTTTTAATGGTTGCACAAGACAAACCAGTCTTGTAAGATGACTAAGCTTTGTAAGTGTATCTTGGATGCATATAACTTGGAGTATGTTAAGCTCCATAATGGTTTTTTGTATATATAACCAACCTGCTAACTCTGCTGAATTAAAGCCTAATTTCTAAAATGCTCTAAAATTTACATGCGTTTTTTCATATTGAGACAACAGTGCTAACAGAAAATAAGATGTTGCTGCAGAAAGTCATAAATCGGTGTTTATTAACTATTTAACACCATTGTGCATGCTGATGTATATTTAATTACACAGCGTATGAAAGCTTTCAAAAATAGGCACTTTGAACAGTTAATTAATTGGCAGTTAGTTGTAATGACTCAGGAAGGAGAAGTTTGATTTCCATCTAACCAAATTGTCATACTTTGAGGTTGTCAAATAAATAGATGTTGCAAAGAATGTTGTGTCTTTAACTCTTTAATCATCTTTATTATTACTTTTTTTTTTTTTTTAAAGTCTAGAGATTCTATCAAGTTGGATGACCTGAAGGCAGAGGTGTCACCAAGGATTTCAGCAGAAGATCTGATTGATCTTTGTGAACTGACAGGACCAAGTCATTCCAAAACACCTATAAAAAAAACAAAGTCTAGCAAGCCAAAGTTGCTGGTGGTGGACATCCGTAATAGTGAAGAGTATCCTTCAAATCCAAGTGCTAAGCTTGACACATCGTGCTTGTATCAATTACCTTCTTTTTGTCTGCAGGAAAATGATAACAGAACAGTTTGGTTTTTTTTTTTTAAATGTGTCCAGTACAGTGAAAGAACTAAAGGTGTTCTTTTTTTTTTTATCATAGGTAGTCATGGTTTGTAAAGGAAATCACAAATGTGTTCATGTATTCTTGCTTTCACGCTTGAAGCTGTGATTGTAATGAAACCACATTGTAGTAACAGCACAAGTACTTTAATGCAGCTTGCTTTTTCATGATAGATATTGTTAGTACACCTTCCCCTATATTTTGGAATGTTTTAGCAGACCAGTATTTGAAAATGTGGGAGACTTCCCACGTAAGTGGAAGGGAAATGGAGAACTGTCAACAGCTCGCATGCTTTGCCAGTCCCTCAGTGGAAAAATCAGTTCCTATGGAGTGCCTTCTCATATTGCAGGTAGTGCAGCCCAAATAATAAGGTATCTTGCTTATCTGCTTATAATCAGAAAAGGCTTAAAGGTATCTAGAAGCTGTGTTTGTATCAGAGTTGCTACTCTGTCTACACCTTACTCTTTTTTTTTTGTTTAATACATAGTCTTTGCCTGCGGAGTGTCATTTACTTTTGCAGCCCAGCTTTCTATGTGACAGTTTGTAACGAGCAAGCAATATTCAATTTAAAAAAAAAATCAGGAATTGAGTCCATCTTCTGCTTCCAAAAAATGCTGGACCATTCCTGTTATCTATGTCTGGTTTGTTCTGAAAGATCTCCAGTTACAGAGATTCAGCAGGCTCTCAGTAACATTGAAAAAAATGTTTCTCTATCTGGTCTAATTCTAATTACCTCACATTTATGAGAAAAGAGTGAATTCTAATCAAGGTAATATATAACCAAGAATTATTTGCTTCCATAGTTCTTAAGAAGCACGGTTAGTGTTAAGGCACTTCTCTTGATTGCTTTATTTCCCTTTAATGGTGGATTGATGCCAAACATTTGAGGTAAAATGGATAGTAAATATGTAAATAACTCCATTATACTTGATTTTTCAGCACTGAGGAGGTTGTTGAAGTACTATTTTTATATCCAGAAATGTCATTTCTCAAATATTTTAGCAATATTTGTGACAAAGTATGGTGAAGTAGAGAAACAAATATTTTTAATATATAAACAAAAATAAATTCATTTCATACATAGTACAGAGATAGTATACATTAATTAAATTACTACCTGAAAATAAGTTTTTGTAATTTTGTTTGCCATAAACTTGTTTTGTGTTCTTCTACACAAATTGGTCAAAGAAATACAAAACAATGGTTTTTTTTCTTTTCCTTGCGTCCCTTTATTTCCTACCTCACTAAAGGTTTCCAGTTAACTAGAGATTCATTTACCTGACTAGTTTGACTTTGTTTTCTAGAGTCCTGTTTTACTTAACTCCTGGAATTAGACTGTTGAAAATGTGGTCTGCTTTTTCTGAGGCTGTGTTCTAAAAGATGATTTCTCCATCAAGAGATGATAATTATTAAATTCCAGTTAAAAGGAGAAGGTCCTGGAATTAAATGATCTACAAGTTCATTACTACTGTATGAAAAAGCTTTGATGCTATGGTTTAAATAATGTTTTTATTCCTGCATGCATCATTGTGTTTTTAAGTAAGCCACTTACTAGAAATTATCAAAGACAAAGCAGGTAGGGAGCAAGTAACACAGAATGCCTAGACTATAATAATTGTACTATTATCTGTGTACAGAGATGGATTTATTTGTATTACAACCAAGATCAAAGGCAAGGCACTTGCTTAAGCGTTTCTGTAGCTTTCCTAATAGCTTGATAACAGTGGGACTGCAGTGGTCTTTGTTTGGGGATCTGAGTGCCTGTTTATTAGAATTTCAGGGTCAGAACTGTAGGGGACTTGGGAGAAGTTGTCAGGAGATTTTAAGAAAATTTCCCAATAATCCCTATTTAGCTTTGGTTTTCATTGTAAGTGCTATTGCATAAAATTCCTTAATAAGAGATGCCCCAGCTGCTCACTGGTATTTGATTCCTGTGGTCAGAATAGAACTGGTTTGAAGTAAAATTCCCTGAAATGTGCATATTCTGCATGTTAGGTCTGGAGCATGGTTTCATTCATAAGCTCTTTTTTTGCAGTGCCTTTGAAACAAATTCTTAATTCTGTCTTTTTTTCTGTGTAGTTTCAGACATTGTTTTCTCTCCATGTATGTGGTAACTGAAGTTTATCAACATATGCTAACACAGAAAACCAGCATTGGTGTATCTCATCTGCCAGGATGAAGGGCATGTTCATTCTACAGCTGTGTGCATAGAACGATTTCTTTGCCTTGCATGTGTCCTTAACTTTTTCCTAAGCTTTAACCGTGGCCACATCTCTGGCAGCATCAACGTCCCATTTGCATCAGCATTTACTGCAGAAGGAGATCTCATCCAGTGCCCAGCAACTGCCACGCTCCAGAGCTTTAAAGGAAGAGTTGTGGTGATTGTAGGAAATGCAGTGAAGAACACAGCTGCTGTAAGTCTGTAGATACAGTGGATATAATGTGTATGTTTATATGTAGAAAGGCATCACAAAATGAATGCATACAGTGGTAGTAAATACCACATTCTGAGTAATTTATGTATTAATAACTTGGCGGGTATCACTATAGGATCTGGGGGAATCTTTTGTTCACTTCTGTTTCTAGGCAAAAACATTTGAGGTAGTCAGCATCAGAGGAAGCCAACATTTTGAAATGAATCACTTAACATTTTTTTCACCTTTAAAATCTTTCTGTTGATGGGTTATGAAAGCAACATCAGAACTCCTGAAGTTTGTCAGTAAGATTTTCAAAAATTATTTGAGTTTAACAGTTGTTTTTTGCCATCATGTTAAGGATATACAAGGTAAGTAGGGAACAACATGTGTGATATGAAGTCCAAGGGAAATAGGATATAGTTCATATTACTCAAAGTAAGAAAGAAACAATGTGTTGGTTATGTGTATTTTATTATAAAGTAAATCTGCTCAGTTAAGGGGAGGAGTGATTCGTACATGTAACTTCTATATGATAGTTTGGGTGGATGGGGAGAATAATCAGACGTGCCTACTTGTTTCTATAAATATTTAATGGTGTTGTGAACCAGCAGAATAGTTAGTAGAATTACTACTTCTGCTAATCTTCATCTCAGGAAAAGAATATATTTTTTTTAATTCAAAGGTATGCTTTAGGTATGGTATACACTTAGTTCAACTGAGTCTCTTTTCATTAACCTATGTTTCATGAGTTAAAAAATTGACTGGTGTTTGTCATATTTTATGCTGTAGCAGAGGTAGTGGAAAACAGACCATAAAGCACATTGAATTGTTTCAGCCAGTGAGTCTAGGTTTGTTCACTGGATCTGGGTGAATCCATGATACATATTTCACATGCAATCAATCAATTTGAATAATTACTGTTGCTCTACAAAATGTTGAATGCATATATTCCCCCTTAGAGGAATAAATACAAAATGCGTAAAATGTCGTGTGCCAAATGGAGATGATGTAATGGATGCTTGACGCATTTGATGGTGGGTTATGCAGTAGCTTTCAGTAATTACATTTTAAGTTACTGAACATATTAATTTATCTCAGTAACAGTCCTAGCATTCTCTAACCTCCTGAGGAGTAGGGACAGGAAAGACAAACTGTTTTGGTATTCAGTAATGAGTGTCTTTATGGGAGATAGCCCATTTACTAGCAAGTCATTTTCACAGAGTTGCTTTCCAGGACTGACCTGTCTAAAACAGAAGGAAGAAATAACCTGAAATGAGTAGCTGTAGGAAAGGAAAGACAGAGGCCTTACTGTATGGTTGTGGGTTGCACCATGCCTAAGAAGAGCTAAATTTCTCTTATAATGTACAAACACTTTTCATGCCAACTTGTATTTTTTGCAGCTTTTAAATGTTTCAGTAGATGGAAAGTTAAACGTTTCCTTTGCTTATGCTGCTGTAGAAAACCTAGTGTGCTTTAGTGAGTCCAAGCACTTCAGCCATGTAGAAGGATGTTGCATTATCCTTAAACCCATCTTGCTAGACTTAGGACAGTAGAAGTACGTATGTTTACATGCAGCTATGAATATTACAGCTTTTTATAAGGAAAGTAATAAATTTTTTGAAATTGTGTTAAGTAATGTAACAGTATGAAAAACTGCAGAAGTGAATGTGTGGAAACAGAAACAATGTTTCCAAAGAAATGTTGTGAGATGTTTGACCTCAAACATTTATTTTCTAAACAGTTATGCATCTCAAACTGGAATTTGCCACAGATCGTGCCCTTCACCATAAAGGAGTTGTTTTTGTTTTTTTTTTTGTACGAAGCGTTGACTGATATTTAAACCATTAAAAATACAGAAACTGGCTCTGTTAGTTGTGTTACTCAGATTCATGCAGCACTAAGTTCTGTAGGGGTGAATGTAGGAAATAAATGTTGATAATTTATGAGGCTATTTGTAATTAGGAGATAAAATCTTTCAATAGCGTTTGCGTTGGTAACCTGGCATCATTTCAGTAATCAAATAAAAATTGACTGTCTTGAATGGGCGTACAGGAAATTCATTTTTGCCCTTTTTACACCTTTTTTTTTTTCTATTTCTGCCTTGTGTGTTTGATTTGGTGCCAGATGATAAAACACTTAAATTTGAAAGAAAAGGCTTTCTAGAACTCAATAGGCAATAGGGGAAAAACAAAAACTCCATAATGGCTCAGTTCCAGGAGGAGACACTGAAGCTAGCAGCGCTACAGACATCATCTAGCTTTGGCTTTAGTTGAACACTTCCTTGAAAAATTAAAAACAGAGTCAATCCTCTTTGTTCAGCCTTTCAAAGGTCTAAAAGCTAAGTTAATGGATTGGTTGATTACTTACTGAGCCATACAGGTGCCTTACTGAGCCATACAGGTGTTATGCTGGAATTAACCAGCCTGATTCTGTTTTGATTTTTAACTTACATATATGAAGTGGCAGCATCTCTAAAGTGCATTAAATTCTCCGTTCACACATCCACAGAAATATAATTACCTTGAAATTTCCAGTTCAGGCAAAGGATCATCACTAGTGGGAGTAAAATGATCTAAGTGCTCAAGAGCAGGTTTGTTTTTTGGTTGTTGTTGGGTTTTTTGTTTTTCCCATGCATTGCAAATAGTATTTTGGTGCTCATTAATCCATGTCTCCTGGTTTTTGTAATTTTTGAAATCTATGATAAGGTGAAAAGATATGTAGGAATTAGTTTGTTTTTTTGGAAAAGGTGACATTAGTTCTTCATTTCCCATCCTTATAGAAACTTTGAGGTGTTATTTTACCTGCTTCCATTTCCAACTCTTTGTCCATACTATTGCAAGTTGACTGAAACTGGAATAGGGGAAACAATTTATCTAGCATTAGGTCATGTTCCAGCAGCTCAGTTTTAACATTGACTAGCTGTATCATGTGTGCTATGATTAATATTAATGCTGTCATTAATATTAACATATATATTAATTGTGATTAGTATACATTTGTTTTTTGATTCAAATGCTGTAATAGTAAAAGACATAGGTCTCCAATATTTTGAGTAAGTAGAAACTCACTTATTTTGTGCCTTCAGAAAACACAGAGAACCTGTGAGTCAAAACTTTAAAGAAAAATAAAAAAAATCTTTGTATCAAGGTTTAAAAAAAAAAAAAGAAAATTGGGATGTTTTCATTCCTCAATGTTATTTTTTTTAATCTGGCTTAGTTATGTTGCTATAAAAAGATTGTCTAGACAATTTCTGCAAGTAACTGAAGCAGAGTTGTAGTTCTCACTGTGTCACAGAGTAGCTAATAGTTAAAATATATAAATTATCTCTGAAGCAAAGATAAGCAGTTTTGGTTTTCTGTGAGATCTTTCTGACCCTTTTCAAGGCAAGAGAGAGGGTCAAGTTAAAGATTCTTTTGTAGGACACAGTCCTAGCCTGAAAAACACCAACTAGTTTTTTCTGTGTTGGAATTTCTCTAAATGTGGGTGTTAATCTATGAACATAAAATCTTTTCTCTTGCTTATATATCTGAGATTATAATAGAAAGCGTTTGTTTTGTGGTATGGGGAGACTGAGGCAAAAAATGAATTTGTTGCTTTTTTCTTTTATGTAAAATTTAACAGTGGTTGTAAACTGGATATGTTTTCAGGAAAAAAAAAAGTCTAGAGAATGTAAAACTAAGAAGTCTTCACACATTCGTGTTTAGGTTTTTTTTATGTGAAAAGCAAGTTCTTGTGTGCTCAAGCTGATTTCTTGATGCAAACCTGTCTTGTTTAAAAAAAAAAAAGCCACAAAATTTCATTGGTTGGCCTGAAGATTAGGTATTGCATAGAATAGTCAAATGGAGATGCGTAGGTGCTTATAAGGGCAGAGTACCTAATGAAACTTCCAGAGTGAAAGGAAGTAGAAATCAGTCAATTAACTTTTTGAGATGTTTTCACCATATGTCTTCTATATTCTTTGTTTCCTTGTAAATGTTACTTTGCAGAAAAATGATTGTAGAGAAAGGTGGGTTCCTGTTGGTTCTTGGAATGGTTCCTCCGTCCTGTTGATTTGTTAAGGCACCGCCCTACACTCTGAATTTAAACTCGGAGCCTACTGGCATCATCGGGTGTCTCTTTTCCACCTTTAAAGAGGAGATCAAGTTTGTGTTTTGAAGAGATAGTTGCATTAATCAACAGCGATCCTGGTTGCATCTCTGCCTGAGACAAGCTGTAGTGTCTTCTTTAAATTATTCTGTGAAGTCTGTATTATTTTGTTCAGTTTGTTTTAGTTCTTGTGCGTGCAGATTTTCTCCAGTTGGCAGAAAGATAGCCCAGCTGCTGCTGCCAGGACATTGTTTTTTGTACAGCCCAAGAAAGAAGCCTGGGCTCTGAGCCAGCAGTTGTGCTGCTGTTGTAATTCTGCCCCCATCTGTGTGTGTGGTTAGTTTGCATGCCTAAAGTATTGCAGAGATAACCTTAGTATTCCCCTTTCTCACAAGAGGAAGAGGGGAAAATGAAAGGAGACTCGAGAGCAGAACTGTAATGCTCCCTTCCATTTCTGAAGTAGGTGCCAAGGAAAGCAGCCTGTTTCTAAAACTCCATATAGACTCTGTTCTTTAATCCATGTTGAGACTGACAGTTACAGTTATGGGAAATTGTTTTGTTGGTGCAGAAGTTCAGAAGTTTAGTCCATCTGTGTGAGTGTTTCTGAGATGAGCAATTGTGGAATAGCTTTTCCTATCAAAAAAAATGTCTGACCTCTTGGAGATGCTGATAAACAAGATCTCAACTTTTCTCAACCATCTAGGAGATCTGTATGGATTGGAAAGGCTGGAGATGGTGAACCTGAATCCTGGAGTAGTGCTGTTAGACTTCAGTTCTATCTTCAGTCATGTCAGTCTTGGCCATGATTCTACTGTCTTTGTAGGCTGCATCTCTGAAAGATCGCCCTTGTCCTTGCATGAGCTTGTGTGAATTAGGTCATATCCATAGTATTCAGTGCTCTTGCATAACAAAAGTGAATTATTAGTGCTACAGAACAGCTTCAGAAACTGCTTGGTATCTTCTGGTATTTGGGTTCAGACAATCTGAAATAATGTGAAATGGCAGTAACTGAAATATAGATGAAAATGTACTAGTAAGTTGTGTGATAGGGACACAAATAAGGATACTGCCAGCTAGAACAGTATGGGTGAATTTGACACTTCCAGTATCCATATGACCTCTCTGGGGCAGATGTTGTTTTATTCTTCCTGAAACTTTCAGTCAGTTTTTGAAGAGAACTGACTGCTTGCTACAGGAGGAAGGTCCAAGGATTTGTGTCTTGGTGTGAAGGCCAGTTTAAGGCCAAAACTGGCAGTTTAGGCATGCCCTCAGAATCATTTAAGTGTTGGTAGTTCATATATGGGTTTGTTATAGTCTGCTTCATTGGCCTAATTTTCAATTGAAAGAGATTTGAATTTGAGCAGCATTAGTAGAAAGTAACGCAAAGCATAAGAAAAGATTTTGTATTACCGAAGACTTATTTGAATGTTTTGCAACATCTAGGACAGACTTGAGAAGATTTTATAAAAGAGCCAAAGCCATCCTAAAAAAGAAGTTGAAGTGAGCAGTTGCTTTTGACACTTAGTAGTGAAAGAGAATCTTTAGAGAGATTCATACTCTTTTCTGTATTGAGACCAACTGTTCTATACATCTCTTAAAAAATGCATATTTCTGTTCATTAACAGCTTCTTTTATTTTCTGTTCTATCAAAAATAGAATAGATTTGCTTTCTGCATTATGATTTTACAGTCTATTCAGCTGTACGGGATGCATTTCATGTATTTTGGTTAGTATAAACTGTGCTAACAGCCAAATTTCTACAATTTTTTCATTTTCAAGTTCTCACTTTCTGCTGTGTGGTTTGTGTGTGTGTGCAATATTACGTTTCGAAGTGGAAAAATTTAAAAGGCAGGTGCTAAAAAGTTACTACTCAAAGAAATATGAGTGTTCACTCTTACTTTCATGCTATTAAATATCTGTTTATCTAGGCTTACTTTCAAATCTTTGCATGTTAAGTGCTTAAAGTTTCTGCTGTGCTTTTGTATAATGGGATGGAAAGTGTTGCTTTTTGGCCATGTCAGCAGGAAGAATTTTTCCTTGTTTTTCTTTGATCTTGTTAGAAAAGTAAGTAGCTGCTGCTGCTTTTTTAATATGATATATGTAATATATGCTTGCACCAAGTTGTGCACCTTGTGTTTTGCACTTGAGTTTATGTGAATACCATAGCTTATTACTATAACTAATTAGGCACGTTTTTGTTGCTTTGGGAAACTTTTCTGTCTACCACCTTGATGTTAAAGTGCCATTTCATTTATCTGGAACATTTTAATTGAAGAAGTACCTGACTAAGAATAATTGTGTTTTGGATCTGCTTTGTGACATATGGAAAAGCCCTGAATTGAACACCTTGCTTTCAGAATGGTGAGCTCTTGCCTGAAATCATATGGCAAAATAGATTGTGGTTCCTGAGAGGTTGGTGCAGTATGTGCTTACAAATGGAAAAATGATGATAATCTTGTGGCTGTGGGTGAGTGTTTATTGAGTTTGATAAAGGTTCCCTTTTCAGCTTCTACTGTACCTCTTTTGTCTCTTTTGGCATACGTTACTTTTGTACCCTAATGACATTGATCACAGCAGTCCTTTTTGGTATTCTAGCACAGTAAGTTACTCTTTCCCTCCCAACTTGCCCTTTAATTACTAGCTGTCACAGGAATGTCTGCAAAAGTGAATAATGTATACTTAGCAACCATTATGGCTGGCCTGAAGGGAGCTGGGAATGGTGCTGCTCAAGCTGTGTGGTGTTATTAGGCTCTATTCTATACTCAGTCTGAAAGTGTGATGTGTCTAGTGTAATACATTCAGCAAATTTGAAAGCTGTGATTTTGCTGCTTTGGAACACGGTAGTAGAAATACTTTGATAAATGCTCCATAGGTGAATATCAATTTACCACCTTAAATTATTGAGGTTCCTGATACTTAATGGTACTAAAAGGAGCAGCCCTGACAAGCTGTTTCAAGAGCAATATCCATGCAGGGTAAAATGTTTTAAATATATCCGAATTTTAATATAAATTTGCTTTGATGTCTGTGTTTTTTGAAAGCTTGACTTTGTGAGTGAAGAAGTCTTAGCTTACTGCTTTTGGAGGCAAATTACATCTTTACTGCTCATTTTCATTCACTGGGAATGATGTCTATGACTGACACATTAATTGAGGAATGGTGTTACCAAAGCCTTGCCATAGGAGTTGTTAAACATGTCACCTACATATTCATCTTTCCCTATTCCATATTTTCTATGAAACCAGGGAAAGGAAGTCCAATTTAATCTCTAGATGTAGCCAGTAAAAACACAGTAACCGAACTTTCTTGGGAACTATGTTTTGAGGAAAGGCCACCTGAGGCACATTTCAGAAAGCTTAGTCTTCTGGCATCTTTTTTTATCCTCTCCCTCAGATAAGCAGTAACACCATTTCCCCAAGTAAAGGGAACAACACCTCATAGCATTGTAATCTTAATGAAAACAGAAGCATTATAGGGGTCTGTGATCTACTGGTGGTATGGAGAAACAGATATGTTTCAGAAGTCAATGTGTCAGTAGAAGAATTTGATCAAGTTGAGCAAGTGTAATCACCATCTAAATGACTGAGGTTCTTTTTTCTCTTTTAATCAATCAGTATAATGAAAATCAAATTGTGAACTACTTCTGTATGTTTAAGTAAATCTCTACTTGAAATGCAGATAGCTTACAGGTTACCAGAATACTGTAATGTGCTTGTCTCCTCATTGTGTTATCTTCTGTCTTAAGAGTACCTCTGTAAATCAGGTTATTTACTGAAATAAATCTGCATATTTGAGTGACTGTTAAGTTTCTAGTTTGACACTTCAAGATACCATTTTTGAGGGAAACAAGTTCACGTGTGAAGTCCAAGATGACACTTCTGCTTCAGAATCAGCTATGATATTAACTCTAAAGGGCACAATGAGCTTTTTTCCCTTATCTCTCTTAATTTCTTAGCTCCAAGTTTCTACATAAACGTGGGTTATGTTGGAAGAGAATGTTGTTGAAGCTGTTTTAGATAGTCCTTCCTCTCATGCCTCTGTGTCAGCATACAAGCCAAAAATAACATTTTTGTATTTTCTGAAAGTATCAGCTTTGGTATTTTCAGACTTCAACAGGGTATTTTGGCAGGGAGGGAATGCCAGGTGGTGCTGGAATGTTTCAGGAACATGGAGAACAAGCTCCTGTTCTCATCTGTGGCCAGTGAACTCTTGTCTGGGAGAGAAGACCCAAAAATGTACTTGAACAAAACTGTAGAAAGTAAAAACTTTAGAGTGAAGACTATGATGTTATTTAGATGATTTATAGGTCTGAACTTTGCCAAAAATTACTGTTTGTATTTTTGAAGCGACTCAGTATAGGAATGTGGAAGATAAAGAGAGAATGTCTTTAATAGGTTGGTTTGAATTAACTTATGAGTAAAACCTTGACTCCTTTCTTTTTTGCAGTGGCAGGTGTATTTGCAAAGTTCTTGGATGCTGATATTTGGAGTTTGATAGCAGCTCTCAGCCTTTGGCAGTGTATAGTCTTCTGGGCCTCTGACTTGCAGCTAATTCCTACAGTAGTGAGGTACCAATTGTAGTGCAACCTGTGCTTGCTGGACGTTCCCTGTCTGAATGTTCAGACACAATATTTTGAGCTGTATTTGCATAGTAGACAACTACAGACAGTTCCTTAAGGGAATGTAGGGGAGAAGTAACTGTTTTGTGCTCTTGTGCTTTCTACCTACCATTCACCAACAGCCACAGAATCCGCAGTGCTGATTTCTCAGAGTCTGTGTGAGGCATTGACATATTCCACACTATAAAGTTGTAAAGAAATATTGTCATACGCAGTAAATAAAAGTTATTTCTGTCCATACCTTGGTTACTAAAACTGTTCTAAAATATGGTGGGACATAAACCATAGTGCTCAAATCTGAAATACAAAGCAGTTGTTTGATTTTTTTTTTTTTTTTTTTTCTTTTCCGGTTAGGTAGAATGGTAATTACATTATGTCTACAGCATAATTACATATGTCTACATACATCTTGGAGAGTTTATGGCTTACTCTCAGAAACGGAATCTCTCTGCTGACACATGGGATGTTGTGCTGAGTCAACAGCATGACTGCTTTCTGTCAGTCCAAATGCTGGTTGTCAGTTTTTATTTCTGTCATCAGAAAATGTGTGGCGTTGAATGGAGTCCAAGATAGAGCTCTATTGATTCTCCACAGTGAAGTGAGAGGAGAGGTAGTTGGACTCTTAGTGTTTTGACTGTGCACAGTACACTACTTCTGCATCAGAAAGCCTTTATAACAGCGTGGCATTTACTTTTCTCATGCCAACTGGCATCTGCATATGATTTAACTTTTCTATTAGTTTTTTTTATTGCTTTATTATGGTGTTTGGTTTTTTTTGGTTTTGTTGTGGTTTGTTTTTTGGTTTTGTTTTCCATTTGATGCTTTGAATCCTCCCAAACTAACATGAAGAGATTATCAAATTTACTTTTTATCTTAGGCAAGTACCTCAAACAAACATGAAAGCCAGAATTTCTCCAGTGGATCCAGTAGGGCTTCTTAGTCTGCCTCACAAGTCCTCAGCGATTGCAGATCGCGTACTGGCTACTTACTGCCTGGTTCAATTCATCCTGAAACGAGAGAAAGGAATGCAGTAGCTGTTTGACATGTAGATGTACAAAATGGATTCTCTGCATATATAAAATACCTTCAGTGTGAAGCAAAATTTCCGGCTGTGGAAGAGGTTTAAAATCACTGTGAACTCTTACTTTTAAATAAAGTTATTTCAGTTCTTGCACTTCATCAGGAAATCACATAGTACATCTTGTTTTGCCTTAGTATCTGTTATGTTCATTCTAATTAGCTGTGAGAGTAGACATGTAAAAGATGATCCAATGTACCAACGTATGTTGGCCATGGCACCTGGTGCTGTTCTATAGTTGGTAATTCATTTGTTTCTGCAGAGTTAGTTATTTGGACATCAGGCTTGCACTTTGTTGTGGAATAATATCAGAAATCATTTTTAAACAGTCGAAATGGTAAATCTGAGTATGTTATGTAGCCCATTTAGAAACACTTGCCGTTTTCCAGATGGTGCTAATTTGTCAACCAGATATAAAGCAACAATTTGGAAGACTAGAACAGCATGGCCAGTCTTTCTTTCAGCTATTGGAAATAAAGTAAAATTGTTGTCTTCTTCCAATTAATCAATTTTAGTGGCTTGCTTCTTAATGTACTGCAATCACTATTCAAAAGGCAAGTTTGACATATTACGCAGAAATTGGTCTTCCTTTCTAGGCTTCAGAAGTGTAGCAATTTTTCACTGTTGCTACATGGAAACAGACAACTCCAGTATTTGGTTTACAGAGTAGATTAATGGAGGATTTCAAGGAATAATTTGTGTCTGTGCTTGCTCTCTGTAGCCTGTCCATGGGTAGACTAGGGGAGGAGGGAAGGAAAGGAGGGAAAGAGAATACAAATACTGGGCTCCAAATTACTGATGTCTCTGAAATGAAGTAATGTTAGACTAGTTTGACAGGTAAGCAAATGGCTGTCCCATCAAACTTTGATGCTTGTATGTTTGGGAACCTGTAGAGAACACCTGGGAATAAGATTATTCCACAGGAAAATACATGTTAATTTACAATTTCAGAAAAGTTCCAGCGATTATTTTGGAGGGGGGGAAAAAAAAAACTGATAAAATTAGAAAAATCCTACCTAAGCAAAGATAAGTAATGTTAAGATGTGATACTTTCCTGACCTCTAAATTCACTTCAGGTACTGCAACACACAAGCCTAGAGTTCCTATGTAGGACTCCTTGGTTTAAAAAAAGAACTTAAAGAATCTGATGAACTCTCCTTTTGTTTAACTTGTCTTAGTATAGTGTCATTTTGAATTAAGTCATATATATATCTGTATATATATGTATATATGTCATAAGTCATATACGTCATGCTAATGATATGCCTACTTCAGTTTGCAGCTCATCTGGTGAAGAGCAAGTACCCACGGGTCTGCATCCTAGATGGAGGAATCAACAAGATCAAACCAACTGGTCTCCTCACTGTTCCTTCTCCACAAATATAAATGACTGTAATGTTCAGGATGATTTGTCTGAATAGGCAAGTCTTGCAGTACAGCATCAATTTTCAGTGACTCTGTTATACAGTTTTTGGGTGATCAGTATCTCACCTTGCACATCAAGAGCAAAGTTTTATGATTGTTCTTTGATATAGAGCTTCATCTGCCACAGATGGAAAAATGTGAATCTTCCAGTTTTCTGAGTAACTTCTTTCGGGCGTGATGTAGTGCAAAACTAGCAGAGCTCACCTGAGCTCAGTTAGTGTTCGGTATCTTAGAAGTTTTTCTGTAGAATGGCATATACTGGCAATGGATAGCCCTAAGCTGTACTTAAATAGATTGTTTTTCAAAAGTATTTTACTGTGAATATTGAAAGTAATGAGCTGAAATTGTCATGTGTATCAAAGAAGGAAAAGATGTGTTCTCTCATTTTAAAGAATAATTGCTGTATCTTGTGACCTATTTTTTTCTTACTTTTTTTTTTTTTGAAAGCATTTTTCATCTGGATTGGAAATAAAGATATGTCCTAGATTGGAGATTGCTGTAAGAGCTGCTGCTAAGTCAATCCAAGATGTATCATGTACTGCAGAAGTGGAGAAGAGTTGCTGTTAAGTGGAGAATTTGACATTCAGTTTCCTGAAACATGGCGAATACGACTATTTCTTAGACAATTATTGCAACAACAACAGATCAATGACAATGCTTTATCTGTGACAATAGATTGGTTATTCCACAAATAATAGAGTTTATCTGTGTTAGAAGCTCACACCTTAATGAGAAACAATACACTTTTAATTTTCATATGGAAACAGCTTAGAGAAATCTTGAATACAGGAAAACAAGGTTGTTAAAATGTATGTTAAAATGATAGACAGTATGTCTTTGAACTTAATTTTTTCCCAATTCTCACTTATTTTAGATAGGCACTAAGAAGAAGCTCTTCCACTTGTTTCTACATTTTTCAAGTTTAAAAAATACTAGTATAAAGCTTAATAAGCACTGACACTTGGAGTAGAAAATATGATTTGTAGAAAGCCTGGTTACAGTTGCGCATTAGTTTCCATTGTGAGCTTAACACCATGCTCTTTGTTAAAACAAAAACTGTGAGACAGTACTTCATACAACTTCACTGTTAGGGTAACAAGGATCTGCCCTGAGAGATATGGCTACTTATCACACACCTTAGTTGGGGATTTTCTATCGTGATTGGTTTATAGATTGGCAAGTAAGAACATTGCATTAACTAACTTCATTTCCTTTTAGTTTGTCACAAGAGATTTCCAAGACAAAACAGTTGTGAAAGGGGAGAAGAGGTCACGGAGAAGGTTGTGAACTCAGCTCATGAACATTCTCTGTAGATCACAGGCAAAATGATTACTTGTAATATTTTCTGTTATTTTGTGTAACTGATACCATGGAATACGAGGCATTGTGGAAGGCGTTGAAAGACTTGTTTTCTTCTGTGCGATGACCAGAAGATTTTAATCTGAACCTTCAGAAGCTAGTCTCTCTGGAGTTGGTACTGTTTCCAGGGAGGTTTAGTCTTACTGCAGCTGTTACTTTGCAAACCATAGATAAAAAGTATGATGAGTGAGAAGAATATAGGGCAGGAAAAAAAAACATAGTTCACTTCTCCAATTCACCTCTCCTTATCTTAGCTGTGATTTGTCTTAAAAACAAACAAACAAAAAAGCCCCAACAGTACAGCATGCTAATGTGTATATGGACTAGGGTCAGCATCATATCCTGAAGCTTTCAAGAAATTTTTACTCTTTAAAAATCTAAGATCTTTGGTAGAGTGACTGGGTAAGGAGATCAGAAGACAAAGCTAGGAGACAGTTGATCACGTTTCTACATCAGCAAAAGCTTTCTGCAAGAATGTCTGGCAAGGTCTTTTGAGCTTGGTTAACTTTAAAAGTGATGCAAAAGTGGGAGAACTGGGCAGACAACATGCTTGCTAATAGGACAAACCCATCGTATTGATCAAACTTTTGTTTGGCTACTTGGAGAAAGAAGACGACTTTGCAGTGCCCTGAAGAACCAGTTCTAGCCCTAGTCTGTAGTGAATTCATTGATAGATATCATCTCAGATGCTTAACAGCAACTGGAAAGCTCACCCAGAGTGTCAGTGACTGTAGTGAAGGGAATGAACAGAACAAGTTACTCCATCACAGAAATAAACTTCATGGTATGTTTTAAATAAACACAATGGTGTTATAATTTAAAAAACAAAACAAAAAAGAACCAATAAAAAAAAAGTCCAACAATAAAAAAAAACTGCACAATACAAAACAATCATCTTCATAAGATCATTGTCTTCTAAAAAGAGGCAACCTATACAGAACATTCTCCCAAAAGTACAAAAGTACATCCTTAAATTGTGGAATTTGTTGCCAGAAGAGACCAGAAGTGTAAAAATACTCATAAAGAAGGATCAGAGATTTGTGGGAGAGCTGAGTCTTGGCCTGTTAAACACAGTGTTTTATAAAGTCTTCAACTCAAGGAATTTTTGATCTGTTGATTAATCGAGACTGAAAGAATATACCAGAATAAGATTTCACACTGTTTCTTGAATTCCTTTTTCACGTATCTGCCTTTAAGAAATTTTGGAATATACTTAATACAGCAGTTCAGGTGATGTTATATTTATTAAATAGATTGTATTATGAAGATATTAAACAACTTTTTATGTTATATATTATGATATAATATAATTATAAAAAAATATTTAAGCCCATCTTGTCTTTTCCATCTCCTTTGTTACAGGTATTCAGAAAAGGACTGTAAGCCCCAAGAATAGAATGTCTTTAAGAAAACAGGATATTTTGTGTGCCCAGTTCCTCGTTCCTTTAGTAGGAAAGGTAGGAGGTGTTCAGTATCACCTGCAGCTAGTATTTAGAGTGAGAAGCCAAATTATCTTTTGAGTGAAACAGATTCAGCACTTCCTTTTTAACTAATGCATATGTTTTTATTATTTAAATATTTAACATTATAGATTTCATCCACAATATTGCTCAGTTCTAGCTTTGAATTTAGCTAAGTAAGGTTCAAGTCTTATATATTCCATTTTTGTGTGAATATATTTTTGACATGGAACTTAAAGGCTGCCATTAAGTAAGAGCTTACGTTACAAAGTGATGTTTATATGTATTTTTCATGAGAAGTTGTGAGAGAATGTGTGAAAAGCAGGGTATGTCAAGAACTACTGAACAACACTGACTTTTCCCATGTTAATAGAACTACCTGGAAAGTTCTGTAGCTAACAGTTACAGATCTGCCAGTTGCTGGTATACCCGTACTTACCACTTTAGTCAGCATTTTTGAAACTGTGCCTGTAAATAGGCACGCTATGTCTGGATTCAGTTAGATTAGACAGATGCACAGTCACAAAATTAATTTTAAACTCCTTATCCCTAGAAAATGCTTGTGTTTTGTGGTAATTTCTCATTAGATAATTTATCTTGATTTTGTGGTGGTTATGCAGTTTAAGAAATGAGTGTCAAAACACTTTTACTCAGTTATTCTGCCAATTTTGGCAGTTTTCTGGTGGAACAAGCAGTTGTCAGGTTTTATAGAGCTCTTGAGAGATTTCTGGAGGCCAGGTTATTTTATCATGTATATTTCTGTTACCATTGCTTGGCCAGCAACGCTGTGCTCATTCTTTGCTTTAGACTACAGCTATATACCAGGGAGATCTAGTAGGGGCAAGCAACTACCAGTCTTCTGAGCTGATGTTTTCTACTGCTAGAAGAAAAATATCCCAGCTAAATATTTCCCACCTTTTGGACTGGAAAATGCAGCCTTTCTCAAACTCTTTTTTTCTGTCCTACAGTTTTAAAAACATTCTGAAATTGCTCCAGCCCCTTAGCCCATAGCTTCCTGCCAGGGCAGTCAGGAACCCATGGAGTGTTCAGGTGCACGTCTAGGGACAACAGGGCAAAGGAGATTAAACCCTCCTTTCTCAGTCTTGCATCTGTTGATCATTGCAAACAATTAAATAATTGCTGTTTGACTAGGGTGTCTTTTGAGAACGTTATTAGACTTTGTTTCTGCATCATTTGGTTTTCGTTCTTTCTAAAGCAGGTAACTGTTATTTTTAAATTTTAGCATGTTTCCTATTTTAGATTTTTATTCCCCCTGTTGCCAATATAGAGTATTTGGTAGACAGTCTTTCTAATATTTCTGACATAAAAATTATAACCACAGCATCTAGGCACATACAGGTTTGTATTCTTGTACTTAAGTGATTTCTTTTTCTGATCTCCTAATTTTTTTTATACAAGTGTGATGGACTAACTAATTTGTTGGAATGGACAAAGGTTTAATTGTGATCAACGTCCTTTCCTTGTGTCTTTTTCAAGGCTTTAAGCTATCATTGTATTGTGCAGGCATAATATAGTGGTGCAATGTTTTTTCTGTGACCTTCTAGATATAGTTGAATACTTACCAAATTTTTAGATCTGCCATCCCTTCTTTATGAGTATTACCTTCCATAGGAAGGCTTGTCTTCTCCCACCTTTGTTGTCTTCCTAAGAACCTGCTGTAAGAGTGCCTGTGATTGGGTTCTTATGAAATAGTTGTATGTTACAGTCAGTGAGGCTACTACTGCTGCTCGATTCAGCTAAGGAAGATGAATATTGGAGTATCTCTTAGATGGAATGCATGACAAACAGTTCAAATAATGTTTCACAAAGGTGTTGTGGTAGTTTTGTGGCCTGAGACATACTTGCTGTTCCTGTTTGCGGGGCATTGATGTCCAGAATATCTATTTTGGAGATTTAATTTTTGTTTATTGCTTTGTAATACTTAATATGTACTGGCTGAGCAAGCACCAGATTTGTGTATTCAACTAGCTAAACTGTAGGCTTTCCTTTTTGTTTGAATCTCAAGCTACAGTGTTAGTATTGTCATTCTTTTAAATTTCCAGTCTTGGTAAGGATGTCATGCCAGAAAACATGTTCTGTTTTAGAAGTAGTGTTTCATCCGCCTTTCATCCACCATATGATCTAAAGATTGCTAATGGTAGTGCTTTTTAAGCAGTCCCACTGAATACCTGTTGGATAGCAGTCTGCATTCTGAGACAACAGCATCTGTGTTCTGTGAAGTTAGGTTCAAAAAAACATCTCGTACTACCATCATCGTGTTGAACATATCTCAGTATTGCACTCGGGCTGACGTTTTTTTTTACCAACATTAAATGGACCAGTGTTACACAGTGTTTAAAGAGAAACTGGTTGGGAAGAAAAAAAAATTGAGTATTATTGCCATTAGATCAACTTGTAATTAGCTCTTGTAAAGCTTTCTCTAATACTCTAATGCATTTAATTGTGATGTAAGTGGATATTCAAGTTAAGCTCTGGTAATGGTCTTGCAAGTGTTGATAGAGTGACACAAACATGTGCACTGTTAGAATATATTTTTTTTGTCCTCTAGGACAAAAACACTAGTCCTAGTGCTCTAAGAGCTGTATCCCATAGTGTATAGATACTGAGTTTCCAGACTCAGTAATCTGTGTGAAAGAACAGACACAGTTGAGCAACCCAGAGATCAAGGTGGTAGTCATTGTGTTTAATGGGAATAACCAAGAGAAACTTTGTATACAACTGTATTGTTTAGTATTTCCTAACTAAAGCAGTATTAAATTTTTCTCTTCTTTCTTAATCTGAGCTTATCTTTGACATCATATCACTTTAAAGAGTCATTGCATCTGGAGCTGAGCTAGCCAAGGAAATAAACCTGTGAGTACAGAACAGGTATACTGAACAATTTATTTTCTGTTTTAGAGAGAGATTGGGTGAACATGGCAGTAGTTTGAGTTGTTGGGCTATTAATGTGTGCCTTGATACAAACTGTTGATGTCTTAGGTAATCTGAGGAACTCATTCCCCTTAGTAAAACGGGCTAATAATGCTTTCTAATGTTACTTGGTTGGGACAAAGAAATACAGTGAGTGCCATGACCAATTAGAATGCTAGGGTACCAGGACAATGCAGAAACTTAAGAGTAACCTTCCTGGGAACTAAGCTGTTTCATGGGAAGGACAAAGATAGATGATAAAAATGAATTCTTCATGATTAATTTTGTAAACTATCCTTTTCCTAGTAAGTGTTACTAATGAATATGTGTCAACACTGTAGTAACTATTCATGTAGTCATTAATATTATTGGTAGATAGCAGTGTTTATGAAGGAGCCTTTGTATTGCAAAGCTTACTGTACTTGATTAGTTACATCCAGCTAGTGTATACAAAATATTCTTGTGCAATTAGGGAATAATACAATCTGATCAATTGTCAATGACTGATATTTTTCTTTAATGTTACTCTAAATTGGAGCCTTTTGTAAAACTACCTAACAACAAGATTTACAGCCCTAGAATATCAACAGTAAAATCATAGCTTCCATTATAAAGCAGAATCAGAAGCATAATAAGAATATTTCTATTACTAACTTCAGTTCTCTTTTAGCAATTCAAGCAAGTTTGTTTTGTGTAAGGAAGTTATGTGTAGAAGAGGAAAAGCAGATCAGTTTGCATAACTCTTTCATGTCCTTCTACAGTTATTAAGGAATAAAAACTACTGCATCAGCAGTACTGAAACACCAGCTTCTTTTTGCTTTTATTTTCTCACAGCTTCTCAGTGAGGAAATATAGCACTGAGGCCAGCATGCTCTTTTTTTGCTCTTAGTTTTTGCTCACCTTCCCTGTTGGATTCATGTGAGAGATTTTCTTTCTCAAAGAGTTTTTAATGCTCTCATTGTGTGACCTACTCCTGGAAATTGCTTGCTCCTTATTAGCAGATGCCCAAAGTCACTGACATTAGCATCCCTTGTAATGAAGGGAGATTGCTGCCATGCAAAGGGAAAGGAGAGAGAAATGGAAAATTCCTCTCAGTGCCTCCCCTGGAAAGGCAGCCTTCTCATAATGAATCACCAAGAGAAGTCTTCATGATGATGGATGGGGACCAGTGGGGGTGGCAGGAAAGAGTTGAAGGCAACAGGGAGTTATTCTCTAATTATTCTTTCCTGACAAGATAGAATAACAGACACATAGGGCTGTACATCAAACTACTGCTTCTTGCACTCTGCTCATTACAGAAGCACCAGCATCCCTCATGGGCTGGAGCTACTCTTGGGATATCACACCCTAAGACAGTGGCTTTAACTGTCACCTCCCATTGTGGCAATGACAAGATGGCTGGGTTGGGTTTTTTTTGTGAAGTAAGGGAAAAAATGAACACAGTGAAAGAAGTCAAGCTGCCCTGCTGTGTGTGCTACACATAAAAGCTGCATGAGCAGTCACAGGAGCTAGTAATCGAAGCATATGGATGTTAGTAAACATACTGAACTTGAAGATTTCCATTGTTTCTGGTGGTTATATGGTAAATGCCAAAAAAAACCCAAACACCTTCTTCCATATCTTCTCACTTAATTGATGCTTTTTCCTATTCTGTTTCATCTATGTGATACCCTTCCATATGAATGAATTCTGTTAAGCTTGCAGTAGAACAGACTTCATGTGCTCATCGAACTTGCTGAGTTCAGAGCATTTACAGCTGAATAAATATTGCGTTCTGGTGAGGACTGGCTGTTCACCATGATGCTGCCTTACAGAATGGAACTTTACTGTTTTGGCAAATGGTAACTTTCCTGCTGCTGAGTCCTCAAACTCCTTTGCCTTTGGGTCTGGGTGCAAACATAAATATGTGCATAAATGTGTATTAATAGTATGTTTTGCATTCTTGTATGTTATGTGCGTGCATCCAAGGAGGAAAAAGGTATATATCTAAAAGCAGAAGGAGAATTGATAGTCCAGGCAAACAGGCCACATCCCTTTGCCTGTTGTGAGAAGCCAGGGCCATTATACATCTGTTCAGTTGCTGTAATGTTCTTTTTGTCATGTTGAAAAGCCTCACTTGTTGGATGTGTAATATCCTTGTATATTGTTATAGTAATGATTTATTGCTATTTTGTGCAAAACCTTGCTAGCTTTCTGTGAGCGAGGTTAAGTAAAGTTTTCTTTGTGCAACATCAGCTGCTTGTAACATTGCTGATTTTTAGAAATCTTCAGTTATTTATATATAGGTCATGTGAAAACCTGAACCTGATGTTAAATGAGACCCAGATTCTTGAAAATGCAGTCTTCACACTCAGTTCTAAATACCTAAAAAAATTGGACTTGAGCTTGGAAAATTCATCCTCATAAAGATCAGGATTTACATAGAGCTTGTTTGTAAATGGTTTCAGTGGGAAATGCTGGCAGAGCCATCCCTTTAGTGTTAATTGTTAACCTGTTTTGCAAGCCACCCATTCTGCTGGTGCAATAGAATGAACCTAAATGGAACGGGTTATTCATTGCCCAGATTATCATTACTGATTCTTCTTAGCTGAAAGGGTGAGAAAAAAAAGTTGTCTCTTGCATCTGTTTTCATTCTGAAATCTTAGGCAGGCTACAAAATCCTTTTAAAGTCTCTGCTGCCTGTTTCAGATTTCATTTTCAAGGGAAATCTTAACAAGTTCATATATTAGCAAGCATGAAGCTTTCCCTGCACTCTTTTACTGATTCAGCAAGATACTTATGCAGATGATCAGAGGCTCCATCAGGTTGAAGATAATGTCATAACTCCTAGCTTAAGCAAGGCATATGCCTTAAATACCTTAAATACTTTATTCAGATCTGGCTTGAAAAAATTATCAGGTATGATCAAAACATCAGGCTTTGCCTGAATCCAGTCAAAGACCTGAAGGCTTTCTGTTGTGTTGGTATTTTATTTTATTAAATCAAAATTAAAAATACATCCTGTTGCTGGGAAGTCTTAATCAGGTTAAGAAATACCAGATAATAATGATAGTGGTACTTCAACAGAAAGATGAGGGAGCAGAAACGATCAAAAAGGAAATAGAGAAAGGCCACCCACCAGTGATGTGTTGAAGGGATGTAAACAGCCTCAGTAGTATTCACGCAAGCCCTGGAACTGCTCTCATTCACATAACACGTCCCACTTGTGAGCAGTTACTGTCAGAGAGAGGAGGAGCCTGTCTTGGCTGTAGTTGCTGAGCTGCAGTCTACAGCTAGATAATGTTTTGTTTCAGGGGCCTGCTCTGTGGGAGGTACTGCTTGTGCACAGGCTGTCTTTGCTCTTGGCTTTAGCAGTTGCATAGCCTCCATGGAAAAAAATTATCTCATTAGCTCTTGGCGAGGAGATGGTGTGCAGCCAGAGCAGTCCATATGTGCACAGCATGGTCTTTGTCATACTATGCAATTTGTAATTGCTGATTGCTTTTTGGCTGATGTTGAAAACCTGCCTGTCAATCCCCAGTTAGAGTGCAAAACAGTAAGTTATCGTCCTCCCTCATCGCCAGTCTAGTTCAGCACAAGCTCTATCGAAGAGACTGTAAAGTCTCACTGCAGGAGAGGTTCATAACCTTTGGTCATATACAGCTTTCCAAAAATATAAATTAAGTAGCTGAGGGATCATTCTGTAGTGAAATTCTGTGTATGAGTGCATACATACTTAATGCATCTCAGAAAAGCTTTCTCCTCTCTCTCTTTTTTTTTTTTTTTTTGGCCACTTTTTTTAATGGCCTTTCTTTCCTTCTGTGTGTTTTGGTTTGGTTTATGTTTTTTTTTTTTTTTAATGCTATAACCATGGAACTTGGTAAGTGGAGGGATTTCTTAGGTATAGTACAGCTACCTACCTGGCTACCTAGGTAGGTACATCCAATGTAGTGGTGTGCTTGTAATCTGTTAGTAACAGCTATCTAAGCACACTTTGAAATATTTAAAAGAAAAATGTACTTGGAGCAAAAGCTGTTTTTCGTTTTACCTTTAAAAAGGAGAAGTATTAAGGGAGTTGAAGTTATTTTCACCAAGATGATTAAAAGCTTGGAAAGCTGATAGCGCTGAAAACAAATGAGCATGCAGAAGAGAGGTAATAAAGTAGAACAGATGTTATATCCAGATTTGTCAGTGGGTGAGTCAAAATTGTGAGATTTAGAAAGGAATTATGATTCAGACTGCTCAGCTGTGGCTCCTTCTCAGGCCTGTCCTCTAAGAACCCAGTTTTCATGTATTACGTATCTCTCTTTACGGGCCTCCTATGCCTGTCTTCCCAGGTGTGTGTGTGGTCCTGAAAGCAGAAATGATACTTTTAGAAAGTGTGTGCAATACATTGTGTTATCTGTTACTCCAAGCGGGAACTGATTTATTTTTCTGACACGTACGTACTTCCAAACATAATGACATAACAATTAACCATAAATGGCAGACTGTCTGAAACCAAATTTGAAACTCTCATGCAGGAGAAGGAAGGAAGGAGAATCTGAACTTCATATTTCCCGCATTTCTTCAGGATTATCTCCTCAAAACTGGAAATCCGTGTCTTGAACAAACTGAAGAGTGTGAACCTGCTCATCTCTGATATACTGGTGTCCTTGCCAAACCAGACAGTAGTTTGTAAGATTCTCTATTTCTGTACATTTCCAAGCACAGCAACCCCTGCTTTGTAGTAGGATGGTTGTAGGTGACAGTCTATTCTAAAAGCAACTAGCCTTACACTGACAGTCCTGTCAGAAGATGCTCTCACCTGTATAAATGGCAGCTATTAAGAGTCAATGCTGGCCAGATCAGCGATAAATTCCTGTGCTTTTTGGAATCACAGTTAATTACTGAGTTGGCTCATTATGCCACTGTGCTTTATAAAAATACGCCAAATTTCTTTGTTGGAGAATGGTATACAGTTATCCAGAACTCATGTCTGCTAAGTCAAGACTCAGGAACAAAGAGGCATTGCAGCAGAGACCAAAGTTAATATCTGTTTTTGGAGGAAGACGTCTTTCTGGAGATGTCTAAAGAGTCTCAGTGATGATGATGTTCTCTGGAGCCAATCTGTCTTCTGTCAGGGTTTGCTTTTGCTTAAGATAGGGATTCATGTGTATGTTGTGTATCGCAGCATTTCTGTTTTGATTAGAGTGAGTGTTTGGGAAACTGTACTTGCAGGCTGCATTATTATGGTGTGATAATTCATACTGATAGACTTGGGCATGATCTGAACAGTAAGTCTTTTCTCAGGGGAAATCTGAGATAGCAAGGTAAATTAATGCTTTCTTTGCAGATTCATTATACAAAATTATGCTTAATTAAGAAGAGTAGTTTACAGTAGCATACTCCAAAAGATCCGGTGCTCCCTGTGGGCTTCTTGAGATATCAGTAGGGTTGGAGAAGCAGCTTACGATGTACCAAGAACAAAGGGATTGACTTCAAGTGTTGCTGAACAAATTTGTTACCAGAAACTCTCAACTGAATGTAAGTCTGGAATGCATCCATTCTCCCAGTATTGGGGTAGTGTAATTATTTGTTTAAGAGGTATTCATGTGTTTACTGCCTTTACTGAAGCTGATGTTTGCTTTGCAGTGACCTACTGGTAGATCTGGCCTCTTTGTGAAATCTTGGGCGCAGCCATGCGTGAGTGAGGTACACTTTTCCTTCAGTGAGCCAACAGCCTAAATTCTCAGAAGCCATTCAAAGTATGCCATGCAGTACATTTCCTACAAAAGAAAAGACTATCAGATACATACTTATGCCTGTCTGGACAGTTGTTTTATGTGACAATGGTACTGTAGCACACTCCACATGTGCATCTTCTGAGAAATAAGCAATTTATTTGTTATAGTGTAGCAGATTCTTCCTTTCAGATTCTTTGTCTCCATTTTTTCAACCATCAGTTATTACTATTTACTATGTGTATTGCAAATGACAGCATTTTGTGATTTTATCAGGCCTAGGGTTTTCTTTTTATCCAGCTTTCATATTCTGCTGTTTCCCTTACTGCCTTTGGGATTTTTCAGGTTATATCTCATTCCTTGTGGCTCTTACTAGTATTCATGGTAATTAAAAATTTGTAAGAAAAGACTGTTTGAATCCAGTCTGCCCCTATAGGATCACTAGGAGATGAGACTCTGAAGCTGGTAGTAAATAACATTGTTTGTGGGTTTTTTTTTCTAGAAACTTGAAGTCTGAGCTGTAGGAGGAAATTTGGCAGTGTGCTCCAGTGTCTGATTTCTCTCTTTCCTGCTTTTTAATAGGATAGCAATCATGTATGTTCTGCATGACTTTTGTACGTTGTAAGGACTTGATTTTCTGTCATTGCTCTGATATGCTGCTGCTCCTGCAGTCAGTTCTGCTGTTCTTATCTCCTTCGTTTTGTTCCCCAGGGTTGTTATTTCTGCAGATTTTGGGTACCTGCATTTATGACATTTCTCAAGTGTATTTCAGGGGGTGTATTTTAGTGCAAGTTGGTGGGGTGAAGTAATAGTTTATCATTTGATACAATGATTTTGGCAGAGTTCTCTGAGCATGCAACTATAATAGACTGGATAGTAAGGAGCAATGTTGAAGTTTGTTCATGTACTATGAAATGATGTTTGTGTGAACTGTGAGAATTCTATTTCTCAAGCTGTGCTGAGCTGAAGATGCTAAGCTTCGCTTCCTTTTCTTGTAACTAGAGAGAAAACGTGAGCAAGTGTTTTGGAGAGACTGACAGTGTATTCTTGCCTCTGCCACTGAGTTGACACTGCTCAATTGACTTAATCAAAGCTTTGTGTTTTTTTCTACTGTGCTCCCGAGTGCACTCTTTAGAAAAACATCTGGGAGATGGATGTGTTTTACTTTATGTTCAAGTGAGATACAACTGCAATTGGTTTTCGGGTTGCTGTTGTAGTTAGAACAATAAATACATTACATTCATTATTGAATATATGAATGCAGTTTCAAGGTGTTTACTTCTGTTCTGCTAACTGTGATGTGTTATGGTTTTGGGGATAAACCTGTAAGTTAGTATGTCCAGGAATTAAGTATGGGGGCTATCTATCTTATTGATAGTCCCCATTATTTATTTGTTATTGTTATTTAGTTATTGATTAGTACTCCTTTAATATGGTTTGTAAGCAGAGAAATATAGCACCGCTGGTTGAATCATGCTGTTGTTCCTGTGAAGATCCTGAACTATACATTTATCTGTTTGTTACACTACCTAACAATGTAAATATAATGGCAGTAGCTTACAGCTGTGGCTGTCACAGAGATACTGACTGGGAATCATGGATGCAACAGAAGGGTGCTGCCCCAGCCAGGACAGGTAAAGACAAAGCAAATCTCTCGATCTAACAGGGCTTAGGATTTTTGGGAGGAAGATTTTACTCATATTCACCAAGTGCCCAATGCTTTAACCTTCTCTTATTGACGTGCTACAGAAGGAATCCTGGAGGTGTGCTTTTTGAAAGAGCCATGTCAGAAGTCATTTAGACAGTTCTTTGGTAATCCAAGAACATTAAAAGTTATTTCCAGAAACAATCACCTTTTCAAAGTAGTTTGTGGATGAGAAAGTGCTACTGTTGAGCAGAGTAAACATGTGAGGTAGGGAAGGAAGCTTTCTATTGTGTGTTACAGGCAGCGTGCACTCAGGAGGACTGAGAGCTTGCATGCTGTTTCAGTGACAGGTCCACAATGAGCTCATATATTCAAAGATCAAACTGTATATGTATACTGAAAGCCTTTCTTCCTGCCTTTTGTCTGGTTTTAGATATGTTTAATTAAATTAAGAATCTCTCTTGCAGAAGTTAGATGTTGTTCAGACATTGGGCTAGATCACTAGCCTCTCCCAGCAGGCAAGCAGAGCTTCCCACTGGCAAGCAGTTGCAGTACCAAGTTGTGTCTGGCTGTGTAAAAGCATGTGCTGCCCACCTCATTTCCCAAAAGTGAAAACCATGGATTGACTCAGCTGCTTTAATCAGGTGTAATGGTGGAAGTGTGATGATAAGTACGTTTCCTCTGTGGCTGTGCCAGTGCTGCTTTGTGGAAAAATACACCCACTCTGATTGTAATATAGAAGCATCATAAATCAGAATTACTATTAAAGCAGAACTGAGTTTAATTTGGCTGAGAGACAGAGTTTTACACAAATGGAGAGCTTTCCTGTGAGATTGAGTTACTCCACACTAGAAAACCCCTTAATTTTTTTCAGTGTAAATTTTTAAAGTGGATGGTGAAGTAGTGGAGCTCTAGCTAAACGTGCTAGTGCTGTGTGAGATCCACCAATTTAGTTTCCTTAGGAATTGTCTCTTGACACTTGAAAATAAGCTTATTTTTGTTTTGCAGTTCTTCTCTTGAAAAGGGTTTTTTCAAAGGTGACAGCTTTTCAATATTTATGAAATAAAGTTGTCTTTATTTCTAAGTCCATAAACTCAGGAAAGAGCTCTTTCAAGACTAGAAGAATATAGCTGCTTTATAATTTTTTTATTTTACTCTAACCATAAGGGTACTGCATGCACACAATGCAGAGGGGAGATGGTGTAACCTTCTCCGTTACATCACATTAGCACCTGGAAACCTTGCCATTGCATTGCCTTTGTCTGCTGGAGGTGCTGTGCAAGTGTGTGAACAGACAAATGGAAATTAATAGGCACCAAATTTGTTTTGACGTGGATGAGCTGTGTGATTCAGAGGGGAGAACTGCAGGCATAAAGCATTCAGGAAATACAGTGAAGCAGTCAAAACTGAGAAGCATATTTAGATGTCAGCATCTCTGCCAGGATTTGATAACGTACTGTTGCTGAAAATGAAAATGGGCAACGTTTTCCATAACTGAAGGCTTGTTGGACACATTGAGGGCAGGATTCAGAGCTAACTAGACTTAATTAGTTGGTTCTATTTTTGTAGTACAGGCAGGAGCAGCTGGACCAAACGTAGCTGGTGAAACTCTGGAGGCTGACACAGAAACTCTACAGATACTGTGCAGCAGATGAATCCTGGAGGTGCATTTTTAAAAAGAACCATGTCAGAAGTCTGTTGGGTGCTGCTCTGGTAATCAGAGAACATGAAGAGGCACTTCCAGAAAGCAGTCACTCTGTAGTGAAATAGTGCAGCAGGGGTGAGCTTGCATTTCTTCCTGCGTGTATCAGTCTGTCTTCAGGTATGAGTTCTCTGTTCTGAGCATAACAGGTTATTTCTGTGAACTGCTTCTCTTTGATTATGAACTTAGTTGAGTAATAAAGACATTTTAAGGATTATGTAGATTACTGAATTATAAACAATTTCTACTACGAGACTCCACATTTTTGCCATGTAAAATGTATGGTAGTTAAATCCCCACAAAATATGTTGTTGCACTTTATCAGGGCAGATACACATTTTAGGTCAACCACTGTGAAAACTTAAAGAACAGATTAAGTATTCAAACTGGCCCAATGTTTTCACTGGCAATGTGATAACAGAGATAAACACTGCTGTTATTGTTAAAGATATATCCATTTTTAAGTGATAAATAATTCTTAGGGAAGATATTCTGAGGAAGAACGTTATGACCACATGGATCTATTTTTGTTGTTTGGGGTGGGAGGGTTAGTGGTTGGTGGCTTTTCTCCTTTTGTTTTGCTTTGGTTTTGGTTTGGGTTTGTTGTTTTTTTGCTTCCTTTCCTCTGTCTTTCTCCCTTCCTTTTTAGTTCCTGGAACTTAACCCTTCCTACAGGAGGTGGATGTGACAGTGTTGTTCTACTCACAACAGCTCCTATAATGCTGATTCTGTTCTCACGTATCTCAAACCAAAAGTATGTCGGGTTTCCAGTGTCACTACTTTTCAGGGGAGAGCAAGAACAGTAACCAGTTGAAATCAAATCCTGCCTGCATTCTGAAGAGTGACATTTTAGCATATGGTATGTTAGCTGTCACATTTCTTTAGGTGTCAGACAGCAAACTCGAGGTGCTTAAGAGTATTCCCATTAGACCAAGAGCAAAAAGAATATCTGTCCTGCATATATTAGCCTTGGCCAGTCCTGAAATGAAACTTCCAATCTGGAGACAGACATTTTTACAATGATAGTTGAATAGAGCAGTACTGTACGTACTGTCAGTGGACTATACTGAATTTGTCCAGATGAAAGGTTTCTCGTGGATACTTTACACTGCACTATTGTTAAAAGGTAGCTGCAAGTTAAAGCAGTTTGTAATAGAGCACTGTTTCCCTAAAAGGAATCTGTTCAGATGCAGCATATCCTAAAAAGAGATAAAAACATTTCTTTGCAGTTTTTGTTTTTAGAAAATGTCATAGTAAGTGGGATTCCCCTGAATAGGAGTCTGCCTGTCTGTATAGCAGCTAATTTAAGATAGCTCATTGTTCAGTATGGCACAGTATGAAAGTTTATTAGTTATTATTATAGTATCATCCTTAGACTTTTCAAAAGTAATTGATATATTATAGTGGTATGGGATATCCTCCATCCATTCTTTAGATGTTTTCTAGTCTGAGAGCCACAGACCTTCTCTCCCTCTACTTTATGGCATTCCTTGCATCAGCACAAAGGTAGCACGAAACAACCCCAGATCCAAAACTCAGCTCCCGGCATTGAGAGCGTGCTGGTTCTAACAATAGGACATCAATGACTCCTGTGCAAAAGCAGCCTAAAGGCATTGCTAATCCAGGGCTACCGTCAGGCTTTGGTACACTGTGAAAATGCTGCTGAAGTGTCATGGGAGAAGTCTCATTGCTTGGCAATGTTTTGTGCAGTCTCTAACATTCTGTCATTTTATACATTACATCAGTGATATACTTTACATTACGTCTTTAATACCAAATAGTGCTCTGCACCTGTTTAGTATTGGCAAAAACTTGGAATGTGTGAAATCTGTGTAACAGGGGTGCAATACCTCAAAAGGTGGTGGCTTATGTACATCAGCTGTATGTTGTCATTTGTCCTCATCATTTTGTTTTCCTTGCTGTAGCAGTCCCTCCCTCTGATTCCCCCAGGGTGTGGGAAATAGGAGTGATATTTGGGAATGGGTTTGGTAATAGAACAGCGAGCTGTAGCACAGCACAGGCAGACGTTACCTAGCTAAAATTTCTAAAGCAGCCCAGCAATAGGCAAGAAACTCAGCACCAGCACCTGTCTTCCTGGTTAGCCCTGCCTGAACATTCCACTGCCTTTTCACCAGCACAGCTTGTTTAAAGCTGGCCCAGCCACTTCACTGCCACCTGTGGTGACAGCAGTACCCTGGGATGTCTGCCCTCTGCTCCTCACAGGGCTGGCTGTGGGAATGTGCCACTATGTGCATTGGCAACACTGCCTGGCACTCTGTGGCTGGCTGAGGCAGGAGGAGGCTGCTGTACACAAGAAGCATCAAAAATGGCTTGGGAACAGAGATAATTGATTGACCCAGGGAGATCAAAAGAATTAAGTCAGGACAGACAATTACGATGTGACCCTGGGGCAAGGCAAGGCAATGGAGCAGAGACTGTTATGGAGGAAACTGGCAGGATAAGCTACTAGGCTGTGCAAACTTTCTGTGATTTTGGCTTAGATTGGGGTGAGTGTGTACACTGCATAATGTTTAACTAGCTCACATTTTGTTTCTCTGAATTCTTGTAAAACATCAAGAGACTGAAGGCTTCTGCTAAGATGAAGGGAGTCTGACAACTTGCTGAGATGTTGCACCTGTGAGCTGGGGGAAAACGGCCACAGAAGGTTTCTGTTCCTTAAACGCACCAGTACATCACCAAAAATACTGGTGCCAAGGAGAAATCGAGGCCCTGTATTCTTCTCAAGCAACCTTTGAATACATATCTAGAGGCATCATGCCTTTACAAAGGAGAGACTGCATCTTGCCATGTTTGTTGCCTGCCAGAGCAAGTCTGTCCTCACATACATAAATATTTGTGGTTGTTTCTGAGTCTCCAGAGCTCTGCACCTTCTGGCCCTGCAAGTGTAGCTGTGCACATCAGCAGCAGAGGAGAGGACAGCCAGCTGCAGATGTGCTCTGGCAGATAGCAAACATGGCAGGAAGCAATTTCTTCTGCATGATGGTGTGATGGCATTGCCTCATCTCTTGGATCAGGCAGCAAAGAGCTGTGAATGTAAAAGGATGAGAGAAAGGAATGGGGTCAGGAGCTGGGAGCAAGAGGTTGATTGCTTGGGTGTGCTCTCCCCAGGCAGGGACCATGAGCGAGCAGAAATAAATTGTGTTTGTGAACAGAAGATAGATGTGATCTGACCTTGCTTACTGGGGAGTTTAATGAAGGTTTAGAAAGCAACATTGGTGGATGAAAATATTTGCCCTAATTTTAATCTTTGTTTTTCTTTACATATTGTTAGAAAAAATGTTGCTTTGGATTTTCAACCAGGGAACGAGTACAGAGGAGAGGGAACAGCTGGCTGCTCTGGATATTGTATTTTACCCAAGCTTATATGGACTTAGCACTCTTATTAGAGTTACCAGACAAGTGAGTCACAAGCTCAACTTGTCTGCCATCTCCTCAGATGAAGGGAGCAGTGTGATTGTTGGAATGGCTGTGTTGGTGCTCCTTGCTCATTTTAAGTAACTTTATTTTTTCAGGTACAAAACATGTCATGATTATGTGGATGGGCAGCAGTACTTGTTCTGGCTCACTGTTTCTGCTTGTTGAAACACTGGAAGAGCTACAATTTTTTCTTTTCTTTTTTTAGTATGTGGAAGGTCTGAGTTGCAGCAAACGTACAGGGCTTGGACATTTCCAAGATGTGACAGAGCCTTGGGGCAGGAACTGAAAGGTGGTGCTCTGCTGGGCCTGAGCTGCTGCTCAGGGAGAACAAGGATAAAATAAGGGTTGCACAGGGAAGAACTTATTGTTCTCCTTTTGACAGCTGGCTAATCTTTCTGAGTTTGGAATGCTTTAGTCAAGAGGCATAGATGGAGTAATGATGTGAGTATGTGGCTGACAGAATGCCCTGCTGCTTAATGGCTATTAAGAAAATACCAGAGGACTTTATTTATTTATGTATTTATTTATTTATTTATTTTTGATTAATTCAGTGTTGCAGGCACAAGGGGTGTGACTGCAGCTGCAGGAAAGAGTTCTGAATTCGTAGTCAAGTAAAACATTTCTGATTGCTTAATATTTATCTCGAGTAAATTGGCCTCTGGTGCCAGAGAAAACAGTCTTTGGGTTCAGCGGGTCCTGAGGCAAAGAAACTTTATTATGTTTTGGGCAGGATCTGTCAAACACTGCCAGGTGCAGTGCTATATACCTAACTTGAATCTTCCTGGCAGATGGGGGCCTAAGCTAGAAAGCATGCAGCTGAGGATGAAGGCCATGATAGTCTGTTTTTCATCAAAAGCTTGAGATCACAGCAGCAGCACAGAGCTGGAAGAGCAAGAGAAGTCTGGGGCTCTGAAACAGACTGGGAGGGTAAGAGTGCAGCTGAAGAACTTGGAGAGCCACTTGAGGAGGAGGAAAAGATCAGTGGAAGAAGGAAGCACACCTCCCCATGCAGAAGACAGAGAGTTGTACTCTGATCTCATGTACAGCAAGAAGAGCATCCAGCTCCAAAGCTTATCCACCATGGGCAAGACAAAGGAAAATTCCAGATCTGAATTTGCAGCCAGAATTCAGGAACCAGAGGAAGGAGCTCAGGAGGTTGTGCTTTTCAGGTAAGGCTGCCTGCATTTAGGTACTGTGCTTATAAAATTGCTGGTAGGGTTTATTCAAGGGCTTTGATTAAATCGGTGTCAGTGTGGGCTAGGCTGGGGGCTCTGCAGAACTGTAGTGTGCTGAGAAGCAAGGCCCCAGGAACACTCTGTCTTACCCTGCTTTCCTGGTTCAGTGATGGTGCAAATGCTCTTCTTAAGTCTTCATCTATGTGACTGCTGTAATGCTGAACCTGCTCATAAAAGTAGAAACTGTGGCTAAGGATGGATGAGCAGAAGGTGAGCGATGACACTGCTAAGAGCCTGCTCTGCGGCCAAGCCAAATTTAAGCCTTTCCATTCCTGTCTAGCCCTCTAACCACCTGTTCAAGTCAACCAAAGACTGTATAATGATGAAGGTGTCCTTCAATGCATGATGTACTTTTCCTGCCTGTTTTATTTTGGTATTAATGAAACGTTTTTTCAAGCCCCACTTGCATATCTTCATTTGGAAAACAAATTAATCTATTCTGATAAAAGCTGGCAGAGGAGCTCACAGTGAGCATGTGAGTGTGCTGACATGCAACTGAGCTGCCAGAATAGTGAGATTCCACAACACACTCCACAAAACGGCCTCCTGCTCCTTGTGGGTAATTAAATGTCACTCGGTTTGAGCAGTCAGCCTTCAGTGATGGAGTTCAGCCAATTAAAATATCTTTTGTGTAAACAGGATAAAACTGGTGGCATATGACAGGAGGGTGACTGAATTGCTCAGTTTAATAACACCTCTAACTGTGCAATAAAGGTGTCTGGTTTCTATGTAAATTGTTGTACGCCACAGAACTGTTGGGTTTAATATTAGTGAGCAGTTTAAATGTTGTAGAGTCCTGTTTATACAGTCTGGGGTGCATTGCTTGAAAGGATTCCCTAGATTATAATGTGAATTGTGCGTATTTGATGTTGAATCATAGAATGCCTTAGGTTGGAAGGGACCTTAAAGCCCTTCCAACCCCTGCTGTGGGCTGGGTGCCCCCCACCGGCTGCCCATGGCCCATCCAACCTTGGGCAACTCCAGGTATGAGGCACCCACAGCTCTGGGCAGCAGTGCCAGCACCTCACCCTCCTCTGAGTAAAGAATTTCCTTGTAACATCTAACCTCAGGCTTCCCTCTTTAGTTTTAAGCCATTCCCTCTTGCCCAATCACTATCAGATTGTGTAAAATATCACTCTCCCTCCTGCTTGTAAGCTCCCTTCAAGTACTGGAAGGCTGCAGAGAGATCACCCCGAAGCCTTCTTTGAGCTAAACAAATCCCTCAACCCTTCTTCACAGACGAGGTGCTCCAGCCCTTACAGTCATGTTGAAGAGAGCACCTTCTCTTCTTGTGAGCTTACAGAAGAGGAGCTCCTACTTTTTGTTCTTGGGCTGAAGGCAGGGATGTGACAATGTGTTTCACTGTGTTGCTCTTGCTTTTGTTACTTAGATGGGAGAGCTGGAAAAAGAGAAGGCTTACTTGTGCTTGGCATCCTTATATGCTGATATTAAAATCCTCTGAATAAATTCCAGCGTTAGCTGGTGCAAAATCGTAGAGACTTGCTCTTTCAAGTTAACCAGCTTTTTTCCCTCTAAGTTTGGATGTTGCCTTTGATCTGTTCCCAATCACATATCAAGATATTGTTTGGGCTGCTTATCTCTTTCTCTGAGCAGTTGTGCTGCACATGTACTGTTGTGCTTGCCAGGGAGCAAATTCATAGAAAACCACACTGAAAGTATTTTCTTTTCTGGCAGGACAGCTGTGGAGCATTGTGACAAAGGACTGAGATGGACGAGTTTCAAGGCTGGGAGCCACCCATATACACTGAGTGTATATGAGGCAGGCTAATGAGGTGCTGATGGAGAGGTGACCATGTCACACCACTGTCTGGGCCAGGAGCATGCTACAGGTACAGTCAGAAGCAAAGCTGTCTGTCCACCTGTTGACTTCACCAGCTTGGAGGATCTGAGGGCTGTAGCCACGGTCAGCAGCAATGCTTTCCACCAGGAGTATGAGCAGGTGCAAGGGACAGCAGCTGCAACCCTTGGTAGGTACCAGACGTGAGATAGGGGGTTTGGATCCAAGCATCCTTAGGATTTCCTTCATAAGTGCTTTTGTAAGACCATCCTACTTCAGAGCACTTCAGTGCAACCTGCCCTGGCTATGGCTTTTAGCAGCTGATTTTGTGTTTGTTGGTCTATTGTATGCATAGGTCTGCAGAGCAGCCATGCTTAGCCAGCTGAGAGGAAAACTCACACATCCATCTGAGGCTTTTGCAGGGTGTTGCTGCAGGAAGAGGTTTGCTCTGTTGTCTGTGTCGCACCAGTATGTCCTCAGAGAGCACTCTTCTGGCCTGGGCACATCCTCCATGGCCTAAATCAGGGCTTGTGGGGTGGGGCAGTAGCTAAGGGAGGGGGGGTTAGGGTTAGAGCAGCCCGTGTGTCACTGCAATCCCATGTCTGTGGAAGTCCCAAACTTCGGGACCAGCAGTGCACGCGAATGCAGTGCAGTCAGTGTGGATACATGCTGTACCTCGCCTTCACAGGCGTTTGCCAAACACAAACCAAAGCAAAAGGATTCTGGAAGAAAGTCAGAAGTGAAACACTGGACTGCTGAAGTGCACAGTGAGAAAAAACTGGGAGAAGAATGTGAAGGATTCCTGGCCTCAATAGAAGGTAAAAAGTCATAAAATAGCAGGGTAACAAAAGTTATTGGAAAAGGGCCATAGTATCTGTTATGCAAAGGAAAGCAGGATTTGGCGGTGCCACACCAAGAGGGACATCCATATTCTGTGCTGGATAAATACCTGGCTTCCTTTCTCAGCCACTTAATACTGACCTCAGCCTACTGGGTGCAGTGCACACCTTAGAAACGTCCCTTTTGCTCTCAGGATGTGGTTAGCGGCTGTGCTACCTCCAGAAGAGTGGTTTGATAGCAGTGGGGACTTGTTCCTTGTGGGGCCTTAAGGAATCTTGTAATGGCAGAACTACAGGGAAAAACAGTAAAGAGACAAAAATACTTCAGAATGAGGTTAAACATTACTAAAAGCAAAAAAAAAAAAAGAGTTGGTTGGATACTCATGTTAAGTAACATGAGAACAGAGAATTATTTCTTTTTACCCAGACAGTGCAGGTCCGCTTTGCTTTGTTGCTTGGCGTGTTTACTAAGAAGATGAGGGGTAGAGCTACACCGCCCGTGTGTATTGAGCATGTGTAAGCAGATGTAAGTGTGGTATCCCACCTAGCACTCTGGAGCAAAGTTGAACGTTTCTTGGGAGAAAAATGGCAACCTAATGGGATCCTATTACTGCAATATCTGCTATTTCTTTCTAACATTGCAGGCTTACACCAACGCATATTGCTCATCTAGGATGGTTGTTGGTTTGTTTTTTTTTTTTGCTGTGGAAAAACTGAAGTCATAAAATTACAGGACATCAGGATACAGCAGCAGGTAAGTGCATTTTAACCTGCCAGGAAAGCTCTGATAATTTGGGCTTTGCTGTATACTTATGTGTGTATGTGTATATATGTGTGTGTGTGTGTATTTGCTACTGTTTTACTTTGTGGTAGTTTTACATACTACCATACATATACATATAATACGTATGTATTTGGGGTTTAATGACATCGGTTTGATGAGAAGTGAGGTGGCAGGTTAGAAAGGAAAGTGGAAGCACAGCCTTGCATCTGTCCCTTCTGTTGTAGTCACTTCCACGTCAGCAAACACAGTGTGTGTGTGCACGCTGTCACTGGTCAAGTATCTGTCATTTGTTAGCCTTTCTGACATCTTTGTTGGGGAGAAGGTTTTACCATGTCTTTTTAACACACAATGTTGTAAGCTGTCAAAAAGTCATACAGGTTTTCATGTTGTGCACATTTCTTCCACTTGCCTATGCATATACAAGCAGGCTTTTATTTTCTGGCATCTATTTATGAAGGTCTGAACAGAAAGGGCAGTGATAAAGTACTTCGTAAGACCAACTCAGGACTTTTTTTTTTTTCTGAGGCTTGCATGAACATGGCAGCATCTGCTCCGTCCTGGCTGGCACAGAGGCACCTGGAGGAGTGGCAGCATCACCCCAGCCAACCCCTCACCACTTTCACATAGTTAAATGCATTTTAATTTAAAATTTGATAATAGTTATGTATTTAACTACTACATTGTCATCTCTTGGTTCATTCCATCGCAATAATGAGTTTTGATCCAGAAATGAAAACAAGATATTCCCAGTAGTATCAAGTAACAGCTTTCTTTACTGATTACTTTAAAATAAGGACAAGTCATTTCAACTATTCACAAATATTTCTGACACACTGCAAAATAACCTAAGAGAAGACAGATCATGACCATAATTGAAGCAAGACAGTTGCCAGAATTTTTACAGATATGTGGTTCGCTTCCATTTCAGAATGTTTGTTGATGCATTTGTGCAGGAGAATATCGATCTGCTTGGTCACACAGGCTTTTGCTGTACATACAATGCTGATGGTGTCCTAAGGGACAAAGTGGAAAAATGTTCTTAAAAGGGTACTTTGGCAGAAACAGCCATTTGGAATATGGACTCTCATGGCTGTAGCCTTGCTGCAAGGTCTGACTTAGTTTTAATTACAATTCTGTAACAAGATATGCAACTGACATTTGTTTTACACTTTATGTAAGTATTTAAAAGATCTGAGACCTATTTTTGCTACGTATATATTTTTTAAGCTTTAAGACTGTGCCACTAAGAACACTTTATCCATCTGCCATTTTCTGAAATGTTACTATTGTCAAAATTAGAATCCTTAACAGCGATGATGATGTTCCTCATCTAAAATTCCTAAACCAAATGGGAGAATTCCCTGGGAACCTGCAGACCAAGTGCATGACACAAAACTAAGAAAGTTAGCCCAAAGTTCTGATAAATATTTAGCGCCAGCGAGAGCTAACATTTGTTCTAGTTCTAAACAGTTGGATGTTTATTATATACAGAACACTTGGGTAGAACATGGACATTATACAAAGGTGACTCAAGGCATTTCACGGTCTGAGTTGTTTGTACAGCAGTAACACAGCTGCCCTCTTTTGCTTACGCACAGGCTTGTGCCCCGTGTGGCAGGGATCGTTCCTGGTGGTTCGATGGGCACAATCGTACCGTCTGCCAGTGGCCTTCTGCAGGCTGCGCAGGAGCTGCTGGCAGGATTGAGGGCTGGCTCCTGAGCTAGAGACAGACCTGTGCAGCATGATGAGGTGCCAGTTTACAATAGGTAAGGATTTGGTCTTTTGCCTTCAGCATATGACCACCTGGATTCTGTACCGGCACTTTGCAATGAGCACCATTAGCTGACTTTGGTAACCTATTTCTCGGCACAACCAGCGGGATCCCGCAGTGTGCTGAGCTCCTCTCCTGTGCAGTAAGAAAGCATAGACTGCCAATTATCTTGCAACTAGAGTCTGTAAATATTAAAAACATAAATATGTTAATAACCATACACATATACACAAAACACAGCAGTAGCAATATTACAGGATGCAGTGCCTACTCTATATAACTGCTTTTTGATACAGATGCAAGACCAAAATAAATGCTGTTTAATAACGAACAACCCTTCTTCAAAGGTCAATGGCAGTGATTCAGAATTCAGGTCCAGGCTTCGGATAGCTCTGAAGCCAGATCAATCCCACTGTCTATCAAATCTAATTAATAGAAGAGTAACACTATGGGAAAATAATGAATATCTGTTAATACTAAGACTTTCCAAGCCAGAGATTTCATACTGTTTGTAATTAATTCTCCCTTTTTCACAAGTGCTCTTTGGGTGAGTACTCGGGTTAAACGGGATAAAGTTACTACATACAAAACATGTTTTAGAGGCAAGGATTAATAGAAACAACCAGCACTGATTTACAGTTCCTGAATTCCAGGAGGAGGTCTTCATGTTTTTAATTGAAGTTGCAGTGAGATTGCACTTAGCAGACCACTGAGAAATTGTCATTCTCCATCTGTTTTTCCTTTTTCATGCAGTTCTGTTTCAAAGCTCGGTAAGAACAGCATGAGAAGGGCTGCAGGAGTGGGCTGTGCTACTCCACTGTCTTTGCTAATGCTCTTCAGAGCAGCGTCCTCTTCTCAACATCACATCGTCCAGTCCAATGTCCCCAGTTCTTCCTTTTCCTTTCTCTCCTTTGAAAATAACCTGGGAAAACAAACAGAACAATTGGAGTGCCAAAATTAGATGGAACAATCTTTGGTTAGGATGGCAACTGCCTAACAGCAAGAATGTAAAAGCAAGAATAAGAAAGCTCAGCCAGTCTGTTCTGCTTAGAATTATTGTTGTTTCTCTGATCCTTTTCTCTTTGGCAGGATCCCTATGAAGTGGCAGCAGTTCAGGACAGAGCTATGACACAAATCAAGGCGCTGGTTGAAGCTTTGTTCCAGGTGCCACTGCCAAGGTGAGAATTTCCATGTGAGAGTCTGTGGTGCTTTCTGTAGCTCGTTGCTGCACTGTTCTTGTTGTCCTCACAGCAAACATAAAATCCTGTCTGTTTTAACAAAAACTGTTGTCTAATAGAAGAGCCTTCCACTCCTAAAACACCTTAGCGCTGACTTAGTAAAATGCCAAGCACAGTTGGAACTAGAAACACTCATCCTGTACTTTACTATGACTTTGCAGGAGCTATAATTTGTCCTCAAAAAATGGCGGTGAAAAACACAAAGCTTATTCATTAGGAAGTGTGATAAAGGACTCCTTTCATTTATATTCTCCTTAAGTTTCCAGCAGGTGCCCCAAAAGCACCAGCGGTTGGTTGCTTTTGTTTTTTAAATAGCTAGAAATATGTCTTTATTTCCTGATTTCTCTGTGGCTGGGGCCTTCCCTGCTCAACTAGAGTTTGCTTTCATTCCCTGATCCTCAGGATGAATGACGCAAAGGGTTCAGGCCAGCATCCTAGGCTGCCCCCCCCAGCTGGAAAAGTTCCCAGGCTGATGGTTGTGTGAGGAGCTGCAGAGCAGCGCTGCTCAGCCCAGCACTCAGTGAGGGGCTATGTGCCATGCTGACAGCTGCTGCTGCAGCAGGGGTGGTGCAAAGGGAACTCCTGCTCTTGTTTACAAGCGTGGGGGCGTCTATAAATCATTTATTTAGAAAAATGAAAATATCTAATAACACACACTTATTTAAAGAGCTGCTATTAAAAAGAGAGACCTTAGGAAGCACCTTACCTCTATTTACAGTGTTACAGTTACTCTGTTGTATTTTTTTTTGCTAAGCATACTGTTTCCCTGCTACAAATGTCCACATTCTCAGTCTGGCATTCATTTACAGCCAGCAGAATGTTGGGCATCATTTTGATTGTTCCTGAAGGCAAGTTTTCAGACAGTTATCTGCAGTAATTTCAGCCTTAATTTTAGGACCACTATAATGTGTGTTGTAGCCTCTTCCACCCTTAAAGCATCCATACCCTTTCTTCTGATCTGAAACAGAAACTACCTTCAAAGAAAGCAGAGCTTGAAGAAGTTGCTGACCTTCTGATGCATCATTCTAATCAGCCAGTGTTTCTAAGCTCTCCAGGTATTAAAAGATGCTACTTTAAGATTAAGATTAAAAGATGGTACTTTAAGACAGCTGCTTTTGATAACATTAAACAGTTTTGTGTTATTGGCATCTTAGATTTATCTCCTTATCCAGATCAGCAGCAGTTCAGCTGAAAAGCAGAATCATGGGCAGCTGCACAGATGAGCGACCTGCACTGTCAGAACTGACTGTTTGCCCTATCCGTGCCCTCTTTAACCAGTTATTAATCCACAATGGATGACTATCTGTATTCCAATGATGCTATATTTTTCAAAAAGCATCCTTCGTGAGCCATCCTGATACAGGCTATTTGGAAATCCCTTGGCAGTATGCTTTTGTCCTGTAGGTTGCTCTCACCTCCATAAGTGATTATAGTCAATTACAAAGCCATACATGGTAGCTCAGTACTGGCTATTGTGTAGGCTTCTATCTATCTAGATCTATGAGTGCTCTGGGTTTGAGAGAGCTGTTGGTTTGGTTCTGTTTGTGTTTTTTTTTTTTGGACAGAACTAATTAGAAATGTGATTCCATTGGCAAGGATAAATGTAGAAATAAAAAAGTCTGGAAGTAAACCCAGGAAGCAAATAACCAAGTGCTACACAAACCAAGTGTCTTCAGATTTTCATGGGAAAAAAAAGTACAGGCCTTGCAGTTGTACTCACACTCTTGATGCCCAGTCCTCGCAGAGTTATGTGTGTCTGCCTCCAGCCGTGCCCGCCGTTCCTTCCCCACACAGCTGGTCCATGAGCACCACTTCTCCTCACAAAGACTTGCAGGGCACCCGAATGCAGCCCGGGCACCTTGTGTCTGAATGACAGGCACAAGTCCCCAGGCTGAGCCATGTGGCCCAGCGGCAGAATAAGATGTGCTGCTTTTCCCTCTGTGCCTTTGGGTTCAGAGATGGTAAGATATTGTCCCCCTGCAAAACAAAAAGCAATTCCTTCATTACCATTTTCCTTCTTAAAATTTCAGGACCAAATGCTTAAGCGCTGTGAAAGAAACAAAACAGGGCTCCACAAGGTCCAGCAAGTCTTCAGTGAGGTGTATTATAGCTGGAACATGCACTGGAACTGCCACATCTCCCTCCCACAAGGTAAGATTTACAGTCCTGGTCCCTTGCTTACATTGGGTACCAGGTTAGATCTTTCCTATAACTTTTTTTACAAAGCAAATATTGTATCTTTTGAAAATGAAGCTCATATATTTGTTCATTTAACACATCCCTTGGGTGACTACGTTGGTTTTAAATTCCCATTGATATTAAAGCTACTGTGTTGCTTTACACATACTGTAAGCTGCAGGGTTTTGCCATTGCATGAAGGCCTGCATAAATATACTACAATAGAACTGACCCCCAGATCCGTTCCTTTTTTTTTCTTGAGAACTGTCTTAACACATGAAGTCTCACAGGGTTTCCATTAGCACACGTGAACAGCTTTTTTATTTAACGATAATTTAAATTCCTCATCTGGACAAGACATAGAAAGCTGGACAGAGCTACGATTTCCACAAGGCTGACAGCCTGATACGTTTGCTGAAGTCTTTTCCAACAACACTGAGTTGCTACTGAACATAAGCACTTAATTAAAAATTACTACGTGATCATGAGAAAGTGCAAGTGGCTTCACAAAAATACTGCCAAGTGCACGGAAAAGTAGAGGATATCATAGGGAAGTAAGGATGGAGGGATGAGAGGAAGAGAAAAGGAAGCTAAGGAGTGGAGGAGAAGGGAGGAAGAGAAAAGGGGGAAGAGAGAAAACAGAGTAGGAAGAGTGAAAAGAGAAAGAAGAGGGAAGTGAGAAAAAAAGAAAGGAGAATAAGAAAAGAGGGGGAAAAGAGAGAAGGGAGAGAAAAAAGAGGAGAAGAAAGAAGAATAAGAAGATAGCAAGAAGGGAGAAAGAAGAGCATAAAGAAAAGAGAAAAGATGAGAGTAAAGAAGAAAGAGAGAAAGATTCTCTTGCTCTGAACCTCAGAATCACTATTTATATAAGAGCAGATTTACCTTAAGAGCTTTTGAGAAAGTGCCATTCAGGCTCCCCAAGTGAAACCTATGATGTAGAAATGTTCATTTTCTTTTTTTTTATTATTATTTTTAAATACTGCAGACATGCAATTTTGCTTCACTACAGAATGGAATACTATTTTAAATTTCGGCCATATTTCTACTCAGCCTCTACTCAAAATAGTCATTTTCTTAAAAGGTTCCTTCTTAAAGCCACAATTATTTCCCCCTAAAGTTGTGAGATCCCACAACAAGGTACCAGAGCTTTTGAAGCAAAGGAGAACAAGCCTCCTCTCCAGTTCTCTACTTCTACATCCATTTTAAAATTCCTTTTTTTTTTTTTTTCAATGAGAGTTAACTAAGCAAAGTATTTTTTTGTTGTCTAAGGTCTCAGGTCTGCATTTGGGCATAAAGTGGGTTACATTTGTCCAAGTATTAAAGTGTCCAAGTGTTAAAGCTTGCTTTTTTTTTTGTAGTAATGCGTTGTTTTTGTATCAAAGTCACCAACTGCTAAAATGAGAGACTTGAAATAATGCACTAGTTTGTTGTACATACAGTTACATCACTGATTTGACTCATTACCTGCATCTGTTTCAGATAGTTACAGTGACTGAATCCAATCAATAGGAAACAGATTTAGGTAGGCATAACGCCAGCCTATCTCTAGGCATGTCCCTACAGTTGAAGGTCCCCTCAAAGCAGCATTTTCTGCATGCAAGATAAGCTTGTACAGCTTCAGCATGGCACCTTTCAAAATGCCAATAAATATCAAACTTTGAAAGGTGAAAGCAAACACTCAGGCACAAGCTGTGAAAATAAATCTCTGAAACGAGGTATTCTAGCCAGGAGGGAGCAGGGGGGGTGACTTCAGGGGACTGGTTTTAACAGGTTGTGTCAACAGCAGCAGAGCATACACAGGAAACAGAAAGCTGAGACTGTCCCTGACTGGAACTCAACACAAGAGGAAAAAAAGTTATAAAAAGGAAAAAAAAAGAGCTAGCTCAGAATCACAGTACTGGAACTGAATGTGTATTAACAACAATTTTTAAAGTATAGATAATTAACAGCCTGAAAAGGGTGCACATGCTGCGGTAGCAAATGGAAGCACAGGCATCTCTGACAAGGTGGTACATAAGGAAGACAGCTCTCAGTGCCCTCATCTTCCCTCTGCAATTTACCACCTAGAGCATTTTACCGCCTGAGAGCACTTTCCTTCCTCAGCCTCCATCCGCTCACATAATGCCAACATTGTGTACATCAAAGGCTGCTCTTCCTCTTCTGGGTATGAGGTAATCCTGTGGTTACAGGCAGCCAGAGCTGTGTGTCTAATCCCCAGGGCTGTGGCTGTCAGCCTCCTCCTGTCCTGCACAAGCCTACTGCGCTGCCCCAGGGTCATTTTTTCTTACCCCAGCCTTCCCTGCTCTCAGAAATCTCTGTGCACTGGCAGCCTGTCTTTCCTTCCTTCCAGCTACTTCATGGTTTTCCTATACACAGCTCTCCGTAACTTCGCACTGAATTTCATAAAGTGAAACAGGTCGCATTAAAACTGGAGCATTGTAAGTAACAGCAGAACAGACTACTTGCAGCACCTTCTAATTTTACTGGTAACATGGAAATCATTAAGTTTGCATCATTGGTTGAAAAATAAGCTAATCACAGAATCATAGAATGGCCTGGGTTGAAAAGAACCACAATGGTCATCTAGTTTCAACTCCTCTGCTATGTGCAGGATCACCAACCACCAGAATGCCTCCAGTGATGGGGCATCCACAACTTCCTCCTGCCAGGAACAGGCAGCCTGTTCCAGTGTATCACCACCCTCTGGGTGATCTGTTACTGTGTACAATCATTTCCTAAACACACTCATTCCTCTTTTGGAGCCATTTTTCTTGTAAAGACATCAGCTAAGATAAAAACACGAATGACCTTTCATGTTGGAATCCCTAGTTTTGATTTTATACACAGAAGAGGTGTGGGCCTGAAATAAATACGTACCACAACTAATGTGGTACAGAATCTGTGTAAATCTGTCATAACTCAAGAACTGTCATCAACCTCAAGACCAGATACTTCTTCAACTACAAGATAAGATCGTATGCATGTGCCTTACCTGACGCGTCTCTAACTGGCTCCCAGTGTAAACCATCATCCTTGTCCTTGATCCATCCACACAGGCCACTGTCAAAATTACAGCTGTGTACCAGCGTGCCTAGGCAGAAGAGCCAAAAAGCAAAAAAGAATGATTGAAGCCTTTTACTTGGGGAACTAAAGCCCTGGTGGCTGACCCAGGCACAGAAATACAAAAGTGAAGGAGCACTAGAAAAAGGACGTACAAAAATACTAAAATGAAAAGGGATACAATTGTTATTACTAACAATTTAGTGTTTTTTTAGTGCTTTTTTTCTGCTCAGTTCCTTTTCCTAACAGATTATGAAGGGCCATTTAGGTCGTTGTTTTCTTTTTACAAAGCACAGCCTAACAGGAGGCATAAGATCCAGGAGTCCTGTGAATTGTGTACAAGCACAAGAGATCTCAAGTAATCTTAAACTGTGGGCCCCAAACAGGAGATTGATCGTTACCTGGGTCATCATTTGCTTCGAATTCATCAGCAGTAATCCCTCTTTCAATTTCAAGTATTTCAAACAGGTTATTGCTCACTCCTGGCTGGCGTGGAACTGTGAGAAAAGTAGGTTTTCAGAAATGAACGAGATAAAGATAGTGACCCACTGCCTTATCTATAATAAAAAACAGAGAGCAGCTCTGGGCATTGTGCTTCTCTTGGAAAATTCAATATATTTAATTACAGTTGACACAAAGATTCATAAACTTTATGCCTAGGTGATTTATGTTGTAACATTTATCTGAGCTCTGTAAAAGGTGACTGCAAAGCTGCTAAGGGCTCTTCTAACGAAAGCTGCTTTTTCAACCAAGAAAAAAAAGAAATCTCTAACTTTGAAGCACAATTCCTCTCCGAATGTACTTCTTAAGATAGCAGTTTCTCAGCAACGTACAGACACATTAAAGCCCTTTCTCAATTTCCAATCCACTCACCTTGCGCAGATGCTTCAAAGGACAACTTCAGCACAAGGCACTGGCATTTGAATGAGGCTCCATGTGAAAGAAGGTGCTATCCTGTCTGTCCTCCTTAACCCAAAAATCAAATCAAAGATTCTTTTGCACGAGGACAACACATAGATTACACTTTGTAAGAACTCCAAATCCAGAAGACAGAGCAACCTTAAAACAGTACAGTAGCTTTGTGCCTCTTACATTTGGGACAAAATAATCAATCAAGTGCAAATTATTTTAAAGCAACATGCTCTACAAGATCTGTAACACATAAATAAACTCAAAGGCTGTATGAAACTTGTTAATTTCTACACTAATTCTTACAACTTTTTTTTTTTTCCATTATCAGAATCATCTGTAGATTTTGGAAGACATCAATTTGCAGTCCATGATACCAGTGCATGATCAGCCTTAAGGACTTCAGGTCAGCCTGGGGAGCAAAGGCCTGTTCTTTTTTAAGATACTGTTTGCAATTATATTTTTGCTATTTTGTTTAATGGGTTTCTTTAGCTCCTGTGAGATTTAATACAGTAGAAGTCTTATGAATCTGAACAACCTACACCACTTAGTCCAGTAAACATGCTGCAGTATATCTATGCACAAATAATACAGTCACATAACAGAAAACAGTTCAGCTCAGGCAGCAGAAAGCTGCAGGAACAAACTGCAGGAAATATTAGGAATTTGTTTTACTATTATCACTATTTCAGTTTGCTTAGTACAACACCATTTCTCATATACTTAGAATTCCATAAATCTCTTTTATATTTTATGTTCATTTTCTAAAAATCCATTCTGTCTGTGCACACATACAAGCATTCTCCAAATTAAAGCTGACATTACTTGCCAATAATTAAAGGTTTGAAAAAATAAAAGTTAAAAACAAAAATCTTCAAACCTTTCCCCTTAAGTCCTCTCCCAGTGCTTTTATGGGCTCCTAGAGAAGCACACTGGGCTTTCAAACAGCCCGTTCAGTGCTCACACCTAATGAGAGGAATGTGCACTCGATCCAAGAGCAGAGTTACCACAAGCGATGCGGGACTCTCCGTGTGCTCCATGTGTTCCCTGTGTTGCGCCACGACAACGTGTATGTGGAGTGGTGATCGTGGGAGCAAGTATTTGGCACAGCTACTTTCTGCAAGCTTTCCAGGCCCTTTCTGTGTACTTTATATAGCATGTCAAGTGTGTTTTTCACTTAACTTGAACAGTTTGATAAAGCTCGTTAAATATAAACCTGGCTTCTTGGAGAATTTTGTAAGCTCTGAGTGAGCCAATACATCAACACTGCCATATCCTCCACGTGAATTAGCTGGAGCACTTCTTGGATGCATGGGCAGGGAGGGAACATTTAGCAACTGCTAAGGACTGGTTTCTTTTCAGCTCTGTAATCCCTGGGGAAGCAAATAGGACCATTTTCATTTACTTGTTAATTACTAAGCTTGGGAGTGTGAGAGATGGTTGTACAAATCACACCGTTTTAATTACAGCCCTATCGTTGCTTTGGTGGTACAAAACCAAAATACGGAGTGCAGCTTCCCGTTACAATAACTGTTACTACTGTTACTACCCAGTTTTGCCTTACAAGGAGCACTGCACTCCTATACATTTCCATTCCACACAATGATCATGACCAAACTTCCCACTCATGGTCAAAACAAAACTCATAAAAAGCTTTTCAGCCTGAATAGTTGCTATGATTAAAAGTTGTTAAATTCCACTTGCAAAAATCCCCCGAAGTGATGAGATGTCACACAGAACTGGCAGAAAGCAGCTAAAGGAAAGGGTAGCCCAAAGGTCAGCCAGACTCCACAGTCATTTAGAGAGGAGTACATCCTCCTTTCCCCCAGGGAAGACTTTGATTTATCCCAGGCTAAAAAGATATCCCTGGTGTCCTGGCTGCACAGCATAAATCTGCAGATCCCAATTCTGCGGTAAGAATTACTTCAGGAACTGTGTTTGTGGACTGTTCCACCCTCCTCAGCAATGGTGCAGATGAGCAACCACTCCAAAGTCTACTCTTGCATTTCTCAGGTGATTGTAAAGCTCATGCTTTTGACCTAAATCAAACATCTTATTATATGTACTTCCAGAAGATTTTTTTTTTAAAGCAATGTGCTTTTCTGAAGAGAAAAGAGAAGCACTGGAAAGTAGCAATTCAGTCTGAGGGAAACACAGCTAGAACAACTTGTTTCAAAAGCTCACAAACAGGCCCTGTGGTTAAACTATCAGCTCCTCAGTCTTAGGGTTTAGCTCCAAAGTACAAACAGGAACAAAGTGCCCATCTCAAATGCTTAAATATTAAGACAGATACATTTTAATAGTTGTGAGAACAGTGAAGGTAAGTTAAATGCTACTGTAAAATGCTATTTCCATGATATCACGGAATAACCAAACCCAAGTCTTTACTTTTAGCACTTCCCTTATTTCTACAGTTTCAAGGATCACATAACTGCATTTACTACACCAAGGACTTTTCAGTCATTGGAAGGGGCAGCAGAAAAAATCCCATCTTAAAATCTTGTTAATAGCTATTACGAGAAGTGACTCCAAGTTCAAGTCTTTTCAGCAACACTGAGGACTAAGAAAGAAACTTGCTCAACTGTCTTTTAATGCTGATACCCAGTGCGTTAAGTTTTGTCTTTAAGCTTATGTTTTTAAGACCTGTTTTAAGATCCCAATGGTAACAGAAATTCCTACTCTTAATGAGAAGTATATTCTACCTGTCAGACTTCATCCATCTTAGTAAACAGGAGAGGTTCCTTCACCACAGTTTGCAGTGAAACAGTTAAACATTAAAGCCATCGCTGCATTCCTCCCTCATTTCCATTCCCCCCATACCCATATCAGGAGAAGATTATCCTTGGTGCCAGATTCCACTGTCTGCATCTGACTGAGTGGTTCAAAGGCCAAGTGTAGGAATTCCATTTTCAAAAACACTCTTTTTTTTTTTTGTTCTGTGGAAAAGTAGATCCCCAAAGCCATTACAGGCATGTTTAGAAAAGGGGGAAAGCGTCAAGGGAAATGCAACAACCCGATACCTGTCAAAAACTGCAAAGGTATTTAAAGAACATTAACAGCAGCACGCTTTGTGCTCTCTGTGGCTGCTAACAGATCAACTTCGCTGGGCCCCAGCTGACTTCAGAGCTCATCAGTTCTGAAGTGAAAGCTTAGCTGAGGTCTCTCAGCATGAGATGGCAGGACAAGTAGCAACAAAGGGAGAAAAGTGTGAACGTGTCACCGGGAGCAACCTCAGAAAAACATTAAACAACAAAAAATTTAAAATTGAGAAATGCTTGCAGAAAGCAAGTGTGCTTGTGTCATCTCATTCCCCCCCTCGCTCTAGAATGCCACTATGTTTGCAGAAATTGGCCTAGAGCATGGGGCCTCTATCAGTGTACAGCACACTGCCAACCCCTTTGGCCATGGACTGTCCAATGGAAGTGCTCAGATGGCTGAGCAAAGCAGCAGGTACTGACACACTGCTGTGTCAGACACCTTCTCCAAGAACAGAACTGTTTTCCACCACACTGTAGGTTTCAAATCCTAAACAAATGCTTTTTTGTACTCACTAATTAAATCCCTTTGGACACAAGTCAGGTGGGAGGGAATACCTCCTGCAAAGCAGCCAAAGGTGGGGAGAATAACGGTGCTAACTCCTATCCTCTAGAGCAAACTTAGAGTATTTCAAGTATACCAATCACACACACACGTATATCGGGCAGCTCTGTAGCAGGACATAGAGGAAAAGATAACGTGGGATTAAAGACATACTTATTGATTTGATCTGAGGAGCTATCCATCCCCATCCTGCCAAATGAAGCCAGTAACAACTGCTCTGCTTGACACCTCTTGGAATCCTACATTACTGCGCCCCGATGCCTTTGAAGCTACGCACAACCCTCAAAGGGTGGCAGCTAACCTGAACAAAAAGTGAACACTTCATAGATGAACTTTTCCTATACATATAGGTTGGCTGTACAACAGTGTATCCCAGACACGCAAGCTGAAAGCACGAGCTTCTAAATCTAACCTCTAGAGGGAATACTGCTGCATTCTAGAACGCACTGCTATAGTCTAAAATAATTTCCACAGAACACTGTATTTTTAATTATGTTTCCCATTATATTAAGTGTTGGGAGTCCTTAGTGTATTTCTTTTAAAATTCTTACATAAAAACAGTTAAAACATTCAGTTTTAACTGAATGTATTATATGGATTGTTTAAAATTAACCTGGAAAACATCAAAAGAAAACTCTGAGCAGTACCAGAATATATATTTCCAAATTCCAAGTCATGCTTTTTTTTCCTATCTTAAATAATGTTCAGACAAAATGTGAACAGGGAAAACAAACCATTTTTAATAAGGACAAAAATATTTCATTCTTTAATGATCTAAGAGAACACATCCCCAGAAGTTCCTACATAGATGCCAAAGCAAAAACTCCCACATTGCTTGTACACCTGCTGCAGGACAGCACACTTCCTCCTCCTCCATTGTTCAGCAGCTTTATTGTACGTCACGCTGAAGGAAAAAGGCTGCTCCAACACACCCTCCCCATCTCTAAGATCCGTAGCAGAACTAAAGATAAAACTGGGTGTTGAATGCTTCCTGGCAGATGTGTGCAGCTCTACACGTGCCAGTAATGCCATCTCAGGCATGTGCTACAGCTGGCACAGAAACAGTGCTGCATCTTTCAGAGCAGCTCTTAAAAAGGCTCCTCCTTGTGCTAGAAGACTCTTTAGCCTTCTCAGCTTTTACATATGTTTTCATAGATGCACTCCATACCACTAACCTCCATGCTATTTTTATGTAATTCTACAGTTGCTTAGTCATAAACATCGAAGACTGTTTGGATTCATGGAATATGAGCAGCAAAACAGACCCTGCAGGAAACCAGACATGATCCTATTTCTTACTGTTCTCAAAGCTAGGGAAATACACTGTCTAAAAAAGTCAGATTTGAGAGCCATCCTGAGTTGTATGAGTTACACTGTATTTCAATATTTCTTTTTTCCAACAAAATGGCTTTCCTTTCTTCCTCCAAAATTTTCATCTGAAAATGTAACTAATTGGAATTTTTGGTTGAATTAATCCAGAATTTCTTCCACGCATTTTTGTTAGGTCATAAAATCAGTTATTTACACAGCTCTAGCACATGACTGTTTTCACTTTCATGCCTTCATTCTCATTGATAAAACGTTCCAAAACACCAAAACAGTACACTGGTTTCTACAATGACGATTAATGAAAGGGTAAGTAAATCTACTTACTGAACACATCCCCTCGGGGCTTCTGAGGATCTATCTGTATCCTGTTATCATCTGTAGCTCCTTGGGAAGATGTAGTTTCAACAGGAACAAGCAAAGGATGTGTGGTGGTTATCAGAGGAGTTCTTTGTGGTGGCAGCGTAGGTCTTAACATTGTAGGTAGAGGTGGCGTTGGAGGTGCAGGCTTTGCCACTGGTTTTGTTACTGGCCTTGTTGTCACAGGTATGTACCTAGTGGTCAGCTTTGGTGTGGGTCGAGTTGTTGGCCTTGATGTGGTTCGAGTTGTTGGCCCAGGTGTGGGTCGAGCTGTTGGTCTGGTCACCGGCCTTTCTGTAACAAAAGCAAGTACACATGGTGGTCTGAGGGGCTGTTCTGTCATCCTGCATCAGGAATCCTATTGGTTATACCAGTGCCTCCTGTAGGAAGCACAGTGTGCCCTTGAATATGTGATATGAACCAGAAGGTTCAGCCAGTATCTTAGGAGTAACTGCAAAGAGAATAAAGATGGGAGCAAAATGGACTCCTCGTTCCAGAAACTTCAGAATATAATTCATTGCCATGAAGAGTCTGTTGAATTAATGCCTCTTCTGAATGTTTCCACTAACTAGTCACACACCTTAGCATCAACACTACTGAATTATCAGTACTTCTCATTACAGTATATCAGAGATGATTTAGCATGACCAAAGGCAGGCACACAGTGCCTACATCTTCCCAAGCATCAACTCTCTTTCAGTCAACAAAACTCACCCCGATGAGCTGTTAGTAAAATAGCATGGACATGAAGGTATATCTTAAGCTGTAAAACTTCACACATTTTTACTCAGAGGAAGTTTAGTAATACTCCAGTGTTACAACCATTTCAGTCAAGGCAGGTCATTTCAGGGCAGATACCTTTGGTTTAAGAAAGTACTTTTCAAGTCTTTCCACTTCTTTTAAACACTCCTCTTCATCTACGACTGTTTATCACTTTATAGACAATTAACTGAAGCCAACTAGCTGCCATTTAAATCTTTTCTTTGCTGAGCACCAGGAAAATGAGTGAATGGTGGTTTGTTTTTTGTTTAATCCTCCACAAAAAAGAGAAGATGAATTGAGCCCCACCTATAATACAGTGACACTGCCTACAATACCACCTTCCCCAGTATTTCATAAATAAAGGGTAACAAATTTTAGATTTATATCCTAAGGAGAGTTTCTATAGACACGAAATCCAAGAACATCTGTTTTGTTATTTGTATTTTACTGTTTGTTAATAAACCTTTTCATCCCACTAGAGATCTTAAAAGCCCCAGTAAGAATTCTACTCATTTATTTTGTGGACACACAAGTGTTTGAAGTATAACACAGAGCTGAAATTAAGATACTGCTTGTTAAACAATGAACTGTTTGAAGATAGCAGGTTAAAAGGTTTTCCATCTGCTTACTACTATTCTTTTGAATAGCCTGCTGTTTTTACCCTGTGGCGAATTAAAATATCAAATGTATCATAGGACTACGTCCCAGTAACATGACAAGTGTGTCTACATATAACATAAGCTATATAAGCATATATAACATATTTATATAAGCATTTGTGCTGTGAAAGATCACCATAGTGAGAGCATAGCCACAATGACTAAAGCCACAGTTAACAAGTTTGCAGCGGTACTGCTTGTTAGAAAGACGGGTGAGTCACCAACAACCAGAACCCACATATGAACACAGGGTGCTCAAAATGATCGTGCAGATAGAGCTGTGCAGTCCTGAGGGACATCGCATGTTAAGGAGCTAGAATGGCCTATTCTGCACCAAGAGGGATGACTGCTTCTCCTAACACAAATATGAATCCTCTGAGGAAATTCTTCCAGAGAAATCCTCTCAGTTCTGCTAAGATCTGGGGAGTGGACATGGCAAACTGTTGAGTGGGGCATGTTGCAGAGCATACGTAATAGCAGCATATGAGTAATATGTACCGTCTGACCAGACTTATCCCACTTACTCACTTGTCCTCATTGTGAAGCAACTTCTAGAATGAAGCTCTGAATAGGGTGAGATGAGTATCTTTCTAATTATGAAAGTGTCTGAGAGAGAGGTATTTTTATCAAAGCATGCTAAGACTCAAAACTCTGACCTTCATTAATTTTTAAAAATAGCTGAGATAAATGAAGCTTGATAGCATTATACCTGAAAAGGTACAACATAGGATTCATGGACACACGAATTTACTTTCCGAACTTCTTTTGGAAAAGGAGCTTTACATACGTATGCAGCTTGTTCCATTGTCTCTGTAGCCTTCTTTACATTTGCATTTGTAGGATCCTGGTGTATTGTAACATTGTGAATAACTACCACAAAGGTGCTGGCCAAGGGAACATTCATCTATATCTGCAACAGAAAGTTACATCAAAAATCAGAAGAAACCTTTCTTCCTGTTTATCTTTGCAAAAACATGAACAGTAGCACAATCATGAAAAAATGCAAATTTCAAGAAATTCAAAAGAACTGAAATGGAAAAAGTTGGAAGTTAATGTGGTGACTTCAGGAATATCCACATTTTAAACACCCAGGTATTAAAATGACTTTTTTTCATAAAACACTTCGTCTTTATTGTACCTATTGTGTCTAGATAGAAACTACATACATGACCTTTATATGTTTTAGGCCTCTGCACAAAGACTTCTCTCTAAAACTATGCTTAAACATAGAGCAATGCCTCGTTGTTTCTACACAATTGTTTTTGTTTGTTTGTTTTTCAGTAAAAAGGATCATACATTGGCTGAGGCAATGGGAAACTAAGGCAGTGGGATCAGAAACATCTCTGTTGAAGGGCATACACCAGCTGCATTCCAGTCTTGTGTGGAGACAAAGACAGGTAGGTTATTTACCAACCCTGTCTCCAGAATAAGCAGGTTCTGCAGCCTGGTTTGGAAGGAGCAGGGGTGTGCCCCAGGCACTGTTCTTTTCTTGGATCTTGGGGCACACAGTGGATCACAACTGCACGACAGCTCAGACACAGCTGAAGCTGACATGCTGCTCCAAACCTACAACTGTCTCTGCCCAGTGAAACCTGTGGGGATGAGTTCAGGCAAGAATTCCTGCAGCACCAGCACTGCTCTCCCGCTACCTTTCACAGGAGAACCAGTTGCAATAGGAGTAAAACATATGCTTCCAGTTTCACATTCAGTCTAGTTAGTTCTATTACCCACCCTTTCCTAAAATACAAATGCAGAGCAACCTACAATAACCTTCTTCAACATTCCAGCCATAAGCAAATATTCCTCTTTAAACCATTAATTCAAGTTTATAAAATACACCTTGGTTACACGCAGATAAGAAATATGGTGGTATTACCATGGCATTGGTATTTGCCTCCAATGTACATCAAGTCAAAGCCTTTATGACACCTGCACATGTAGCTTCCAAAAGTATTGACGCAGTGCCTAAATCGCGGGCAGATAACTCTCCCAGTGGCACATTCATCAATATCTGTGGAAACAGAGGAACTGCATTACTTTTAGTAACAGGTAAAATGCAAGCTATACCACCCACATGAAACTGTTTCACATTGCAAAAACTGAAGAAGAATAGCTAAAGTACTTCTGAAAATGTTATTTTGAATGCAAGGTGGTCTGCCAGCAGTAACACCTGAGCAGTTCTAGCTGTGTCACCTCGGTTTAGCTCTTAACCACATGCCCAGATTCTTACGGTTCCCATGCCAGAAGCCTTCCCAACTCCCTGTGAGTGACAAGAGAATGCCTTCTTCAAGGCCTGAAAATATTCATCCTTACACTGTAATGGTGTTTGGCTGAAGAAAAGCTATGTCACGCACTTGTATGACTTTTCTCCCATTAAGCCCTGCATGGTTATTAAGATAGCACTTGGATATCGGTGAGAAATATTAATAAAAAATACCCCAGTAATTGTTTTTCCAAATATGCCTGAAACATTGTTCCTGTAGCACAGGCCATATGTACCTACTACATCATCATGTGATAGAAGGTCACTTGCTTTTATAAAGATCTCAAGCATCTGTAATCCACGGTCTGCTCAGTGAGCTTATCAGAAACTCTCATCTGTTCAGGACTTGCTCTCAACAAGGAGTTCAAGCTGAGGCCAAGGGTGCAATGTTTCTGGGTCAATCACTACAGGCCAAACACTTTGTCTGCCGCTTTGCAAGTTCTTACCCTGCACCGTAGCTGACCCCTCTTTCATGGAGATGTGTGTAAGGTGACCTTCAGATATCAAAGGTGCTGAGACGCATGGCTTCTATTTGCTCTGCCAGCAGCACCTAACGTAGTGTCTCATCTAGGTAAGGACAGAGCTCTGAGCTGTGGGATGTTCATCCAGCATGACACTTCTCAGCTCCCTGAAGCTGCTGCTTCCTGCTAAGTACATCAGGCAGATGCCAACAGAGCCTGCTCTCACAGCGTGCAGGGCTCTCAGCAGGAAAGCAGGCTGATACTCAAAAGCTGCTCGCACTACCACTCATTCTCTAGCCCTTGAAAACTGAGCTGAAGTCTTCTTAGTATTTGAATCTACCTCAGTTCTTCTCTGAGGTAGGGACCTGCCACGCACGGCTGCGTCTTAAGCACACTGCTTCTGACGTTTGCTAGTTATCTGCAGGGCACAGTTCAGGCCTTTCCTCTGCACCTCTATCAGGCTCTTAATCTATGGGAAAGCAAGATTTTGCTCTCTGTGCAATTTTTTTTCTGAAAAAGGAACATTTCAGCTGCAAGCGTCAGGGCTGCAAAACAAAGTTGAGTGATTGATGCCCTCGTGAGAGAGGCCTGAATTTCCTTCTGTACAAATTCACGTATTTGCAAATTCGTGTAAGGAAATTAGCATGCTGGATGTTGTCACACTGTTAAATTTTCAAGGCAATAATACATCCTAAAGGTACAGGACTGAACTGCTAATCAATACTTTGTTGAAAACTGACATGTCTACTGCTCGCATGTAACATGGGAAGTGGAGTGGATGCTCTTTACTGGTAGGAGTAACACTGATCATTAGGCAGAAGACGGAAGGAAAGTGCTGGCCTCCTACAGCACTTGCACAGCACAGAGACGAGGGCTTCCTGCAAACCCACAGACCTGTACCACTTTGCCCCTGGCCCAAACATTGTAAGGAGGTTCCCCTTTGCCTGCTGCAGCAGGCTGTAGCTCACGCCTGCTGCCCATGAAAACCAGGCACAGAGGGGTGATCTGCATTCTGATCTCGGAATCAATGGTCTGCAATGGAGGCACACTCCCAAACCCAAGCCAGCGGCTGCTCTTAAGGCAAATACTACAAGCAGCACCCAATGACTGTCAGAGCCAGCGTTCAACAGGGAAGCAGGATTACAAACAGGATTGCTTCTGTCCTGCTGTAAGGCCGCATTACCAACCCAAGTACTAACTGAATATGATGCTGATTTTAAAATAATTTGGTTTTTGAGTTTACAAGGATGTATTTTTAAGTTTCCATCCACAAGCAAAACATCTAATGAGACTTTCTTTTGCAATGAAAATAATTATGGTTTTCAGTCCTCAAATAGCTACACATCTTTTAAAGCTAAAATGTATACCAAACCTACTCCAAAGAGCAGGGAACACAGATTTATTGAGTTGAGAGTCATTAATTAGTCAATCCCTATTTTCAGTGAATACTCTGCTGAATTCTTTTTTACTTCTTTGTTATCTATTTGAAATGAGTTGCTTTCCTACCTGAATTGTTTGGTTGCTCTACACTGGTTGGCTGGAAGGAACATTTTAACAAGAGAATAATCTCTGTAGGTTAAACTAAGAACAGAATAACGTCTAGAGGAATTTAAACCTGTGCTAAAAATAAGCATTAAATTCCCAGCTGTCTTTCAAACTCTGTTCAAACTAGGATTTCGTGAGCTGCAGTCAGTGCACACTTCAATTTTCTTACTACCATCTACAATGCTATTTTTCTACTGCATCTACACTGCAGCAGTGTCTGCACACTCCCTGGAGCACACAAACTCACCAACAGCAAATGGCTTGAGCACATGTCAGGAAAAGACAAAGCTCTAGCCACAAATAACTGTCATTCTTGGAGGCATTTACTGTTTAGCACAACTTAAGCTTGTCAGAGAAATTATTTAGAAAGAATACGTCCCAATCATTTTGTACCGAAAAAGGGAGATTGAGCGTTTTTTGCCCCATGAAGGAAAGCCATCTCTTGCTAAGACTTTAGCAGTACTTTAAAATTACACAGGAACATTAGAGAGTAGTAAGGGCCAGGGGCTTGGATGCCAATGAAACATGCAAGACTGGAGGAAAGCACTGGGGATCTCTGATGTAGAACACTTGAGAATAGCTGAGCAGTACATCTCCATCCTCATTAGTCACCTCTTGAAACTACATGTACACTGCATTCTAAATACACCTGATGAACTTTTAAAATGCATTCAGTGTAAGGATGAAAATTCTATGAGGAAAAAATATATATTAAATATTAAATCTGCAACTGATCACTCACCTATGCAGGTTCTACCATCAGGCCCCAGCTGCAGGCCTGGAGAAGGACAGCGGCAGCGCACTTCCCCTTTGAGCACATCACAGCCATACTGACAGTTTGCCATTGAGCAAGAAAGGGCACCTAGGGACAAATAATGGAACACGTTTAGACAATGACACTGACCAGTAACAGAAAATCACTGTGACCTCCGTGGAACTGAGACATGCTATAGTTACAATACCTGTAGAATTCCACAGGTAGTCATTCAGGCTTTAAAGAGCAAATGCATGTGGTTATAAAAAACAACAACAAAAACCAAAAATGACAACAATAGGAAAAAAAAAAAGCCCTACAACTGTAGCGAGTAATGGAATGTAGTCCTCATGAAGAAAATAAATTCCAGTATGTACTATATATAACATGTGCTGGACATTATCCACATTTTAAAATAGGAGTATCTTTAATTTGAGGTCATTTCTTTTCCCTTCTCTCTCCACACGCTCAGAATATCCACTTTTATGGGAGCAAGTAGGAACCTGATCTCCAGAGAGATGACAGTACAATTTTATACCAGTCAGACAACCAACATCTGCAGCTTTAATGATTTTACATTTATAAGGACAAAATACAACAGAGCTGCAGGTGTCTTGCTGCAATGAAAATGGCAAGCACTTCTCCCTGAAGGCCAATTAACAGTGATTTACAGCACTGAAGAATGCTTCTGGGAAAGCTTATAATAAAACTAATAAAATTAAACTATTTGCTTCTGGTTTGTTCAGGCTAATTTCATTAGGGAAAAAAAAAAAAAAAAGCAGCTCAGCTCAATTTGTACAAGTGCCTACTTTCTAGCAAGATAAATCTTCTAGCATGGGACACAACTTAATTTCATACAAGTTTCCTGGGGAAACCCAAGCAGGAGCTTTGATGAAAAAGAAAGCACCAAGCCTTGCCGTACTGGAGCAGGTTCCATCTGGCAGAAGCATGTAGCCGTTCAGACAGTAGCACTTGTAGCTGCCGTAGGTGTTCATGCAACGGTGTTTGCACGGCCGGGGCTTCAGTCCACACTCGTTTAGATCTGAAACAAAGAGTACAAGGGAAGGGGATGGGGGAAAAAAAAACATAGCAATTATGTGTGAAAAGCTGATTAAAACAAGTTCCTTGAGAAAGAAGGAAAAATATGGCAATTAGCTCTACACGTGCAGTCCAGCAAACGTCCAGAACAAAGTCTACAATGTACTGTTCTGTCCTCCTGCCATGTGGAGTATGTACTTCTGTTTCTAAGGTACCTCTTCATAAAAATGAGTAAAAAACAAAGAACTATCATTAAGTTAAGCACTGGCAAATTTCATTAGCAAATGTAGAAGTGCAGACTGCCCAAATCAGAACTGTAGAGAAGAGAAGAAGCACACATCACTGCTGCAGTCACTGCTGGAGTGCGTCTGAAAGCAATTTGGTGATTTGCTGTCATGCTTCAAAGTCAGTTGCAGCAGAAAGCAGAAAAGCTGATGAGAATCTCCTTAAAACAATCCCTTGGAAAAAAAGTGTTTCTTATCATCCAAGAAATGCTGAAAAAAAGTACATGTGACACCAGTGATATTTTTCAAGGACTACTGTTAAAGGTTATTATTTCAGATTTATAATACAGAACTCATGACTTTAACTGAAAATACTAAGCCCACAAGAAAAGATGGAGTCAGGAATTCCTTCTCTTCCAGGACCATATGTTGATGTGATTGGTAGACCAGAATAATTCACTACAGAACTTAGCTATTTGTGCATGGATCACTAAAGATGACAGCACAGGTGAACACAATAAATATACTCACAAATCCAGCCAGCAAGCACTTAACTAACGACTGGTCCTTGTGTCCAGTACTGCACAATGCCACTGGAGTGCTGTTACAATAACAGCAACTTATTTCCAGGAACTTTGCAAACAGCCATCGCCACTTTCCCTTCCATTATGATCAATGTGATGTCGAGCAATCAAGAGAAAAATAAACACATTGTACTCCAAGTCACTGATATGATTCAAAATCAGACTCAAGGATTCTGTTGATGCCTAGAAATGAGCACTGTTAATGCTGCTGCTGTTTCTGAGAGTTCCAACAGTGTTTGTGCGAACGAAAACAAATCTTTGGAGCTACTTTGTTTTCATCTTCACAGAGCCAAGGAAGAGCAGATGTCATGCAGAGAAATGTCTCCCACATCCCACAGCCTTTCTCCACCTGACCTCATCTTCCATGGTCCTGGGAAGAGCAGCAAGTTTCCCCTTCTGTTGGAACAGACTAATAGGGTTACAGTTTCTACTTCCTCCCTTTGGAAGGCTGAACAAGATCTTCCTGAAGTTTACTTCCTCCCTTCGGAAGCCTGAAGAGCAACATGCACTCCTACAGCAGTGAGGAAGACTAGGTGAGCATAAGCATGTCTTCAGCAAGGAAAAGCTGCCAGGAGAGATGAACCTGTGTCTTGGAAACAAGGACGAATGGCCTCCTCTGCAACCTTCCTGCAGAGCATGCATTGCAGAAGCAGCATCCCCTCCCAACGCTCACTCTTCAGGAGTCTGAACACATTTCTGAAGTTGCTAGGAGAGCATACTTCTCCCAGCAGGTACCAATAGCAGAGAATCATAAATTGTACTGCCCTGTTAAAAGAGAAACAGATGTAGAAGAGATGTACATTTCCTACTGCGAAACAGGGATCTTCAGCTAAGAGTTGACAGATATAGGCACAGGTCAAATGGAAGAGCAACAGACGATGATGATGACAGTGGAGGACAATTACTCTTAAATTTTTTATTCTTAAAAAAAAAAAAAAAAAGACAGAAGAATGCTTAATTATTAACTGGCAAATATTTGGGGGAGCAAAGTTCTCTAGGTAGCACAGCAGGCTGCTTTTTTTCCTTCTGTGGAACTTCCTCTGACAGATATTATAGTTGTACTAATGTCTCGCTTACACTTCCAGAACTTCTTACCCTTAACAACAGTCTCTCACAGCTGCTTCCAGAACTACTACACAGATCAAAGTTGAAAGGCTACTAATGACTGTTCTCAGTTTAAAATCTGCTGCCCTCCATAATGCATAGATTGCGCTGTGACCCTTAAATAACTGGAGTCCCACCTGAATAGTACACCACCATTTGGTACAAAATATTCTTAGTACAGAAATGAAAGATCAGGTGTTGACAGACAGAGACACTCTTGAGAATAACCTAATCTTAGAAGGCAGATCAACTGTGTTACACAGGTTTTGTTTTCAAAATTTTGACTAAATTATTTGTTCTCTGCATTCTATTTCTGCCTGTGAGCAAATGTTGTCGCATCAGCTTTTGACCCCTTTGATTCAGGTCTAAAAATACATAGCTGTGAATAAAATGCCTGTGCCTTTAAACAGTCTGATTTTTTTAACCTTGGCTGACATAACAGAAAGCTAAGGTCACAAGGCATCAGAAATAAGCTGCTAGCGCAGCTCCACTTAAATCTAAAGCTCACGTGTCATGGGCTTTCACTTCAGCCTTTGACATCAGCTATTGAAAGATGTTATTAACCTTATGGAGTCAGAAGCAATGCCACAGTTCAGGAAAACAGCACTGGCAGTGCCCCGGCTGCTTAAAAGCAAAGCCACATTCCAAGCAGGTTGCATTGAAGCGCTCTGCCCAGCCCCTTATTTTCCCTGAAGTGCAACTTGTCTTTTACTTCTTTTCAGCAACGCAGGCACGTACTCGGAAACCACACAGCAAGCACGCTCAGCTTCCTAACAGGTATATTGGATAATTACTGGCAGGTCTTGCAGGTTCTTTAGACAGGCCTGTATGAATATGCTGACAGCTCCCTTTATCTACCCCTGTGTTCCCATAATCTGCAACAGCATGCTTCCCACAGAAGAATTCGGATGTACTGCACATAAACAGGGGGAGCACTGCAACATTCCTGCTATTAATATACTGTCTGCTTCAGATGTGTTTCTTGTTCTATAAGTAAGGACTGTTTCTTTCAAGAACAGGTTCAGGCTCCTGTTAGCGGTCAAATAATCAGCTATAGCAACATACCTCTTGAACATATGCTACTTTTAAAAGGTCAAGTTACTTACCCAAAGATATCAACTGCATGCTTCAAACAACATCTATAGAGACATCTCAGTACAAGTGCATCAAAAGAGGCGAAGAGAAAACAGCAGTAGTTTCCTCTTTAAAAGAAGTAAACTAACATGTATTAAATGCATAGGCTAAACTTTCACATTGGAATTTAAAAATGTTAATCGTTTTCATAGCGTTGGCCCTTAGGAATCCCTTTAATTTCTTTGCAGGAATCTCCATTTGTTGTCCCACACCTGAAGTTTTGCTGTTGAACTGCTGATGCTGACATGTTACTACAGTTACTACAATTACACAGTACAAAACCAGCATTCTTACTTTCCAAGTAACAGAACACAGTAGTGCACATAAAAGCAGACTGAAAGCTTTAGGCACTATGGAAAGAAGCTCCAAAACAGAAGCAAAGCTGCTGAGTGCAAGTATTTAATTTTTAAGAAAAGAAATTAAAATGTGAATGAAAGGAAATGACAACAGAGCTACACTGGCAAACCTGGGGGCACTTCTTTGACCACTGCACAGCCTCACACTTCATCATGGATAATTACCAAATTTAGGGCACACTCAGCAGGGTCTGGGCTCCCCCACTCCACCAGCCACTAACCGGGCCGAACCAGCCCGCAAACAGCTGGTGAGTACATAAGCACTACTTCCTAGGAAGGCACAGTGCACTCTGCTATTTTCTCTATAATTAGTTCCTGCAAAAGGCTGCAGAACTCAAATCTTTTCTGCCTTTTTCTGCCTACTGGCCAACTTGAATCAGAAAACACGTCAGGTATCCAATAACAAGTTTACTCAGACTGAGACAACCAGCGACCCAACACAAAGTCAAGGATTTAACTATCACTCATACTATAAAAAAGTAGTTCAAGCTGTCATTCCCAGCAAGCACCAACTTCTGCCTCTATTTGAGCCAATAAACAATTCCCATCGTTCTGAGTTCACAAAGGAGCTTAGAAATAACTTAAGTGCAGATCCTGAAAGACGAGCAGAGGACAGAAACAAAAGCAGGTTACAACACTGGGTGTGATGGAGAGTCAAGACATTTTAGAATAACAGACACGTGGTATCAAGGGAATACAATCAGTTATTTGCTCTGCATGCTAATGACACTGCAAGTTCAGCCTTTGCATCGCAGCCATTGGTCCATTAGCCTCCACCCCCTTTGCAAGAGATTTATTATCATTTCAAGCCGTGCAGGTAGAAGGAGCACGCTGCCTGAAATACAGGGACCATCTCACCCCTTGAAGGTGTATTTCTTGAACGATGCTCCAGGGGGCGGAATAGATGTGCTTCACTGTTCTGACCAGGTGGACTTGAATACAGTTGCTCATCTTCACATGATGAGAAGAAGGCATAATTAAAAAACAAAATGACCAAATCTTTGCAATATGCAAAACAGATGTTTTATATTCTTCACACGAAGACAACCTTTCCCAGTCACACGAAGAAGCCTGCATACGCTTGTAAAAATGGCAAGCTTGCAACTATTCACATTTGTCTATAAAGATAGGTCTTAATGAAGAGTTGGTATCAATTTACCGTTCAACACATCTTGAAAGAAGCTTTAGTTTCGTTCTTACTGCTATAAACTTGAGAGCTGGCACGAGGGATTTTCTTTCAGAATGTTCTTTTCTTTTCTCCCCTTAACTGCTTATGGCTGTTAACCCGATATTAAAAAGCTAGAAGGGAAACACTAAAGTTACTTGCAAGATTTGGGCAATTTCACTGCCATTTGGCTGCTGATGATAGCAGTGTAATATGAGAGAGATAGTATCAGCTATCCTAATTCCTAAGTGACCTGAAGTGAGTGCCTGGTCTAGTATTAAATGGGGAGGTTGGTGGCCCTGCCTGTTGTGGGGGGGGCTGGAGATTCATGATCCTTGAGGTCCCTTCCAACCCAGGCCGTTCTGTGATTGCCACTGGAAAAGGACCAGCCTTCAGGCATCCTCACACAGTTGCAGTGCAACAGTTCTGCTGTGAGATTCCGTTGTTCTCTTGGATTGACCCCTGGTACATGGCTTTATCTTTGAGGACCACAAATAGATGAGATGTAAAGCCTGTTTATCAGCACTCACATTTCATAGCCCAGCACCATTCACATATTCTAGAAAGACTTCCACCTCCACAGGGAAATTCCAACATTTCTTCTGCCTATGCCATTACTTCGTTATTACTAATAATTATTCCAGAACAGAAAAGAAAAAGATGGCCTCTGGAGTGAACAGAATAGTTGCTATTTTAAAGTACAGTAACACAGATCACATTTATCCTGTACATAAGTGGGCTTCATGGGATGCCTACAGTTCTAATCCACCCAGTTGTTACACTGGGGGTGGGGCTGAGCTGTGCTGTAGCCCCCTTCCCAGCCATACATTCAGATATCCTCCCAGCAAAAGCAGACTCTGCATCAAGCACACACCATTTGGGTCTCAACCGAATGTGGAATTAGCACATGGCAGGAATGCATAATCCAACCTCAGGAACAGCCATCTGAGGTAGAACTGATATAGGCTGTAGTGACTTGATCTGACTGATGGATGTCTGCGACACTGTTGTCAGCAGGAATCTCAAAAACCTCATGGACATCTGCCACAGCAACTTTGTCACCAATACCATGCACGAATGTCTGATTAATATAACCTACAGTGAACCAAGATGCTAATTCAGTAAAAGAAGGCTTCATCTTTTCAACTCTTATTTACACAGTGCAGCTTATCGCTAAGCTACCCAGTTCAGGCGTAGAAACAAAAAAAAATGATAAAGTATTTAAGAAATCATTTTTAATTGAAGAAATACTGTTTCTCTATCAAAACCTGAGAATTGTGACCTTATGAAATAACAATCCTGACCACGAGATTCAAATTACTTGATTCAGATTAGGACAGCATGTGGATACACACTTTATGTTAATCTCATTCATTTCACCTGAACAAAAGCAATTGCTTTCCTTGTATCATCCCACTGCAGATGCCATTTTCTCTACAGATGTCAGTCTCAATTTCAGAAAAGCTACAGGAGTAGCAGGCATGGTATATGAGTTTGTTATCCTATGCCTGCAGGCAACATACGCAGCATTTGCAAGGGTCAACAATATTTCTGTGATTTCACAAGCAAATTCTCTTTCTTGGACGTCACTTTCTTACCTTGGTTGCACGTTTTTCCAGTGTATCCGGGATGGCACTTGCACTTGTTTGGCCCAATGCATTCTCCGTGTTTGCATCCTGGTTGGCATATAGCTGCAAATAGAACACCACTCATTATTCTTTGGTTCCAGTCATGACTGACAGTGCATTACTTTAAAACAAAAGGCAATGACCTAACAAAAATAGTAGCATTTATGTTCCTCCTTTAAGCACCTCTGTGTCTCAAATACCACTGTTTGAATAACAAGTGCATTTTCAACAGTAATTGCCACCCCAATACGTGTGGGACTCACTAGCATTCTATTTTGGTACAACAGGAGGTTGTGCTGTTGCTGGCATATTAAGCTCCCTTAGTAGCTCACCAGCTTGCACACACACTGCCTTCACTTGCTCTGTGTATGTATGAACTGTGGTTCACGTCATTAAATTTGGTAAACTGGAAGATGCCCTAGCTTTTCTCATTCTGTGAGAGAGTGCAGATGTAAAATTCTGGTGAGCTTACTGTTTAAGTAAGGCAGACACAAATTACAAAGAAAACAGAGGGTGGCATAACTCAAATACTCTGTAATTAGGATTTACTATTTACCCTGACTTTAATTTTCTAAACTGTCAGTATCATTTGCAATTTGCAAAGTCACTAACTAGACCCAGCTGTAATATTCATTGATCTGACAACAGTCTGTATTATAAAATTGTGTGTACTAAGGATCTATTTGAACAGAAATCTGTCAGAAGGCACTAGCTTGCATTCCAGCCAGGCTGTTCAACAGGGCTGAATTAAACAAAATTAAAACAGAAATGAGATTAGTTGCAGCTGTGAAAGAACTTTGCAAATACATCTCTAATGATCCAAAGCCTTTTCCTTAAGAGTCAAAGCATCCGGAATCAGCAGTTCCCACAACTGCATCCACAGAAACAACAGTTAGCACAGAATGAATTTGGTTCAGTTCAGGGGCTGTATTTGCTCTCTCCTCAGGGCATTTTTTGTTTAAAAATCAGACATATGCATCCTGCGATCCCCAGAGAACAGAAGACTTTGTTTTCTATCTGTAGTACTGCTCTTGGTGGATCTTCCTAACACTGCTGCATCTCTTTTAACTCTGTCTTTGAGAATTTGCTAAAAAGCAACAGAGAGGGGTGGTTTTATTTAATGCAAGATGCGTCTTTCCTATAAACACTGGCCAGAAACAAAGACACGGGACTCAGATTCACCAGCTATCTAATGGAGTTTCTTTTTCTGTGAAAGTAGCTGCAACAGTTCAGTAAACTATAGAAGGTAAGTTTCAAATGCATGCCCTTGGGTAACAGGCAGAACTGTCAGGGGAGCAACTGAGAGATCACAAAATTCTACAGCACTGTAGTTGGAAACAGTTGCTGCTTTTTTAATCATTGCAGTCACAAACAAAGAACTAGGCTCTGTTTTAAGGGCTAATTTAGATGCCGTATCTCTTGTCTTCCTAATATCATAAGCCCTACTCTACCTAGAGGTGATGATGGAAAAAATGAAGAGCATGAAGACCAACCTCATCATTGGGAAAAAAGAGATACGATATATCCATACTAGTAACAGAAATGACTACAAATATGTTTGCAAGAGCTTCCATAAAGTTTCAACTGTCCTTCAAAGAAAATCCATACTGTAAAGCAGGACCCAATCAGATAATACCAACTTCTTAGAAGAACACAAAGCACCATCAGCTAAATAACAGCTTGGAATGAAGTGGTAAAGTTCCCTGAGAGAACCTGCTGCAATTTTAGTTTAGCTGACACTAAAATGCCTTTCTCTCCTCAAATGCATGAAGCATACGTTAGCAGCAGCTCAAACTGCAAAAGGATGATCTTACAGTTGAAGACAAAAAGACTTCACAATTTAGAATTTAGAAATGGAAAAGTGCATCTAATTCAGAAGATCCAATATTTTTCAGTATTCTCTCAGTCAACCAAGTAGGACATTGTACTAGACAAAAAAAAAACCTTCAGTAGCATTAATAAAAAAATCTAAAGCAAATTACATAGAGCAACTAATTACAGACAGAAGACATGGGTGATGGGATCTGTGGCATCCTCAACAGATGACAGCCTAATACACGTTAACCAGCTTAGCCCCATAGTATTATCTGCAATATTTGCTGTCCTGTACGACAGGTGGGTAAGTCCTGATCTAGACTATGTCCTATTCCCAAGATAAAACTCAGAAGAGCACTTAAGTCTTTTCTGTTTTCAAAAGTCTCAGTTAAAGGAGATGTCAGTGCCTCAGCAGCGCACAGCTTAAAAATCCCTACTCTAACGACTGCCTAACCACTATCCATAAAGCCAAAGACATTACAAAATGCTTTCTGCGCATAAACAGGTATTTGGAAACCAACTTTTGCTGCCAAACACAGTTCTTGAAGAAATCTCTTTTATTAGAATGTATTCACAGCCACTTGAGCGCTACACAACTTAAATACAGCATTCTATTCAATTTTAGTTCCATGTCATAACGGAAGAACTTCCATATAAAAGAGAAAAGCATTTTGCAGCAAGCTTTGCAATGCATGTAATTCAGCCAACACCTCCAAACTTCACAGCATTTACTACAAGGAATCAAATCACTCTCACCAAACTATTTACATGATCACCTTGTTTCAATCTTTTCATTTTAAGTTATTTTGGGGCCAGACACAAAGACTTGCTCTGTCTCAGTTCCCACTGACTTTAATGGGAGGCAAGGAAGTATCCTTCAAGCCTTTTATTTAGCCAGAAATCTAACAGAGTACCTATTTTAAAGGTTGGCAAGAACTTTCTTCCAAAATAAGATGATAAATACTGCATTTTAAGTTTCAAGCAAAATTCAGGACAAATTAAGCCCTGTAAAAACAATAGGGAACTGAAACATGAGTGAGTGAATTGGGTTTAGAGTTGTTTTTGTGGGTTTTTCTCAAGCGTGGGAGAGAGAATTCCTGTGCAACGCATATGCTCTCAGCATGCGGTACGCTTGCATAAAAGCTCGAAGCCAGCCATCTTCCCAGACACCAGGAACAGCTGGTGTGCCTGAGTACGACTAAATCATTCTGAATTATGATTTTTTAATTGCTGCATAAGTACTTCAATGAAGTATACATTCAATTTGTTCATTATGGGTCTGCAGTGTTGGTGGTGGGAGGCGTTGCTGTCGGTTCTTTCACCTTTATTTTCTCCCTGCACTCAGCTCCCTAAAATGTTCATGTTAGTAGTTGATTAATCCATTACCAAGTGCCGCTTGGTGCAGTCCTAACAAGACAGTCACACTGCTTAATTCTTACCTAACTCCTTCGTTAGAGATCAACAATGAAAAATCCTGAACTTGCATAGCGGAGTGTCTCTACCATCCCAATTCTCATCTGCTTTTCTAACACTTTGAGCCATGTCTTCCAGCAAAAGACTATAAAGATGTGAGGGCACTCCTGAATGCTATAACACTTTGCTCTGTTCTGCTGCTGAATTTGTTCCATAATGTTAACTCCTGATTCCACACACCTTCTTTCTTTGACTGATGTCCACAAGAGTTTCTCACTGACAGAAGTTGCCCTCAAAAGTTGCTCCTTCTGCAGCTCTCCACTCACATCAAAATGCCAGACCACACGCGTTCAATCTGTTCTCCAACCTCTATTTTCAACTCTGAAGTCAAAACTGTACAAGAATGCCTGCATCTGAAATAATCTGTGTTGACCATCTGCCTTGCTTCTCTCTTTCCAAGTAACACATAGCTCCTTTTTTATCCTGATCCCAAATCCCAATTTCTTGAAATTCATTTTGCCCAAACACAGGAAGTAATTTATGCATCAGCCCATAGATTATTACATACTATTCATCTTCACAAACTCTTACAGTTACATATTTCTTCTTTGCTCCATCACATACAAGCACAGAGGTAAGCACAGAGCTCAACCTCAAGCTACCCCTACATAGTTATCAGCAGGTGGTAAAACCATGCGATAACCATAACTCACATTACAGAATTACTATGGCAAAAAAAAAAAAAAAGCTTCCCAGCTACGTGCACAAGCAGTCACAATATACATCCCTGCAGAGTTCAATAAGCTTGATTACAGTCAGCAGGTATCAACTTTCAGATAATTTCACATGCAAAACATTCCTTACACTGAAAGATAATAAGAGTGCCTGACCAACTTCTGTAACTAGAGACTGATAATAACATCAGATAAAATGGTGACATATTATGTCTGAGTTGTGTTTCGCTGTTTGCTGTTTTGTTTTAAGTGACTTGCATTTATTTGTAGTGTTCATGTTAACAGGTTAAAATGCACAAAGCTTCTACCTACAATACATAGTTCCATTAGATAAGTGGATCCTAATCTTACACACATAACTCTCACCTTTGCCTGCATAAATTGGTTACTCAGTTTGCACATATGATTGTGGTAATGGCACATTAACATGACAAACTGCAGCCTGTGGGGGCTATTTGTTACAGTGAATTCTCTGCTTGCCTACACTATACTCAAACGTGTTTCTCAACTGCATACCAAATCCAGACCTTGGTTCATGAATGCCCTGCTGCTCAGAGCAGCACTTAAAAACACACTTAGCTACCGCTGAGATCAACAGGATTTAATGAAGCCGGTGAAAGTTAACCTAACACCTGTGCATTTTAGAACTGTTTAAAAACCAGTGGAAATTTGGTCTAACACAATGCACAGAGAACAGTAAGAAATATTTCAGGTTTTGTCATGTTTTTCATGTTTGTCTTTCAAGCAGCTTACAACAATTCCTTAAAGAACAGTGATTTATCATCTCAAATGCAGGTTTGCTACCCAAATCTCTCCGTGTTTCTACCCAACTCCAGGCTAGCAGGAGTGTCACCACACAAGGGGCAGAAAAGAAACAGGGCCCTACCACTAACTTGGTTATAGTCATGTAACACCCAATGGCTTCAGTGCAGTAATTGCTGTGCCACAGTAACAAAGCCAACTTTAATGCACAGCTGATGGCTTTGCTCCCCTTCTAAAGACCAGTGCTCCCACCACAGGGATAAGTAAACAAGACATAGCAGTTCTTAAGCAGCAGGAGACCACAGCCCCGAGTACTAATCTAAACTAGCACTGACTTCATCTTGCTCTAACGTGCCAGGCTGTGCACTGCTGTAGGCCAGGGGCTGTAACATTTCCCTGCTGTGAGAATGACAACCTGTAGTGGAGGTGCAAAGCAGACAACGGGGGGCAGTAAGCGTGTCAGCCATCCCAAACCAGCCTCCTGCTGCACAATTCTATACTGCAAAAGCAAAATCAGGCCTCCCAGATCTGACAGCTTGTAAATGTGATGCTGGGAGTATAAACAACTCGCAGAAAAGCAAAACAATTCCTTGGGGCTTGACGGTAAAATAAAGAAAAAAGAAAAAAGAAAGGAAAAAAGGAAAAAGTGCAACTGTTTAGGAGGTAAGATGCATGTCATCAGATAGGTGACCGGGATGAACAGCCTTGTTAGTTTTCTTCCCTCTCCCACCCTTCCCCGCCCTCCCCAAATCAGATGCTTCAAAAACATTTAAAAGAAAAAAAAAAAAGAATATCTACATCTTCTTTCCAGGTATTATAGTTTGTATGAATAATTAATGACTTAGAGGCCACAACTCCAAGCCATAATCTTTCCAAAATTATTTCAAGAAATATGTTCGGCTAACCTTTGGGCTGGCACCTTAGGCTGGCTATTCTCTGCCTTAAGACGTAGAAAGCTGTAAAACAAATATCCAAAAAAAAAAAAAAAAAAAAAAAAAAAAAGAAAAGAAATTCCAGTTTGTTTTTTTTATTTTTTCTCCCTTGTAAGGAGGATGGACTTGGCTGGGGCTTTTATCAACTTGTTACATTCCTGGAGACTTACACACATTCAACATTCAGAGCTTTTCTGAAATAAAAAAAATTCTGGTACACATTTAAAAATAGAAACACCTTACATCTGCATTGCATTATGAGATTTAACAAACACATTCTGATACATAAGGGTAATTAAATATCATGACGTGATGCTATTCTTATTCAACCAACTAAGGAGCTGCTTTACAATACAATACAATACAATATTGTACAAATTCTCGTGTTTCATGGTTTAGATCCCACGTTTCCATCAACAGAACACAAATGCCTTTCTTAAAGAGACAGTATCCTTTCATTTAAATATGCATATCTGTATCTCTAATGCTGCATAACATTAAATAAAGGGTTTGCATCAGGATAATGTTAATTTGAGAGTAATTAACATTACACTCATTTTCAAGCATCTGAACGTCTGTACTGGTGCATACATTCACTGGCCATTTGTATCAAGTTTGAATTTGAAGTTAACGCTGAGAGACCTTTTCAGCTCTTACTGCCGTATGTAACTAAATATAATACAAAAGTGAAATAAGATGGAAACAGATCTATGTTTTGGGTTCACGTTAAGACAACTTATTTGCCAATAAAAATTAATATTAGACGCACAGCTTGTTGGGCTCCATAGCCTTGTTACCAAGGGTGGGGACTTAACAACAGCGACCCTTTGCATTTTAAGCAATACTGACCAACATTTAGGGGTTTGCTCTGATTGTCACTTGTATCGATTTAAATCTGCTTTAACCAGCAAGCCCCTCAATGGAGGGAGACCAGGGCCGTTGTTGGGCTTTGAAGGAAGCTCCATATTCAAACTGACAGTATGTACTAAACGTACTACTGCTGGCATTTCCTGGGCACAAACTGGACTGCAAAACTGTGCAAAACCTCTACGCAGAAGAGATGCAATGGAGGAGTGGAAAAGGATACTGTACCTTTAATATAACAAAGTCATAACTGCTTTTAGAACCATAAAGGTTCTAAAATGAAACGATCCCCACACCTTTAACTGAATAAAAATAGCAAAACCTCATTTTTTTTATTGCTTGGCAAAATTAACACAGTATTGCAATTCTGTATAGGTATGTTTCACAGAAAAGACATTTAAAAACACACAAAATTATTGGCCGTTTATAAGATGCACTGCACATCGATATTCATTAAACACTGCTGACACGATGCATTAACACAGACTGCGTTGTTGCGACCACAAATTTAGTAACAAAACTCTTGCTGATGTTAATGAGGTTTCTGCCAGGGGGCCAACCTCGTGGAAGCCAATGCTGTCAAGGTTCATTACTGACAAAATTATGGTTTTATTTAGCTGAAGATTTGTGCGTCTCAGATTATACAGAATTGCCATTTCCACTTAAAGCATCGTGATGCGCAAGAAGCGGAAGCCCTGAGACACACAGCCTCGTCTCCCATTGATGGCTGACATGATGATGTGGGTGAACTCCCATCAATGTTACTGTTGGTTACACAAAATCATCTCGGCATCAATGAGAGCACAACCACCTCTTCCCAGCCCACCACCATGCATCTCTGTAAATAAACCACACAGCATGGATACACATTGAGACAGAAGCAGCAGCATACATGTGTAAGTTTCTCCATAGCACTTGTAAAAAGGCAGCAGCATGCACAATTTCCAGCAAAGCATTTGGTTATGTCTGCATCTGCCATTTCAGCCTGCACAAGCTCCCCCCCTCTTTACTGCAGGCCACCTGCAGAACTTCCTGCAATAGCATGCATTTTACTAGGTTGGACTAAATCTTAATGCTAATCTGACATCTTCCAACTGACTTTTATTTTTGGTGCAATGCTTAAATGAGGTGTAAACTGACTGCCTGACTTCTACTTTTACTAACAGATTACTGATTACTGCTCTGTCCCTAGGCTTTTCACATTAATTGTGGATTTATAGTAAGGTGGTAGGAAAAAAAATAAAAACCTTTGCTGACTTACTCTGCTTTTCTTCCATAGGCAGAACAGTCAAATCTCAGCACAGGGAAATAACCACTGAGCTGCAACAGACAGATGCTCTAAAAGAGTGCACTCATCTTCACAATCCCTTCTCAAGATAGACTTCATTAATTTTGTTAATGTTTAAGGAGAATTCAGAACTGGAATAAGTGAAGTAATCAAATAACAGCAAAGCTTGTTAAATTCAATTTCAGTGAAATTCTGTTCCTGTTAACTCTGTTCTGTTCACTAGACAAACCCTCAGAATCGGCCCTGTTGACTTCACCAACCATGCAGACTCATGCCAACAGAGGATCTGACAGTAGGCCAGCATCAATTTACAGAAGCTGTGGATTCAAACTTGTATTTTGTATGTGGGAATGCAGCAAAACCACACTTGCTATTGCCTCTAGCAAAGGAGTTGTCCAAACCGTAATCTAGAATAAGAATTCATGCAGTTTGCTTTTGCTTAAGGAATCTTACTCAATTTCTATAATCTGCATTAAATTAGTGGTATCTCTTTCTGCCAGCTCTTATTTAATAAAACAGGTTTAGTTCTGGGCTGTTAAATTGCAAGTGAAATAATGAAGCAAAAAGCAGCCTACATCTTTAATGTAGCTTGACTACATATCGCTAGCATACAAATGAATTACAAACAGGCATGCGGCCAAGTACAAAGCAGGTGTATTTTGTTCATGAAAGGCACACGTATTTGGAAATCATTTTAATAGTTTCAAAAGAACAGAGCTTTTTGCAAGCCAGCTATAGCAAGGCAGGTAGCCCACTAGTTCTAAGGATGCCTTTCAAGGAGCCCAGATGGATCAGTGGCAAAAATGTCCACAAAAAGAGAATAAATAAGTTTAAAATGGCTCTTAGCATGGCTTGCTGGAAGGAGAACTTCTACTTTCGTAGTGAAGAATAAAACGCATCACATTACTTCTCACATATATCATAGAATCACAGTCACAGAGTCCTTAAGTTGGAAGGGACCTTTAAAGGCCATCCAGTCCAACTCACCTGCAACGAGCAGGGACAGCACAGCTAGATCAGGCTGCCCAGGGCCTGATCCAGTCTCACCATGAAAGTCTCCAGTGACAGGGCATCGACTGCATCTCTGGGCAACCTGTACCAGTGCCTCACCACCCTCACTGTAAAAGACTTTTTCCTTACATCCAACCTAAATCTACCTCCTTTAAGCTTGAAGCCATCCTTCCTTACTATCACAGACCCAGCTAAAGAGTCTGCCCCTTTCTTTGCTGTAGATCTCTATATACTGAAAGGCCGCTATCAGGTCACCTTGGAAATCAGTGCCTCTCCTATCCCATAGTTTAGTTTCCTGATATGCTAACCATGTTCCAGAGCCCAATATGTACATGTAGATTCACAGCTGAGTGAACACGTTTTTTTGGTGAGAAAAGCACGTTTGTGCAGGATGCATGCAATGATACATTGTCCCAGTACGTTTTCCCCCATCCATCTGTATACTTTAAATGGGTTCTGGGTTAGGACAACACAGTACCACAGATGCAGCTGCCTTGCAACACAAAAGCAATTATGAACGTATTGTCCATACCTTCCATATCTGTTCTGACCAAAAAAGTTTTGCCTAAGAAATTCAAAGTCATTTACTGTGAAAGAAGAACTCCAGAAGAAACTTCTTCTATCCTCACTTTTACTCTGCTTTACAGTTTTGCCATGTGCATAACAGCAACACATAAAAATGCAAGAAAGCCTTATTTTTACAAGTTACAGATATCAGATGTACGTGTAAAAAAGCACACAGAAGTCTTGATTGGTATAATTCATTCACAGGATACAGAAGATGTTTTAGAGTATAAATTAAAGGAGGGTTCAGATTTTGACTTCTTCCTGCATGCTGTCAAAAGGACAGCAGAGTTATGCTGACTTTTGCTTGACTGAGCAGCACTAAGCACAGCTGTGCTGGATACCCCTACATCCTGCAATGGAGAAGTGTGGAGAAAAAGGAATTACTCCACACTTTTCAAAAGCAAATCTAGCTAACGTGGTTCTGTTTCCAGGTGCATCTTTATGGATGGATGATGAATCACAGGCACTGCATTACTATGGCTTAATGACTTACCACTTGTCAGCTGGGCCACACTCCTGCCCTTCTAAAGCTGACATACACAGGCTTAAACCTTCCTCACAGTTAAACCATTATCTTAAACCACACAGCTGTCTTAAGCTACCACGTTCTTTTCTCAATAGGCTGGGGCAGGAGACTGGCCTACATGTGTTCAGTAGAGCAGCTAGCACAACTTCAGCCTGAAATCACAGCTCAGAATCCTTCTGGTAACTGTAGGTTGCAGCTCTCTCATGTATCAGAGCCTGAATTCTTGCTATTCTCTGTCTCCAGCATGGCACTCACATCTGCTCCCAGTAAGATAAACTCAAATGTGATTGGTGTATACACAACAAGTTATGCATGAGTAAACAGGTGAGAGTGCAAATGTGCTGGAGCACTTGCAGGCATAGCAAAGATGATTCAAACCGCTTGGCTTGACCACAGCAGTTCATGTCCATTAACAAAAAGCTCAGCATTGTTGCCTGAATATGTACTACTTCATTTTTGAACTCATAGCAAACAGGGTCTCACAGCCTGTTTTTAAGTCTGATTCTATACTTGTTTTCATTGCATAACTACAATTTATTCTAGAAATGGCAAAGAAAACATACATCTGGTAAAGGAAAGCTAACATTTATGCCACTCATTCTGGGGACAGGAGTAAGAGGCTTGCCTTTCTCTATCGTATCCTTGAATTTTTTGGAATCTTTTCAGAAATATCCCTTTATACAGTCAAACACTCAAGGCTGCAGTTGAGGCCAGGAATGCTGCCTTCCATGTGAGGTTAATCCTTCACGCTGAATGCCTCATTCCCAAGGTGGAGAGCTTACTACAGATATTCTATTTGGCTGCCAGCACTAGAAAGATTCACTTTCGTCTGGTATCATCTCCCACTCTGTGATACGACTGGAATTTTCACCACCCACAACTGGAACAGAGTTCCCTGCTATACTTTTCTCAGGCTTTGACTCCTGTTTCAGAACTAGAATTAACTGCTAAGTTTTTAGCAAGGTCTTCACCCGCACATTTGATGCTTTTCTAAGTTCTCAATAGTCTTTAAAATAAAACAAAAAAAAAGAAAGAAAGTATTTCCACACTTAGATGAGAACTGTATTCCTTTTAAAATCTGGTCCCAACTACTGGAGATGACCGTATAGAATCGATCTCTGCACTCCTTGAAAGAGTGAATAATGCACTTCAACAGTAGATGGAGAATCATTTAGATTCAGCCTTAAAAAAAAGAACATTAATGGTATCTGAAGAAGATGGCAAATCACTACAAATAATCTTACTGACAAAATTCAGGGCAACAAAAATAATGAAAACCCTCTGTACTATATATATATATATATATATATATATATATATATATATATATATATATATATATATATACTTTTAGTTATGACTTTTTTGCTTATGTTAATTTATGCTATTGCCATCTCCCAAGACTCTGAAAACAGCAACCTCAAATCAGAGTTGGTGAGAGAGAATTTAAAGGGCAAGTATATCTGTAGCTGACTTCCAGCTAAATGCAGGTTTAAATTTATGGCCATCACACAGGAGATGACTTGTCTAAGTGAAAAGCCACAGCAAGATCTCTTTTATTTCAGTGCAAATTATTGATACTTGTCAGTTAAATGTCCATAGCCTCAAACATTTAAATGCTTAACAATTTCCAAATACAAGTTCAAAAAGATAGACATAGATTCTATCACCTCTGAAGTAGATACAATCAACTACCTCACATTATTCTTCCTTCTCTATAAGCATCCATCCCAGGGAAAAAAATATTTCTGTTATGAACTACAGCCTTAAAACTCAAAATGACTCATGATACAGGCTCAGAGATACCAATCTGAGATCTTCTCATCTCATAACAGTAGCAGGCGTGTTATGTTCCCAAAGCACTTTGCACAGCTTTTTACCAGTCATCTTATATACCTATTAAACACTGCAAGCTCTTAACATGCTCAGGATAGAAGGAGCCAGTGCTGCCATTCACAGATTTGAACAAAACCTTTGCTGAGAGTGTGCAGTTGCATTGCCAGTGCTACTTCTATCTTTTGCCTGTCTTTCTGCCTGCTGCTTGTTTATGTCACTGTCCTGCAGGCTATGCATCTAACAATATTCAACACCTGTTCTGCTTTAAAAGTGGCTTAGCAAAAAATAGTTCAGTCATTTGCATCTTAATTAAAAAAGCAAAAAGCACTATTTGTAGGTTTAGTCCTGCAAAAACTGTGGAGAAACCATTTGTGTGAACTGTTAGGCACGTGAGCCAGCGTACCCAAAATCAAAGCCTGTAATTTTAACAAACTGAGGTCTGTAATTCCTAACAACCTGAACTTCTACATCACCCTAGCTGCTATCATAGAGTACTTTTAGAAGATACCCTGAATGATGAACTTATCTATTTTGCTATCCTGCCATTATCAAGGATTTTAAATAGCATGTTAGAATATGATTCTAATATACTATTAGAAAATAATAATTTTAGAGATGTTTTTCTTCATGTGTGGCCCAATAAAAGGATGCTGTCAGGCTGGTTTATATATCCTTAGTTCGGGAGAATGTTTGATCTTTAGTATCAGTTTGAGTATATCCATTGACTTTTAAAATGAAACGTCAATTGTTTAGATTTCTTTCTCAGACATAAATATTCTGGCCTGCACTGCCTGTAACATAACACTGAAGTGTTATGTCAGGCTATTAGGAATGAAATGAAGTGGAAACAAAACAGAAATTCACAAGTTCTCATTGCCTTAGCCAAAGTTTACTTTACTTGACTGAAATCATTTTCAGAACTGTTAATAACAGACTGGATTTTGACCTGATGACATCCTTTTAATTAAGCCAGACTCACACGTGCAAAAGCCTTGGCCATCCATTATAAGACTGTGTATGAAGTATGGCTAGGTGCACGTCCAAGCCTCTCCTATAAGTGACTAGAAGCCCCAGCAGCAATGATACTCACGTTGGCACTGTCCCCAGGCCAAACGGGCCCAGCCCCAGCAGCAGTCAATTCTGCTTCCAAACCGGCACAGTCCTGCAGAGGAAACTATTTGTCTGGGCCACCTGAATGAGACAGTTCAAAGACAGCCGGTGAAACCCTTTGGAAGCAGCTAACTAAAATCATTCTGAACTTCACAACAACAACAACAAAACACTTCTTTTTCTGGTAAAGTGCTCTGACCTGAGCCTGTGATATTTCTGTTACGAATGCAGCGTGTTGTTCAGACATTGGACATAGCTTTAGGCAGAAGATAATTGGCGTAACTTTGTACCACCTGAAACAACGGACACGTTTCGCAATGTGCTCGCTGCTGCCGCTCACAGGTCGCAATTAAATCGTTGCAGACTTGTGAAATTATCTATAACACGCAATTAACCACCATCCAGAGTTTCAGCATTGATTTGTTTCGCGATACGTCACCAAATTTTCTTACTGAAACTTGAAGGGAGGGGGGAAAAAAGAAAAAAATCAAAACACGAGCTTCACGTTACACGGTAAATAAATACAAAGGGAGAACTAGAGAGACGTAAATAAAAACTAAAGGGAAAGAGGCAGCGCAGCCTTGGGCGACGGCAGAGCGCTGCCGTGACTTGTCAGCGCGCCTCAGCGACAGGCGGGAAGGCAGCGAGCAGGGCGCTGCCCCGCGCACCAGCACGGCACGAGCCCGCGCCGCGCGCCCCACCTGACGCTCCGGCCCCGCGCAGGGGCTCGGCTCTCCTCTCCTCGCCCCGCGGCCGCTCTCACCCGGCTTCGTGTTAAAACTTGAGTCGCAGTTCTCCGCCGTATTCTGTTTCTAGTGCCTCGAGGCGTCAATAGACTGATTTTATTTTCGCAGCACGTGAAGCGCTTCGCGTTTAATCCTGAGAGAACGCGGCCCCGCTGCAGCGACCAACTTTCTACAGCCGTGACGGCGCTGACGCCCCGGAGCCGAGCACGGGCACGGCCGCGGGCAGGAAAGGGCGATGCGGTGCCCGCGCTAGCCCCCCCGGCCCCGTCCTGCGGCCGCCGGCTCCGGGGCGCCCCGCCTAGCTGAGGAGACGGCCCCGGGTGCGACAAGGACCCCCCGGCGCCATTTCGCACCCCGGGACTGCCGAAGCTCGCCCGGGGCACGGCCCGCGCCCCCTTCCCGCGGCAACCCCCGCTCGGCACTCGCCCCGCGCGGCCGGCCCCTACCTTCTGTCAAACTCTCCGGCCGCCCCCAGGGAGAGGCAGGAGGCCAGCAGCAGCCGCACGGAGAGCTCCATGGCCGGCGGGGCTCCCCAGCGACGCGGGCCGGCCGCTGCGGGGGGAGCTGCGGTGCTAGAGGCGAGCCGCGGTGCTGAGGGTACCACGGCTACCGCACGCCCCAGCTGTGCCGCGAGAGCTTCGGAGCGGCAGCGAAGAGCCCCTCCGCGCCGCCCGCCCGTCTCGCTGTCGGGCGGAGGAGGTGCCGCCGAGGAGCGGCCGTGCCGCCCACGACCGTTAGGGGCGCCCGAGGGCGGGCTGCCCGCCTCCCGCTGAGGGGCACCTGGCGGCGGGACCGCGCCTCAGCGCCGCCTCGTCCCCCCGGCCGCCCTGCGCCGCCATCCCTCCTCGCACGACAAGGGGAGAACAACGGGCACCGACGCTGGAGCACAGGCAGAGCTTTGATTTTGTAAAGGAGCTGTTATCACTTGAGGTTCGACAGCCACCCCGCCCCTCGCCAAAAGCAGAGTCCACAGGCATAGATAGGTAAGAGCATTAAGATTCAGCCTACTTTTGCCAAACGCGGTTCTTCCAGAACAGTGCTTTTCACTAGGATTACAACTTGTTGTTTGCTTTGTTCTGGCGCAAAGTTTCCTTTAATAGCTTTGATGTTAGCATATGTGGCCAGGTGCCCCTCGCCCCAGCCAAAGAAAGCAGAGGTTCAAGCAGGACCTGTGCACCACATGGCACTACCAACCTGGATGACTCCAGCTCTGTTCCGCATTAAAGCACTGAAAGATGGCAGCCATGTCTGCTTGGTTTCTATGAACTGCTGCCATGGGGACGTTCTGGGGGACGCTAAATAACAATTTGTCTCCAATTTAGTGGTCAAAACCACTCACAGTGCCCTGATTATTACAGACAGATGGGCCAACAGCTCCCAGTAGATTGTAGCATTGGTTTTGATGTGTGCATGCAACACAGCTAATCTCGTCAGCTGGTGCTACAAGTCACACACAGCTTAGACCCAGAAAACAAAGACCTTCCAGTTTGTGCTGTAACACAAAGCCAAACCCTTCAGGGAGCACTTAGATGCCAGCTTCCTAAAATATGATTTCAGGCTTCAGATTTGAGCTGGAAGTTCTGCTCAGAGTATTTTGCACTTTCATAACACTTCACAGATATACAAGCAACACTGTGGTTATGACAGTAGTAAAGACATTTTGCACAAGGGATGAATTGAGCTAGTGAGTTTTATAAAATTACACCTCTCAGAGCAGTTTTACCACTTACTGAAATCTTCAGCAGAAAACCCTCCACCCTTCCATTATTTTTTCAGGACCCCAATTTCCCTGTGCTAAGGCTCCTGTCCACAGTATCAATCCAATACCATTCAAACAAATGAAAAAAAAAAAATGTTAAAAGCTCATAATTCTGCAAGATGTTTGTTACCTGTGCTGAGACAGCAGACCCCATGGAGAACTGAGCTAGACATGAAAACTACACCAAAGACAAAATGCCATTCCTTCCATTCACATCAATAGAAGGCTGATAACCCATGCAATAACACAGTAGCATTTGGGAAAGAGAGGGGAGCATCTGGCTTAGATTAGATTCTTGCTGAAACAGAGCTGATTTCTAGCTCTTGACTGATTGAATTATTTTTTTCCCCCACTCAGATACGTGATGAGGGAACAGCCCACAGCCCTTGCAGGATTAATTTGTTGTCAAGATTTTATGGGCAAAAAGGGAGAAGTCCTACTTAAGATAACCACAGGGATTTCTCTCTGGTACCAGCATCCGGCTGTATCTTTCCAACACGCAGAAGGAAAATATCCACAAATTACATTGCGGCCAAATTCAGGACAGGTGCCAAAAGCAACATTTTGGCTGCATTGTGAATGAAGGTGTAGGGCAACCTGACACTTTCCTTCCAGCGTCCAAGAGGACGTGTTGTAAAGTCAAACCCATTTCACATCACTCTGCGCAGTGGTACTTAAGTACAGAGCAACTTTAAAGCACGTGCTACTTTTTGAAATCATGTATACTCACAAATGGTGGTAAGATCATTTAATCTGTCCAGGCTGCACTCAGTATTTAAGATTTCCTCCGCAGTCTCTCTGGCATTCTTGTGTGTCAATAACTGTGCTGGTCAGACATGGTGCCTACTTCAATTAGGATTGTCTGCTTTTGGTTAACTGTTGCTGCTTTTGGAATACCAGTCTGAAAAAACAATTAACCAGTCACTGGAAGATCACATACTGCACTTCCATACTCACCAGCAGGACTGGACATCCAGCCATTTACAAATTCATTTGTTTTGGCAATGATTTATTGATCTAAATGGAGTATTCTTAACAGTGTAGTTATTCATATTCAGGACACTGAGTGAATAAGTACAGGAATCAAATCTTTGACAAATTAACAGTGTACAAAGCTGCCTTCCATGCTCTTACTTGTACACACACACATAGAACTGTGAGAGTGTGTATCAAACTAACACATAGAAGATGGAGAAATTGTGGAAATAGTAAGAGAAATTCTCTCATACCTTACAATTAACGAAGCAGCACGAAAGCATCACAAATGTTGAAGTCACAGGGGTGGCTGACGTGATGCTCAGCAAGACATTAGTAATAAATGCCCAATAGGAATGCATCAAGCACTCAGACAGATGACTAGCACATACCAAGCAGATGAAGTGGAGCATTATGGACAAAGGAACAAGTGTCCAAGGAATCTCTTTCAAAGACGAGTTGTTGAGTGCAACATGAACCATGATTTTCACTGCAAATCAGCAACAACGAAGCAGAAACATGGAGGAAGATGCAAGGTATTTCAAACAGTAATGCTGTTCTCCTCCATATGAAAGACTCAAAATGCATGCAGCAATCAAAAAAGGAAGGTGCAGACAGGTCTTAAAAGGTGTTTAATGAATGCACGCTTACTATGCTTAATTTACTCCTCCCCATTCCCTTAGAAAGATCCTGTGATGCCACATCACAAAGAACTTGTGTCCTGTCCTCAAGAATCCACACTATCAGCTCTGATCCCCATCTTGGACTTCCAGTGTCACAGATTCATCGGGTTCAGATTGCGACTCCTCTTTAAATATTAAGACCCTAAATTTGCTAAAGATATGCTATTTTGAGAGCAGAGGAAGAGTCTGACACACCTGGTGAAATGAAGGCAGTTTGCTTGTTAGCTTTCATTTTGCTTGGCTGGGTTTGGGTCTGTGTTTTTTTGTTTGTTTTGGCTTTTTGGAGTTTCTAGAATATTCTTTAGTATTTACTGAACAGACAATATTAAGAAAAAAAGAGTTGTAAAGATAGCAGTGTAGATATTTTTAAATGGCAAATACTACTAGATATAGTAGGTACTGGAATGCAGTAAATATAACAAATATCACAGAACCAGCTTCAAATTTTACCTTCATTTGTTACAGGTAGCTGTGAATTAAACAATCACAATAGTAACAGATACCGCCTTAGGCCAATCTACTGTCAACTAACTTTTATTGGCATTAGTTAACTCTTTTTAATATTAATTTCCTTCTTTGGGTCTTAGAATACATTACACTGATCCTCTATTCAGATGAATCAGGCAATAATCTTTGTGAATCTCCAGTTTTCATAAGCAGATATTAAGAAAGAGAAAGTGATGTTTCCCCCAAATCAAGTTATCTCTCATCTAACCAAAAATAAATCTCCTGTTTTCCAATTTCACATTTAAACCACAAACCCATCCTTCTTTCCAAGTATTTCACACTCATTGAGGCTAAGGAAGTTAACTACAATGACACCACTCCAAGTCACTAAATGACATTATGGCACTGGAAATGCCAATTCAAAAGCCTCTAAATGTTCCCCTCCCTCCCATGTCACATCTTATTAAATTTGCTTTCTGAAGCAAGCTTTTTCCACACAGACTTGATCCTTCTTTAAAACTAAGAGTGGAATTTGTGTTGAAGTTTCCTGTATTTTATTATAGGATGAAGTACTTATTTTCCCTCTAAACACACAATAACTTTCTGGGCTTTGAATGGAAAATTCCCCTATTTCAGTCTGTATATATCTTTTGAACATATGGCCACTTGATCAATTTTTGTACCAAGATGATTTGCACTGAGGATGAGAAGTATCCCCCAAACTTAACATTACTCTATAAGAGATTGGTTCTACTCAAGACACAATCATTGAATGCAGAAAAATCTGTGACTGGCATAAGAGACGTGTTCATCAGAACAGTGAAGGGCAGCACAGTCAACTTCAGAAAATGATGGCAAACTTCCTGCTCTGATGGAAGCCTTGTGTATCCTACACCTCTCCGTAACACCAGCAATGAAGGTGATGCAACTATTAGAGAACACGAGCTTGAGAAATATTTAGCACTGACCCACATTTTACAGACTGGGACAGAGACAGACCTGAGATGGGTCCTTACGTCTGAGTGAAACAATTGTGAATGCCTTCACAGACTGAGCAGAAAAACCACGCATGTGGCTTCTGACACTGTCTAAAAAGGAGAAGGAATAGAGAAAGCTTTAGGATGAATAAATGACTGACACACTATTTTTGTGCAGTCAGCACTGAAAAAAAAAAAATGCCTCCAACAATACATTAGCATCATTGCTGTCTGCTCCTGGTTGGCTCAGCCAGTTAGCTCCCATTCGTTGCTGCAGTTCAATCAGCCTTTGGAAAAGTTGTCACAACAAACCAGCTGGGTTTGCTGAAAAGGATGCAGGGCTGATTCCCAAGCAGCCCAACAGTCACACTTCAGTAACACGGTTTTTCATCAGTGTAAGATTCTACTGTTCTCATAATAGAATAAATTGAATACAAATCCTACAGATTATGGCCTGTTTTGCAGGTCATACTACAACTCCTCAAGTCTAGTTTTACCCCGTGCAGCCAATGCCTCACATTGTTTCCTATCCTTAGGAAAACAGAATACTTCAGTGCAAGAAAACTGTTATATGCATCACAATTTCATCATCACCTTCATGGGCTACATGCATGCACACCTAGTGGTCAGCATGAGGGGTGAGAACTGAAACAAAAGGAAGCCATTTAGGAATGATCAGCAGATTATTAATAAAAAAATATTACTTACATGATAAGAAAATACATACTATGGAATGCTCATAATCAACAGTTTACTGTCTTTTTCATGGGCATGAAGTGCATAACAACATTCCGTTCAGCAATATTAAAGGCTGATGACAGATTCTTGAAGAAAAAGAAAAAAATCATCAAATTACTATCTGTAACTAAGCGAAAATATATAGAAAACAAAACAGGAACAGCATCACATATGTTACACAGAACATCACAATAAAAAGAGCTGCTAAGAATGCAAAAACCACAAGGACGTGAGCTGAAACCAAACTTAACCTCATACTTACTGCTCTAACGGTAACAAAAGAAAAGTGCAATATTATGTTGAGATCTCCATGAAGATGTTCTCAACCTCAGTTCTAATGTGAACTATCTTTAATTAAGCATGTTCTTTTGTGTATTATCTGGACTTCAAGGGAAGTGTATTTGGACTTCATGAGCTTTCTCTTTCTGCTCAACCTTCATATGCTCAGACTGCAAGCTATGACTTTTTGGGCTGCTTAAGAATTTTAACATGTAAGAATGTAAACCAGTCTGAAAAGTAATCAGAATTGTTTTTTTGTCAAAAGAAGCAAATGAAATTAATCTGGCACAGCATGGATTCAAATGATTCTGCTCATGAAACACATTCCTTGCAACAAGAAAAAACACAGGTAATTGCAGAACCAAAGAAAATGTTTTACAGTAGGCTAAGAAATCAGCCTTGATTATAACAGTTTCTGTAACTTTGTTTTTATCTCCATGCCATGGATTCATTGCCAAAATTAGGGGTAAAAAAAAGTTGCAGTTTTATATTAACATAGATATGCTGCCTGACAATGCCTTTCCAGAGAGAAATGATAGAGAATTACTTCAACCCAATTCTTTGGATTGTTCTTTGTCATACTGAACCCAAACTGCTTTACAGATTCTGACAAAGGTGGGATAAATTAGGTCAAGTTATATAAAATACTCTGGGTCCTCATATTTGCCATCTCATTTGATTTCAGGCATTGTCATGTCACTTGTACGAGCTGAGATATAGTTGTGTAATGAGATGCATCCTCTGTTACTAGTTGCTTGTAATTGAACCTAGAACTACTGACATAAATGAGTTAGTAATGCTGTTATCCAGAAAAAGAATTGCTTGTCTAATTCATTGAATTGCTTATTTAATTTACATCTTGTTTTGACATATGAAAAATTCCTAGTACGTTCTGAGATGTGGGGCAAGCAGAGCTAGTAGGCAGGAAAACCTACTACGGGTGGTGAAAAGATGTTTGCAATACCCAAAAGAACTTTCAGAAGTTCAAACAGGGTGGACAGATGGTAACTTCTATTGCTTCCATTGTTTCACAGAACCACAGAACGGCTGAGGTTGGAAGAGTTCTCTGGATGTCATCTGGTCCCAACCCCTGCTCAAGTACAGCTGTATAGATCTGCTGGCCCAAGACAAAGATTTTGGGCACCTTCAAGAATGGAGACTACCTCTCTGTGCAGTGAGTCCAATATTACATATTCTAGCAAATATAATGGTAGTGGACTGGGATAATCCTGGGTCAGGTCCTCAGATCCTGTAAAATCAAATACCTCAGTGAAACTAACAACATATATCACTAAGTTTTCTGTCCACTGAAAGTCAAAAGCGAGACAGATCCCATAAAGTATAGTCTCTAACAGCTGCATACAGCACAGGACTGGTATGATATTTATCGCATACGTAGTTGCTTGTGAGCCTTTTAATGCATTTGAGCATTACAAAGTTTATTGGTGGTTTTCATTATGTAGCACTTAAAAAACTTCAAGAAGTCCATTAAATTCACGTCTTCAGATTACAGTGAGTGGTAAGAGGATGGAGAAGATTTAAGATAGGCTTAAGTGCTCAGTATGAAAGGAAATTAAGGAGTTTCAGGGCTATCTACCTGGTCTGGTAAACAGTTTCTGATTCTTCTACAGTCTGCTCAAATGACGCAGCAGCATTCAATCTTACTTTATATAATCTTACTATATTCTTAAAGCTCTATATTCAAAACCAATACATAACTCCAAATAACACTTTTAAACAATTCTATAGGTTTTTATGGATATTTTTTGAGGGGAAACAATTAATTTGGGATCAGTATTTAATGCACAGTTGGATACGGACTTCAACAGTCTTAAATAAGCAAGCATGCTCCTTAACTGAGATTTTCTTAAGGTAGAGAAACACAGTAGCTCTGGCTGAGATGGACTGGGAGCTCCAAACTAGAAGTTTTTTCATTAGGATTGAAGCAGGTCTGCAATAACAAAAGTAAGAAAGTTTCAGGAACAGAAAATGAATTGTGACTGTTTCATGAAAGGAGAGGGAAAAATCTAAGAAATAGACTGGAGCAAATCTATCAACAGTTTCCAATCAAAACTGCTTTACAGGCAATGACAAAATATTCTAGGACAAAAAAAAATATCCAATTTTAGAGAGCTCTACAGAGCTTTAAATAGCAGAATACCCAGGTAAGAGAATTAATAAAAGCATTAATAAAAGAATTAATAAACTGTTCTGTGAACTAAAACAAAGGGATAAAGGTTGTTTGCTGACACATTCAAGAAAGTACATTTTGTTCTTGTCTTTTTACTTCTAATACATGCATAACTGATAACTGAGCTTGGCCCAGCAGGAGAGGTATTAGAACTGAAAGACAGACAGTAAAGTGTCTATAAAAAGCTTTACCTTCTTTCAAGAGTTATAGCATAAACTACTCCAAAATCTTTTGCAATGGTCTGAGTAGAGTAACAGTGCCCCTTCTGAACTGTCAGCTCTCAAAGGCAGAGGGCATCCACAGATAAACAAGCTGCCATTTTTCTCTTGAGTGGAGTTAAAGAATACCATCAGAAAATTAGACTGGTAGTAGTACTCAGTTTGTACTTTCATTGAAACTAAAAGCAGTGGTCACAAAAGGAAAAAGGAACACATTTAACACATGTTGGAACAGAAAGCAATCGGATTAAGTCCACTTAAAAACAGTGCTTTCTGCACTGCATAGACTGTTCTCTGTACATGGAAGCAGGTATTACATCATAGCAATCTTTTGCACATATTTGTCCATATCCTCATGGTTAACAGATGAAAAAGATGTGCACCTAATCTTGAAGAATGCTAACAAAACTGACTACCCTTTACAAGTTTAAAATTAAACCTTCTCCTAATTTCCACACACACCAGCAAATTCTGAGTAAGAACACAGAGCGAGGCCATGTTACTCTCGGAACTTGAATGTCCTCACTTCTTTCAAGCAAGGTAGGTGCTAACACAGAATCAATTAGAAGGTTTATGCCCTCCAGATTGACAGCGTACATGTCAGTAGTATTTATTCTTGTAGCAGCAGCTATTGTGTATACTAATCATGTACAGATATCCTGCTAGTTTAAGATTATTAGGAGCTAAAAGCTGCAATTGGAAACTCTCAGTAAGGATTATTCTGGAACACATTTTATTTTGAGGGCTTTTTGGTATTTATGACGGAGCATATAAAAGTAATCCAATTGTAAAAGAGATTTGTAAACTAACTGAAGGTTTCAAATTGCATAAATCACTTAAAAATTTTCTTTTCCAGATTCCTACTTTGAATACAAAATGTTACTCTAACAAGGATGAGGCATCCATTTATAACCAAACGTTTGTGTATAATGGTCAAATGCAAAAAAAGGAGGAATTAAACATTTATCTGAGTCTTGATTTTCATCCAATACCTTGGGTAATTTATTCTGAAATTCTAATTATATCCCCTATACAAGCACTGCAAATATGAAAACCAAGAGAACAATATATTTGCAAGAGCTTTTTTCCTCTGTCTTTTCCAAAGTAAAGAGATGGCTGCGGTCAAATTACTTAATGAAAAGAACTCTGTGTCAGCAATCATCCTAACAAAGAGAACATGCCCATTTACAGTATTGTTTAACTATTTCTATAGTAGGTGACCACACTAAATGGGTATTTGAACGGTAACATGCCAAACGAATAAAAACAACCTTCATGGTGCCAAACATTAGCTATTTCTACAAAACTAACTAAAAGCATGCAAAAGTAGTGCACAGAAATACGTGTATCTACTTCATCTCCTGGCCTCTTAGACAATCTGAATTGTCTATATTTTATGTGATTCCGTTTCAGAAAGCAATGTCAGTACAACAGACCAGAAGTTATCATCTGTTCATGATATCATCCAAGCTTATATTGAGCCGCAGTAATATATATGCATCATAGCTCAGGAGCTGTTAACACAGCATGAGTATGAGATCAGGTTATCTATCCACGAAATAAACCTACAGTTTATGCCAAAGTGCATGAAAAACAATAATAGCTGATGAAAAACCATAATAACTAGAAGCTGTGCAATTCAGTAGCCTCTTATTAGCTGAAGAAGACTGAGTAAAAGTTGATTTTAAGAAGTCAGTCACTTAATTAAATGGTGGCACCAGGGATTTAAAACAGCAATTCAGAACTCTGATTGTTCTGGTTGCCAATACTAGTCCTGACCAGAGACCTCAAAGAAAAGGGCAACTCTGCTGTTGAAGGAGTGCGGGTGGCCCAAAGTTGTTGGTGTAAGCTCTAAAACAGGAAGCTTCTATCCACCACGATCCTTCACTATTGTCTCTTTTAACTATGGATAACTTAAGCAATCCATTTTTGTTTTGTTTTGCTTTTAACAAGCTCTGTTTAAGAGCGTGATTTAAATCTTGAAATCTTGGCTCAGGGAGAATTTGTGATGGGGAATTCCACTGGCTGAACAGAGATGCCACAGAGAAACATACCCATTATAAAAATGCATACCCAGACACTTAGAAACTTACTGGTACCCCTGGAGTTCTGTGCAAAGCTCTAAGTTGATTACATTATTCTAGTACACCAGTTTTGTATTTTCTTTGCAAAACAATAGGATTCTTTGTGTATAAGCTGTTAAAAAATCACCTACGTGTTTTTCTTGGCCTCTTACATGGCTTCTAATACGCATTTTTATACAGTCAATGCAACCAAGGAGTAGGTCAGCTTATCACAAAAACAAATCAAAACAAAAACAGGCAAAGCTCTTAGATTAGTTCAAACAGCCACAGGTAAACCAGAAATGGTCCCCAATCCAGAAAAAGAGCACAGATAAAAATATCTTAAAACATGCTGGGATGGGGAGCAAGACAGAATTGCTAGAAGGATTGAGTTCCACAGCTGGAGTATCTCAGATAACTACTGCCTACTCAACTCAACCTTCCTTTGCACATTTGCACTGCTCCTCTGCTTACACTGAAACTACATTGGCTGTATTGAAAGTATTAGGCAAAACATCTGATAAGAATCAGACTTTTTTTTCAACAGTGTAGTTACTCTGTAGCTTTTTTTTTTTGAATGAGTAAATTAAAAGTGAGTTCTAGTCTTGTTCATATTTATTTCATATGTCAGTTAACTTCATTTCCTCCAGATTTAACATTTCCATCGTACCATATCTCCAGCCTATTTCTCCCTCTTGAAAACCATTCTCTGACCAAAATAAGTCCAAAGGACTAGATAGGATGCATCTGATAGTATGGAGAGAACTGTCTGAAACCTTCATGAGACTCCTCTTTAATAGGTTGTGAAACAGGAGAGGCTCCCCAATGGCTTCAGAAAGGCAAACACTAAAGCAAGAAGTACAACATGAGGAATCACAGGCAGGTCACCCTCACTTCCCTTCCTGGAAAATCACAGAATGAGGAGTCTTGGAAGATTTCCAACCTGATATGGCTTATTTCCATTTAACTCTGTAGCCTCCTTAGTAAACAGCTATCAACTGCAAACACAAAGCATAAAACACACGATTTATCTCTTTTCTTACCTGCAACCTTGTTTTAGGAACATCTGTTCTAGCATATCAATCCCAAACAGTTGAAAAACTGCTGCTTGATACAGCTGTAATAGGAATCACACTGAGGTCTTCAACATCACTTCTGTTGTCTCTAAACAGTAGCATAAGAAAAAAAGAAACAGCAACACCAGGAAACACATCAAAATCTGGTAATCAAGACTGTTACACGGCAGAGATTAATTAACTCTTACACTGTTTCACCTAAATAAGCCTTTTCCTCATTATTGCTTTAATGAAATAAATGAAACCGACTTTCCTTTGTCTCCTGCATCCATTATTGGACAGATGCACCTATTTAATTTAACTGAGGATTATAATGCTACATTTGAAGGTGTTAGAGCTCTACCGATAGATACTAGTGATACTGACAACAGTTCATAGTAACTTACTGTACCTTCATAAATTGTCAAAATCTTGTCAAAATGCTGCGTTAAATTACATCTAATGCTACAACACCAAACACAGCAAACATAATATAAATGTTAGAAATGTTAGAGTTACAACAACATACTTGAATAAAAAGCACCAACTACACTGGCGCATTATTTTAAGTCAACATTTAATGCTCGGAAGAAGTTGTCAACAATTAAAAGCATGTATGGAATGCAGTTCCAGGATGTAGAGAACAAGTCAACTTTGGAAAACTAGCACCAGGAGAGAGTAATTTATATCATATAATGATATGTTAATAGAAAGATAAAGTAATTACTCTTGACTGAAAAAAGTGTAAATATTTTAATGTCAACTAACATTTATGGTGGATAAGGTGCTCAGAAATATTAAGAACACTTTCTAAAATTAGATCTTGTTTTCTGCCAATGAAGGGGACACATCCAAGAAATGAAGATGCCTTTTCTTTTGTGTGTTTTACCTATTCCGAATGCTTCTGCAGCTAGCCTGCAATTGCCCCAAATTTCATGGCCACCTTTTCAACCAACACCATTATTTAAATTATTTTAGAACCCACATATTAAGATTCTGCTGAGTTCACCACTCATTCAGTTGCACTGTGATTCCAAATACAGACAGAACATAGATTTTTTTTTCTAACTTCAAGAAACTCCATCCTCATCAGTTTACAAATACCATATTGGGCACTGGTGTTGATAAACGAATTCCAAACTCAAAAAGATACCCACTGAAAAGAAGGGATAATGTTAAATTAAAAAGAAAAAAACATGGCAACATCAGCCAAAAAACAACTGGCAATAAATTCTCTGTGTGCTGACATACCTGCTGTGAACTAAACAAATACTGGAGTCTAAACATCATGATGGCTTAGTACACTGAAGTACTTAAAAAGTCAGGTGCCATATACATTAAAGTCAGTGATGAAAACATAATGTATTCAGCATCACAGAGAGCTTGCCACCTCCAGTGCAGCCAAGATTCCAACCCACAGGTACTTGCATAAGAGCCATTCTAATTCTAAAAATTCAAGGAACTTTTTCACTTAAGGAAGGATGACCAACAAAAAAGAATAACTTGGTAACATGGTACATTTCAGTTCACGTAACAAGTTCATGTTTCTGTATGATCATGAAGTATTTATGTTTAAAATGGTAAACACTAAAATTAATAGTTGTCTTCATTATTAGTGCAACTGTATCATTTAGCCCTGTTCCAAGGGCTCCATCTCAGCTGATGCTGTACAAACTCATGAAAAATCAGCACAGTCAAGTGAAATAGTCTAAAGAGGAAACAGTGTACCTTTAGTCAATAATTTAATCTCTAGTCACTGATTATTTAATCAGTTAACAAGGAAATCTCCAATAGTATCACTCACATTGCATAAACTGAAGCATTCAAGTAGCATATCTGAAAGAAAAAAAAAAAAACATATGTGAGAAACTCAAATAGTTGAGTAAAATAGTTTTGAGTTACTAATTAAGAAATACAATGCTTGACACCTATAAAGTTTTAAAACTAATTGCTTCACTCAGAAATGACCTGCATGATTTTGATTTGTTATAACACTAGCCTAAATACTTTTCCCTACACATGGCTTCTCAGGGAAATAGCTGCAAACGAAGAAAAAATAAAACTTGATTTCAGTTTTGCATGTAATCATAATATTGTCCTTCCTTCATCATAAAAAAGTAATGAAGAAGTTTTCTCACTCCAGATATACAATCTGGAGATCCAAATAAATTAACGTGAATAATGTTCAGATTTGACATAGTTCTAACTCACAAACAGTTCTCTTTGGCAAATGTATCTCTGAGCAAAACCTCCAAAGGCAACTGATATTGCCAAGTGTTTTATACTAGCTATGCAATCTTCCAATCCCTACCTTCTCTTGTAACTATAGAAAATTGCAGAAAAAACACTACATTATTTTCAAGAATTCACAGTGCAGGTATGAATACCTATTTGCTTACCTTCATGCTTCCAAATAAGAGTGCAGCTTCCTTCAATCTTCACATTAAAACAAACATTTAGATCTCTTAGAAAGAGCTTCCATAAAGAATGAAGTATATTGGGATCCTTTCTTTTCCTCCAATACCTGTTGCTGTTTGTAATTCTCTTTCCCGCATATGCTGATTAAACTTCAGATATATTTAAATTAAACCACTGCAGAATTTGGAAGTGTATGAAACCCACAAACATACAAGAAATATCTTGTTATGAGCTTTTTTTGCTGTGACAGTGTGAACAGAGTTTTAAAGTAGGGTAGGAAACTGCATACTAACCCAAACACAGAAGAACATTTATTTTCATTTAATGGTAACGTGTCTATGATTGAGCTTTTCAAATAATTCCACAACTGCAACTTCTTCCAAATTTAAATTGAATATAAAAGTAAATAAAGATGACATATATGGACACAAGAACTTCTTTTAAAAATTGTATCTGACAGCAAGTCTCTTTCAAATGGAAAGTAATCCATTTCAATTAGCAGAGGTGGCAGTGAACTAACCATCATTGTTACATCACTGTTAGCTTCTATAATCTGGAGGACAGAGAAATAAGGGTTTGCTCTCTTTACCTCCCCCCTCCACTCCCCCCCACTTTCCAATGACTGGGTACAGAATTCTTGTGCAATATCTAAAGGTAAAAATTTTACATCATTTTTAAAAGCATTAAGTTGGAATACAAATTATATGCAGAGTGATGCTGAAAGCATTCTAAAGAATTTGTGTTAAGAATCTTGATGAAATAGTATGGCATTCTTTAGCAAAATCTAGCCAACAGCTGTTGCATCAGTTTCATCTGATCACTGTTTCGTCACTGTTGCAACAGTTTCCATCACTACACCATAAATCTGTTCCCTCTAGTGAACTGCATTACCGGCTGATAACTGCTCTGCCCATGAGCACAAATGAAGTTTTGAACATGAATGCACTTTTGAAGCAGCCAAGACAGCTTTACTGAAAAGGAAATGACCTTCCCTTCTAAGCCTTCTTCCCCTTTTTTCTAAGCTTCTGCAGATGGATGCAATTCTATGGACCATTGTTAGAGAAGCTTCTCACTATGAGAACCTAAAGTTGCTTAATGACACATTACAATCTGCAATGCTCTGCATGCAGTTCACTTTCTACAACTTCTCATGCTGCTTCCTTTTCCAAACACGATGGGTTCAAGATGCATGATGTCTGGTTTCCAAGTATGCTTGTATTTGCTGTATGTTTTTATGCATTGAAGATTTATGATCAACGTCAAATTTCATTCTCTAAACTGGGGTGCCCACAAACATATTGTTCTTTGGAGAACAGCTCTCTGGCTCCATCGATGTAACTTGGACAGAGTAGTTACATCTTTCTGCAGCCCATGCTCGATCAAGATCCACAAGCCCCATACACTGCTTTCCTGAAAAAAAGAGGAAAGGAGAGCACAGAAAGTCTAAAAATACGCAAGCATTATCAGAAATATGTACTTCAATTTTAAGACGAAACATCAGTAAGTCATCAAAAAAAAGTTCCAAATCTGCTTTAAAATCTTAATCTGTTTTACTTCAAATAGACAAGCATTAATAGTTCTAAATCACATCTGCATCTTGTAACCTTCATTTACTAATGTTCTTCAGAAGGATTATTAACTCTGTACGTAGGGAGAAATATAATAGGCACAGCTATTTTTTAAGTATTCCCAAAACTTGCAGAAGAGTGTGTGCATTAAAATAAAAGCCACAGGAAGAAAACAGCTAGTTTGTCCCTCAGCTCCTGAGTTGCTGAATCCTTACTCCTTTATAACCATAGTTGTTTTCCTACCACAATTTGATCTAAAATCTGAAAATCTTTGGTTACTAACAAGCAAGGAAGGAAGAAAATACTGAATAGTTATCCAGTGTAGATGATCTGAAGACACATAAATGAAACTGTGAGCGAAGATCAGATTTGTGACTACCTGAGGAACCTGAATATCCACAAGTCTAAAGGTCCTGATGAGATGCATCCCAGAGTCCTGAGGGAACTGGCTGACACAGTCGCCAAGCCACTCTCAAAGCCAATATTACTGTCCCTTTTCTCTTTCTTGAAAGAATTGCAAAATTATGTATTTTTTGGACTGAGATCAGTACTCATAAAGAGAATTCATATTCAGTTCATCATCAGGACATAAGTCAGGTATTCTAAACTACTCTCTTACTTGCTTATTTATTTCCCTTCAATATATATGGAATTTGGTTGCACCTGGTAAGCATCTGTGCAAGCTTAAGGTAGTTGGCATGAACATGTCCCCTAGTATCTTTGCATTTCAGGACAGCTGGTGCACATCACACTTCAATACAATGTTCAGTGGAGTCTTTCCTCTCTTTCCACAGTGAGCTGATGGCCAGAAGTATTTTTTCCTTCTCAACTGAATTCGCTATTTTGACTTCATCAAGATCATGACATTTTGATTCTACTTTGGTGGTAGCCTCCAATTTGTGAGGGGAGCTATAATGCTGTACTTTGTGTGCAGCTTATTTAGGGGCTTTTAGGTAATTAAACAAAATTCTGTTAGTTTACTGAGGCTGCATAATTGCTGAATACTATTCTTACTATACTATTATACTATATACTGCTGAATACTATAACTTACTATTACTATTCTGTAATATACTATTACAATACTATTCTTAAAAGTAGAACAAGCCATTATCATTTACAACTGAAAATGAAAAGCCTTCAGTTGTTTAGAAATATTTTGCATTAAATGAAATCTGCAGAGGCTTCTCAATATCTGATTATGCATTGCACAAACATAAACAAAATCTCACAATGGCTGCAACACTAATCTGAGTTGATCTTAAGTTTTTTGCAAACATGACAAATGAGCCCAACATCGAGTTTCACAGCTGAAATAGTTAAATGGAATGGGAATGGTTTTCAATTCAGCTGAGAAGCGTTACCTAGAACCTTAAGGGGAAAAATAAAGCAACAACCATTCTTTAAAACATAAAAAGCAATGACATTTCCTGTCTGGGAAGGGGGAAAAATGATTTGTGTTTGGTCTTTGCCAGGAAAAAGAACAGAAGTTATGTTTGTGATTAAAAAAATTACAGTTTCAGAGAGAGAAAAGGTAACAGTTACAACCTTTAAAAGATGTTGAGTCCTCTTCCAACTTTCAGTCCATCTAGCAAACAGCAGGAGAAAATTCCTGTTGCTACACTGGTACCTGAACACTGATTTTTTTTTCATTCACAAATACCACAGATGATAGCAGAACAGACAAGTTGTAAAATACTGTCATCTTAGTACCTGTGTTTCTTTTTCTGCAGCTAGTATAGGAAATAATCAAAATTCTTTGAACAAGTCTTATTGAAAAACATGATTATTTGCTTCCACTGCTTTCATATGCTTAGTAAGGGGGGAGGAATAACCATGTGCATCAATATCAGGCAGAGGATGACCTCCTGGAGAGGAGCGCTGCAGAAAGGGATCTAGGGGTCCTTAGGGGTCCTGGTGGACAACAGGTTGGCCATGGCACAGTGGTGTGCCCTTGTTGCCAGGAAGGCCAATGGTACTCTGGGGTGCATTAAAAAGATTGTGGCCACCAGGTCAAGGGAGGGCATCCTCTCCCCCTCTGCTCCATCCTAGTGAGGCCACGTGTAGACTACTGCATTCAGTTCTGGGCTCACCAGGAAAAAAAAAAAACAAAAAGAAAAAAACCAAGGATCTCCTAGGAGGAGTCCTGTGGAGGGCCACAGAGATGATAGAGGGCCTGGAGCATCTCTTGTATGAGGAAAGGCTGAATAACGTGGAAAAAGTTTGGCCTGGGGAAGAGATGACTGAGAGAAGATCTAATAGATGTTTATAAATATCTAAAGGGAGGTGGGAGGCTAATGGATGAGGCCAGGTTCTTCTCGATGGCATGTAGTGGTAGGACAAGGACTAATGGCCTAAAACTCGAACATACAAAGTTCTATCTGCACAACCTACTGTGGGATACCTGCTTTAGCAGGACCTGATGATCTCCTCAGGTCATAGAATCACTTCAACCCCTGTCATTCTGTGATTGTGTGGTTCACATGAGCCAAGAATCCACCGTTATATCCTTAGAGATCTCAAGCCCTTCTGTCTTTTCTGACATGGAGTCTAGCTTATAGCTTCCACTGGAACATTAGTACCAGACAGGAGCACATTACAACCTCTTATGAATAAAAAAAAACTAGAATTTTGCACGTAATGAAGAAACAGCTTTGCCTATTCCATATTTTCAAAATCTTAAGTCTTTTTTTTATTATTTCTTCAGATAAAAAAATAGAAAAAGCAGTGGAAGAACAGTGAGGTGTACACTTATGCATAATATGAACTTCTGTGCTTCTGGTTATTAAATACTATGTTATATACTTTGCTGTCTATGTGGGTAATGAAATTACCACCAACTTTATGCACTTCTTTATCTCGTAAAACAGTTAAGCAATGATCTGAAATTATGGGGATGATATTGCTTTTGCCACTAACTGCAAGGAAATAACCCAAAAGAAGGCAGCTACTCTTACTCAAAATTGCAGTAATATAGAAATCTGAAGCTATAGCATAAGCTTTCCCACAATGGGAAACCTTGTAACCCCAATAAGGGGCAAGCCAAATTGTGCTCTGGTCAGAGTTATCAAATTAGAATTACTCATTTAAATAGAGTCCCAGAAAATCTTCAGGATGTTGTCCAAGATTATTACAAATTTAGTATTGAGGTGGGCAGAATAGGTTTGCATGCCATGAAGCCTGTCTGTATCAAATGTAGCCTAAATTCTGTGATGTAGTTTTGCTGTTTACAGCTGGTGCTACTCGCCCATCTGAATAGGTTACTACCAGCAATTACAAGCAGCATAAAGGGTTCACACTGCAAATCACTGCTACAAATAGCAAATACTTTTAATGTGAAATGGACTGGCAATAGAAGGACTTCACTGAAGTTCACAAAAACCTCACTTTTTTCATAGAAGGGAAAAATGTGGAGAAGAAAAAAGTACAATGCAATCCCTCTGGCTCATGCTAATAACCAGGAACAAAGAAACCAGTTTTAACACCATAGTTCAGAACAGCAAGGAGAAAAATGTGAAGAAACCCAGATTTCACAGCACTGTTTATTCCTTTATATAGCAATGTAAAGACTTTACTGAAATGTTTTAAGTAATAGCTGTAGAAATTCATACCTATCAGCTTCCGATCAGGTGGAAGATGAACAGCTGTCTGATCTGCAAACCTACAAAGGATCATGTGCTCCTAAAAGGAAAAGTAAAGATACTTAGTTCATAGCATTTCTTCCTTTTGAGTATGTTAAGAAAAATCTAATTGGGGTTGGAACTAGATGATTTTAAGGTCCCTTCCAAATCCAAGCTATTCTGTGACTCTATGATTCTAATTTACTATTCAGATGTATTAAAAAAACACTATCATGTAGAAAACAGTGTTTCAAAAAAAAAAGTGTAAATCCTAATTTTATATTACTTTGCATTGTAAAACAAATTGAAAAATCAAGTGCAGCTATAAGCAGATTTCTACTCAAGTATACATGTTTCTTGCCTGCCTTTAAACTCAAATTGTACTTAATTTAATCATATGGTACAATTGAGGCAGTTCCCTACTATAGCTAACACACACAAGGTTCAGCTCACAGCTCCATAATACATGTGCAATGTGCTATAACATGATTAGAACTCAGTATGTTTTGCTCGGGCATTTTTGCTATATTTTTTGGTTTAAATATTACTATTTCTGTAGAATGAAAGGATTGAAAATGCTTAAACCAGAAGTAGGTACTGGGGAACAGAGAAAAAAAAAGAGACAGGCAACGTGGCTGTTTTTAGGAGAGAGGGAACAGCAGAGAGATAAGCAGCTTGGGAAGAAAAAGAGGGGTTTGGCAGGAGAGGAAGAATAAAAGACTTGCCACTTAACCTGGAAATCTGGACTGACTCCAGTGCCTTAGCTTCCTACCAGAGATGAGCCTTAAAGTTAAACTGAAGCCTAACTTACGACCACATCTTTTTCCTGTGACAGAACCATTAAATTGTGACACCTTCTGTTGGTTAAAAATGAGGAGAAAAGCATTTCTGAAGTAACTAGGATAACCACTTTAAACTGCACAAACTTTGTGCATGCAGAAGCCGTTAACTTGCTTTTTAGAATACCCACAGAAATGCCTATCAAGTTTTCAAAGCCATATATCTAAAGTTATTCATTCTTTCTTTCTAGGTCTTTGACAGGGAGAGCATCTTGACAAATAGAGTTTTTAAAAAAATGTATCATGGTAGACATCTAGAGCTACCATAACCTTTGCAACTGTAAATGAATGAATTACAGCATAATGTTCTCATCAAAAACGTTTTAGAACTGCCAGACTTCTGGATGTCTTTTTAGATCTCACTAAAATGGGAGATAAGAGAAATGAATTTCAAATGGGAACTGGAGGGGGGTGACACAGACAATGTCTGGCTAGCACATGGTAGCTTTGGCTACTAGCCAGCATCCTATAACAGTTTAGGAATATGAAATATATAAAAATGCATACAGCTAGCTGTGTAACAGAAGTTATTTATAACTAGGATTACTTGAGGCACCATCCAGCCGAGATCATTTGTACAAACTCTTACATTATTAAGAACAGAAATATTTTTTTAGCATTGTCCTTGGCCCCATGCAGTTCTGCAACACAGAAACGATGCTGAAATTTCTGAAGAGGTGATAAAACATGCAATTTAAATATCCAGATACAAATAGATTCAAGGAAAAAAAAAAAGAGCAGAAAAACAACAACAACAAAAATCAGAACTTCAATAATATTGCACACACTATCCTAACCTAGGCTTCCTTGATTTCATGTCACCATACCTGTCTGTACTGTCAACTGGTCAACTTTTAACAATATGTGAGCAAGTATTTTCTAATCTCAAACCTGAATTTTTCTTGATTGTGTGTTAAAAGTTGTAAACATGCTGAAGGAATGTTAACCGATGAAAAAGCTAATCACAGATTCAAATCTCACTATGCCGTTTTATCAATGCAAACTATGGAAATTTATTTCTGTGCAAGTCAGTGAAGTGTTAAATCAGTCTGTCACAAAGACTATAATAACTGAACCTCGCTGTATAAGCTGGCTGAAGTTTTTTTTCTTTCTCAAATGTCCTCTTACTGCAGGATCAAAAAGGTCTTCCTGCTATATACAGCATTCTTCAGTATGCTCAGCATCCCAAAGCACGTTTGGAGATTAAAAATAGCATCTTGCAAACATCTTTTTGTAATAGAAGACTATTCTGCATCTCCAAAATTCTTTTCTAAACACTGAGACTTTGCCTAGGATGTGATAAATTAGTGTTAATAAAGTTTCTATATAATCTTGCTTCTCTTGAATAGAAATATTCTCTTTCCATACCACATTAAGTGCATCTAACCTTCACAACCCTGGTTGCTCATCACTAAGTTTAAACACAGTGGACAAATCTCCATGAATCGGTACCAGTCATCTCCTGACTACTGCACTGTCTTGTCCTATTGCACTCCTCTGTTATCTTCATTTTGTCAGACCTGCATGCTTCACTGCTTCTTTCTCCCACTTTTCTCACACTACATCCACACAGACCATGTCTCTTCAGGATCAAAACACATTTGAATCTTTTAAAAGTTTTTAAAACAGTACTGCACAAAATTCTTGATGAAGAGAATTATCTTTTCCTGCTCATTGTATGAGATCTTCTAGACATAAATTTGAGGGAGAAGTACGATTTCACCAGAAAATAGTATCTATAAAAGTAACGAAAATAGTATCTATAAAAGTAACAATTGTATCTAAAAACGATTACAAGTTTCTACAGTGTAAACGTTAGTATTTAAGAGTAGATAACTAAACTGCTACCGTGTAACTTTTAACTGATACATGTTGAAGGAGATTCCTTAGGATTGGTTTAGGAATTGCTCTTCTACAACTTATGAGGAAAATAAAAAGACCTTTTCTGGAAAATAATATTTAAATTTATGGAAAGAAACTTAAAAAAAAAAAAAAAAGACTATGGTGGAGAGAAGGCAGCACAGTGACATCTGCGCTACTGCATAACACAAGCATTCCTTCTCAATTATAAGATAAATACTCATATTTCATTTGATAAGACCCAGTGAAGTGCAAGGAATGGCACAACACACCCTCCGTTCACAACACCCAGCTGCTTACTTTACATACCTTGTAGGATAAAATTTCCCTGAACTGATGACTGGAAAAAGAAAGAGACAATTCAATTAACATCTTAAAACGTCCAGCTGCAATGTAAAAGCAATCCTTACATACCAGACCACATTTTAAAGAGAAGAGCACTATCTGTAGCCAACCAAAAGACATTCAAAAGACTATACATGAATACACCTCATTTACAAATACAGAAAAAGCACATTTGATGTTTTTTTCCTCTTCTATTGAATTATTCATAGAAACCCTCCCTTTAAACCATTAAAAATGCTATCAGAGGTTTACTAGGTTTTCCATATTTTCACATACTAGGGATTATACAGGCATACAACTTCTAGACGTGCATATATTTTCTGTGTATCACTAACATAAGTTTCTAAGATGGAACTGAGTGGGGAGAAAAGGGCCACACAGAGAACGTGAGTCAGGTAGTAATACGGGCAGTCTGGTATGTTTTATAATCTTTTTTCTCCCCCTCATTTTTTAAAAGTAAGCTCTAAAAGATAGCTCAAGAAAGGTTTGATAAGTTGTGAACCACAGCATTTCCTACACTGGCTTATACTGTCATGATTCATAATTTTAGCAAAGACGCCAACAATTCACCATCTTGCAGCACCTATAGAAACAAAAGATTCCTAACAGTGTGCATTTCTGGTCTTCACGACCTAAAACCATAACCTGTCAAGAGCTGCTGTTTAACAAGCCAATGGAAAAGTTGCATTATGCGCTACCTTCAGAAAGCCTACAATTTTATTGCCGCCTCTGTAAGAATACTGCTTTTTTGTTTTCTCCACTGACAAAGTACAAAAGGGACACAGATGAAGATACAGGAAATTGAGCAAGACAGCACCGTTAAATGCAGAGTTCATCAAACCAGTAAATTTTAAATTATTTACTCTCCAAACATTTCTGTGACAACACTCTTGAATACTGGAGAAAAATATGAAAAATATTTTGCATTATGTTAGATTTTCTGATCCCTTTTTATACAGTGTGTTTCAGCTCCTTACTGTAGCAAATATGGATCTGAGACAATGCTGTAATTCCTAGTATGATGAAGTCTGATCCATCTTGGACACATAAAAGGCAAAGCTCAGCTTCAGGAAATAAAATAAACCTCTCCCCAACCTAGCTCTACGAGGAAAGCAGTTAGCATCTTCTGCCACTTTTTGCCTGAATTCTACATTCTATTTGTATCAGCAAAAGGCATTAAAATTCTTAAGCCTACATACATACATAAACATCTCCAATATGGCTAATTTGGAGAACAGAATAGCTACACTGTTCACTGAAAAAGTATTAAAAATAGGATCCGAAAAACAACAACAAAAAATATCAGGAATGCTGATCTACATGGAAATAAATCAGAACAGTTTCACAAGCAATAAACTGCAGCATAAAGCAGATTCATTTATTTAAACTGATTGCTTACATCTTTCCCCAGTATTAAAACGTCAATTCCCCTTCTTACAGTTCTTTCCATGAGCTTTCTATTAGTGCAGTGATTTCAAGGTAAAAGGTCTGCATATTACAGCAATTTCTACAAACTCCATCTACTACATTTGATAGTGTAAAGCCTTTGTGAACTTCAATGAATAGATAAATCCAGAAAAATAACCCAGAAATTACCCTTTTAGGGTAATCTCCCTGTCAGGGATGAATTTGCAAGTAGAAAGAGAAGTTAGTTGCATTGCAATTGAGAACAATTCAGCCCAGACACCTACAAGATTGACTAATTTTGCAATCCTTTAGCATTTCTTTTTTAAATTTAAATTGGTATTTTAAAGGTTATCTTGTTAGTCCTAGTGTACCTTCTTGGATATTTAAACTTCACAGTGTTCTGAATGAAGCCGTAACAACAAGGGGAAATGACAAAGGCTGCTCGGGCCTTGATGCAATGTTCAATCACCATGTCTGTTGCCACACCACATGCATGTAGAGCCACCTACAATGTTGAAAACAACAAAAAAAAACACAACAACAAAAAAAAAACCAGGAATAAGCAAATTCTTTACAGCAATATCCTACATACAACCCTGTTGCATATTTTTGATTGAGTTACTTAAATATCTGAAGAGTATTTAGCAATGAAAACTGTTAAGCCAAAGGCTGCGGCCTGATATTTAATTCTTGGTTTTTCATTTCTCTCTTCCCCGTTTATGCAGATGAAACTTTATGGCCAACTGCACTCACAAGGGAGTCACCAACAGTAAACAGAGGTTCAGAAACAGTCATAAGATAAATGCATGCATGGGTGCACTGCACTGCCATATCAACTCAAAGGAAAACAAAGTTCCAGAAAAACACTAAAGAAACTACTATGGAGATTGGTCAAAAATTTTTGTTTAAGCAAAAAGGATTTACAAATACAAAAAAAAAAAATCTCATTCCCATTTGTACCTTGTTAGATACCAGACAATCCCAAAGATCAAACAAAAGTCAACAACAGACCTCACTTGACCTGCTTCTATGGTCTCTCAGCTCTGGAGAAATAGTCTGCCATTCCCTTGATTGAAAATTCTGCCTGCTACTTTATACAGTGGTTCAGATTTGTAAAGCTGCATTGTTTTCTATGCTTTTATTTCTGTGAATTTAGGAAAAAACGCTTAAAACAGCAAAGCTCACATTTCAAGGTTCAAAGCTGTTTTTCAAGGTACAGCAATCGGAAGATAAAAAATTCTCTCTCAAATGTGGATTATAACAAAGACTTTTTTGTTTGCTGGCTGCTCGATGTAAGCCAAGCTGAGCAGACCATTAATCGTGAGCTGAACTATAACTGCACACAGATGGTAACAAATACTCTTGTCTCAAGGAGAACTTTCAAATTAATAAATGTAGTAACTTCAATTATTTTTTTTCTGTTTTTATAAATTTAACAACAAAAATAAAACTGGTTTAAGATTAGAATGAATTTTAATATTGCAGCTATTAGATTATCATGGAATAGTTACTTTTACATTTCTCCAAAGACCTCTGCTTTGCTTGCATGCTTGGGAAGGAGACCTAAAACCCGTGTCGGTTAAATAACAACCACCAAACCAATAGTTTTGCTGAGCCTACATGGACTTAAAGCCAATTGGTTTCTTCTTCGTTCCTCAGAATCAACTTACTCAAGAGAAAAATCACAAATAAAATTCAAGGCAGTTTCTTTTAGGACATCCTATATAACAAACATGCTACGTGAAACAAAGAACGCAGACAAATGCAGATAATGCATTTTGGTCACAAATTCACTTGTGGAGAAAGGAAAGCAGCCCCTGAAGAGAACAATAGTTGACTTAACGCAGTGTGAGACCACTGACCTGAATTTATTCCCTGATGATCAAATAGAGCAAAAGGGAATTGCTTGATAAATTCTTCTAAACCTGCTTTTGAGCTCCTCACACATAACACTTAAGAAAATAGCCAAATAATGCAGTTATTCATTTTATGTTATCTAAAGATACATATACACATGTTTTAAATGAATACCAGAAGGAACAAGATGAAGATTTCTGTGAAGTTCATTTTTTTCATGTCTTTATGTTTTGTTAACTATGAAAGATCACCTTTACAAGAACAGTTTAGGAATGATACCCTGTCAAACTTTGTATACATCTATGCAACATTACACTGTTATTTGTGTAACAGACCAGCATTTGTGACAATGATTCAAAGGTAGCTAAACTTCACGTAATTCAACTTCCAAGATACCATCAAGCATTTGGGCTACTGCTAAGAAAAGCAGTCAGCTCCTCCCTTACATACAGCTGCAAAGAAAATGTGAGCACATGCAGAAGAATGAATCGTTATATGAGACAAACTAATTCCATAACTTAGATTGATTCAGGTCTCCAGAAAGAGAAAGCTGCAGGTTTGTTTCCTCAAAGAGCCTACAGAATCAAGAGAATCAAGCTAAGTACACTGAAATCACAGGCCTGGAAATGAAAAATTTTAAAAGAAGATTTTCTGCTGACGTCTATTTAAATATTTAAACTTGTCACAAGATTTGAGAGAATATAGCATCCTTTTATTAAATAAAAACTTCACACAGATGATTAACTTAGTATTAATCTTACGAAAGAGCAGAAAAAGATCTAAAACTCCCGTGGCCACAAAACTGGAGGCAAACTTCTCTGACAATCTATTACACATTTCACTCTCACCAATCACTAACTTATTCATGAGATTGTGTTGTTTTTTAAAAAACAGATCTCTGATTCATTAAGTGAAATCTAAACAACAATATAACACAGAAAATAAAGGTAGACAATTGGAAAATTGCAGTTGGAAAGACTGTGCTAAAATAATTTGTTATCCCCCTTCTGCTGCACTATGCTTCATTTTCTTGAAGAAACAAACAAATCGTTTAACAGATCTGGAGGATTTATGTGCCGTAAACCTTCAGCATTAAACATTATAAGATGTAGTGGAAGAAGCCCCTTGGATGGATAGTTTAAGGAACAATCAGACTTGCATCCAAAGATGAGAACTTGTAAAAGTTCATATTCCATTCGTTAAGAGAAAACAAGACCATAAGAGAGGAATCTTTACAGCATTATGCCTTACACTTTACCACTTTAGAATTCTGGAGAGGAATTTACTTTCCGGGTCTAACGCAGACACTTTGAATCAGTATTCAAATCATAAAATCATAGAATCTTCTGAGTTGGAAGGAATTCCTAAAGGCCATGTGGTCCAACTGCCCTGCAATAAACAGGGACACCTACAGCCCCATCAGGAGCTCAGAGCTCCTCCAGCCTGACCTTGGCTGTCTCCAGGGATGGGGCATTCACTGACTCTCTGGGCAAATTGTGCCAGTGCCTCACCAGCCTTAGTGTAAAAAACTTCTTCAAGTCCAATCTCCTCTCTTTCAGTATGAAACCATTTCCCCTTGTCCTGTCACAACAGATTCTGCTAAAGAGCCTGTCACCTTCCTTCTTATAGCCCCCCCCCCCCCCTTAGATACTGAAAAGCCGCCTCCTAGAGCCCCAGCTCTCAGCTCATCCTCACAGGGAGGTGTTCCATCCCTTGGGTCACTTCTGTGGCCCTCCTCTGGACACTCCAACATGTCCACATCTCTCCTGTATGAGGACTCCCCCAACCCCAATCTAGACAGTGCTCCAGGTGAGGTCTCACAATGCAGAGCTGAGAGACAGGATCACCTCCTGTTGGCCACACTTCTGTTGATGCAACCCAGGATACAGTTTGCTTTCCAGGCTGTGAGGGCACGCTGCTGGCTCATGTCCAGTTGCCGTTCACCATTTCCTCCAAGTCCCTTTCAGCAGGGCTGTGCTTCATCCTTTTACTTCCCAGCTTGCATTGACAGCAGGGTTGCCACAACCCAGGTACAGACCTTGCACTTGGCTTTGATGAGCCTCATGAAGCTCATCTGGGCCTACAGCTCAGCCTGTCTAGGTCTCTATTTACAGTCACTGTGAATCAAAATATCACCCACTGGCTGCAACAGAAGCGATCATTGTAAGTCTTAAAAAACTGAGATATTCTACATTTATGAACACAGCTCAAGTATATGCTTCACAAAGAACAGCCACATAGATCATTAGTGTAACATTCTCCCTGTCGTGATAGTTAGACTCAAAATATTCTGGAGTGGAAGAGACTCAGGAAAGACTATAAATCCAACTCCTGGTTCCACACAGGACTACCCAAAAACCCAAGCCCTATGTCTAAAAGTGGTGCCCAGATGCTCCTTGAACTACAGCAGCTGGGGGCCATGCTGATTGCCCTGGAGAGCCTGTTTCGTGCCCACCGCCCTCTGGTGGAGAACCTTTTCCTAACACCCAACCTGATGACCCTGACAGCTCCATGCCATTCCTTCAGGTCCTGTCACTGCCACCAGAAAGCAGATATCAGCACTGCCCCTCTGCTCCCTGTGAGGAGCTGCAGCTGCTATGAGGCCTCCCCCCTTAGCTGGTCCTCATACATCTCGTCCTCTAGACCCTTCACCATTTTCATAGCCCTTCTTTGGACACTTCTTGATAGCTTGATGTTTTTCTTCCACTGCAGTGCCCAAATCTGCACCCAGTGCTCTAAGTGAGAGCAGAGAAGGACAATCCCTTTCCTCACTGAGTGGCAGTACCAAGCCTGATGCATCCCAGGGTACTGCTTGTCTTTTAGGCCACCTATGAATGTGAGTCCGCAGTGTGCAACTTGCCATCAGCCAGAACTTCCCCAGGTCCCTTTCCATAGGGTTGCTCTCCAGCCTCTTGTCCCTCTGCACACGCAACCAGGGCTGCCTCGCTCCAGGTGTAGAATTTGGCATTTGCTCCTGTTGAACTTCATCCAATTGGTGACTATCCAGCCCTCCAATCCGTTGGCATTTCTCTACAAGGTTTCTTGTCAGTTTTGCATTGTGAAATCCTGAGTTTGTTTTATCTTAACTGCTTTTCTCCTTTCTACATTTCAGATCTCACTTTACCATACCCCCCCACACCCAGGCTTATTCTGACCATGAGCAGTCTTTTCCTTCTGCCTTCAAAACCCTCTCCAGATTATCTCATCAGCAAGCTGCTTATTTCAAAATCACGTGATTAAACCAAAAATGTGCCACACTATTTTTCAACACATTCCAGCAGTACTCATTTTTGTATTTGATTGGAGCAGACTCTTCCTTCTTCACTCATATAATGACCAAAGTGATGTCAGTTTGCAACAAATAATAAATACAAACCCGACCTAACATAGGTTAAAATAGCAAGGATTCTTCTCACGGCATCAGAAATAATTGCTCGTACAAATACAAAATTTTCTTGTCTCAAGTATTGTAATTGTTTTAAGAACAATTAATCAGATATTGAAATTAATGTTCTGAAGTTGAAAAGCTATGAACACTTACCCCAATGTTAAAAGTGCCATTAAAATAGTCCAAGTTTGCTTGAATAAATGAAATGTTGTTTAAACCTAGTTCATCACTTCTGTCTTTAGCACGCATCAGAGACAACTCCTTATTTTCTATGAGCACCACCTAGGTTTCACACATACGACACAGTAAGACAAAATAATACTGAAAAATCAAAGAGCAACATTACTAACATGCACAAAACTTTGTTGTTTAGTTGAGAAAACTCCTCTATTTGTAAGATGTACAGAATATTAGCAGGTGACATAATGAAAGGCATCAAAGATCTACCAATATCAATCAGTTAGCAAATATTTTTACATTTCCCTCCAACTAGAACTTCCTTTCCCCAGGCACACACCTCACATACTTGCAGTTATACTAGGAATTTGCATGTTTCAAATCTCTGCCATAAAGTTTTGTGGTTTTTTTTGTTGTTGTTGTTTTGTTTTGGTTGTTGTTGTTGTTTGTTGGTTTTTTGTTTGTTTGTTTGTTTGGGGTTTTTTTTTGCAAAGTTAAGTTGTATGGAAGTCTGGGTCACATCAGCAAGACTGGATGGCTCAGCTCTACTGCTGGCTTCTTGACTTTGGCATCACGTTTGTTCTGAAAGTGAAGAGCCACTTTCCTGCTAGTCAGTGAAAAGAATTTGATAGGTACACGTCAATGACAGATCATGACCTCTAAGACAAATGTTTCCAAACAATTTTTTTTTTGCTCTCCAACTGCAGTGAAAAATCTTTAAACTCAAAAGGTTGTCTCTGAAGGGTTAAAATACCCTAAATTATTTTTTTTTAAAGGCAAGACAAAGTAACTAGATGAGACAGAAGAGAAAAACAAAGCATATGTAATGTAAGTAAGTAACTGTTTTTATACTTTATGTCATTTCATGAGGCTGCTTGCTACCAGCCAACTCAGTGAGAGGTGTGAGTGAAACCTTGAGTTCTCTGAGGAGTTCTTCATCTACCTCCTGCAGGATCTCTTTTGCTGGTGCACAGCCTTGGTCTGTAAATGCATATCCTGACCAAGCCATGCCCAGAAACACACCTAGCAACACAGCTAAAGAGGAAACCAGCCTCTCAGTCCTTTCACTAAATTTCATCTCACAGTGATTTCCCCAGCCAGGAGAGAGTTGAAGAAGAGAGTGAAATCATCACCAATTCAGCAGTGTTGGAAAAAAAAAAAAAAAAAAAAAAAAATCTTATTTTTTCTTTTGGACCTCATTTCCACAACACAACACTACAAAGACAAAAGTTACAAGAAGAAAGCTAAGGAAAAACCCTCTTCAATCACTTCCTTGATTGAGCAGAATTCACTGCAGACTGAGCGTAGCACATGTGTACAAGTACACAAATGAAACAATAACCTCTGTAAGATTTCTAGTAGCAACAGTGCTATCATACCACACTTAGGCTTTCTTGAGGTAAAAAAAAAAAAAAAAAAAAAGGGTGCAGAGGCATTGCCAGATACTCCTCTCATTACAAGGGCTTCATTTCCATACAAACTTTACAACACAAGCTTAGGGGCTTTGTTAGAAAGCAGTAATATCATCCACACACTGTATTTAGTTATTTTGCTCTTTCAGTGCACGTTCAATTACATATTTGTACTTTGCAGTACATTTAGTTTTTTTGTTTGTTTTTCTCTTATTCTTTTTCTGAAGAGGAACTTGTAAACTTTCCTTTTCGGTGATGACACTTTTGCTACTCCCTACTAATACAATGTGATAAGTACAGGTACTAATTAAATATTTGTAGAGCAGAAGCCTTCCTAAAAAGTTCATTTTGTCTTCAAGATCATTCTCCCTAGCTGCACATGTTTTTAAATATGATATTAGAGAAAAAAAGCTCATACCATCTGTACTTTTTATTTAGAACTTACCTGACATGATGGCATCATGTGAGCAAGAACAATTCCAACATGACCCTGTGAAAAGAAAAACAAACAGTAAAATTTGAGTCACTTTTCAATGTTGGTGTGTCATCTCATGCTGAGTATCCCTTAACAGCTGACAGAACACCCAAAAGCAGTTAAAATTTCAGCATATTTACTTCACTCTGCAGCAGCATCTATGTACAACTGCAAAGATGAAAACCAAAAGAAATTGCAACACGTGAGGAAAATATACCTTACCCCTCCACTGCAGAAATCCACAATCACATCTCCAGGCTTAGCAAGCTTTGTCACTGCTGCTACCAAGTTATTCAACTGCTGCTGTTTCCTCAGAGCTCGATCTCTAGACATCTTTCCTGAGGATAACAGAGAAAAATATCTGAACAGTGATGAGTACTTCTCAACATAGGTTACTTCAGATGGGTAACAGCAAAGCACAGGTATCTGAAATTTATGGCTGAAACTAAAAAATGTCTAAAACACTTGGGCATCCAAATCCACCTTCAGCTAAATTTACAAATATTCCATACAGCTTTCTGCCTTCACAAAACCTTACAGCTGTTGCTGTTAATGTATCCTTAGGAACATGTGAGAATAAGCTTTAGCCTGATAATAACCAAACCTCCAAATTAATCAGAAACAAGGCTCAAACCTATTAACAGTATTTGCAGCCAAAACAAACACATACAATATCCTTATGCATCTTGTTTTAAAAGGTTGTACTGAAGTAATTACTGCACTGTGATACTAAAATGTATGCCACTGCTTAATGGATATTAAGAGATTGGATACAGCCTCCAACGTCTATTAGAAAATATTACATCCTTCTCTTTTGTCATCATAAAATAGTATATTTTACAGAATCAAAACCATCATTACATTTCAAATTACGCTATAACCATGAGTCTAGAAAATACAACAAGAATGTATGTAAGGAATGTGGATAAGAAACCTTTATCGCATCATGCAAAATAATTACATTTTAATGAACCATTTATTTTGAGAGCAAAAGCTTGGAAAATCTTTATTACAGACTATATTTTAAATTGTAATTCCTCATATGCCAATCACCCACAAGAACTATGCCTGCCTTCAATTTTAACATCTCTTCCTGAAACACCTCCAATTTTAAACGAATCCAGTGGAAGCAGCAGCATTTCAGCACATGCAACATCAAGAGCTGTTAGCATACCTAAGCAAGAAATCCAGTTTGTGAGGTTGAACCTATCATTTGTTACAGGCAGATATTGTGATGTTAGTATGCACTCAAAATGCTGTACCTAAAAAGCCACACTGTGTGCACATATATGCGTGTTTGCACATACATGCACACACAATCTGAATTGATTTAATTTTTAAAAGTAGCTACTGTCAGGCACATGCAGTAAATGGTAATATATTCGTTCTTAGCTAATACATTGATCCCTATTGCTTCAACAGCCTCCAACAATGGAAAGAGAAAAAAATACTATTTATATTTGTCTTCTGTATCACACATATATGAAACGTAACTGTGATAAAGAGAGCACATTTATTTAACAAGGACTTCTATCTAGATAACATGGGCTATTACTTGGGTTTATCTTCATCAATCAACAGATCTTATGGCCTTTGTTTTAATTTCAATTCCATCTAATAGAGTACTTATTAAAAATAGTTGCTGCTCTAAAACCAAAAGCACTGATCAGATTCTTTATATGGAGGCAGCAAGAAACTGGATTATTTGAATTCCTTCACCTGATAAGCAAACAAGCAGCCAAACAAGCCCAGACTTCCCAGCACATCCAGCTTCCTTAGAACCCCACTAGAAGTCCTTCGCACCGAATACTTGTTTGGCTACAAACACACTGCAGCACCTCAGTTTGGTAAACCCCAGCTGTCCCAACTGCTCTTTGAGGGCACCGATAGCAGCACTGCTACGACAGCTCTGCATTTAGGGCCAACTAGCCTTCCCTCTTCCCCCTTCATATACGTTGAACTGATTTTAACAAGCATTTGCTCTCACAAGCATTATCTTAAGTATTTACCACACACCACTAAGTTCGACCTTCACAAATTTTCTTTCTTTCTATTTGGTAAAAACAAGTAATGCAAGTACTTAAAGCTCATTCATGATATAAAAATGCAAATCTACTTGGTGGAAAGCTCTCAGAATTCAACTCTGAACTCAAGTCATCTCTGCAATTCATTTAATGGGGTTCTTTGTAACCACATTGTTCCCTGGCAACTTTTGTATTGTGGTCTTATACCTGCTTTCAACTTTAAATCTTCTTAATTTTGAGAGTGACCAGGCAGACAATTTTGTTATTAATCCCACCTCTCAGCACACATTAGCACAACTGTTCTGTTTTGTTGTACCAGATAGAAAGATAGACCACACCTGCCAAGCACCAAACAGCACACAAATCCCTGCACAAAAATGCCCTTAATTGCCTTCCCCAAATTCTCTGTTTTTATTCCCCAACTCTAAGGTTTTTCTGACATGTCAGGGATTTATCAGTATCAAGTACACCTACTGAAAAACCCACCAAATTCTCATTCTGTGCAGTCAGCAAAACAGATCCTACTCACTAAAATCAAAACAAAAGCTAGCAGCTTTCATCAGCAACAGATCCACTATTTAATCTTCAGTTAGACAACCAGCTTATTAGTAAGTTAATACTAAATACTTTCAAAAATGTCTATTAATAGCCTTTAAAAACTCTCTAAAATGCAACTCTTCATAGTTACCAACAAGGTTTAATCCTTACTGTGCAGAAAATAAGTAGCACATACTCCCTTAAAAGAGAGAAAACCAAGCTCAAATCAATAGGTCTTTTGTCTACCTCTGTATCTGATGTGCAGTAGCTAGAATTACGGAAAGTGAGTGAGCCATAACATAGCCTTTAGGGAATGTTTGCACGGTGTGTGTGTTCATCCTTCGCGACAGAAAACAGGCATTAAATTCAACTACAGCTTCTATGTCTAAAAACACAACATCTCGCTGTGCATTTCTCAACTCTTGTCATGATAAATAATGCTAATCACTGTTTTCAAGAATAATGAGATATGGTACCTTGATAGTTCATCCTGACAAGGCAAAACCTTGAAGAACGTGACCTTTTTCTACAGTACACTGAAAAACCATTAAGAAGTGCTTTGTTCCTGTCACAAGAACTCAGCTGACATATTGCCAGACAGTCTTAGATTTATTTTCATTTCTGATTAACGATTGAAATGAAAATATTTAATTTGAATTCGTAAATCTAACATTACTGCTAATTCAGTCCTTGTCAAGCAGGACTTTAAACTCTCTATGGCACTTACAGCTTTTGCATTCTTGCACACAGAAATGTAATTGTTCAGCCAGCAAGTACCCCTCTATTTCTGTGTCATCTTTTGTCAGGGCTCAAGTTCATATAATCCATCAGTCCTCAAATGATACTTCAGAATTTCGTAAGTAAAACTTGAAAAGCCATTAAAGTTTCCTGCAGCAAAATCCAAACACAACCTGTAAGGCCCTATCCTTACTTCATCTTGAGGTCAGTGTAATGTAGCAAGCAGCTACCAAAACAAGGACACAAGCTCACAATGCATACTTTCTACTATTTTTACTGTTACATACTTCTGTTTTAGCATGTTATCTTTAATTAGGTTTCCCATAATCCTCAGCTAACCAAATGACAATGTGAAAGGCTGCCTCTCACTGAGATGAGGATAGAGCAGATGTACTGCTATATTGATTAAGGAGACTTGATCTTAATTACACAAGAAGACTCAGCAACTATCAATCAAAGGCCATGAGAGACATTTCAATTTTTTATGCTAATCCAAGAAAGATTTTCTGAAACCAAGGTTATTTTTCTTCTGGTGGTTTCTTTTGACAATTCAGCATATTCTAATTGCTTCTGTATACTCGGTTCCCATATCACCTCATACCACCATCAAGGTGAAGGGTATCTTCTGCTACATTATTTTTGGTTCAGTTTGGGGCCAAGAGGTTGTTTGCTTGTCTGGTTTGAGGGAGCTTGCTGGGCTTTCTCGTCACTCTTATTATTTTTTATTTATTTCACTTCTTATGTACTATACTTGTCAGGTTAATACACCCAAAAAGTGGTTTCCATACAACTCCTAGAAAAAGCTGAATTCAAACATGATGATGTTTGATGAAGAATGCCAGCTCAGCTAACATTTATAAATGAACGTTCTTACTAGCCAGAAATAAGAACGCCTTATTAAAAAGAACTCTGCAAATCTTGCAAGAAATATAATTAGCAAAGGCAATAACTAACTTGACTGTAACAAAGAAAACATCAGATGTATTCTCAAAGAAAAAGTCCCACTGCTTTTGTCCTCCACCGCATCAGTTCCCTTCAATAATCCAGCAATCCAGCAAAATCTATTTACACAATAGGTGAATTTTCCAAATCACTGTCGCTGAAAAGTAAATAGAAACATTTAATTGAGAGCAGCTTCACAGAATTTCAAAATAGGTATTTAATGATCATTTACATTATAATGAGAATATTTTCCTTGGTTGTCCTATTTCCAGAAGTGTACAAAGGCTCAAGAATCAAATTCACATTCAGAAGGCCAGGAAAAATAATCATCAGGAAAAAAAGAAAAAACACCCCTATTTTTGAAACATCACAACAAAAACATGCAGTTGTACGAGTTGATGGGAACTGAACTGACTTCTGAAATGGTAACTGCCCCACAAATGAAGCAACAAATCAAGCTCCTTTGTCTCTACTACTATTTTGGGTATACAATTTATTATTTTTTTATCGCCAATGCGTAACATAAGGCATCCTTTTCTCTAATTCTGGAGCTAATGTTAAAAGAATCCTACAGTACAGTCAAAAGAAGCTTGTAGCTGAGTTGTAAAAATTCTTGTTGTAAAATCTGCAATATAACATGTTAGTAAAGCGTAAGTTTCATAGCATTCATGATGAGCAATCACCTGCTTCTTAGCTCCTCTACATAGATGACTCGAGATAAGTTATCACTACTTCTTTAATTGCCAGAGATACAGGAGCTCATTCTACCATAGAATCACAAGGCTGGAAAGGACCTACAAGATCATCTAAGTCCAACCGTCCTCCCATTTCCATTGCTACACAAGCACTAAACCATATCTTGTAGCTCCTCATCCAGACTCCTCTTGACACTGCCAGGGACGGCGACTCCACCACCTCCCTCCACCACCATTCCAGTGCCTCCTACCATATTTCAGTCATCTTAGTTATTTGAAGACTAAGTCGTGTGCTCAGTCAGGTAGCTTGTGGTTAGTACCGACTCATTTATTCTTCCAAATTTAAATGTTTGGAAATTGTTATTCTGGTCTCTCTTACCCCACATTAGGTATATTTATTTTATTTTAAGGAAATATAATGTGGACATAAGTTAATGCAGGTACACTAGCAGTATTCCAGTGTCTCGTGCTTTTTCAGTGTGGACTTCCTGCGTTGGTGAACTTGATTTCCTCTTAAATCAGTTTTCCCACTGATTTAATTTCAAAAGTAACAGAGTAGGGCCAAATAATAAAAATTAAAACAAACAAACCACAACTGAAAAATCTGGCTCCGATTACTCATTTCCTTACTTCTGTACCAGAATTTTAATGCATTGATACTATCAGGGAACATCCTAGGAGGTTTTGTTTGTTTATTTGTTTCTTTAAATCACATGCATGAGAAAAACAGAGAGTGAGTAAATAATAAGAACTCACAATATTCACTGACAACGAGCCCTTTTGTTACTATTTTCCATAGCTCACCTCCATTTTTCAACTCCCTCTCCATTAACTCTTGGAAAAATAAACTATGAACAAAATGGTCCAGGGAAAACAATGTTTTACAGATCAGGTTGCAATGGAGGAAAACCTCATTTTCCTCTATTTTTGCTGTCAAGGTTTTTCTAAAACAGCTCATTCTACAATATGCCTGTTTCAAGCAGATAGAAAGATATCCTACTACCTGGAGTGGGTTATTATCAACAGAAGGAATCAGCAGTCAGTTATCAGGAAGGTGTTTTTTTTTTCTTTTGTCCCCTGAATGGATGTTTATCAGAACATCTTCTGGATCTATAAAGTTTGGAAACACCCCTTAAGAGCTGCAGTGCCTTTACTTGTAGGTAACAGGACACGCTGACACTTTTTGAAAGATGTAATAGGTACATTTGCTAATTCTACAGCTTCATGCATTCCTAAAAGCAGCAATCTTTAGTAAAGGAAGACAACTATTATTAAATAGTCTCAGCATGCTGTCCATTCACCTTTTCCTATCAGATCATCAGATATTTCTATTGTTAATTTGTGCCCTAGCTATTCCAACACAACTTGCTTAGCTTAGCATCACAACAATAATCCAATTTTGAAGGAAGCTGTCTTTTTCTTTTGCATTCACCCCTGATAAAGATGAGGCTACATATAACAGATGGACTGACAAGAGCCAGTATTCATTGTAGGGAGTGCAGTGCAGTTTAGAACACACCAGCCTTCATCCTGCAAGGACCATACTTCACACACTTGAATGTACCTGGCAAGTCTTGAAAAGCTAACAGCATTCAAGAACTTACTAAAGTGCATAGGAGTGGAATAAGGGCCTTAGCGTTCACTGTAAAAACAAACAAACAAACAGTCTTAAACAACTAGACAAGCAAAAACATCCCTAAAGTCAAACAGCACCAATAAAGACTATATACTATCCTGAAGAATGTATAGAATGAGTTTTCAGTCAATATACAAGGCCAGAAATTACAATCACAAAGTATTCACCATTTTTCCACTATATAAAGGTTTTTATGATTGAATGTGGTGAAATTTTAGCTACAGTCAAGGAAGTATGAGAACAGAATGCAAAAAACCATGGTTTATGTAATGTTTAAATTATAGGGCAATAACAAAAAAAGAACAGGAAAGGCGAGTGAACTCCACAAGAACATTCTATTGGTTTTTAGGTAGGAGTCCCTTCCTCCTGTCTTACTAACCAATCTGTTCTTTATTAAGGCAAGCTTTGCAGAATGGTTTTATCATTTTAGGCATATAAATATAGTTTTATCTCACATACACTATCTTAGTATAGTTTAAAAAGGTCAGACAGATATGAAAACTGTCCTTTGACAACTTAAGCAGGAATTTAGCCTGCTTCTCTTTTTATATTAGGAGTTAAACTTCGTGAGAATGCCATCTTTTCTTTAAAAAACAAAACAAAACAAAAACAGATCAGCCCTTGAAAAGAAATGAAAATTAACGCTGGGCTGCCTCTGAATGAATACAACTATGTTCTGCTTATAAAAGCTTAGATTGTTCCACATGGGTTTTTTCTTTGTTTTGTTGGGTTTTTTTTGTATTGTTTTGTTTTTGCCAATTTGTAAAAAATTTACATTCTAAATCTTCACCAAAAAGCAACCCAGACACAAATAGCTAACGTTGTTTTCAAAGACCTAATTCATGATTTATACCTTCTGAACTATGTATTTTATACTAGATTCTGAAGCCTTTAGATGTATTCAAATTAATGAGCATCTATTAGTTAGAACCGTGCTTACTTCTGATTTTTTCCATATCACAATATTGCCAAAAACATGGTTTAGAAAAATTACATATCAGCCCCTCTTCCAAAACACGAGGTTAGTTTTAAAACTGTGAGCTTCTGTACATTTAAGCCAACTGATCATATGCTCCATTCATCCATTTATTCATTCTGAAGCCTCGAGATTCACATTTTAGAGCTATTTTTTCCAGAATCCCAGGGGCCATGGAATTATAATACTAAAATGAAAGCAGACAATATTATACAATCAAGGGATTTTAAGAAAGATGCCAAACACTGTGCCATCACAGAACTGTGAGAAAAGATGATATGACATTTACCCTTCCCCTACTTCTTTTTCTCTTTACTTTCTTTCCTCCGCCAGCTGCTTCTCCTACGCTCTTCTCTCTTTTCTCCTTCATCTTTCTCCCCTACCTTCATTTTTTCTGTGCCAAAACTGATCTTGCTGGATTACACAACCAGGTAAGGTTGTGAGGTCCCATCCAACCCCATGTAGGTGATGAGTCTAAGATAGGTACAGGCAGCAAATACCTTGCTCATAGGGGATGCCAGAGCAAACAAGATGGCAGATGGATTTGTAAGAATTTCAAATTTACATCTACAAAAGTATGGTTAGAAGAAAACCAAGTGACCCTGGGTTGCAGCTTTCATATCAAGATCACGCCCATCTCCCTTCTCCCTTGCCTAAGTTTTATAGGATCTTACAACCAAGACTGTAAAAATTAACCACATAATCCACAAAGTTCAGTGTGCAGTGGTTGCTCTAAATTGAGCACACTCTTTTATACTTAACAATAGTTCTAATATAATCATAATCCCTCCACAGCACTTTCTTCTTTTAATATGGAAAATGGTATTAGTTTTTAAATCAGCTTATGTTCTATGAAAAAAAAAAAACAAACTTTTAAAGAAAGACCCATAAACAACAGGAAAACGTTCAAGCAAATAGAAGTAACCAACAGTGAAAAAAGTACACATGTACTTAAGATAGATGTGCTCATTTTTGTTTAAAAATAAAAAGGAAAATATTTGAAATATGCTTCATAGCTACAAGATGTTCACATTTAAAATGCACTTCAACTGTTTACTCAAAGCAAGTAAATGTTACCAGCCTGTGATAAAACTAATCAAAAGCAACACTGAAAATTGCCCAGCTCTTCAGTTGGTCAGCCTCTTTCTTAAACCCTTAATTATTTCTTCCTTTTAAGGAAAAAATTCAAAGCCTGTGGTGTAAAGCAACCTATAGTAAGAAAAAGTAACAAGAAGTTGCCAATCTTTTACAAGCAGCACAACTCAACTGCTCCTTCCTTTTTCAAAGTCAACCACAGGCTGAACATTCTGCATTACAGGAGTTGCCAATTTTGCAAAAAGGATGTATTTGCTAGAAGGTATGCTTCCAAGATTCTCATACTTAATGGTGAAATGCATCTTTAAGTATACAAAACATGTACAGTAATTACACACTACTTAGCAATTTATAAACTGCATGCTTTCCTTCCAACTCAGGTGAATCCACTGTTTAGTTAGCTTAATAATGAATATATTTCAATTTTTCTTTCTCTGTTCTTATGTGTAGACTAACATCTCATGAGTGTATAGAAACAACGCTGTGTAATTTTTCACTCAAGGAAAAAAACATTCAAGAATTTGGTATCATCTTGACTGGAAATATTAAGAAAATATTATGCTTTGACATTATCAGATCACCTTGGTAGCTCTGTTAACAGCAGACCATTGCCTTCAGTAATATGAAGAGCAGCATGGTTAGTACACAAGGAGGTTAGTACAAGGAGTAGCCACTTATGTACTATCCTGTGAATTTGTACAACCCATAACTTAACAGCTGCTTCTGAGGAAAGCCAAAGGTGATTTACGCAATAGCAGCTTCCCAGTCTTGTGTAAAACCACTTCTCTCACCTTCATTTTTGAGTTGCCACTAACAGAAATGGCAACATTAGGATCGAGCAGATTACCCAGCTACTGCCCTTATAAGTGCAAACAGTAGATTAAAAGACACTTTGCTGATGTTTTTTTTTGGTCACTTTGTTGTTTTACTTTAAGAAGTCCTTACTTTTATGCAGCACAAGTTACAAAGCTATCCAATGTTATGCTTGACAGCAGCAAAATCTGAAGCTGAAGTCAAATGTTTTGATGATTAGAATATAAACTAACAGTAACAGGAATAAACAGTGAAACCATTATCTGTGTGTCAATTCTATGCATTTTACATACAGCATTTAACATTCAGTTATTAGAACTAACTACACCTCTTGTGTTTGTTCTATTTGCTCTTCTCATACTTAAAATTCCACTTTTTCCCTTTTTCCATTGTACGTTTCTGAGTGTTACTCCCAGGAAATGGTTTCCCCTTACCAGCCTTTCTAAGCTTTTGTTTCCTTAACCCTTCACCTTCCCAAGTATCTTAAACTGACCTGCAGTACCAGCAGTACCTCTCGTTGGCACATTTCTCCTGCCATCATTGCACCTCCTCTCTTGCTCCTTTTTCTTTTCCATTACTTTAGTGCCCCTCAGCAGTCAGCCCTTTTGCCTTTACTTTCCACTCCTTGTGTCTACATTCACTTATTCCTTACAGCAGTGTATGTAAGAAATGTGACAAGGAGGAAAATATATCAATACAAGCCTTCATCTTTCAGGGGAGAATAAAGGAAAGGGAAAAATGATCTCTGCTGTGCTTAAGAGTGGAAAAAAAGTCTCTAAACTCAAAAGGAGTGCTGTTTTACCAATACACAATATCATATCAAATACCAGCAACATCATCAGCAACAGAAGGATGGCTAATTCCCACTGAATTCAGTGCTCAACAGGGGCTAAGAGAGGATGCCTCTCGTAGAAACAGGAGACCTCCTTCCCCAGCAAGACCCAGAAACAGCCTGGTTAAGGTCAGAACAAAGGCCAGAAGCCCCCACCTGCCACTCACCCTCACAGCTGTTAAGCAGAGGACCTTGCCTCCAGGGAACCAACTCTTACATGTTAAGCAGCAGCCTGTCCATAAGGCAGGCAGGAACACAGTGGATTTCCCTTTCTGAGCTCGTTGTGTTCAATATCTCAAGCAGATCGAGAAAGAAAAAGTAAGGACAAAATGATTGTGCCATTTAAGGAGTAGTGAATCACAAGTAGATGAAGTGCAGACCTACCCACAACTTTAATATGCTTTGTCTCACCAATTACCAGCGTAACTTCTAAATAAGCAAAAAACAAATAATAATTAAGTATCTGGAACACTCTTTTCTCTGATTTGCCTGTCATTAAGAGAGAGCCTGCATTAATAAATCAGAAACAGGAAAAAACTGGTTTAGGAAACAGACATGATTCATTTGGCCTCTATGCAGCAAGCTCTTCTGAACAGACGGCTGTTGAACAAAAAGCATTACTTTCAGCTTAACTTCACACATCATGGCTGTTTACTGTACAAGGTTAATGTCTGCAGGAATCCCTCCAAAACACTTATCCTGATAAAAAGAACTTCCTAGGCTGCAAAGGGTTTGACGACCAACTTCTAATTCATTGACATTTTAATAAACAAGTAACAACATCATTTCAAGATGACTGGATCTGCATCTTAAACAAAGCCATTTTAGTTACATGAGGAAAGGTCAAATGTGTATTTCTGCATTGTCTTATCTACACTGTAATTATCATGGCACTTGAAGCTTGATCCTGTATAAACCTGGAATTTATGAAAATTTTACTAAATTCAATCCATTTTACTGCATAAAATGAATGCCTCTGGTATTCATGTGGTTTATGTTAGTTAAAAGGGCTAAAAAAAACATTCAAGAGTTCATAGGAAATATAGGAATTAGAATACTGCATCATAAGGTTTTAATTCCGAAATATTAACTGTTTGACCACTCATCAATTTTCTTTCCTTTCCTCACATTTATTTTTAAATTCATTTTCTTAGTCAAGTTTTGGGAAAAAAATCTAAATGAACATCAGGTTAGACAAACTCAATTAAATCCTTTGACTACCTAGCTAACTAGTATGCTTTCTACACACTTTTAAAGTGGATCATCAGATTTGGGTAAGCTCACTTCGAATATCTGATGCCTAACAGCTGTATCTGCTTTAGCCAGGTTACCAGTCTGTAAATGCTGACCATTAGCATTACAATTTGAATTTCTTTCCACAGTCTTTTCACTCCACTGCTTTCTCATATGATGAACACAAATGAGTAAGCCAAAAGCAGATAGAGATGCCAGCCCCATAGACATCATTAATTACTGTCACTAAATGCCAGCAGTGCAATTTTGCAAGTAGCATAGTACAGCAAAACACTGTTAGTCTTTTGATATTTTAATGGTACTCTGGGTAACCAATCTGGATCAGAATCAGCACATTACTTCAGAACTGTTGGCTCTCCTTTTGCAGAGTTCTGTATTGCACCTCCACAACTACACAAATCCAGACCACTTGGCTAAACAACAAGTTCATTAGTGACAACATGAAACATGCAGACAGTAACATTTTGCATCAAATTTAAAAGAATATAATAAAATTCAGTGCATTTTAGAAGGACAAACGGCAAGGAAAAAACCTCTCTAATAAGACAGAAGAAGTGGCTTACGCTGTATAGTGCGAACATTAGCACAGAGCACATGCAAAATGCCAGTTAAACAGAGACAACATGGGTCTATCAATTCAACCCATCTTTAGCTCCCCAAAGGTAGAAAAAAATTAACTCCAGATGACCAACTATAAGACCCAAAGTAATATCCCTGTAAAGAAACACCACTGAAAAGCTGAGCAGGTATACAGTCCTGTAGTACAAATATAATGCCATTGAAAAAGGAACAAAAATAGTTTTTCCCTACTGATATTATTAAGGAATAAATGTAACTCCAGCTTGCAAGCATTGTCACAGGTTAATTCACTTTCCTAAAATCTGAAAGTAGCAGCAAAACTTGAGCTTCCAAGGCAAAGAATATTTGCAGTAGGCATTTCCTGCCCAACCAATGATTCTAATAACAAGAAAACCCCCTTTTACTTGTGCAGTAAGCTGCTTTTTGCAGGGTGGCCTTCCGTATTATTCTTTCTAGCTTATGAAAGCAAATAGTTGGGAATAACGCATAAATCCTTTCAACCACCTTTGAAACAGAAAGCATAATTTAAATGGAAAAAAAGTTAATGAAACAGCGGGTACCAGCCCAGTAGCCTACTAAAATCCCCTAGGCCTTACATTTAAAGAGCCTTAGGAAACAAAGACATGACTCATTTGGCACTTACATAGCAACTGAGCAGCTGGCTGCTGGACAAACAGTGCTCTCGGCTTAACTTTGTACAGTAAACAGACAACGTCTAAACTATCACTGTATTTAAGGCCTTGTAAGTAAACAGTAAAGTCATCCATGAACTTATCTCCAGCATGGAAACTACATATTAAATAATTTAGAGGAGGAAATCTACGATGGTATCTTCCCACTCTCTCTTGTCAACATGGTTTTCTTCGCAGAAGACATCAGTGTTTCTCTTTCCTCTGTCTTCTGATGTATTTTAATTACTTTATTATACTTGAACAAAATGAGACAAACGTTGTTAAGCGAAGAGAAAAAAATGGATAGAGAAAAATAATGGACTGAAGTCATTCAAACAGCTTGCTGAATTTCCATGAATACTTCAGTATTGAAGCCAACAGAAATGAAAAAAATTATGAAGTCTTTTCCAGCAGAAAGTAATCAAATGAAACTTCAGTGAACTAACCAACGACCCAAGCTAAGGCAACATCTGCCTTCAAAAATTTAAAAAGAAAACATGTCTCTAAGTGCTGGAAGGCAGGTTCACCGAAACATCTGCCTTAGGAAAACATATGATTACAATAATGAGAGAAAATAGCAAAGTACTTCAAGAACAGTATAGAATATAATAAAGAAAAAAACATTACAAATCATCACAACAAAGGGTTTTTGGAAGAGCTCTCCGAGATCTGTGTTCCAAGCTCGTGCCCAAATTAGAGCTACCATCAACAGTTGGTCAGGTCACACCAGGTCTTAAGGTATGCCTCAGCAGTGCTTCTGCTTTACACACATACATACATACGCACACATACTTACATACTTCTGGTAACTGTGAGAGTGCTTTGCATCATTTATGAATTGAGATACTAAAAAGAAAATCACTATAGCAAAGTGGAAAATAAAGGATATTCTGTTTGATACCATTCAACTTTTCAAGACATGCAGATAACTTGTACAAAAGTTAAGCTACCTAAGTATCACTTTCTCCTTATAATGGCTTCCTTTATGTACCTTTATGTATTTTACCTTTATGTAAGGTAAAACTAGGTTAAAATTTCTCAGGCAGGTAGCCATCACATTGATAAAAGACAGTTAACCATTGCTTATTATTATTCAAATTAAAGAAATCAACTAACACATTTGCCAGGAAGACAAGAATATTAACTACTCAGAACATACAAGCTCAGGGTCCACACCATCATCGTTAAGACTAATAATTAAAGAATCCAGAGGAACAGCAACACCAGACACATAAAACCTGTGTACTGCAGGGATTGCTTGGTGCACTTAAAGTTAAGCAGTCTTAAGTGTGCACATCTACTGGGCTTAAGCATACAAAGCTAAGATAGCAACAGTCACCCCCTTCAGAGTTTTTCTTCTTCCTAGATTTTTTTTTTTTTTTAATGTCATGCTATTCACAAACTCCACAAAGAATGATGAGAAAGACTTCTACATTCTATCTAAAAGTTAAACATTGACAAGGAGAATTATTCCTGTGGGCCTATGGCTGCATAGGGAACTGAACAGGGAAGATTCCAGCAATGCAAGTCACAAGGCAACCAAAGTTTCTCCATAATGTAGCCAAAGGGAGCTGAAGCTTCTTTTATTTCTGCACAGACTTCTCTAGGAAAGCAAGACATACATATGCTCCTGGGATAAGTCTATGGTGAATCCACAGGATGCCTGAGACACGGCATACAAAGCACAAAGCAAGCATTCAAAGAAGAGGGAGCTAAAGCTTATTTGACATTGCAAGCAAGTTCTCCTCAATGACAAGGATGTAAAAGTCTTTGAGAGTAACTAACACAGCTACAGCATAGCACAAAGCCTAAACTACAGAGGGAAGTGCCACCATTCAGAGCAATACTGTTAGACAAATACGTAGGTTGCTCTGAAAGTAATGCCTCCTATTTCATTGGAAACTGCAACATATAAAGAGCATAACGACACTATTTGATGAAGCAAATTCTCAGCTACAAGACACCTTTTTTTCAGTAGCCACCACCAGTAGCTACTCATTTTTGCCAGTGATAAACAAAAGCCTGCACGCTGTGCTCCAAAGTCTGCACTTGTGGAGGTGTCACCACAGCTGAAATGCATCACCCACCGCCTACAGCGCTCACATCCACTGTTTGATCTCCAGAGATGTTCAACAAGCATCAATGGATTTTAGAGGATGCAATTTTTTCCTGTATGGAGGAATTCAACCACACTTCACATACAGTTCCATATCAAACACCATTTTGTCAGAGTGCCCCTCTGCTGCCATCTGTCACACAGCAACAAAACATAATGGAATACTGGTGAGAAGGTTCAACCTCTACTGTCATGCCACCAATCACCACCTATTACATTGTGGGCCAGTATAATAAAACAGGAGGCATTCGTTTCAGAGCAGCCCTTGTAAAACAAATGGGTATTTCTGGTATGAGAGTGAGATTATTTTGACGTTATTTTAGTGGGTCTGTTTTAGATTGATGTTATCACTTCTTGAGTAAGCCAAACCTAAAAGGCATGAAGCCAGAACAACCATCTCCATACTGCAAGAATTACCCTGCGTTTCCAGGAAAAAATGCTTCTTTCTTACAATACAATAAAAACTTCTATATGTGAATACAGAAACATCTAAAAGTTCAGAAGTTTTAAGGGGATACTTCCAGTTGTAAAATCCACAAAAACATAAGCTGTGATAGTAACTGCAGTCCCCATTGTGTGTCTGCATAATGGTGAACAACAGCAGAAATGTCCAATATAAATAGTCTACTGTTTATTAAAATCTGAGGACAGCAGACAAAGTTATCAGTGGTTTTCAATCCATATTTCCCCTTATGTTCAAAGGAGCTCAGTATCTGTTGACAATCAACAGCTGCTGTAAAGCCCATTTCTTCTCCTTTATGGCAACTTTAGAAGGGTGATGAGCAGAGATACATCTGGCTTGGTATTAAATGAGTTTTGAGTTTTTTTGCCCACTTATACTTCATGCTATGCAAGTTCAGTAATCTATCATGTTATAAAAATTTGAGATGTACATTCTGACAACTAAACAAATCATTTAAGCAAGCCAAAGTAATTGTCAAACAGGGTGTTGCCAGGTGATCTGCTTCTATGATGCATGTTGCCTGATGATGAATAAATTATTTTTGGAAAGGTGGCAGACATACCTTGTCCAATAAAGATCCACTAACAAAGAAAAGAACCAGCTTCTTTCTTTGAAGAATTCTAACAGCTCATTTTAACATTTTTCCCCTTCTTTAGAAAGAGGAATAATATTTTACAACAGAACCTTCACAGAAAATTATACCTGGGGTTAAAAAATAGCTGAAACAAAAAACTATGCATAAACATATAGTTGGCTTGAACTGTATTTATTAAAGAAACACCTTAATACCTGCAGAAAGGATACAGATATGGCCTATGAAATGTAGATACAAAACAGGTTTTCTAGGCTCTGCACAGACATTTGCTTAGAACCAAGGCTTTATTGTTTTAGTTTTCCACATTCTGGTTTTAGTTTCCTTTTCAATCAATTTCTTCGGAATCAAATTTGAATCTGTTACACAGCACAAGTTCTACATAGGCAACATTTGGCTTACATGGCAAGTTCTGTGTAATAAACAATGCTAAAGTCACCTAACCTTTTCTTTGTGAAATTTCAGAAGTGACAGCACCTCTGAATATCATAACTTCAAATGTTTTTTCCTCATTTAGATATCCAAATTATCTCACCAACTTTTTAAGCTATGTTGAGAATATGCATAGCTATAGATTATTCCCTCCTTTAAATCTATGAACTTAATGACAGATATCCAAACTCTTGGAACCTTTTGAAAACTGATCATACATTCCCTGATTCTTTTTCTTCTAAGAAAGCATTTGATCAGGTCTATTTCAACTACATTCTATTCACTTCTATACTTTATTTTTGATAATATCATGCTCTCCAATCTGTTTAAACAAGGGAAGTAATAACTTCCCTTCATTATTTCCAATGCCTTTCTCCTGTTATTTTGAATCATCACCTTTTCTGTGTTGAGAATAAATTTAGTTCTTTAGAATCTTGGGGACAGGTTATCTGTAATGCTTTACCCAGAAAATAGTTGAAGACTGAAATATTTCCTCAGATCCACAGATGATGAAAAAAGATTATTATTATGCTAGGAAAGACTCTCCTTTTTCTCTGAACCCGGTATTTAATAGGTAATTTAAAAAAGTTTTTAACAATTAAATTGATGACAAAGCATGACATGCAAAGCAAACAAAAAAGAGGGATCCTTCAGTTTCCTTGTCAAACATAAGCTTTATTTCTGGCTTCATGAAAGTAGATACGGCAAAGAGTACAAATAGACTAATGTTTAAGGAACCTTCAAAGATAGACGACATCTGAGTCTCAGCCCATTTGGCATGCTGTTAAGCTTTTCTGTAGAAACAGCAATTCTGCATCAGGAAACGATGCTCCCAGCAGTTTTACACACTTGGACAGTCAGCTTGACTGAACTTTGAGCCATATACTAAGCAATATGGATTTCTAAGACACAATGGCATTATTCCCTTTCATTCTTTCCAGCACCCAGGTTTTGCTTCATCGTAACGCTTGCAGTTGGTTTGTTTTTCAAATTACCATGTTGGCTGATGCTGTTTTTACCAGCTTTCACTAGTCCACCTATTGACATACTTTCTGAGTACAAGAAAAAAACTGCTTAACACAACTTTTATTCTGGTCAAAGGACAGATATGCTTATATTTACAGGTAGAAGTAGAAAGACAAGATTCCTGAAGTTCATAATGCAAATAATCAACCTATTGTAAAACTGGGATCAGAATGTAGTTAGCAATATTAAAAGCAGAAAGCTACTTTAAGTCCCAACTCCAGCTTGAAGTTGGATCAAAGGAAAATATTTTCAAATGGAATACACCAAAGACAATAGGACTTCAGCAGAGCGCAGTGCAACAAGCCAGAAGATGAAGGCCACTGATTACTAGATGGAATTACCAAGGGAAACCCTAAAAAATGCTTAGTAGGCTAATTAAAACAGCATGTTTGTACCACTATAAATAGGACCTATTTAATCTGTACTGTTTTTTCTCCTGAACTTTTCATCCCATCTCCAAGAATATGTTTATCTCTGGGAAAATACACATTAAAGAAAAATTTTAAGTGATCGTTACTTTGATAACCCAATTAAAATAGTTACTATCTAGCATAAGAAAAAATCATTTTAAATACTTTTCATAATCACTCAGAAAATTCTATTATTGTAATTCCCTAATTTTAATTGAAATCTACATGCAGGAATGCACAATTTCCTCTTTTAAAGGAATTTAGAATAACTACACTTCTTTAAAAACCAAAGTAAAATAACCTGAAGTTATAAAACCAGCAAGGCCTGGTTTCATGACTTCATCTTATCTTTCTAATGTGCAGTAGAGTCTGAGATACTCCACGCAGATCAGTCTGGTATTGCCATTATCCTTTCCTTGCCTTCCCACCACCCCCATCAAGAGAAGGAAGAAAAGGAAATAAGTGTGCGTTTTATTGCCATAGGCTATTTGTCACCATTTGTTAATTTCTCCACAAAATTGTTCTGTGTTCATGACTAAGAGATTACAGGGTTGATGTGTTTGGTTTTCACTTAATGATTTATTATTGAAAATGCCTCAGAAAAGTAATTAAAAAAAAAAAAAAAAAGGGCACTACGCCTTTTCCCTCTCAGACACACGGAGTTTAAATCAGTTGGGAAATGCAGATAATATGGAGCACTACTATACAGTGTTTTTCTGATACAAAACTGAAAGAACGTGTTAAACAGAGTAAGAACTTTAAAATTTATCTCATTGGCTTTGTTTGTATCACACAGTAGCAACTCTAACTGAACAGCATCAGGAGTTGCTACTGTCAAGAATCCATAGAATCATTAAGGTTGGAAAAGACCTCTAAGATCACCTAGTCCAACCTTCTGCCTACCACTTCTACTGCCCACTAAACCATGTCCCCAAGTACCATATCTATCTTTTAAACATCTCCTTTGACAGTTACTCCACCACTTCCTTGGGCAGCCTGTTCCAAAGCCTGACCACTCTTTGAGAAGAAATTCTTCCTATTACCCAATCTGAACCTCCTCTGATGCAACTTGAGACCATCCCTCTTGTCCTGTCACTAGTTACCAGGGCGAAGAGGCCATGCCTTACCACAACCTCCTTTCAGAGTTGTAGAGAGCTATACGGTCTCTCCTGTGCCTCATCTTCTCCAGATTTAAAGAGTCCCAGTTCCCTCAGTTGCTCCTCATAAGATTTGTGCTCCAGATCCTTCACCAGCTTCAGTCTTTCTCTGGACACTCAAGGTGTGGCCTCACCAGATCCTTTTCCTCTTTGCAGCTTTCAAGTGCCCCTGTCCTAAGCCTGTAGCACTGCCTGGGGTTGTTGTGGCCAAAATGCAGGACCCGACACCTGAGTGAATTTCATCTCACTGGCCTCAACTCATCAATCTAGCCTGTTCAGGTCCCCATTGAGGACCTTCCTCCCAGCTTCGTGTCATCTGCAAACTTACTCAGGGTAACTTATGGATAGCAGTTATCAAAACTATGACAAACTATGACAAATTTACACACAAAAAAATCCTGATCATAACATGTCTTGGATAGGTATATCACCATATTAAGACATGAACTTCCAAAACCTTCAGGAAAGATAAAGTACAAAATCTGCTCACTTTTTCTAACAACAAAAACATGAGTGCACACATTTATATAGACCTGTATGCTCTGAATTCAGCACAAAGCCAGGTGAGGCTAAATCCACAGACAACCAGTGTGTTTTGAGGAAAGTTACTGTAGTGATTTTCAGTTCCACCATCTGTCATTACAATGTCTGATTTTTAATGAAAATTTTCTGACATTAAGACTCAAATATGATTTCAGCATTCTGTGCCATGTGGTCTACTTTGCTCCTGACAAGTAGGATTTAAATCTAGTTAGATATAATCCTTAAATCACAGTTAAAATACAGAGAGAAGTAAAAGATGCATTAACCATAATAAAAGAAAAAAGGGGGGAAGGACGCAAATATATGAAGAGCATAATCTCACCTTTGGTTACAAAGCAACTAGGATTGAAAACACTCTAAAAAATAAATCTTCCTTGAAGATACGATTTATTTTATGCATTTTACTTAACATCCAAAATTAATTAAATCCATCAAGTGGGATCACAGCTAGGCCAAAGCATTTGGTAACAAGCAAAAAGAGGAGGAATGTCAAATACGTGCTGCAGATAAGATGGAAAGTAAAACACTTGGCAGATGTTTTTAAAAAAGCATACAACTTAGGACCAAGAATTGTTCTGTTACCTTAAAAGCAATTTTAAGGTTTTTTTTTTATTATTTTTCTTATTAAGAAAAACAGATTTTAAATAAGAAATCATTTCCAATCTTTCAAAAAAAAAAAAAAAAAAAAAAAAACACACACTTTCCAGAAAAAAAAGACTGGGAATGTAGGGAAGAAGTTACGGAACGTTTCACAGGAATTGTTTCATAAAAATTGTACAGCAATAGATTTGGTTCATAAGATACATGAGAGAACACAGGAACAACAACAAATTCAGCACAATGGCAACATTACTGATTCATATTGGTTGTTGTACCCTAGAGCAGATAAACTAAAAGAAACCACGTGAACACTTATTTCTGTTGTTTTCTCAAAACCTATTCATGACTTGGCAGTTGTGGTTACTTTGCATAAATCTGAAACATTTTCACAGGAGAAACTTGAATTACAAAGAATAAGAGTCTAGAAACGCACAAGAAATGGGAGGCTCAAGAGAAGATCTTTGCTGCTTAAATTTATATCATTAAAAAGTCACTAGGATCAGAAATTGGCTAATTTAGGCATCCAACATCCATGCATTGTGTATTACTTCAAAATGCACATCCTTCTCTCAAAAACTAGCACTACTAATAAATGCTTACAAAGAGGACCAAAACTATCTGATTTATAGAATTACAGACAGATTTGGTGCAAAATATCTAGCTTGATTTTGAATCGGGACACCAATGAATATTAATTTTTGAAAGTCTAAATCAGAAATGTGACACTTCCTTGAAAAGACTCAACAACATCAGTGAAGATCAGTCATTGCAAGAAGGAGATGAACAGTTCTACAGATCCCAAAAAATACAGAACGAAATTAAAGAGACTGATTTTTCACAGACAAATTGCGTCACAAAGAAAATAAAACTCCATTTATATTTATTAAAAAATGAAACGTCTTCACAATAAAAACCACTGCAAGCTATTCAGGGTGAAACTACAGCATCCAGGTGCAAAATTTGGGATTAGCTTGCACATTTCCTACATTTCCATAGAGGTCACAAACAAGTGCTAGGTCAAATTTAATCTAATTGAGATTTTCAAGAGAAGCAAAAGCCAGCAGTAAGTATTGGTAAAAAAATGCATACGCAAGCAATTATATTAAATTAATGTATGCAGATATAGCTATGTTATTGTCTTACAAACAACTGCACCTGCACAAAGGAAGGACTGCAGTGCAACTAGAAGAGCTGAGATGAAAACTTTGTCCAGTTTACTTTCATTTATGGAAGTGCTTAGAACAGTTTTAAGTCTGTACAATTAAAGGGCATTCTAGTCTTTGGGAGATGGGTATAGTTCATACTTCTTGTTACAAAACATTCGAGAACAAAGGAAAGATCTGCAAGTAGGATACGGGGAAGCATTTAAGCAGAATGAAGAGTACTTCAACAATGAGTCACATTAGTAAATTCCAGGTAAGGATTGGAACTAGTAAGTGAATACTGTCTCAACTGTTCTACTCGCTATGCTTACACATGCAACTAAAACACAGACACAAAGACCAAAAGCTCAGTGACAAACTGAAATAAATCCTCCTAACACTTTTTTTTTTTTTTTTTTAAGTTCATGTTCCACAACGGCAAGAAAAAAGGGTTTTATTGTCTTAGATTAGATTTGACTGAATTTAATATAAGGATTATTTTCCAATTTTTCTACACTTACAAGATAATTCTACAAATAGCTGAATTTCCACTTGCTTTTGCTTTTCAAAACTTTTAAAGATTTTAAAGGATGCAAATTCCTTTGATATTGTTATGGTAGGAGGCCAGAAATTTGACATTAGACATGCGCCAAAAATTAACTTTTCAGAAGCTATTCCAGACCATCTGGAGAAGATGCATTTCAAGTACAAAATAATTAATACCACCTTCACTAAAACACTAAACATACAGTAGTCTGGCCTTTCCTTCATGTAATTAAAAGCTTAGAAAGTATCAGACTACTCAGAAGAGATTATGAATCACTCACAACAAAACTACTCTATTAAGTTTAGATTTTAAGCTTTTTCCCTTCACGTACAGCGATGCCATCCTCCTCAGAATTGGAGCTTTAAGTGTACTTTAACTGCAGCCCAAGAGCCCACTTTCAGGAAGAACTAAAATGAAACTCCTGACCTTATCCAAAGTGGGACTGTATCCAAATCAAGCAATGCCTTCATGGTTCTTAACATGGGCCGAAAGTACAGGTGGAAGCAATAAGTAACTTCAACAGACAAAAAATCCTTCTTGTCTCATGCATTGTCACAAATGATTTATAGATTGGAAATAACATCTGTACCTGAATTCAACAATAGATAAAAATTGGGTGAATGAAGAAGGTATGTCCAACCACTTGTACTACCATTACCTTTAAGATTGTACACGACACTGTTTCTGCCAGAAACATGATTTTCAAAGTATGTTTCACATACACAGGGTTATCGTATTGCCACAATATGTTGTGATCCATAAACTCATCGTAAAATGTCAATGGAGAGCTCGCAGAAATCCACTAAAGCAGCACGTAACTTGACAGTACCTCAACAGTAACAAGTTTTCTGTGTAAAAGTGAGGCAGTCCTCCACCTCCATCCTTGGCACATACAGCTTTTAAATTGCAAAGTTGTTCAAAATGTTTGACCGCATTTCTGAAAGAAGCTGTCTAGCTTTATAGTTACAAAATAAAAAAAATCTCATTTTTATTTATTGTGACCATATTGTTAATTGACCTAAAAATCACAGCAACCACGAACTCTGGAAACAATTAATAGCCTCAAAAATAACTCAGTAAGGATATTTAGTATTTTAAATATTTAATAGAGTATCGTGAATATAATGCAGACCTCAGCAAAATAAGATTTTGTTTTTAAAAAATTGCAATGGTCTTTTAAAATTGCTTTCTGATGTTTAAGTTCTTTTACTCTGATCTAGGAAATCTAAAAAACACCAGAAGTCCAGCAGCTATTTAAAGTTCAAATGCTGCTTGAAGATTTCTATTTAGATGTGCCATAGTAAGTAGTCAGCATCAGTGCTACAGTTTCCTCACAGTACTGAATACTTCACCAATACATATAATAGAGAGGGATTAAAAGCCCCATAATAAGAGAACCATAAACACTATTAAGAATGCCTAATACTATAAATGACAGCACCCACCCCAATTCTGTTTCTGACTTCAAAGACAGAATATTAAGCAGCAAACTCCGCAGGTTTCCGCCATCTATAAATAATCTAATAGGATCTCCGAAGACCATTATAAAAGAGGTCACGTAATCTATGAAACATTTCAACTTTGAACAAACCCCCTCTTCTTTTCGTCCCCAAACAATAACAAAATGGTTTCTTAAAGAGTTATCCACAGAACAGAAGGAGTGAACACCAATAAATTTCAGTGAGAACAACATATAAATTCTTTTGGTGTGTCTGCAGTGTTCAGTAACATGGGAAAAGGAGAAAAAGACAAACTCTGCCTTGGTTTTCAGTCATCTTCTGGGCTGCATAGTCTTTTTGTTACCTGAGCACATAAACTATACCTTACTTCTCACATTTAGTTAATTTCAGATGTTAACTACTGAGTGCCTACATTTCCTTGTTTGGAAGGAAGTTGTGAGAAAGAGTTTCTCTCTTAACTGGACCTCTCTCTTGTTCCTTTGGAACATTTGAAAACGCACAGGCTAGTTTGCTCTTACACACTTTGACTGTAGCCCTACCCTCCTAATGAAGAGGGTCACACGCTCAGAGCGTTGCTACCAAAAAAATGAAAAAGACAAAAACCATTACCACAGAGGCTAGCTCCTTAAATTCTTTTGTTTGCACCATTTTCATTTGCCTACTTTTTTCTTCTGCTCTATCAAACACGTTACTTCTTTTTACTCTGAATTCCAGCAATAGCCTGTCCTTTCATGATATCTTCTTTTTCAGTTACCAAGATTGGTCTTTACACAGTGGCAGCATTGATTGAGCAATTGGAAAAAAAGAAAAAAAAAAAAAAAAATCACCTGTACAATTTCTCTTGTGTTTTTATACACATGCTGGGGAAAAAAAATCCCAGAAATTTCCACTGAGCTACCAGCATTCTCCTTTGTCACAAAAACAACACCACAACATAAAATTCCCAAAGAAGTGGTTGAGCTGATCAGCTTCTCCCCTCTGTCACCCTTTGCTCAACTGTTATCTCTTTTCTTACAGCAGAAAACATCCACAAAAACAGGTGATATTCTGCAATCTGTTTACACAGCACCCAGCAAATCAAACAGTGCTCTGCCCTTAATTCTTTTGGGGCCAACAATACAAGTGTTTCAACAGTCAAATCTAATGAGAAGATAAAAGTCTTTTAAAACCACTCTTTTTTCCCGCTGGTCATCCCAAACTTAGGAATCAGGCACTTTTCACGTGGTAGTTCTCACACCTGTTACCTTTTTCTTGGCTGACTCCTTGGTTGCAGGGCACAGCTCCATTCATTCCGTTACAATTTGGGATCCAAACAGATTTTGCTGCCCTCCTGTGGCCAGAAACGTCTACAAGTCACACACGCAGCTCAAACAGCACATATTTTTGTCTTGAAAGACAAATTTGCACAGATCAGTGCTAGGCTTTAACGAAAGTAAGAGTCAAAAAAGATGCTGCAGAGGTAAAAATGATCTCCTGATATGTTCACTTGAAAGGACTGTTTAAGGCTTTATAGCAGAAATACATCAGTCATGCTCACTTAACAGCTAGACTGATAAACTTCAAATTCAGCTGTCCCTCAGCTACCATGTGTAGCAAACAATGTAAACGAGCTATAAAAACACTGCAAAGAAAGGAGAGAAAAAAGTAACTTTAAACTCTTTTGTCAGTTACGCTTCATAGCTAGGCTAATCTATAAAGTCTGAATCCTAATACTCTCATGTATAGCAAGGGAACACAGGAAGGACACAAGCTGTACAGTGGTTTCACAGTAATACAGATGTAGTGGGGATTTAAGTCTAAGGAGAAAACTTACAGAACAATCTTTGAGAAAAAAACAGTGAAGACATTCTACAGCATGGAACACCAGGACAGCTGAAATACCTCATTTAAAGACAATGCTGATACTACAAGAGACCAGTTTAAGACTTAGAGCAATTCTAGAAAATACTAATTATGAAGGCTAATGTATCAGCAATTTATCCAATAGCTCATTCAGAGCATTTGAAGATAGAGAAAAGGATCAATTCTCCCTCATCCTAGATCTTTGTCACTACTATAAGTAGGCTAATGCATATGGATTTTATTACTACAAAATTTGATTAAAATATTTGGAAAGTTAATTTCAAAAAGGAAAATATGATCTCCAAAGAAGTAATGGCAATCTGTACTTATGTTGAATTTTTACTTATGCAGAAACAGACAGAATTTCTTTATTTGTACACCAGCATTTTAAATATCCAAAGTTGTTTTTTGTTTGTTCATATTCCAAAGTGGGCCGATACTACAAAAGCATTCCGAAAGTCAGGAACACAGAGATTTAGCACAGGACAAGATGAAAAATGAACGTGCTGCAAGTCTTAACGCTATGTGCTCTGTAAGAAAGCTCATATGTATCAGTACAAAGAGCAAAACTCCTCAAACTGACAATTAGTTATTACTCAGAATGGCAGAAAGGTCTATTTCAAAGTGGTAGAACCAAGCAAGAGGGGAAAAAAAAGAGGAACATGAACAACAACTATCACCACCACATTGTTCTGTCCCATTATCTGTTTACACTTTTGCTGAAATTCTGATATAAGGTTGAGGTACGTATGAGGAAGGTTGTTTTTGTTTGTTTGTTTGTTTTAATAATTATTTATCCAGCTGCCATGAGGACCTCCTGCGTACCAACAGTGCATGAACGGTCTCTATTTATGCAGTTCTCAAAGTCCTTTAGATTGGATGGCATATATGGAATCATTTGTTACAAAATGGAAACACTATGAACAGGACTCAAAAAAACCCCAAACCATCAAACAGTTAATGCAAGCATTTTCCAGACAAAGAGGAGGAAGCGGTGTGCCACCATTGTCTTATTCAAGCATAGCGTTACTGTGCACACAGCATAACTCCCAAGTACACCTTATTGACCATTAAAAACAGTGAATTTCTATATATATTCTCAAAAAGCATCCCCTGTAGATGATTTTGAGACATGTTTAGAGGAGAATGTCTTTCGGGATCACATTAATCCTAGATTTTTATCTGTAAGGCCCTCTCCAGCTTAAGCCATTCTATAATCCTGTGATATTGCCATGGACAAGTTAAATGGTTTGGTAGCACAGGTAACTTGCAGATTCCAGTTACATACAAAGATACTGATTTTTAGATTTAAAAAATAATAGTTTAATTCAAACTCCCATCAAAACTGGACTCAGGTCAACTATGCAATGCTACATCCTAGAGCAGTCAAAAAGTGTTCAAAAAAGCCACAAGAAATCTAAAGTATTGAAAGAACACTGTTTTGAAGTTAACCCACGTAAAAGAAGAAAACTGCAGTAATAAGCTTCCTTTTCATACACTTACAACCTCAAACGTTGCTCATATTCAAGCCAACATCTCTGTTATTGGAAGTCTTTCATTTCTCAACTATTTGTTAAGAGTATGAGGCAACATGGCTCCACTACCATCTCAGGTTTTCCAAATCTTGAATTGCAAAATGCAGTGTAATCATAAATGTAGTTTAAGCTTTTAAACAAGTGCAGCTGATCTATAGCTATAAGGAGAGGTTAATGAGAATCAGCTTCAGCTGAGCTTCACTTGGATTGTTACCCATGTGGCTTGCAGGCAAAGAACTGTCTGATATGGAAAATCAGATGAAGAAGGACGAGTTCCTGCTTCAGGATGCTTGAGATCCTGAAATAGACTACAAAAGTATTAAAAAAATACACATCTTCAAAGTCTTTCAAAAAAGTTCTGACATGCTAGGAAGGGAAATAGAAAAACTTTAAAGTGTTCCTTTTAACTCCTTTTGTTTTATAGAATAAATGACTGCCTGGACCTCATTTTAGCAACACTGAGGTGTTTAACATTTAAAATAAAACACAATTTGCATCTCTGGATTAGCAAGAACTTTAGTAAAATATCAGACTCCTTATGAAAGTTTTGACTTTTAAGCAACACATATTCACATCTCAGAAGGCATCTCCCAAAACTAGAATAGTCTAAAGTTAATACCAATATAAAAGGTGGAACAAAACAAAATAACCATGCTATCTTCACAAAATAATCCAAGAAATTTGCATATATTGAATCAATCTTGCTAACAATTTCAAATCAAACAGCTGCGAATATAAATAAAGCATTTATTTTACAAGTTAATGGTAGCAAGTTCTGTTAGCAATTACAAGGAATTTTAATATAGACCCAGCGTCAAAAACTGAAATTGGTTAAAAGATAATTACATCATTTAATCCTGTTTTCCTTCAATTAAAAATCAGCTGTCATTAAAACATCAGTGTTTTTTAATCAAAGTTAAATTAGAGAACAATTATGGAGTCATTTAGCATGAGCATAAAAGCCAAAAAACCAACATTTTGCCCAGAATACATGGAATTCAGTAGGAAGCTACCTTCTGCAATGGTTGATAGATCAAATGGAGTACGTCATCATAGATCATTGAAGTTTCCCCTTTCTTTTCATTAACACTACTTTTGTGTATTATGAAGTCCAAAACATTTTTGAATTTTTTATACTGAGTTACAAAGTCTCTGCACCTCACTGATGGAAAGGCCACAGCAAATTGCAGTGTCTTTATATCAGTTCTGGAAAAAAAACCTAACACCAATCACCCAGGACTGTTGTCAGGTATACCACTAACACTGCTATATCAAATACCAACAGGTATACATGATCATACTGTCTTTCTAGCCTCAAAATGTACAAACTGATGGATCTCAAGAGTCTTACTGAACTGAAGAAACAGAGTACAAAACCGTTTTTCTGGGGAGAGCTTGGGAGTTTGAGAAAACATTTTACAAAGCAACATTCTAGCAAATAGGTAAATTAATTTTACAGACAGGACGACACATACTTGCCTATTTAGTCTTCAAAGACCAAAGGTTTTATCTCAAGTGTAGGCATAAAAATAGCTGACACCTTAACTCCCAAGTTATGCACACTGAAAATTAAGACCAGAGATAACACTGAACAATTATATGGGTCAAGCCTGAAAAACTAGCATCACAAGGAAAATTGTTTTGATGATGCGAATTTACTATTAGACAAAGCAACTGCAGCTCCTAAGTCAGGCTATTTTTGTATCACTGATGGGGGAAAGAAGGGAGAAGGAGGAAGAAGCATACTGCGTCTCACAGAAAGAAAATAAATTCATCAGCATATTTTCCTTCCTAAAACTTCCTAAAAGTCTAATGCAAATTTCATATTAAATGTCCCATAAAATTTGAGAACACTCTATTCTACTTTAATTACAGAGAGAGTATGCAGAGTAGCAAGTTACCAACACAGTACTCAGTATTTGCAAAGCACTCACACTGAACAGTAAATATCTGGAGAGTCCTTGAGAGCTGATCTCAAAGGACAAACCAACTGCTTGGAAAAAAAAAAAAAACCAACAACAACATAAATGGCATCTCCAAGATCAATGGCTGTCCAGCTATAAAAAACATTCTGACATCCAAATCCCAGTAAATTTTTATTTAGCAGATTTATTATTGGCAATGAAGGAAATCACTCTTGTCTTTGTGAGATATATCTTAACAATTCCAGTGCAAAAAAGTGTCAGCCAAGTATCTGTAATTCATTTTTCTTTCTTCCAGAAAAAGATTTGCATTACAGTAACCCTGAGTCGTGTTGGACAGTTGGTTTAAAAAACAAAACAAAACCTAGTGAGCAATAATTAGTACCATAAAGAAAATGCAAGCAATTGCTCTGTGGAACCATTATGGAATGTAAAGATTTTATTTCTAAAAGGAAGTTTGTCTCACTACCTTAGGGTTTTATTTATGCTTTTGAGGAGGATGTGACTTTGTCAAACAACTCTTCTGCAGACATGCATCAAATCTGGGGTTTGTCAGTGAACTATATAACAACAGCAGAAATTTCCATCTGTCTGTATTCAGAATTCATTAAAAGTTGGTTTAAAAAGATTTTATTCAAATGTTCTGTCTTCATCTGGTCATAAATATTCTGATGTCAATTCTCAAATCAACATGCCAGAGTAAACATGCTCAGTTTCTTAACATTCTCAAATGGTTTGAGATAACTGGTTATCAGAAATTACATTCAAACCACTTCATTTATGTTTTTGCTACAGAAGAACAAAATCCTGACCCCTTAAAAAAAAAAAAAAAATAGGACTAACATTTTCTTCTACACTATCAGACAAAGAAAAGTAGCACTGGAAGAGCAGTTTCCTTCTCTTGTCACTATTTTTTCTGTGATTCAGAAAAGCTTCTATTTCTTATATGGACATTCTGTACTCTATATGTACATAAATAACCAAGTTTGGCACTTACACTAAGATTTATATTCATACAACTATTGAAATATACCTGTTCCTAAAAGCAGACCTCTCAAAGAAAGAGCACTGGATCAGATTCTTAGGTGACATAAATTATTTGTGTAAAAAAGACAACAAAGGCAATCTTCAATATACAATTTGCATGTTTTTCACAAGTTCTGTTTTGTTTTTTGTGGGTTTTTTCCCCTCACAAAAAATAAACCACATTCACAGTGTGTTATCAATTATTTTGTGCCTTACATATCAAAGTAACATATGTCTTCTCAATAACCATTTCAGAGACAGTCTGAATATTGGGCGCTGGCCTCCTCAAATTCAGTCTCGTTTTACAAACTGAGTAAAGCATTCTAAAACTCTGTTTATCTCCTTAAAAGTCTGAACATTTGAATGCAAATTTGGGAAACACTTTTATAAGAAAAGACAGCATTACTACGAGCCTACCGACTGCAGTTTGATACATGCTATGCTCATACTCTGAGCATCTTCACGCCCTGGAAAGAATAGTGTAGATTTGTTCACAGACAACCACCACCTTTTTAAGTGAACACCATCACAAGTACACTGCCAGTCTAGCTTTGTTTCAGAACGTAGTATCACAAATAAATAAATATATTTTTTAAAATATTTCTTACTTATTTGAACCCACAAGAGAAGAAAGGAGACATGAATGAGGGTCAGTTACACTATGTGGAAGACAAAGTGCTGAGAGGTTTTGGCTCCTTTATTTAATAGATGATATCAACATATTTCTGACCTCATTACAGATCTGAGAAATAAGCTTAGGAAAAGAAAAAGCCAATTAAAAAGTACTGACCAAGCTTTTGGAGTTAATTAAAACAGACATCAGCATTTACAATATATTTTAAAACATAAAAATTTTGTTTTAAATTTCTTCCTGAAGTAAAAGTCTGTAAGAACTAAAATATCCATCCAATATCATGATGTTATTATCTGAAGTAACAATTCACAATAAATAATCCCTATAAAAATACTAAATGAAGTTAATCTTTTTTTCTAAATGATTACATCATAAATGCAATCATTGGTAAACAGCTGTGACAGCGAGGTGGTCTAATTAGCCTTACAGACAGGCTGAACAATTTGAGAATTTCCACATACTTCTGACAAGAAGTACAATATTTAATCTCAGAGCACAGAAATCACATCACCTACGACATTAAAGTACAATGTGCCAGCTAATCGAGTTAACTGTAAATAAAAGCCAAGGTGAGTTTTAAGTGAAACTTTCACTATTTTGTCTTCCATAAGTATTAGTAAGAATTGTATTTACCAACTGCAGCAGTAATCTGTTTGAAAGCTTCGATTACCCAAACCTGGTTTAAAACTCTGTCAGATTCTGTCAGTGACTATTTTCTCAGCACATCATGTAGGACTTACTAATAAAACACAGATAACTAAATTAATGAAACAACAACTAGGCTTTACTAGCAGAAGAATTAGGCAATAAACCACAGTCCCACATAGAACAACAGAGGTAACCACATACATGTATCCAACCGAAAAAAGAAATCAATTATATCAGGAAATTTCTTTTTGCCCTGTGTGACATTACAGGCCCCAGACTAAAAGTACAACCATCTGGAGTTCCCCTAAGTCAGTGAATGGCATCAGCATAATTGCTGTCAGGATGGGAGGTGTGATTTGAGGGGTGAAGTCTCCCTCTCCTGGCACCCTTGTTGAGCCAGCAAATATTCACTCCCCAGAATTGGGCTGCAGACTCTTTCAGACATTGATATCATCACTAACTGTATCAGAAAACAAGGAAAAAAAAGAGGGAGAGCATATACACACAAGAATCAGGGGTTGTTTTAACTCCAGCCAATCAAACCAAGTCTAAGAGATCAGTTAAAAAATAAAGTTTCCAAATGCACACATTGTTTTGCACATCGTGCATCTTTCTTGGTTTCTTTTCCTAAATGGAAGAAAAGAGGTACGTTAACAGAAGTAGTAACTAAAATTTATAGCCAAAAATCTGAGCACTGGATGGAAGCAAAAACGAGCATTCATTATTGAATGCAGTCACTGGCATGTCAAGAAAATAACCCTCCCAAAGGTTTTCATCAGACTATGAAGCTGTTTTAACATAAAAGGTACATCCAAAATAACCGCGCGAAGTCTAAAGAAGCATGGCTTAGTATGGACAGATGCTCGCAGTACACGAGAGTTGTCAGGACTTCGTAAACAACACACAGATCCAAAATAGAGGAAATGAACTTCAAATTTTATTTTTACAGCCTCCACGTTGTAGGCAAGAATATGTTTGTATTCACAGATGTCTGAAGTGTGCATGTGTGGTACGAAAGGTATTTGATATTCACAACACCAGTGAAAACAATGAATATTGTGGTAATGCACTTTTTTCTCTGCAGAACTCTGTAGTCACTCGGTAGCAGAATGCTCTGCAATCCAAGAGAGAAAACAATCACTGCAGAGCAGGGGAACCTGCCACAAAAGGGAATACTGCTATGTAGCTTCCAAACTTTGCTAATGCAGTGCATTTCCATAAAAGTAAAATCTGCTGCTACTGCTCTGCAAGACACAGTTTATACATGGACACGTGTGCTGATTACAGGAACATCACACGGTCAAAGATTACTACCTTAAGTATGAAGAAATGCTCAGGAAACTCAGAAACAGTAGAGAAAAAGTACAAAAACAAGGTCAAGCTTTTATTCAGTTTGGTCATTGACCGTTGATGACTTGAGGGAAGTCATCTCACCACATCTTATAAACAGCCTGAAATTTAAAACAGATTTAAAACTGCTTGCCTGTTTAACACAGCTTTGAAATTCATTCATGAAAAGTGACATCTTTTCCTATGATACAGTCAAGTAGCATTGCTAACAAATGCACTAAGAATACATTAAAAACCCTTACCTTCTCCAGGATTGACTGCTGCTGGCAGGCTGGGCCAGTCTATGGTCCAGTCAGGGCATGGATGAGGAGAAAACTTTGCTTCAATACCCCTCTCCTATGTGAAACAGAAAAAAAGGGGCCCAGTCTTTTACCCACTGAGACTGGTAGTAGAATTCCCACCAGATTTAAGAGTATCAGATCACACTACATAGCTTTCAGCCCAAATGAGACTTACAGGGAGATGACTCCTGTTTATAGAATTCAAACTATGTACTTTCGTCATTTTCACAAGAAAGTACCCTCCATTCTTTTTAGAAGAGGATGGTAACCTCTATGCAATAAAGTAAAATAAAATACAGAAAACTATAGAACACAACAAAGAGTTTTCTTTAACAAAATTCATTTGCGTCTCAGACGTTCAAAGATCTATGGAAGTAACAACAAAAAGCAACAGAAAAACAGAATGCTAAAGCTAAACATACAATATCACTTGTTTTTTTTTTTTTTTTATATACATACCTTTAGAAAAGGAATATAAATATCACAAATAAAACAGAAGGCTACTTTGGTTGCTAAGAATTATTTACAGGGCTTCCAGAGTACACTTACTCAATCCCTGAGCAACCAAATATTGTTAACTAAACAAAAAGACTAAAAACCCTTTTAAGTCAATGCATATCAGATAGAAGACAGACAAAATACATTAAATCATTTAAGGCTATAAAAGACTTTGCTTCTATGATTCTAATAAATTTCACCTGTTGCAAAATAAGTATAATTAAGATAAATTAAGATAACTAAGACAGCTGATTGAAAACCTTAAATTACCATTAATTTAGTCATAGTTGGCCTTGGACCACCTATAAATTGACTGTTTTCATGCTCTTCTTCACAGTTATCAGGAACTGGAAAGAAGTCTCCTAGGTGATCCTCTGGAGCAGGTATCAACTCTGGAAGCTGGAGAAGCTGCATGTTGCATTTATCAGCTGCTCTCTTCACTCCAGGGACTTGCTGAACTCTTCGATACCAGCTGGAGATCAGAGGTAACTTTACCAGATCTTTGCCTTGCTTTTTGCTGCAATCCTAGGAAAACAAAATGGAAAGGTAACTTGCTATTGTAAACCTCTTTCCACAAGCAATGTGGAGAAGACAACCTGTGGGCAATGAATATAACTCCATGTTAAATCTCAAAATGTTTGCTTACTGCAAAAATCTGACTAGTTAGGAGCTCTGCTTGCAGGTGGAAATGCCATTAAATGCTATCTGCAATTTCCATGTGATGAAAATATTTATGTGAACAACTTTAATCACAACTTCAGTCAGTGCCACAAAAACATAAATAATACTGTTCATTATTTATCATTTCCTAACATGAGAATAATTCATTTTAATTAATGAATTATAAGACCTAGTAATTAGCAATGCATGCTGGACTTAAAGCAAAGAAAGAAAATAAAAACTGAAATCTTGAATGCAAAACAAACAAAATCCTAAATGTGAGTATTATGTATATGCACAAAAAATACATACATACTCAAATCATATTTTTATAGGGAGGCCATCTAGGTTTTTTAAAAGCGATGCTTCTGATGAACAAAAGTAACTCCTGCCTGTGTTCCAATAAGTTATAAAAGGTTATATGAAGGCCCTTACCTTACTGTATTTTCAATTGTTTTAAAGTTCTCATAGTTCTCTACAGTGCAGCGGAAATGTGCCGTGAAACTGAAAATATTCTCTATGTACCTACTGCCAGGAGCTGCCTTTACCAAGTTTGTGTGCTATATGCAAGTCAACAACTTCTGAAAGCTCAGTATTTAAAAATTACAAAGCAAAAAAAAAAAATTCATATTAAAAAAGCAATATGATGATATCTTACAAATGCAGAAATAGACCTGGAATAAAATGTATTTAATTTTTGCTATTTAACAACTCCACTCCAAGACCTTATGCAATGTAATGTTTTCCAGGGAAATTCTTCTTATGCTGTAACAAACAAAGGACCTTCCACAAGCTGCGGAAAACTGTTTAGCAGCAAAAATACTATGAATGACAAAACTAGAGATTACTGAGGTTTGAGGGGCTGGAGCACAAGCCAAAGAAGCTGGCTCCCTAGATGTAGCCCATCCCTTCTGAGCTTGGTCACAGTGATCAGACCTTGCTTGGAGGAGAACACAAAGTTTATTAAAAAATGACCTAACAAAACCACCACAATACTGCACAAACAAATAAAAAGTTTGCTGATATGAAGGTATGCTGCTGTCTACACATCCATCTTTTATCTACTCGTGCAAAGAAACTGGCTTACTTCAAGTGAGGGCTTGGTAATAAAAACATCCATTTGAGACAGAATAAAACAGGGTTCTCTACACAGGAATGTTTTGTCCCCAGTGAAGGAATCATTTCTAGAACCAGAGGAAAACAAGAGCAGAGACTAAGAGTATTAACATACTATGCAGAGCAAATCAGAAATCCTCCTACACTGTATTTTAGAGGGAAATACTTGTAAATAACAACAACAAAAAAAAACCTCAAGAAACTATATGCCAGTCACATAAATAATTTTTTAAAAAACAATACTCAAGTAGCTCTTCAGCTCTGATACAGCATGGAAACTCCAGTGTTTACGTCTCTGAAAAGCCACTACAGTCTCTAAACCTTTCTTCTCATCTTCTCCCTAAAGAGCATTCTATGTCAAGACAAAGTGACAAAGTAACAAAGTTTCAAGCCTTAGATGGATAGAATTTCAGTTCAGAACCATACTGATACAGTAATAGAACAACAAAATACCAAATAACACGTTTTGTCTAATGCTCTCCCAGTGCACTGTATCCAAAACTGAAATAGGTTCATATTTACCTACTTTTGTTTTATGCACATTGTAATGTACTACAAGCATCCGTTTTAAATATTCTCATGCAGGAATTCTCTGGCCAAAGTATTTCAGTATTTTATGTGAGTAGTCAAGAATGTTTACTAAGTACTATTTGAAATGAGTGTTGTTGATCCCACCAAGCCCTGCCTTTTATTGTACAAAAATAAAAACAAAGGCAAGTTGTCTGTTTTGGGTTATGCTCACATTGCAAATGCTGCAACATATTTTAAATGAACACATTTCACGATTTTCCAGCTCTTACAAAAGCCCATCTACACTGCTTAATGTTTGCAGAATTTGATGTCTTACCAGGAACTGATGGATGCATGGTAAAAGCACAATATCTGCCAAGGTAAAATAAAGCCCCTCTGCAAAAACGTGGTCTAAAGGTGGAAGGTCAGATGTTTTTGTTCTCCTGATGAGAGGGGCTTCTCTGTTGACTGCACGTGACACCTCCTGGACATGTAGCTTAGAGAAAGCTACACTCAGTTCCAAACTTGGAAGTGGATGTTCATGCACCTCCACTGTTTTCCCTTCTTCTGTTGCTTCTTTCTCAAGCAGAGACACTGCAGCCTTAGCACCTGCCTTCTGTTGTTGAAGCTTTTGCCTTCGAATTTTGTCATCGTTATGCACTCGGACAGGCTCTGCAAGTTTTCTTTCGAGCTGTAAAATGTCAGCAGGAATAGCCTGACTGTGCTCAGGAGATGCCGTCAAAAATCCTTCAACAGCCAGAGGTATGCTGATCTCACAGAGTCTGGTCCACTGGCTAACCTGTCAAATAAATTTATCTAATAAATACAATAAGAAACAAAATCCAAGCTACCTTTTTGTCTACTTTAAACAAGGAAACTTCAGCCAAAGTTAGCAACTTTGGCTTCAAATACATCCTTTGATAATTTTAGGAGCCCAAATACTCTGTATTACTTTTGTGATAGCAGAGTTAAGAAGCAAAATGTTTTATTTATATATATATTATATATATATATATATATAAATATATATATATATATATATATATATAACAAGGATGAAATGTTATCCAATACAGTACGTTTTTACTTCCCTTTCTTGGCATAAGATGAGGCTGGCTGTGTAACTCATGAGAAGTGTGAGTACAGAAATGCTTTAGATTAGTTCTCTTATTTTTTTTCTTAGCATGCAACATTAAGAAACTTTAGTGTAACCAAGCAATAACTTTAAACAATTTTTTTCATGTTATTCTTCTTCTCTATTATTTAGGCTGCGATATCAAATCAACTGCAGTCTTGTACCATGTCTTCCCCAAGAATGCTACTGAATTCACAGATACAGTCAGCACAGCATGCCAGTTCTGTACATTAAACTCAATATTCAAAAACCTTTTTATTTATTTTTAAATAACAGTTGTCAAAATCTTTAGTTTGCTTTTTTGCTTTAGTTTGCTTTTTCTAGCTTTTCCCAAACATTGTGCATTTAAATCCAATTTCCCTTATTCTCTGAGGAAACACTCAGTATTGACAAAGGTGCACAGTGCAGAAGCTATAATTACCATCGTTCTGAATTAGTTAATAAAAATACATTACATTAGTTTACCAAGAAACATCTTCCAGGGATAATTTCATTTCTTTGGACGACCATTTACAGTGCCCAAATTGTTCCAGTAAAGCTTCATTTGGTCTTCAGTTAAGGACCTCCGCTACACAGGAATTCATTTTTACTGGTTTCCTGGCAGACCAAGTTACTTTTTATACCTTTAAGTAGCTAACTATCAGAGCATATATTTCAAGTTCTGAATAATCTAAAGGCAAGTAAATAATTATCTATATGGATTGATTGAAGATAAGCTTATATACGTGCAATTTCCTTCATAAATCAGTATCAGAAAGGGGATGAAGACAGGAAATATTCAGCTGTGATATGATCTGAAATACGGTTATTCATAAGGTGTGAAGTAAGCATAAGAAGGCAAATATAGCAGTGACCATTGTGAACAGGTTTCCATTTGTAGGGCTGTGACAAAGGTCACATCCTGGACAAAACTCTGGAAAGTGCTTTACTAGTTCAAATTCTTAAATGCCTAATATTAATATTGATAATAACATGTAAGTACATTCAAAAATTCTATCTCAAACTTTGCAAGGCTACAACTTGATTCCTGTATTCTCCACAAAGCTAGCAGTGTCCCTCACTTATTTCTCATCAGATTTCACGTTCTTCAGATAAAATTCATCATGTGCAAAGTATGTAGGATTAGTTCTTAGTGACGTGCTCGAAGATCTTGTGGCAACAGCCACAATTGATGTCTTCACACACAAACATCCTGCCTTCAGATATTTGATTTCCTCAGTTAAAGAAAGTGGCATTCTGTGAAAAATTATCATTATATTAGGTATTTTTTAATTCACGTAAAACTGAAACAGACACAGTACTAACCCACTGACACTATATTGCCAAAATGAAGCAAATATCTGAACCAGTGTTTGAACTGTTTTTGTGCTGCCGAAGCTATACCCTCAAAAAGAACAATTTTTCCCTTATAATAAAATACAGACATTTCTCCATACAGTAAATATCAATATTAAGAGTTTACAACAGGGCATTCCATTCTTATTTAAAACCCTGTTAATGTAACTAAGAGAAAGAGATGCACTCACTTCTGCACAGGCTTTTAAGCAGGTCTTCTTAAAGCCTAGGAGTTCCAAAACATTCTTTTTGGATGGATCTGCCTCGAATGTTTTCTGTATTATATGTCTTAAGACAACAGAAAGCCCAGCTCGACAGAACTTGCCGTCTTTCGTGACAACAGCAGGAAAACAGCAGCTCTGCACGACCATAGGAAGCTGACATTTGGGGATTAAATGGACCTCAAGATCTCCAAGGAGGTTTTTTGTCACAAACTGATCATTTGCATTTTCATTAGTCGGCACTAAGAAAATTCTGAATGATTTGCAGTCACAGTAGGATAGCAAGAAGAGTGAAATAGACGTATGAAGAGGAAAGATACTATCTTGACACTGATGAGAAAAACCCAAATACAAATGTTCTTCAGGGACGCTATCTTTCATCTTCCTCCTGAGCTGAAGTTCCTGAAATAGAAATTAGAACACAACAGTCATAAAAGAATACAGAATTGAGAACAAAACAGAGGGTTTGAAACAGCGGTTGTACCATTATCTGCTAAAACTGATTGTAAAATAAGATACTATTAAAGACATCCTGCCTGAGCAAGTAGAATGCGGCACTTAGAGAGGAAAATGTTTCACATATAGCCTGCCGCCTCACATACACATCATTGACAAGGAATTGATTTCTGACACTAAGTAAAAATATGAAAATCAAAAAAGATTTTATTTTAAACTTTGAAGGTTTAGACATTTTATAACAAAGCTCATTTTCAAATCACCCATAATCATACATTTATCATGCAATATTATAAAACCATGTTCCTGAGCACATAAAACAGTTTTATCATACATTTGCCTCTCTGTTAAAGCACATACACACACAGAGTCACTGTTTTAAAGTGAAATACAAGAGTGATGTAGCTGAAATTAATGTCATTATATTAAAAGTTTAAATTATTTTTCCTTATACTTTGTTGAAAGTCTGTTTTTTTTATTAAGCCATTTCATACTAGTGTAATATAAAACAATAATGCAATAGCTTTTCTGTGCCACCACCACATAACATTCTCTGTTAACTTAAAAATCACAATTCGTACTGAAAAGCATAGAGCACTAGATGGCACTCTTAAAACAATCATGTAGAACAAAGCTTCATTATAATACGAAGAAGAACTCTGAACGCTGCTCAGATATGCAGTATGCTTATTTATATATAGTTTATATGCGTGTACGTAGAGCACAAGTGACACTGGGACAAAATCTTCCAAATAACTATCTAATAATGTCTCTATACAGTTACAGGGACATGATAGCAATACGCAGCAAAAAGTTCTCACATTTCATATGTGGAGATATACATCAAATGTATTATTTTATATCATCTGTCACTGGGACAGAGCAATTGCTCAAAGACAGGCAGTGGAAAAATAAAATCAAGCCCACCTGGCATTAAATAAGAATCAAAATGACTGTTATACAGAAATGTTTTTCAACTGTTTTTTTACATGGCTGTCTCAAAACAAGAGTACCTAACCATAAAAATCCTCTTGCTTTTCTTTAATTAACACAGCTTCCACTCAAAGAATAATAAAATACACAAAAGTACGTAAAATACTTTCCTAAAGGCTATTTCGCTTGGATAAACATAGAAATGAAGATGGATACAATACCGTAACTACAACTGTGGAGAAAACAGTTTAGTGAAAGTAATTGAGGAGAAGATGAGAGAAGAGTTAGTCTTATCTGTTTCATCCATATATACAACCGCTTAATCTCAAATCCTTTCCTACAGAACTTCTAGAAAGATGCAGAGGTACAACTGATCAGCCTACTGATTAAAGATGTTCCGCTTTAAAAACTGGTGGATGAATGGGTTAACAGTGTCAGTGTGAATCTTACTCCAATCCACTGAACAAAATGACTTCTTCCCAGTAGCGATGAGTAATAGATAGCAACTGTCAGTCTGTCCCAGGGACAGCAACTGATTGGAAATAATGACTTGTTGGTTATTGGTCTGCTCTGTACTCAACCCTGTATATGCCACAGCTGGCACCATCCTATTAATCCATCTGTCTCCTCAGAGTTCAAAATTTAGCTTGAAATTTGGCCAAATTCAACCATTCTTATCCTCAGCTACAAAACTGTTGCATCCAGAAGCCACACAAAGCACGTATGCCAACACTGCTGAATCTCCCTGAAGCAGGATAAATGCATACTCCAGTCTCTTGACAGCCTTGTGACAATGTCAGAGAAGGGGAATATGCATGTAGCCCACTTACCTTAATCCATAATGTTATATACTTGTATTGAGACTGTCTCCTTTATAGTCACTAAGGAACTTGCATCTAAATTCCAAACAGACACTTTAAACTGAACATCTTTTTTTTTTAAAGCTTTACCCATGGATGTTATGTGGGTTAAGATTTACTTGTCACTTTGTTCAGATTTGCTCTTCTCTCTACTTCTAACGCTCACATTTAACTCTTCACTGCATTTTGCCCACTTGAAAGTAGTGGCTTTTGAACATTACAGTGCTGAAGCACTGAGTATTGTACTTATCTAGGGAGGGAGAGTACTCCCTCTCAAAACAAGATAGGAATGTATAATGATTATGCACAGCTTGCACTGACTCAAACTCTTCTAAGTCTGCACCTGGAAGAGGTGTGAAGATGAGAAATAAGGAAGCAACAGCAATAAGTGCTACCTTTGGCAACTTTCTGTTCTGTTTCAGCACGAGGTTTCCTGAAATAGATGGAAACAGCATGTAAAGTGAGCCTCACCGATCTAATGAATACTTTGTTCTGATTCTATCATCATCACAGTCAAATCCTACCTATTCACCAACTTAAAAGTACAGAAGAGCCACAGACATTTCATTCATACTATTAAACAGAGAGCATCACTCAAATTATTTTGTCATACTACTGTGTTTCTTTTTCTAACTTAGAAGACGAGCTGTCTCCAGAAAGAAATGCCAGGATTTTTTTTCCTGTGTAGTCTGCAGTGTACCATGGGCATTTTATCACTTACTCTATTCCCAAACTTGCAGCTGGACTCACAAACATTATATCAGCCTGATTTTTTTTCCGTCCACTTTTCCAGATCTGTCCTAAGTATAAACGACAATAGCCACCCTCTTCCACCATCTGTCTGTTCCCTAAAGCCCTAACTTCCAGCTTTTGCCCCAGCTACACTACATCTATTTTTTCCCATAAGAGATTTCAGATGGCCAAAAAGTAGCAATGAAGTTAACTTTGTTCACAGACATGTAATTTCAAAAGCCAAATAAAATCTGAATAAGTCAAGTCTAGACTCAGTTTCATTGCAACAACAGAGCTGTAATGCATGGGGTAAACACAGAAGAAATATTAATCTTTTAGGAGCTTTTTATTACACTGTGGATAATAAAATGGTCTGAGCTCAATTGGTGCAGAAATATTTTGCAAGTCATCTATCACCATTTTCTGACTTCTAAATGCAAGTATTACTTCCTACAAACTTCAAAAATTAATACTGAAAGTTCTTTTATTTCTCACAAAGCGATTAAACAGGCAGCATAATTTCTGAACTGTCACACAGCCTATGCAGCTGCCAAAAAAACACGCCTCGCTTGCTAAAACAGAAATATTTTTTTATTCATCTTTGAAATTAGAAGATTTAGACTAATTGAGAAATTTCTCTCGGTCTTACTAGACATCACAAAGCTCCGTATCACAAAATAAATAAATAAATACATAAAAATCAATCGCTCACTGACCACTCCAAACACTTATCTTCCCCACTTTCAGGCAATGAACAATGACACACACACCACCTGATTCTGAAATCCAGTCAGTGGAATAAGATTTGGCCCAACGGTATTCATATTAGTCTCTCACAGGACGTAAAGCAAAATAAATCTATCTGGGACCTGTCTACAGATGACTTTCGTTCCCTTAAATTATTTCTTGGGAGAATATACTCAAGGCCTTTTTCTTTCACTTCAGAGAACTGTAGGCTCTCGCCCTGCCACATCCCACTTCTCTCCCACGTTTTGCTTTAGAGATTTCCTCCTGACAGCTTGTCTCCTTCTACGGAGATATTCAAGATCCATCTGGACACCAATCTGTGCAGTTTATTGTAGGGAACCTGCTTATCAGGGCGTTGGATTTGATGATCTTTTGACATCTCCTCCAACCCCCGCTGTTCTGTGATAGTAAAATAAAGAATGGAACTAACAAAACCCTTGAGACGTAACATTGTTCACCCATTTAATCATCATTATTTTTTTTCCCTGGCATTTGTCCTTCTCTGATTAGCCTGCATTCTGTGAGATGGATTTCTATCCTATACTGGCCTTTTTAATAGTAGCCACGATTAAAAGAAGGGAAGGCAGAAACCAGCTGAACATAAATAATGAATATATCACAGGTTTTGCAACATAGCTTGAAGATAAATAACACGAATTTGCCTTCGGTGTTACAATCAGCTTGGCTAACATCTTATCATCTGAGATACGCTGCTCATCACAAGTCATTTAAAAAGACAGGTGCCCCCAGGAAATATTTAACTTTGCACGACGTTAATATTTATGCTGTAAGGGAGACAACTGCGGAAAGCTGAGCTATGTTTCCAGCCGGACGATCAACGCGTTGCGGGAGCTTAGGGCCACCCATCCTTCAGCGTATCCAAAGAATTGTGCGTTCCCGCCACCAGCGCGGGTCTCCGCGCTCAAGCATGCGCTTCAGGAATGGGGCGACCGGCAGGAGGAGAGCCCGTGCGGGGAAGCAGCAGCGAGGCGCCAACTCCCAAGGCCGCCGTGCCCGCGCGCTGCCGCGCGCTGCCGCGCGCATCTCCCGTCCCGCCCACCGCCGCGCGAGCCGATAAACGGCCCCCGGTCGCCGCCAGCGCTGATCTGTCGGGGTCCGCCTCTCCCTCAGCCGCTCCCCGCCGCTTACCCGGCCCCGCGCACGATACGTCCCGGTCGCTTCCGCCCCGGCTCCGCCTCTCACAGTGTGCCCATGCGCGTCCCGCCCAGCTCCGCCTCACTCGCGCAGCGCTCCGCCTTCCCGCCCGCGGAGCGAGCCGGAACGGCCGCTGGGTACCGGCTGAGGGCTCTGAGCGGCGGCGGCTGCCGTATCTCTTCAGGTGAGAGCGCGGCGGAAACTTCGGGGCTTTGCGGTGTCGTCTCCGGCCCTGCGGGCGGGCGTTGAGCTCCCCGTGGGTGCTTCTATGGCGGAGCTGGAAGCGGCCGTCCGTGCTCCTTGAGCGGGGCCGGCGGTAACGCGTGTGGCTGAGCTCGGTGAGCCCGCCCGGCCCCGCCCGGTGGGTGCCGGAGGGTGGCCCGATGTGAGTAGATTTGAGGTGGTACTGCAAGAGGAGGGCTCAGTTAAACGGGCAGCTCGAGGTGGTACGCGGAGGAGGTAGGCGGTGTGTGTGAGTGGCGACGGACTGCAAAGGGGGGTATGTAAACGTTGCCCAGGCGCGTGAGGGTTGTGGTAGCAAAATCAAAGGCGAGCTAGATTGAAAACGAGGAGGAAACGGCGACGGCAGCGGGATGCTTCTGCTGGATTATCAGGAGCAGAATGCACAAATTAAATGTGGAGCAGCTGCTGAGTGGGGCAAGTGCTATAATGTCAGTGAGCATGAGTAAGGGCAGATACTCAGTGTGTGTTGTGGTTTAACTCAGCAGCACCGCATAGCCACTGATGTGTTCCTCCTCTTCCCAGTGGGATGGGGATGAGAACCAGAAAAAAGTGGTTCTGTACACTTCCAACTCTGTGCCTCCTCACTGGCAGGACAGTGTAAGCAGCTGAGAAAACTGAAACACTGCATTGTACAGCATTACTCAGCAACAGATAGAGACATCAGTGTGTTATCAACATTGTTTTTCTCTTAAAACCAAAATATAGCATTGTATCAGGTACTGTGAAGGAAAACAACTGTTCCCATTGGATCTAAGACAAACTGTTTTGCCTCAGGGCTCATCAGTGAGGCCTCTGTTTCCGCAACGAGGATAAGTTGCAAAAGACGACTGAAGCATGGGTGGGTTGCCTGGTAATCCATGGGCCTGAATGACCTGTGTTCTGGTGGTGTCATTGTGAAGCCACTTGCTTTTCTCTACAAGAAGTCACGAGGCTGAGAAAAATCACCAGGGACTAGAAAAAGGCAGATCATATGTCCCTTCTCAAAAAGGAGCAAGCAGGATGATCCAGGGAAGAGCAGGCTGGTCAGCTTCCCTCCTTCAGTCCATGGGAAGGTTACGAAGGAAGCCACTGCAGTATGAGGAGGAGCAGGTGTTGGCTGGGGATAACCAGCTTGGGATCTACCAAGAATCAGTCATGCCTGGTCAACTGGACTGTTGTCTGTGGCAAAATAGCTAGCTCTGAAACTGGGGGGAGGAGTGGAGAATGTTATCTGAGGAAGGGTGTGCAGAGACCTAAAAAGAAGCCTTTCTGTACCTAAGAGGGGATTGATAAAATGGAGCCTGTATTTCCTTTTATGTGAAAGCACAATCTGAAACAGGGGAGGTGCCAATTTGAATTAAAGAAGTGAAAGGAGGCAGTGAGATCTCTGTCTTCTTATGTTTTGAAGGTCCAGCTGGATGGTGTCCTGGGAAAGCTTGTCTGAATTCATGGCTGACTTTTGCTTTGAGCAGGTCTCTTAGAAACGAAATGCTTGTGTATCGTGGTGTAATGCAGCAGGCATTACATGCAGCACCATGCAGCCACTCACTTATTCTCTGCATGTTAGGTGGGGGAGAAAATCAGAAACGTGAAAGAGTGAGACCTCGTTGTTTGTGGTTAAGATGGCTTAGTAGGTAAAGCAAAATCTGCACGTGCAGACAGAACAAGAAATTCCTTTGCTGCTTCCCATTGGCAGACAGATGTTCAGTCACTTCCAGGAAAGCAGAAGTCATCACATGTAACGGTTTCTTGGGAAGACAAACATCATCTCTTGGAATGTCGTTCCCTATTCCTCCTCTTGTCTCCCAGTTGTTTTTTTTTTTTTTTTTTTTTTTGCTGAGCAGGATACCATATGGTATGTGCCAATCCTCTGCTTGGTCTGGGCCGGCAGTCCTGGTTCTGCCCCCTCACAGCTCCTTGTTTTCCTCCAACCCCTCCTGGCAGGACAGCACCAGGAGCTGAAATGTCCTCAGCTCTGTGCAGCGCTGCTCAGCAACAACTAAAGCACCAGTCTGTTATCAGTACTATTTTCATTTAAAAAAGAAAAATCAAAAGCACAGGACCCTGTCAGCCTTTATGAAGAAAATTAACTATATCCCAACCAAAACCATGGTATTCTATGTTTCTTAGACAATATATTGTTTATGAGCAGTAGAAAGCAGCAAATATTACACAACAGTGTAACGTAGAAATGTTAGATTAGTAAGTTACTGTGATAGATTGAATTATTGATTGGAAATAATGGTATAAAATATGCTGTAGGGTAGGATATAAAGTTATGAATACTCACACTGGTAACTATAATGGAAGATTTTGCTCAAATCTTCTGAAATTCTTTGAATTTCACATAAAGATGTCACATAAATAAGAACTGATGAATGCAATTGTTCTGATTAATGCAGTTGTCGGGACTGCTAAAGTGCTTGAGTTTTGAAATATCCCTCATGGGAGGTACTGTGAAATTGTTGTCATGAATCAAATCCTTGTTATGATACTAAAGTAAAAACTGAAAATGGAAGTTAAGCTTTTCCTGCTTTCCTTGATCTATTTCATTAAGACTTGTGTTAAATCTGAGAGTGATCTGGAAAAGGTAAAAGGTAAAGGAAAAGGTATTGGTAAATACACAAGATCTACCACTGTTACAGTTGTTAGATTTAGTCAGGAAAGAAGAATTTTCCTCTTCCTGAGGAAAAGAAGATTCTAAAGGACAAAAAAAATGAAGGATTGATTTTTTTATGGTGGTGAATTAAATAAGTTATTGATAAACATGGTTAGTGTGCTGAAAGCTATTCTGTGCTGCTGATCCATGTTTCTGGGCTCTCAGTTAACTACTGCAGGTGTTGGAGATAGATGCAAAGGAAAGTCCTCCTACTCAGTGACTGTGGAAAGGTATAACTGTAGCTGAATTTACAACAAATGGGTTTGATAATAACATTGCAATGTCGTGTATAGGTATGCGAAATACTAGCAGGCCACTCAATGGACAGTAAAGGCCTCTAATACCCTGGGAAGAGTAGGTGTTAAGATGAAAGACTGTGCGTATAGTGCTCGGTTAATTTTGTGTAAGATTTGGCAGAATAAAATAGCTTAGAAATGAGTGATTCAGAAAAAAGCTCTTAGACACTGTGAGATGAACAGCCTATTAACTAATGATTTTCTTCCTGTGGATATTTAAACTGTTCAGTGTAGACCATGCTGGGAAGTTACTTGATGATTCTCCATCATAGAAGGATTTCATATATAAATCACAGATGCATCAGACAGCTTTGTTATCATCAGTGTGGTGTTCTCTGTCCATCATTAAAGGCTTGGGAAACAATGAAGAACTATCAGAGAGCTAACTGTAGTAGGGTGCTTGTAGGGCTGGACTGGTGACTTTATGCTCACTTGTGAGAGTGTGCATGTGTATTCTTGACCCCGCTCTGCAGTTTATCTGTGTTCTATCCACTTACGGCTTCAAGGAGAACCGTTTCTATCATGGATTCAAGGATTATATTACAGCTCTCTAATCTTGCAGCTGTGTAATTAAACCACTGCACAAAGTATCATATACTTTCTTCTTGTATTTTTTCTGTGTGATGTTTTATTTTCTATACGAAGTCCCTCTCTTCATGTAAGAAATTTCTTTTTGTTAATGGTTGCGGTAGCCTGTGACATTATTACAATTTACCTTTGAGAGGAGAAAGAACTGACACAGTTTCATGCGCAAATGAAAGATGAAGTATACAGAAAGCTTCTGAACATGTCTGAATTAAACAATTACTTTCCAATAGTTGCCTTTAAAAAGCTAGACCTCAAAATAATTTGGAAGTGTTATCTTCCAGAAGAGGAAAAGTGGATTTAGCGGGCGTACACTTGTTTTCTAAATTCTACAACTATGCTGAATTGTTTGCTAAGGACTGTTGAAGCTATCTATTCCTTACGCACACATGTATGTACTCTCTGAAGATGCCTCAGAAATGAACTTAAAGGGTTTCTGTTTCCTTGTTTTTAAGAGGGAATTAAGAATTATTCCAAGTTCTTACAACTAGTGGCTTTGTTCCACTGTTTTTATACAATGGAGGGTGTAGCATTCTTAACTTAAGGCTATGTTGCACTGAAACTTGGAAGCCAAATTCACAAAACACAGAAATGGTAACTTAACCACAGAGTTCAAGAGCAGCCAGAATTTTAAATGTAGACAAATGCATTTATATATTAAAAAAAAAAAAACAAGTGGATACGTACTTTCCACACATTGAATTCCCTTTCTGTAAACATTAGGGAGAGTCTGAATTGTGTGGATGGGGCTCGTACTGTAGTAGTCTGCGTGATCAGTGGTGAGGCAGTTCCTGCTGTAGTGTACTTGGTAGAACAAGTTCTGCGGCCACTGGAAAACGATTTAACAAGTGGATTAAGGAATAGGGAATGAGCTCTTGAAGAGGTTTCTTAACTCTCTGCTGGTTCCATTGATGAAATCCCTATGAAGTCTACTGTATGTTGAACTCCTTGATGATATCAGTAGAGCGATTCTCTGGTGTCTCGTGAAAGCCCAGCATGAGATAAAGGTTCCTGGAGACTTTTAGGCAGGCATTGAGGGAGCAGACTTCTGCTGCTGGGGTATGGCCAGAGAGAGAGGTAAAAGTTCATTGCCTTGAATAACAAAAGAAATTCTTCAGACAAAACTTTGGAGGCTTCAGCCTAAAAAAAGCCTGTCTGGGTAGTGCTTTTGAGCAGAATTGAAAACTTCTCTAGAACACTGTGTAAGAAATAAATCTCATTTGAAAGATATCAGGATACTTTGTTAATTATCCGTTCTTGGAAAAGAACAGGAAACTTCCCATGTTTGGCTTCTTTTCTCAAATTTATTATTGTTAATAATTAGAGAGCAGAGTTTCTGATGCAACTTTTGTTAAAGAGGATAGCAATGAAGGCTCTGGAGTGCAGGTAACTACTGCTATGCAACTTTTCTTTTAATTCATTCTTTGCTTTTCCTCACTTCATTTCCATAGGCACTGTGGTATCTCTTAGAGCTCTGGGTAGGTACTAGTTGAGAAAACAAGTGAACTTGGATAAGCAACCATCCAAGTTGTAGATTTTTCTCTCTATTTCAACTAAATTTAAAAATAACAATGTACTTAAAAAAACTGTGTACTTGCTGTGTTGAATCTCTGTATCGTATGTTGCAGGGAGCTATTCTCAGAATTATCAAAAGTGAGTTTTATGGTCATATTTTTCTTTGATCTTAAATGATCAAATGTGTTAAAAATCTTGTGCAAATCTAAATGAGGATTAGGGTAGTAGGTGCTCTTGAAGTTTACACTTAATTGCATTTATATTCCATATTGCCGGGTTATCGAGAATATGAAATTCTTGTTCCGTTTCCATAAGAATGATGAGTTTAATTTCTGAACATCAGATGTCCAAAGAACAGAGTTGATGTCCCTTCAGATGTGAAGCCAAATTCAAGTTCTTTAGCTCTTTAAGTTCACTGTCATCTTCTAATGATAATTAATTCACTTACTACCTTTGCTGTAATTCAGTGTAACTTTTATTTTAAGAAAAATATTTTGCACTCTAGTTAACTACGTGCCATTTGACCTAGGCTTCATATATGTATAAAGTTCTTCCTTTTTCTTTGTTTTCCTATACAGACACCACTATGGCTGCTGCGGTGAACATGGAGCTTGATCCTATTTTTCTGAAAGCCCTGGGCTTCTTGCGTTCAAAGAGCAAGGATTCTGCGGAAAAGCTGAAAGCACTTCTTGATGAGTCTTTGGCCAGAGGAGCCGATTCAAGTTATCGTCCATCTCAGAAGGTATTACTACTAGACAACACAGGCCATTTTCACATGCCTTTATGGCCCCAGCTATTCCTTGTTCATTTTTATAGCTGAAGATTTAGAAGAGAATTAGAAACTGGAAAAATTGAGTAATTATGAAATGTTCAAATTCACCATTTCCCTTTTTTTTTCAAAATAGTGCATTCAGTTAAGTTAATGGGGAAAAAAAAATCTTGATATATCCAAACGTAATATCTGTTCCTTACTATATTGCAAATGCAAGTTTTTTTTTAATGGTAATTCTTGTATTTTATGTTGGTTTTGGCATTCTGCTTAGTAGCTATCACAGAAAGGGGAACCAAAATTACACAGTCATAAACAAAGATAAAAAGCTCTTTAAAATGCAGATATTGTTGTGACCAGATTATTATTAAACGAAAAGCTAATCACTGAGGGAAGTAAGGGAACTGTTATGTCGTGCCTAATCTGATGATTGAGCATCTGGTGAAGGGGTATGGCTGGCTCAGGAAGTATAGGTGCAAGCAGTTCAGGTCCACCCTTACCTGAACTCGTGTAAGAGCTAGCCTCCAATAGGAGAATGCCTCCTGGATGAGGACCACTTCTGAGAGGGAGTGTTCTGTAGGCAGAGACCCTATCACCAGTTAGGTGAGCCAACTTTTTCCTACATATAGCTACTGATGCTCATAATGACACTTTGCCTGCTATTGCAAAGAACTTACCAGAAGCAATTTCATTGCTTTCAAGGACCAACAACTGATAAAACTGGATCTCTCTTCTCAATATGGTTGATGAAGTTGTAGAGAATGGGGGGGAGGGGAAGTATTCCAAATGATTTGAAATGTAAATGATTTGCAGGCAAAAATCATTGCTGTCCCATAGAAATACATAACTTTTCATTTGCTGGAAATAACTAACCACCTGCTAGACAGAATATTTGAATCTGAGATTAGCATATAAAAAAAAAAAACGTGTGGGTACATCCTAGTATCACTGTTGCTGTATAGTTAATGAGGTAGTTTTCTCCCTTGGGATGTTGATAAATCAGCCAGGTATGTTCTAATGATGGTTTGTGTTCACACACACTGACATTTTCCTTCTACAGGTACTTCTTAAAATATCAGAAAGACAGTATTACCTTGTGGCATACGTGATGCTTGTACTACACAGTCTAATTCTTCTCTGTGCAAATCGTTAATTCCTGAATCCTAAATTACAACTGTACCCCTCTGTAGTAACGCAGGTGTTGTGACTTTCAGGAGCTTTCTGTCAGAGCTGAATATCACAGAGGCTTGGAAAGCTGATTGCAGTAGCAGCTTGGCTGATTGTCACTGTCTACGTGCAACAGGAAATCAGGAAAGTTGGTAGGGCTGAAGTGAAGCTGAGAACTCATCCCACTATGCAGCAGAGAATTACTTATTACCAAGATGGAGGGATACCATTCTCATACGCATTGCTGTGGTTGATCACTCATTTTTTTTATTACACATTACTGATGCTAATGCAACATTTACAAGAACTGTCAGTTTCTGTTGAGATCTAAATTATTAAGCTGGTAAGTGAATATGAACTGAGATTGACTTGCCTCCATAAAGGAATGATATATTGATGTCCAGAGGCAGCACATGTCTACTTACATTTTTAGCATAAATCTTTCCTCTGGAAGATTAGCATTAAGGGAGATTTTAATAACTGTAGTTTAAACACAGTTATTTGTGAATGTATTATAAAAGGACTAAAGAAAGGTTTAGAAGAATGTATGTACAGGTGAACAATGCTGTGTAACGTTTTGTTTGCCTAACATGTGATCTAATTGCAAAACAGGAAGTAGATTGTAGGGTTTGACTTCAATTTTTGTTTCTGTTTTTAGGAAGTAGAGCAACCAAAAGTATGTGTTACCAAGCCTGTTTCTAGTAAGCAAGATCCTAAGGCCTCTTCTAGTTTGCCTTCTGGTAACAACAATGGCAAGCCTACTGCATCAGAAAAGGTGAAAAAAGAAACAGAAAAGAGATCTGCTGATAAAGTGAGTCTAATTTTTGTTCTCTAGTGACGTAACCTGGCTAACAAATTTGAAGGTGTTTTAGTGAAAGCTCTCTTTCTGTGTAACTCTGTTCTCGCTAATAGTGCATAGCCTACAATGTCATATCACATCATGTTGTTTAGGCAATTCAACAGAGGTGTAGTTAAAACTATTTTGTAAATACTTTAAATACACTGATGACAAGTGAATAAAATGTAGTGGCCTGAAATGTGGGTTTTTCCAAGGCTTTTTTGAGATTCTTGTAGTGAAGCACAAAAGGTGGACTTGAGTTTCTAACTTGTGAGAATTTCGGAGAAGATGCATCTGAGGAAAGTATGCTGTGTGCTTTCTATACACCTTTTTATACTTCCATTTTAATTGTTTCAGTCACTTTCTCATTTTAGAAGGTCCATCAACTTTCTGCTTTTTCACATTCTTTGTGTTTGCCATAGATGAAAGGGGATGCTGCTGAAGGAGCTGATGTGCCAAAGAAGCCCAGACTTGAGAAGCAAGAGGCTCGTTCCTCTCCTATTACCGTTCAGACAAGTAAAGATTTATCCATGCCTGATTTATCTAGCTTTGAGGAAACCAGTGCTGATGACTTTGCGATGGAAATGGGTTTGGCCTGTGTTGTTTGCAGGTAAGTTAAGTGTTTCATTGCAGTTGTGTATTTGCTTTCGGTTGGCTTTTGCCCATGTAGCGTTCAATTAATGCTACCTTGCAGGTTGTACTCTGGAAATTACTTAAGTACGTGTGCAAAGCTACTAATGCATGTAAGTGTTCTTCACAAACAAGATTTTTTTTTTAAATGGAGCCTTTAATGAGTAAAAATGATTTTTCTTTAGAACAGTGCAAGTGAGAATTAAAAAAATCAGACAAAATGAAAAGCCTAGCATAACAGATACTGTCTTTTAAATATTGGAAGGCAAGTTAAAATATTAATAGCTAATGTTAAGCAGCATTCTAAAAAGCAGTTGAGTACATTTTTTTTTTTTTTTTTAGTGGCATTAGCATGAGTTGTGCATGTGTTGCTCACTTTTTTCATAATCATTTGACGTTACTTTACATGTGACCATGTTTTTTCAGTTCATTCTCTAAATATATCTTACGTCCTGCAGTCAAAACAGGTTTTGTTTTTCATTCATCGCTTCTAAAACTGGATCGTAGTAAATGTAAATGATGTGTGTATCTAATTGTGAAAGAATTAACAACATAGTTTTGAATATCCACTATGTGATCAGGCAACTTGAATAAGCATAGTGTTTCACAGGTGATTTATATTCCTGTAAGCTTCCCTTGTTGCCTACTTCCCTACCTCTGACAGGGGTGTCTTGTTATGTAAGGGTGTGATCAGATGCACTAGCCTCTGGAGCAGCTCCCTGCTCAGGTTTTTCAGCAGGTATGGGTTTCAGTCAACTCAGTGAGTGTACTTATCCTCATGTATGCATGGCTATGAGAACATAGGATCAGGACAGGGAGGAAGATGGAGCTGGCATTTACGGGACTGGCCAGACTCTTGGTAGAACTATTGTATTCTAGCTCAGCTTAAGCCACATGGGTAAGTGTGTTCTCAAGCTGTCTATGGTACGTGGAGGAATTCCCTTTTCACAGCTAATTATACTGTTAACCAGTTGTAGAGTGACAAGATTTCCTGTCATATTGTTCCCATGTGTTAGCTCAAATGTTTGACTTTGTTATAGACACTGAAAAAGGGAGAACAGTTCAAATACCTGAAGTAATAAATAAATCTTACCTTTCTTTCTGCAATACTGATTGTAAAATAGCTCTTATTAAAGTGATGCCAGAGAGAGGAAAAAGTATATAGAGAGGGAACTCATTAGAGAGGATGGTAGCAATCTCCAAAGACTTGGTATTTGTTTTTATTGCACATGAACACTGCTGGACCTGATGTCTTCTGATTCTCAGTTTCCAACTTAATCTGGATGGATTGTTTTTCAGAACACTTATGCTTCAGGCTTTCTAAATTCAGCGTAGTTGTTAGGACTGCATTCCACTATTTACTGCTCAGCTGTCAACCTAAGGTCCCTTCCTGTGGCTGGACATCTTGAGTTGAAATACTAACACTTCAGAACATATGAAATACAGAAGTATGCAGTGCTTTTGTAAAGTAATGTGGGTATGAATACCATTTGGAAGCTGACAGCTAGTAATATTTATATGCAGACAGTTGTGAATGAAAACACCGTGTCCAGTTGCAGAGTATGTGAGGTTCTTCTTTTCATAGTTCAATGGTTTATATTGCTGAAGAAAAGTTGACAACTGTGTTATCAACTTGTGTACAGTGAGTTCACAAATGCAAAAAAAATAGATTTGTAGATTAACTATTCCTTTTTTTAATAGATGTAGAAACTAAAGAGGTGGAATGTTTCGTCAAGATTTGCTAAGTGTGAGATGTGTCTGCACAATCATCAGGGATATTGAAAGTTGATGTCTGTGGGTTGTTTAACTTAGATCCTGTTCTGCTATATCAAACTAGGCACAAAGAAAATACTGGAATAACCTCACCCTCTTCAGTACTTCTAGATCTTAGAAAACAGTGATTCAACTGATACAGGGATCCTCAGTCATGTGAAGAAGCAACATTACTTGCAATTTGCAGCTGATAGTGAACCTTGCAGGGGGGGGGGGGGGGAAGATAAAGCCCATTTTTTGAAAGAGTGACCATATTTTTTTTAGGAATACTTGTTTTCTGAAATTAAAAGATCAGTAAGTTTGCTTTTTATTTATTGAATTGTTTAAAAATAAGACTGGTTTAACTTGATTCTGAGGATGAAGAGTTGAGGTTTTTTTTTTTAATTAGTTTGCAATTGTCTTCAGAACTTTTGAAATAGAGTGAATCTCCTTGCTTGAGACATGGGGTTAAAGCATCACTGCTTTGTTTTTACCCAGTTTATTTAGGAATCAAACAAAATGGCTCTTGAAATTTCCTGCATCTCTAATGGGGTGGTGGACTTCCAGAAACATTTTGTCTTTTGTTTATTCTGGTAGCCCATTTGAAAAAGAAATATTCCTTAGAAAGTGTTCTAATATCTGTATAGACAAGACTTTCAGACTTCTTTTTCTTGTTATAGAGAAACAAGGTATTACCTTTCTGTACCCATCTACAAATAGGGTTTCTATGGTTACCTGAGTACCTGCTCCTCGGGCTTATGAGCAAAAGCAGCTTAGCAATTAAATAGCCTGATTCTTCATCTGAAAGAAGAAATCATCAAAAAACTGATATTTGGCTAATTTAGACATTCGCAGTCATGTGTACATCACTAATTTGTCATTTATGCAGCATGATTACTTTCGCCAGAGACCCACAGCAGAATTAAGTCTTCATCACCAGCTTTGTACTTGCTTCAAGGCAGAGCTGCAAGTTAATCCTCTGTGTTCTGTCTTTTCAAGATTCTGGTATTATCTCCAATTCCAAGTGTCTGTTTGTAGGGACCAGAAGGATAGCTAATAAAACATCAGTAAAGTAGTTGGGTGTGAATTGAGTTGGGATGGTGATGCTTTTAAATTCTTCAGAAGAAAGCACTCTTTCATACCAGTCAATGCAAAATTATTTGTTCTTGAATTGTACTGCTCTACAGCTTACAGCAAAATTATCCAAATGTAGGCTGTAGGCCTTTGGATGTTATTAATTTAATTTCTCATTAGTAATGAGAAAGTCATAATAAGTAAACAGTGGTAAAATCTCTAGGTGAAAAAGACAGATGAGACTTAAGTTTCTAACAAAAATCAAACAGAAGAGCAGGAAGTGTCATGTATGCATGTCTAATAATATTGAAGTTTTTTTAATGTTGGTTCTCCCATGAAAATCTAATAATTTCTGAAATATTAGGAAGAACTTGGATAGGAAGAAAAATCAGTGTAGCTCATCTGCTACAGGTAGAAAATATTCACAGAAGCAAAAATATTTTTAGTTTTTATCTTAAGCTGTGTGAAATTTACAGCAGTTGGATAATCCTTGAAGTGCTTTTCCCAATAATCTGTTCTTAACTATTTGCTCTGCAGGCAAATGACAGTTATTTCTGGGAATCAGCTTGTAGAGTGTCAGGAGTGCCATAATCTCTACCACCAGGATTGCCATAAACCTCAGGTGACAGACAAGGAAGTGAATGATCCTCGACTTGTATGGTACTGTGCCCGCTGTACCAGGCAGATGAAGAGAATGGTAAGAGTCAGTTTTTTGTCTAGTTTGAGCACTATTGAAATGGAGCAGGTTATTTCTTTTGTGTGAGAGTATTCTTTAGGTTGCAGAAATCTCTGGAAGAATTTTGGAGAGCCACTTTTCTCAGCTATGCTTCACTTACTGCAACTGTGTTTTTTTTAATGTAGTATCAAGGAGTATTTGGGTATGATCTTAAACTTTTATTAAAAACAAAATGTGAGTGAAGAAGTGTGAAACAGGACTCTTTCTCACTTGAAGTAAATGCTTTTAAAGCATTTTCTATTTTAGGTGATACTGATCACTTTTTTAGTGCGTATTTACCAAATATCCCTTCAATTTTGATTTTCTTCATAGGTGTAGATGTGAATGATTGTTTTTGCAACAAGAGAGCAAAAATTTTCGTTCAAATCATAAGTGCTGAAAGAGCACATCCCCCCCCAAAAAAAACCCTTCATTTTGATTTGTCTACAGGATAACTTCTTGACTAAGCAGAGTAATTATTTCTGATCCCACAGAGATCTCTCTCATCTCATCATGAGAAACAAAGTGAGGAAAGCATCTTTGTTCACATATCTCTACTTCTGATTTTCTTTTCAATCAAACCCCTTTATACAGCAGAAAATATGCTCTGTTTTGGAGCTGTTCTGTGCTAACTTAGCAAGTGGTTATCTACTGAAACATCTCTGCTAATGAACAAGAAAAAGTCAGTGTAAGATCCTTTCCTAGAAGTTATTACTCACTGAAGTACATGGTTATTCGGATGATCATCAGAACATCGAACCCAGCAGAGTATTTGCTTGAGGTCAGTTAATGCAATGGATAGCCTATGCAGTGACTCAGACTTTCCCTTCAGTGACCCCATTTCTAACTTTTTATGTTTTGGTATGAATTCTACCTTTTATTTTTGCTGCAACTTTTTAGCAGACTTGTACAGTCTACTTCCCAATAGCACTGGATCATATCCACGTTTTCCTCAAATTCATCTGTCTTTGCCTTCTTTCTGTGATGGCCCAGTGCCTTTCTATTTCCTGAGTTTCAGCATTGCCTCTCTCTGTGCTGAAATAGAAACTTCTGCTCAATATGGCTTTTTGGCTGGACTCCTTATCACCAGTGCTATATTTGACATGGCCTCCATATCTGCAGCTTATTACTACTTTTTTCTTAGATTCTTATCAGCTTCAAATTGTAAAGGCTAGACTTCAATATGCTAATGCTCACGCTTTCTTAAAGCAGTATTGGAGAAGCTCTAACTAGTTTTTTTTTTTTTTTAACTACCACTCAGGCTCAAAAGACACAAAAACCACCTCAAAAACCAGCTCCAGCTGTGGTTTCAGTTGAACCAGCTGTGAAGGATCCATTGATCAAGAAATCTGAAATTAAATTGAAACCTGAGACCCAAACAACTTTTCTAGCATTCAAGAGAACAGAAGTGAAGGTAACGTACTATAAATTTTCCAGACAATAAGTTTACATTTCAATTTTTTTTTTTTAGCCGCATTTTCTCATAAGCACAATAAATGCAAGTAGTCTGCTGTACTATTTATACTGAGTGCTAATATAGCATAGTAGTTTTTGCATTAGCATCATAAGAGTGGGGGGAAACACTTCTATTCAGTAGTAAGTCCCTGAAGCATTCAGCTCTTGACTGTATTTTCATGTTAGAAAGGACAGAACAGAATTTACTCTGAGAATTTTTCTTAATAGTATTTTATACAAGCAGGATTTTATACAGGTCCTCAGAACGCTATAAAAGATAATATTTATTCTCTGCGGCCAAGTAACATACATATATTTTGGTAGTTAGGCTTCTCCTCATGGCAGTAGGGAAATCCAGCTGATCCTGTAGGGTCTAATTTAGAAACATGAAACAACATATATCAGCTTCCTACTTATTTAATAAATTTTGGTTTTTAATACATTGCGAGTTGGTTAGGATGATAAACCAGAAGCAGCATAATAAATGGCATCTAACAAACAGTGATGCTTACTGAAGCAACTCACCTGTAACATAGAATCAAAGCAATCATTCATGTTCTCAGAGGTAAATTTGCAGTTGTGCTGCTTAGATGGAAACTGTTGTGAATGACATGATGGCTTTTGCTCAAGCACTTGCACTTCTGAATAACTTTTCACCTTGGCCATAAACTGGTACGACTCTGATTTTAATAAGTCAACATTTGTATTATCCCCAGCTGAAAACTGGGGTTTGGTTGAGGTTTGGGAACTGATGTGTACTGTGCTTTGCATTCAAGGGAAGCTTTGTCTGCAGAACACTTGTCTTTTGCTCTGCCTGAATGGAAAGACTAGAGGAAAGAAGTCCAATGGCTTTCTTTAAAACTGTGTCTGTGGGTATAGGCTGCTAAGAACCAAGATGGGAAGAGGAAAGTTTAGATGCTTATACTTTAATGAAAAGAATGCAATACTTAGTTACTATGGAGCTGTTCTTTTATCTGTTATCTTGTCAAAAAGTGACACCACTTAATGGCAAGCAATAAAAGATACTGGCTTGCCTCCCTTGTTTATATTTCACAAGTCTGCATTGGAGTTATTTGGGTAAAACCAGTGTTTAGAATTTATGGAGGGGATCTCAGTGCTATGTAATGGCCTGTATAGGAAAAAAAGATATTGGTTTTATTTGGCTGGGAAATTTAAAGTTATCTGTGCCTGCATCCTTTTCCTGTTACTGCTTTTTTTTTAACTATAATGACCAGCGATGAAATATTGTCCACTGTGTGTTTCTGGATAAAGAACTAAAACAGAGGCTCAATCTCATCCTGCTGTGATGCATTATACAAATAAATGCTGCTATAATAAGAATGATTTATTTATTTTAGCCCTCAGCAGCAGTTTCGGGGAACTCAGCCAGTACAAGTGTTTCCTCTTCAGCAACCACCAGTGGCCTTACAGGATGGGCTGCTTTTGCAGCCAGAAACTCTTCTGCCAATCCATCAACTGCCAAACTGGGATCAACAGCACAGAGCACCGGTGGGAAACCTGCAGCAGCTTCAAATAACCAGAAACCCGTGGGTCTGTCGGGGTTGGCAGCTTCCAAAACAGGACTAGGGTCAAAAATAGCTTCTGCTAACAATAGCACAAGCCCCGTTCAGCTGAAACCACCTCCACCTCTGACACTGGGGAAAACCACTCTTAGTCGTTCGGTAAGTAGCGACAATGTTAGCAAAGTGGGTCTTCCTAGTCCCAGCAGCACTGCGCCAAGCACCAGCAGTCAGGTGAGCAGTGGGAATGGCAACAGTGGGACTGCAGGTAACAGCGGGGGCAACGCAAGCAAAACCACAGCAGATGCTGGTAATCAGTCAGCTTCTCTGAAAGGCCCAACTTCTCAGGAATCTCAGCTCAATGCAATGAAGAGGCTACAAATGGTCAAGAAGAAGGCTGCTCAAAAGAAACTCAAGAAGTAGTACAGCTGCTTGCTGATCTTGCTGGCTGTGATCTGCGAAACAGCAGCCTTTATCTTTTAATTAAAGAAAATCCCCAAGTTACTGGACTGAACCGGTAATTAGGGAAGTCCCAAATCTGTGCTATACAGGAGGTAAAACTTAGGTAATCCTAGTATTCCTTCTGACTATAAATCTGAAAACTCAATATGTTCGAGAAATATTCACTATTATATGCTGTTGGTTTTTAGCTCAAAGCAATGGAATGTGAAATTGTAAGCATTGGGAATTTTGGTGTATTTAAGAGAACAATTTGTGGACACAAACTGAAATTAAGCTGTCATCCTTCAGCATTGTGAATAAACGTATTATTAATCTGGGAAATCACTGCCACTTTCTTTCATCCAGGTTTCTGATTCTTAAAATGCTTCAGCTTTTACGAGTTGTTTGTGTTGGGCAGTTAATGGAGTTCTCTGCAGGTTGCACAGGTCATGTGAGAATTTTAAGTGGCCTAATTTGGTTTTCTGCACTAAGAAGTTTTTGTCATTTTCTAGTTGTTCTCTGAGGGAAAAGAGTAAAAATGACCCCTAGCCTGTGAAGAGTGGAAGAGAGCCAAAACGGTGTTTTCAGTCTGTAAAGAACCTTAGAATTGTCCTGTTGTAATTTGAATGGATAATTGTTCACCACGTACTTTAATTGAATGTGCAATCAACTGTGTTGTTTTGATGTGGAAAGAAAACTAGAAGAACATGAAGGGAATTATATTAGGGGTCAGGGTGTTGGCTCCCTCTCAGGTGCACCTGAAACAAAAAGTTTTGATCACCTAGATACTCCATGCTATGAAACTTAGAAGTATTGCATGCTAGTCAACCTATTTTGGAAAATGAGGCTTAGTCTCTTTAACTGTTTTTCCCAACTCACAGACTTTTTTTTTCCTTTCTATTAGTTCATTTGTGTATTTGCAAGTACGTAAAATAGCAATAGGAGCTATGTTGTGTTGTTACATAAAAAAAATATTTCTAATAGCATAGAGTTGAAAATACAGAAGATGATTTGAGATCTGAATGTATTCCTTTAGTCTTCTGTGAAAATGAGCATTCATATTTTGCTTTCTTAAAGAATAAGGAAAAAAATTTAAGCTCTGAATAGGAAAACTTTGTTATACTGAATGTTCCACATACCTTTCATGGGAACTGCTGTATCTGTTCTATTTTGTGGTGTTATTGTCTCTTAAGAACTGGAGAAGGATTTTGAGTCTTGTTGTCTATGATCAGCCTGCAGTGATCCCCTCTCCATTCCGTTGAGGGGAGCATCTCTAAACATGAAAATGTCTCAGAGTTTAGGAGGTGCATGAAAACCACAGCCTTTTATGTGTTTGAAACGTGGGATGAGCAAATCTGATACAAGCAGCTACTTTCCTCGCTTCTTTTCCACTCTGTTGTTCAGGTTTAAGCTAAGTGTTTTGTTTTTGAATATCTGAATAGCTTCATTTATTCAGCATTGCCTTAGCTATTCTGAGAATTTCTTTTCTGCTTCAATTAACATTTCTTGTGCGGTAAAAAAGAACTTTGTCTTTGTAGTGCGTGCTTCTTCCAGGGCAATTTAAAAGTAAGTGACAGTACTAGGAGGGAGAATACAGAATCTTTATTACCCATTTATTAGCTAATTGTTCTCACTCTCCAGCACAAAGGCTTTTAATGTTGGTATAGTAGGAAAAGATACTGCAATTAAAAGGCGTATTTTCTTAAATATTATTCTGAAGAATGTTGCTCATGTTATGAAGTAGAGCATTAAGCTAGATTTCCTTTAATGGAAAGTGCTACTGTGCTGGAGTGCTACTGTGTAAACTCTAATTATAGGACTTGCTCCCACAGGAAGATTCTAGATGCAAGTTGCCTGTGTCTTGTGTCCAAATAAACAACTTCGTTTGTGAGAGTTCAGAAGCTTATGTATGAACCCTGTTTCATTTTAGGTACAACATACAGGCTGAACAAAGTGAGAAAAACTGGTCTTTATTTTTTTTTTTTAACTGTGGTAGCTAGCAGAATTTAATATAACCCTTGAGATCTAAAAACATGCTATATCTTCTGTGCATCCCTGTCTTCTTTCTAGTAAGGCCAAGTCTAGCTGAAGTTGTACTAACAGATCAGTATTGATAGTGGAATTACCTGGTCACAGCCTGAAACAATGGCTGAGCACCAGGTGAGAAAGTGTGGCTAACTCAGGGAGCACAGATGAAAGCAATGCACCTGAGTGACTGAAAGGGGTGGAGCCTGGGTCCTCCCCTCCTTACCTTCATTTAAGGGTTTGTAGCACAAACCCTTGCACTCTTCTTGGGCCACTGGAAAGAGGTGAGCTGTTGCTCCATAGTGCCTGTATCCCTATTAGAAGGCATTGTCATCAACTTCTTTTGCCATACATTTAGCAAAACTTGCAGTGGATCTGCAATTAATATAAATTTTCTGTTGTAACTTTTCCAGCTTCTGAAATGAAAAGTTAAGTCTCCTTCTGTTGGTATAAAAATGTCAGTTAGGATTGTGATTCTCTGAAGTATTATATCAGTAAGGATTTGTAACATAGACCTGGACTTTTAAATCAACAGTCTAGCTTGAATACATAAAATAGGCACTGCTGGAAGCCACAGTATATTGAAGGGAACAGTTGCTTTCTGCTTTGAAGTTAGTATGGAATTAACTGTATTATCAGGAGAGGAATCTGTTCTTTGGCATTGTTCAACTGAATTTACACTTGGAGTTGATGAACTTAGTGTAAGGCAGAAGGGAAGGAAGGCCTTGTGAATTTTGAAAATACATTCCATATTTAGGGAAAAAAGTAACTGGAAAACAGTCCTGTTTTTTTTTTTTTTTTTAATCCCTAAACTAGATTGCTCTGTGATCTACTGTAAGTATAGCTTCATGACTTTTCTTACTCATTTTATTAGTCAGTATAAAAATATACTTCCATTTATATATTATGTTTTTCACAGATGCTCAAATCCTGATTTCCTTAGCAATGTGAGGCAATTTATTTCTTTTGTGTGAAGGCTTCTGGCTGGACTAGGGTGCTGGTGGTATCTGGGTCTAACAGGAAAGATACTGGCATCTAACACAGTTCTGTAATCTACTTCCATAGCAGGCCTTTCTGTCATGAGTGGTAACAGGAAAAAATTTGGCTGGACATAGCAGTAAATAATGGTCACAACCATAGAAGTAGCAAGAAAAGAACAGGTCTAACATAATATTTGCAAACTTGAGGTGTATTTTGAAACTCATATGTTATCAAGGTACTGAGCAAGTTCTAATATGTGAATAGAGAAGTTAAGATGTATACTAAAAAGGCAGTGCATTATTTGATGCAACTGACCATTTCTTCTGCTCTGGTAACTTTGCAGTGATGCTTTTTATAGCTGACAACAGGAAGCAGATCTTGGGTAGCATGCATAGCTCTTAGCTTCTGGAATAGGTCTTTTTTTTGTATAATTTAAAAAAAAGACAACAGCCTTAGAAAAATATTTTTATTATTGCAATAATTTAAGAAGGTTAATTTCACCATTTCTGAACAAAGATGATTGTAGGAGTTATAGTCACACAAGCATTGTGACTGTTTTCTTTTACAGCTCTAGTCCAGAGGTGGCATTTCTGCAATCTAGCTTAAAATGACAGCAAAGGTATATTTTAGCATTTGAAGGGCATAATTACTCAGAAGGAAGAATTCTTCAATGTGTTTTAGTTTTAAAAAGGTAAATCCTCATTTAAGGATTAAGAGGGAAGACAACACAGTTGTCAAAGGTCGAATGAGAGGCATTGTGTTGTTTGCTGGCTTGGATGTCTGCAGGGTTGCAGGTGACCAATGTCAATACTTAAAAATACATCTGTGAGGGGAGGAACACTTCAGCTTGAACGGACCCAGTCCTAGTAATACATGCTTACTGTCATGATGGTACAAGTAACTAAAATGTATGTTTGAGTACATGCAGGATTAAACTGCAGCCTTTTCCTCCTTCAGTCAAAATAATTAGTTTTGTCACTAATTAGAACAAGAAAATTCTTAGTATACTGTAACCTTCTTTTACATTACTGAATCAGCTGTGAAAACATTACGTAGCTTTTAAGAATGTCTGGAGTCCTAACCTGGCTCAGAACTGTAGTGCTGAAAGTTGGACTCTTAACAAAAATGCATCTGAGCAAGTCTAATTTGAATTGTTGTAAATCTCCTTATTGGGTGAAGGCTTTAATTCAAAGAGCATCTCTTGGTTTTGCAATAATTGAAGTTGGATTTTTATTTGTTTTAAGCAAACAAAAAGATTGTGAGACACCTGTAATATCAAATTTTAATATACGAGACTTGGAATTTCTGAGGTGGTTAAATAAGCTAATCCACTGGAACACCTGTTTATATTTAGTGAATCCCAAGATACTGTAAGGATTTTAAATATATATAATGAAGTCACATAAACTAGCCTGCAGTATAACATTTTAAAGAGTGCTAACCATCAAGTGGGATTTCATAGCTTATTAGAATCCTCCTAGAAGTTCTGAAATCCCACATATTTAAAGAAACATTGTCACTGTTACTTCATCTTTCTTGTTACTTCGGGATCCCTACTGAACACTTCAGAAAGCAGTGTTTGAACTTGCTTAGAGACACCTTCACAGAGCCTGATTTTTCATGGAGAATGTACATAACACTCAAAATCAGAGCCTTCCGTATGACTCAAGCAGAGTTCTGAGAACTAATACTACAGAAATCTTTTTTTTCTGACTCTTGCCCTTACTTAATTTCCCTATCTGAAATATAAAACACTCCTTGACTTAATGCAGTCTTGGAAGCACTTAAATACAATTCAGTCATTTCTAAAACTCTTTCAACTACTGTGAAGTATAGAACATCTCCAAATAAAATACTCTGAAATGTAAGACATGCTGAAAAGCTTCTTGTGCATATCTTCCCCATAATCTTAAAGTTTAAGTGCCAGAGCAATGCAGTCTCAGTAGGGTGAAATTGATAGTAATCCATACGATTCATTCATCCAAGGTCATGCACCCCTCCCCTTCATCCCCCTCCTTCACTTTATTTTCTTAATTTACTTAAATGTGAAGTTTTCTTTTTTGGAAAAAAAAAAAAAAAAGCTTTATCCATGGATGAATGATTTTTTTTTTTTTGCTTGCTATGAAACAGCAAGATGAAAGTGCAAGTTAAGCAATCTTGTACATATCTTTTCTTACTGGTCTTGGGATTGCAGTAGTTCCGAATTTCATATCCTAATTTCTGGATGTCCATCTCAGTGAAGTCTACAAGTTTCTCTATCGTATAACTTTAATCTGGCACAAATTTCAGGATCTCAGTTTTGTGAGATACACAGCTCCACTGTGTATCTATTACATCTTCTGAGCAAAACTCAAAATTATCTTTTCAGCAAAATGAAATGCAAATATGGAGCTGAAAATGAAAATAGATCCATTTGTGCAGCAAAAACTATTGCTTGCATCAGCTATTGTAACTCTCTCATCCTTTCTTTGCAGACTGGCTATTTCTTGCTATGCTATAGTCTTTGGATTGTTTTACATTCGTATCCTGTGCTTCAGGAAGTAGAAACTGACACAACAGCTTTAGAACAATTTCTGTATATGCTCACCTTTGATCAACGACACCCTCCTGCCCCCCCATTTTATTGGTCAATCAGTTAAAAACAATTACGAAGCTGTACTGAAAATATCTACAAGGAGTTTCTTTCACTGTTTCAGGCTCAGACTCTTAGGTTGTTGATCTGTTTTCTTTTTGCAGTACTTAATGTAAGAAGGTCCTCACTCATTGCTAGAGGACCAAGGCATTTCTGTCCTGTAATAAATTTTTGTAAATGCACAGTTATCAGTGGTAGTAGTAAAGATGTATTGTTAGATTGCCCACCAGCCTAGTGTAGGGCACCAGCCTAAGCTCAGTAAGGGTCACTGCAGTCAGGGAAACTCAAAAAGTACTGCTTGAAAAACACATCTTTCCTTGGGATTTTTTAGTTTTCCATGCTCACTGAGGTATGGTGTAAACTATTTTATCTTCTTAAAATAACCCTGACTGCTGTTAAGATACTTCAGCCAGATATAGGGCTTTTAATTCCAAGTTTTGCAAACAGCAGATCAGCTCATCAGTATTTTCTTCACTGTTTAATGTTAAGATGCTTTCAGTATGAGAATGATTTTTTTCTTTTTGGGAAGATAAATGTTGATACATCTTAAATCTTAGTGTATTCCCTTGATAGTATGATCTCTGTGTCTGACCTAAAGAATCAGATAGGCAGTAAATATTCTTGGAATGGCACTGCTTGACCCTTTTTCCAAATCTTAATGAATTTCCTAAATCTAGTGACACAAATTGTTTCACTACATGGATCTTACACTAAAAAGCAGCTAGTGTATAGAAAAGTCATTTTAAACCTGAGGCAGATTCGTCGTGCTGCAGACTGTTTCTTACCTTACAAAGTAGCTATGAAATTTATTTTCTTGAAGATGACCTTTATTTCACGTTTCTTCTTCCCTTTTTTTCCTCATTCCATTTCTACATGTAACTAAACATACTTTCATCTCTGAGTTCAGCTGCTGATACCAACTGCATCAGTATGGTTTAAACTGAAATGCTTCTTAAAAAAAAAAAAAAGCCTTTTTCTTTTTCTTTTCCCACTCTATTCACCACTGAGAAAAAGATTCTTTACAAAAGTGGCTGGAGATAAAAATAGATAACCCAAAAGCTTGAGTTTGGATATGTGGTTGTGTTCATCAAGGTAGAGATTTAAGAACAATTCAGTCTGAGCTGCAAAATCCCTGAAGGCTGAATTTGTCTTTTTTCAAGGCTGGCTGCCTTCATCTTGAATATTATTTAGGGGGGGGAGGGAACATCACTTCTGCTGTGAAGTGTATTTGTAGGTTGAATTTGGATGTAGGACATTTTGATAGAAGTGAAAATTATGGGGTAATAGGGAAAAGCAAGCCCTTTGGGGTGGTAAGCAGAATTGATCTTCCTGTTAAATGCTTCTTCCCTGAGGTCTTGACAAGGTGATGGCTTTTGGAAACCAGAGGTCCTCAGTATCATGTGTGTGCTGCACCAGGTGCCATGGCTTCTGTCAGTCACTTGTGAGTTTGCCTTGCTTTCTGCAAACCATTGTAGATTATCATTGTTTGCTTTGTAGAAACTGGCTGAATGGACCTTTTAGGTTCCTAAGCGTATGTCATCTTTCCGAGAAAATTAGATGGTACATATCCTTTCTGACCTTTGGCTTCTGCTAGCCACCATTCTTTATTGCCACTCAGGTCAGAAAACCGAAGTATTCTAACCTTCTGATACTCCTGAAGACTGAGTTCTTGATCACTTCTTGCTTGAAATGCATAAACAGCATAGAAGGTCTGAAAAAGGAAAGCCACAAAATGCAAAATCTGAATTCACAAATGTAGCCACGTCTTAGCTGGCCATTGCATGTTAGTACAAGTTCTGTATGTACAATGTGTCTAATAACATGTATGTATATGGTCTGTAATTACTTGTAACTGCATGGTCTGTAATTGCTTACAGTATACGAAGAACAGGGCCAAAGTAATAAGTAAAACTGAAGGGTCTTAGGAATTCTGCGTAGGAAGGAACAAAATAAGCTCATCAAGAGAGCACTGTGCTAAAGTTTTCAGCTCAGATCATGCAGCCTTGCATTGGCTGGAGAATTTACAAGGTTTCAAAGGAGAGAAACACCTAGTCTAAATCTCTTACTCTTAAATATGGCAGCTGTTAGGATGGATCTCTCAAACTGTCTTCTCAGCTGCCAGAGATCCTATCTGCAGTGATCTGGTCTGAAGATGGTAAAAATTTCAGACACCTCTGTGCCTTGCTGATCATCGTTGCTACAGCTGTCTTGTTAAAGGTAAGTGGAAAAATCCCCAAGCAGCTCAAATGAGAACTGTGAGACATTGTACATGTAGTGGTGTAATTTGAAGGTGTGTTTTCTGTGAGACAAGATTGAGATTTGCAGTTGAACTGATTATCTTTTACTGCTTTGTAGCTATTTAAAAAAGCCAAAGGACAGAGGATAGCAAATTCCCCATGTCATTCTGACAGATTAGTACAAGAATTTTCCAGTGCAAAAGGAACTATTTAAATTACAGCCATTATAATGGTGGATTTGAGATGAGGAAAAATAAGAAGATGGGCTCAGCAGGTATCCTACTTACATGCTGATCATCCACATCCTGAGAATCTCCAGCCTCTGTGCTATTAGTTGTGGGATTTTTACAGGGGTGAAGAGATGAGTTGCTGTCACTCTTCTTGTGCCCTGAACTTGAGCTGCTGTCAGAGGATGGCCGTGAAGAGACAAAGAGGCTGATGTTATCAAAATCATCATCACACAAGTTGCTCTCTGCTATGTCCTTCTGCGCTTTGGCTGGATTGAAAGGCTTCAGGAAGGAGGAATACACATATCCCTTGAGGACTGGATATCACAGTAAAAAGACAGAAAATTTAAAAAAAAAAAAAAATGCTGTTAAACCATTTTATGCAGCTGTCAGTACAACATAAGCAGACAGATGGGGCCAGAATGAAAAGAAATCAATAGGAGGCTGTTATTGGGATGTTTGTGCAGAGAACTTACTTCCTGTGTCAACAAGCCATCTGCTAGTACTTTGGAAGGGATCCTTTTGCTCCACAACAGCCACCACTTCTCCTTCATGCAGATCAATATCAAATTCCTGCGTGGCATTGCACTTGCGCTTAGCTTGATACAGCAGTTCTGCGCTGTACGTAGACAGCAGCTTGGACCTGTGGTCTTCTGTTTGACGTGGGGATTCGAGCTGAAAAGACTAAAAATTGTTCAGTAGGAATAATGTCGAGGCTGCTTGTTGAGCAGCACAGATGCATAAAAGGAACCGGTGTACGTTCTGCATGTGGCAACTGACTACACTGCTACATCCAGATAAAGGAGTTACACAGCTGTATGTAACCAAATGCCCTTTGCATGTGCAGAAGGGGTCTGTCCAACTGCTATGGTGATAGCTGACCAATAACAGGTAGATCTTGAAAGATATATAGAAGTATAACTAATTAAGTACTTCTTAGCCAGTACTCTGTTCTCATGAGCCTGTGTTCTATATGTGAACTGTCACTGCTTTAACTCTTTTTCCAGAACAGTGATCTTTGAATTCTTCTGTAAAGTTGCAAAAAGTGTAATCAAAAAATTATCAGAGGTGTGCTAAGGTCATGTAGGAACTTGCACAGCAAAGCACTGGAGCAGAAAAATGAGTAGAAACAGAATAGTCTGCTTTTTGTACAAAATTCCAATGCTGTATATGGCAAGGTGCTATGAACTGCTGGAAGCATGTTTGGTTAGAGGGCCAAAAGAGAGGGGCTGTACGTCCCTGTGACTTTAACACACTGTGATAGAAAGAGCACATGTTCCTGCCTCTCTGATGCAAAAATGAATACTGCAACTTCCTTGGCTTCTACTGAAATCTGACTTTGTGTGGTAGGGTTAAGTAGACCCTTTGAATGCTCTGTAAATGTCTGATAAGGTTAGGAACCACAGACATGTGGATCCCTTAGTGGACTTTATGAATCTACTGTTCTGGGGTGTGTATGTGTGTTAATTTGTGTATACATACAAATACACATAGAAAAGCCGGATGAGAAGTTCTGAATAAACGTCAGATGTGCTGCAGGAGTTCTTAACAAGAGAAGCAATCCAATTTTACATATACAGCCTTAACATGTGCACAAAGATCTAAGGATAATCAGAGGTGATCTCAAGTGGATTTCCAGGATAACAACACGAATGTGAAGAGTCTTAAAAAGTTACCAGCCAATGGAACAGCTTCATTCACATAACACAATTCAGATTCCCAGTGAAGGGACAAAAGACAGATCTCTGAATGATATAAACATGGATTTGTTTCAAAAGTGATCAGAAAAGGATTCTTTAAAGGACTCAGATGTATGATACTCACTGGAGAGGGGACAGGTTTCTTTTTTTCCAAGCTCAATTTCCTTTCAATGAAGGTTGCACTGCTGTTTTCTTTTACAAAATTCAGCTTGTGAACCTCCTCCATTAACTGATGCTGCACTTCACAGATGCTTGAGGAAGACAGCTGCAAACATAAAGGTAGGTTAGATCTCATGAACAAAATGGTAACGAGATTTGAGACAGCATATTTGGCTTAATGGGCTCAACACTAGGCGTCAGAAATCTGACAAGGTACGGCTGTTTCCTGCAGAGCCTATAGTGTGCTAGGCACAAAACAAAAGAAAGATCTGTTTAAGAAAAGTAACTAATGATTGCTGTTAGATTTACAAGACATACTGATTTAAGTTGAATCATTAAAAAAAAACTCTAAACAGCAACAAAAATGTAAATGAGCAGCTTTGCATTTATGGTACTGAGCCACCTGCTTTCAGATGCAAATGTACATCAGAGTGGCCCATGTGCTGCAAGGCTTAACCCACAGCTGTGTTTCTGTGAAACTGTGCTGATGTGTTAAAGACACATGGATAAGCTGGCACTCTGTCTGAGGCACTGGGTGAGTGCTTTTGGTATGTGCCTAACTCCAAATATGTTTGCTGATGTAAACAGGAGAAAAAAAAAAAGGGGGGGGAGAAGAATTTTTTAGGAAAAGCATCAGAAAACAATGCTTGACGCTTGACAGAGCATATTCCAAAATACTTAATGGTCAAATTATAGGGATCAGATTTCTTCATGCACAAAAGCCTTTATATTCTGTTTGAACAGTGCAGCTCTGTTTTGATCCTGATCTTTTCTCAATTTTTCAGCCCTTTCCTGCCTCTAAAGTCAGCTCTTGGTGGAAAGGGATACTCCAGAAGGGCCTCACTGCAACATGTTTCTTATGCAGAATTTTGTCCAAACACAGTTGCCTAAACATGCCTCTGGTTCAGGTGAGTGGATTTGGAGGTATTGTCATAGCTCTGTTTCTCAGGTTGCGAGTCCTCCTTTCACACAAACTAATAATACTTCCATAATCTTGAGGTAATGCTTACAGTGCATAGAAAGAGTTGAGTAGGCTGGAAGAACTGATGCTCTTATGTTAGCTCAAATGGGCATCCTTGTTGGCTGTGATTACGTAAGAGAAATTACTTTAACTTTCTAAAACTGCCAACACAGACAGAACTATACTTTATTGACTTGTCCTGCTGTGCAGGAGCTTCTGCAGCATATCTGGATTTAAAAGCAACTTGTTTTTTATATAAATTATTTCATCAGATCTCCTCAGCCTTATGCCTACAGGTTTCTGTGTGACTGCAGCTCTAACACTAGCAGGAGAGTTCATACGCTTTCATAGAATTTCTCTTCCCGTGTCTTCTAGGCTGTTCAGGGCAGACCTAAAGAAACCAAGGCTTAAATACTAAGAACTGCCTCCATTTTGCCCTATTGTCTCTCCACTGATATTACTGGAGCAGCTGCATTATGGTCACTCTTGATAACAGGTCCAAGACTGACAAAACTCAAGCTGAGAACTTAACCTTTGCTGCGCTTGCAAAGAAAAAAAAATTGATTGTGCTCACCAAAACAATCAAAATCGCAGTAGCTTTTAGGCATGTGTCCTACACATCCTACCCAATGCATACAGAAAGAAAAAAGGAGAGACAAATAGGGCTTATGCCTATTTATAATGTACTTACTGGAACAGGCACCACCACAGCAGAATTTGATTGAAGTGCTGCAGACATAATACTTCTGAGGAGGGTAATGAAGCAATACAGACAGTTCAACACAATCTTTTTGGCTGCTCTGTTGAATACCTGAAGTTCTTCCACTAGCTGTGCATTTAAAGCCTCATAGTCTTTCTTTGCTAGATCAAGCTCTTCTCCTGTTGACTTCTGGAGGTAGCTGTTGTAGTCCAACAATTTGTCATAGCGCTTCTGGATGAGCTTCTGTGGGCCTGAAAACAAGGCTTGTAGTGCTGAGAGAGGAGTCAAAACAACCTTGTCTAGCTGAGCCATCTGGAAAGATATAAAACAGTCCCACATGTTACTTCTTTCTCGCAACTCTTCAGACTTCAGGTTCAGCCTCATTGCAGCCCATCAAGCAATCTGTTATTGACCCTTCCCCAAGTACTGCTGTCAGAGGCAGCTTCACAGCACAGGGTATAGCATCAGTTAGAAATCTTTTGTAATGTTGCAAAGGCGGAGGTAACAGATTTGCAGCTTACGGTGTCTGATAATGGAAATGGCCCCCTGGAGCCCATAGCCTATGTTACTGTCCTTTGTGATACCATGGAGGAAAGACCAAGGCAAGGATCAGTGAAGGATAACCATGAGGACTGAAACTGAAGAGTAGGTGAATGTGCTTTTCAGTGCCTTGTGGTGCTGCACTCAAGTAAAACTGAGAATTCAGCCAAATAAAATAAATAGCAGTAAATCAATTCCTGTTTAAGCAAACACAGACACTGATTAAAAAAAAAATCCTTCTTAGACATTCCTATTAGCCTCTAATCATCTCAAAGCATTAATATTGCACTAAAAAAAATATATTTTTGATAGTCACATGTTGTAATATAGCACAGACTTTTGATGAGTAAACCTCATCATCAAGTTAAAGCCCTTGGATGTTCTATGTGAAATAGCTTGTTGGATCAAGCGTGGGAATAAAAGCGCAGCCATCCCTCTTCCCCTCCATAGCACGCCATGGTTGAAGGCACATCTGTTTTAGGACCAGGACCCAAGGCCAAGATGCTGTGCACTGGCTGCTAGCTTGTCTTATTTCCACTTGAAAAACTAGGCTGTGTTTAGTGAAGCAGTTTTTGATGTGTTTCAAAAAAAAAAAGCTTTTTCCAAACTGCTGTTCTTGATTTCCAGAAGTGAAGGGGCTACCATGGATTTCTGCCCTAAAGTTTTCCCTAAAACACAAGAGAGGAAAATATCCATTACTGACAAATGCAGAAAGGGGGGAAAAAAAAAAATGAACGTGAGCCTATTGCTGAGATCTCCATTGATAACACACACACAGAAGGACGTGTAAACATCTGCTCACCATGCAAAGTAAGGACAATGTTGTTGGTTTTTTTAAGATATATATAGGATAAAGACTGTATGAAATGTAAGACAAAGAAATAGAAAATAAGTAAACATAGTTATTAAAAATTTCCACAGTTAAATAATGTTCAGATGTTTTTTAAAATTATGTGGGACTTCAGGCCAGATGGGTCCTGAGGCAATGGGAGTTACAAAGTGTCTTCCTGAAAAATGGTTTTATGTTTCACCTGCTGTGGACCTTCTTCTGATTTGCTGGTTCTGGAAGTGGGGTGGGGAAGGATGTCTTCCATACTGCACAGTCATCATTCGATGTGATAGAGGGGTCCCTTTTCCTCCCCTAATGTAGTCATTCATTTTAAAGTTATTGAAAAGATATTTGATTATTAAGATTAAATTTTCAGTTTCTTTGTAAATTCTGGAACTACAAAGAAAAGGAAATTACACCATCTCACTTCCTGTCACCAGACTGAGGAAAGCATAAGAAAACCTCCACCTCTGAATGAACAACCACCAGGTTGAACTGTTTGAAGCAGCAGCCTGGCCCATTTTGAAGAGACATTTTAGTCTATCTTAGTAGAATCAGATATTAGAGTTCCTTTGGACCCTGAAAGTGAGAGACTGGTTGAAAAACTTGAAGTTTTTCAGAGTTGGGTTACTGTTTTTTAACCATTATAGGCTACATCCAGGTTGTTCACATTTTCCCTATACTAAGGACAGTAAGTTGCTTGAAAGGGTGATAATAGCTGAGATTTCCATGGATCTATGATCCCAGGAACTAATAGATCAGGACTATACAGCAAAGATTTAAAAAAAAAAAAAAAGTCACTGTAAGACTGTGAATATTGGTAAGAAAACTAGAATAAACATAGATCTGCTGCTCCTGTCTGAAGCTCAGCAGAAGCATGCAAACTTAGTGCAATGATTTTAGTTTAATCCTAGGAACTTACAAAGTTTTCTTTATTTTTTAGGGAAAATACATTTTACTTGGACTAAATTTTCTAATTTCCTATAGCAACTTACACAAAGAAACACTCATCTTTCACAGTGGATTCCTAAGGTTTTTTTGCTCCTTCTTGCCCTGAGTCTTCCTCACATACATGTGTTTTCTCAGTCACACTGTTATCTATGTAATGTTGGACATGGCATAAACTTACGAGGTCTTCACAGAGATTTGTAGGGTTGTTCATTTTCTTTGAGTTTTTGTTAGCTTCGTCATCTTTGTCTTGCAAGATTTCCTGAAGCCCAGTTACATTCTGTGCAGCCAGATGTATGGAATCCTAAATGAGGAGATGGTAGGAAGATGAAAATGGGTTATGATTTATTTCATGTGCTGCACCCGCTCATGCAGATACTGCAATAATATTGATGGAATCAGAAATATTTTCCATCTCTCATACCTATTTGCTTTTTTCTGTGCAGTTTCCAGCCATTTGGGGGTTATTTACTGTGAAAATATTTTCCTGTGTCTTACCTATTTTCAGTGTAAACTGTTAAAGGATAAAGTTGTTAATGTTCAACTGAAAAAAGTTGTGCCCCAGATTGCATAAAACCATGTACCCACCTGTAGATGCTGTAAGGATAATGAAATGTTCTTCACACATGATTTCACAGTCTTCTCTAAGCTTCGAAACAACTTTTCTTCCTTATTGAATGTCTGATCTTTCACCTAAATCAGATGTTTTCACTGTTATTTTGGAGTCTGACTAATGAAAGAAATCTCTAGAGCTCTGCTGGAAAAACCTCAAGCCTTCCCTAAACTCCTCCCTTTGAAAACAGAACAGATTGGTCCCTCGTTCTCCCAAACTCTGATCTGAATCCAAGAAAAGTCGAAGGCACTGGATAGCATGACAGAGATTTTAAGTTCTGCCAAACCTTGTGGAAGCAAGGCGTTGCTTTATTATAAGCACATCTACATGTATAAATATAAATATCTTATATATATATATATATGTATATTTGCTGCATTTGGGAAACGATGGTGAAAATATGACATAAAATATGGTATCCTTTTACATCATGGCATTGTTTCCTTTGGTGCTCATGTGTGTAATGGAGAGATTTCTCCCAGGCAGGCTGTAGGTGGAGCTGTTACCTCTAGAGCAACGTCAGCTCTCCAGCTTGTAACCTCACCAGCTGGAAACAGGCTGCTTTTACTTTTTTAATGCTGTCTATAGAAACCCTGAAAATACACTTATTTCTGCCTACCTTTTAGTTAAGGAATTTGAGAAATCTCAAGCCTGTTTTTCTGGGGTTTTGCTGTAAGGGTCACAGCATGTTTCAGGGATGTGAATTGAAAACTTTCTTTAATTAAGCAAGAAAGAGGGCTGAATCTATAACATACATCTTGAGTCTAAGATGATTCTCAAATATTTTAAGCTCAATTAAAAAAAAAAAAAACAGAAAATGAACCTTGTTTTAAAAAAAAAAAAAAAAAAAAAAAAAAGAATCACACCTCCTCTTAATCCCATTTAATTCTACATTTCTCTGAATTTATAGTGTTGACAGTGTTCCAGTCTGTCATGGGGTTTTGTGGGAAAACCAGCAAAAATACAGAAATTTCCACTGTGCAAATAAATGAGCAGGAAAAAAAAAAAGTAAATGTGGGTAGTTTGCGTCAGAGAAAGGGGGGAAACCAACTGGTAAACAACAAAACAGGAAAAAATGGCACCGATCTTGTAAAGTCACATCTAGAAAGGCAAATGACCTTGTATAACCAGTAGGCTTGTGTAGAGATACATCATTTTCAAGGTCAGTTATAATTGATTTTCTTTCAGATTCAGATTGCAGCTTCTCTGAAAATGTTTATCCTGGTAGTTTGAATTACAGCCTTGGAATTATGAAGGAGCATTTTGGTTTTGCCCACCTAGCACTCATTGGATTTATCACAGAGTTCTTTGCCTCTGGTAGTTTTGATGTTTACAGGTTCTTAGGCATGTAGAGGCAAAACCCTATGATCTTTACTAATTATTAGTAAGACTATTAGTCGTCTTCCTTAGAGGACTCAGAATGTGAAGGTTGGGATGGAGAGTAAGACGCCCAGAATGTATTCACAGTAACTATTGCCAGTCCAACCACAAAGAGCTGAAGCTGACTTTCACAAAAATACTGGTCACTTCCTCTCTGCTGAAGATCACAAGCTTGAGAAACTCTTAGATAAAAGAGGAAAGGATAAAGAATACATTATCTTGTTTTCTATTTCAATCACAGAGATCTTTCCTGTCTTATGTGATACTCAGAAAATGACTTTATAAATGATGCAGGAAAAAAGCGACACCACAAACTGTTTTTCTAAAATGTTTTTAGAAACGCCTGTGCAAAAGCAGCACTGAAGCTGTCAATGCAAATCTGCAGTTGGGTGAGTTAAGTACCTGAGGTTCTCCCCCTGTCAGTATTTTCAGATGGCTGGTGACCCTCTTGGATTTCTTGCTAATGGAGTGAATATTCAGTCGAGAAAACTTTTCTTTCAGGGTTTCATCATCATCATTCCTCTTATACTTCAGCACTGCAGACAGAGAATTTCATGACACTAATAATCTGTATCCATGGGGCTTTTCATAGGAATGGGGGCACGGATACAAAACCGTTTGAGACCAGACACTTTGATGTCACTTGCTGTAATCTTGTGTCAAAATGCTTGAGATCATGAAAACCCCATTATCAATACTGGCCTTGAGAATATTGAAGCAAGATTTCAATGTGGCAAGTCTGTAAGAAACAGCACCATCACTGCATCTTAGTTATTATTAGTGTTTGCAGCTGCATTACTGATGATGAACATGGGTATGACATGTATCCTTTTATCATTTTCATGTTCTGGGAATCTGCATCCTTTGGCAGGTAACACAGCTGGCTGAGGACAAGTGACATTAAGGCATCTTTTATTTTGCTGAAACCCGGTGTATTGCACAACTTAAGTAACACCAACGAAAACTGTTGTGGCATTATGACTGGAGTTGAAACCTCTCTTGTAACTGCCAGCCCAAACTGACAGAAAAATTCACAGGTTTTTTTTTTTTCCTTACCTAAATCTTTCCTCCTTTTGAGTTCATTGATGTTCACATTAATATTTTTCATAGCAGAAAGGGCCTCTTGTAGTGCTTTGTGGTCAGGGTGAGAAGCAGGAGTTGAATTCAACAGTTCATGGAGTAACAAGGGATATTTCATTACCCGCTGTACTGGCTTGATCATCAGGGATCCCATGTCCATTAGATTTGGCTTTCCTCTATAATTTATACCAAGGAAAAGTCAAATAAGGAGAAACTCCTTGAAGACAAAGACTTCTTCTATTTCTGTCTAGTCATTGAAGCTGCTGCCTTTTATATCCTTCAGTTGAGCTTTCAACTACAGAAAATATCAAAACCAGAGCAGTGCTTTGCACTGAGTCATAGATATGCAGTCACCACTTAAGTCAAAAAATAAGATACATCTGTCAGGAAACACGGGCTGTTGCAAATGAAACCATCCTCCTGCCCCCTCAATGAGAAATACACACCAGGTTTGAGTTTTCTGTATTTTCAGCAATTTGCCATATTGCTTAGACATCGGCTGTGAAACTGGCCCACTCAGTCTGAGGGGTGTGTATGGTGCAACTTGCACAGCACCCAAGAAGGGAGATGTAGGTGGAAGAGCAAATAACAGGAAGATTGAGAAATACAAGAAGTGGGGCTACTACATCCTGCTCTGGCCCCTAAGCCTTAAAATTGCAACATCTCCACATTGTAAAGTAACTGAGATGCCTGCTCACTGCTGCATCCCTTCTTGCAACACCTTTCAGTTTGCTAGTATAAGCTTTGCCATTCTTTACCTGCTGTTTTTCTGTGCTGGCTTCCAGGAGGTGACATCACACTACTGAGGCTTTGACAGCAGGACAGAGGAGTCCTTGTCTCTCCTCATGCTAGCATTCTCCTGAGCAAACCTGGGAATGCTGCAGCATCACCAGCGCTCCTGTGAACTACCCCAGACTCACAGGTGCCCCTTGGAACTGTGAGTGAGCTGGTGGGGATGGTGTGAGGCACTAGAGCAGAGCAAGGCTTCCATCTGCATGCCCAAAAAGGCTGTCTTGGAGGGAAGGAGCTGATCTGACAATAACTGTGGAAAAGCTAATGCTAGGCAAAGAAGGATTTCTGAATGAGGAAAGGCAGAATAATACAACATAGAAGGGAAGTACAAAAAGCAGAGAACATCCACTCAGATTTGCAGGCTGACATCTATTGTTTTGTGAGCAGGAAGAGCAGAAGAAGGGAAAAAAAGGCTTTCATTCCCACTTTTATATGTGTGAAAAGTACACCAACCAGTCCTTACTGCTGACTAATTAACTAACAATTTGAATGCCTTTGAGAAGAGACATCTGCATATTTAAACCATCTCTCTTGCACAGACATTATCTGCGAAAAGTTCTGCATGAAAAAAATTAACAGTAGATGCCTTTTAAAGCTTCTTGATGTCCCCAAACCTTCTTATCATTTCAATCCCCCTCATTTCCCCCGTATCCTACATTAAATATATAGAGCTATTTTCCCTTCTTTCAGCTTCTGGCAGCAATAATGAAAAAAATCTTAAATTGTTATTGTTTTCTCTAAAAAGCCTCTTGAATGCAAATCTGTAGAAGCTGCCTCATGAATGGAAAAATCTTCAAGTATCTTCTCTTTATATAGTTGCACTTTGGACAGCTGCCCAAGTGATAAACAGCCCTCTGTTCACGTATCTGCATGACACAGTCTAGCAATATGGTTTGAGAGATAGTAGGTTTGTTGTAAGATAATGACTCCCTGGGGCCCTGAATGCCACAAAGTTCAACTCCTCTAATTCTCCCCAGCGAGATTATCTGCTGATCTCCACTCTCCCTGGATGAGTCCCATTTCCAGTGGGCCCAGCGAGCATGCACTCGGCAGCCAGGCAGGACGTGGCCCCGCCACGCGACTAAGACAGGCTTGTGACAGCCATTGTGCAGAGAATTAAGTTGATAATTCGTTTGCAATGCTGCTTCTGCCTCTCCCCATTTTATCATGAATTTAGCAAGTATTCTAGGTTATAAGCAGCTGCACTAATCTCATCGCAGATTCTCAGTGTAGCTCTGCGGAGCATGCAGCTGGCTTAGCTGCAGTGAGCTTCATGGCATACCCTGCCTCCCTCCTTACAACAAAGCAAGACAGATGCAGAAGGACTCCCACCAGTTTAAAAAATACATGGTGGTGAGCTGTGCAAAGAGAGGGAACCCAGGGTTTAGTTTCACACTTCTGCTGTCTAGCAGGTAAGTCCTGTGGTGAATGTGACAGCCAGTTTGGTATCGCAGGGCTGAGGATGGTGTTGTGTTCAGCTTGGCAGCTCTGAAATTGTGTGCACGCATCACAGGCTGCAGCACGTCTCAAAGACTTGAGTTTTACAATTTACTATGTGTGAGCTCATATTAGCACAAAACAGGCAGGCAAATAATTCGCTGTGCTGTACGGCTCTCATGCAAACCCAGGGATTTCACTGAGGCTGCATAGTTGTTAATCTAAGCAGAATCCAACCAGTGTAGTTGATAGCAATAAGCAGCTTTGTCTGATATGTGTATAATTGTTTTCTTGAATGAATGATCACACTTGAATGAAAAGCAACCTGGGAGATTGAGTGGAGTTATGCCATGCTTTCCAACTCGAACACAGAGCAGACTGTGCAGACTTTCAGGTGCAGTTCTGCCCACGTTTTGCTTTGACTCCACAACGTCTGAAGTGCAAGAGATGGCATTTTGGCATGCCCTGCCTGTGTGCCTGCAGGGTGAACACAAATGCCACCAAGTCATGCAAGGTAGCCAAGCTCAGGGAGGGTTCTTGAGTGAACATCATTCCTTGTGCAGCTTTACAAGAGCTAGTTTCAGCTCAAGAAGTGTGCTGTATCCCACAGTCCACTGTAAACTAAAGGAGAAAGCTGGGCATTAACTTCTGGGAGGGTAGTGCAAGGCAGAGCAGCCAGTCTTGTGTTATTTCTATACACACTGCTCTCTCATGTTATCTTATTGTTACTCTGGGTATTTGGTGTTCCTCCTAGGACCTCTATCCCTTTTTCGAAAGGAGTATAGAATCTCCTTTATCAAAACCAATGCAAATAAAGTACTTTCAATCACCAAATAAACCTTGAAAACCCCAACCTAGAATTTCAACACATAAATCCTTTGAAATCTATTTTACATTGACCTTATTTATGATGTCCAACTGACTAATTCTCTGATTTTACAGATGTTTCTCTTCTATCCACATAAAGCACACCTGCTTCTCTTTTCTCTTAACATTTCTGTCTGAGTTGTAATCATTTTCTTTGGTTCAGCTAATCCCTTCTCTTACCCCTTCCTGCAGGTAAATTTAGGATTTCATGTTGTATTCAAGGATCCAGACCTGCTGGATGTCCAAAACCACAGCCCTGATAAACTCTCCCTTAAAGCTTTTCAAAAATGTCAGGTATCCAAGGCTGGGTGAGTATTCTGGCAAGGTGTTGCCAGACATTTGTTCTTTTCTGATGTTCCTACAGCCATTGTCAGAGGGAAGCTCCTCAGAAAGATGGATTTCTCATATATTTAGGGCTACCAAAAGTGTCCTTACCTTAGAAATAGCTTTACCTATCAGCCTGGTGTGTACTGAGCAGGCCTACAGATGCATAATGCACAGCAATTGAAGAGTGCCTGGATTTTCAGATTTGACACTGCACTGTTGACAAGCACTGCTGAGGAGCACAGAGCTCTCCAAGCACATTTATTAGACAATAAGGTGGCAGTAAAGGGCTCTGAATGAATTGGCATCCAAATTAAGTAGCTTCATAAACCACAAGTGTTGAAAGACATTGCAAAACCAGTGCAGTTAGTAATTAGAGAACCAGACAGGCTTAGAGAAATTAAAACTGAGAGTGTTTTATCACATATGTCCTGGAGAAGTCTATGCATTCTACAGATATTGCTTAGTGTTCTCAAAATTTCCACATGTACAGTTTTAAGCGTACTTAAGATAAATAAAAGATATTTAAAAGATTATTTTACACATGGAAAAGACGTAGTACTTACTCTTCCTCGTACATCTTTCTGCAAAAGAAAAGGAACAAAAATATATATTAGCTCCTCCTAAAAGGACTTATATAGATCACGGGCCAGATTCTCAGATACACTTCGGTGACACAGAGCAGCTGTAACTGGCCAGTTAACTTAGGTTTATGGCTGCTGTGTGTCAGCAGAACTGCACAAAACAGCCAGAGGGTACCAATGAATCTGGCCCTACATCTTTTTGAAAGGACAGCCCCAAATGAGAAAGGATTGTCAGGAACCTGGATTTTGCCCAGCCTTCTCCTAACTCTGTTAGAGAAGACAGCTTGAGTCACTGTGCTAGCAACATCAAATCCTTAGCACAAAGAGCAAAATTGAATGTCATTCCTACATTATTTTTGTGTGAAAAAAAATACATTGTAGACTTTTAGGATAGAGAATCAATTAAGTTGTTCAACTTTTGAGAGGCTATTTATCAACCGAAACCTCTTCAGAGTAGGATACTGTTGATATGCATACAGAAAGCAGCAGAGATGTACTGTTGTTTTTTGGAAACATGCAAACATGCACACAGAATATTTTCCTCATGATACAATTAAACTTGGAGAACTTCACCCAAATGCAAGGGAACTAGCATCAAATGGGGAGGTTGGTGGCCCTGCATGTGGCAGGGGGATTGGAGATTCATGATCCTGAGGTCTCTTCCAACCCTGGCCATTCTGTGATTCTCTGATTCTGTGGAATGACAATGTCCCTCCACCTCCGCATGAGACTCTTCTGGTATTGAGTGCTGACATCATGTAATCAGCCACTGCTTTCTGACCACCTGCACTTTCATCTCCTTGCCTATCAGCAGCCAAAGGAGCATCTGGAAGCTGGTGTTTTCATTGCTTCAGCACCATCAGCTCTTTGAGTACTTCTGACGTCCCTCTGCCCCCGTAATAGTTGACCAAGATACTTCAGACTGAAAGCACAGCAGGTAGTTGCCAGCATCCTTTCATTTTTAACAGCTGCATTTCTTTGGCTAAGCTAGCAAACAACATTCCCGTTTTGCATAATCACTGCTGAAACATGGCTTTCTACATAATTTGGATTTGCACATGTCTCCATGCAGACACCTACATTTTGGGATGGAATTTCTCCCCTTTAGTCAACAGGAGGTGTAGGAATCTAAGCATGGCTAATTAAATCTGATTTGTTTGTACAGATGTGCGGAGGGCTACTTACAAATTCATCTTAATACAGAAGTTGTTTTTTACAAGGCAGATATTACTCAACTGAGGAACAGAAATCTCTTGCTAGACCTCTTTTTTTTTTTTTTTTTCCCCAATGTAATAGTATTCTTCCCAAGGAAAAAAGAAAAGATGTAAGAAGAGCTTTGAAGAATAATAGTCACTGGCCCCCATATATTATATCTCGCAATATAAAACAGTCTGTAACTTATTTGGTAAAATTCATACATAATTTTCTTCCTAGGACAAGTGCTCTCTCATCAGAAGTAAAAAGTTTAGGTGACCACCACTGTGCATTTGAGTGTGCACTTTCAAGTCTTAATATTTGAACTGGCTGCTATTTCTAGCCACTGGGAGAAAAGCGCAACATAGTATACGTGAAATGGCATATACTTTCCATCTCCTAACACATCTCTGCTGACTGATCACTAGCTAGGGTATAATTGAAATATCTGTTGCTGATGTACACTCCATTAATTAGTTGTGATAGCTTTGCATTCCTTGTGGAAGTGCGCAGCACGAGCCTTTTCTGGAGCTGGAGGGAGACCTATGGTCTGAAGGGTATGCACTCTCCTGACAGCTCTGTGCAAGATTTTTGAGAAAGTGAGGGAATAAGGGAGCTCGCAAGTGAAGAGAAGCGCTCCTCATAGAGAAAGTGAACTGGTTCTCAGGATGTGGGAAGAAGCCATGCTGGAGGAGAGACAGAGCCATTTTTCTGCTGCATCCCCAGTACGTTTCCCCCAGGGGATGGTGCTGGAGGCAGTGGCATGGAGGAAATTCCACTGGTGGAACCTGACAGCTTGTTTCAACATAGGCCAATTTCAAATATCCTCATCATGAGGTGTTGGGCATAGCTGCAGATCTCTGGGGCCTTACAGTGGGGGTCCAGAAACACCAGTATGTGTGAATGATTCCACTGCGTGCCATTTTAATCCAGGCAATAGAATCGCTGAAAATGGGGCCGGTGTGTTTCCTAGGAGCTGGGCAAGGTGTTCCCAGCAGCCCATTATATGATGCAGCATTTCTTCTGCCAGTATGGGGCACTGAAGCTAAGGGAAGAGAAACCTTTCTTGTGCTATTTTTGGCCATCTTAGAGAGAAAGAAATCTAATCATGGCCCCTGGCTTGTCATCTTTTCATGAAAGCAGCATAAGCCAGAGCTTCCAGCAAGCCTCATAAAACTCTGGATTTACAGGGGACCTTTCATCTGCATCCATTTAAAATGTTCCCTGCCAGGCAACTGACTATGGACAGAAATCATCATTTGAAAAGATCTTACTTTAAGGATTGTACACAGTGTCTTAAATGCTGCTTCAGTTCTTCATCCTTTTCATAGGATTCGAGCAAGGTGTGTGCATCATCGTGGCGATAGCAATAGATTTTATATGTGTCTTCTAGTGGGCCTTTAATTTGCAAAAACACTTCCCCTGTTAAAGAGAAAAACAAAGCATGTCAAGCCAGACAACAGCATCTCAGAAGGAGTTTTATTATTCCACCACATTAGCTGTGAGCTAAAAGGGCTGCTTTCCACTTTACTTCCCTTAGAAATGATCTTGTGTGTTTATGTGCATTATTTATTACATGTATTTCTCAGCTGCTCATCTTTGTCACAGCCAGGCACCATTATACCAGTGTTAATGCACAAAAATTCCCCAGAGAACAGGGACAAAATCTCTACACCTGCACCCCTGCATATACAATCTCCTACTTCACTGCCACACCTTAACACTCCTGCAGTGAGAACCAAACAGGAGAGCTCTGCTGCTAAGGAGAGACTATGCTGGCCCTCTGGGCTGGCAGGAGAAACAAGTGTAAGGATATTCATTTTCCTTTTGACTTTTTTTTTTTCAGCTGGATATGAACTTAAATGGGTTATAACAGGAATAATGACTCCATCTCCCATTAGTCATTTCATGTTTATCTGTTTTGCAGCATCCTGAAATGGCAGTTGTTAAGGCCTAGAATGGGAAATCTTCCTCACATGACAGAGGAACAATCTTCACCTTTTCCTCTAATGAATTAAGACCACTGTGGATTGCAGGCATTTCTGTACAGAATGAAAGGGAAAAGTATTTACAGTCCTGATCCTTTGTTGCATTGTTTTTCCTGAAAAACAGTTGGGAATTTTAGAGGCATTGAATTAGTCCTGCACCCATTTCCCATCTAAGTTTGGTGCACATTTCTCTCAGCTGGTAACTCCTGTGCTGCTTTCTGTGTATTATCCAGGCAGAGAAAGCATGCTTCATCTCTTCTGCTGAGATATTCATTAGTTCTCACACCCTAATATAGCAGCATCCTGATCAGCATCCTTGGAAATGCACATAATAAACAATAGCGATGGTGAAAACTACTGTCTCAGGCATTTACAGAAAAATTACATCTACGTGGCAACCAGTCAGATGTTTTATAAACACTCTTGTTGAGTTATAGCCATGATTATTAAAGTTAAAAGCTGAGCACCACGTTAATTGGGAGCTCTGTTCATTCACAGAGTGAGCACAAAGCTGTCAGGCATCCTGCCGCTTTCATCCTGACCGAAGTCGGCTGTTTCATAATACATTGCATTGAACTGCTCTGTCTTAGAGTGAAAAATGATTCAGTTACCACAGTAACACAGCTCTGCGTTTCTTCCCTAGCAGAGAAGGTTAACTGGGCTGTCTAATGCATGTTGGTTTCAAGGTGCGAACAAGGGAACAACAACAACCGAGTTAAGAACACAGAAGTTCATTTTAGTTACTGTAAGGGCCACAGTCAGAAAAGCACCTGCATCCTAAAGCTGCATCCTCTTTGGGTGCTGTCATCTCTGTTTTCTCTGTCTTGTGCTAAATGTAGTGCTGATGGCTAACAACACACAACTGCATTCTGACTTCCCTGTAAACTCTACACAGGGCCTTATTCAGCCAACAAGCATAACAAGCTTTCTCCTGATCCTGTGCCCTTGGCAGAGATGTTGAACTCTCACACTTAACTTTAAGCAGAGTGCTTAGCACAGCCCATAGTACATGGAGCTCTTAAGAGAGATAATATTTTCTGCAGCAAAAAAATGCAAACTATATACTTAGCTTCCCTTCAGCATATACTGGAGCCTGGAAATAGTCATTCTCTCCTCCAGAATGGAAAAGATGAGAATTCATTGGTGTATTGTGCCATAATGATAGATACTTTCATTTATGATAAAATAATGAGAAAAATTATGCGCTTATTTCACGGATGGGATCTTTTAAAAGCAGTTGGGGTCCTTAAGCCTGAATTTCTTCTTGGTTCTGGGATGTATAAGTCGAGTCAGTTGAGCACTGAGCATATCACTGAGATAACTTGCTTTACGGAGCAAAAATGCATCATATTTGTCACAGGTTTATAAATAATGAGTATTTTGAGCATTCTGACAGATCAACATCTGCCTGATCTGCCTCTTCTTGAGTGTAGTGGTCAGACAGTCTCAAAGAGGCAACCTTAGGAGGAAGGCTTCAGTGGCAGCAACACTTTCTTCTTACAGCTTTCAGTGATGCTTCCTGTGTGAACAGCAGTGGGAGAGGGAGGAAGAAAGGGCCCAATATTTAAAGGCAGAGTAAAATTACTAAGTCTTCATATTCCTCTATATACAGCAACTAGATCACAGAGGAGAAAAAACACAAGGGAGAACTAGAAAGATCATTTGTCTTCTACTGCTTTTAGCTTCAGAAGACCAACCACCAAAGCTACATTAGCATTTTAGCGCAGATTAGGAGGGGGCTTTTAAAGCCAGTCTCTCGCTGTGCCTCATCTCCCATGACTTGGCTGTGTGGAGAAACAGTTAACAGACACATAGACTGGATCCTTTTGAGTGGTAATTACCAGAAGATATACTCTTAGGGCACAGCATGAAGTGTACCTCTCGATCTACAGGAATAGGCTAAAGTTAATCTGAAATAAGACATCTTGAAATTTGTATATACCAGGACCTCAGCACCAACTGTTCTGTTGTACAAGTCTGAATCTACGGGCACTACAACTTGTCAATGTAAGTATAGCCCAAGATGTGGAGACTAAAATTAGGCATCAATACAAGTAACTACATAATTTTGGTTTCTAATTCGTGAAACAGCAGTTCTCCTCAGCCTCACTACATGGGAACTGCTGAATCACAGCCTGAACCTCTGATTGATCACCTGAGGCGAGCAGTGAGTCAGCCATGGGAGCACAGGTGAAGGCAATTCACCTGTGCTGCCAGAAGGGATGGAGCCTGCCTGCACCCCTCCTAGACCCATTTAAGAGCTGGCTACCAGTAGGGAAGGATCTCTTCTGGAGGTCTGCTCTGCTGTAGTTTTGTAAGTGAGCCCAGAATACAGGTAGTTGTCCTTTCTTTTCTGCTTTGGTATAGTAGCTATGTAGCCAAGCTCTCTGGTGTACTTCATAGCTATAGCATCTGTACACTCACTGTGGCTAGGCTCCCTTCCAAAGGGAGATATGTGAATGGAAGATGTTTGAATAGCACAAACACAATAGGATATGATGGGTGTGCTAAATATTTCCTCATTCTACAGAAAAAGACTGGCTTTAACAACTTTTACAATGAATATGAGGAAGGATTCTGAAGGTACAACTATCTATCCCTTCTTTGTTTGAAGGTGAAATACTTAGTAACTTATTGTTTACAGTGATGCAATTATTCTCCCTGCTTTAGGCTCAGTCTTTAGGAGAATTGCTCTCATCTTATGTTCCATCTTTTTCCCTGCCATAATTTAGCCAACTTTCTGTTCCAATATCCTGTACGTTCTGATGGTCCTTTGTCTGATTCTGGAGAAATGCACCATACCAAACTGATTCAATTATTTGTCCTTACTTCTGGATATGGCAGCAGACTGAAAGAATGATTCTCCTTGCTGTTGAGAAAGCCACTTCCTGCTAGAATAGAACATTGCTTATTAAGGGTATGACTCATCATGATGCACTTTTATTGAAATACTGCCAAACAACGCAGTTTCATCAAACTACGTTAAGCTGTTGCCTTGGCAAACCAGATTGAGACATGCTAGGATTAATACCTTTTCCCAAGCTTTAATGTTGTGTTCCCTAGCCAAAGGGTAACTGACAATTTTTTACCCTGTTGTATTTCAAGAAGATGGTTCTTTCTATAACAAGTTACCTGTGGTACATGGTCAGTATAGTGAAAAAATAACCCTTCTGACCTCTGAATCATAGCTGAAAGTTTTTTAAACTAAACTTGCTAACTTTGCACTCCAGCAAATTATGATTTCTCACTTGATTTCTTCAGCTGGATCACCTACCACTTCTGCACTGAATAAGCAATTACAGAAGAGCTGATGAATGGAAACTTCTTAAATCTCTCCACCTGTGCCAGAATGTCAAGTGACTAGATTCCAGCCATAGCATTTATGGCTTGAGCTACTGAGTGTATGATTGCTGTGATATATCCAGGGGCAACTTATTTGCTAAAAATACTCATGATTCCTACAGATGTTCCTACACAGATTCACAAAAGCTCCATATTGATTACTGCTTTCTTTCTTTTACTGACCATGTCCCTGTTAATCACCTTTTACATTAGTTGTATTGCCAGTAAATATGTTTATGATGTTTGGGTAGGTTTTCTGTGATATTTTTAATATTCTAACAAATCTTAATGCATTTCTCAAGTGGCACAGGTATGAACATGCAATATAAAAGTTGGTTTAAGCATAAGCAGTTAGGTAGGTAATACTGAACTAGATGAAAATGATGTCATCATAGCGTAACTCAAGTGTTGCAGTTTTCATTCACGATAAGCTCACTCTCTCCCTTTCTCCTTCCCCTCAACATCCAGAGGAGCAAGCACCATGATCAAGCCTGACATGAGCTCAGCGGAGCCACTGGACAGGTTTCACATCTCCTACATCTCCTTTTCCTTTATTACTGTGGACAGCTTGTAGCACATTACTCTCTGAGAGTGGTGCTGGTTTAGTGTGATGAAGGTATAGGACAGGAAAATGCTATGTTTATTCTTTCACGTGGCTTTGTAGAACTCAAGAGGACAGTAAACATACCGATTACTTGCATGGGTGGTTCCACATCTGTTGTGGCTTCTTCCAGCAGTGACAGCAGCTTGGCTGATATTTGATGGACCGATTCGATGTTGCTAAACAAGCCATCCACATCAAAGCGGGCGATCTAATGGAATACAAATATTAAGCAGCTACTGAGGAAGGATGAAGAAGGACATTGTACTTTACAGACCTTCTCTTAATAAGGCTTTCGTGTTCAGCATTCCAGGAAGCGTAATTTCTGCAAAATGTAATATAAACATCCTCCTTGTGACTTTTGGGATGCATACAGTTTTCAGATCAGTAGAATTGGGTTGACACAGTTAACAAAGGGTGTTTTATCAAGTGATTTTAATGCTATTTTGAACTACTGGTTCCTAATCTGAAAGTGTTTACGTAGGAAGGAAATTATATTATCATCTGAATGAAGAAAAGTTATTTATCTGGCTTTAAAATGTTGATTTTTTTTTATTTTTTTTTTTCCCCATTGAGAAGAAGAATAGTTGGCAGGGGATTTGATTCCTTGTTTTCCAGTTGTTCATGGAAGCTGCTATGTGAACTGGGACCTTGGTGCTGTAGTGCCAGCCATGAGGTACGAAGGCTTTTAAATGATGGTACCATTTTAAGTTAGTTATCCTGTAAATCTGAAGAGTGCAATCAAGGTCATACAATTCCCATTAAAACTAACGCTTTAAAAGTCTGGGTATTAATATAATCAAAGGCAGAGACCAGGAGCACAGCACTGACTTCAGTGAACTGGTTCAACTTACATCAGCAAAAAACTTGCCTCGGTATCATTTTGTCTCCCTTACATTAAACACAAAATGTTCAGGACACGTGCTTTTCATACAACATACTCCCTTGTGCAGCTGTGTGATAGTTAATATTCAGGGACAACTGGGGATAGCCAGTGGTGACATGTTAACACTGAGAACAAAAACAAGACTGATTTGACATCTATATCTGTACCCACTGAACATCCCACTCCATTAGAAACAGAACTGCTTACTTGCATAGCAGCTCTCCAGATGCTGAGAGGATCAAATTGCATGCTGCTGTAGCCGAATCAGCAATATACTTTGAGTTCTATCGTAGTTAATTTTTAAAATAATTATTATAGGGCTTAAACTTTTTTTTATCCCTTTAGAAATATGAAACAGATCCATTCCTAGGTCAATTTTCTAAATGTTATCCTTTAAACACACTACAAACTTTCAAATATAGTAGTTGTTCTGAGAAGTTGACTTCATGCAGTATTTTGAAAGCTTTTCAGAAATTGCAGGGGTTATTATGTTAGGATAGTTATCTCTACTTTTCCTCTGTATTCATCTGTCATTGGACTTCTGATCTCCACTGCAGCACAATCCCTACATTGCTTTTTGGAACTGTGTCATGACTAGACACATGGTAACATGGTGACAAAGGACAGAATCAAAACATATGTTTTCAGTTGGTTGGATAAGAGCAGAAGAATACAGCATACAGCATGTTTGTTAAAAATCTCAGTAAGTTTGAGCACAGAGTGCCCTCACTGGGTACTTGTTGGGAGCCAGCAGAGACTACTCCAAAGCAGATGAACAACTGAGAGGAGAAAGGAGTCAAGAACTGCTTGAAGTTGAAGCAGCAGATGCCAGCTCTTCTGAAAATGGGTTGGAACAAATTCTGACAGCTTTAGAAAACAAAGGGATGGTCCTGCAGGATTTTAAACAACATGGGCTTCAGTGGCCGCAGTTCCCTGAGGAGGCAGTATCTTCATCTCCAATACGCCTATTCTGTGAGCAGTTGTTGGAATCATATGTATGGAACAAAGGCTTATGGTCTGTTTAAAATCACTTCTATGCTGTATTAGCAGCAGATACCATTTGTGCAGCTTCTGTGAACGCTGTGTTGCAAGCCCCACGAATTTAAGTCCTTCTCTGGACAAGCTCTTCTATTCCCAGCTTGAGACTGCGTAATTTTTTTTAGGAATTGAAATATTGTTGAGGAAAAGGTGCTCTTTGAAGTCCCAGCTGAAAAGGAAACTGAGAATCACTGGCCTAATAAGATCTTTTGCCTGTAAGATAGCTTATGAGCCTTCCTTCCTCAATTTAGCCTTTCTGTGAGGAATGCAAATTTCCAAGGCGCTCACTGGGCTGTCTGTCATGCATGGTGTCTCTCTACCACAGTTATCAGAGAAGCTAGTTAAAGTAATTTTTAAGACAGAACTTAACCCTGATGAGAAGGTTAATGCCATTCCAGGCTGTTGCCATGGAAAATATTTCTTCATATTGTTTTTTTTTTTTACTGCTTTTAGAGGTGCTAGTAAAGGTCTGCTGGGGCATGTGCCAGTGGTTATGTGCACAGCAAAATGGATAGGGGAAGCTGCCACTGCAGCCTAAGCCTGGGAGCAGGCAAGCACCTCAACACAAAGGTTTTACACACTTGCAATGACAAGGACCAGAAGTGTACCTGACTTCCCACTTTCCTCACTACAGTCCTGGCACATCTGCCTTCTGTAAAGCCAGCTCAGGCACCGTGCAACCCTTCTGTGCTTGCTTTAAGATTATCTGCAAACAGAGCGTAGGTGAATTCGGATCTTGACGTCACCCCCAGGCTCTCCACCCTTGGCAACTTACCTGCTTGTTTCTCAGAGGCTGAATCACTTCCTTGATGCAGAGATCCAGATCGTTGATATAGTCCCTCTCTGTCTGCATGAGCTCTGCGATGATTTTTACCCTCTTGGCCATCATGCGTTTGGTGGTTTCCTCATCCTCCTGTGGCAAGGTGGCAGAGGATGTGAATCCTGACTGTGGGGCCATTTTTTCTGTTTAAAAGAGTATTGAGGGAGGTCTGTAAGGAACATCATCATTTCATTGTCCCGGACATGCTTCCTCTACTGCTTGAAACACAAAGACCCCAGATGCTCTCAGTGCCTTCCCCACTGAATGCAGTCCTGCATCACACTGAAATCCAAATACAACTGGTGCCCTCTAAAACCATAGTCTCAGGCTGAAGTCTATTAAGATTTGGTGAAGGATGCAAACCTTCCTGTGGAAGGAAAAGACTGGGTTTATTGTAAATTTCACTGGAATAACCATTGTTCTGTACGATGTATTACTGAAGTCTGTTCATGGGTCTGCAGGTACGGATGATGATGAAATCTGTAATTCTGCCAAAAAAATTCTTTTAAGAAGGCAAAGGAATTAGGGGAGAGTATGGGAAAATCTTCAGTGATCAATAACAAACACTTATTGTGATGACAGAGGTCACTGGGGCCATGAGATTCTTATCTACTTTTCCACATTTAAAACCTAACCTGCTTAATTTGTTCCAAATACATGGAAATGCATGGGAATCTTGTGCAGACAGGTAATTTATGTATGCTACAGGATCTGCACACAACCTGCTTATCTGTAATGATGGCTTTCCCTTTGGCTGGTTCTGAAGGCAACCTGCAGGCACTCACGGTAGCTACGCAATGGGCACAGAATTTTGTCAGTGTACTCTGACAGTCTGTAGTTTTCTTTAGGGAAAACACAGGTGGAAAAAGTGGAAGGTTTCGGAGGGTATTCTGGTGTTTTCCCGCCAGCCACAAGATGGTGCAGGGTACCAGCAAAGACAGACGGATCATTACTGTGCTCATCTCTGCATTACCCAGGTTGTGGCTTGACAGCATCGGATTTTCTCGCTCAGCGGCAAAGGACGGGAATCTCTGCTGAGGATCAGGCTGTTATGCTTTGATGTCAGCTCCTTGTAGGAAGTGTACTGTATAATGAGCCACAAGCAAGCAGGATCTGATGCCTTGCTGGCTGATAACCAATACTGAATAGATTGCTGTTGTTTGAGTTGATTGTTGAGGGTGAGGTCACGAGCACTCAAGTGAGCATCAAATGGAGCCCAACTCATTCACACAACACAGGTCAATGCTGCAGATGATAACCTGGAGTTGGACTTGTGAGAAAGCCAGGAAACCTTCTGGAGGGAGGACTTGGAGCTGTCTTCCGCCAAGAGTTGTAAAATCTTACGAATGTAATGCATCATCAGCCTCAGGCCCTTCTACAATTATGCTGATGGCTGATATTCAGAAAGGATGTTTTTGTTAACTAATCCTTCTAGTCAAACTGATGTGACCACAGCTTGATTTAAATAGCTGCACTGGGGACAGCACCTCTGCTTCTGTCCCGGTTGTTTTCAACAGGGAGATCAAGGAGCCTGAACAAAGCTGGGGTGAGCTGCTTTTCCAGTTTTTTTTTTTTCCTATTTTCTATTTCAATGTACTTCCCTTCTCTAAAGCAAATCTTCTTTCTACCATCGAGTCTTAGTATTTACATCTCTTTATAACACAGGCATAAACATTCTGTCCTAGTCCTAGCATTCCAGATAATGGAATGGAATGGAAAAAAGAGCAGGATATCTCCCTCTTCAAGGCCTTGGACCTTGGAAAAAATTTAGCTGAATTCTCCCCTAGAGAGACGCTGCTTGTGAGTGTATGTCTTGCATGGATATTCACCCCCAAAGGTGCAAAGTGCTGAAAGAAATGGACTCAGTCCTTACTTCAGTGTGGAGAGCAGAAAGATATTCTAGTACTTGTTCACGGCTCCTTCTGAGCCATTGTCTGCTAGGGTTGTGGAATGAGATCCTCCCTACAGCTGGTAGTAACCACAATTACAAATTTGCAAGGAACCACACACAATCAAATTTAGTTCTAGTCTTGCACCAAAACCAACATTCCTCTTGAAATCAGGTGTGAAATAGTTTGTACGTGTGTGATTGAATGTGAGAGTTCAGGAGGAAGGTCTTAGAAATGTTTTGTCTTAGATGCAGTACTGCTACGGTATCAGATGGAACCTGAAGGTGAACACAAGATGCTCTGCAGGAGAACTTCTCCATCTTTTATAGTAGTGGCAGGGATGGCATTACAGGAACAAAACAAAGGCACTGTATCCCACGTCAGGCTCAAAATCACAATCCCCAGAGAAGCTTTTTTTTTTTTTTTTTCCAGTTTATGCCATTAGATCACCCTGATCAATTTTGATTCAGGAATTATGTCAGGGCTCATCTATCTATTATCCTTATTTCATGATAGGTAATAATGCCAGAAAATAAAAACTATTCTCAACACAAAGAAATAACAGTGGGAAATAGCAGGTAGATGCTGTTTCCTTACAGAAAACATGTTTTTTAATAAAAGTACCCTTTTTTTTTTTTTACTAGTAATATAATTTTTCATTTTCACTCAACGCACTCACATTTTCATTTTTGACATGTCTGTCTCTGTAGAATGCAAGAGCAAGATACTGAGATGATAATTACAGCCAAAACCTGTGATTTTACATTCAGCTGATAGCTTTTGACCAGTTTAAGCACATTAGTAGCCTGCTGAAATCCTTGCAGAGTAAGTGAAAGTTTATTGAATGCACAAACAGTAAGTGAACATTTGGAATACAGGCAGACTTGTTTCTACCTGGTAATGTGTACCAGTCCTGGAACAGTTCAGAGGGAGGACTGGCAGGAAGAGGCATTGCTGAGAATTAACAATTATAGTAAGAATTCAGCTTGTTCATCCTTGGAAGTGACAGGTGTAAAAGAAAAAAAATGGTCTCTCTTGAATGGTTTATTGCACAAGTATTTCTTAAGACATATGCCAAGGTAATTGGTACTTTTAGTAGATATAAAAATGTAAAGTGGAAGGCAGTATTTGCAATTGTTGCTTTGCATGGCCAGTTATCTGCAGGAGCTGCCCTTCTGGAAGATTTTGCATTGGTGAGGGAGCTTATGACTTTGGTTTTGAGCCATGGAAGTGCACAGCTCTACTCATAGGACAAGAGAAGCTCGGTGTGCAGTGCCACAGACAAAGCCAGCATATGCAGCAGAAGCAGTTTCTTGCAAGTGTGAAGACTAATATCATCCCTTGACTGGAGATAATCCAGCGAAGCTGGGAGACCAGCAATGCACAAATACAGCATCTCCCAGGCACGTGGATAACTGCAGAAGCAGTCAGGGCAGGTTTATAAGATAGATGCTTGCAAATTTCCCAGGCTTTCTGCCTTATAGAGAGCAGCTCCCAGAGGCCTGGTCCAGCCCTCATTCCCCTGGGTGAAATGCTCAAGGTGGATGCTAAGTTTGCCATCAGGGCTTGGACGGAGGCTGCTCCGCACCTAAAGCTTTTCATCTGGAAGTGAAGGTAGAGGCACGGAATATAGTAACAAGTACAACATCAATGCATGAAGGGGGCAGGAGACTTTTTTCTTACTCAGGTGCCATTTGGAGGACTCCAAAGTAAGCCCAGCTCTCACATCGTGCAGGTGAGAGAATTTTTCCTGGCACAAGGCATAAGTTATCAAGGAACAGCAAACAAATTATAGCATTACTGTATTTTCACAAGTGAAACTTGAACCTCATGCCACTTGAGATAAAATTATTCTCTGTGAAAGCAAGCCCTCAGATAGCCTGTACCCTCAGATAACCCAGAGACTGTACACAGGAATCTACGCCACATTTATCAGTTGGATTTGCAAGTGAGACACAGGCAGATTAGGCATGGAAATACAAGAAGGATTGGGAAGGGCTTGTAGAAAATGCCATTTTTTCCCCTCACACACGTATATGCTGGCAACATTATTCACGAGCAGGTTTGTTGCATGGCTGTTACAGATGCAAAATGCCCCATGATGGAACATGGAGGAGAGCGCTGTGGAACTGGTATGACCTTGAAGCAGGCTTCCAGGGCAACAGGTTTACTCATGAAGCCAGAGACTTATGTGCAATTAAGTCGTTCCATCTTTGATCATTTCTTGTTCCATAAGGCGCAGAAAATATTTACATTCAATATGCAAGTTCTTTCTTCAATTCCTTGACAGCAGCTTGCTTTAATTATATATGTGCTGACAGAACTACAGTCAGATCCCATGTGACCACAGGGAAAGGGAAGAAAGCTTATCATCAGGTGACAGAAGAATGCCCTCATTGTTAGCACCAGTACCTACAAACAAACCTTCCCAGAGCGTCATACACCGATACAAATACACCGCTCCTGTGGCACTGAGCAAGTATGTTAATAATGGGAGAACCAAGGAAGGGCTGAATCTGAACTGCTCCGCCTGGGGACATGTGCACCTCCAGATCTGAAGCACACAGCAGGACTTTACTGTGCTAAGAGCTGTGCAAACACAGCAGCACAAAATGGATTCGGCTCTGAGAAGATGAGATCACTTCCCAGCCCAGCTGTCACTGCAGTAAGGTCAAGAAATACCTCCAGGCTTATTACAGTGAAAACTAACAGAATTAGATCCTCCGAGTTCAAATTTGCACATGGGGGCATATTTTCATCAAGCCATCTCCTACATATCAGGAAATAATCCAGACTTCTCCTTTCTGTACTTCATTCAGCAAACCAGCTGCTCCAAAGATCAATACATTTTGCAACAGGAAATCATCTGCATTTTAGCACACAGAAAGTTAATCAGTAAGCACAGAGCAAAGCAAACAAGGAACTGGGGAGGGACATTGAGGATCTCTGCTGCTGGCAGGAGATGCAGATGCCAGGTCATCAGGTGCCTGCTGGGAAGGAGTGGCGAGCTGTGGGCAGGCAGGACAGGATGGAATAAGGGCCCTGCTAGGATACCAAGAGTAGCAGTTTTCCAGGATTTGTTATGATTTTGTGGCTTCATTTGCATGTCAGTTATTTCTCAGAACTACATCAGACACAGGCAAAAAGCAAAATGTGGGGTTCGGCTAGCAGAACTGAGGCAATATGTTGTGATAGCTGAGTGATTAACATCAGTGTATCTAATACTGATGCACTGAAATTAATGCATGTGCAAATCAGTTGATAGCATGGATGACCCATTCCGAGCTAGTCAGAAAGAAGTTAGTAATGTCATAGATCTGGAGTATCTTCTCAGACTACGTTGCTGAACACTGTGAATGTTCATCTCCAGCTCTTTCCGGGAACTCACCACTTTCTATAGCTCGTTTTTCATACCAAGCACAAGTTTCACATGTGCTTATTAACAAATAAACAAACAAGAAATCCTAGGAGAAGTGAACTACGTTTGAAACCTCTGTTTGCTGTTCTGTCCTTTCTGGCTGATGGTGTCTATCCCCATTAGTCATCTACCACAGTCTGCCCTGATTCTGCAAACATGTACATGCCAGTAGGTACATCTATGCACACAGGTATTGCACCAGGATGATGACAGCTGTGGGTTAATTCACAGATTGATCCCAGCATTAATGCAATACATAGATATTGATATTGTTACTTTTCCATCTGCTACTGATGGATTTTCAGCTGTAGGAAACCAGCACCTACCAGCTGAACAGCTATGGTGATACTTCTGAAAACAGCTGCTAAATATTATTTTGTGCCACTTAAGGATAGTAGAAAGAGCATATTTGCAGGAGAAAATCCCACACTACAGGAAATAGCAAACATAGAGCTGGGCACTGCATAGAAATATCATAGAAGCTGGACCTAAGCTCTTAAAATGACCCTCCATATTATATCTGCCTCAAGTCCTAGTGAATTTATCTTCCTTAACTCCCTTCTTCCCTTTTTAGGAAAGTGATGCTCGCTTCCAGCTGAAGGAGTACCGAGGAGAGTTTGATCAAGGTGTGTCTAGACTCATCCCAGCTGAGCTCTAGGTGGCTGCATGGCTGTCTCACCAACCTGCCCTTTGAAAGCAACACCTTGCTTCCCCTTATCTGAAATGGAGCTGGTGACAATTGGTTATCTCACAGGATGAGCTGAAATGGGTGCATTCAGGTTAGTCAAGCTCTTGGAGAATATAATGGTTACTTTGCACCTTGCTTCCTTTATCAACAGGAGGAAAAGGGGGAGGCATTGCATGTGCATTCACACCTGAGAAGGTATTGAATAGACGTATCTAGGATAATAATCAACCTGAAAATGGTTACTTGCATTTTTTAATGAATCCTTCATTTTGAAGTGAAAAACACTTGCAAAGGTTTGCACTTTGACAGTGCTATTATTGTTCTTATGTTTGTGGACTTACAGAGCAAGCCACCTTGATTGCCATGGGTGTCTGGCTGGTGGATCCCTTTCCCCACCCTCTTTTAGAAAGCAGTTTGGATTCCGTATAGAACAAAATTCGCAGGAAGTCCACTGGGGTGCAAAGATACCTAACTCCTCGTGCTCAGCCTGGGTTGATTTTCATTGGCAGGGTCCTGCAGGCTCTGGCAGGACCATGCTTCTCACTGGAAACCTGTCCTGCTCATGTGAGATTCACATCTGCAGTTTGCTCCCTGTCCTCCACATCTTTGTTTGTGAAGTGCTTACTACAGCTCTGCAGACCACCTGTTAGAAAACACGTTAACAGGAAACTATGGGGAGTTAACTAAACATGGAGCTTTCCAAATACGTGCCTCCAATTCATGTAGAACCAGATGCAAGCACAAACTATTGTCACTTGAATCTTTTTGCAAAACACTTACCATTTCACAGCCATCAGAGACTCCAGACCTGACAATATGCAACAGAATGTTTGCATCACCAACATAACTGTTTGCTTTTCTTACCGAGGTAGGAGAACTGAAAAGTTTTGTGCCAGGACAAAGGGAAATAGTTTTAAACTAAAGCTAAAATGGAGAGATTTAGACTGGACATAAGGAAGAAGCGGTTTACACTAAGAATGATGAGGCACTGGCACAGGTTGCCCAGAAAGATGATGGTTGCCCCATTCCTGAAGAGATCCAAGGTCAGGCTGGAGGGGTTCTGAGCACCTGATGAAGCTGTAGGTGTCCCTCTTCATTGCAGAGGGTTGGACCACATGGCCCTTAAAGGTCCCTTCCAACTCAAACAGTTCTGTGATTTTACAAACAAAAACACTTCCCTCAATACTAATTGTATTTAAGCACTGATAAAAAAAAATGAAAAACATACAAGGAGTACCTCATTGGCATCAATGGATAACAGATTAGGTCTGGGACCTGTGATCTTCATCAGATGCAGGCACATCTGGATCACCACACTTAGATCCAGATCAGGCCTTTGCACACAGCTCCATGTCTTTCCACTAATAATATAAATACCCTTCATAGGAATTCCTACCCACTTTGTATTTTTACTCTGAGGACAGGCAACTTCTGATTGAATGCAAAGCCTGCAGGTGCCTCATTACCCACCAGCATTTTTCTGGTGCAGACATAAGCATGCACAGCAAGCCAGCACTGGGTGGGCACTCTGCCATCTGTGGCCGCAGCAGCCTCAGCTGGAGGTGGGAGCTGCAAAGCCGGATTTACCACCATGCTGGCCCATGGCCATCAGCGTAACCTCACACACTGCCATGCCAGCCAAGGCTTCCCTGCCTCCTTTGCTCCAGACTTCTAGCAAGAGACAGTCCCGGAATGAGTGCACCGTGTGGGAGAGGAAGGGCTGGTGCATTTGGCTGGATCCCACTCTACAACCAGAGCTGACATGGGCAGTCCACTGCACAAGCAAAACTGCTGTTCCAGAGACACACACCTACGTGTGCCGGGAGCTTGGCCACGCGGCCGCATCGATTCTCACTCACACCCGAAGCACCTCTGCCAGAGCCATGCCCGACTTCACTGAACATCTTTCATCTCCCCATTGATTAGTTGTCACGAGGAGGCAACGCTGTAATCAGTGAAGCTCTCAGTTGCTGTCAGCATATGCAGCCCCCATATAAATCCTATTATTTTCTAGTTTATTATTTTATTTTCTGCTTTTATTGTCTCTCTGAAAGAAAATTGCTTCCTAATTAAATGCATCAAAACCATAATACAGTAACCTAAGGTATTTTTCTACTTTACTTCCCCATAAAGGATTACTGCCACAAGAGCGATTGTCATAGGCAGTTATATCACTATTAGTAATAAATGTTTATATCGTGATAGTACTCACACCCCACATTTGTGATGAGATCTTGTAGTTCAAGACCCTGAAAATCCACAGAAATCCATCAGCTTGTGTTGCAGAGCTCTCCCAGAAATAGCTATGCACATCTTTCTTGCTTTTTCCTCCATTTGTGGCGTTGCGTTTAATTTGTAATTGACAGGCCCAGAACTGACATAATTTGGCAATTCCTGGCCCAGGCACAACTTGGTTATTTGAAAAGAAACGCTCTTCATAATGGTATAATTCAAACCAGCATATCCATCAAAACATGCATTTGGATGTATTTCAGCTCAGGCTCATACAATCTGAGCAACAGATAACACATTAGAGATGCTGGTATTTTCAACTGAAAGACTAAACTGCCCTCAATGCTTCTGATCAGTCAGTGTACAGCTCACTATGTGCAGTAAGAAAAGACAACCAGGGGTGGAGGCATGGCCTTTTCAAGTCACTGCCTGCGTTGCAGATGTGTTCTGGTCAAGAAGAGGAGAAAGACCCCCGCTGCAGACACATTGCACAGGAACACACCAGAACCTCCATACCGACCTCAATTATATTTCACGCGCTGGGTGCAAGATTGGATTTAGAAAACGTGAGTGGTGAGCAGGGGCAATCGCTCAGTCCTGCAGTACAGGTGCCTGGGTAGAGCCCGCTGTGCCCATCTCCAGAGCCAGACAGCACCCCACGGGCACCATGCTCCCACCCAGCACGGGCAACGCAGCACCCAGCACACTTCCCGGGTACCTTGCAGCTTCTGGCCGTACTCCGTCCTGTCCGACTGACTCCTGCGCAAGGCACCGTGCTCTCCTGCCCCGCTGCTCTCTACCACGGGCTCCGTCCTCCTCCTCTCCCCCATGTACAGCCTGTGCCGCAGCAGGGCCAAATTCTTCCTTCGGCCCCCTATGCCGTCCGTGCTCGCCATGGCCAGGCTGGCCAGGGATGAGGGGTGATCTTGGGCAGGCAGCTCACTGCTCAGGGGAAGGCTCAGCCTTTCCACCTGTACCGGTGCGGCTCCACCTCCGGGAAGCTGCCGCCCCAGGCAGTGTTTGCTTTCACCTACTGCGTGTATGTAAGCCCTACGGGGGCCGGTTTAAGAGCCAGCCCAAGCTGCAGCCGCTGCCTTTCCCTACTTCGGGGGACGCTCCTTGGCTCCTTTGGCTGCAGGGTGCTCATAACCCCTCAGCAGGGTCAGAAACAGCGTGCAACCCACTCTGATGCCACTCAGTGCTGTGTTCCTCTTGCACAGGGACACTGGTAGAAGCCCAGACATGGAGCACAGAAGGGCCAGCACACACCAAGGCTACACTGAGGCATGTGGAGGACCTGCAGAGGCTGTTGTGACAAATTGCTGTGCTCTGATGGCAGCAAAACAGCTGCTCACAGTACCCCTGGCTCAGTCACTGGGAGAGACCTTATTATCCTATTTGCTAGCAATGGCCCCTGGCACTCAGGCACTGCCTGTGAATGCCATGTCGTGCCGGTCTAATCAAACTCATGTCAAAACAGCAGGAGCTGCTGGCATCTCAGCTTGGACCCGACTTATCCTGGCAAGAGCCCCAACAGCCGTCAGCAGCAATCATGGCCGCAGCAGTGACAATGGCCCTGCAGCCCCATTGCTTTTAGGGAGCAGTGCATCAGGAGCCCCGTGGGCAGCCTGCTTGCGTGAGGCAGCCACACGCCCAGTGGGTGACAGCTCATAGCTGCCCTGGTGCCACGTTGCCATGCTGCATCCCCAAGGACTGTGCAGGACAAAGTGATGAGTACAGGGATACCATGCAGCAGTGTTAATGCATCTCCAATTTGTGTTTATCCAAAAAGAGCTTGGTCCACTATGACGCTGCCTACTGACCAAAGTCCCTCATTTCTACCCTGCAGAGTAAGGAAAAGATGAAGAAATGATTAAGCAATTCTCTATGCCAAATTACGGTGCAGTGCCAGTGCTGCACAAAGTGTCCTGTCTGCACAGAACCTGGCAGAGGACTAAAGCAGAGGATACCAGGAAGAGCTCGTGCTGGCACAGAGAAGGTACACAGTATGCAGGCACATGGGCTATGTGTTGCATCTCCTCTCCCCTTTGCTACTCCCCAAGAAACCCATGTGTGTTGCAAGACAGACCACAACAGTTCCTAATGAGGCACAGCAGTGAGGGCGAGAAGGGTGCCCAGGGAGCAGAGACTAGCATCACAGCAAGGAATAAACAGATTAAGGTGGGAGTTGAGGGAAACTGACTGCCCTATTTCCTTACATTGGGGATTTCCTGAGTTTTGTTTGTTTTCTTTTTATCCAGGCAATGGCTTGACATTCAGCAAGGGTGGCAAAACTGGTTTAAACGGTCACCACCCTTTGTGTCCCCTTCCCCCTGGAATCCTGTTCCCATTATTGGTGGCAGGGTGCAAGCTGAGCATCCGAGGCTGGATGGAGGAGGTGATCTGGCTGAAAGCCCCCTGACTTCCTCCTGGGCCATTTTCCATCTGGATCTGCTCTCCTGCTTAGTTCATCACACAGTTTTGCCAGCAGTTGCAGCAAGGGAGGGACACAGGGGTACATGTGAGCAGCTGCTTAGATGTAGTTACTTAAACTGGCGCTGCCCAGAGTAGTTATTCACCCCCTCAAGGATCTTATCGTGCCCATTTTTCTGAAAGCACAGATCTCATCATCGCTAGGAGATTTTATTATATTTATTTAAATTAAGATTGCTGTAGGGAAAACTGAGGAATATACTTTGGCTGGGTGGAGGTGAAGGAACAAATTTTATTAAATTCTTGGCTTTGCAGGCTCTCTGCCACACATGAAGAGTTCCAGCCAAGATATAATGGTTTGTTCAGGTGTTTATTACGACAGCAATCTGCCCACATGCAAGAGGTGCCTTCCTCTTCCTCCACTACTCTCTCACAGTCTGACAAAGTTTGTGTTCATTCAGCAAGGAAGTGGCTGCAGGGAAAGCCAACTGTGGTTTGCTCCTGCCTTTGAGCAAGTAGTGGTCTGAGTCCAGGCAACAGCAGCATTTCTGGGGCAGCACGGAGCCCAAAGCTATTGTACAACACAGTCTAGAAATGCAGAGTGCCTTCTGAAATCTCAAAATATCTCCTCTGTGCCTCTTACTATGGAAAGGGCTGAAAATAGCATGTCTGAAGTCATGTTCCACATGAGGTTTAATATAGAGGCAACCAGATGTAATCCCTATAGAATCTTACTACTGTTTGCTGTACTTCACCTGGACTATAATAAAACAGCTGAGAAAGCACTACCAGAACTGCACATGAAGAACTCAGCTAGCAGTAGCAACCAGCTCTCAATGACTGAACAGCTTCTGTTCCCTTCTAGCCATGGTAGCAACTGATGGCTGAACTGTATCAAAGTTACTAAACTCTAAGACAAGAGGGAATATTTGGCATCTGTGTGGACAAAATGCTCATTTTACAATCATTGCAAATATCTCTTTGACCCCTGGATGTTCTGCTTATTTAATTCTCCTAAGCAAATTGGAAGCCAGAGGATGTTAGCACTCACATACGGGATATTTACATGGAACCTCTCCACTCACGAGACAGAACAGGTGCTGGTGTCAACATGTAAAATATTGGCTTTGTGTTCCCAAGCAACTGTAGTAGTTGCACATAAGAGGTTATTGTTCTACGATCAATGTTAACCTTTATCTTCATCCTGAGCTATAAATGAACCAGGAACGCCATCAAGACTGATGGCCATTAAGTTGTTTGTTTTGTTGTAGTTCCTCACAGCTGTTACGGTGTATTTCATGGTATCCCAGTTTCTTGGTGTATAGCTTGGTATCCCAGAGCACTCAATGTACTGCTGTGGGCTGATTATCATGCTGTGCCCTGCCAGTGGAAGGAAGCATGGCAGGAAACACCTCAGGTTTGTTCAGCGCAGTGGCCTCTCAATGAAAAGACAGTCTCCTAATGCACTGCACCATGCCCCCACCAGCCAGCATGAAATTGCAGCAAACAAATTTAGCTCAATGCCAACATTAGAAATCTTTCAGGATGGGAAATGGTGTGCCCACATTCCCTTCTGGACCCACCGCGACAATTAAGGGTAGATTAATCAGTATGTTTAATGATGAGTCCACAGTTGCTCCTCATCCTTGCTTCCCTACATCCTTGGAATTAGCTCTCCTCTCTGCACAGTAAAGCGATTACACCCAGTGGGTAGCAGAGGATCAGCATGGTACAAGGAAATGCTACAGAGAGCAGTCCCACCCCCTCCACGGGTGGGAGGTGACAGCAGTGGGCTCAGATGTCTCTATTAGCCCCCTGTCTCCACACACACACACCTGGGTGCAGATAAAAGCAAGCCTGTACCTCTTCTTGCTTTGCTTGTATGCATGAGTCAGAGCAAAGATATCTTTTGAGAGACAAAATGTTGAGGTGATAAGAGCACTCACGTGAAAGGCCCACCAAGGACTTTGAGCACTGGGAAGCTGAGAGAATGTTCACCCTATCCGTCTGGGGCTGTAATTGTAAGATAAGAAAAGAATGACAGATGAGGATAAAAGCAATAAAAATGGAAGACTTAAGGATAGGTAAAACTGAAGTCTACTACACATTCATCTTTCAAAAGAATGAATCAAAACTACTTTGAAATATACATAGGAAAAAAAAAAAAAAAACTTCAAAAACCTTTCCATAGTGTAGAGCAAGAAAAAAGCCTGTCTTGTAGGTGGGAAGTAATTTTGTGTGGCAATGTCACCTTGCCTCTGACTGCTGATCTTGCCAGACTGGTGATTCCAGTAGAGAAACAGGTCCTTGGAAGTGAGCGCACAGTGATCGTTTCTTTTAGCTGTCTCTAGTGTTTCCTCTCTAAATATTTGTTGGAGAAATTAATAAAGCATACACCTCCAGGGCTCGGAACAGGCTGCGGGTGTTTTAAAGAGGAACAGCTCAACCTACCAGGCTCTGCAACCAAGCTCCTTTGACTACCATGAAGCCTCAGGACTCCCAACAGAGCTGCTGCCCCAGTTTATATGTCCAAAGGGCTGAAGTGCTCTATGTGTACAGAGAGGGACCCGGCTTTCAAATGAAACATCTGTCAGGAAGGAGAGGGGTCACCAGGGCTTGAACTGCTCTTAGTGTGCAGTTGGATCTGTCATTGTCCCACCAGAGCGTTTTATTAGCCCACAAAACATGCATGGAGCCAGGCCAGCTTTCCAAGGTGCAGGCTTGGAGGGGTGGAGGAGAACTGGTGATCAAACAGCAGATGTTGGATTTCTGCAGGGTTACAGCAGTACGGCAGTTTGCTAAGGGAAATAATCTGACTCTGTCCATCAAGTAGATGGCACTGTGATATCAAAGCTAACGAGGGAAAGACATGTAAATGAGAGAGGCAAATGAAAGTACAGGAGGTTGAATCTTCATTACTGTGTTTTAATGCAAAAAAGGGAGTGTAGGAATTACCAAAGGTAAAATATTTTTTGAGGAATCCTTTGAGAATTGTATGTCTGACAATTTGAAAGTTGAGAGGGAAAGGGTGTATTAAAAATACTTAATTTTCACTGTAGGTCCCTCTTTTGAATGAGTATAATTTTGCAGCTTTGCACTAAATCTTCATGTTTCCAGACAATGCTTTTTTAGATTTATTGGAACTATTTTTCTTTTCTATTCATTTTTATGATTTTGTGTACATAAACAGCCATGAAAGAAGAAGGAAAGACTGTCCATTTCTGATTCATGATGGAGAAGTTGCTCTAGAGTAACAAAGGTAAGAGTCTTTAAAAAATTTAAGTTGCAAACAAGTTTAGGTGGGACTCACAGTAGACTAAAAATCTCTGCTTCAGGGGCTTAAAATGAACAGAGCACAGATGTCTAGGAAGGAAGAAACAGGCTTCTGTGACAAAGCTTAACACAGATGTGGATCCTCACCTCTCGAGGATACCACATTCTAGACAGAAGTCCAGTTTCCCATAAATATTGATGATCGATCTTTTTAAAGCAATAGTGTTACTCAGGTGAGTTCACCAGTGTAAAAAAAAGGCTCACAATCTGTGCCTCACAGTCACAATCTTTATTAGGAACATAATGTAACCTAATAAAATTTCTTCTAGTTACCAAAATAGACAATTTGTTCCTTGTAATTAGATGATGTAGACTTTTGCTGCCATCAGGTATTTGTCAGCATGTAGAGCACAAATGCTTGTGTGAGTAGGCTATGCACTGACATACTCTCCCAAATCCAGCTGTGCCAATGAGAGAGGTTACTGACTTCAGCAGCTTGTCTTCCTCTTCCTGCTCGAGTCTGTCACTGCAAAGGTCTACAAGTAGGTAGAGGAGTTCATGCTCCTTAACCTGCTTCAGTCAAAAAGCAGCCTGACATAGCTGTCTTTAACCTGCTCCAGCTGGCCTCGCTTGGTGCAACCTGAACTAGGGAGCAACAGTGCTGCCCCAACACGGGAGCACTGACAAGCAAGGGCAAGCAGGTACATGCTCACCAGGAAGGCTGGAAAGGGGACAGCTGCCCGCGAGCGCTGCCCTTTTGCAGTGGCGAGCAGCAAAGCAGAAGGCTGACAGGAATTGATTCCTTCCGATTAATGGTTTGATAAGCAGTGGAGATGGAAGTTATGCTACAGCAATGTTAATGATAATGATGTAATCGCCAGTCAGGAGCTAACGCGCTGAAATAGCACATTGTGGTCCTAATGACAGTCTGCAAAGCCTTATTAGTTGAAAAGATGAAAACCATTTTCATTTGGGAGAAAGGGAAATTGTTCTTTTAATCATTATTTATTTATAACACAAAAAATTGTTTTCTGCATTTAATTTGTAGGGCATTTTCACCAGCAAAACATACACATAATGCATATATATGAAAAAAAGTAAACGTACAGTGCCAAGTACAAACTGTTAAAGGAAGGATGTCCTTCAGGCTTAGGTGATTATACTGCTGCTGAGTTTTTGCTATACACCAGTGGTACTCTTGTGGAATGAGATTCACCCCTGTGCAGAGGGCAAGCATAAAACCTAAGTACCATGTAAACCCTACTTAAGTCTTATGGACCTGCTTCTAACTCAGTTGAAATAAATAGCAATATTTTCATCGACTTTCAGTGGGACCTGTTTCAAGGTCAATGAATGGGATCAGTCCTACACATACCTTTTGCTGGCCCAATATATTAAAGATTTGGATGTAAAATGCTTGGGAACAAAAAGAAGTGAAAAAAAAACCAAAAACCTTGCCTGTAAAAGCTTTAGTAATTTTAGAGAATTTGCATCGTCTAAATATGAGAATCAAAACATGAATTTGTTCCAAAGATTCAATAATATTAAGTATGGAAGCTGCAGTATCGCCTAAATCTGACTTTAGGAATACTGTGCGTACTTCTGTCATGTTTTGTGTCATAATACTGAGAAACACTGTCAAATCTATTTCAGGCTTTATCACCATTATTTCTGTAGTTTTAGAAGAATTTTTGATACATTGGAGTATTAAAACAGTAAGGCCTCTGCTCTGGCAGTGTTAACAGGGCTTGCACGTGTTTTTCTACCGTATCATTCACCATTGCAAAGTAACAGGATGGCATCTTTTTATTCACCTAAAAAGAGCCTGAACAGAAAGTCATTTATATCTCATAAATTCCAAGCGTTCAGATGAGACCTCACATGGCAAAGGAGAACTCTGCACTCAGAATTCATGCATCTTACAGCAACTCTTGACCACAGCTGTGTATTTTACTTCCCAGCCTGTATGGAGAGATAAATATGTTGGGTTCCTCCTAGAACAATACTAAACCCAACTGCCAATGTTGTAAATGTAAAAATACTGCATGTGCACTCAGTAAACAATTTTTCAAAGGCTCTGAACTTCCATAAACAAACCCCACATTTGCCAGACCCAAGCAGGGGAGTGGGTGCATGGCATATGTCTGTTTTTTATGTTGTCTGTTTGAGCAGCAGGTCAACTCAAAGAAAATGCAGAACAGATTTTTTTTTATGATAGATTCTCTACTGTTGTGTTTTGTTTTGTTTTTTTCCCCACATGAAAAACGGATGACTCACCTCCTTACAAACTCAAAACACAAAGAACTTCAAGCAGACACCTTACATGATGAATTTCAAACCCCAAGTGTCCAAGACAGAAGGTTACCCTGGAAAACCTGGCATTTGGTGAACCTGGGAAAGAAAGATGCCAACACCTCTGACAAAACACCAACTATTTAGCAACTTCTGTGGATATGAGTAATTGGCCTACTCCTAGACCCTTTGTACTCTCCTGAAGATCAGCCTGTTGTGACAAATTTAGCAAACAATGGCATGCACACACACACAAAAGGGAAAAAAAAAAAGAAAAAGAAAAAGAGAGAGAAGAAAGAAGATAGCAGCTTTTTATCCAGAGCCCTCACTGTCATGAAAAACCCAACTACCAGCACACATCAGACGAATCACAGAAGAATATCCTGAGTTGGAAGGGACCAAACATGATCACTGAATCCAACTCTTGGCTCCACATAGGACCACCCAAAACCCCAAACCCTATAGCTGAAAGCATAGTCCAAATGCTCCTTGAATTCCAACAGCTTGGGGCTGTGCCCGCTGGCCTGAGGAGCCAATGCCATGCCCACCACCCTCTGTTGAAGAACCTTTTCCTAGCACCCTGACCCTCCCATGACACAGCTCCATGCTGTTCCCTCAGGCCCCATCTCTGTCCCCAGAGAGCAGAGCTGAGCACTGCCCCTTTGCTCCCTGTGAGCCACCGTGAGGCCTTCCCAACCAAGGGACCTGATCCTGCACAAATCTTCCAGCATAATTCAGACCAGGGTTAAAATCCAAAATTGATATTGACCACCAAGGACAACTGGCTTGAGATTGAAGAGTGACAACAGTAACACTAACTGTTCAGCCTGCTTCTCCATCAGTGAAATAAAGCAGTTCCTTCTCAGGAATGTTTGAAAAACAGAGGATGAGAAGCAACCTGTATCCACGGATAAAATCCATAAAATCCCATGCTGCAGGAAACATCATCCATAGAGGAATACAAAACCACTACAAAGAGAATACGGATGATAAGCTAATTTATGTGTCAGCAAAGTTCAATATAACAAGCATTACCTATCTGTGGGAATCAGTGCCAGTAGCCCAGCTACCCTGGTGCAGGAGTGGGAGCCGTGTGCTGAGAAGCGAACACTTAATTGCCAGGGAGCAGGCAGGATGGCAATCGTCACACCTCCACTGGGGCTGACAAACCTGCCATGGCACCACTCCTTCCATGCCCCTATTTCCTCCCTCTGACCCCTTCTCCCGCGGCTGGGGGCAAGCGGCCATCTCACGGACCCCACAGCCAGAGTTTGGACCCGGCGACAACTGCCGCCTCGGGGCAAACCGCCATCTTGTGCCTCTCGGGGCTGAGAGCCGCGCCTCCCCTCAGGCGCAGCGCGGCGGTACGGACTGCTGCTGCTGCCCGTCCGCGTCGGTGCGGCAGAAGGAGAGGGGCCCTGTCGCAGTAGCATCCTGTCTGCAGGGCCGAGCCGGGCCTGCTGGCGGGGACCGCTAGGGACAGCCGGGGCAAGGGGCAGGGGGCAGGAGGCCGGCACGGCGCGGCGCAGGCCCGGCGGCCGCAGGAAGGGGAGGGAGGCGGTCGCAGCCATCATGCGTGCGCTGCCGGGGTTGGGGCGGCTGCTGGCGGCGCGGGAGTGGGGGTGGCCGCCGCGCCGCTGCCTCACCGCCATGGCCCGCTACGGCACGGAGCAGCGGGGGCGGCCCAACTCTCCCGATTACCGCCTCTACTTTAGTAAGTAGCAGCACCCGGGGCCTGGTGACCTCCCCCCCCTTCCTTCCTTCTTTCTCCGCCTCGGGACGGGGCACGGCGGGGAGAGGCGGTAGCCGCCTGCCGCTCCCGCTGAGGCCTCTCGCGTTGCTCGAGGGGTCGGCCCCGAGGCTCCCCTCTACCCTAGGGGGCGATTTGCGTGGAAAGTGAAGAGATTTCCCGGCAGATCTGCCTTTCGGAGGAAAGGCTGGGCCTGTAAGGGCCTCCGGGCCGGTGTGTGTGCTGCACGGGCCCTGCAAAGTTCCCTGAAGGTTGTGGGGGTGCTGGGGGCACGTGGGGCACTGGGGAGCCTAAGGATGGGCTTGGCAGAAGGAGCCTCGCCTCAGCACTGTGTCAGCTCTGTGGGAGTACTGCCTGTACCCTGTGGCCAGGCCAGCCCTCTTGGAGACGTCACGCTGAGACTGGCATCCAGACAGCAGGGCTGCAGCGTGAGCAGCAGCAAGGTGGCACTGGGAGAGCGCGGGCAGGGCTCCAGGAGGCCTCCTGGAGCGGGAGCTTCAGCATTACACGTGTCACTAACTACACTGACCGTACTGCACTTTGCTGTTGTGTACGTCTTTAGTTCGTCAGCTTCTTAGGAGTTACCTCTGACGTCTGCAGTCGTCATGTGCCCTTTTGGCACTGCTCTGCCAGGGCTCCATGTGCTCAGTCCCCAGGGAGCTGCAAGGCATGTCAGTCAGTGGAAGCAAGCAGCCCACCACTAAACTTTGCTTTAATTAGGAGGATGGTCTGGGGGGCTTCCAAGAGTTGCCAGCAGGGCGAGGGAGGTGATTGTATCTCTGCTCTCACCTTCTAAGGTCTATCTGGGGTATTGTGTCTGGGCCTGGGATCCCCCAGTTCAGGAATTATGTGGAGCTGTTGGAGCAGGTCCAGAGGAGGGCCACAAGGATGATAAAAGGGCTGGAGTACCTCTTCAACTAAGATAGGCCTAGAAAGTTTGGGATGTTTAGCTTGGAAGGAGAAGGCTCCAGGGAGACTTCATTGAGGCCTTAATCCTCCTCGAGCAAGAGGGGGAGTGACTTTTTGCACAGCCTGATACTGATAGGATAAGGGAGGATGGCTTTAAACTAAAAGAGGGGAAATTTGAGTTAGATGTTAGGAAGAAATTCTTTACTCATAGTGGTGAGGCACTGCAACGTACTGCCCAGAGCTGGGGATGCCCCATCCCTAGGGGAGTTTGAGGCCAGGTTAGATGGTCTCTTGGGCAGTCTGATCTAGTGGGTGGCAGCTCTGCTCACAACAGGGTCCATTTAAGGTCCTTTTCAACCTAAGCCATTCTATGAAAACAGCCAGCATGTATTCCTTGTTGTTGAGGTTGTCCAAAGGTAAATAAAGAGTTTTGTGTTTCCATTTACCATAAAGAGGAGTGCTAACAAAGGTGGAACTCCTTGAGATCAGTGTCTTGTATATAAACGTATTAATATATGTTTCTGTTTCTGTTTGGGCTTCGGTATATTGAAGAGTTTCCAAGTGATTTGAAATGCTTCAGCGTTTACTCTGGTAAATTTTGTTCCTTTCTATAGTGGAAGCAAGGCTGAGGTGCAGACTAGGCCTCCATTAAGGTAATGTCAATTTTTGCAGGATTTGAGGTTATCATGTTTCGTATCTAGGGCCTGAGCTATTATACCATCGCTCGTATGTTCTTTTCATCAGATTTCAGCTTGCTGAAGAATTTTCTCTTTGTGATTGTGAAATTTAGCTCACTAGAAATACAGTAAAGTCATCAGGGCTATACTACTAGAAGACCATGGAGATTCACTGATCACTCATGGAACTGAGGTTCCCTGAGTATTCCACACCTTTTTTTTCTCTGTTAATGGTTGTGTACTACCAAGGAAGAAAGGAAAAGACAAGGAAGGGATCTTCTCATCTTTCTATAGCTTGTATTGCCAGCTAGGTAGAAAAGAGAAGTGTGGTATTGAATACCAAATCAATAATTCTGATTCCAGTAAGTCATTGTCAAAGAATCAAATACGTTGTCCTGCACGTAGCTTATTTTTCAGTCTTTGGAATTGAACTCCAGGAAGAGATTTAATTGATGGGTATGTTGTCATATCATAGATTTCTATACTGCATAATAGTTGTTACTAGTGCAGACATCTTACAGCATGTATATCTAGACTTGTAATGTTACTTTGTTGTTTTATTTTTCAGAGAATGCTGATGGTAAATATATCTCCCCATTTCATGATATTCCACTCTTTGCTGGATCCAAAGAGGTATGTATTTTTACTTTGAGTACTCTTTAGATATAAATGCACTTTTAAAAGGATTTTTTTAAACAATTAAGAGACAAGTCTATAGTGCCAAAGGAGGCATTTTAAGCCAGTCTGAGTAATAATGTGAGATAACTCCACCTCATTTTCCCAGTGAAGTTCAGTAATTTGTATTGAAGCATCATAACTGTGTAAATAAACCACTTGTCCTTTTAAATCTCCAGGTGACTGAGGGTATGAAGAGCCCTCTCAGTACCATGTAGCAATTCTCTGTTTAAAGTTTGTGTTCCCGGGTTTTTCAGCTCGCTTCCTATTGTTATTTAAAAAAATGGATTTTTTTCTATGTCTGCAGTTAAACGTGCGTTTCCTTGCTGTGGGACGTGTACAGCACATACTTATGTGACTTCTGGTGTATTTTTTTAATTCCCAAAAGGAGGATTATAATTGGAAGCCAACAATAATGCCCGAGAGAGAAGTGGTAATCGCACCTTTAGAGAATTACGAGGCGTGAGGTGCAGCTGAGCACTTTCACGTCTTGTTAGCCACGTTCCCTGGAGTTTCATTATGGCAATAATGAAACGCCTGTTTTATATGTCACTGGTGGGAACTGACAGTCTTTGGTTTAGACTTAGGTTTGCTTATTATGGTACACTTGTTACACAAACAGGTTGGGAGGGTTTTGGCCGTTCTCTTGATTTGTTGCTGGGACTCTATGGGTGATGTGACTGCTGAGATATGTCAACAGCTGTAGTGTGTTCACAAGTCTCTATCTGAGTAATGAACCAATTTCCTGAATTATTTTAACTGTCATTACTAAGATGCTCTGTGGACTGGGTGCTATTAATATGAAATCAAGGGGCATTTTCACCCACATGTTGTTTGGAGGCCTTGCTGGGTCTGCTTCAAGAGTTTGTTTGGTGAGAAGGATTGTGGTCTGTGAGTTTTCTGTGGACTAAATTATAGTACAGTGATGACTGATTAATGCAGAGAGCCTTTCATTTTGGCTGTGTGAGCAAGGAAAGAGCTTCAGAGCTTCTTGTGGGACGTGAACACCAGAAAAGAGTTGTTGTCAGTGCTATTTTTACCCTCTTTTCAAAATGAGGAGGTTAGGGATTACGTGTTATATTCTTTGCCCCTTCTAATCTAAGCTTTGTGAACTTAATTTTGTGGTGGATAACTCCAGGCCTATTTTCCATATTGTTTGTTGTTTTGTTTTTTATTCTGTTCAGGTGAGCAGAAGGATGACTGATGTGTTTTAAACAGCTGATGCCTAAACTGCTGCTTGAAATCTCTGCATAGCAGAGAGGAAGTGAATTCGTCCATGTATATTTTTCTCTTGCTCTGTTAACAGTGGGAAGGTTGTAACTTCACAATCAAATGGGACCAACAACTTATTTTGAAAAGTTACTGTTTGTGCCTTCCTACATGAGAGTGTTTCATTTGCATTTAAAACTATTAATATCTGTATTGATGTGAATACACGATTGCTCTCTAATGTTCTTTGTTCACCCTTACCTTATAGGATAAAGAGATTCCTGCAAAGAGGTCAAAGACTACAGGAAATGAGGTACTGCTGGGTTCTTTTCCCTCCTCCTCCTTTTCTTTTCCCTCCTTTGCATCATTTTGCTTTTCTGCAAAGTAATCTTTTACTGAATATAGTTAACATATGTTCAAATGCAAGTCTTTCAGGAAAAGAATACTTACAGGGATTTAATATTCTCCTCCTTTAATGAGTCAGAAATGTTAGAATTCTTTTATTCATCAAAAAGTTCTCAAAGACAAACACTTTTATACTGCTTTTTCAGAGTTTCATTTTAACTGTTACAGTGTAGATATATTTTCTTTTTGGCAAAAGCATTTTCAGTAAAAAACCTCAATTAGTGGAATATTCATGATGCTTTGACCATGACTTAATTTTGGTATATATACAAAACTTAAGAGATTGTAAGTATATAGGGCAGAAATTAGAATTACTATTCCTGTTTTTTACACCTGAAGTTGTATCATTTTCTGTGCTCATTTAGTAAGCCCAAAGAGAGAAAGTCACATCTGCTACTGGCTCAGTATTAACCAGCACTAAAGCTGAGCCTTAGAGAAGAAACATGGCCAGTCTGTTCAAGCTTTTCCTGTGAAACAGAGTTGTTTATGCAAGTGTCTTTTCCAAAATGTAGCTTTTTTGCATATTTGCTTTTTTTTTTTTTTTATTTTGCTTTCCTTGGTGGGGGATAAAATTCAGTTGAAAAAACAAAGACGTGTTTTCTTGTGTCCTTTCTTCTTTCCCCCATGCCCCTCTGTCTTCTTAGTATCTGTTTGACCAGTCATATTGCAAAACTGTAACTATCCATCCAATGTTAAAGAACTGTCTGAAATCTTCTTACAGGTTGACAACTAGCATGGGACATGCTGGTTTCTGTATTGTACACCAGTCCCCACACAGTCCTGCACAATGTATTTCTTCCACCTTCAAGCTGTGTGACACTTAGTGGGTTTCCTGCTGCTTGATGCCCCCTTAAGTACTATTTGGTAGATGTAGAATTGTACCTGACGGATAAGTTGACAAGGAGAAGAAGTATGTCCCAATAGGCTTTCTTGACCTTTTTGCAACATGAACTCTTAATTATTGGTCTTGAACACTGTGACACTATCTGCTGTTTACAGAAATGCAAACCCTGTTCTGTGCAGTGTCTAAATTTTGTCTGTGTAGGGGGCAAGTATGGTAGTTCATTTAAAACAGTATTTCTCGTTCCCTTTTTCTAATCTCTGGATCACTCTATGGGGAAAACAAATAAGGAAAAAAAAAACCTGAGAAGCTGAGCAGCTCTTATTTTCTGGGTCAGGGTAGACTCTAGAGCTGCTTCACTTAACTCTCACTATGAGAGAACTCTGGGCTGTGGTTGCATAAAGCGGTGGAAAAGGAGCAAAGGCAAATGCAGATGTTGGTCTTTGAGCATCTTATGTGAGTACGCAAGCGAACGTGTAGTCTGCAGGCTTCCCAAATCTGTTTGGTCCTAAGTGGTGAAAGGCGAGAATGCCAATCATTTAGGAAACCTTTTTTCATCATGTTTGGGAGCTGAGGAGAAGAGAGAAAAGAAAGGGATCTTTGTGTTCAGGAAAGCAGTGTTCTGTCTTACACTGCCACCTTTGCCTAGGGAGAAATGTATCCCTGCAGGGATTCCAGGGAAAGTACAGCTCAATGAGGGTATAAAGAGAAAATGAGAAATATAATGCTCTGTACTGATTTCTGAAGATCTTTGAAGCACTATATTCCATAGCTTGGTCTAGGGATGGTCTTGGTCTAGGGATGCAAAGGCTACTGTTGTTACTGGGTGTTGAGTTGATCCTTGCTGCAGTTGGCCAAAGTTCAAAGGTAACAGTTCTGCTTGCCCTAGGAACAAAGTTAAAACTCATGCTCCTGCTTTCAAACTCAAGGTAGCACTTAATAAACAAATACATTTAGGAGTGGAAAAAGATGCAATTTCTGCATGAGTCTGCTCAGTCTCTCTAACTTTAAATTGTTCTTTGCATTTCTTATACAGGGAAGGAGGTCTCAAAAAAAGGAGTCTGTTTACAGGATAAAGGAATGTGCCTGTTAGCTGTTCTGCAATCTCAGCTTCTAGTTTGAAGGGAAAAGCTGTGATAGTTGTGTATTAAATCTTGTAAGGAACCCTTCTTTCTTGCAATGTTTTAGACCTTCCCAAATCTCTGTTAAATTCAGTTTTGCAACTGTTGTTGACAACTGATCTTTTGGCTGTTCAGAGACTTGAAAGGAGTTACTTTCAGGGAGAAGCTATGTTGGAAGAAATCATATTCAGCTTCAGTCCCAAAACTGTTGCCAGCCTGCAGTCTGAACCTCTGCTTTGTCTTTAGCATTGCAGGCACTTGGAATCTGCTCTTCCTGAGTAAATCTTGCTGAAAGGCATCCGAAGTTTCACATTTGTGTCTGAAGGGATGGATGTTCCCACTGTGGTTACAGTCAAAACTGTCAGGAATGGACTGTTGACTACAGTCTTACAAGTCTGGCAGGGAGGTTTGAAGAGGTCATAGTTTTCTTCTCAAGACTAATGTGAAGTGTTGCTTCCCCACTGAAATGCAAGAGTTTCTGATCTATTGTTGTTGTATATGTCTTTGGTGTTCACATTATGTCATTCAGGGGACTCAGGTGTTCCTAAATACAAAGGTTTATTTAACACATTGGCCTTAATCTGTCCAAGCATGCAGAAATTATACTCCTAACTTTCAGGCACTACCAAAGCAGTTGAAAAATAGCAGAAAGAAGTAAGACAGGTTTGGTTTTGTCGTGTTCTTGTGGCCTTTGTGGACTTAAGTTGAATTCCTTCTGTCAGGCAAAACCTTTTGATAGATGAGGCAGTGGGATGGGATACGATTCATCACTGTGCTCATGTGGTCTGAATAGGCAATTTGATTGAGGGCCTGATGCTTGCAACAGAGTTCCCATTTGTGGTGTCAGAGTTGTCTTACGATAAAGGCAGTGTGTTCCATAAGCAGGGAAAAGCTAGTGTTATGTCCCATATAATGCAGCTGCAAAACTTGGGCTGTGCGTTCTCTCTTAACTACAGCTTCTGTAACCTTCTGTAGTCATGTTAGACACTTTTTTGGTGTGTGTAACTTGGGCTATAGTAGGTCCGTTACAAAGAGTTTTGTGTTCCAAAATCTAGATTATCTGTGAAGGTTTCACCCTGATGTGTGAAGTTGCCTAGCTTTTTTCTGTGTATCTCTCCAATAGCTGCAAATTTTCCTTTTTGTTATTCTAGATTACTTCTGTTCTTCTCAGTATTTATTAATCTTCTCTCATCTGCCCAGGAAATTTATTGGAGTAGAGTTGGTTTACTGTGAAAGCTGTATCAGTGGTCAGGCTTGACTTTAGAGAATTGATTTCTTGAGATCTGAGGTTTTATTTGCATTTTTGTCAAGGTTCTATCCTGAGTAGTTCTGCAGGTGAATGTGTCTGCTAACTAATTGATCACTGTTCATATATCTGTGGATAAAAATTCTTCCACAATGTTCTTGATTCTCATTGCAGTATAACGTGAGGGAAGGACACTGTGAAGAGCTTGAAGGCACTTCACATTTACAGTGGGCACTGTGTTCCTTTTTTGGAAGGTGCTCTATTAATTTGTCTTGGGAAAGTTCTGCTGACTTCTCTTTAGGTACAGTATTTGGTCTCCAGATGCTACTGATATCTACTTTGCTGTTTTTGTTGGTGGACACCTCCTAGTAAGTGTTATATCAGAAATGCTTGTAACACAGGGTGTCATCTTATGAGCAAGACCCTCTTCATTTATTTCTGGTTGTATTTCATGCCAGTTTTTACTTTCCTTTTTTTTATTTTTCGTTTTGTTTTCCCTTTGTTTGTCTTTCTGTCTTCTTATAAACTCATGTTACTGAAAACACTACTCTTTGTTCAGACTGGTAGCACTAGACTGCAGTTCATCCTTTCCATTCTCCTCAGTCCACAAATGCAAGCTGCTGGTGAGAATCCGTGTAAGACTGCAAATGAGCAGGTAGACAAAAATGAAAATGAAAATCATAGCTATTTTTTTTCTTATCTCTGTCTTGTGAGCTCCAAGTTTCTCTATGAGGAGGGTCAGTAGCCCCAAAATGCAGCCTTTAATACTGTCGGATATATTTTTTTAAAGTACTCTACTATAAAAATGACTAATGTAACAATCTTCAGCTTACCTCGTGCAGTCCTGATGGTGAATGGCAGTCAGGCCTTAAGGAGCATATTACAAAGATAATAATTATACTGAGTTTCTCTTCTCCTCTTCATCTCTCACTTTGTCACTCTTCTTGTTCTGCATGGGTTGCTCCACTTCTTCAAATAAGCTGATGCTTCAGAGTTGAGTGTTACATGTTGCAATCCTTGAGCACAATTGTACCTATTCAAAACCCGCCCCTCAAATACACCAACTCAGGAACTTAGGAAGACTGAGAAATAGAATAGTTGAGCAAGAGGGGCAAAAGTTAGGCAAGGAAGAAAAACTGTTTCTGAGAATGATTGATGGTAATCCAGAAGGGTGGGTTGCAAAAATAGTGTCAGAAATGTGCTTAATTTCTTTTCTGCTTACCTGTGGTGTTCAAATTTGTTGTAACAAACCTTGACCAAAATGAGCCATCTTCTCTAAGAATCTCTTCTTAGAACAAACCAGAGCCGGCAGTATTTTTTTCCCATTGGTCATTTGTGGAGATGAGTGTCCCGCAGTTTACCTAGGTACAACGGTGTGGATTTTCCGTGCTTTTCTCAACACTTGTATGAGCATTCTGAGTAATATTGCTATATCTCTGTGCTTAAAAGGCAAACAACAACAAAAAGAAAAAACCCTCCCTGTTCCTATTGTCTCTATTGAGTAATAGAAGTAGAAAAGATTTTACATTAAAAACAGTTTAATTCAAATGGAATGCAGTAAGTTGCCAAGCCTTGTTGAAGAAAACACCCTGCTAATGCAAACACTTATTTACATCCTACGTCAATTCCTATGTGATGTAGTTTGGCTGTCCTTAGATAATAAAGGATTCTCTTTAGAGAGTTTCTTTTTCTGATGTAATTTTCTCATTATTTTCATACTGAGTTTGAGGAACTGGGAAATATATATTTGACCTTTCCATGCTGATTTTTTTTTTTTTTCTCTTTCTCTCCTCCAGATATAATGGAGCAGAAATACAAACATATGTCCTTTGTTCACATTAACCCAAAGTCAAACAAGCTCCATGACACCTTGGGTTTAACATCCCTCTGGACCCTATAAGGTCACTTTCCCTAGCTTATGAGTTCTCTCCCTTTTTCTGAATCTAGATAAAATCTGGACTTTGGCAAGCAGTGATCTCATAGGCAGACCAGCTGACTGCTGGCATGTTAAAGCAGCTAGATGCTAAACTTCCTAAAGCAGTAGTTTTTTGTTTCATGAGAAATTAGCTTCTGGGTTTGTTTTTTTTCTCTCATTGGAAGGTGTGCCATGGGCTGTTGGAGCAATCTTACCTTTCCTTGAGGGGGTAGAAGTGTGGCTCACGTGGCTTTTTCCTGAGGTGAAATTTTTTTTGTTTTACTGATGAAAGATAAAAAATATCAATTGCCAGACACAATGACCAGCCAAAGCTAACCACCAAATGGCAAATGCAGGTGGTAATCTGTGCAGACATGTGATGCCTGAGATGTTACTGTTTGCAGCTGGGGCCAGGAGTGTTCTGCAGCAAGCACTTGAGGGAGAGGATTGTAGTGGATGGAGGGAATAGATGCCTGTTGGAATGGAAAAGAGTGTAAGAGTGAAGGAGAAGGAATCCTGGATGACATTTAGGCAAGCAGGGAAACAAGGCAGTAGGAAAGCAGAGGAAAAAAGAGAGGCAACTTTAGAACAAAACAAAACCCACAACCTAGAGAAATCGAAGGTTTGAAATCTCAATCAATAGAAATCTCTCTTTCCGTCTGTCAAACTGTCTAATATGTGCTCTTTCCACTTCGGTGAATTCTGCCTCATCACTGTGAAAATGTAATTACCCTATAAATAAAACTTTATTTTTAAAGGTAAGCACTGCATGAAGTTATTAATCTCTTGTAAATGCTTGTTAATTAATCTTGTAAATGCTTGTGGCAGCTTAGTATTAGCGAAAGTACTTCTGGGGCTGGGTTTTTGTTTTGTTTTGTTTTTTGCATATGAATTAATCTGTCTGGCTGTCACATTTAAGACCTGACAGTTCATGTTTGACTGATACCACAAATTATGAAGGCCTGGTCTTAAAGCCAAGTCAAATCCAACTCATTCCTTTTGAGGGAAGCATTGTAATTCGCTTCCATCCAGCTGTGGTCCAGCCCTGAGAATTGTTCTAGTGAGGACCAATTAAAGTTCCAGGCAGCATTTACAGGTTGTTGTATTTGAGGCGGTGAGGAAAATAGGCAGTCGCATTCTTCACAACGCAAGATTTTCATGGAGGACGAGGCATTGTGTGTAACTGCAGGAGAAGTTTGTCCTCCTCCTGCCTGTAGCTGCCAGTCAGAACAGTTCTTTCACTTGCTGGCAATTTCTTGTCAGCACCGGCTTCCATGCTGTGCATTTCTTTTTCCAAATGTTTCTGAGATGGATGTGCAAACTTTATTTGACTCTTTTCCAGCCTTGCTCTTACCTGCTGCTGCACGTACATTTCTTTGCTCTGCAGCTGCTTCCTTAGTGTTGATGTCTTTGAACTCTCTTTGAGGGCTTCTCAGTTTCAACTATGCTTATATACGTAAAATGTACTTTATGGAAGTGATCTGGAGCATCTTTCTCCTTTATTTTTATTTTTTTCCTTTTCCTCTTGTTTGATGTGCTTAATTATGACCTAATAATGACATACTTAAATGCCAGTGATTACAATATGGGCACAATACTTAGAGATGGCAAATTTCATTTAAATCTACTGTAATTTGCCATCAGGATTGTGTATAGCTTGTGGTCTCATGGGAAAGACAGTGGGTGATATGAAAGTTGCCTTCTTGCTTCTTGCATTCCAGTTTTGAGGGGAAATGATCATAAAACCATTGGAGTGACTTTAATCAGACTGTGGCATTCCCCCTGCTAGTGGTATTTTTTTGCTGTAACTGGAGCAGAAAAATAGGAAAAATCCAAATATTTAAGTGTCTGCCACAGCTTTACTAATGGTACAGCTTGAGAGTCAGTACAGTTCTTCAGTCGGTTTATTTTTTTTACTACAAATGTCCTCAAGAACATATTTTGACCTTTCCTAATCCGGTGCCATTTTTAATAATCCAACAAGTTTTTATATGAAGATGTGTCTCAGGTAATGTGATATTTGGGATTATTACTCACGGAGAAAATAATTATAGGCATTGCTGGGTTCGGTCTAGTTACCCATGTTGTTTAATACTCTGTTCTCCTTGGTGTTTAAATCTGATAGCTTCAGAAGGTGAAACCTTACAGCAGTTATGGCTTTTCTTAGGTGGTGTTGTTTTTTTTTTTTTCCTCCATTGTTAATTTTTACTTTGTCTCTACAATGAAAAGAGCTTACACTAAGGTGAGGTATCTGCATCCTTTCTCTGCCATTGCCTTTGGATTCATTGTGCCTCGCTTCAAATAGATTTGACAGACAATCAGCACTGTCAGTAGCTTTTAGGTGTTTTCTATTTTTTTTAATTAAAAAAAAAAAAAAAAACCCAAAAAAGGCAAAAAAGAAGACCTGAAGAAATAAATCCTTGTGGTGGTTGTGAGAGAATGCATTGTCCTTTTCAGTGCTTGAAAGAAGCTAACTCTTTCATGTAGAAATGTTTAGTCTTTTTTGACTAGTGGACAGAATACTGCCTTGTGGTGAACCATTCTATGGGCTTATTTAACATTCTGTGAAGAGCAATACTGGTACTGGAACAAGAACAACTGTGTATTTCCATTATTCATTCATATTCTCAGAGGTGAATGGGTGAAGGATGAACTGAGGAGGCTGAATATTACTGTGAGGAGCTAAACAAATTGTACTTAAGTAAAAGCAGCTGCAATAGAGGGATTTGTTGTATGTTGCAGCCAGACACAGAGAATTTTTTTTAATTGGAAAATATTACTTGCTAAGTGGATTTTATTTTCAGTTCTTTAATTGTTTTTATTTTAGGTCCTATTTAATATGGTTGTAGAAGTGCCTCGTTGGACAAATGCAAAAATGGAGGTAATTAAGAAAAATACTTGAATATATAGGTATTTATGAAAGTAGTGACAATACAGTGGGTTCCAGTATTTGGAGTTTAATCAGTGTGGATTGCTCTTTATAGATATTGCTTTTAGTTTGTTAAAATATTAACTTGAAGTTGTGCATACAGACATTGCCAGTGTGATTATAGAAAGCTCTGAGGCTGGAATTCTGCTCCCATAATGCAGGTATTCCTTCCTGACAGCCGTCTGACTGCAGGATACTGCATACCTGCAGCAGATTCTGGGGCGCTGGGCAGCAGAACACTGTCTTACCACATAGCTTGAGTCCTGCTCACTCACGAAACACTCAGGGCAGAGGATCTGAGGCACTGGCACAGGTTGCCCATAGAGCTGGTGGGTGCTCCATCCCTGGAGACAGCCAGGGTCAGGCTGGAGGGGCTGGAGCTGTAAGTGTCCCTTTTCAATCCAGGGAGGTTGGACCAGGGCCCCTTTCATCTCAAACCATTCTAGGATTGAATTCCTCTCACTTCCTATTGTGTAATAGCAGCCTCCTGACAAATGAGGTGACAAATAAAGGAAGTTTCCTTTTGACAAAAAAACGCATTAGGTCCTCACTCATACAAAGTATCTCCTTCTGCAGTTATGTTAACAGTAGAGCTGAGTGAGTTGTTCCTCTGCTGTTACAATGTAGAAGCTAAGTAATGCTTCATCTACAGATTTTGTGAAAGCTTATCTCACAAAGGTATTTTCTGTCTTTCTGAACATTCATGTTAGTTTTGGAAATGTTTTCCAGATGCTTTCAAGAAATTTTGTGAGTTAGCTGATGAACTATTTTGATAACTAAAAATAACCCTGAAAAACCTCCCCAGCCTCTTTGTTCAGAACCTTTTCTCTTTTTCCCTGATGCTGGAATATCATTTGAACTGTCTTTACCACCTTTGTTGTTATTTTAGAAAAAGGATTGCTTAGGATAATTGGCTTGTATTGTAAGATGAAGGTTTGTTGAGCAATCTGAGTTCAGTTTTCCAGTTTTGCTCTCTCTCCCCTTCTTTTGGTATGTTACTTTGAGGGGAGAAAGATTTGTTGTCCTGATAGATTCAGAAATACTGGATTTGGATGTTTTCTGGCTTGATAGCATACCAGACATAATACACACATTTTAATATACCTGGAAGTTTCTTTGTTAGGACAGAGAGTTGACCTGCTTTGCTGTTGTGTCCTCTAAGTCCTTCAGCACAGACTGTGGCAAGATGACAATACCAGCCCTTCTCTGTCTCTATGCTGAGTCACCCTTGCTTGGAAGGGAGGCTGTAGGAAATTAAACCTTGCTGTTGAAAGAATGTATTGCACTGCTACATTTGTTGCATTTCTCTTGTCCTTCCCTTGATTTTACTGAAGGTGCTGTTATGAGACATTATTGGCCCTCTGCCTACTGTTGTCACTTTATCTTCTTTGCCTCAGTTTATATCAAGAAAAACCATAACTGAGCTCCATTTCTGTCGTAATCCCAGGTTCCCCATCTTCCCTGTTAGGTTATGACAAGAAGCAGTGATATCAGGTGTGAAAATAAGTGTGGGAGGGCTTATTCATGGAATAAATGTGCATTACTGACAGGGCATTGTGGCCCAAACAGTTTGAATTCCTTTAGGATGACTTTGCTTTTGGTGTTTTAGTTAAATTGTAAGGATGTTTTAAAATGGATGTGAACTAAGTGCTGTGTGCCCATGTGTATGGCCTGAACCAGCACGTGCTCCAAGCCCTTAACAGATATGACAGCATCCAGGTGAGTCAAGCTAGTGTGGGTTTTTGTTGTGATGTGGAGTGGCAAAAGGGCAGTTCAAGTGAATTAAGTAGATAGGCTGCTGGGTTTATATTTGAGGTAGTAGAAGGATTATGACAGTAATAAACTCTTTTGTAATAATTAGTCCAGTCTTTCCAGGAGTGCTACTTCAGGTGTAAGAATGCCTTCTACTGCTAATTTAATTTGTTCCAAAACTAACATGAAGTTGTCATTTAGTGCCTGCGCAGAACATGTCCTCACCAAAAAGCTTCTGTATGCTTAGAAGTGATGGAGAGAAGGGATGCATGCAGTAGGAGAGCAGTGGCTGGGGGGTGGGTGTGAGGATGATGAAATAATTCCCCTGTTGCTGTCAAAGCCCTTGTTGTCTGAAGAACTTGTTCCACCATTTGTATCTCTGTTGAAATTGTACCATAAAGAGCAAGTTCTTTTCAGTATTCGATTGACCGTGACTGTCTCCTTATAAATTTATGTCTTTCTCTTCTAGAAATAATTCCTCTGCATACTTCACAGCATTATTTAAAACCTTAATAAGCAACTTTTTGAACATGACCCTTGAGATTTACTGTGGGGCCATCAGACTATTAATACTCCTCAAACCACAAGCACATGCTCCCGGATGGAGCTGAATGGTTGGATACTGAATGAATTGCTTTTTGTTTTACAGTTCTCTCTTTCTCTTTGTCTTTCATGATCTGCTTAGATTGCCACTGAGGAGCCGTTGAATCCCATTAAACAAGATACAAAGAAAGGCAAGCCTCGATATGTGGCAAATATCTTTCCTCACAAGGGTTATATATGGAATTATGGTGCTCTCCCTCAGGTAACATTTTTGTTATAATGGTGAAAGTTTTCTGTCTTCTGTGTAAATTGCCTTGTAAATCTTGAGTACTGCCTGAATGCAGATCAGCTGCAAGAGGGATGTTTCTCTTTGATAATTTGGAAATTAGAATTTTTTTATGTAAGGCTTTATTGTCATCATAAATTTTTGTCAGAATTTGGGTGTGGGTGTAAATATGAGCGCTGTTTCAGGAGGGAGTTAAATGATCAAGAAATTTTGAATCTTCAGTTTGCAATTCATTCTGTGAATTGTAGTTACAGAATTAAATTATCATGGCCATTCAAGAAAACTTGTTCATACAATCACAGAATTATTTGAGTTGGAAGGGACCCTTAAAGGCCATCTGGTCCAACCCCCCTGCACTGAACAGGGACACCTACAGCTCCATCAGGTGCTCAGAGCCCCTCCAGCCTGACCTTGGCTGTCTCCAGGGATGGGGCATCCACTGCCTCTCTGGGCACTGAGTCCATAGAGAATCTACTGGTGCTGAAGTCCAGCACCACAGTTCCAGCAGCTAAGACATGGCTCAAATAATACAGCTGAGGAAGTAGTCCTAATCATTCACAATAAGTAAATGAAGTGTTCCCATACACCTTCCTCATCCTTACAATATATGCCTGATCCCTACTGCTCTGCTTGCCAGATGTCTGCTAGCTCCACTCTTGAGTATTATGAGAACATAAACTCTGGCCCTTAGGCAACTCTAAATCTGACAAATCAAGTCAGAAATACTTCTTGAAGTAGCCTTTTCCTGTTTAAGCAAGACAAAACAAAAAAACAAAAAAACCAACTCATTTAGGATCTCCATGTATTGCAGCATAAATGCTAATCAGGATTTCTTAATGTCTTTAAGAAAGAGGAGCAAGATGCCTTATCTTTCTTTAGGTTAAACCTCAACTGCCTTAGCTAACTTTGCTCTGAACTGGAAGACTTTACTGATTGTGGCACTTTCAAAACTGTGTTTGAGTCTTCTTGAACACACGCAAACCAAAAACTAATGGCTGAAGTTTTTGACATAATTAAAGTTTTAAACAACTGTTTTTCATTTCTCTGAATAGCACATTAATGTTAAGCCAATATTGAAGGACATGATGGAGCTGGAAAAGATAGTTTCTTTTTATTATGCTTAAAGCAGTGAAAATTTACTTGTGAAAACGTACTTACGCATTTCATCCCTGAAAAGGAGATATTAGGTAGGGGGTGGAGCATAGCAATGAAGTCCTTATCCAGTTAGCAGTCTCAGTAGATAGTTTCCAGTTAGGTATTGCTAAGAACAACAAAACAAATCCATTTAACACTTGGAAATTTGTTTGCTCCTTAGTACAAAACTAAAATTAAACATCTGAATAATCTCCTGAATGATGTGCATTTTGCTGGACTGATAAAACAGACCCTAGGAAATGCATTTAGCTGCCCTTACTACCTTGTCAGTAACAGGGCTGGAGATGATAGTAGTTTTTCTTTTCTGTAATGACTTGAAAAGGTTGTTTGGATCCTAACACATCCAGTTGTTGAAGTGTAGATTATCCTCCGGTTTCTTAGTAGCAGCTGTCACTAACTCAGAGCCTGATCCAGTTCTATTTATCCATTATCTTAAGAGGACTTTTCATCAGTATCAACAGTTGCCAGACGTTTCGCTGTCACGTACAAGGGAGATATGTATTTGTGACTGCTGTTTTACACCCTGGAACAAAGAAGGAAAATGTCATTAGGATTATCATTATTGCAGGAGTTGTTTTCCTGTCCAGAGAATACTGCCATTCCTGATCTATTCCTCTGTTTTTATGGGAACTGCAGGTGGAGAAGTACAGCTGGGCTGGAGAATGGCATTGATATAATGAGGTCTTAAAAGAAAAAGTGCTTTGGAAGAGTACTTGAAAAATAAGTTTTAAATTGAAATTCTCCCCTCGCTCCACTTAAGTAATTTTATTTTTTTTTTTGTAATACTGCTGTCTGCGTACTTGAGCATTTGCTTTTCAGTTCTACCTTTTAGCATCAGTCAGGCTCTCAAGAACAAGAATATGAGCTGAAGGCTTGACCATGTAAAATATTTTCCAACACCTTTTCAGCAAAAGCTCATTTGTCTTAAAATTCTTGCCAGAAAAAACTTCTCAGCTGTAGAATCGTGCCTTTCATTCCAAGAGACAAAACAAGGACTGGTCTTGTAATTAGGTTATACTAATGTGGTTATGATTCCTTGTTCATACAGAGTTTAAAGCAGAGATTTGAATTTACCTCTCAGGGAACCTTCCTTAGTCTCAATTGCTAGCTGTTCTTGGGTATGTGTACATCTGTGTATGCAAAAACTCTCACAGGTATTTCAGACCTAAATTCAAAACTTCAAAAAATTGGATGCTGACAGTACCATACCTAGTAACTTAGCTCAAAGTCTAGATGATTTTGAAGGGAACTTATGCTAGTGCAGGTACATCTAAAGAATATATTAAGAATCTGATTGTAGGGTATCTGAGTTTAAGCCCACAAGTGATGGTAACAAAAAAAAAATTATATACATATATATATTTTTATATATATGTTTTTATATTTTTATATATATTCTAGGTCCTCTTCTGGCTTAATCACTGCTATTTCATGAAGTGCCTGTTCTGTCTTAAACAGAGTTGATCTGTTTGTTGCTGTTATCTATCCTCAGTCAGTTGGTTGTCCAGAGTTTTGGTTGGTTGATTGGTTTAATTTTTCCTTTTCTGATTGAGTAAGTCTGCTTACAGTAAGCTGACTTTTCAATTGGTGTTTTTATAACCACTCAGTAATTTAGTGGTTAGATGAATAGTAATTGCAGATCAGTTGGTAACTCTCAATTCTTCTTCCATTGACAGACCTGGGAAGATCCAAACCATACAGATAACATTACAGGATGCTGTGGGGATAACGATCCCGTTGATGTTTGTGAGATAGGTTCAAAGGTTTGTCATTGTCAAGATTTATTTCATGCTACAGCTTTTGAAAGAGAATGGCTGGTGGGAAGCAAGAAGAGGTGATAGTCAATCTTGGGATGACTAAAATGTGTCAGATAGGTCTGATAATAGATAAGAGAGCAGTGTTCTTTGTGAAGTAGGAAGATATTTGGAGAAGTCTGAGTGCTGGATAAAGGAGAATATTGGAGTTCTTGGAGTTTAGTGGCTGGGCAGAGAGTTTTGAATGAAGGAAAAGAGAGTTAAGATTTTGAGGAAGGAAGGAGAGGGCTTCCTTCTTTTTCCCCAGCTAGCAGCGCTAGAGATAAAGCTAAGTTACTAAAAGATGAGGAAATATGGCAGTGTCACACAAATAAGATTAAAAGGTCAGCCCCACAAAGGGGTTAAATTTCAGTTTTCTCATGGGTGGAGCAGAGATAGACCCTCCTTCTATAGAGGAGAAGAACCCATTGCAGTTATAAGGTATGGAGTGGGTGGGTGAAAAAGAGGCACAGTAAACACTGTCAGGAGGTATAAAGGGAAGGCTTAGCACACTGGAATAAAATCCTCTTTATCTGGATGCAGCAAAGAATGGATTAATCTGCTGTGGTACCAAAGATGGGATAATAACATAAAAGGTTTTGAAAGAGGGATCTCTTGGGCTAACTAAGGCAAGACGTGTACTGGGTTTGAAGGTCTATCTTGCAACGTTGTTAGCTGCTGGCCAAACGGATACTAAACCATTTTGTTGGAAGAGAAATTCCAGAAAGCATTTTTCACATATTTTTATTATTATATTCTGTTCTAGGTTCGTTCTTCTGGTGAGGTTGTTCAAGTGAAGGTCTTGGGTGTTTTAGCTCTACTTGATGAAGGAGAGACAGATTGGAAGATAATTGCCATTGGTGTGGATGACCCAGAAGCCCAGAAAATTAATGGTAAGCATTTTTACCTTTCTTAATGCAAGTTATGTCACCCATTTGAATGGTTGTACCTGAGTTTACACCACCCAGGACAAGAGGATACAGACAGCCAAGAGACAAAAAATTTTCTTTTTTCACTGTTTAAATTTAAATGCTTCCCTCAAAGTGGGCATGTATGTTTTCATACTGAACTTTTGGAAAGGTAGATGGGGATTTTCGGAGGACTTGATATACTGAAAGTCTTCTGTCTTCAGGGACAATTCATTCTGAAAGAGATCTCCTAAAATTAGTCTTATCTCCATTGTAGTAGTACATGTTTATCCACTCAGATTGCATAGCACACTGCTGTTTTCCTTGTTGGTGAAGCATTTCCAGTGTTTTGTGACTTGTAACTGTTACTACCAGCGATTGTTGCTAATATAAACAGTAAGGTTTCTCCTATTAACTTGGAAATTTGGAAAGTGAACTTTTGGTGTAGCCTTCTCTTGGCCGTGCAGATGATTGGCTTTGCACAGTGAAGTATTCTGTGCAGTCTTCCTCCTTATGACTATGCTTCTGGTATCCAAATGGAGCTCGCTAAGTAAAACATGTGTGCAGTAGTTTGAATAAAATGACAGGTATAATTTTGCTTCTCTTTTTAAGAAGAGGATATAAATACATTAAAGCTGGAGGGAGTTAGGCTTTTATGGCACAGATAAGGTACAACTCTCCTCTGGATAAACAGAGCTTCATTCTATCGAGTGCAGTTATTCTGAGATTCATGAGAATTATGTGAGCTTTGTCTGGCAGTTAATGGCTGTTAAGAGATCAGAAATCATATGTACCATCAAGTCTTCATGGTCAGAGCCTGTTCTTTGTTGGCAGATCTCACCAAGGCACAGAATAGCCTTTCTTTAGGAGTAGGGGTATCCAGTAATTTTGAGGAATTGTGTTTCTCAGCCACTGAGTCTTTTTCCTGGTTTCTGAATGTAAAGTGGGTATATCACTGGCCTGGCCCTTCATTCCCAGTTTTCTTGCAGGTTGCTTTGAGGTGGAGATAGTTGCAGGAGAAAAAGGGGAGAAGAGGAAATGAGGAAAAGGAAACTCTTGGGTTGATAGTGATTGAAGTCTTGGGGCAGATAAATTAAGTATAGTTCTTATGACTAACTATTTTTTCAGTTAGAGATTAACAAGTTCAGCTTGGGGAAATAGTAGTTAATCGTTTGCTGTTACTGTTCGTTTCAATTTAAACCTCCCTGTAGTTTTTATTGGGATGTGATATAAATGTCAGTAGTTTAAAGACAAATAATGAGCATTTTATTTCTGTAATTTTTTCTGTTCATTTTCATATTTTTTTCCTTAATAATTTGTGGGAGTTTCATCAGAAAAGTGGATGAAAGAATTTTAAAAGAGTTCAACTGAGTAGTAGGAATAAAACAGAGAGTTTATAACACTGGATTAAGTAGCTTTGTTCTAAAACAGAAGGTTGGTTGTATTGTATTTGTTTTTGTACAGGTTATGACTGATGTGTGTTAGCTGTTAGCTTTGGTTTGTTTAGCAAGGGAGTGAGAGTTTGTCTTTTTTTAAATGCAAACCCTCGCCTGTAATTGCTGTGCGTATGCTTTCTTATCAGAGAATGGAAGCAAAATTTCAAGAAGATCTGCCTTTCTGAGGTTCAGATCATAGAAAAATATTTACCTAGTTTAACATGATTTCCTTTCAGGGTTGGAGTTAGTCCTGTATTTAAAAAAAAAACAAAAAACAACATGACTAGCTTGCAGTGTTTAACAGCAATCCTTCTTTGTTCTAAAAACACGCAAATCTGTTGGAGTAGGCAATACAATATATCTTTTTATAATCTTTTTTCCCTTTCCTGAAGATGTTAGTTATTTCTGCATAAAGGGACAGCAGCTGTGGATAAAACTGATATCTCCCTCAATAATTGACATGCTGCTATGTTATCAGTAGTGGCCTCCTGGGGGAAGATGAGGCCAAGTCTGTCCAGTTGTTTTAGCATCATTTGCTAAACATTTTGAATTGAACAGAGAATCATCACATTTGCTTTCAGCTCAGTATGTGCACAGCCCCCAGTGAACGTTTGGAGAAGATAATTCTAAGACTCTGGAGTGGTGATTACTTGTAAACCCCATCCTGAGCCCACGCAGTATGTTAACTCCTCTTGCTGCTTTAAGCACACCCCAGGTACTCTGTATATTCTCCTTCAGGGACTGTGATCGTTCTCATAAGTGCAATTGATTTTTCTGAGACTTTGCAGAACTTACAACTGAGCAGTCCCAACTTCTGAGCAGTCCTCATTGTTTATTCATAGCCCTCCACTGTATTTTGTCCTGCAGGCGTTTATGGATAAATACTGTTTTAAATTGGAATCCCTGCCTAGAACTCCCTATTTCACGCAGAGTAGTAAAAAAGCTCTGGTTTGTAGTGGCAGTACGCAGGAATGATAAGCAATACTCAACACCTGCTGGATTGGGAGCTGTGTCATCAGTGGGAAAAGCAGAGACTTTTGGAATGTAATCAGTTTGCTTTTATAGGACTTAATACGGGTGGGTGCAAGGACAATCTCTTGATATAAGCTGCACATGAGATGCAGCTGTCTATATGAGAAACCTTCGTTTAGTCTAATATCTAGACATTCAGGTTTTTATCTGGTTCAGTAAGATCTGTCTTTGTGATACCTGGAAACCACTGTGTTGTCTTTCTGCTCAAGCAATTGCTAGCCAGATGGTTATTAGCAGACCAACAAAGTTGCTTCAGACAAGGATCTGGGAAAGGGCCTAAAAGACTCCCTGTGCCCTGAAACACTAAATCTTGGCAGTATAGTAGACCTGGCTTTTTTTTAAATGTAGCATACTGGCCAAGAGAAGAAGCAGATTCTTGGACTGGAAAGGCTGCCTGTCTGCTCATCGTGTAATTTGGATTGAATTTAATGCTCTGAAATTCACATGTATATCTGATGTGTTCTACAAGATCGGGTTTAGAAAGGATGAGCCCTGTTTTGGTGCTGTAATTTGGTCTGAATGTATGCAGCATCTTCATGTTGGAAAAGAGGTTCTGAAAGTGACTGACAGTTGAAGCAACTTACGAAAGGTCTGACTTTCAAGAGGTTGTTTTGCCTGCCCAAGGTGAATTGGGCCAATTGTGTATGCTGGATGGCATTTCTGGGGTGATTTACTGGCCTGGGATTTTAGCAACCATTATATACTATTGCTTGGTGGAAAGATCCCCAAATACATTAAACAAAAGTTGGTGATTTCACAGAATCACAGAATCACCCGGGTTGGAAGGGACCTCAAGGATCACGTAGTTCCAACCCTCCTGCCTAGCAGCGCCACCAAACATACACATTTCTACCAGCTTTGTTGTACTGCAGCTTGCTGGTAGTGATGTAATTAACTGTGATACATTGTCATGCTTCTTTCCCGATGTACAACTCAAGATTGGCTTTTTTGAATTTACATGATCAAGTCCCAAATGGCAAAAATCAAGTATATTGCACATTTTGACCTGTATGTTGTTTTATACTCTTGCGTATGAGTGTATTTATATGCAGAGCAGCAGCAGAGGCCATGAAAACCTTTGTTGTGGATTTGTGTAAGCATTAAACATAAAGGAATTAATTATCTGTACTAGGGCTCCCCCTCCTACTCCCTCACACCATGCTGCACGAAATACACCAAATGCCTTTATATGGAATGTAGCTGCTGCTTCCTGTGAATGTTTATAAGATGTTATTAAAAACATATGTCCTGTCTTCCTACAGACCTTGTTTAGAAAGCTTGCTGCTAGCATGTTGTTTTAGCTTCGCTTGCAAGAAGCAGCATCTGTCATACTAAAAATGGTAGTTTTGTACAAATGCTTTTGTCGCTCCCTTTTGTAAAGCCTGATAAAATTGGGAGCTGCATTTGCATTGGCTTGCTCCTTTGACAGAGAGCTAGCAGCAGTTGTTTGTGCCAGCCTCTCGAGATTTTTGTTATTGAGGCTGAATTGCAGCCTTTAACATGATTAGCCATTTTTTTAATCCTTGTTGCTTAACTTTGCTGCCCAGAAAAATGGGACCTGTGGTTGTGTGTAGGCAGTGTAAAGAAATCTCCCCATAGTACCTGCTGGATATATGTGCTGAAAGTGTGCCTGCAGGAGCTTGACCTTTCTGTCTTCTGCCACGCTGAGGGCTTGCAGTGATGAAGTCACATTTGACCAAGTACATGCTTATTGCTCCCATTCATGCTTAGCCTCCTTTGCTATCAGTGGGAGTACCCAAGTCAGAGGAAGGGTAAGATCAAGGACAGTGTCTGCTGTGGAGAAGACATTTATCTCTTATTTGTTTGTGTCTCTTTCATGTTATGCAGCTCGTTTCTATAGGTATTAATGTACAAAATCTCTGTATAGATTATTATATTTCCTTTTACCTTTCTTTGCTTGCTGTGTGTGGACTCCACAGCAACAGGGTTGATTTTTATTTATTTATTTTTTAAGTTGCCTTTTCTCCTGCTGCTTGTCCACCAACTCCCATTATAATACAATTTTCTTTTTTTGGTCAACAGTTTAAGGTCCATTTGGTGCTCTGTAGCTAGCAATCGTAGTAAGGAAAAGATGAATAAAACATGGGAAGGGTTGGCTGAGTTGGAGAGTGGTTTGGGTGGAGCTAAGGAAATACGAGCAACCACTATCCCTCTTAAACACTCAGAAACACGGTATACAACATTTAGTACTTCAGAGGCTGTGTGATGATACAGCATTGCATGGGCCTGATTTGTTTTACCTATGCCAGGTATTTTCCAGTAGTGAGAAAGTGAAATTCACAGAGACGATTCTGCTCATGAAGGTCAATGTCCTTGTGTTAAGGAGGTAATAGTCTTGCTCAAAAGCCTTTTCTGTTATTTGGGTCCTCTAAACAAACATCAACAAAGCCTATAAATAAGGAGTGCCAGGGGCTCACATGTCACTTGGTAGTTTTGTACAAATAAACAATGAAGCACTTTTGTTGAACAGTGTTTGTGGGAGTAGGAGGCAAATGACCTAGTAAGAACGGAGAGGCAGAGTTAGGTGAGAGGTTTATCGAAACAGGAACCAGAAAAAAAGGAGCAGCAGTCTGAGAAAGCATGCTTGAATTTAAGCAGTGTCTGGAGACACAAACCTGGAGTTCATCCACCACTGGGAGTCTAGGAAATTGCTTCAGCAGACTGGTTTGCTTTATGGACTTTACAGTATCTCTTCAGTAAGTACTAGAAAATGTGTGTTCAGACCTTGCAAGAGGAGGAAATCACGAGGGGTCAAGATGGGAGGAAGGACGTTTGCTTCTTCAGAGAGAGAACAGGATCATGTGCTGGAGCCTGGTTTGAATTGGACCTGTTGTTTTATTAGAGCCTGAATGAAGCATCTTGCCTCTGAACAAGATGACTGTTTTCTAAATCATTTGTTCTTTTTTGACCTCACAACTGTGGAAATGTTCTTGTACTCTTAAATGTGCATTCTAGCTTAGAAGACCTGCCTCCAGCACAGCCTTATGTGCCCTTGCTTTTTCTCTGGGATTCTGCCAGTGAAACTCCCTAATCTTCTACAGGCACGTGGCCAGCAGCCAAGTTCAAAATGTGTTTTACTCAAGTCCATAAACACGTAGCTCTATTAAGTGTGTGCAGAAGCAAAAATGTACCTTGGGTTCTACAAGGTTTTGTACTTCATTCTTTCGATAATGTATGATCCAGAGGAATTTGGGAGTGGTATCTATCAGATGCCTATGAGTACTTAGCGTATGTTCCTGTGCACGTTTGGTCTCACAGTTAAGTCTAAATGTCATCTCTCTCAGCAGCCTGCAGAGAATTAAGAGGTCTGTAGTATGAGACTGGAAAAAGTCCAGTGCTGTTCCCTTTAGAAATGTCCTGGTTTGGGTTCACAGACTAGACTTTAAGAAGACATTTAGGCACTTGAAGATAAAAGGAACATAACTAGCTGGTAACCTGGTAGACTGAGCACCTCTGGAAATCCGTTACAGTGAGTAAGGCTGAGTAGACAGAGGAGCATCTACCAGCAGTGTCTGTGAGCCAAGAGCTGTCTTCAAGTGAGATGCATCTATGGGAGAAGAGAATGAAGTAGCCGAGCAGTGTGGTGAAAGTTGAGATGCTAGGAAGGCAGTAAGGGAGCAAGTCACTTGCAAAACAGCAGAAGAGAATAACACCATAGAAGATGGACTGGGCAGAGTGAGGTTATGAAATAGATGGAGAACTGCATATAACACACAGCAATAAAAAGTCAGCTCCCATTTCCATCAGGAGTGACTGTAGGAGAAAAATAAATGTGAAGAAGATAGCTACACCGGCAAAAAAAAGTGCTTGGCTTCCAGAAAGGACAAAATCCTTGTATCACAATGAATAAAAATTGCACTGAAGGCTTTTCTATTTAAACATGATGTCAGAGAGTTAATTTGACAGAGAGTGGATACTCATATGGGTGAAGCCCACCTCACTTCAAGTGACAGGAGTGGTGGTAGTCTCCCAGGAAAACCAGGTAAAATTGTTTATGTGCAGCAGAAGGAAATAGGAAGTGTTTAAGATCACAAAGTGCTTAGCAGTATAGCCCTCAAGCAGCACTGAGTACATACTCTGTACCCACTGAGACAGTGTTCATTTCTGCCTCCTAAGGGTGCCCCACAGATTACGTGTGCTCTGTGTGTCCTTTTCCACCTTTGCACAGTAGAGCTACAGAGGTAAAAGGTTATCTGGTTTATCACGGTCTGCAGGTACCATGGGATTTTCAGCAAAGTTTGTGTTTAATGCTCCTGTAACATAACCTTCTTGTATCTAATGGGTTTAACTTAGAATTAATGAGCAAAGAGATGCCTTTAATGTAACTGTTGAGGAGTGATGACTATTTTGTTTTGAGGTGGTGATTTAAAATCTTACAGATTTTAATCTGATTGTTGCAAGAGGGTGCCTATTGAGATGGAAACCTATAAATATGGAGTTTTCTTCTTCATTTCATGGGTATGGCCTTTCTATTCATTGTTCCCTTGGGTCTTAATTAAGGAAGAGCAGGAGGTAACTGTTTAGTCTGGTGCTAAAATCATAAAATATCAACTATGGATAGCTAATGTAATAAAGTGGAGTTCCCCAATAATTTTGAGAGTACTCAGTTAAATCAAATTGCTTAGCAAGCCTTTGAGCCTTTAAAAATTGCAAAAAAAACAAATCTGAGTAAAAAAAAAGGTCCATATTCTTTCTTTGTTCTGTTTTATTTCACCTGCAGATATTGATGATGTCAGGAAGCACAAACCAGGTTACCTTGAAGCTACGATTGACTGGTTCCGGTGTTATAAAGTCCCTGATGGTAAACCAGAAAATCAGTTCGCTTTTAATGGAGAATTTAAAGACAAGGTAAAGATAATTCAAAATTAAAGATGGATCTTTCTGTGCTGTGACCTCTTTTTTACGTTCTAGAATTGGTGGAATTGGAAAGAGAGAGGAGCATTAACAAAAATAATTTTTAAATGAAGGTATTCGAATAGGAATAAGTCATGTTTACTGTCTTTCACTTTACTCAGAGAAAATTCATATGATATGAAAGGAAGTCTGTAGAAAGCATTCAGTCCCAGCCCTGATATGACTTACACACACATGTGTAGGTTTGTGTTGCTTGTCACAGCTTTTTCATTCTGTTTGTCAGAGAAATGAACAGATTGTCTTTTCAGATATTTTTTTCAGTCTTGATTGATGAATTTTCCTGGCGTTTTTCAAGACTGTGTAGTTCAAAGTAGACAATAGATTGCAGATTTTCTCATATTTGATATTTGCTCAAGGTGTAGGTTTTTCTGGGTAGATCTGAACATTTGAGCTGTTTTTTGGCTTGAAGGCTAAAAAATACTTTGACCTTTTTTAGAAAAAATGAAAGGCTGTTTAGACATCCTGTAGGAAAAATGGCCAGAAAGGAGAATGGGCCTGGGAGCAGACCTTGCTGAATAAAATGCCTAGATTTTTCCAGAGGAAATCACATGTGATCTGAGTAAAAATGCGTTTCAAATAATGTACTGTACACTCTGTAGACTTTTTTCTTGTGAAGAATCACAGGTTCCTAATGAATGGTGTTCATGTGTCAGCTAGTTCAGCCTGCAGTGTGCTATCAAAGTTGTAGAATGCCTTTTAACCAGCACAGTTAGCTTTGCGCGTTTTGTCTGTTTAAAGAGATGCTCCGACTCCCCTCTGCACTAAAGCTGTCTTTTAAATCAATCAAATGTAGAGTTGTAAGGATGGATAACGTGATCTCTCACTTGTTCTCCCAGGAGCTACTCTTTCAAATTTTCCTGCTCTGTAATTCTACTGTAGCGACAGTTTAATGGGGGTATATCCCTGTCAGGCCATCAGAGTTCAGGCTCGAGGCACTAAATGCCCTGACATAGCTGGTTTGGAGCACTTGAATAATTCTCAAGCATTTCTAGAGACCCAGGATGTGGTGAGGCAGCCGTGGCTGAGCTCCAGCATCTGGTGAAGTTCACAGTGTTCCAGTGGCATTTTGCCAAGTCACTCCTTGTTAGGAAGTGTGTGTTCTGTTGGCAGATTTTTGCTACTCGGTCTAGATATCATCATCTGAACACTGAGGGCTTTTAAAAAAAGTTTTACCACTTTTTAATTCCCCCCTCCCCTCTTCATATTACTTTGGTTTTCAAACAAACAAAAGTCGTTAAGCAGCTGACAACGTTACGTTGTTTGTCGCAAATGCTTGAGTGAACGGTTGGGCAATTAATGAACTAAATGCACATTTTGCCACTGGAGAGTAAACCTTAACTCTGACCCTGATGTGCACACGTAACAGAAGAGTCATATCTCACACACTTTGTCCCATTTAGGACCTGGTATGATTTTCTGCAGCTGTAGGTGTCTGTTTAACATCTAGTGCTGACTGTTTTTTCATGCAGCTTTCCTGTTTTCTGGCTGCGGACTGAGGAAAAGTCCTGAATATGTTGCCAGTGTGTTTGACAGAAAGTGAAGCTCAGTTTTTTTCATAAAAAATGCTGTTATATTTCCCAGAAATTTAATGAGGCCTCAAAGGAGGTCCCTTAAAATAACACATGAGCCAGTGTGTCTTAATAAACTAGTTCTATGTCTTTTTTTTTCTGTTTAATAACCTTTTAAATCATAACATTTTTCCTTGATGTAAACTAGGATTTTGCTGTTGAAATTATTAAATCAACCCATGAATACTGGAAAGCTTTGCTTCATAAAAAAGCGGAAGGAGGTACTGTTAAATGGTAAGTATCCAGCCACATCTTTCTTCTTTGCATTGTGCCGGGGCTGTGGCAGCTGTGCCTCAACTGCTTGGGTTTTACTTTGAAGTGACAAAAGTACCCGTGATTTTGATTGATCATTGACTATCATCGACTAGTTGCACCTTGTACAATAATGATTAACTGGCTGTAAGTGGTTCTAGAAATTTTTTTGGTTATATCAAAACGACATAGATTATTTAAACTTACTAATAATGGCTCTGGAGGGTTTGATATCATTTTGGGAGATTGACACAATCCCATGCAGGTCTTGCCACTGTTAGTTCTGTCTTTCGGTGCTGTATCGCTGTGATGTTCTTTTGCAGCTTTGGGTTCCATAATTTTTTTTAGTTGTTCTCTGAACTGCCACATCATTGCTCATTACCAGCCTTTGACCTCATCTAAATTAAAGTGAACTACACTAAGCTTTCCAAGCTGGCTCGTGTTGGCATTTCTGGCACCAGTGGCCTTGAATTGTGGAGAGCTATCTGGACTGGTGATTTTCAAGGGCTGTGGATTACCTTTAACTAAACCAGAGGGCAAAGGCTATGGGGAAGGCCTTGTCCTCTTCTACTTTGTTGGCAAAATGTGACTCTTGAGTGACTGAGCACCTAACACGTATTGGTAGTTCTGCAGGCTGAAGGTCTACAAGAATATTACAGGAAATATTCAGACTTTGAGTCCTCATTGTTTAAGGGCCACTCTGAACTTGTTGTTGATGTAGTTTAAAAATAACTAAAAACTCAGTCTGGCTTTGAAAATTAATACCATTTATTGTTTAAGACCCTAAAAACTCATGAGCAAACTCACTTCTGCTATGAACAGATACATATTCATAGTCTGCAGAGAAAGTTGTCTGAAAAATAGTTGGCCCCAAAGTTGTGTCTGCATTATGGAAGTACTGATATCTGCTGCTTTATGAAAAAGCAGAGTTTTGACCTGCTTTTTGTTTTAATTCTTTCTCCTTGCTATATGCTGCAGGCAGTTTACTGTTAATATACGAGTGGCTTGCTGTAGAATTTGGCCATCCTTTAAAGCATAAGAGACAAGGGGTAATTCATGCCATCACTGCTAGCCATCTAGGTGGTGTTCAGCTCCCTGTAGAAATGCCAGTTTCTCTGTTGACTTTTCAAGGGGATTTGGTTTATTAACTGCAGTCCTCTGAACTGTACCCAAGTGAGCTGCCAGAAGTAAGTGTGAGTACTGCTTATGTTAGTGTAGAATTTATAGCCTAAAAAAACCCAAAGCCAGAGAAACTCTCATTGCCTTCCAGTGTTACTTGTTACTTTGCATTTTTGGCTTCTTCATTTCATGAGCAATACATTTCTGAGCTCTGTATGTGAAAATGTTTTGTTATTTTTTTTCCATAGGTACTAATTGTGTGTTGTTTCTTTTCCATTGATAAAACATTTTTTAATTTTTCAGCACAAATGTTCTGGTGAGTGGCAGCCCTTTTTGTTGCAGTGAGGAGGAGGCCCGATCAATTGTGCACTCGGTGAGGACAGTTCTTACTTTATTTCACCCTCTTTAAAAAGTAATAAATAGGAAAAAAAAAAAACAAAAAAAAAAACCAAAAAACAAAAAACCAAAAAAGCCTCAGAGCTCCAAAACTGAGATAAAATACCTAAGCTGATGTGGTCCCTAATTAAATAAAAAATTAAGGTATTAATTGACAGAAGAACACAAATGTTGTGGGGTAAGTGTAAGCATCATAACAGAAAGCTTCTATTGCAGTGCTTCAGTTGTATTTTCTGGCAGGCTCATTACTGTTCTGATGTGTTGGATTTTTCTTTTGATCCTGAATAGCAAGAGGGACTGCTATTTGTATCTAGCCCACTGTCTTCTCTGTCTCCCCTGTTGCCAGGAGTTACCACCCAGTGTTAGAGCTCGTTGACTAGCTGACTGTAGTCCCTAATCGCTAAAGGGGTCCTTTGTTTGTCTACTTGCATAATTGAGTGCATTGCTGTAAGAGAAGGGAGTGCTTTTCTGAATGTTTAGTAAAGAATGCCTGTCATATTTTGCAAATCAACATAAAATTAAAACATGCAGGTTTCCTGTTCAGGCGAGGAAAATGTCCTGCAGGTCTGATACTTTTCATGTGCAAATGCAGGAGAATTTCTTCTACTTTAAAATATGCTGGCTTGGATGCTGGAATTTAAACAAAGTTTCAGAAATTAAATGGAGAAAAATACCTTCAAGTGTTGCGTTTAAAAAATCATCATTATTTTACATACACTATGAATGTGTCAGTGCTTATGGCAAGTGTTTTGCTCACATGCGTGACTGCTTGGGTAGCTAACTGACTCAGGCTGTGCACAGTCAGTATTTTGCCCAAGTAGTTACAGCAGCGGTGGAAGTTCAGATGTTAAAGGACATGATGTCTGCTTTCTGTGCAGGTAACATTCCAACACAATTTCTGCTAAGAATGTTGTCTTAAACAAACAAGATGATCAGGTGCAGAAAAGTCAGCTTAAGTCACAAAGAAGTGTCAAAACTTTTTCCTGTTCACGTTACATGCTTTCAGCATATCCTTGAAAATACCTTTACATAATTGCACTTGTCTGTGTGCTTAGGTCCATGTTGTTTAATGGGACTTCGAGTTTTAAATGAAAGAAAAATTGATTTTGGAATTCAGACATTTAAGATATGTCAGTCACAGCTGTCAGAAAGTATTTGCCTTTTGTATATTTTGAAATTTACAAATCGTGTTTTGAGGGCATTGAAATGCAACTCACATTTCAAGTTGAAATGTACTCTTGGTATGAATGGTGTCAGACCTTTTCTTTCAAGTTCTGTGCTATTTGTACTTTTGAATTGAGGGGCTAAATAATTATCTGTCTAAAACAGCAATATCCACTAGCTAATTAATCATCAAATAATTATTTTTCCTGTTTTGTCTTTTTTGGTTTTGTTTTGCATTTTGTTATTGTTTTTTGTTTTGTTTTGATGGGGAGGGAGGCAATATTAAGTCTCATTTATAAGACACATCCTCTGTATCAAATTCTGACATCTTACTTGTTTTGCACGCTTGCCTTTTTATCAAATGTTATCACTTCTGGCCCTTCTGTGTCTGGCATTATTTTGTGTCTGGCATATATTATATGATATTGTTTTCTTGAAGTTATCACAAACTTCATCATTCAGTTAGAGTTCATTCTAAGCATTTTAATTGGCTTTATAGGCTACCATCTCTTGCTGCTTTTCAGATGGGGAAAATAGATGCAGTTCTATTTTGAGTGCTGCTGTTACCGCATGCAATTTCCAACCTGCGGTAACTAAGAAAAGCACAAATGCTCTTGAAGTAAGAATGGTGTACAGTCAAGCTCAGAATGCAAGCAGGGAAGCTGACTTGCACATTTTAAGCAGATTTCCTTTTGTTTGGTACACTGTACTGCCCACTTTGGTTGTCAGGCACTCATGTCTTTCACACAAAAGTGAAACTAGGTGAGTGTTGGCTGCAGAATTTTAATGGCTGTGGTAGTTTTAAATGAAAGCTGCCTGTGTCTGGTTTGGGGTTTTTTTGTTTTTTGTTTTTTTTTTGCTTGTTTTTTCTCATTGTGGGTTTTTTTTTGTTTGGGTTGGGTTTTTTTTTGTTTTGTTTTTTTAACTGGAAGCAGATACATTTTCCTTCTAATTTATGTTCATTTATTAATTTCTGGACAATAGCAGAAGAGCAGAGATTTTATCTGCAATACAGTAAGAAACGTATTTTTGCTTTTGCAAAATTTCTGAGCTTACTTTTCCAGTGCGAGTTGCTTTCCTACACTTCTGTTTCTGCAGCCAGATTATGGAGTTTCTTAACAGGTGATATTTGCCTTAAGTTGGGTATTTTGAATGCTAAACAAAAAAAGAAATTTCAACACTCAGTATTATTGTGGGGTTTTTTTGTGTGTTTTTGTGTTGTTTTTTTTTTTTTTTTGTTTTGTTTTGTTTTTTTGTTTGGTGGGCAAGAGAACTGCAGCTAAGATACGAAACAAATCCTGAAGAAGTGCTTACCAAATCATGCTGTAATGAGAATATCAGGTATTTTTGCTGGGGTGGTTCCCAAGATCATCTCATTCAAATTGATAGGATTTATTTTGCTGATATTTGACCTTTCATTGTTTTACAGACATGGGACTAGAATGGTTTGGATTTAGGGCATTTCTGTTCTGTTTAGCTAGTTTACACACAGGGAGCTGTCATCTGTACTGATGGCAAATTAGGAATAACTGCAGCTGCTGCAGTTGCCATGTCCAGTCAATTCCAAAGAGATCAGAAGATGATGTGTGCATGTGGGACCACATACAGAATGTTTGAACCAGTCAGAATTATTCTGTCCCCCTGCAACTACAAGCCCACTTGGGTAGTAACACTCTAGGTGATGAAAATTTCTGCTGTTTCTTTACATCTGAAAATTGTTTCATCTTTCTCAGCTTCAGCGTTAGTACATGTTGAAAACTAAACCCAGGAGGAACAGAGTTTTGTAGCTGAACGTGTTAGCTCTAAGATGTACTGTTTATTTCAGGCTTTCAAGTGTTGCCATCTGTAAAACTGACCGGGACAGCCAAACCTTTGTTTAACATTAATCCTGAGAACTGCTTGCTCGCTTGCTTTGAGAAGGAGCCGCTGAGGACTTTTGAAGTTGGAAAATCTCCAAGGCAATCTATATATAGTTAGTAGTGCAGTTTCTCAGACTTATCACATAATTCCTCCCTTATAGTGCTGGAGAGAAAATGAACTAAGATGGCTTTGGTGGATGAGGTATCTTTTGATTAAAATGCAGAAAAATGTCTTACAGGGGAAAATATTTGACTTTTCCTGGCAGTTTAGAAAAACCTCCAGCAGAGTTTGGATATGTGTATTTACTAATATGTTTGGAATAATTTAGATCTAACCAGGAAAGCCTACCAACTGCCTCACTTCTTGTATTTCTTTTCTCTCTGAGCACTCTTTTCCATTTGGGACTTCAGAGAAGCAGAATTTTCAGTTTAGTGCCAGGTTGTGACCCATAGGGCTGGGCATGGAGAGGTGATATCCTAAACAAAATGACGCAGAGTGGTTGAGGCTGAAAGGGACTGCTTGGGATCATCTAATCCAAGCCCCTTGCTTCAAGTAGGGTCACGTGAAGCAGTGTCTCCGATGAAAGGATTCTGTAGCGAAGAGGTTCTTGGTTCAGTGGAATGAATTTTTGACCTGTTCTTGGTGGGAAGGTGCCAAGTCCTTGTCTTAAGTTTTCTGAGCAATTGATGCAGAAGTGGCAAGCACCTGCTTCTAGATGGTGACCACTGGTTCTCCCTGCCTCGTGGAAAAAAAGCTTTGTGTTTGTCTGGAAGGAAAGATAGTGGTCTTGTGATAAGGCCGGCACATCCATTCAGACCTGTCATGTAACCCCTTTGTGCACATATTTAAAGCAGGAGAAAGAATGCTGCTTTTTAGCTTTCCTCCTCAGAGACTTTGACTTGCTGTTGAGCAGAGCAAGCCCTGCTCCTGCTTGGAGACAGCCAGGCCTAACCAGCTCAAACTGTGAGCTCAGTTTGAATGCTGCCCTGTGCTCAATGCACTTGCTGCCTATGGCTCAGCCTGCCTGCAAAGTGCTTCAAGGCTTTCACTGATGTCTTCGCATGCTGCTACAAAGGCAGGAAGTTCCACCTAGCAATGCAGATGATGTGTTGCAGCTTTGTTCTCCTGAGGCTTCAAACTTGAACCTTTGAGGCTCTCTTTGCTGCATGGTTCAGCCAAATCAATAGTCCTGGTGTTGTGTGTTCGGGTAGGTCTGTTTGGAACAGACTTGTATCATGTCAGTGGCCAATGTCCTCCTGTTGTTTTGTACTCTAATTGTGTGTGGGGAGCGTGAATGTTGCAGTATTCCTTATGCTGAGATGCTGTTTCTTCCACATCAGTCAGACTTGCCCGTTTGTGAGGAGCTGAGGGATGATGGACAGAGAATTGTTACCATAAGAGTGGCTAGCGTCCTCATTGTGGGGAAGGTGCTTACAGCTGGTGTTAAAACCAGCTTTAATGTCATCCCTTAAGTAGTAGGACAAGACATGCTGTGTAATACTGTGATTGAAGAGTGTATCCAGCTTTGAAATGAACCAGAAGTGACAGACCTATATTTTAAAACAATTTTCACTCTGTACAGAACTGACTCCTTCTCTGTCAAAATGTAGTTGTATGAGTATGATTACATATTTATTTTAAAATGTTTGCCTGCCTTTAATACAAACTGTGTATGTTTGTGCATATACACATATGCTCTTATATGTATCTCATAATGAAATGTACAAATGTATAATAAAGTAATTGGAAAGGCATTTTCATTCTGTAGCATGTAAATGGAAAATCCTGTTATCTTCTAAAACAATGTAGTAAGATAGATATATGTTAGAGATGGCATTAATCTGTCACTCATTATTTTGCCTGTTTTGTCATTTATTGTTACCTCTTGGCTTCAGCAGTAAAATAGCTTTGTGTGTTATCTGTCAAACAAAACACTGACAGTGTTTTTTTGTTGTTGTTTTAGGCATCAGTGCCTGCGAATGGAGATTCTGTTTGCCCAGAAGGTATATTCTTTTCCCCAAAATACCATACAATTACTAATGATTTGCTTTAAAAATGAACTTAGAAACTGTCCTATTGAAAAAGGTGTTTTTGTCCACGTGAGCATGATGGATATGGTTTTGTCAGACTGAGGTGCTTGTGCTCTGTTAAATAGAACATGGGAAGCAATTTCTGAGTTGTTTGTGGGAGATTGCTTTTAAGGGTGAATGAAAGTGTAGTTCACATAAAAAAGATGAGAAGACTAAATATTTTTTCATCTCTTTAGTCATGGAAGATAGATGCATTACATTTATCCTTTCTAAAGGAGAAAGGTTGCTTTGCCTTACTTTTTTGTTGCTCTTCACAGTAGCTAACTAATCAGATAAACAACCTCTTTTCTTAAAAGTGATACAACCACACTTCTCAAGTGTAATTTTTGAAGGCAGAATTCTCTTTTTACTTTTGACTGGTTTTCATGTTAATGGAACATGTGTTTTTAGTCAAGAAATAAAAGCAAATCCTAGATTTTCATTTTTGTTAACTATTAGGAAAAAAAGAGAGAGAGATTTTTGTCCTGGCAGGAGCTACAGACAAGGCATGCACTTTTTGAGATGGAAGGAAGCACTAAGAGAAACTTAGCCGTGAGTCAAGTTCCGAATTGTTTGCAAAGTAACATCTGTGTAGGCTGTGTCATGGGAAAGTTGCATTCAATTTGCCCTTATATGGCTTGCCAATAAATAGCTTTTATTTACTGGAGTTTTGCATCTCGGATCGTTGACAAACAACTGAACGTAATCTTTGATTTTTTTCCAAGGATGGTCATGTCAATATGTTAAGAGTTGTTTCAAAATTATTTCAGGCAAACAGTTAAAGTGAACAGATATCATTTTGAGGACAAACTTTACATCAACTAGGGATAGGGTTTGCCCAGAAGTATTGTTATGAGAGAGGAGATTATTGGAAGAACTGAATGTTGTTTTTTTAAGTGTTTGTCTCAGGCTGGTTGTATAGAATTAATGTCATTCTTGATGTGTATTTTTTGTTTTAGTTGATTCCTGGTACTTTTTTCCACGTGATCATTGAAGTGTTCTGAAGCCACATCTTCAAATCTTAAGTCATCCCATTTTTGAAGAGAGGCACTAATGGTTGGGTTCCCGTTGTGACAACTTTTCAAACTATGTAAATCTTTGATCATGTAAATAAATGCTGACATTATAAAATTGATGTTTCCTTTCTATGTCTGTCTTTGTGAAGGGTGGAGCAAAGAGGAGAAGAGGGCTTGCTTGCATGTTTGTTTCTGAATCGTAGACGTCCAGGATTATTCTGATCTGCTCATGACATGTAATGTCGAATGAGATGGGTGATAAGTTGGCTTCAACTTTGTTCTCCAGATTTTGGAATAATCCAGTCATTGGGTGCATAGAAGGCTGTGTTAAATGATATCTCAGGCTTGTCTGGCCACCCTGACTGTAATCCTTTTCAAGCAGACAATAATCTTTATGTAATAGGCTTAGCAGTTTACCATGTTCTTTAAAATGCAACTGTGCTTAGTTTCCTGAATTGTATTCATTTTTGTGCCCAGTTGTCTCTGCTTCACAGAGTTATGGGCAGGGTAGATTTGCTTTTACAAAAACAAATACAACTGTACTGAGTAATTCAGCTAGGAAGGGCTAATGAATGCTGTAACAATTGAAGCAAGGATGCACATGTGCTCTGTGTGCTGCATCCTGTTTTTGATAAGTTATGTTTCATCACACAGGAAGGACTTTCCTTATGGAAAGCTTCCATTTTTAGAGTTGTGTATGCCTGAAGGTTTATGATAGTTCCTCATGCAGTGAGACAAGATTAATAAATTGTGTAGAGCTTTGTTTGTTTGTGGTAAAAATATCTGCTGTATTTTTTTTACTGCAGTGTTCTATCTGGCCTATGGCACTGTTAAATATAGGGGGTTTAGATGTAAGGTGTATGAGAAATGCAGCATAAACCTCAGAAACTAAGAACTTTTCCTTTTTTACAGTTACCTTTGCCGTATCAATTAGTTATACTTTGTGGTACACTTTAGAATTCTAAGCATACAGCGCTGTACCTACAGATATAGCGGCCTTTTTTCTTTTCCTTTATTTTTTCGTAATCGAGTAAAGGTTGCCCTGTCTTGGTTTATGTTCTGCCTTTCACTATGAAGGTATTCTGATCACAGGTAAACTCTTCTGGAGTGCAGAACAGCTGCTGTATGTAGCTGTATGGTGGCATGTCTAGGAGGCTTGTCCTGCCAAGTGCTTAGGGACAGCTCAACAATGCAAGGCACTGTGTAAAATCAAATTACTTTCCCTGTCTGTTGCTCATTGCTGTTTTCTTTTGATTTTTGAGACATCAAATGAAAATTTGTACATGTGAATAGCAGGTGTTGATTACAAACTTATCCATGCTGAACTATCAGTGATAGATCAGAAGTTAGGTCATTTTTTACCTTAATTTTAGTGGGTTTTTTTCCCAATTTATAGCTGTATTGATGGCATGTGATAGCGAATTAAGCAGAAATCTGTAGAACAGATTAGACCTTGTGCAAGAAACTAACAATAGAGAGTGCTTGGGAAAATGAACAATTTAAATGGCCAGAAATGACCAGTACTATCATAAATTGGGAAATATTAAAATGCTTATTTCATGAGGAGATGAATGTCTTGTCATCAGACCATTTTCAACATCTGCTTTCATATGTTTTCTGCAGATTTCTCCCAAGCACATACAGTTAGGTGTAACCTCACTGCTAAAACATACCAAATGTCACTGATGTAGGATTCAGAAATGAAATGTTCTGAAATTGCTGTGGGAAGAATGTCTGCAACTAAGAGTATATAATGTATGCAATTCTTCCAAGAGTTACTTTGTATCTCCAATGATTTCTTCTTTCCCTTTTGGAGAGAAAGAAGTTACTTTTTTTTTTTTTTACTTGTTAAAACACTGCCCTTAAGGTTCTTCTTACATGTGTAAATCATTAGGTGCTGCTCAATATAGTATCTTTTACTGACCTGGAGCCCACATTCAGTCCACCCACTGAAGAACAGGGCTGGAGTTTTACTTACAGGGCAATAATGCATGTTACTTTTTAAAGAGGGAAAATAATAGGATTGTGAAAACAATATGCTCTTGTCACTGTTGAGATGTTATTTTCATGTCTGTAGTAACAACAGACATCTTTTGAAAGTCCACAGAAGAATAGAAAGTAATTCTGAAGTGTGTTTGGGAGATCTTTGTACTGACATTATGTGAGGACAGTGCCTAACTGCAGCTTGCCTGTGGTTGCTATTTGTATTAACACTCGAGGGTTGTGGCATGAAGTGCTCCTGAACTGACCCAAGCACTAATTTGTGCTTCCATTTCCTTTGGCTGAGATTGAACTTTTTAATGGATTTTATTTCCAATTTCAATTAAGTGACAAGGCAAAAACAGCTTTGGGTTAGTAGAGGGAAGAGAAAAGTCAGAAGCCTTTCCCATAAAATTTGAGGTGATTTCTTACTAGACTTGATAACTTTGATTCACGCCCCAAGGATGAGAGGTCAGGGATTTAGAGAACAAAGAGGTGGAACATTAGCTGGAGGTGAACAGAAGGGGAAAGCCCTTTCTAGAAGGCTCAGGCAAGTGCAAGTAGGTAGAGAATAAATCATGAAAGAAGAGTGACTGAAATGAAATGCTTTAAAACAATTTTGCCTAGATATTGCAGCAGTACTTAATGCTGATTTCATGTGTTGGGAGAGATCAATAGGATGTCTTTGCCAAGGAAGAACATTTACCTCCAGCGTGGAAGTTGGAATTGTGTCTCTGAAGTGCCTGGAAGTAGGACTTCAATGTTTGGTTCCCTGAATGTGAGAAAATAATAGAAGGCAGCAATTGTAATTACTGTTGAATTTACTTTCTAACAGTCTTTTGGGTTGTGCAGGGATGACCTGGGTGCTTAGCAAAGGTTGAATGACTTATCCACGTGCAGTCTTTGATTCTTCACAGCCTGCTTTTCTGTTGTATGCTGGATTTATGCAGTGCTTTCTTCCACAACCTACAGATGGCATCCAGAGGGCAAACGCAAAAAAACCAAGATCTTTGTAGTGGATTACCACTTTGTGATTATTTGCTTTCTTTGTTGCTTATTAATTTATTACTAATTCTTGTGGCAAAAGCTTTTAAATGTTCTGGAGCTTCGGGCTGAGCTCAGGTAGTGCTGCATGTCATAGTCATAATTGATTTAATTCATTGTAATTCAACCAATCTTACCAGTGATTTATTATGCATAGTCAGAAGTAAGGTTTTTGATGATGATTTTGGCTGCTGTAAGGGTCAAAAAGGGATTGTCTTTTGTAAGGGAAAATGTAGAAGCCAGAAAGGCTTGCACTACTTTGTGCAGGAATAGTATGTCTTGTGTGCCAGAACACTTCTGCTTGTTAGCTTTTTCCCCTAGAACATCCTCATAAGACTTGTAGATTATTTACAGATGTCACCACATTTAATAGTAACTTTTTAATTTATTGTCTTCGGAAGAGCACGTACTTGCATTGCTCAGATATCACAACACAACTGCAAATTTGCTCATTCCATTTTATTCCTTCCTGATGTTTGCTTCTGTATACACATTAATGCTTGCCTGGAAAATATGAGTTGTTTTCTTTTCCAGAAATGAAAATGTGATCAGACCTGAAGATCCTAGGTTTGTGTGCTAATAGATCACTGAATGGTCTCTTCAGCTTCTCTTTCAGAGTGAAGAGAGTAAGTGCAGTTACTGAAATGTCTGCACCTTATCAACTGTGTACTCTTCTATTGATGCATATATCAGGCATAGGAATGTTATGAAGCTGGTTTGTCTACCCTGTGTATGTCTGCTACCTACTGCTATTATACCATCTGTAGTGTGTATTTTTTTTTAATGAGCATTTTCTATTTCAAAACTAAATATGTTGAAGAGTAGAAGCCTATCCATTGTCACAAGCCTGGGTTGGAATCTGAAGAATTAACTTCAGGTACAACTTTTCCTCAGTGTATCTTTTGGGCTGGAACAGACCACACAGTTTTTATGCTATCTGTAAAATGAACAGATGAAATTTCATCTTCGAATGGTCACTTTTCTACCAAACATGGACCTGACACTTCTCCAATATTGAGAGCAATTCCTACCAATGCCTAGGAGACTGCAGGGCACGTTCAGCTTTGTTTGCAGTGAGATTAGCTATGCTGATGCAGTTTCTGAAGGACTTGATGAAGATGTGGTTTTTGCTGGTCAGGCTCATCTGACTGGGTTGGTTGATGGTGTAATTATCCTTAGAGTGAAAAGAGCATAAATGGTAGGAAAGTTCAAGGTGTAAAGTGGGATCTTGGTCTTCTGAATTCTATGGGAGGCTAGGCACAATTCTTAAGCAGGTCTTCAAGTCAGAGGATGGCCTATGTGTGGTGTGTCTGGAGCACCGAAAAACCAATTTCAAAATGTAATGTGTGACCACCTGGGAGTTCTGAACATTTTAACTTTAAATCATGGGAGGCCTGGGGGCAAAGCTGGTTTAAAAGTCAAAGTGAAAATATCCTGTTAGTGTTTGCTATTTCAAAGTGCTGCTATATGGTGAGAATTCGCATCTAGCAGAGCGATGTTTAACAGCCTGCATTCCCTGGAGAGCTGAGGTGAGAGGGAAGGCACAATCAGGTTAGGACAGAGTTCCAATGGCAGGGCTGTTCAATGAAGCTTGCTTTTTGTCTCTCATTACTGTGTTGCTTTAACTGGATTATATACACCTTTTATGTGATAATTTGGGAATTGAGAACTTAGGAATTCCTAGCATTTTAGTTGGTTTTATGTCTCAGATAAATCACATAAATCTCTTTCTTTCTCTCTGTCTATAAAGGGGGACAGTATGTGTTTATGTTATGGTAATGTTGTGGGCATTAGTTGCTTGAAAACTTTAAACACCAAGGAAGCCTTATTATTAACAGATGTCTCTCTAATCCCATAGGTTGGCAGCACAAAGCTTCTAAGCATTCAGATGAGGAATTCTGGAATCCAGTCAAAGCAAGTTTCTGTAGCTGAGAGTGTGTGAAAGGGAAGTCTTGCAAGAGAAAAGGAGTTGGGGTAAGAGCAGAGTAGCTAAGCAAGGTTCATTGTAAAGTGCACATGAAAAAGTAATAGCTGGTAGTGAAAATGGGAGAACAAGAGTAGAATGGAGGGACATAAATGGGGAAAAGGAAATAGCGTCTGTTGTGCTAATGCTGGAAACAATTTGGGCTTCATGTTTCTGTGGAACAGCACAGTTCATCAGAACTACAAATTATATACAGTTGTTATTTTCTGATTCTGATATTCTGCTTTAAAAAAGTAGATCTCTTGATGAGCTTAGCTGTCTTTCTTGAGCTGGAATAGCTTGTGGGACCATTAACTGAAATGCAAATGAACCTTACATGTCTATTTTCAATTCATGCTTCTTGGAAGAAGTGATGCAATTCTTGAAAATACCGTAATGATGTTTCTGTGACATGCAAGCTCTTCATTATATACATAGTATAGCTAATTTGATTCATACTGATAAGCTCAAGGCCTGAAAGTGTAATGTATGCAAGTTGTACTGCATGTGATATTTTTCACTGAGTAGTCTTGTGATCTCATGTGAAAACAAAGGTTATTTTTTGAGAGAAGAGAAAAAAGCAAAGGAAGGGGGAGGGGCGAAGTGCTCTTTACTAGGAAGAGACCAAGCTAAATGCAGCAGTGAATGAATATATGTGCAACAGTTCTTCAAACTTCAGCATTTTTTTCTTTTGACTTAGAAGCCTAGTGCCTTTCTAAATATAAATTTGTTCAAAATAAGTTCAGCGAAAACTATATCTGATGATTAGTGCATAGAAGTAGCTGACATAGTGGATAGAAGTAGCTGACTCATTTTCAGTCTTCTTCCATGATAATCTTTTTTTTACTCTCTGAATCTTGCATGTAAGTTTTCTATTGTAACTTTTCCTATTAAAAAAAAAAAAACAAAAAACTCATTTTTAAAGGTTTCATTCTGGAAGTGTTATACTGAAGTCTTCTGACCCATCAAAAGACTAAGAGTACTCAGAAAACTCCTTACAAAAATAGGAAGCAATTTTTCTTGATTTGAAATATGCTTTTTCAGAATGTCAGTAACAAAAAAAGCTGATTTTGTAGCCGTAACCATTTTCAGTGTCTATTAGAACTGGTAATTATGATCAGAAATAATTATAGTCGGTACTTCACATATACGTAGCATCTCAAAGAAGTAATACTCTAAGTGGAAAATAAAGATAAAAAGTGGGAGAAGAACTAGATGCTGTTCCTGCTGTGCTGTTGAGAGAACTTGTGGAGCCCTGAACCTTGGTGGGTTAACCAGGGACAGTATCTGACATGTGGGGGAGATGAATTTCTCTGAGGCTTATCCTGACCTCTCAGGCTGTGTCATACAATGGCATGGTGTTACTGTCTGATGAAATGGTATATTATTTGGAGCAGCAGTGGCTGTTTGTAACACAAAACAGTTGTTTAAGCAGGACTAAAATTTAGTTGATAAATTTAGCATGCCTTAAATATTAGAAACACAGGGTAGTGGGACATTAAATCTACACTGCTGTGTATTAGTGTCTCACTTGTCTAATCAGTGAGATGTTACTAAGGCCCAGAAAATTAAGCCTTGTATTCACAAAGGAGAGAGAAGTATATAAAAGCACAACTTACCTTGAGGAAGGACTTTTAAGGACCTGGACAAAAAACTGCCTTTTGTTTCCTGGCAGCTGAATCCTAGCGCTTCCATGAATGAGGCCAGCCAAGATACATTTCTCTAATGTGCAGCCAAACTGTGAAGAATTGCTCCCTTCTGTGAGTTAAGATTGTTTTTGCAAAGTGTTTGAGCTGGGACTTGGAGATTACTGACCTACCCTATGTTAATGCAAAACACTTAAAGCAGTTGATGGAGGACTGTCACCTTATGCCTGGTGCCATGGGTAGGAGGTTAAAATTCTTTGTTACCTGGAGAAACTTGTGCATGTAATACAGAGCTATAGAGGCTGGTCTTTCTGCTTACTTCCAATCCTGTCATGTTGATGAAAGCATATGCTAGAGGCAGTTCCTTCAGCAGGGTGACTAAAAGTATTTGTGTGGTGGGACCATAGCCATTTAAGTTGAGTTCGTACAGCCACAGTAACAAACCATATTTGTTAGTAGCTTTCCATTAATAAGGAATTCTGGCATTTCATTTTTAGTTCAATGTGATGATGTTCATTTCAGTAAAAATGTGGTGTTTCAACCATATGTTTAAGTGTTAACATGTTTAATGCCAGCAGCCACAAAATATTTACATTTAAAGATGTGGAGCCAAGTTAAACCTGATTGCAACTATATTAAGGGGATTATGGTATTATCAGCAAAAAACAGCTGTGATAATCAATTGAATGATCTCGTGCTTTTTCATTTTCCAAACATGTTCAGACATATCTGCCCTCATTGGAATTTGTGCTCCACTTACTATGGCAAGTCCTGTTGTGGCTGGATTGGGTTTCAAGAGGCATTTCATTCCATGAAACCCTTGAAAGGGAGGAATAGGAAGATAAGCATTTCCATGGTTTTATTCCATACTCTCTCTCTTCTGTCAGGAGACTAGAAAATGCTACATGTTTTCTTTTCACGGTGCGCTATTTAGCTACATTAAATTAAGCAGCAGTTCTAGAAGAGAGATTTTACAAGTAACACATGGCATTGGAGTGAATTTCCCCAAAGATTGTGGATGTACAGTGTATAATCGTAGTAAATGCCTCATGAGGTTTTCACCTTTTAGATCAGCCTTGCAAAGATTCATCTGTCTGATTGAATAAGAGAGCCAAGGACATTCTGATAGAAATTCCTGGTGGAGGGACAACCACACGTTTCAAGTCAGCAGATTTGAGGAAGTGGTAAACAAGCAAGGTGTAGCATGGACGGTTAGTGAAGGACATCTCTTCAGCAGTGCTAGACAGGGGAAGTGGTCTGTTTATAGACAGTGTCAGAACTGGGACTGCAGTGCAGGAATGAAATCTCTGCTTTGTTCTATAACGTTAATGAACAGGTGATTCCCTTTTCTAGGAGAGTCACAAATAGCGATAGGACATGAACATGAAACTGAGACTTTGCATAAGCATTCAGCCTTCAAAAAAATCCCCTTGAGACAACCTTAAACCCTGGATGTTCATCTGAAAATCTTTGATGCTAGTTTGGAAAGAGGATAAGAGAAGGCTTTCTTTTTACAGTTCTCCTTTCCTTCTGAAAAAGAGAACCATCTGAGGATCAGAGAAATGAGAAGTTCAGCAACACTTTTATGGTTTGTTTGTTGGCAAACACTTTGCCATTTTTCTTTTCTTCCCCCCTCCTTTCTCTCTTTTAATGTTGTTAATTCTAGTTAGACCCATTCCAGATGATCTTGGAGAGGACTGACAGGGAGTTAGCAGCATGGTGTTATCCATCCACAAGTAATCTCTGCAGAGATGGAGTTCTGCATCCCATATGCATTTTGTACTCAATACGGCTTACCCTCTGAGGAGTTCTGCTTCTTTGTTGAGACAAGAAGATAGCAGACTCATGCAATTGAGAATGAAAAGCCAAGGAACAGAGGAAAAATTGGTCTGCCGCATGGGATCAGGCAGCAATAGAGAAAGAGTTTTCTCTTTGCTGACCTCATGTTTCAGATACTGGGGATGGTGACAGTTCAGACAGCGGGGGACTTATATTAGTTTCTGCAGGGTGCTGATTTGTTGGTGGGAGTATTGGAGCTGCAGTGCATCTGCAAGGCAAGAGAAGACCATACACTTTATGGAGTTGAAGTGGATAAAAACAAGGGAGAAAGTACTGGTCCAAAGCTGTAAAGACAGATTTTGAGGTATCTTTTTTTCTACTTTGTGCACTGTTAGTCTAACTTTATACTTGTGGAGGGGAGCAAATGAGACTCCTCTTTTCGTTGTTTATTCTAAGTGCCCACCAGCTTTTCTGTATCACTCAGCAAAACTCTGTGACACACACTTGCCCCACAGCAGCTTATTTCTCATTCTTATGTTCAGACTGTGGTGATGACTAGAAAGGGGTTATACAGTGGTTGCCCCAACTCTCCCAGTTTTTCTAGGCACCAGCCAAATCTGAAAGGAAGATGAGCATGAGAACATTTGATTGATTCACTTTTTAGACCATTCAGCTCTTGAGTTATCTCATGTTATTTTCCTAGTTACAGTGTCTGTTCAAGAAAAGATCTGTACAATGCAGGCACTGACCCAAGAAGGAAAGCAGTAGTTGGAAATGTCAGGAAGAACGGTTGGAGTACTTCCACATTTGCAGGAATTTCACATTTGGTTGTGCATTTACCATAGTTTTCTTTTTTTTTTTTTCTTGGCCTTTATATAGTGACTTGGTCCAATTCCTTGCAATGAGTTAGAACAAAGTTTTCATTAAGGTGCTTACATTTGAAAAGTCTTGGTTGAAACATGGTTCAGTAATGCTGGCAAATGAAAATGAGCTCAAATCTTAAAATATGCATCTCCCTGTACCCTCAAACATAAAGATTAAGTCAAAATGAAAATGTTGTCCACAGCAAACAAGTTTCTTTTTTGTTTTGTTTTTTTTTTTTTGTTTTTTTACCTTGAAATAGTTGGGAAATTGTCTCTTGCGCTGCAGATTCCAAATATAAAGTGTGCAGCCATGCTTTGTGAAACTCAGTTCTCAAAGACTCACTGCAGATGTTGATTTCTATATCTGATTTAGTGGTTATGGCAAGTGATGAACTTGCATCATGAGGACTTTCAAGTTTTATTGCAGACTGTCTTTTAGTGACCTTTGAGTGACTCTTGGTTAAACACCTACATAAGGAGCTTGATGTTCAGCAGTGAGAAGTGGCTGCAGCTGAGCTGCTTGAGCTCGGCCAAGAGCCATGCAGGAGGGCAGAGGCAGCCACCACACCGCCCTGCACTTTTGTTGGCCCTCAGCAGGGGTAGCTAAGCAGCTGCCTCTCTGACAGTCCTTCCCTTTTCTTGCTCTTCCTTGACTTGTTCTCTTCTTGTCTTCTGCAACCACAGAAGAAGTGGTTTTCCTTCTCACTGTATGCACTAGAATGGGGACGGGGAAGAGGAAGTGGTGGTGGTGTGTCAGCTCTGCCTTCCTGGAAGCGTGCTGTTTCCTATGGATGTATGCTAGAGATGGGAGTTAACTGTCACTGCTGGTTTTTTCCCCTGATTATAGAACTCTTGGTTGAATGTTCCGAGGTTTGCTTTCTTATCAGTTTGTGACAAATGTTTCAGTACCCTGAGTGGAAATGTGCCATTTGGATCTCTAGGAGTTTTACAGGAGGTGAGGGAAGAGAAAAAGGGGGTAAGATGAGAACAAGGGAGTAAGATAAGGAGAAATGGCAGCTTCATCCAGATCAGCTTCCTATTTAACTCTATGAGGTGGTTGGATGACTTGAGCACAGCTGCATGGTGATAATATTCACATCCTCACTGACTGTGACTTGGTGATTACTTCAGTAAGACTACTCATGGGAAGGAAAAGGCAGGGACTGTTGGGACTCACTGTCATGTGGCACAGTAGGGTTTCTGGTGCTGTGTCTTGTGGTGGGTTGCTGGGAACAGCGAAATCCCTTCTTGTGTCACAAACCATCCTTGTTCTGTGAAAACCCAAGCCTAGGGAACAAAGCACAAAGAATCCTAATGCAGGCGAGTAAATGCTTGAATGTTACTAATTTCCATCATCAGTATTGACTTTTTCATACAAAGAGATGAGGTGATGGGTCTGGGGCAGCTAGCAGTCACAGAAAGAAGCATTCAGTTGCCTGGGCAGTAGCTACTGTCCCCGTTTCCTCCAGAGAAGCAACTGTAGGCGGCTCTGGTTTTAGTACACATCACTTTCTACTGGCTTTGCACATCATGAATGACGTGCTTACCATAGTTTGGGATATCCTGACCTCGATGAAGGGAAGCCAGTGAACTGCGGCTCTCAAGGCTGCTTGACACTACAGTGCCATATGTGAATGCTGTCTCTACAAGGAGTTGTTCCTGATAAGATATAGCAAGCCAGTGGTGGTGTTTCTTATCTCATTATCAGTGCAAGTGCTGAATCAGACCCATATTTACTTTCTCAAATCTTACTCCAAAAGAAATTGGAAAAAACAGGTAGAGGAGGGAAAGCAGACAGCGAGGTGGTTACTTCAGTTCTGTTGCTGTAATCCTTTGGCTTCAATGAGCACATCAGAAAAGGACGGGAGAGGTGCCCATGGTTGGATGCGGTGATGAAGCAACTCCTGGAGAAAGTATGTGAATGGAGTCATTTGGGACTTCAGCCTTGTTTCAGTTCATTCAGTTAATTAAGGAAGGAGGAAACTTGTGTATTAGAGGCCAGGATCCAGATTAAAAAAAAAAAATAAGTCCAGCAACAAGTCCATCCAACAAGGCAGAGGGTATCCTAAATGGATGGTGAGGCTGTGCTGGCAGTAAGGCAGTCTGTTGCTTTACCAATTCAAGGGTGGCCTTGTCTGTTTCTGGCAAAGGGCAGAAGAAGTAAGAGAGGCTCTGCACTGCTGGCAACGTAATACTTCTCTGATGCTCTGGAAGTATTCCAAGGCTTCAGTGCTGCGTGTTGAATATACTTAAAACAGCCTTGATTATTTGATGGGGCTGTTACAACATGCCTCCTCTGCTGTTTTCCCAAAATAACTGCTATGTTTTGGTAGAAGAGTAGTGGGATCATCTGTATTTGAGAGATCCTGGACAAGTTGGTTGAGGGCTTTGCAACTTTTTCATCTTGAGCTCAAAAACAAATGTTACTTCTCCATTGGCGAATTTTGAAACGTTCAAACTAAGCAGCTGTTTTTTCAGCTGTTGCAGGTACTAAACAACAGCAAGAAAATCCTCCATTCTGACCTGTCACGGGAAATAATCTTTTCTTGAGCATGTTGAACAGCTGTGTTCATTGCTTTTCCTGCAGCAGTGAAGCTCAGCTTCTCAATTTGTTTCCTGCACAGTGGCTCATCAAAACCTTAAGCTAATGGTATCAAAAAACTGAAGTATTAAAATTGCAGATGTCTTAAGTGCTTTGTTGGGTTTCATGAATTATAGGAGCTACAAATGAGTTGATGTTTGGAAGTGACCTACTTTGAAAACATTTCTCCTTTTTAAAAAATGCTAAATGCTTTTCACCTTTCTCCCCATTGCAATGCAAGTGACTGCCTAATAACACTACTTTAAATTTTATTGCTTTTTCTGTAATAATTAACAGCACTGAAAAATACTTAACTGAATTATGCAAATAAAATTCTAACTAATAGTGCTGACCTTCTCTGTCCTGACCTTCTCTCTGACCCACAACACTTTTCCCCATGTTGTCTGACCATCTCTGACCTATGACTTTCTCTTCTTTTGTCTTTTCTGGCCTCTTTTCTTTTTTCTTTTTTTTTTTTTTTCTGATCTCACCTTCTCTCACATCCTCATCTGACCTCCTGTGATCATCTTTTCTATGACCTTGCTGGGCATTCTCTGAAGAAGCGTGGGAAGACAAAGGAAGAGATGGTTGGAGCATGCCAGCATCAAAGAGGATCAGAAATGGCCAAAGAAGGCCAAAGATGATTGCAGTCTGTTCTCCAGGAAACAGGACAGGGGAAATGCAGTAACAACAAGGGGTAATGCAGAGACACATTTTGGGTCCTCTGCTTAACTGTGCAAAGCCCCAGTAACTGGTGGCCTATGTAGATGTTAGGACTTCTACACATATCATGGTTGTAATTGCTAGGTTTTTTTGTTTGGTTGGTTTGGTGTTTTTTGTCATAATCAATAACAGAGCTGTTTTTGTTATCAGTGGAACCAATCCTGTAAAATCTTGCTCTGAGAATATCCTGAAGGCTTTCTTTACTGGGAGACTAACAGATCTATTTCTGGCTTGAATATGCTTATTGTTTAGATTAAAATCTGCTTTGTGTGGTCAGCATAGTTGAAAGCATGCAGATTGCCTTCTGACTCCTACATTATCAACACAAGAACAAATTCAATCGCAAATAAAAAGGCAGGAAATAACATGCATTGCTTGAAAAAGAACACTGAACTTTCATGTTCAGATTTTTAAGGTTAACAGTTACTTTCCCTTTTTTTTTCTTTCTGCTTTCACATAACAACAGAACCTTAACTCTGATAGAGTCCAAGTTTTTGGTGTCTTTCAAACTACCCCAAAAGCTAAGAAGCAGGAAGCTGTGATCTGTAATTGCTATGATAAATAAAAATGGACTTTTACTATGTCATTTTGAGAATCATTTGAGATCAGAACTGTGATTGAATTGTTGCATTACAGAAATAAAAGAACAGAAACATTTTGAGGTGGAATTGCCAGATCTAGTTAGACCAGAAAGTCTATGCACTGCAACTGTATTCAAATTCTGTGTGTAGCAACAGTAATTTCAAGGTGATGTGTATACTCTGACATGTACAGCAGCTAAAGCCATTTCAGCTGGCTGGCTGCATGGGATGGGCGTCTGGAAGATGATGTCAGAAGTGGAGACATCAGTCAAAAGGAAGGGAGTTGGCAGGAGAGTAGTGCTTTGCACTGGCTTGTATACATGGAGAGTAGTGAGAAAGCCATAGCCAAAAAAAGATGCAGTTTAAAAAGAGATTACATTTTCTGTTGTGCTTGTCCCTCCCCTCAACCATCCTTTCAGCAGTGAACGTTTTTATAAAGAAAACTATGGCATAAGGGTGTGAGGCACCTTAAAGAGTTAGTAGGGAACCAGTTCTCTGAAGATAACTACTGTCAGTCTCAGGGGCTTGTTGATTATCCAGCAGCAATTTGATCTCATGCTCTGCTGGTTCAGTGCTTTGCCACACAATGTTGGCATTGTTATTTAGGGTGTTTCATGTAAACCTGTGTGAGCTGGTTTATCCTGTTTAGTGTGTAAGCTAGTTCTCCCTCTCCCCACAGCCGAATTTTATACTTTCATTGCATTGAATGCTTTCATTATTTGACCCTGAACTCTTAAATGTGATCATGAACAAAACAGCTATGACCTCTGTCTTTGACGTGAGGTTGTCAGACTTTTCTTAATATAAGATAGGAGCTTTGTTTGGATAGCCATTCCCCATTACATTTGGAAATGAAGTCTTTAAAACGATGGCAGTAACTGAAGAACCTTTATAGCATCACCATTTCTTAGGCTATGATCCTGGGTTGCTGCTCAGCCATAAAATATGGAATGCTATCCCAGGGAGGATGGAAAGTAAAACACTCAAAATTGTGTGCTCTCACATATGTGAGCAAATCAACAAAGTGGGAGGAAATGGGCAACTAAAAATAGCAGGCATTCAGAGTTCAAGCCTAATTTTTGTTGAGAAATTTTAGTAAGTAACAGGAGTAACAGGACAGCAAGCATAGCATGGATATTGCTCATTTGGTTTCCAAAAGGAGGAAATACCTATTGGCAGGACAAGCATATTCTCAGAATATGCTTTTCAGGCTGAAGTGGCATGGCATATTCTATTCACCTGAATCATAGGCTGCTCTCCCTGCTGCCCTTGAGTTTTCTAAGCTGTCTTTTAGCACACTGGTACATTTGACCTATGTTAGAGTTTCAGGCCTCCTGTTTCCATGGAATTTCAGCCCTTGTGAAGCAGAACAAATGGATGTGGGTCCCAGCAAGTAGACAGGGAGCTATGTCTAATTCCCACATCCTGAATGAGTGCTCTAACCGCTGAGGAAGGGCAAGGAAACTGTTGCTTCCTCTGACCATGCTGTGTAGTAAAGATGCTGCCTTCATCAGAGCAAAGTGGAAGGCAGGGCAGCTCATCGTGCACGAAGCTGTTTTACATGGATTTCTCTCTGAAGCATCAAGCCCTTTCCTGTACTTTGCACGGGGAACCTTCTTGCTTAATACACAGCTGTTGCTTCTGCTGCAAAATGTAGAGGCTAAAACTGGTAAGTGTTTCTGTGCAGTCCTGCTGTGCAGAAAACCTGGGTGCACGGATTAATAGTTTGTTCCTTAGGGTGTATTAGCACCACAGTTCTCAGGAGTAGTGTATTCCTTTGCAAGGAAAAAGTACATTTGATGTTACTTACTTCCCAAACCTTCCCTGCAGCGGTGTGCATATCAAATATGCATTAGCTTCCCTCCTACCCCCAATGTGTATATAGTTTTGACAGCTAAAATGGACAGAATTAAAGGAGCTAACATAACCCCGTGTCCCACCTGCACTGCAGGCTGCAATCAGCACACCTGTCAGTCATCAATTCCATCTGTGCAAGGGTTTCTTTCCCCCCTCCCTAAAAAGCAAAACTGCATTTGCTGCAAATTATGGCTTTCCACATTTGCACTGCTGTGGCTATGCTGCTTCCTGTTGTGGGTTCATTAATAGATTATTTTCTTGTTAGCTACAGGTAGAGCTTTGACCTAGAGCTGATTAGGGAAAAGAACTTCTGTATCTGTTATCTTTTCTCTCTCATAATTAGCCTAATTATGCTTCTATGCCCAAAACAGAAATCTCAGACAGCCTGCTGTGGAGTTACAGAAACAGCCTGGACTGTAGAAATGGGAGTTTGCTATTAATCAAGGGATGGTTGGGTTCTGCGGTATCAGAGAAAATTTAAATTACTGCATTACAAAGAAAGCAACCAAGCCAGTGGGAAGGGTTCCCTTCTTCCCCACCCAGTTATATCCAATTAACCAGTAGGAATGCAAAAGCAGGTTCTGTCATTTCCACTTTTTAAAGGTAAATTGGCATGCCTGCAAGACAGAATTTTTTAAGGGCACAGTATTTCAGTTTGTAGGTAGAAATCATCCAAATGGCACCACTCAGGCTTTGATGTGGTGGTGCAGTACTACACTACTGCACTTGGTAGTGATGTGCTACGCTGGCTGAGAGGGTACACACAGCTGAGCAGGGTGGGTGGGACTGGCACTAATTCCTATTAGGGTGGGCGCAGCTTTCCACAGGTGTAGGGTTTTCTCTTCCCAGAGTGCCCTGGCTGGGCTGCAGAGGCCAGCTGTCTCTGATGATAGGTTATAAAACAAAGGCAAAGGAAAGGAGGGCTCTTTTGAAGGTAGACCTTAGCAGGCTTCAGGGAAATAGGAGTTAATGAGGTGAGTTTGGTTTTGTGCTTTTGTTTTTTTATGAAGCTTCAGTAATTTGGAATATGTTGCTGAGTTTGTAATGATCTCAAATCAGCTGAGGTAAAGGTAGGGCTCCCTTTAAGAAAGGGATGGCTGAACTACCAACAAATCTGGAAAGCATTAAGAAGAAATCTCGGAAGTGCAGGAGTCTAAGTGTATGCTTCAGGAAATTAACAGCTGTCTTACTGTTGCCTTTTTCTCCCTCTCCCTCCACCCCCATTGTGTTTGCTGCTTAGAGTATGTACTGGTTTGTCTGGTAGCATGACTGATCAGGTAGAATTTAACAGGACTGTAGTTCGCTATGGCCATCTCAAAGGTGGCTGCTGTGGTACTATCAAATTGTAATTCCCTTCATAAAGTGACTACTGTACCTAAACAGTGCCCAGCAGGAACGAAAGGCAAAGCTTCGTGAGAGGAAGGTGGTTGTGATGTTAGGTAATGGTGATGATACAGAAACTGAGTTCTTCCTTGGGCTCAGGGTTTGGATTCCCCATCTCTATGCCCTTCAAAGGAGTTTTCCAGCAAGATAGAATCAGTTTCTTGTTCAGTGGCAGTAGTCTTCATTCATCTCTTTGTATTAATCTTGCAGCCTTGAGAGTTGTAGTTTTGGTCTGAAATGGAGTGAGAGGCTTGAGTGTTTCATGCTCCCTTCCAGAATGAGGTTTGAGGCTCGATTTACCACCTGTATAATTTTTCAAATAAATGCCTAATTGTTTGATCTGAAGGTGATGATTCCTGCTCTGAGAGTAGGGATATGAGTGCTAGTTTTTAGCCAGAGGCTGTGTGCAAAGCAGTGCTGCTGCTTCATAAACCCCTGAATGTCCAGGGCAAGCTTAGGAGCTCTGCCACAAACCCCAGGCTGTGTTGCATATCCACCCTTGTGTCTTTTGAGCTCCCTGCTTGCCCCTGGACTTTGGGTTAGTGCAGTGGTTGTATTAATGCAGTGCCATGTCCTGCCTGGTGGTCATGTTAGGTGCTGCCTAACACAAGAGGGGTGCCAACCCCCTCTAAGCTGAGTTGCTTGCTGTTAGTTAGTGTCAGCCCTACCAGGAAAGAAAACATTGAAACTTGTATGAGTGAATGCTTGATATAATAGAGTATCTTGTAACACTTAGGGGACAGTGGGATTTTCATTTTGTTTGTTTGTTTTCATGGTAATACTTAAAAATAAATGTTTAAATGAAAGTAATCCAGTTAAAAATGGAAGAAGCACTCTGGGTTGTGCTGCTGTATCCTGTGGTGTAAATGTGCATGCTGTTTGAGTGCTCCGCCTGTGATAAAATAACCTGAGAGAGAGGAAGGTGTCTTTAATCTCATGTCCCTGGCTCCCAGCCTGAAGGTGTTCCATAAACAGAGCCATAGATTAGATGTGATATGGGGCGTGTTATGTTTTTATGTGGCAGGAGAATGAAAGTAAGGCTGCAAATAGGGTTCTTGAGACTTGCCACAAGAAAGTAAAGGACCTGTGTGGTGTTAGTGGAAACAACTGTCTTGATGTGTGGTGCCTGTTCCTGTGTTGTGCAGTTCTCAGGCTGCAAGTACATGCTCTCACAGCTCGCAGATTGTCTGGATTTGTAATGTACCATTGGTAGGACTGTTGTGTTAGTGTAATAATTAACACATTTTGGAAGCAGATATGCAGTTGAGCATGGGGGGCGGCTGGATGTCTAAACTAGGTTAGTGGCTTGGGGCCCTAGCAAGCAGGTAAAACTTCTTGTTGAGAAGAACAAGACTGTTTTATCCTGGGTTACCAAAGAAATCTGAGGCTTTAAGCAAAGGAGAAACTGCCTGTATCTGGAAACGTTTTAGATTTCAACTAAATTTTACTAATTTTAAGTGGCTGAGTTCCAGCTAGGAAGTGTGAATTGGTTTATTAATGAGCTATTACTGACATTCCTCTCTGTTTACTCACGTTGCTAAAGCTTTTTGTGCATCAAAGCAAGAAATTGTGGCTTTTTCTTTTTTCCTATAGAGCTTGCAAGTGTTTACTTTGCAGTGTGAAACTTCTCCTGTAGCTGATGAGCAGCAAACCATGTTAGAACTGTAATAGTTCCAAGTACGGCTCCAAAGCTGTGCTGAGTAAAGCTCAGGAGTGGTAATTTTCTGTGGTTGCCTAGCTCTGCACCTCAGTGGGGACAAACCTGTTATGGACAAGGCTGGCACAGGACAGGTGGAGGAACTAGATGATCACAGACTAGTTAAACAGCTTACTCTTTACTAACCAAATAGATAAACTTGCATGCTGACTGTATCCAGAGTAAGTCAGGCCATTTGACAACATGTTTTGGTTACGCAGCTGTACCTGTCTTACTGAGAAAGATAGTGAAAAGGAGTGAGAGTGACTTCTGTGTACTGGCATTTGCTCCTGGGCTTTCCTCATCTCCTGTTTGCTTGTTGCCTTAAAGTGTTGCCCCTCTTTCTTTCCTTAGACTTCCCAGCTGTAATTTGTTTTTATTAGTGATTCAGTCATTGTGCCATCTTTCAGCCTGAGGGAATTAGTCATTTCCAGCCCCTTTCTTATTTTGTAATTTCCAAGGTGCCTTAAAATCAGGTGGAAAACCCTGCAGTTTGGGTGTGGCTACCCAGTGAGAGCACTTGGTGCTGGTGTGGCTGATGTGTGTACTTGCTTTTGCAAGCAGCACAAGTGAAGGTTCTCAGTGTTTCTCTTTTTATGCTTCTCTTCACGAGATGGACAGAAGGGCCGTTTCCATTCCCAGCCATTTTATGATAAAAGCATTTCTGTTAACTTCTTTACGTGTTTCAGGCAGTTAGAGTGGGGAGCCTGTTAGAAGAGTGGAGGCCTCTGAGAAGGTATGATGGCTACTGGAAAGCTGCAGTCAGGTGCAGCTGGTGGTCAGGTTTAAAGTGCTGAGATTGTGGAGGAAGGAGGAGGTCTTGTTATTGCTGCATGAGAGTGTGGGCATCGTAAGCAGACATAACAGCCCGCAGGAAAGTGGGTACTGCAGGAAGCAGCTTGAGGATTATCGTCACTATTGACCTTCTTGCAGTCCCGCTGAATGTGGTGCTAGCTCTGAATACTGCACTTGGGCCTTCCCCAGTCAGTTTCTCCCCACTTGCTGTACATTCATCTGACACCCGTGCTTATGCTCTGTTCCAAGGGCATGTTCTGTCAGTAGCTTTTTCTGTGTAGGATTTACGTTCAGGTCCCTGCTTGCAGAATCTGTCAGGTGGAGGCCTCTGTTACCAGTGGGAAACCTGGCCCTTGGTAGATTACTGTGATCCCTTTGTCTTGACCTGACTTCCTTCGGTGTTGCAGCTGTTGCCTGTAAAATCCCACCAGCAGCAAGGAAGTGTTGCAATCCCTCTCCTCTCTGGCCTTCCCCTTCTTCCCCCTTCTGCATTATGCCAGTATTATGCTGATTTTCATAACTTGTTTTTTTTCTTTTAAGGAGGAGATTGAATTACACAAAGCTTGCTCCTTTTTCCAGCCAATCTTTTCTCTGTCCCATATGGTACGTTCAGAGTTTACCAGGTCATGTCTTACTCACTTGCTAGTAGTTACTCAACAAGAAGCAACATTTTTATGGCTTGTGTGCATCTTGGAGTAAAAAATGCATTTGGCCAGGCTGCAGTTCAGCCAAAATTGCATGATTACTGTATTACTTCTGACAAACAGGTGAAAGTACTTCTGTCATCATTTCTTACACCTTCATGGCTGTTCTATAGTCTGCAGAACAGCAATGTTGGTTATGGGTAGGGTGCAAGCTAGAGACCATTGTAATCATAGTGCTCCAAAAGTTTGACTTGCTTTTGAGGGAGGACCTCTGGAGATCTGAGAGGCTGTGGCATCATGAAAGGGTGAGAGGTTCAGTGCAACACTGTTAAATAGCTCTTGTATTCTGAGCTGGGCCTCGTCAGCAAGGCTCTGCTTATAGGAAAAATTGTGCATTTCATAAACTGTGTGTGTGTACCTGTAACATTTCTATTTCAGGTTTTGTGGTGTGCCCTAGACTATTTTAGAAGCACTCAAAAACTGTGTAAAAGTGCTCTGTTTGTAAATTGGTGGGGAGAGGGGGTGGAAAAGGAAATGTTTTAGTAAGTACTGAAATAGGTGTTTGTGTAGTCTGATCTACAGTTGGTGTGCACTCCAGCTTTTCAAAGTGGCTAGCTGAATGGTGGACGGTTAATGGGTGACATTAAAAGAAGCTGGAGTGCCTGTGTTCTAATCATCGGGTGGCTTTAAAAGGTTTCAAGCTGTGCACTTAGAAAAACTTGCAAGGCTCCAAAACATTGTAGCACGTGTGGCCAAATACTTTATCAGCTTCAAGATATTGCTTCATTATTTCATTTTTTCTTTTAGGCACTAGTGATGAGGGGATCAGAATAGAAAGAGTGGGGATTTGCTTTTCACACTCAAGGAGGTGAACTAAAGGAAGAAAATTTAAGTATTTTTGCTTCAAACTACCTCAACCCTGGCAGATAAGAGAGTGCCTAGGAGCTTTGGACCAGTGTGGATTTTTTTTTTGTTTTAGCCATCCAATACCTGATATGATATGATTGGAATAGAGTAAGAAATCATTGTGTATGGATCTCTATTGGGGGAGGGAAAGAAGCAGTCAGCAGATCTACATCTCTGGAAGTTTTATTACAAAAATAAAACAAAATTGTAGACCTGACAGCATCTTTCTTGTCTTCTGATGATGCAAATAGGATTGTGTGGTCGTAATGAAATATTTTATTGATTGTGTTATGAAAAATCGATGGGAATAGTTGCTCTGGTTGTCAGTTCTCTGCTGCCTACTGTGTATGCAGCGACAGGTTTGACTGCTCACTATTGCGGCTGAGAAGAGAATACCTTGGGGTGCCCAATTACAGCAGCAGAGAGAGGAAATTCAGAAGAGTAATTTTGGCTTCCTTCATTGCCTTTCTGTTGTCCTCTAAGCAGCCGTTCCACTCCTTTCAGACTTCACAGCAGCAAGAGCACTAATGGCAACTGTGCAATTTTGACTTCTCGTGTCCATGTGATTGAATCAATGCTTTTCCTTCTACATTTAGTAAAACAATTTTCCACGCATGCTGAGCAGCTATTCTTGTCTATACCTTCTTTGATATGGGCTAGATGAACTGCAGAGTTTTATAGAAAGCTGTCTCTTTCCTTTTTTCTTTCTCTTCTCCCTCCATTTCTTTTTTCTTTTATTTTTTATAAATTCAATTGGCAAACGAAAGGTTCACTAACAGAGTTGTTTTTAAGGGAAAGAAGCAGAAAAGTGAAGTGTTCTAATAGGGCTTATTTCGTAAGGGCTGGAAGTGTAAAGCAGGGAAGAAGGACATTTGCATAAGCAAGAAAAGGCAATTGAGCTCTCTCAGTTCCAGGATACACACCTCAGGCCCTGTTACTCTAGCATCTGAATCCCTAAATTATTAATGTGTTTGTTGCTGTAACCTTCCTGTCTGGTTTGGAGCAGACTGGTACAAGGAAACTGTGACCTAGAAACCCAGTAACAAAACAAGGTACTTTAAGCAGGTTCTAAGCAGAGTAAGATGTTCAAGTCTGTAACTGTTATTTGTGTGTTCCCTGTTCACTTCCCCCTGCAGGTGATACATCTCTGTGACATCTACAGACAACTGAATTTTGCTTTCATTCTTGCCCCAGACTGCTTAGAATGGGAGTCCCACTGCCTGGTTCATAAAGAAATGTGACCTGACCCCAAAACAGAGTGTTCCTGTGCCCAAGTTGTGATCAGAACGTGCTCATTGTTCAGGAGAACTGAGCTTCCGATGAGCATCACATCTCTGCTTTGGCCGTTTTTAAAGCTTAGATGGAGGAGGGGAGAGCCTGGTGGGGAAGGTGCCTGCCTATGAAGAGAAGGGCTGGGGTCAAGCACTGTCACTGAGCTCTGTCTTTCATGTGCTCTTTAATATTAAGATCACATCCATAAGCAGAAATGAGAACAGGCAGTGAAGCTTACTACAAAGTCATGCTTTCCCTTAGGCGTAGTTCTCTCCCTCTGGTCCAGCCAATATATTATTGTAATTTAAACTGAGTGGCAGGAGCAATCTCATTCCTCCAGCATGGGACTGTCTTGGACTCTCTGCCCCACCTCTTGTACTGAAGGCTTACATCTGTTGGCTGTAGTTTAAAAACAGTGACTGTACTTCCCCAGAAGGAACCTAGTTGTCTTTTTGGAAGGCATTTGCAAGTTTGCTGGGCAGAAGATCCTTCCAGTCTCTGTGGCAGGGGGTCATGTGTAACATATAATGTCTCTCTTTATCTATAACTGATTGACCAGAGTTAACAGAACAAGCCAGAGTGCTGTCTGGCAAGTTTCTAACAGCAGGACCCTCCTTGGTTCAGGCAGTGTCTACTCACTGCTTAGTCCCTGCTACAGTGGCAAGCGGGCAGGCATCAAATAGCACTTATCTTTGGTTTGTTTTTATCAGCACAGGGTATAACACAGAAGCACTTCTGAAAGAGTGCAATGGTTTTTCTGGTGTGAAAGTTTGTATATTATGCTCTGGAGATTTACCTACAGGAAAATCTAATAGTCATATGTAGCTGGTGAGTACTCACCAGTGTCAGCAGTGAACTTCTTCCAGGAAGAAAACAGCTTCTAATATTCTCAACTGCTCAAAGATCAGCTACATAGGTACTTAGTTATGTGAGTAGTTTTGCAGCACCTTACTATATATAAATGTGCAACAGAAGAGCATTTTCCATGTGCTCTCTGTTGTCCTGAGGGAAAGGCACACCTCCTCGTAGTGTTCACAGTCCTGATGCAGGTGAGTTCCTGATGTGCTGCTGTTGGACTGGCTGGTATTTCTTCCTGTGGTTCTGAGCAGAAGAAAGGTTGGTGTTTTCAATGGGGCTGCTGTGTGTTGTGACAGCCTCAGTTCCTGTCTTACCTGGAACAGTGCAAGTGGAGAACTTGTGCAGCTTACCTGAAGGTACCATGGAAGCATAGGTCAGTGTGGAAATGGGCTGCTTTTTTTTTTTTTGCATCCTATGCCAGAGATCTTTGTGTGCTTTGGCATGAAAGAGCAGTTATTTTCATCTGAAGAAAGAGCTGGGAGGGCAGATGCCTGCAAACTGCAGCCCTCTGACAAAAGGCAGGCTTCTGGTATGGGGAGTGCTAACAGCAGAGCAGTGTGCAGAGGGGAGATTTTCCAGGGTTACCAATTATAAGACACTTAAATTCTTGAAGGGCAGACAAGATTAAGGCTTTAAAATTCTTCCTTATATGGGCCCTTTCAGTATCCTGCTGCAGAGGTTCTCCGGTAGAGATGTAACATAGTCTGGGTGCTTTAAACTGAGGCTGAAGAGCTGTCATGCAAAACAAATGTGCTGGGGGTGGCAGTGGATGGAACAGCTAATAGATGTTTTCCCTTTGCTGGACATCTGTCACCTGCCCCCACGCCAAGTCTTCCTCTGTTTATAGCAAAGCATTTGTTCCCATTAATTAGGCCCAAATTCCTGCCGTCTGACCGACTTTATCTGTGCAAATGTCAATGGAGCTCAAACTGAGCAGCTGGGGAGATGGGCTGCTCACAGGAAAACTGCTGCCTGCTTTTGGAGAGGGAGAGATGGGAAGTGCCACCTCCTTCTAAATGAGGCGTGTTAGCTATGTCGATAATTGAGATGCAGCCTGGGAGCCCCAGGATACCACTTTCCCCGTCCCTTTTCAGAACAGACTGCACTTTAAGCCATCCCCTCCAGTTAAATCTCTTTACCAAAGTGGTCTGTATGAAGGCTTACATACAGGAAGATAATGGTGCTGTCATTTCTATAAATAATCACAACAGGAGCAGAAAAATAAGAGAGTGATGATTACGCCTGAAAATCTGATGAGGTTCCTCTTGCTAATGTGGTGGAAGCTAAAAGAAAGCTGAAGCACAATCACAAGCTGTTACTGCCTGACAGTGGGCTCAGTTTTCAGCAGTGACTGATGAGTGCATGCAATGCTTCCACGACATAGGAAGGAAGTGTGCTTACTGTGTGATGGTTTTCCTCCTGCTACATACTATGAAGTGTTTAATATGCTAGATGCAGCAAATGGAGTGGGAGAACTAGGCTCACCTTGATGAGTTTGGCTGGATCTGGAAGGCAAAAATGGAGCCCTCTCATGGCCTCCTCTGACAGCAGTATTTGTTTGCTGAGGATTAAACCCCATCTGTAAAATGCAGTGGAACAGTAAGTTTTCTCACCCTGCTCCGTCACACAGTGGCTTGAAGTATTTTAGAATGTGGAAAGAGGGGAATGATGTGGCTGCGTGTTCCCCAAGGCGTTGTAAGGCTTTTGCATCCTGGAAAGTGATGCTCTGATTTAGCTCAGGCAGACAGGACCTAAATGTCAGTGTTGTAAGCACTCGAAGCACTGACCTAAGGGGTAAACGCTCTGGGGTGGAGGGGGGGTAAAGGAGTGCTACTGTAGACATCCTTCCTACATCTGAAAGGAGCAGAGCTGGAGTATGCAGCTTCACGCCCTAGGTTTCTCTGATCAGGAAGGAATAGTAGATATTTAACAGACCTCTCCCCACTTCTTTCTCACTTTCTTACCTCAGTGTAAGTTTGCGTTCCCCTCTAAACAGATTTTTTTTTTTTTTTAATCAGCAGAGCTTTCTGAGCTGACTTCATAGGTAGCAATTATTCCTTTTGCAGCTGAGAGGTGAGGCAAGTGAAACACGGAGCCGATTGACTTCTCTGCAAGGATCGTTGCTAGTACAGTATTTGCCCTAATTAAGTAACTTAGAGAATCATTTACAGGTTAAAGGAACCCACTTAATGCATAAGCTGAGTGATGAAGGGAGAGTTGTCACTGGTTCATTGGAGGAGGGGGCTGAAGCCATCAGTCCTCTGAGACAAAGTAGTTGGCTGCTGCATACCTTAAAATTGTTAGTTATGTCTGCCTTAGCTAAATATCAATTGAGTATAGCAGGAATTTGACAGATGCGTGTTCTGGAAGGAAATGTTACTATGCAAGTTAGATAGCAGACAATTAAGTCACTGCTGAGATGTGATACCTACCAATTTTAAACTTGGTGCTGCTAGACTATCAGCAAGCTTCAGTAAGTCTGATGTGTGATGGCTGATGCACAGCGTGGAAGTCACCAAGGTCCCTGCCTTGCAGGGGCTCAGCCTTGGCTGGGAGCACACTGATGGCTTACCAGGGAGGGCTGCTCTGTTAGCAGCACCTCAGAAGCAAGATCTGTCATGCATTGCACTGAGAGCAGCTTATGTTAAAAGGCAGCTGGTAGGAATGTTCATTAAGGGCAGGACTTCTTCCTGGGAAGGCTAGCAGGGTGATGGACCTTTGTCAGAGCCAACTGTCTGGTGCATTAAGAGTGCATCTGCACATGGAATAGAGAAACTGAGCTGCTGCAGTGGGTTAGTCTGCATCGTGATGTTCCCATCTGGGAATATAATGAGAGCCAGGGGTGAACATCGTGGCTTTTTGGAATATTACATCTCCAGTTCCCCAAGACATTTAGCCATATAAATGCACATAGCAGGGAGGCTTTCCTGAGATGTATGGCACTGATGGATGGGGTAAAGCAGGGTTGACAGCAGGTTTGGGATCATGGGAGAAAAAAAAAGCTTGAAAAGCATTGAAGTGCTGATTGCCACAGCAACATTTTGCAGCCATGGAGAGAGCAATTTCTGCCTCTTTCTACAGAAGAGAATGTTTCAGGCTTCTGTCACAATATCCCTTGAAGGTAAAGTAAGGGACAAGAAAATACGCTTTCGTCTAGTGCCCACAAGTGCAGCAGGTTTTGTTGTTAATTGAAATACTCTTTCTAATTGCTTCTGCTATTTCTCTAGATTGTTTGACTTAGATTTTGCGTGTTTTTATCATTCTGTAGTTTCTTAATTCTTTCCTCTAGAGCATCCTACTGTTTTTCGGAGTAATTTGAAATTGAAGAATGCACAGGGGGATAGGAAGAAGTCTGCCAACACACCCAGCAAAGCCCCTGGCACTCCCTTGCTCTGCCTCTCCCCTTGGCCAGGTGTGCGTTTGTGGCTGTGACTGGAGCAGCAGGGAAATTCCAGCAGTGAATGAGCCATGTTCTTCTGTGGTGAGGAGGGGGAGGCCGGCAGGCAGGAGTCAAAGCATGACTAGGAGTAAGCGTGGTGCCCAGGTCTCCTGTTCGAGGGTCTCTAATGATGCATTTCATTGAAGTTTTTCAGCACTGCAGGATAGAGGTGGCTAAACTAGCGTGGTCTATGCTGCTTTGCTGAGCAGTTTGAGCTTGCTGCTCTTGGCACTCAGGAAAGGGTTTGTCCTGATATATTGGTCAATGTATTCAATTTCTGAACTGCTGATGTATGCAGTTTGTTACCCCCAGTGCTGTTTTAATCTCTCCAGGCTGGCAGCTTCCCCAGCCCTGTGAGCGCTGTCGCTCCCTGTGGGGCTCCTGGGCTGTGGTTGGCACAAGAGCTTTCATTTGAGCACACTCCTGTTGTTAACTGATGAAAGTGGCAGTGAAAAACAAGGTTCTGTAAGACAGACTTAGAGTGCATTAAATAAATATAAATTTTATTAAAAACACCCACATCTCAGCGTTATCAGGAATGATATAATAATAAACAGCTTTCAAATAGCCTGCATTACATTACAATACTTACAGTATTTATAACCATCCTCGGATTCTTTTTATAGACATACCAAACATTTCATGAAAATGAATGAAACTAAAGTTTTTTTTTTTTAAAAAAGGAGAACATAAGCATAGAAAATGCACACAGAAGTTCATTACCTTAGTGTCAAACTGCTAAAGTTTCCTACACAAGTTAACCACTAGCTTTAGAAGTGAACTTTATACCACTGTGCGTCAATCAAGATGAAAAATTCATTCAAGTAAAGTTGACACCACTCAGAAGCATCTTCAAGTATGGCTATAGTCAACCTGATAATCCTATACAAGCAATTTTATGTCTGCTCTGTCATTCGTTCCAACTGAGGCAGGGTTCTGTACACCAAAGTTGTAGGTTGGGTATTTACAATACAGAAGTGATTCGCCACCTAAGCTTCCTGCTCTTGCTGCCAGCAGTTTGGCAAATGACGGTGCACGGCCTATTAACCAAACATCTACTATGGATCGGATGGAGAATACAGAATCACCCACAGGTGAAGATTTATGATTTAATTAATGATTTAATTAATCTGACACACAACCATCATTTAAAAAAACTTTTTTAAAAAGGTGAAACTTTTGTTTCAATGCAGTGAGTAAAGTCACAGACTGAGAATTAGAAAAAAAAAAAAAGAAAAAAGAGCAAAATTGCCATAATAAATATCTGACCATTAAACCCAAAGGCCTCCTTTGATTTCCTTGCGTTATTAGCTTGTGATTCTCTTAGATAAAATTTCTTTCAACCGAACTTAATCTTACAGTATATTGCACAAGATATATCTGGGACGTGGAGGTTTGCGTGTTTAGGGAAGCCCTTGTACAGACTGTACCTTTTTATATTCTCTCTTTCATTACAGTATCCGAGAAGCCTTCTTTAGAGAGTGACTTGAAAAACTCTAGCAAACAGTCACTTGCCAAACCCCTGCCTTACGTTTTTCCCTTTAATCAGCTCAGTGCATTCTACTTTCTTTTGTTTATTCATTTGAAACAGGCAAAACATTCTAAATCTCTTAAACGCTTTCATCGCGATAAAAAGAGCTAACAAATTTACAAAATTAGTTTTAGTTACATCAATACATGTACAAGAGAAATTAGAGAAGGGATTCAAAAGAAAAGCATTAAATCCCTGAAGGAAAAAAGGAAACGGAACAAAAAAAGAAAACAAAAAACCCAAGAATAATATATTTAACCTACAACAGCTTTACATACACACAGGTGACACGTTGGCATAGGAGAACATGAGCTGAAATATCCCTGAATTTTTAGAACCAAAAAAAAAAAGCTGAAGTTCAAGTTACGCTTGCGAAAATGTCAAGTATTGAGAGAGGGTTTTTTTTGTTGGTTTTTTTTTTTTTTTTTTTTTCAAAGGCTATTGGGGGAAAAAGATGGTATACAATATATAAACTTTCACACTCAGTTCAATATCCTATTGCCAAACTAGTGTTGAGGTATATGACAAGTAGGAACATCACTCAAACCTTTTAATGTATTTTAGCTCACATTATGATATATTTGTAGCAGGCTGAGTAGCACCATGATGTGAATTCAGCTCAAAACCCAAATATATATAGATTTAATATTTTTACAGTACTAAAATACTAAAGCATTGCGTTAAAAAAAGTCTTGTTTACAATTTAATTTACTATACAACTCTCCTGCTTTTTTTTTTTTTTAATAGAAATTAATGATTTAAAACCACCACAGCAAGCCAGCTGCCTATTTTTTTTCTATTTAATCAACGGAATCACACAGAACTAACCCTGTTTCATTCATCTTGTGTAGGCATCGGTCTGCTCAATCTTCCTGGAAAAGAGGATGACTTGCACCACAATGTACATAATTATCAACACAAAAGCAATCTGCCATTCAATAGTTGAAGAGCATACAGATCTTTAAAAACAGCAGAAGCCCAAGCTAACTAGTTGTAGTCTGTTGCATGCTGCTAATTATTACCTGTGGTTAATATAAAACTCTTTCCTTAAAACTGTACATATTTGAGCAATGAACTTGTCATAATAATTGTAGAAAACAGTTTACAGTATAGCTGTGTGAGATGAGCACCAGAAAAACGTGTGTTTTGTGTATTGAAGTATTCCCTTATATCCAGTAAGCCCCATTTTTACCATAACTGACTGTATTAAAAATGGATATGTAGCCCACTAGCAGATGCATGGCTAAAACAAAAGTATTAAAAGCTTTTTTTTTTTTTATTTTAAAAAAACTATCTTTGTGTTTTAAAATCAAAGTAAACTCTTGTTTTTTTTCTTTTTTTAATGTCTCAGTACCTTAGCATTGATCAAGTTGCCAAGCTTAGGTAGACAAAGTGCTTTTGAAACACTATTTTAAAAAAAAATATCTCTCTATTTTATTGTCCTTTTCTAGGACTTGACTGGATGAGCAACATCCAGAGGTCCTCGTAATTCCCATACGTTAAAAAGTCAGCTTATTTTAACACCAGGTAAATTCAATACATACACGAATGAAAAGGTCCTCCATGTTGTTGAAGAACGTTTGAATACATCATTGACATTTTAATTGTTATAAAGGCATTAACTGTTTGACTGGTAAAATAAAGACACCATTCTCTTAGATAGCACCATGGTTTTTAGAATATCCAAACAAATTCAGCGTTTTGTTGTCTATTCATTACGTTTTATATGTTATCTACTTCATTAAATAAAATTAAGAGACTAATAATGTTACAGTAAAAACTGCGTGTTAAAAAGCCGTAATTCCAGTATTTCAGTACATCGTAGATTCAGCACCAGATGTTATTTTAAGATTCCTGCAGTTGTAACACTGCAGTATTATTTTTTTAATAGGAATTTTTTTGCTCCTGTTCCATGACTACACAAACTTGATGGCATTAAAAGTGGTCACAGATGTGCAGAACTGTAAGAAAGAAAAAATCCATTTGTAGGTTATCTCTTTCAGCAACCGGGCCAGCGTTTTCAAATGTAAATTGTGAAACACTTTGTTTTGTTTTGTTTCTGTTTTTGCATAGGATGCTTTGGTCTTGTTTCCTACATGCTATCTGTGACCACTTAAAAAATCAGTGGAAAATAAGTGCGCTAGCAAGATTACCTCTTTTTGCTGGTGTGCCGAGGCCTTTTCCACCGACGAGTTTAACAAAAACACTGTTCTCTTCTCCACCCTTGCCTTCCCCAAAACCTAAGCGACAGCTACCCTACTGACGAGTTGTTTTTTTCAGGTGAGGTAACCAACAAAGGTGTGAAGTTAGATGTATCTGTTGTAAGGCCCTGTAACCCGTGTAAAGGCATATGGAGATGTAGTTACTGTGGAGTCCGTGGTGACTGACAGTGTCCTTTGTGCAAGAGACTTGATGAAGCGCAGGTACGTTGGTTCTGAGGGTTCGTGTGGCTCAGCAGGCTCTCGCTTTGCTTTTTTGCCGTAAGATTTCTGAGGCACGTGGTCTGGACCGTATTTTTCACATTCCTCCTCCTTCTCTCTTGCCTTCTCAGCCATCTTTGCCTCCCACAGAGCCAGCCCGTGTTTTGGCTCGTTCATGCTCTTGTGCTGGTAAAAGACAAGGGATATTCTGGTGGGATGGTTCCTGTTGGGGTTTTTCAGGGGGGTCGTTGCGTGGAGCTCACGTTTTGCACACTCTATGAGAATTGACCCGTGAGATGGAGCAACTGCCACTCCTCCAATTTCCGGATCCAGGAAGCTCTGTTCACTATCTGACCAGACTTCATCGGGATCCTCAGCTTTTTCAGGATTCAGCACATCTGTTTTATCTAAACCACCTTGGGGTGTAGTCCTATCGTGGTTCTGACCTGGAATCGTGTTAGACAAGCCATTTACTGCATGTGAAATCATTTCACTATCCTTACTTTGGAGATGCAACGAATTAGGAGGACCGCTAAACATAGTCGAAGCAGAATGGTAGTCATGTGCTAAATGTGGAGGGGGTTGCACATGATGGTGTTCAGTGTTTTTACTCATGGAGGCATAGTCCATGCTTGGATTACTCAGACTAGATTTTAACCTTGAGGCAACCTCCATAAAATGACCGTCAGCCTCGTGGGTGGAGTAAGAAGAAAAAGACCCTACGTGGTGTACATTTGGTCTAATGGTGCAGTTACTGAAAGAGTCTACCTGCATATTTTGGTTTCCGTAATTCAAGTATTTGGGACCAAAACTCTGGTTATTCCCAAACCTATGCTGGTATAATGTTTGAATGGGCGGTAGGCTTAGTTTGGACATAGGGTCTTGGCTCTGACAATTATACAAGTCCATGTGCTGATGCTGAGAAGGGTAAGAGCCCAAGTAAGAGGGACAGTTGTCCATCTGTATGTTTCCATTGCATTGATAGGGTGGACACTGGTTATTTTGATTTAATGATCCAGAATAAGGGTTCATGGGACTGGAAGAATTCAAATAAGACCCCGCAGGCTGCGATGAGGTGGTGTAGAGGTTCATGGGACCAGACCCTCCATAGGGATCTGAAGTGTATGAAGAGCCTGGATAAGCACTGGCAGGATTAGGCAACCTTACATACAGATTTGCAGAACCTGAACCCGAGTAAGTGTTAATAGCATTTGACTGAGGGTTGTTAGGGAGAGTACGCTGTGGATGCTGCTGCTGTTGTTGTGTCGCTGGTCCTGAAAGACGTAAAAGATCTGTAGATGTGAAAAGAAAAAAACAAGCTTTTTTCTTTTTTTTATATGCAAACTTTATACACTCTTTTCGATAAATACATCTGATATTTTTAAGGAAAGCGTATCATATGATACATCAAATACCATGCCCTCAGAAGCTGAAAAATTACTAAGGCTACTCTTCTTTTCTGGAATGCATCCAGTGGGATCAGTTGCTAATTGAAATGGGGAAAAGAGGACTGTGCAATCTGTTCAGAGTCACAAGCACAAAGTCTAAAGAGTTGAGTCATCACTTAAGTAGTGCGTGAAATGCAGCATCAAAGCGCTCACAAATAGCCATGCACAAGGTGACCTTCTTTTCCCCAAGAATAAATAAATAAATTATTCAACATCTGCATTAACAGAGCTGCCTCAAAAATATGTCTCCAGCTTTATGTAAAAAACAACAATGGTGACATTCACTGACAGTGATAACAGTTCAGTAACCAGTGAGATTAACTGAAGACACGAGGAAAAATGCATCATTCATTCAAGTGCAATGGGATAATTTAATGGTTAAAACCCTGGCCTGGGTCACAGGGCAGCTGACTTCTATTCATAGGTATCTCAGTGACTTTCTGGATAGCCTTGCATTTATCTCTTTATTCCTCTTGGTGGAATTTACTGTGATAATAGTCATGAACACCTCTGCCCAGGATTCTAAAATCTAGTGATGAGAACTGCCAGCGATTGTTAAGTGTGTTTTGTCCACTATGAAAACACCCACTCTGCTTTTTAGTCTCAAAGCAAAGTATATAAATATTGGTAAAGAGGTTAGGTTAGTCTAGAATCCACTGCAATTATGAGGTTCTCTTTAACAGCAGCAACAGTGAGTGGCGTAAATTGCTCTTTGGCACTAACATCACACACTTCTCGTCATGGCTTCTAGCACCAGTAGTTGTTTAAAGGTGCTTTGCAATATACTGGATGGCAAGGAACGTTTGCTGAAGCACGTGACCTCTACAGGGATTAGCTATTCAACAGTAAAGGATTTTTGGTGTGTCTTTGTTGGTTTTTTTTTTCTTTTTCTTTCTTTCTCCGGAGTTTTGGCATTCTAGCATTTATATATATATATACACATATATATATACACAACATTGATATTTACATTCAAGAATTTTATTCAAGAATCGCTTTTTATTTGAAGTGTTCACGTGCTGAGAACAAATACTTGAGGTTCACTGTAAATGACTGTAATTTCTAGGAAGCTTACCACTTACCACATGAACAGATTCACGTGCTTACCTGCTAGCTGCTTTGCATGACCTGCTGCCTCAGAGTTGCCTTGTTTGTTGCGTGCTGCAGCAGACTTGTCTCTTTCAGCTTTGCTAGACCCATTCTCCAAGGAGGAAAGCTTTTCTGCAGCTGCTTTCTTTGCTTCTAGCTTCCTTTGCCGGCACGTCTTAACCGGCTCTGCTAACATCCTTACTTTCCGACGAAAGGAGGTAAGGACCTGGATGCTGCCATTCCTCTTCTTCTCCTCCTGGCCTTCAGTGCTTCCGAACTCATCCACATCAGAGACTTTGTATAAGGGGAGCACGTGGAGCTGCTCATCTTCAGGTGTTTGGCCAATTTCACGATTGTCTTCTCTAGTTAGTGTGCAAACCTGTCAGAAAGGAGTATTAGAGTAACTCTCTCAAACCAGTCTTGCAAGTTGCCTGAAATGCTAGCCTGTGTGTTTTACCTTGCCCTGACACTGTCAGCATCAGCATCTGGCAAATTACTTGTAAGCTTTCTTTTTGTGCAATTTACACATTATCACAAGAAGTCACCAATTTCATTTCTTCCATTGCTCTGTTGGTCAGCGTAAATAGAAACACAAAGTGTAAATCTCTATGTTTCTTGTACCTGTGCTGAAAGGAGCAGTTATAGATGTGTATCACCTAATCTGAAACCAACAGTGTGGTCCATAGCACCAGGGAGCTAAAGCAGTGACAGCTGTGCTCAGATGAAGATTTTTTTTTACTACAGTAGGTTAACTAGGTACCTTATTAGAGGTAGTGGGGCATATAACGTACTGTCATTGTGCTTCATGCTCTCTTAGGATGATTTGCAAAGCAGCAAGTCATGTTAATACTGCATAAAGATTTTGGGAAGTTAGCACCATGTATGTTGTAGCATGCTTATTGTGTTAGCTCCAGCTAAAATGGGTATTGGAGAATATCTCAGTGGAGAAAAAGATGCTGATACAGACATACTCTGCAGTAAAATAATGGAATCAGCCAATCTTCTGAAGAAAACTTAGCTAAAAATACGTATTCTGTTGGTGGTGGTTGACTTTTCAATTACATCAGACCCTGGAAACAGGGCAAATTTAGTTGGTATTAAAAGAAAGTAGATAATCTCTTTGGTAATAGGAGCTGTGCTGTGAATTACTTCAAATCGCAACTGAAGATTATTCAGACCTGAAGTTTGATTTTTCCTCATGTTTACTCTGGCTGTATGGACACAGAGAGAGTATGGAGGGAACAGAAATCACCCAGTACGTATTGAAAAACAGCCAGTTTTTCTGTTATCATTTGTGGAACCTTTGCTGGAGTGCAGAATGGAAAAGTGTAAAATGAGCGTAAGACTTGCAGACTTTACCCTCATCCCAAGCAGGAATGAAATCCACAGCTTTGAAAAGTCTACTTAGAAGAAAGTTATGGAAAAAAAAATCATTTGTTTCACAGTTTCATAGAATGGCAGGGGTTGGAAGGGATCTCTTGAGATCACTGAGCGCAACTTGGTGCTAAAGCAGCTTCCTTACAGCCGGTCACCCAGGAAAGCGTCCAGGAAGATCTTGAATATCTCCAGAGGAGATTCCACAGCCTCTCTGGGCAGCCTGTTCCACTGCTCTTTCACCCTCAAAGTAAAGAAGTTACTTTCTCATGTTCACATGGAACTTCCTTTGTTCCAGTTTGTGCCTGTTGCCCCTTGTCCTGCACCTGGGCACCACTGAAAAGAGCCTGGCCCCATCCACTTGACTCCTGCCCGTTAGATATTTGTAAGTATTTCTGAGTTCCAATCTGTCTGCTCCAGGCTGAATAGCCCCAGCCTTGCATGCGAGCTGCTTCAGGCCCCCATTATCTTTGTGGTCCTCCACTGGGCTTTCTCCAGCAGTTCCCTGTCTTTCTTGAACTGGGGAGCCCAGAACTGGACACAGAATTGCAGATGTGGCCTCAGCAGAACAGAGCAGAGGGGAGGATCACCTCCCTCAACTTGCTGGCCACACTATTTTTTTTTCATTTTAATGGAGTAGAAGATATAATCCAAAGTAGTTGGATTATAAAAAAAATTTTAAAAATCAAGATGACAAATATACAACATTTTGTCCCAGGAACACTGAAATAGGCATTTCAGCCCTTCTAGAGACTTCTTTCCATTGTCTCCATGGTTTCTCTTTTACTGGTTCTACATTAAACCTTTCTTTAATACCTCATAAGTCTCATTCAGTTAAACGAAAAATGACGTAGGGGGTAATAAGATAGCTCAGTTAATGCTTGTAATGTTTCTTTTTTTAGCGATCTACTTTATGTAATTATAAATTTAAAGAGACTGAAGATAATGAATTAAATGTATGAAATTACTGCTGGGATAAGGAGGCTGTGTGCATTGCTGACTTACCAGTGTACTCCCATTCTGCATATTGTGCAAGTCTCTGTGAGCATGAGCGCAGAAGTCCAGGCAGGCGGTGACCCCTGAGAATGGGCGGCCTTCTTTTAAACCCAGGCGACACTCAGGCGCTCTGTGTTCGTACTCGATCTGGGGAAAGATGACAGGTATCACCACGGCCTGCCCTGGCACCCCAATATGTGGACGTAGCAACGAACAACATGCCAGTCTGCTGACACCTCCGCAGTGGTGACATACAGATCTCAGGCAAATAAGCAGTTCTGTGGTAATTTCATGTGGTGTCCACTTTGCTCCTTGCTGCTCAATCCCATGCTCCAGACTGACTCTGCTGTGTTGCAAAATTGGCCAATAATACTTTTCCTTGCATATTACTTCTAATTCTCTGCCAGTGGTTTGTGTTTTTACATGACAAATGCAGTGCACGGTTTTGGTGTATGGAACCGTAAGAGTGATACGTAGGTTTAGACTGGAAGTATACCAAGCTATTACAAGAAAATTACTTGAGAAAACTGACTTTAGAATGACTTCAGGAAAAATAATAACTTGCTTTTCTATTTGTAATATTTTGGCTCACTGAAAGTAAATTTCATTAGTGTTAGTACAGTACTAAGCCCTGACCAAAAAGATAATGCAGTCAAGACAGTAATTTCTATATGTTTACGCACTGTTACGAAGCTTTACAAAGATCTTATTATGCAACATTAAGTCTTAAGCAAAAGGAAAGGACTTGGTAATCAAACATCAAGTCTTACAGATGACCATTTCATATCTTATTTAGTGAATAAAAAATGAAGCTCCGTTTGTAAAATGCTTTGCTGAAATTTCTGAGCCTTTCAAGTGAATACAAAAGACCTACACTTGATGGACCTTAATGGATCCTATTTTAAGTTGATGTGAAATTAGAAATTTTGCCAAGCCTTGATCCAAGTTTGTTAAATAGATGTCCAGTTCACTCTCAGCAATTTTGTTTTTAATATTTGGAATGTTCCCTTCACTGGAATCTAAAAACAAAATCAAAACAGAACTTGAAACATGTAAACTTCTTTGGAATCAAATGAGAATGGCTTGAAGCGTTATCCACATTATAATTTGGTTACCATTAAAGGGTATGTTTAAAGCATATTGTTGCAAAGGCTCTATGAGATGTTCTGCTGGGTCCAGTTGGAAAAAATTTACCAATTCTAGATTTTAATCCAAGCCATAATCCAGACTGGATGAGAACAAATTTGGCAATTCTAATTAGCATTAAGGCCATTTAGTTTCCACCACCTTTCACTACAACTGGAGTGCAATACAATTTAGGCCTTTATCATCTCTCTTACAGTATCTTCATTTTGGCTTTCCCAAAAACTTAACGCTTATACGGAACTCCTGGGATGGGCCAGGCCATGCATGTTACTTCTTATCTAAGGTAAAAGTTGAAACTTGTAAAAGCATGTATTGTCAACTAGTGTCAAGCATAACCATGGTTTATATGAAGAAAAATTTTCTAGAGAACTTTTATGGGAAAAGAAAGCAGCCCAAGCAAAGAGGCATTTTATTTTTCACCACCCCCTCATTTTTTCTTCTTCCTCCACCTTTCTTCTCTTGCAGAATGTCTCAGATGTTTGGAGAGATAACCACAGCTAGTGGGCACATGGCCACAATTTCCTCCATAATGAGTCTCCAAGCATTATCTGATCAGGTAAATGAAATCGCATCAGTCTGTACTAAACCTGCTTACCTTGTCTGATTGCTGTTAAAATATGCAGAAAATGAGTAATTGTAACTGCTAGTAAAAATGGACAGTTTTTTATAGCTTACTGCTTCCATTACAGCTGAAAATCTGTTCTGTGCTGATTGAGACAGCAAGTAAGTGTTTTGACTGGGCTTAATGTTGTCAATGGAAAAGAAAGAAGGTGTCACAGTTTGCAATTATGCTGATAGCCTGGAGGCTGTACGTTTTGTGAATGTTTGTGATGGTAGTGAGCCTGAACAATGGAAATGAAGGCCAACCGTTACCCATTTCAAAGGCTCTGTTGTCAAATTTTGGTGCAAATATCTGGAAGATGTTTGGTTAAGGAGTGGAGGTGGGAGGCAACCACATCTGGGAACGTGGTACAGCTTTGACTGTGCTACCACCTATGTATGTGGCACAACCGAACACAGCATGAAGTAGCCCCATGTGCGAGAATGCTGGTGCAGGCACTTGTGTGCATATGCAGGGCTGAGTGCATCCCATTAGGAAGCTTTGTTTTAAAAGCATATCTATAATAGCCACTTGAGAGAGCAGACTTGAAGCTGGTTTCAGGACTCTATTGCGATATAATGCACTACCATCTGATGCTACAGCCAGCCTTGCACCATTTTATGGCTGTTTTGCAAGTTTGGCTGGTGAATCATTCTACATCGAGAAACTGTGTTGCAGAGCTCAAGATTTCTGTTCAGTAGTAATCTTATTGCATTTACATAGGTGAAAAGATTAGCTGTAGTTAGTAATTAACATTCATTTGGTTTTACTTTTGAAAGCATTTCAAGAGGAACTGAGGATTTTTTTTGCTTCCATTAGCCCAGTGTCAAAGGAATGCTGCTACAAAATGTACATACATGGTTTGGCTCAAAGATGGAGCGCTGTGGGAAGTGTAGTAAAAGTCAGGTTGTGTGACTGCTTTGGTTCCCCTTTTCCCCATCGTACCTGGTTGTTATATGCATCAGGGGCAAGCTTCTTGTAGGTGGGTGCCATCAGGGTTGACAGATTCTGCAAGTGGGATTCTAGTTTTTCTTCCTGTTAGTAGATGAAATACAGCTCAATGACATTTCCATACTCTATGTACGGGACCTAAAACGTTAAGGTTTGTTACAGTGCAGTGATAGATGTGTAAAGGCCTAGGTCATTGTCACTGTGGTTTAGACAATATCATGAATCTCCTTTTTAATTATATTGTTTCACAGCCTTGAAAGCAGCATGCTAGTAGTGTAGTGTCATCCTCGCAAGAGGACATCACATACTATAATCTTACTTTGGTTTACATTAAAAAGAATCGCATTCTTCAACATGAAGATGTTTTAGGTCCAAACGTGATGATCCTCATTGTTTTTTCTACTGGAGTTTTGGGAAAATAATACTCTTTAGAAAACTTGAGATAAATAATGTTTGAATGCTCCATCAAGTTAATCTACCTAATTTAAGGGATTTGCACCCTGTGATAACAGTACTTCAACAACATTTAAATTATCGTTTTATGCAACAATCTAAAATTATTGTGATGTTTCAGACTTCAAAAGTTTCCAATCCTTAAGCAATCCCAAGTTGTGGATGCGTCTAGCAGTCAGTGCTGTGGAGGAGGAATGATCGTGTTCCTCTCTGTTAGGAAAGGTACACGCTTTCAAAATGAAGGGCCTTTTAAAAATGCTGTACTCCAGTAGCAAATTCCAGAGTTGCTCTCCATTCTATCGGGAGGAGGATCCTGAGTTCAACTACCTCATTCGTGAGGCTGTGATTTTTCATTTCAATCTCGTAAAGAATAGTGGCATAATGGAGTGGTGTACTCACTTTTAGGAGTTTGTATTTCTCATCAACGTGAGAAGAGCTGTGAAAAACCTATGGCTTTGTCAGAGAGACACATTCAGTGCTTTAAAATTTAGTATCTCCTCATAAAACTGGAATTTGGGACTCCAAAATGACACTGTAAAATCATCAACGGTATCTTGTTGTGACCTTGTGGTTGCTGCCAAAACTTGGAGCTTCTGTATAGTAGGAAGGTTACCATTTTTAAGTGTAGTTTCAAGTTTTTGTTGGTGAGGATACTATTTGTGTCATCTATATTGTCTTTAAACAGTGTCTATGCTGCAGGACTCAGCACCCAGTCTGGATGCATGCCTTGACTGCCTCTGACCTTGGGGCCAAGACTAGAGGGCAAAACTGTCTTTTCTGCCCAGTCTTGGCTAGCATGGGAAGTAAATCCAGGAATACAAGTTGGAAGAGTGCCCTGGTGGGCTCTGGCCAGATATCCAGCTTAGAAAATGTAGGGGGTTTAGGATTGCAGGCTATGATAAAGCTTTGTGCCACAGTGTGACTGAAGGAGAACTATTTTATCATTCTTGGGGAGATAGGGGACAGGAGGAAGGAAAAGGTAAATGTAATTATGATATTCTCAGCTCAGGCCATAGGATGCAAACATGCCTGACTGATCACGTACAAGAAAATGCTTGGGTTTACATAAGATGCCAGAATAGAGTGAAAGCTGCGGACCTATGCATCAGTTTATGAGCAGCAGTCCAAGAACTAGATTTGCACAGGCTAAGGTCAATATTGTTTTACTCTGACTCATTTTAAACAGTTGCCTGTTTGCTCTAACACAGAGCCCTGTCTGGAAACTATCAGAGGGGCAGGGTTGTATGTAGTCTTCCTACCCTCTTACTCCTATTGTAATTTCAGAGTTTCATCATATTAGCCTCCATGCGATCTGCTCTGGTTTCCAGTTGCAACTTTATATGCCTTCAGTTAGTAACCCTTCTGCTCTGCCACTAGGGAATGCCCAATTGCAGGCCTCAAACAGCCACAGTTATTCAGGCCATGCCCTTTCTTCTAATTGTGAAAGCTTGCAAACATGGTTTCAAGTCTCAGGGCTTTTACCAGCTGTCAGAATCTCGACAGTCAATTCAGCTGGCTCAGTGATGGGAATCAATCAGTTTTGCTGGCAGTTGTTTAATTACCCTACATGTATGCAGTTCAAGCAGGGCTCTGGCCCTTGGCCTCTCGTAATGTATCTCTTATTTGCAGAGCAACAGAAAGCATTTCATTGCAAATGAGGCATTTTCATTTTAGAAATGGACACCAACCTCTTTAGGATCATCCCCCATCAGCTTAAACTTTCTTGGAATCTTGCTTCTGGCAAACTTACAACCATTGTAGTACATGCTCCAGGAGCAACCAAAGGAAAATGAAGCACCACAAGTTTCAGGGTCCAGCCCTTGACATGCACAAGTCCGTCTAAAGAGGAAGAGAATATGGCTGTTAGCAGGAGGCAGGTCAGTTCTGCCAGTGCCGTGGGGGATCACTGGCCTTGGATCTTCTTCCACCCGTAAATAATGAAGAAATGAAAGAGACGCACGCGCTACAACAGGGGAATTCATCACAATGAGTAATTTCACGGTTGCAAAGCAAAGACTATGAGTTTTATATACTTATGTGAGAAACCTGGATTTGTGCAAAAGAGGGGATGTTTGTGTGGTGCCCTAACAGATACTGGTATCAACGGTACCTCAAAGGAGTATATGCTGATGGCACTGCAAGGCTGCAGAGCTCTCTGATGAGGGTTTGGCAAAAGGCTCCTGAAACATGGCTGTACCTATGCAGCCAAAGTAAGCAAAATACAGTGGTAACTAGGTTATTTTAATCTATGTGTTCTTCACTGTCAGAAAGACATAGAAAAAGTGCTATTACTTTGGGTTAAGGCTAGCTTCTGTAAGCATATCATATGATTTAATGCATCTAGTTTTCATTTCAAGGCAGAACTATCTGCTTTCTTGGGTGCAGCTGAGATCTTCCTTTAAATCATTTTTCTTCCTTTAAACACACTGAGAAGCTTCACAAGTCTGAGATTTTTTTTCCCCTGATTTTTCAAAACATTTACTTTGCTTTTCTCTGAAGGCTTGTGGGTTTTCAGACTGCCTGAAATAGCTTGGCAGGTACGTGCATTTACGGTAAAGGAGCGAGCAGGGGTGCCAGCTCTGAGGCTGGAGGTGGGTTTGCAGGTCAGTGCGCACAGCCTTTGTGTCACTTACTCTTCGTTCAGGGCGCAGCGCCGGTTGGTGAGCGTGCCATACTTCCTCAGAGTGTCGGTGAGTTCGGAATAGAGCTTGTCAGCCAGGCTGGTTGGGATTCCCTCCCAAACCAGGATGAGGATCACAATCACCGCCGTCTCACACGTGTGGCCCGCCCGCTCACGCACCAGGCAGAGCAGCTTTTCCTCCTGACTGCTTCTGCGGACTACCTGCATACACAGCAACACACGCCCCAGAGCCCCGACACAAACAAAGTGCTTCTTAGTGTGAGGAGTGAGAGAATAGGGAACCACAGCATTCGTGTGCGTGCAAGGTTATTTCTACTTCTCTCTTCCTCTTTGTTTCTGGTAACACACCGTATTTCCCACCTGTAGTATAAGCCAGGGCCACCCTTTCTGTTTAATGAATCTGACTCTGAGAGGGCAGCATGCAAAGCCACGGTGGTGGAAAACAGCTTTTCTGATGTAGCAGAAACATCCCCCTGGATCGGCACAGTGGTACAAGTGACCCAGTTTGATTAGAGGGTAAAAGAAAGCCGGGAGTGAGATGCCTACGTGTGCAGAGCTGCACTTAGGGCAGGAGGAAGAGACCAAACAGCCTGACGTGGGAGCTGTCTCTCTTTTCCTTCCTTACTTGAACAGCTAAACTTGTAATCCGCACCCAGTTGTGTGGCCTCGCCTGCCCCTACTACGTGGAAACATTACATCAATGAGAGGAAAGCAGCAGACACTGCTCAAAGGAAAGTGTTCCTGCTTCTCAGTGCTTGTGCCACTGCGGGTATTTCTATAAAGGTGCAGGCTGGCATGCATAAAGACTATAATCACAGATCAGTTTTTCCTCATCCTGTCTTTCCCTAGCCTACCCAAACCACTCAGTCATTTGTGCCAAAGCAAGACAGTGTTTGCTAAGAGGGTGTGCTAATGCCTCTTGAACTGGGAGCACATTTTAAAAATAATCACAGCGGTGTACTTCCCAGATTTATTTGTAAGCTAAAATTAAATAGCAGTGAGAACATCTGATGTTGTGAATCCTAAATCCAAATGTAACTGCCTTCCTTCTCAGGTTTTCATACCCTTGAGCCACATTTTATTCCTGCTGTTCTCCAGGCAACTTGAGCAAAGGCAGCGTGAGAGACAGCGGTGGCAGCAGGCTGTGGGCCTCCTGCAGTAGCTGTTTTAGGTTTCCCAGTGTCAGCTAACAGAAGGCCATCACTGCTGTTTGCTTACATGAACCACTGTGCCAAACTGGATGAGTGTTAACATCTGTGGACATCACTTACCCATTTAGCAATTGGACATCCTTGAGAACTTTTGCCTTCTTTCCCAGTGTAGACAACCCTCTCAATCCTTATAGCTTTACCCTTCTGTCCAAATCTTAAACAGACAAAAATATGCATAGTAAGCAGATTAATCTCGTTCTATGTGAGCACATTTGCCAGTTTTATCTTAAAAAACAAATACTGTGAGTTATGGGGAAGGGTGTGCAGTGCAGTTTATCTTGCTGGTTTTATTGTGGTGGTGGATCGATATGTTGAAAGAGGCAAATGGCTTTCATACTTCACAGCTGAGTAAAAATCATCCATATCACATTAATATTCCCAAACAAAAGTTTGAACTGTTTCCTTAAAGAAATTGTTACAGCTAATGACATTGTGAAAAGTGGACTTGAAGTCTTTCCATTTTGGGAAGGAATTCTATGTTTTTCTTCAATTTCTGGGTTAAATTTAAAGTGATGACTCTGAAATTTATATAATTGTCATGGAACAGCTGGCATGCAGTAGTCACTCTATTAAATTTTCCGTGCTTGTTTCTGGCATAGATACAGTATGAATCAGTTAAGCTATGATTAATTTGCTTCATATCTATTTCTTTTACTTTATCATCTGGTCATAAATTGTTACTTATTTACTTCTGCCTGACTTCTGTACTGAATTAGGATCATGAGGGGCACCCAGATGGTGCCATTTGTAGGTGCCTTTTTGAAAACAAAGCAGGCAAGCTCAACTCTAGCATTCAGTCAAGGTACTGATGCTGTTAGGGCCTATCCCCAAAGGCAAGTCGTGCTTTGCTCAGACAAATGACACCTTTTATGTCTTATGATGGGCCAAGTGGAAATATATAGCAAATGCTAAGCGAAGCAAGACTCATGTTAGCAAAGAGCATCAGACCTGTTGAGTGTATCCGAGTTTATTCTCCCCCCAGGGCTGCTGCAGCTGGGGTGCCCCACCTGCAGAGCCAAGGGAGGAGCATGCCAGGCTGAGGTGAGCCTTCTGAAAGGAGCCTGTCTATCAGAGACCTCGGGGGCTGCAATCCATGTTGTAGATCCAGCTGTGGTGCTGGCTTGGCTGCATTTTAGAGACTGGGCAAATTCCACCTCCAGCTCCCTTTCTTCAATCCTGCTGCTCCCATTGGTGATAATTTTTTTTTTTTTTTAACCACATATGTGGACTAAGGCTAAATCATAATCTTCTCATTCTTTGCCTGTTACCTGTGGAGCAATCAAGCTAGCTGCTTCTCACTGTGCAGCCATTTAATGCTGCCTTGAGAACTTTTGACTTTTCATCCCTCTGTTTTTTATCCTAAAATCTTGGTGACACATTTAAGATCAAATACTTGTATTTAAACTTCTGTCCTGTAAAGGAAATGAAAAATACTTATTTTTGGATGTGATCTCATTGTGAAATTTTAGTGTCACAGGAAATTATACAAATAAAATCAAGTTGTACTATGTATATTCTGCAGGCAGCTGTTAGATCATTTTTTCCTGCTTGGTCTTAGATGTTAGCATACACTCATTTCTTTAATTAGCCACAAAAAAATACATGTTTTAATCTTAGCATTTTCTAATGGACTAATCTGGACTGCAGGACAACTGTGTGGATGCCACTAGAGATCTGTCTTCTACATTGCACACTGCAAATGAAATAGGCCTTGTCTCAAATCTTTTCAGCTGTCACAGACAGATCTGTGCCTCACGGCAGCTTTCAGGCCAAAATCAGAACAGAATTCACTGACCATGAAGTAAGGAGTGGGAGAAGAAAGCATGTGTCCACCATGGATTCTGCAAGAAATTTGTTTTAATTAAAATATCAACTGTAAGAATAAACTCAAATCCTGGTTTGTTTGGCAGTGCTAATACCTTAAAAGTCGATTCCTATTTGCAGGAAGCCAGTTTAAAAGTTGAGCTTAATGCCCCCAACTGCACATGTGTTTGAGAGAATCTTCAGAGTGTTCTTTTCTTAGGGATGCAAAATCAGGAGGAGCTCTGGAGTTCTTCTGTCACGGCATCACACAGTTGATGCCATACAAACAGCTGTAAACCAGCCATGGCTCATTGCTGTTACATTCTACTGAGCCTGGCAGAGTATATATGCATGGTATCTGTAATCTCTCAGGATTTCCTTCTGCCAACATGAAATGAAATCAGTGGGGAGGGAGGTAAGATGAGGTCAGTATTAAGGATGAAACATCACATTCCAAAGTCAAGAAATGAAAAATGTTTCATCTCTAATAATTGATGTGATGACATGAACGACTTTCCAATTTTATTTACTGCTTGTGAATATTAAAGAATTAATCAGTCAGAGCTTTGGAGATAACAAATTGTAAGAAGCTTCCCAGGAGGGTCAGTGCTCACTCCTCCTTTGCAGGAAGAGGCTGATTTATGTAGCTTACATGTGTTTCAACTGCTCACAAAGCTGAAAACAAGCGCTGGGCCGAGGACAGGAGTTACAGGGAAGGAGGTGCTAAGAGAAAGGACTTTAGGGCTAATCACTTAAAGATAATCCTTGGGATTTAATGTGCCCTAGTGGTCCATGCTCTGTGAGTACAAGCTAGCAGACCCTGCTGAGAGGCTGTTCTCCTTAGCTCAAGACACAGCGCCGCCAAGACATCTATTTGCTTTCGATGTTCAGAGTTTTAAGGTATTAACAGATCAAACTGCCATCTGTCTCAGACTATATTGAGGTTTTTTGTTTGCTTGTTTGTTCACGAGGGAATTGAATTCCCAGATACCTCTAAAAATCTGGCCATTAGCATCTATGCTTCCCAAAACCTACAGGTAATGCAGAATTCATGGTGTCAAGGTCACTTTTGTGTGTGACAGTTTTAAATTTAAATACTTCAGAAATGCTGGTGGATTTTGTACTTGTGCTATATATCTATTAAGGGATGCAACATGATATGGGGATTATCCACAATCGAGATAAGGCTGTTTTTATGCTATACTCCAAGGGAGGGAATGTTTTGTCGCAAAACTACTTATCGATTGTTGGGCTGAAATCCTATCAATAACTTTGTTTCAGCTCTCTGAAAGTGACAGAGTTAGGTTTAGCCCATTAGGGTTGTGCCCTATACTTAACAGCCTGGGACAGAAATAGAGACAACTGTGCAGTTTGGTATCCTGCTCTCCATTTCGCTTCCACCTTAGCATTCTCGCAGGGGGAACACCAGGTCTGTGCCTGTTCCTGAAGCCATTGCCAACTGCCTGGCTTGGCAGGCTGGTGCATACTTGTTCCTGCTTGGGTTTGCTGGCGCCTGTCTCCAAGTGCGCAGCCCATGCCAGCCAGCAGACTATTAGCCCTGTCAAATATTGTGACTCTCTGGTGAATAGCACAGTGCGTCATGTTGGCAACACTGGAGTCGCTAAGCCTACAAGTAATTACTTGATTTGCAATTGTTTATTTCTTTATGTGCAAAAGCTGGAAAAATTCTGCCATCCACCAAAGGATAAACGTTAATCTGCCCCTGTGCCTTTGCACTAATTACCTTTCTTCCATGATTTCTCTAATAGCTGCCACATTAGGACCGGCTCCTAGGTGGGTATAGAAAGGACCTTCATCTTTTTCAATAATTTGCTCTGTTTAAAACAAAATAAAGGTTATTACTTCGAAGCCTCATTCTTTAATGTAAAAAAGTAACATTGCAAGGTTTGCATTTAACCAGTTAGAAAACTGCTGTACGGGTCTCGGGTCCATTTGCAAACACTTACATCTTAAAGTATGCACGTGCAATTCATACAAAACACACAAAGCACACAGCTAACTCTGCAAATAGCTGTGATATAGACTGTGTGTTTTTGCTAGCACAAGCAGTTGTTTCACATCTCAGCATGTTTTGAATCTCATGCTGAGATTCAAAAGGCCATTTTCCTGTTATCACTGATCAACTGTTTCTCCTTCTCCCATTTCCTCCTCTCCCAATATCTGGAAAGGAGGATAAATTGGATAACAATGGTAAATATTGACACTAGTGAGCTGTACAGTACTTGTTTTTCAGCAGACGCGTTATGCAGCAACTTGCAGCTCCAGAAAGTGCCATTAAGGCCATACTGAATTTCTGCCACCTACAGAAATGAAGAAAGCATGTTTGCTGAAAGAAATCGTGTGCAAGACTTAGCCATACTGCTTGTGTACTATGAATGGTGCCTCAGGTTTCTGTATATGGGTAGGGCCATGCCAGCACTGGCAGAATCAGCTGTTTTGACACTGGGAGGCAAGGTGCAGTAGCCAGAGGAAGTATCCAGGCATTGCCTGGGTTCAGGGGCAGCCAGTGGAGTGTGCAGATGTGGCTGAGGGGCGACTTTCTGTGCTGTTTTCTCCAAAGGCTGAGTGAGGTGATGCTGCTGACAGACTCTGGGAGCACAATGGAGGCATGCTGTAAGCCTGGACGTGTCAGTGGGGAAATGGTGTAGCTTGCACCTCCTTAACGAAGAAATACTGTTAGGAAAGAGCAAGAAGCTCTACCAGTTGCTCTGTGGCACTAGGTTCCCCAAAGAGGACAGAATCTGGCTTTTGTGCTCCTTTATTTCCTAAGGAAGGGTAAGCTAAGAATTAAAACATGAGTGGAAAATAAGCTCTTTTTGCTAAGTTAGCAGTTAGCAGGCTGAAAAAAAGACAAAACCTGGAAGAACGAAATAATTGCCAGAAAAAAAGTTTTGCCACCTACATTGGAGAAATGGCCTTCAAAACAAAACAGCTTCAGAGTTTTAAAAGAAAACCTACATGCTGTATGTTGTTTCTTACAAAGCAAAAAGAAACAGCAACAACAGGGAACTCTGGAAAGGCATTACCTCCTTTTTTGCTTCTATGCATCATCTCAAGCATTTGAAAAGGCAGTTTTAAATCTGGCAGTTTTGCAGGAGCCAAAACTTAGCCCCTTTTAGTTGATATGCAATTCCAAGCTGTTAGAACCAGTATGTGAAACTACAGCAAAGCTTTTACACTTTTTTCTTGGCTGCTGCTGAAACACTTGTATCTTTTGCTTTAGTCTGAGTAATTCCTCCAGCTGTAGGGCCTGGAAGTGCCTGTCACACCTGGCCATGTGCAGTGTAAGTGCATGGAAGCTCAGACTATGGGCTATGCCTCACACTCTGCTTCTCTTCTCTCAGCTCTATTCTTCCAGATTGCAGGGACTAGGTATGCTGGGAAGAAATACTGAGGGTCTCCTTGCTGCTCTTTCATTGCTGCCTGTATAGCTTCTTTGAGCTGCTGTTCTCTTTAGCTTTGCAGTAGGCAAGTAAGTGAGGGGGATGGTAAACTCATGCAACAAGTGAGGAAAAATCTGTCTTCCCTTCTTCGCTTAGGTTTTACTGAGGCAAACTTCAACAGTCTCGCTGTTAGAGCAAAAAATCATAAGGTTTGGACCCGAGACATGTTTTGTAAAAGCCATATCTAGCCTTGACAAATAATTTTGTAAGATTGTAATGTTATGACCCGCTTTTTATCAGCATGTTGTCATTATGTCTGCTGCTCAAGGAGAATGGAAGTTGAGGGAATACATGACTGTCCACACACATTCTGACTGTAAAAGCAGTGTAGAAAAATTGCTGTAAATCCTTGCTCATTGCTGTTCTAAAAAAAAAAAAAAAAAAAAAAAAAAAAAGACACCAAAAAGCTCCCCTCCTAGAGAAACATCCAACTAACCCTGCAATCTGAACCCAAGGCTAGTTTTCTTGTGAACAACTATGTCTTTAGTACATCTCTCAGCACTTACCAACACAGCTGCAAGATGGGAAATCATACTGGGTTTTGGCAGGTGTGTCCAATAAATTTTTTACAGGAGTATCCAATAACTTGGAAGGTGAGTCTAAAAAATTATTGAGAACAGTTCCAGCTGTTCTTTTGGTCGGGGTTTTCTCAGCAGACACATTTGCTTGCTGTTCTAAGATCGGGGTGTGAGTATCAAATTCTGCAGCACTGGTGTTTCTAGATAGGATGGTAATAGGGCCTGCTGTCTCAACCTTCACGTTTTTAGGCGATTTGACAGTAAAAGTCTTGTGATCAAACAGTGATTTGACCTGTATCTGTTTTAGCTGCTGTTCCATTGTCTCAATGATGCTCTTTTGTTGTGTGTTCTCACAGCCAAAGTGCTGATTCTCTTGTTTAATTGTTTTTTTCCACATTTTGTTTTCCAGCTGCCCAGCTGATAGGCGCATGCAAATGTTAGACTTTGCGCCAGCCTCAATTTTTATAGGCTTGCGTGCTGCACCGGCGCCAGACTCGGTTTTGGGTTGCTGGTATGCTTGTTGCTCCTGTTTCTGTAAGAGGTGCCACCTTAGAGCGGCGTGCTTGTGAAAATCCTTTGGGGTTTGGCTTTGCAAATGACAGCCTCTCTGATCTTGTGAGTGTGCAGGAGTTTGCTGGCTGTGCGGTAAGTACTGCTGGGGCATCGGTGCAGCCTGCTGGCTCGGGGGATCTTGACTGAGGCTACCGGCGTAGCTTTGTGGCAGCTGTATAACTGAAGCTTGTTGCATCTGTTGCTCTTGCTCTTGAAAACAGTGATTCACATCTTGCTTGGGAGGCAAGTTATTTGAGAAATACTGCATGTGTTGCAAGTCACGCGCTTTGTTTGCTCCAAAGTGTTCAAGATTTGCGGCATTTTCCTTTTTCTCTGACATCAAGTGCACGTTGTTTGGGCAGGGATGCTGCAGACCAGCACTTGTTTTCTGGCTGTAGAGGGGAGTTTTGTTGTTCATGCTCTGTACCTGCTCTAGCCCTAGCTGAAGGCTATGCAGTGGGAATGCGGTTGGTTTCATGTACTTATTCCCAGTTTGAAAGCACTCATCTGCTTTAGGCTGACTGAAAGATGTCCTGTCTGGCTGCTGCTCTGCATTGTTCTGGGAGTGGGGAATAGTTTGGGATGGTTCTTTGCTTTTCATTTGCAGAGCCTGTTGCTGGTTTGGAGTTAGCTGCGGACTGCACGGCATCTGTGTCTGCTGTGTCTGCTTTTGGAGCATCTGTTGCAAAACGTGTGAATGCAAGAACTGTTCGCTTTCCCCTGGCTGGGGATTCAAGTGCTGCTGTTTCAGTGGGGCCCCTATAGGCTGTTCAATTTGTTGTTCAGGGTGTTGCTGGAAATGGAGCTGCTGTGGAGGGTGCTGCTGCACTCGGGGCTTAAGCAAGGAATCCATCTTTGTGAGCTGTGGCTGCGGTGAGTGCTTTTGGAACAGCAGCTGCGTGTCAGCTGTGGGATGCGGCTGCAGCTGGGAGCTCTCGCTTTTGTACTGCGGAGGAATTTGTTCTTGTTGCATTATTTTCTGGCTCTGGGGCTGTCCCGGCGGCCCCTTTAATGCATCAGGACTTCCAGCATACTGTTTCATATAAGCTGCTTTGGATGTATTTGCCCGGTACTGAAGAATTGATCTCAGTAATGCTTCGTTGGGCTTGTGGGGAAGCTCTCCGTGCCGGAACGGCGTGGAAACCAATTCTATCCAGGCAGGCTTTGAGTAACGCTGAGGCTGTTGCACAGACTCTTTCACTTGGTCCTTTTCTTTGTCAGGAGGAATCTCAGGTTCTCTCCGTCCTGGGAAACGCTGACACAGTTGAGGCAACTCACCATCGCTTCCGCATGCATGCAGGTTTTGGAGGGGAGGCTCTGATGGCGGCGGCGGCATTTCTTCTGGGTGCTGCTGAATGGAGGCGGCTGCAGCAGCTCGGAGATCACTCTGGCTGACTTCGTGCTGTGATGTTTGCACCTGCTGCGGAAGCCTTTGCTGGGGGTGAAGTTGCTGTTGGCTGAGGCCGGGACTTTCTGGCATTGGTCCCTGCTGTTGCCCTTCATTCTTGATCTCTTCAGGAAGAGTTTCATCACATCTTTTGTCATAGGAATGGCGTCCTTCTCGCACCATGACGGACAGTGCACTGTTCATTTCTGGAGCAGGAGAAGTTGAGGAATCTTTGTGAAACATTGAGTTCTGTGTAAAGAAAGCACCATTTTTTTCTGCTTGCTCAGAAAACCTTTCCGGTGCAGCATTCTGAGCTTGCAGGTTACTGCTGGAACTTAGAGAGAGGTCTTGATTGGGAACCTGCCCTATGCTTCCATGAACAGCACTGTTTCCTACAGGTAATCGGTGTGTATCATAGCCTGGAGTCTGCTGCTGTAGCTGTAGTTCTGGTTTCTGAAGTGAACAGCTACCTGGCAATACAGGTGGCTTACTGGAGTCGTCAGCACCATAGACCTCAGTAACCACTACAGCTGGCACTTGAGGCAGCTCAGAGTTTGAGGTCTGTGGGGAAGTGATCTGCCCTGAGGTATGGGATGAATGCGTTGTCTTGTGGGACAACTCATTAGTAGCCTGACTGGTAATGGCATTGATATGAGATGTGTTCTTCTGCATTGCTATGGAAACATGTTCTGGATAATATTGAGACAGTGTTTTCTCCAGGAGTTCACCATGCATGCTGTCCATGGAAGAGGCAGAAACTGTAGCACCATTAGGCATTGGCACTGCCTTGTTCTTGAGTAGTAAGACAATGTCCCTGTTGTGGCAATTAATGTTTTCCTGCTCCTGTTCATCCTGAATCAGGAGTTCACGAGGGTCTTCTGAACCACCACTGTTGTATCTTGCAGACGGCATCAACTCCGAAGCTTCATTTTCTTGTCCCATCTCAGATTTCTTCTCACTGTAGCAATTGGAGATGCTTGGTTTTTCATAGTTATCCTCTGGCTCAGCTTTTTCTCCATTTACCTCTTTGTCTTGTTTCACTTTCTTGCTCTGTTGAAGTCCAAACAGAGAGGGCTCACTAAAAGTGCGTTTTATCCCACCATTTTGCATATATTTGGAGCACGCTTTCTTCTCTTGTAGAAGGTCAGGGCTAATGCGGTGGTTTGGGCTTCCCTTTGTGTGGGGCTCTCCGTAGTTGCTCTTATTGAACAGCCGCTTGTGGTCACCATTGACTTCGACCTCAAGTCTCTCTGTTGCTGGACTTCCGTTCTGTAGCTTCACTGCAGAATGCTCTGCCTGGCAAATGTGAGAAGATTGTGATATTAAAAATGGACTCAATCTATTGCCGTCAACATGGTTGGTTCTGTCCTGTTCCATCTGGCCTGCTCCGGGGCCATCCACAAGGCTGCCCTCTGAACGTATCTGCAAGAGAGAAGAAATGGGGAAAGCCCAGGTCAGCTGCAGGTTCACTCAGGATAGCAGATTGCCAGCAACTCCTACAGCATTCCCGCACCTTCATCCCAACTGGTTTCCACACACAGCAGCAGATTGCAGGCACACCTCGGGGAGGTTCGCTACCCTGTCAGATTTTGCAGCCTTGTGCCTCCCCTTTCCCCTTGCAGGTTTATTCTTCAAGATGAAAAGAGAGAAAATACAGCGCGGTTCCTTACCACCATTGAGCACACAAACAAATATTTCACCAAACATCTCTCATAATGGTGAAAAAAAGTATTATCTGCTTTTGAATTATTTGCATTGGCTCCTCTGTTGTTGCCCATTCTCCTCCACAAGGCAGAAAAGTCACGCGGAAACCCTGGTTCCCAGACTTGGTGCTAATCCTGTTATTTGATTATGTGTGCCAAACCCCTTTGATGCAACTTCAGGGATTATTGCCACCAAGCTTGCCAATTAGAGAGAAAACCTCCCTTTTTCAGTCTTCAGCTGTCTGACAAGGCCTTGTAAAACTGGCATCCCAAAAGCATACACAAGTGGCAAAATCCACAAGCGAGACAAAACCTCGCCACGTTGGTATCTGTAGGAGTTCTTACACTTCAACGTCTGGATAATGTTGACAGAAACAAATGAAGAGATTTCTGAAAAGTTTGAGGGAAATCGTATTTTTTTTCAGGTATCCTTTTAAATTTAGGCTATAGACATCAGGAATGGCTTAAACTCTGCATTTGGGTTTTGAACTGAGCCCCACAGCTGTGGAACTAGGATTTTTCCTTTGTTTGGACAAAAAGTTCCATTTTCTTCTTTAAACTAAGTGTTTTATTTATAAAATTGGAGTTTTCTTTGAATAACAGTACTGACAGTGTACAGTGAATAAATTCCATAGAATGACAATCTAATCCTGTTCATATGGATCTTCCCAAGATGCACAATCCCACTGATAAAGCCATTGTTTGACTCTGCATGTAATTTATTCTTTGTTGGCTTTATGATTCTCAAACAGTCACAAATGACAGAAGACAGACTGGCAGAGGGTTTTCCAGATGTGAGACTGCAGAGAAAATCTGAATTGTGCATGCCTTTGCCCTGAAGGTTTTATACTTAGTTTGCATTGAGGGGAATGGAAGGCTTCCCTATTACCAGGTCATGTCTGGCTGGACTGCAGAGTTAGCACAAGCATGGCACGTGGCTGTTTTGCCACTACCCAAGATCAAAAACTTCTGTCATCACATTGCTCTGCTCATGTATTTATCCTACACTAATGTTAAAAAAACCCAAAAAACTAAAGAAGGTCTAATTTATATGGTTCTCAGTGCAGTATTCCTTCGCTCAATCAATATGACTCTAAAATGCTTTTTAAAGTAGTGCTATTTCACAAGATTGGTTATTTCCAGCAGAAACATCCTTGCTTGTGGCTCCAGTTTTGGTATCAGGACAATTCAAACATAAATTTTGACTGGCAAGCACCCATGCAATAACTTGGATCCACTTCATCCTTATCCCAAACTAGGTCTTACACTTCCTTTTCACCTTCCAGTTTCTGTATTGAATTTATCTTCTGTGTGACAGAAGTAAAGAGGTCCTCTCGGCAAATAACAGTACTTAAAAAAAGAGTTTTTGAAGCAGAAGATGGAATATTTGACCGTCTTCTCTATTTTCTTGACAAGGTAAGGCATTTTTCTTCCCTTCTACATATATTCCAGTATATCTCCCCAGCTAGCTTTAAAGTACCCTGAGACATGAGCCCTTGCCTCTTTCCCGGGGAAAGCAGCGCAAAGAAGGATCCCTTTGATGTGTCATTCCAGGCGAGGCAGCAGAATTACGCTCCCACACTATCTCAAAAATAAAACGTCAGCCTAATCTGAAAACCATTCTTTGCCTTCACACCTTTCATACGTAGGAACTGCAGCTGACCTGCAGCTCAGACACGAGCGTGTAAGCTGCTCTACTGCACAAGTATGAAATGAAATAAAAGGAACCATGGTAATTAACACCATGCTGTCAAACTGTTTCTAAAATATTTGTTTCTCTTTTAGAAAAGAAACAAAATTTGTTTCTTTTTTTAGTCTAGCTTGTTGTGTTCTAGTGTACTGTATGGTTTACAGCTTAATTCTCCCTAAATGTTCCAGGACAATCTTTCTTCTCAGCTCCTTATGCACAGGTAAGCCCACCTTTTGCTTACAAGCAGGGGCTGCCTGACTGCTCTGATGCCCTCAAGGAGTGCATCTGTGCTTCAAAAGGGAGTCTGAGATGCATGCCGTCCCTAAAACCCACAACATTATTTTCCCTAGGTGGCAAGGATAATCATTCCCAGTGTTGGCAAAAGCCTCACAGTGTGAGCCAACCCATTCCCCTGAGTTCTGCTCGTCTCCAGCATAGAAGGGATTGTCTTAGGCATTGCAAAAGACAACATAAGTACTTGGTTCTTCAAAATAGGAAGTTAATTCATGGATTGAAAAATGCTACATTTATGTTCCTTGAAGCGCAGTTAGGGTTGTTACACTTTGTCCTCTGTCTGCATTATTCACAACCCTCTCAAACTGCATCTTAGTGCAATTCTTGCTCAAGCAGTTACAGATCACAGCAATTATTTGTAATCTAAAACAGGCACGTGGCAGCTGGGCCTTTCTTACTGGTTTTACCTAGGGCACTGTGAAGATGTCTTGGTGCTGCTGCTCAGCAGGCCTGGGGTCCTTACGAAGTCTCTGCACGCATACGAGCTCTTTGCACCTCACAATTGGTGTGGGTGACAGGTCTTGCCCCTCCAAGGAAACCTGCTTTTCCCTAAGCACAGCAGTTAGGCATTTCTCTCTTCCCATTACTGTACTTTATTCAGACCATTTAGCAGCAATACGTATTCTTCCTCAGCTATAATTCATTAGAAATTCAAGTCACATCAGCAGCATCTGTGAAACAATTACTGCATCTAGGACTGACTCTGCAGTCTAATCCATCATAATTATGACTGGCCTCTTTGAAGATGCCACGATGCGTGACTTAAATATAGCACATTACTGTGCAAATGGATCAGCATCTCATTCCACCGATATGCATTCAGGTTATAATTCAGTCCACTGCTGCTTGACTTTCTCAAATACAAGCCACGTACATACATTTATTTCTCCCCACATATGGGGTGCAAATTGGAAACCAGGCACTGAAAGAGAGTTAGAGATTTCTTTGGTTTATGGGCAACTTTGGTATATTCCTGCTACCTCTATCAATACATCAAAACAGAAAAGCTGTGTAAGGTGCTGTTATCCACGTGGCAACAGAAGTACTCATAGCTACATTGATTTTCTTTCCTGGAAAATCTTTACTTTAAACCAGATCGAGAGATTCGTACCTCGTTTTGAATAGTGCCCATACTTCGGGAGTCTGTGAATGCAAAGCAGCTCAGTTGATCGAATGGACAAAGAGGTGCTGCAGGGCAGCACAGAATTCCACACAGCCGGGCAGGAATACACAAGGGAAGTGAATTTACCTTTGTGTCTTGCTAAAGTGCAGTTTAATACTTTCTCATTACACCCTCTTGCTCTTGTCATCTGGGTACAACAGTTGGCTTCACTTCTGGCTTAATTTGCTATGTATTGCTATACCCTGCTGTACAATTACTTCCCTCCTGAGAAGCTCACGCTGTTGGCAAAGAGGTCTAAAGCTTGAATTGCTGAGTGGAAAAGCTTCTGAAGCATAGAGTTTTGGTTTTTTTCCCCTAATTTGAGAATGAATGAATGAAAACTTGAGAAAAGGCATAAGCAGAGTGCTTCCTACATACAACCACTCATACAAACAGCAATATCAAAAAGCTCAGTTGGCAGACAAATAGCATATGCCTCAGGTTTTAACTCTGAGGAGCCTGTAACCCCAAATTCAGCCCTGATGCTTGCTGAGAAATAAATCATAGAATCGTAGAATCACAGAATCACAAGGTTGGAAAGAACCTACAAGATCATCTAGTCCAACTGTCCTCTCATTACCACTGCTACCACAAGCTACTAACCCATATCTCATAGCTCCTCATCCAGATACCTCTTGAACACTGCCAGGGACAGCGACTCCATCACCTCCCTCTGTACCAGCCCAAGTACAATCCATTAGACTGCAGGCAAAACCCTGTAAAAACTTCAGCACTAAAAACTGAAAATTTCTGTACTTGTATACATGCAATATTGCTTCTAGTTATCTTGACAGCGGAATTTTTTCTTTCTAATTCTGGATGTGTAAGGGGTTGTGATGCTCAGCCCTATGATTTATAGCTGTGTGGATATTATGACGTGTCATTTTCCTCTGGCCTTGTTAATTAGCAGTTACTTCAGCTGTACTTTGGGTTAGTACTTGTAAGTGAGCAACAAAGGTCACTAGAGGAGGAACAATGTGCCATTAACTCAGATCCCTGGATGTGATGCAGCACATCCAGATTTCTTATTAGGGAGACATTTTCATTATTACTGTTGCACATATGGAAACTGTGTAGTTTAATGAGTTTTGTATATGTTTTGCATTTATGGTGCACTGTGCTTATAGACTGAGAAGCAAAACAAGATTCCCCATGGAGACCAATGTGGAAGGCAAGACCAGGAACGCCCACTTGCCCACACTCTGGGGCTTTGTCCTTCACAGAACACCTTCTTCCCAAGCCACCACTGCTGGTAGTTTGTAATAAATCCTATGCCATAAAAACCCAGATGCCATGTTGGCCTGTGAAGAAGGTGTTCCCTAAGAATTTGCTGTCCTCCCTACCAGCACCAGTGCTTTCCCATTGCAATGTGGCAGCAGAGGAATGCAGTGCAACCTCAACACAGACGTTGAGGAGGCCCCAGTAGGACAAAGGCAGCCTGTTGTGGGCTGTGCTCTGTGGCTGACACTGGGCTCCTTCTGCCCTGCGTTCAGCTGTCTCTTCATTTGGATGGTGTATTTATACAATGCATTAAAAATGCTTTGGAAAAATACTTGCCTAAGGATGCAGCGCGTTCATTGTCATTTCAAGCCTTTGAGTTGAGATTACATTTCTTTCTAAAATGAATATACATCTTGTTTTCTCACTGTAGATTTATGTAGCAGTTATGGGGTTAATCTAGAAACTACTGGATGAGGCTCTGTTACTGCATTCTGCAGGAGGTCATATTACATGAATGTAATTGTTTTCTCTGGTATTTAGATATATGAATAATCTGTGTCAAACAGGAAAGAAAATGTGGGATGGTAAAAATTTGTTACCTCATTTATAGTTAATTTATCCTTAATTTACAGGGGAAATGGTGACTGGTGAATATAGATATAAACAGACATAAGGGAATGAAGGGCATGGGATTTGTGAAATATGAGGATTAATAATTCATTAAATCTTATCCAAGCCAGAAGCCTCATAATTCATGCATTTTTAAACCAACTAGTGCTAACCCTCTTCAATTTATTGACACCAGCACTTGCATTTCAGAGGTGCAATGATCTAATGCAGAAGCACTTGAATCAGTTTGATTTTTGACCTTAAAACAGGGCAAGAGAGTAAAGCTAAACTGGTCTGCACAGTGATTTCCCCCTGCCCTATTATATGCCCATCACCAAGACTGGATACTGCATAATACCTACACAGGCATGAAAAACTGCACTCCCTGACAATTGCATAAAATCAAGGAGAGTGACAATTAAATGCCTCTACAGTATGGGTAGAAAAAAAACAGTTATGTGAAGGGAATGAATTCAGGAATATGAGATGCGAGTAAACAGGAATTATGATGTCACCTCACATAGTGCTCCAGTTCCTATTTTTTCTCATTAATACTTCAGACAAGCTTTGCACCTGATCGTAACAGGCAGTGCTTCTAACAGAAACATGCAGTGCTCACTTGCTATGCCAACTCACTATCACTAGATGGGAACTGTTTCCCAAAAGCCTGATCTTCAGGAGCAGGCTGGGTGTAAGAGACAAAAGGACCTTCCTGCTGCAAGAACCAGGTCAAGGCTGCTACCTCCTCTTGTTCTTGCTGGCTGGAACCATGTTTCTGTGGTTTAGATCTGGTGTATACGATTGGTGTGTGCTGGCAGACCATCACATCGCACCACAAAGCTGGGGATGCTCAAGTAAGCATGCTCAAGGTGAGGTGTTTCCATTCAATATCAAGAAAAATGTTGGGGTAAGAAAGTAAAGCAAAGTCTCTTTTTTTCCCCCTTTGTCAGTTGTGCTAGTTTTAGGCATGTCAAGCTATGGCTGGCAAGTTATCAAGTATATAGGCACTGAATTTGTTTCTTGAAACATGGTAGAATGCAAGAGATGATTTTCTCTTGGGTTCTTCAGCTACCCCATGTGTCAAGTGGTAATGCTGATACTTGTGGCTGAAGAATATCAACTATCTGAAAGCAGTAGCTAAGTGCTGATGCTGCTCTGGCCGAGTTCTGCAGTGCAGCGTGCCTCTGCGAGCATGAGAGCTTGCCAAAACAAGCAAGTGTTGGTGGCTCTTCAAGACACACTTGATGTTATCAACCTGCCATTTAGGGAAGGTTACTGAGAGGTCAGCGTCATCGGTATCTTCCAGTTTCTGTGATCTTTGTCCATCTGGCTTCAGACCTGGATGTAGCATGGATTTCTTTAGTTGATCGCTTCCTGACAGCAGCTGAAGGTTGATTCTCTGTAATGATTTAATCACAGCCTTGCTAAGTAGTGCATCCTCCTTGGAAACTAGAAGCAATGGGTGAGATGTTCTTGGCTTTCTTCACCCCTTTCTACAAAGAAGTAAGGATCCAAAAGAAAAAACACTGATAGACTTGAAGACCTTCTACAGATTTCAGTATTTCATTGTGGTGTGTCAGTAACAATGGAAAACGGGAACAGAAATGGTCCTGTTTGGCATCTGGGGAAAAGAAAAGCAATAGGAGAGAAAAAAGTGTTGTAGGCAGCAGCATCCTCAGAAAACCCGTTTACACAGCTCTGCTTTCCATCATCCTTTGAACTTCAATCAGGAAATCCAGTTGGGTCTCCTGGTTTTGCTGAAAATGGAACTTTGGATGAATCACACAATTAAAGAATCCTTGGATTTGGAAGGGACCCTTAAAGATCACTTGAAGTACAGTTATCTTAAAGTTTTCCTCCAAAAGTTGGAGGTGAAGGCCATGCTGAGAGGAGGCTGTGGCCAGGGAGAGTGTAGTGACCATACTGGGGCCAGTTCCTCCAAGCACTGCTCCAGCAGATGCCCTCAGGTGACGAAGCATAGCATTCATCCCTTTTGCTGGCCTCGCTTGTGGCAGCCTGTAACTCCAAGCACATTCCTCTTTTACTCCAGTGTGCCAAAGGCCAGTGCTGGGAATCCCTGGGCAGAGAGCCACGAGACGTTGGCGTGTCCATCTGTAAGATGCTGCATGCGGGTGCTCCTGGGCTCCTGCTTCACCTGAGGCTTTGCTTCCAGATGGAGATGATTGAGGAACCGAGCCAAAACAAGGGTACATGTTTTGGGAGGATCTTGTGCTGTTTTAATCACTGTGTGATTAGATTGGAAACTGAGTTTTCTTGCCCACATGTAATGTTTTCTTCCCACTTTGTCTGTGCCTTGTATGATACGCAAACCAATGACTCATAAGCATATGGGAGTAGTAGGTTTGTGAGGAGCCTCAGGAGATAAGTGCCCGGTTCCTCCATCCTAGACAACACCGGCCAGACCTGTTTTAGCCCAACCCAGCGTGTTCTCAGAGGTCTCAAACGATGCAGATTCCTTGATAACCCAGTTACACACAGTGTTTCGTTGACCTTATGTATTAGAGAGCTTCTCTCATTTAAAACAAACTCAAACTCTCTTTCTGTCTATCAGTCACTTGCAGGACAGTTTTTCTTCCTGTGCTATGGCTGTTTTCCCTGTGCCACTGAAGGCTTATCAATGCTCCCCCTTCAATCAGAACAAACAGCCCAGTTTGTGCCATTTCATCTCCTGCCCAACTGCATCTCTGTGCACAGCAGTTGTTCCCCGACCAGACGCGCCAAGGTCATGCAGCAAAATGCGAGGGTCTGTTCTTTGGACTGCTCATGCACATACTACATTTTGCTACACTTTCCCTAGCTGAAGACATCTGATATATAAGCAGCTATAATACAAGCCTGTAGACCATTTAAAACCCAGTGTGAATTAGCTTGGCTCTCCCTCAACAATTAAAGTCTCAGTTTTATTCCCTCAGCATGAGAGGGATGGTGTAAATTTCATTGAAATCAACAAAGCCAATTCATTATTTCAAGCACTACCTTACAGCAGAGGCTGTTTCCTTGAAGACTTTTAAAGACCTTCCTTGAAGAATCTGACTTCAGTACATTACAGTCCAGAAACTACTGGCACAAACATCTCTCCTGATTTACACTGCTGCTGAGGCACCACAGAAGATAAGAATCTTATGCATTTTTAGAGGTCTATTAGAAGATGCTGCCTGGAGCTACAGTTGCCATTCAGCTTCTCTCTGCATTTGTGTGTGGTCTTCAGGAGAAGTTTTCATGTGGGTTACTGCAATCTCCAGGCAACAATGGTGTGGATTATCATGCTGAAATCTACATCGGGGAAAACAGCTACAGTTGCGTCTCCAGATGTACAAGAGATGAAAGGCAAGGTGTTTTTCATGACTGTAGCCAGCTGATGACCTGGGTGCAGTGGAAGATCTCACCCTGATAAAAGCTCAGCTCTGGGAGAGAAACATGGGAGTTGGCGCTGCCTTTCCATGGCTCTGAACATGCAAATGCCTGGCATGGATACAGCCACCATCCTGTATGGTTGTGGTCTGGAGATGGAGAGGTGGGATGGAGCTTTGCTTTTAAATACTCAACAGGCTAGTTTGGAAAGAACTTGATCATCAACCAATCGTAGATAAAATAGCCTGGGGCCCAAACAAATTGTAAGGCAAGAGACACCCGCTGCATGCCATGCCAGTAGTAGTCAAGGAATTAGAGCCTAGCATCTCCAGGCTGGCCCGGAAAACAGATTTTCTGTAGTTGCCTTCCTGGCTACAGTAATTCCACCCCTGCACCACATCATTCTAATTTTTTCTTTCTACTATTTAGAAAGAGTTTTTAGTTTTTTTCTTTACAAGGCTGCTACTAATCCATCGTGGGGATCAAATTATGGGCTCTAGTTTGTTCTTGCATAAAACCAGGGCAGCTTGAGAGTTCCTTCTTGTACTGCTATATCCTCATTTCCACAGAACTCGTATTTTATCTATAGCCATTAGAAGCTCCTTAACATTCAAAAGTCAATGGACAGTATGCAAGTAACTTCGTTTTGTGGCAAGAAACATTTAGAGAGCTCCTGGAGAAGAAGGCTTACTGCAGGGAGGCCTACTGCATTTGCCTTTCTGTCGAATGTCGCTCCTGTGCTTCAGGGATATTGGAAGCCAGGAGCTAGTTGAGATTTCACAAGCAGGATTCCTGTCTAAAAACAGAGTTCTACCATGAAGGCTTCCCCCTTCTACCAGCTTATAGGATTGTATAAAAATTTGAGATTATACAGAGAAAGGGCTGGAGTGCCAGAACGAGCTGCTGTTCCTACTTTCCTTTAATTTCCAATAATTCAAAGCACATTCTTTCTCCTGCTTAAATTTTCCTCTTTATGGCAAGATGCAACATGAAGAGACAGAAAATTCTCTGCCGCCAAGCTGAAAGAGAGGGAAAAAACCCAACAGATTGTGTTTTAACTCTTGTTAAGACTTTCAGATACATGCAGCCGACGCTTGGAAGAGCGGTATTTGAACAGTCCTATAGGGAACTTCAACACTCCTCTCCCTGTCGTTCCATTTCAAATATTTTCAAAGCTTTGAAAACAGTTGGTCGTTCTTCATTCTGGCGACTTGCCATCAGCTACTGTCGGCTCCAATCAGTTCACGGGCTTCCAAGGTACCCAGTAGCCAAGCAAGCTTGAGAGAGTTTGAGACTAATGAAAGACCTTTGATATTTGAGGATACGGAGAGCTACAGAGGAACGGATAAGTTAAAGGAAGGGCTGTCAGTTCCCGCAAAGCCTGCCTCATATTCCCAGTCACAAGATAGCATTTCACTAATTGATTATTGTCCATCCATAACATAGCCATGCTTTTACTGCACAAAGCAGGGTGGGCAAAGAGCTCGCTACGGTACAGTGCATGCTTGGCCTCTTTTAGAAAGCTGGGAATACAGATCTGAGATACTGGACTACTTTGAATGGAACTCATTAATTGTAGCTTGGAACTTTTTTCAGCTAAAGTAAATATCTTCACTACAGACAGTGAAAATTAATAGAAGCATTTTAAATCTTTGCTGCTCCTCAGAAGAGTGGCAAGCATGCTGAGGTCAGGTGCCTGTATTTGCTGTTTAGATATACACCTCCACAGGAGGACCCATTCCCACAAGTCCCTAATGTCTTGGAATGTTAGTTGCACCTACAGTTAGAATTAAAAATGAGATTGCAGGAAAACCTGGACGAGTGACTTGTACGACCAGAACACTGGCTGCTCCATTAAAATACTTGTTTGTCCTTTTGCGTCCCATCCTTCACACACCACAGTCTAACTGGGCAGCTTAAAATATGAGACTGTGCCTTAGCTCTTCTGGCCTCATTGAAAATATTCAACGTCTCAAAACAGCTGCTACTACTTAATGATCTTCTGGTAACTCAGGCTGATTTCTTTTGTTATACACTCTCAAGATTAAATTTTGCTTTGGCCTCCATTGCCTGAAGGAGGCTATTGTAAAACAGGATACTCAGAAATCAGCAAAAAGCTAAGACAGAAAACCAGACCACTTTAACTTGAGCAGTGCTACTGCCAGTGAGTTCAGGACACTGAGATCCTGCTAGAAGCAGCCTAGTACTGAGGGCTGATGGCTGAGGGATTGCTTTACAACAAGATGAGCGGCTTTGCAGAAGAGCAACATCTCCACCATAGACTAAGAGGTGTTCTTTGATGTTACTGTTTTAAACCTGGTTTGACCAAACTGGCTATTAGATAAATAATTAGATGTTGATAAGCACTGTTGTTACTTCAGATGGTGGGAAGGGATTTGCATTCTGTTTTACAAGAGACCCATTGGATAGAGCTCACATCTGTCGAATGCTGAAAAGCCTGATCAGGATTACAAGGAAACAGCTAAAAAAGATTAAAATATCTGGTCAGCAGTAATAACTCTCAGTCTACTGTGTTTGTGTTGGAGGAAAGTTTGGTGGACTTAAGATAGCAGCAAGGAAGAAGGAGAGGTTTTGTGAGAGGTTTTCTGTGACAAGGTTAGCAGAAGGAAGTGGATGGGGATGGGGGAATGTGCTCCACAGGGCAGGAAGCCGAAGCTGAAGTAAGGCAGCACAAAAATGAGAACCTGCAGCTTAAAGCAGAATATGAAAATAGTCCTGTGACTGAGAGGACTGAGGCTGGCTGTGTGACCCAGCCCAGGTATCCCTTTGGTGCATAGCTCCCATTCTGGCTGGCCTCCCTGGGACAAGCAGCCACAGGAAATGATGTAAACTGGGAAACAGCAAGTACCTGGGACTAGGGGTGAAACTAACAGCTGATGCTGTTTTTATGTGTTATAAAAAGCTTTCCTTTGAAAACCAGCAAAGGGACGCTTACAGAAGAACACTGTCAGTAACAAGGAGTCAGAGGAGGACTGTAATGAAGTTCTGGATGAAACGATCACAGGATTTTATTTCTATGCTCTCTGTTTGTCTACTGCTTAGAATGTTAATAGCAATTCAAAGGCCCAAGGAAGGCAGGAGAATCCAGCTAATTCCTGCAGAGACAGCTGATGAGAAAAGCCTCCCTTCTTAATTGAAAGTTTAAGCTCTTGCTTTGCAACTACAGCACTCATTTTCAAGTAATTGAAATACTTTGATCCCAATCAATCTTCAGAGGAACTCTCCCACATGACCCTCCCAATCTTCCAGTGCAGACCAACTGCACATTTACTCCATCTAGCAGCTGCAGCCCTGTCTATGGCAGAGGAGTTGAAACTTGATGATCCTTGAGGTCCTTTCCAATCCAAGCCACACAATGATTTTATGAGATGTGCTGTTTGACCCCGGGTACCAGCTGCAGGATTGCTGAAGGCACTGCTCTGGGGCTGGCCGTCCCTGGAGAGCCTGGGATCACTGGGATGCTGTGGTCGCATGTGACCACACATAGCCTTTGTTTGCATTGCAGCTGGAATGGGGCAGGCACCAGCCCTAGCCAATCATTTTGCTCATACAGGTCACCACCAATGATGCTGAGAAAACCCAGCATTTGGAGAACAAAATCTGCTAAATGTTAGTGCCCCTCTGGGCATCTGGGAGGCATGAAGGGAGTCTATACCTGCATGGTTCTCATTCTACATATCTAAAACAGATGGATGGCCCAGCATGTGGAGCAGAGACTGTGCAACTGCCTGCCCAAACTGCAGCTCGGGCATGCATAAGGCAGTGCCTACAGACTGTGTGCAGCTCTGCATAGGAAAGCATACAGCATGTAGCACAGCATGTAGGATTTTCTCCTGACCAAAAATTCAGGGATGAGCTAGTCATAGAGATTGCAGAAGAAATAGCTACACTTCTCAGTGTCAAATGAACTTTGCTGACTTGAGATTTTAGTGGATTTTTGATAAGTCTGACTGGGGGCAGCTGTAACAGCTCCTGTTAACCCTTTGTACTTTATTTGTGGCCTTGCCATTGTTTTAGATTTAGATTTAAGTAGCTTTCAGATAACACACAGCTACTTAAATAAGTGCAAAGTGATTTGTTGCTCTATTTATGCTATCACTTACGTGTACACGGAAAAGCAGACCATAAAATGTAGCATCTGTTGCTGTGGCCAGGAAAGCTCCTGTTGGCTAGACCAGAGGCAAGATTTTACCCAGCAGCATTATAGACTCTAGTAACTTAGAGGTGCTGCTTTCCATAACAGGAAAAGTAGGCTGTGGTGGTATTTTTCATATTGGTCATGCCTCAGTAACTCCCACTGTGCTCTTCTTTTGTAATACTGAGCCCTTCTTTGCATGATGATGTTTATTTGCATTCTTTGTGTTCTTTGCTTGAAGGGAAACTCTTCTGTGAGCTTCTTTCTTTCTTTCTTTCTTTCTTTCTTTCTTTCTTTCTTTCTTTCTTTCTTTCTGGTAAACATTTAATTTCAAGGTCAATTTTCTATATTTCACATCTTCTCAAAGGGGAAAAAATAAACTTGTAATTTCTGACTGAAGAAAAAATGATGTATAGTATTACATACCTGACCTGTCCAAAGAGCAAAGATCAATCCTCTCTTTGAACCCTAACTGGACAGTGCATTTGACAAAGCCGTGCTGTCACACAGATCTCCTGCTGGGAAGAGCTGCACAGTTCTCTCACTTGTTATGTTTTAGTCACGGCACGAAGCATAGTTGGAGTCATGACATATGGCAGATTAGATGTTGTACATTTCTTCGTTTAAAACTAACATGCACCACATGGCTACATTGCAGTCCCACGTCCTGTACAGTGGTACTCCTGAACATGTATTCCCAAATCCACCCATGGATCTGTGGCTTGCCTCGCTGCATGTAAGGATTCAGCACCCGAGGATTTGGCACTGCAAAGTCTTCTATAAAAGGGCTACTCCTACAGGACACCCCAAAGCCATAAGTCTGCATTTTCGTATCTCACACAACTGCAGACCACAGTTGGTCTGTCTTACGAGCAGAACTGCAGAATGCTTTATAGCTGGAAACCAAATCAGCAGTGGAAGGGCAGAAATCTCTCTTCTCAGTTCGGCAGTTCTCGCAGTTGAATTGATTTTATTGTTTTCATTTCAACATTGAGAGCTGCTGAGGAAGGGAGAAAATGTAGGCAAATCTTGTGCTCATACTGTTTGTCCTGCAGCAAAACTTCTGTATGCATTTTCCGTTTGTTCTTATGAATGTTAAAAACATAATCCTGACCGTCTTTTGGGGGTGAGGGAGAGGGATTATTTTGTAGCTATAGCGTCTTAGAAATGTAGCAACAGAAACATCTGTCATAATGAAAAGCAGTAACTTCAGTAGCAGGCTATGCAAGTGGAGCAGCACACTTGTTTTTACAAAGGTAAGCCCTGTATTGGTGCTCAGTTCAGACAGAAAGCAGGAATCCTTCTAGATCGGTACGGGAGTTGCAGAAACACAGAATCTTTTTCACAGCTGACCTTGAGGGGCTGCCCAGGGAGGTGGTGCAGTCACTTGCCTGGAGAAACGTTAAGGAAATGTTTAGACTTCTAAACATGCTTAGTGTAGAAATATGGGTGAACAGTTGGACTGGATGATCCTGGAAGTCTTTTCCAACCTTGGTGATTCTATGATTCTGTGCTTTTCACTCCTTGAGTGTATGGGTGTCTTCTCAAGAAGTAGAAATTCGTGTTCTTGCTGTGCACTGAGGAGATTAGGATAGTATCACAAGGGGAGGGAGCTGTGTTTTCCTAAAAGGTGAGTTATTTAAGGAGGGAGGGAAGGAACAGCCAGAAACCATTTGGGGGAGATGTTTTCCAGGGGAAGGAGAAAATGCACAGTATCACTGCTGAGACCAATTACACTGAAAAAACTCTGAAAAGAGATAACTGTGAGGGGATCCAAAGTCCAGACAAGGAAAATATGCTCACCAAGGGTGAAGTGGCAGAGATCAGCGTTCAGATTGAAACTTCTGTTCTAGGGAAAGAATGGGGTGTTTTTTTTCTAATAATCCAATGAAATGTTCATTTAACAGAGAAGAAAAATGCAAATGTAGGAAACTTTCCACGCCTGGGCTGAGAAATCCCTCAGAGGCACCAATGCCCTGAATAGATCCTGCTGCAGGCAGGTAATGACTTGCAGCTCCCCGCTGCAAACAAAGCGCTCCGCACCGCTGCGTGACAGCTGCAGGCACACCATGCCTGAGAGATGGCACAGTTATTCTGAGTGCGGCCAACAGGAGTTTATCTGAGGATAAAAGAGGGAGGGATTCCCTCTGCAAGGTCAGCGCAGGAGAGGGACGGGCTGAGCAGCCCTCGGTGCTCACCAGCCTTAATCCAGGCTGTGCTGGGCAGCTCCAGTGCAGGGCAGGTTGGGCTGGATGCCTCAGAGGCCATCTAGGAAGTCATTCGCTGGTTTGCTGATATCGTTTGTTGTTGTTGTTTTGCTTTCTCTTTTATTTGTATGGAAAACAAGTGCTCAGGGAGTTCCTGAAGGGAGGTCACCCTGTTCCTCCCATAGGGTGCACTGCCAGCAGCACTGTGCTGCTGACCTCGGGGCTTCTGGCACTGCACCGAATGCCCCGATAGTCCATAAATTCAGATGGTCACCAGAGATAATGTTATGTGCTTGCAGAAGAATGGGCCTTTGTCCGAGTGAGCCGATCGCTGACTTTGCTGGGAGGGAGCTGTCTTCATTTCTGTGTATTTCTATTCAGTTGCTGCAGAAACATCCCCATCTGCTTTGAATATACACTTTAATTTCAAATCCTAGCAAGAAATGAAGCAAGCCAGCTTGCTATGCCTGGCAGAGGACACACATGGCGAGTCGCTGAACCCAAAGCTGTTCCAAATGCCAGGAATGTTGCAGACTTTAATGCCAAGTTACCTGGCTTTGTGCTCTGCTCAATCATACAATGGTCACCATCAGAACTGAGTTCTGTTGGTCTGTTCTTTAAGTGCTGCCAGTAGCTCAGCAATACGTGCTTTCTTTGTTGTCTTCTCTGCTAGGACAATGTGGTTTCAGGATGTGACACAGTGGAAAAAAAAAAACAACAAACCCGTGTCATTTCTCTGGAGAAAGCAGGCAATGGGCATTTCCTGCTCTCATGCACAATTAATGGGATAGACAAGAGAGAAAGCACAAATTAAGTTGTTAATTAGCCTTATTCATACAGCAATAGCATGAATTCATGCAGTCTGACATGGTTTTTGCAACTAAGAGTAGAATTTTGCATGCGTAGATGCATATATATGCATATACAGAAATGCCCAAGCACTAGTTTGTGCTGTATGATCTGCACAGTCCGAGTTCTTGCTTGCCTCTCTCAGAGCAGGAAATTTTATCCCCAACTGTCAACAGGTGTCAGAAACAGAAGCAGCTGGACCCAGAACTGTACAAGATTCCTGTTTCTGATCTGATAAACTTGCAAATAAACCACATGCAACCCAGCAAAGGCTGATGTTGGTGCAGACCCTTGGCTTGCTTGTGTCCTGTCCTGTGGGCTGTAGCCAGGGAATAGCGAGCGATACATAGGCTATCTCACAGGCTGATAAGAAGCAGAGCTGCCTCTTAAATAGCTCGTAGCTGAAAGGAATCATAGAAATGTGAGTTATTTGCATCACATCCCAGAGAGAGTATAATTTAAGGGAATTTTTTTGTGACGGAAAGAAAATGGACAAGTGAAACTGTTGAAGCAAACCTAAGCTGCTAGCTGTGAGAAAGGACAGAAAAGGAGAAGAGGGTTTACTGTGAGCTGAAAAGAATTGAAAGATGCCCATTCAAAAGCTTCATCTGCCTGCTAATTTTAATTAAGAGTCCTCCTTTGTAACTACAGCACAGAGCCTGAGTCTTTAAAAAAAAAAAGAGTTGTCACTAGGCAGATTTCTGTGAGCCTGCTGATTGAATCATCATTTTAATCTCCTCGCTGCCTCCCCCTGCCCCCCAGCAGAAGCTACCGGGTGCCTTACGCGACAATTAGCGTGCTGGGAACTGCTGCCGTGCTCCTCAGGGAGTTCCCGCGATGCACAGCTCCTGATTGCTGCCTGACTAAAAGGCTGAAACCTGCCAGTGTTAAACCGTCCTGTGCTCTTTGAAGCCTGGGTGCAGATCTGTTTTTCAGCAGGAAAAGTATTCCCCCTCAGCTCTTCATTTTTTTTTATTGTAGAGGAAAAACTATTTCTTCCTCCCAATTCCTCCCATTAGCCCCCTCCTTCAAAAATAACCCACTGGACTTCGGGGAACTTGACACATGCAATGGGCTTTGCAAAGAAAAAGCAGAGTGACAAAAAATGCTTTTGTGTGCATTTTTGTGGTGCCCTGGCACTTTCCTGGATCCTTCCTTGCCCTACTGGCTCTTGCCCATGAGCACAGCTCTACAAGCAGCTCTGTGCCCGGCAGAGTCCCAGCCAGGGTCCCAGGGTTACTGAACTGGTGGTCAGTGTTTCCAGTCAGACAGCGCCCACTGGCCCAGTCCCCTCTCCCGGCAGGAGCAGGCAGCAAACAACAGTAAACAAATCCCCCCTCTGCCTTCTCCCCCTGTCACGGCTGAAAGCTGCAGCTCCAGCCAAGGTCTGCCCATGGGGCTGTGCTAATTGAGATGCTGTTTGGCAGCAGTCTGCGTCCTTGCACAAATGTTCACAAAATGACTAATTAAAAACAAGTCTCTTGCCCCGCTTCCTTCCTTCAACAAGTTAACTTAGGCACGTTTTTCCTTTCATTATTTTATGGACAACAATAAAGAACACGCTAAGGAAAGAGTGCTTCAGGAGCAGTTCTGTCTGACAAAATACCAGCGAGGCTGTCCTGTTCTTCCCCCACACCCTGATGGCAGCCTGCTGTGCTAGGAAGATAGAAACCAGAGGAAGTTTGAAAGGGTAAAGGTGGGCTGGTCCCACCAGCTTGGAATTATAGCACAAAAGGAAGAAATATGCTCAAGGAAGAAGCCCTGCTTCTGTTGTCCTGAAGTCCCCTGGACACTCAGTGTGCAGATGAAGAGCGGCTGAGTGAGCTGAGGGCAGCACAGAGCTGGGTCTGTGCTGGGGAACCCCTCGGTCCAGCTGCCCAGCTGTGTGACTGTGCTCCGCAGCCTCCGCAAGCAGCAGCCTGGTGCCAGGCCGGCACAGTGCCTCATTACATCATGGGCGACTGCAGCGTAAGCGTGGAAACATGCAAGGAATGGGAGTAGCGTCAATTCAGGAAGACTAAGCAGGTTGTGTAATGGGGAAAACCAGCTAATGCAGGAGAAGAAAGCAACAACGAGGTGACGACTCAACTGGCAGTAGAACGATTTCCACACTGATCTGAGCTCATCAGGCAACAGCTGGATTTTGTTCTTCCTGGCAGCTGCTTGGGAAACCTTAATACAACTCAATACAGGGCTCAAGAGATCAGCAGATGAAACAGTGTTTAACCACATAGCCATGCAGGTCATGGGGATTTGTGAAAGTGTTTCAGTAGTTAATATAATTAAAAATGTACAAGAATTACAGGAGTTGCTGCTGAACCTCTCAGTGCCCCTGCAGGGACGGTCGTAGGGCCCGATCCACCAGGAGCCAGGCACGCAGGTTGGGTGGGCACAGACCAGATGCTAACAGGTCCCTCCCGCTAGGCACTGAGCCCTGCCACACCACACCGCAGCACCCAGCTCTCCAACACATCTGGTATGTGGTCAGCCATCCCCTCTGCCACTTGTGGGACTGCTGCTGACCTCCACGAGATCCCAGCAATATGTGGACAGATGCCAGGAGCAGCCTTACAGACTCAGATCAGGCAATAGCAAACGCACCTGGAGCTGTGCTGTTGGACCTCCCTCACTACACAGGGGGACTCATTTCAGAGTTACAAGGAAAAGCAGGGCTTGCATTTCCTGATGTGAAAACATCTCCGTATGCTGGCAGCCAGATCTCAGTGCACAAGGACAGAATAACCTGATTACTCAACCAGAAGCCTGTCTTGCTCTGAAATGGTTAACTACTTTTTGTTTGGAGTAAGGAGAGGGCAGGGAGTGAAAGGAGCGCTCTTCACTTGTTGGGGTTTGATTCATGTAAACTGTTCAGGACACCTTGACAGGCTTCGGGATACACGGAGCTATATATAGCAATGTGAGTCACTGTATTAGTGAGCGTGACGCTGTGTTCAAGCCAGAATATTCCCAAATGTCTTCAGACATGTGCTTTCCTTCCACCCTCCAGCTTTGCATAGGTTATTCTAAATCATTTGAGCATTATCTGAAGTCATTTTTCTTCCCTTTCATGGTAGTTATCTCTGTGTGAATACTATGTCCTCATGTACTGTGTGCTCAGAACCTCACAGTTTGTCTCCACAGAATAAATGCTTTTGTTGTAAATCTCCCATTACATAGGTTATTCTGCAGTGAGAAGGTTATACAAAGACTTGTTAGTGGAAGAGAGTTGAAGTGCACAAGGGTCAGCATATCAGTGCACCGGGAGGCTGATGGCTCCTCCAGAACCACTACCTGTCCCCATCCTTAATCTCTTGGAGGGCCTCAGTCCCCAACACTAATCTAAGAAATAAGTAACTCTTGCTAGCCTGTGCATTCACAGAAATCACATTCCTGCCGCTTGTACTCTGAGTTTCACTACACAGTACTGTGAACTACATCCTTCTGAGTTTAAATGCAAATGCTGAGTGATTCGGGATGGAATGGTGACCACTCCCACTTTGGGCTCCACAACACTTTCTCCGAGCAGGTTCTTAGGGCAGCAAAGCTCATGGAGCCTGTGGATCTTTTGGGATTTGCTTTTCCTTGGTGACTGCAAGTTTCAGCAGAAGCTTTTCCCATGTCTGGAACACACACAAGGGCTCTCTCCCATGAGGATTCTCTGGCATTTCATTACATGTGAAGTTACGCATCAGCCATTCTCTTGCTGGGAATGTTTACAGGGCTTTCCTCCTCCACCCGGCTTCCGCTCATCACAAACAGTAGGAGCACTGACGGCCACACTGCTGAAACCTGGCTGCCTCCGACTCTTTGTGGGGAATGCGTGGCTACATATGCATGGTATCATCACTTACTATTCATTTCTTTCATTTTGCTAGTCAAGCAGCTTAACATGTGTTTTGCTAGTCCCAGATGGATGTATGGTGGTAGTAGTTAATGACAGCAGGCAGAATGGTCACTGATGACCATGATGTTCATGGGTGAAAGAAGTGTGCAAAAAAAAAAAAGAAAGAAAAGTGTGCAAAAGGGCAGAAAGCTTAACTGCAACTCAGAGGGAGAAGCAAGGGAACACTGTCTGTAAGAGCTGTGAGTGAAGAGGAGAGGGAAGCATAATTCCTAAGCAAGCCTGGAGAATAGCTTTTTCCACCAACTCCTGGACTCTGTAGGGTGGATAGGGACTGCATGGTGCACTCCTCAGGAGGCAACGGGAGTGGGTTGGAGGGAGATTCTCTCTGTCTGAGGTTATTGAGACAGGCGAGAGGGTAAGAAGTTACAACCAGCTGTCATGTGGTGCTGGCAGGAAGGCTGTGCTTCAGATTGACAGCTTTCTGGCAGCTGATGGTTTAGGGAAGGTAAATCAGACATGCACCCAGAGCAATGCTGCAGAAATAGACAGCGCTAAGAGGTGCTGCAGCTGAGAAAAATGCTGGGTTGCCTTGATGCAGGTTGAGCTGTGCAGCTGCACAATGATGATTTTGTGCTGGGCAATAATTTTTCCCACAGAATAACTTCAAACATGTTAAAATGAAAGGCCGGAGAGCCTCTGTACCAAAAAGGCCCGGAAACTGGAAGTGTGCTGGGGGAAGTCCTTTCCTAATTTCTAATTTAAGAAGGGAATTGTTTTGGAAACAGTTGAAGGTAGCTGCAAAATTTGGTGACAGGATCTGAAAAGAGAGGCTTGGCGGATGTGAAGGGAAGATGAGCAGTCACAGGAACAGAACATGTGGGGCTGCAAAGAACTGAGTGAGGAAAGTGCTGCTCGTGTCCAGATACAGATGCAGTGCTTGATTAGATTAGAGATATCAAATGTCTGGTCTTCTTTGGCCATGGGGAAAAAGGAGTAAGATGAAAGGAAGGATCCCTAAGGAGGGCAGGAACAGATGAGCAAGAATGTGCAGTGGGGAAGGTTAGATATGAAAAAAGAGGTTATGGACACAGTGGAAGAAAAAGCTTACAAAAGCAAGTTCTGAAATAAAGCAGTGACGCTTTACAGCTTATAGAAAGTGAACAGAGCAAGCAAGAGGTGAAACAAAGTTTATATAGCCAAGAAAGGAGACTGTGGAGAAGCAAGACTTTCTGGTTCCTTTCTTTTAATGCCATGTCACAAACAAAAGTATAAGATTTGGCTTTCTGTGGATTACCTATTCTAGACTACTGTGGTGTGACCTAACAGTAACAGTGACAGATGTGACAACGTAAAGGTCTTTGGTGACGACATGACCGAAAATACAGGTGACCCGGGAGAAGAGGTTAGGATGATGTCACTCACCTAGCTAATTTCTAATCACTAGCACAAATTCCCATTCAAAATGATCTAATGGCTTATCCGATACCTTTCCTGTGACCCGTGGAACCAAATCTGTGTCACAGAGTAAGGTCACTATGCTGTCAGCTGGGTGACGAGCCTCGTCTGAGTGTTGACTCGGAATTGCAGACCGTGGGCCGCAGGCCAAGGGATGTTGAGCGTGCCACAGGGTGACGCGCGGTCCCGGCGGGAGGCTTCTAGCCCATCAGCACGCGGCCGTGCGGCCCTGCGCCAATTCATGGAAAGGCAGCCGGGCAGCGCCGAGGGGAGCGGCCGGCCCGTGTACGGATGGGCCCGGTGCCGCACAGGCAGCCGCTGGCACTGGTGCAAGAGGGAGGCAGCCTGTTGGCCGTCCGCGCCCAGCTTTCTAAGGAAGCAAGCGGCGTGCCGGAGATAGCCTGTTTGCTCTGGCCAGAACGTCTGGTGGTTTTGCAAGAGACAGAGCAGCCGAGGGCAGATGTCGCACTGCTGTGGATGGAGTAGCTCCACTGATTTCAGCAGAGCAGTGCCGATTTACGTCTGTAGAGTTTGGGCTTGAGGCCTGAGCGATGGCAGTAGTGCAGTAAGGTTTTTCCATGCTGCACAAGGCTACGGTTCCAGATAGTTCTGGCCCAACATAGACATGAACCTGCTACGGCTAAGATACATTTGCACTGGGTTTGCTTGGATTCCTGTGTTGCTTGGATCAGGTAGCAACCTCATTGCCGCAGTTCCATTCTTCAAACAATGCTGTGACAACCGCACCACACGGGGCCTGCCAGGTTCAGGCAAGGACACAGCGAGTGCGCGTCAGCAGCAGAGCTGCAAATGAGGTAATGTGTTATCAGCAGGCAGGTCAGGGCTCTGTGTATCAGCTCCTGAAGCAGAGGGACTAAAAATAACTTTCTATTGCAAGTACCCATTTCCCGAAGAAAGAAATGCCCTCGTTTAACACCTCCCTCCCCAAACAAACCAGGAATGACTTACAGCAGTGCCTGCCTCCCTCGATACCCTGGGGGTCTGGCTGGATGGCTGCACCAAGTGCTCTGCGTTCCCCTTTGGAGGGTGGCCAGGAATCAAGAGCAGTATTAAGACCCAAGCAGCACCAGCCACATCCCCATCACCTGACGGCTACCACAGATAGTATTACAGCCACCATTCCCTCTCTCAGCAGTGTGTCTGCACAAGTTCGGGGCCAAGCTGCCTCTTGTGCCTCCTGAGCCACATGCACATCACCAGACCAGCACCTGGGTGCTGAACAACTGTCGTGGCAGCTTCCCATGTGGATAGGTGCCATGCACAGATAAGCATTTGGCTCCTGGTATTAATCCACACCTGTACACAGAAGCCAGAGAGGTCTATGCAAATAATAATTCTGCTGTGTGTATTTAAAAAAAAAAAAAAAAAAAAAAGATTAAAAGAAAGAAAAAAAAACACTTTTTGCTAAGAGGTTTACTTTAGGTAAAATGCAGTGGATTTCTAAATAGTTACATTTGAGGGAGCCTACAGGATTGCAGGACAGCACAATGGTGTGAAGAACTGCCTGCTGTCCCTGGTGCTCTGGAGCTAGACTGACTTGATCAGAGGGGAGGACTGCATAGGGGCCAGTTTTTCAAGAGCAGTGGGCAAAAAAAGAAGTTAATCTTGGGTTCTCACATTTATGCATCTTCACAAAAAAGTCTGTTCATCTGATTTCTTTTGGCACCACATTTCACTACCTTGCACATGATGCTTTTATTACTGACCAATTTCTTATTCCCTGTCTCCTCCTAATTATTACCTTACTAGATGTTGAAGTCACTGAGTATGCTAATTCTATCTAATTAGAGTGGCAGATTTACAGCTGTGCTACTACAGGCCAATATAATCTTCTCCTGAAGACACCAAGAACCCTCAGGAGAGTGCAAAAGTTTGCAGTAAGCAAATACACACAACCTCAAATGAAACAAAAGAATTTTTAAAAATACATTAACTAACAGATGTACAAGAAACAAGCCTTCCTGAAACAAATAATCCATGGCCCATGTCCTAGTGACCCAAACTACAGGTATTTTATTAACACATATAAGAAAGGAGCTGAAGTGGCCATTGGGACAGGCAGGCTGAAACTCCTCTGTATTTGCACATTTGCATTAGTTGACTCAGGACTGGGTTGGGTTTTTTTTCTGCCTAGCTACAAAAAGTGCACTGAGGATAAAAAGGACAATTAAGCACCACTGCTGAGCATGTCTCTTTTTCCCATGCTGCACACCCTGGCAACAAATCAATTTTGTCTTTCGCTGTGAGACTTTCTCCCTCGCTGCCTGCTTGGAATTACTCTCCCACAATCCTCCCAAGCAACTTTTTTTTCCCTCTGCAGTTCTTCCTGCCAGTTGCCACTTTAGTAAATAGCACAGAAAAAGCAATAACTTTATTTTTTCCATTCCCTCTAAAGGTTAAATATAGGTGAACGTTTTTTTCTTTATAACAAGTAATTGACATGCATGAGCCAACTTTCTGTTCAGAACATAATTTGTATTCTCAAGAGATCTGTGCGTATTCTTGTTCATATTGCTTCTCCCCTGAAGGGATCTGGGAGGGGGAGGAGAGGGAGAGGCTTTTAAAGTTTGGCTCATAGAAGTTATAGAGAAAGATCTAGGCTTTCAGCTCCATCAGATAAACAGTAATGTAACTGCACGTACAGTACTGCGGCATGTATTGATAGGAAAAGAACAGAGTAAACAAGGGGAAGGGAAGGGGGAAGGTAAGTCAGCAAGCAGAGAAAAAGAGATTATTGCTCAGCACCCAAGGCAGCTCGCTGATAGAACACAAATCATCAGAAACACTGATCCAGAAATTTGGTGGGCTTGCTTTCCTCAATGAAGGTATAATTCTGATGTGATTGTAAAGAAAGCTTTCCAACTAAGTCATATCTGTATGCTTAGGCAGCTCTTGCTTAATCAAATTTAGTGATTTGACTCCAAGATCACTGAAAGCAGATCTACTTCATTCACTCCTGTGGGCTTACAATTAAGTCATAAAAAGCACTGCTTTTAGGGAGTGTGGTGGGGGTGGTTAAGGAGTGTGCTCTTTTATTTCGTTTTCTTTTTCTTTTTTTTTTTTTTTTTGTATGATTCAAGAGACTTCTAATGTGGTTACATCTTCTTGTGAGAAGGTTTTTTTGGAGTTTATGTACAAAAGGAGTGTCAGCATGTACACATTGCCTGCAATGTAGGACAGCAGCAAGGACCCTTGCTTCAGTCAGGGGTGTGGTGGTGCAGTCACACAGCCCCCCCTGCTCCTCCAGCTGCCCACTGCCACCTCGGGCCTTTCATTTCACCCCTGCAGGGTGGAGCTTTGTTTAAAAGCTCCAGCCCCATTGCATATGGGTTTTTCAAGATTAGACAAAGTGATGAACCACACTAGCAGTCAATGTGAAATTGTGTTAAGGAGTCAATATTCACACTTTCACTACAAGGGCAGGTGCTGCCTATCAGAAGTAGCATTCAAAGCTTGTAGCATTCAAATATGTGGTTTTCAGAAGAGTCAGTGGCATATTTCTATGTGAGAAAATGTAATTTACAGACAAAGCTGACACAGGATTATATACCAGTAGCACATTATCATGGCAACTTCAAGGAACTTAGTTAGTGGATGGTCTTCATGCTCCTGAGGTTACAGCACTTTCACATAGCCCCTTACTTTGGCTGCCCACTACACCCGCGCAAAGGCATGCTTGACACACAGATGCCAATCATCTAGTAGAAAAATTGTCCTAAATACTAAATACCAGCAGCTTACCCAGACACAGGCACCTCTCCGGTAGAGTGAAGCTGAAAGAGTACCACGAGGTTATTCTTTCCACTCAAACTTTATTTCAGACAGGTGTGCAAAGGGAACAGCAGAGAGATTTAAATAGAATCTTAAGCAGACTGTAAATTTCCATCTACGCTAGGTCTAATTAAAGCAATGAACACACTCGAGACTGAGAATTTTGTTTAGAGTAATCCCCTTATCAAAATTGTCATGTGCCAGGAAATGTTAGAAGCAGAGTTTCTCATTCCCCGTGTTCTTGAACTGCCGTGTCTGCCATTTAAATGCCACCACTTCTCAACAGCTTTCAGCTTAGCCTACAGAGGTTTCCCACAGCAGCTACTGGCTGGGTGACGAGCCCCTTACTCATACAGGGGATGAGCTCATCCCACAAACAGCTCTGCTGACTGCGATGGGATCACGTTTAGTTATGACTGCACCAACGTCAAATGTTTCCAGCTCCGTGGCACTCATGCAGAACATTATGAGATAATCAACACACTGGTGCTCCCAGGGGTTACAATCATTGGACTTCTTGCAGCTTTTGTGAGAGTGAGTGATAAGCCCATACACAGCAGACAAGTGGCAGTGTGTTACAACTGCAAGCCATGCTAAGTCTGATTATTTTTTTTTTTGTTACCTTTCTACACAGAGCTCTGTGCCTCTTCTGTCTCTTGTATTTACCACAAAAGCAGTATTTGAAGCTCAAAGGTGCAAGGATTTTCTCCACAGTACATTGTCTCACTCAGTCAGGTCCTGAGTTTTGCACCTCCACCAGTACTTGCGTTTACAACCAATTAACAAATTATGCAGGACAATGATTATTCATCTGCTGCTTGTGAATTGCAGGAATGTCTTCAGGCCTCAGCTGTGCAAGGGGCTTCCTTCTAGCAGACTCTGAAATGTGATGTGCATTTGATTCCCCTTACTGTTATCTGTTCCTCCTCAAAAGGCTACACTGTGAGCTGCTTACACAGACACGGTTCAAACCGCATGTGATTGTCCTGAAGTCAAGGGAACTGTATGTGAGATCAACTCATCACTGTGGAAAAAATGCTCCTGATCAGGTTTACAGTTAAGGGAGAGAAAAAGACAAGATGCTTTTCAGAGCAGGGACTGCAATCCTACCCAGGGCAGCAGCCACGGGGTCTGGCAGCAGGTGCTCCAGGATGGGGGAAGCCCTCCTGAGGCCACTGATGCTATATCCACGTGAAGCCACCGGATCACCCGCTCCCCTCGTGGTCCTCCTCCCAGTGGCCTAGGGAATGGTTTCCCTGCCAACATTTGGCTGCCTGCTATGAAACTTTCTTTTTTGAGAACTGCTATGTAATAACCTAAAATAGCATGCCACATCCATCCTGAATGCAGCTGGGCAGAGTTCCTTCATAATATCTGTCATGCCTAAAAATATTCTTGTTATGAAAATAGAGGCAGAGATACTATGTCTGTTATTGTGCTCTGTGCCTGTGTTTAGTGTAAGTGCATGTGGATTAGGTCTGAGGTTGAACTGCTTCATCCATGGAGCATGAATGTTGTACTGAAGAATTACCTAAGGGCTTGATATCAGAGTACTTGTCTGTAGCCCTACTGCACTATCAGTGATCCCAAACCAAAGCAGAGGATATGAAAAGCAGGGCAGGAAACACCCCTCCAGTTTCTTAGCTTGTTCAGCCTCCCCTGCAAAGCAGTGCTATTCAGTGGAAGAGAGGAAAACACAACCAAGCCCTGTGAGGGGGAGTGAAGAGTAATGTTTGAACATTGCCAAGGAAGGACATTAAAAGAGGGCACAAAGTAGGCAAGGTGCACTTTGGCTATGTGTAGAGGATGATGGTGGTGAGGACTGTGGTGACAAAGTAGAAAAGTGAGATGTATTTTAGATCATATGTGGTTTTCCTCCTCCTAAAGTTTTAAGTCAGGAAAAGCCCATAGAGGAATCAGATATGACCGTAGAAAAACAGGTACTGATGAAACAAATTAAGTCTCAGGATAGAGGAAAACCCCATTACTGGAGTGCTTATCACAGCTTTTTTCTTTTTCTTCTTTTTTCTTTCTTCCTTGCTTCCCCATCCTTCCACCCAGATTAGGTGAAGTTAGAGAAGATGCTTTAAAGTGCAGAGGGAAGCAAAAACCACACAAGCACAAACATTTGCTGAGTTTAGGAGAACAGAAAGAAAAAAGAGAAAGGATGAAACAAAGAAAATAACCAAGCTGTCTCCAGTTCCCTCTGAACCTAGTCCAGGTCAGCACCATTGCTGGCTATACCACAAGACCAACAAGATGCCAGATTTTATTAAAGGATGGCTATTTCTCACAAGTGCTATCTTTACATCAGATTACAATGTTTCCATGGTATTTTTACTTTTTTTTTCTTTTTCTTTTTTTTTCATGACTGCTTTGCCACTTTCCTTGCTTCATGGTTCTACAACCAGTATCTCTGTGTATGCACTCAACTTCTGAAAACTACTTAACTTTTCTTGAGGGAAAGCCACGATCACATGAGGCAACACTCTCCTGTCCACTTCTGCACTGAAGAAGCAGTATCCCTTCCCAAAGACTGCCGTTTTCCCTCCCAAATATCCTGCTCTAGTGAAAATTCATAGCTATATATGAAATCAACATTTTTTAAAAGATTTCTAAAGTCTGTATCACAGCCCATAAGATTCTTCAGCACACAGAGAGGAATTTAGGTACTTTCTGGTTTCAAACAGTTTTGGCAGAATAAAGAAAACCAGAAGCAGCAATGAAGAAACAAAATCCTGAAAGTACAGGATGTGTCCTCTATGTTTTAGGCTGCAACATTGTTGGTAGGCAAGGTTAGATATGCAAGGATGAAGTAAACAAAAAGCATGAGGATTGCAAAGTAAATATTTGGGTGTTTTGGCGAACTGTTTGTGGGTGTTTTGTGCTTCTAAATTCGTTTGTGTTAATGTCTGTGTCCAATTCACCTTCCAAAGGAGAGATAACTGCAATGATCTGTCTCCTGCCCACAGTCCTCCCCCATCAATATATTTGCTTATCTCTCTTCTCATGTTTCTTGTTGTTTCAAACAGCTCTTTAGCAAGCCACAAAAATGTCAGCCATCCAGCTAGCTCTAAGAGGCACCCAGCTGAAGTAAATACTCCACGCAGGCATACTGTCTTCCTTTTCCATTTCTTGGTTAGTCTTCTTTGGGCCTGCTACATGGAAATTGAGAGCTTTTAAAATGTTCAGTGAGACCACGTGCTACAGAAACTATTGCTTTCCCAGCACTGTGTTTCTATAGCAACCGTCTTATTAAAGCACTGCAGCCATCTGCTTTAAATATTAACTTCACAAGACCATCAGGACTAGCTTAAAACAATATCACATATTCATTAAACATTAAAACAAGAAACAAAAGAAGAGAATGACAGGAGAGAGCTTTTTCCTGTTCCTTCTATCTAATCTTTGGAAAAAAACACAACACTGGTTTGCTTGCTTTAGATAATTTAACAGTTTGTGCCACTGCTTTAGAAATAACTGTTTAAGCGACCGCACTAGCTGCTGGTGACACAAACTACAACTTTCTGGGTGCTGCAAAAACCAACAACTGATGAAAACAGCTTCTTGGGGTAGGTGGTCACTTTGAGCATGCTTACCCTAATAACAGAGTTTCGTTGCCCTGCTTTGGCAGCAGTACTCTCCCAAGTGCTGTGGCAAAGTCTTTAGAGGAAGGAGCACAGAGGGGAATAGCCAGCAGCAGCTGAGAGGCACCACACTGGAGCAAGCACTGTTTTATTGTTGTCTCTAAAGGACAGATGCTTGGAGGAAGGTATGAATGGTAAAGGGTTCTATCACCTGCAGCTCACAGCTCCCAAAGCGTGCCTAGGAGTGAGAGCCTAGATGCTGCCCTAATTCATCGAAATGCCTGCCACTTCAGAGGAACCTGAATCAGTAACAGCAGGGTCCTTGGATTGTGCACACTAGATCATACTTGCTTCCTTTCACTAGTTTGAAAAATGTCAGTTTTTACTTCTCCAAATACTCTCTTCCTTCAAAATGTAACAGCACAGCTGAAGGGAGAGCTCTGCTAGCTCTCTTGCTGCTCGTGCATGGCACCCAGAGATCACCCTCATGTTATTTTTGCTGGGCTCCACTTGCTCCTCCCTAGTTCCCTGCTGCCCATGTTGAGGCCCGTACCCAGAACAGGCTCTTGTAATCAAAGCAGTGATGCATGAGAACGTGCAGAATGCGCCAGTTTCATCTGAAAGTTTCACTGGACCAAAAAGAGGAGAATCCAGATCTATCCACTGCAAAACCACAGACCTCTGGCACTTGAGCAAAAGAAAAAAATCTTTTCTAGTGCTCAGGTTCTCCAAAATACGCTTCTATCTCCATTCAGTATAGCATAATGAAACCATACCTAACACTGTGATTAAGAACCATCAGCTTAATGTAAAATCATCTGTTTTTCCCATCTCTCTTTACTGGTGCCCTGTAGTGTAAGCATTCAGCTGCTCTCAGTACTGCCTAGATCATAGAATCACAGAATAGCCCAATCTGGAAGGGATCCATAAATATCATCGAGGCCAACTCCAATTCCCAACTAAGAATAAACAATATGAACAAGTAAAGCTATCACTGGAAGGATTTGGTCTTAATGAGAGAATTCAGGGGAGGAGGTTTGGTTGAAGTAATATATCCATCAAGACAATCTATCAGTTTGTGGCAAAGATACAATGCCCATGAAGGTGTTTGATGTCACAAGGACTGAAGGAGAACGATAAAAGGGGTAGGAATGACCCTGAAGTAAGGCTATGGGTATGGCACAAACTGAACTGAAAAGGATGAGAAAAAGAGGTTGCTGGAAGACAAGAGTGCATCTGACCACCTAATGCCTGATAGAGGCTGGGACCCTCTTAGAGCAGTGTAACAAAACAACCCATTCGTTTGGCTTCCAGCGTATACAGTGTTACCCCCTTATCATGAGTCTTATCACTGGCCAGCTTCTTCATTTTAAGTCCGCAGGAGGGAGTTAGATAGTCTTCTGCGAGAGAGCTCTTTGCTATGCATGAAATAGCAGCAATGAAGGTAATGAAGACGTGGTCTTTGCTCAAGAAATGTACAGCCTAGTGAGTCAACAGACCCTAACAAAAGTGCATAATGCACATTTTGCAATTCATCCTGTGTTCATTTCCTCCTACTTGATGACAGAGTTTATCTGCTGTCACAAGGTAATCTCTTTTCTGAAGTTCTGGGGTTTCATGTGTTGTTAATTCAGGGGCAGTATCTCAAGAGGCAGGAACAGTGGTGAGTGCAGACACTGAGTCAGAAACTACCTGGGTAGCTGTTCTGGGAGTTACAGTGGATATCAAGCTGGACAGCTGATGTCAAAGACTTCTGAGAAAAAAGACAATTTTTGTCCGGACTATGGTCCCATTTCTGCGCCTTTGTCAGGCATAAAGTTACTTGTCTTCTCAGCCTTGGCACAGCCTCAGCTGGAATGTTGTATCTGTCCAGAAAGAAGAAAGTTGATCAAAAAAAGGAGACTTGGAATAATAAAGGATCTCTGCTAGTAGAGGTCTTCAAGATGAAATTGTCCAAGTATTTATCAAAAGCCAGAGATTTACGATTCATCTGGCTTGGGGGAAAGGAGAAGGATTAAATGGCCTTTTCCTTGGCTATTTCATACACCTTTTGGGATGTTTTTTTTTTTTGTTGTTGTTGTTTTTAAGCAGTTCTGGAAAGCATTTTGTGCCTGTGGTTTGTGCTGAGCAGATACTCTGCAGGTTTGTCGATGTTCCTACCTTGCCTTCAAATGCTACAGGCAGTTGTTAACATAACTTAATGTATTGGCCAACAGATGTCCTGTGTATTCTCCTCTGCATGTGCAAAAATAATAAGCTGTTGGTCTGCTAAGGAACTCTGTGCGGCTGAGAAAACAACTAGTAAAGGAAACAGAGGGAAAATGTGGTCCCTTTCTGCCCTCCTGGGTCAAGGAGTCCTCCTTTTGCTCCATCTGGTGCTGCAAATTTTGATAGAGTAATTCAGATCCCATCCAAGATTCCCAGCTCCCATCCCAGTAAGAGATATTAATGGAAAACCCCTGCAGTAAATACCACAGGTGTTCTTTCATCTCTTTTCCATATTCTCTTCGTTTTTGGTAGACTGGCTTTGCTGGTGATAGGGAAGAGGAGCTTGGCAGAAAGTTATAATATGGGCAAGAATCTCTCATACACACCCACGGCAGAGGAAGCTGTGGCTGGTAGTAGTTGTTTGTTTCACTGAGGAATTCTCTTCCCATAACTATGGACTGACATGATTATCAATCGGTGAATGCTCTACATATAAGAAAAATTACAGTCCTGAGACTGTTCCCTGGCAGCTGGGCAAAATTCTTTACTAAGAATTGCACCTATGCATCTGAAGGCATAATTAAATTTTAGGTGTGCCTTTTGCTGAACTTGTTAAACAAGATTTCCATTACTTTTTTACCTAGAGGACAAACTCATGACAGAGTCTGTATTTATTTTGAGATACTCATCTAAACTGACACAGTGGTGGTTACTCACCCTGTAGCATACAATGGCAAATTTTACAGTATTCTTTTACCCCTGCCTCCAACTTGAAAGTACTGAATAAAATAATCTTCATCGTAAGCAGCATTTCTTTCATTATATTTTCTTCATTGAAAGAGGGTCTTATAATTTAAGAAAATATCATTAATGGCAATAGCAAGAAGGCTCTGTGAGTCAAAGATGCACTAGATGCATCATTTGTGTATCCGTATAGCTCTCCCCCTGGTGAAGTCAAATGTTCTGATAAAGCCCACAGCCATCACAAATATTAATAAACTAGTCCTTGTAAACCTCGATGCTTTCTGATTCAGAACATCTTGAAAAATGCTTCAGGACTTCTGGAGAAAGACTCCAGAAGATGTACTATGATGTACCCAGAAAAAACCTATACATATTTAGAGGTTTTACTGAGGAGGCTGGGTCTCCTTTCTCTGAGACTGCCTATACTCATACAGATTCATTGTAAGGTGGATTTTCTTTCCTCAGGCAGAAAATATGCAACAAAAAACTCTTAAAATAGTAACACGCCAGTGACCTGTTTTTAGTACTTTCATGTATATTTCTAGATCCATTGTACATGCTGTAATGAACATCATAATGATCATTCAGAAGTTTAGCAGAGAAAAGTCATCAATAACTGGCAGAAATGCATTTGCTCACATGCTGAATGCAACATTCAGCTAGCTAGGAGATGGGAAAAAGCAAGTGCTGAGCCAGGGCCAGAGCTGTAGAGCACTTCACCTGCACTGGTGAGAGCTACTGGAGTGCATGAAAGGAGCTAGTGACCAGCCCAGAGCGGGCATGCTTTGGCCTCTTTGCTTTATGTTGTCTAAATAACAAAAAATATCTGCAGTGGCTTTGATGACTAATGCAGAGCTGCTATGGGTATGGATGGAAAAGGTGAAGACTCTGGGCTGGCTTTATACTTGCAGAAGCTGCATTCAGTGACGGCATTGAAGCATATTGGAGAAGAGCACCAAGAAGCTCATAGTGTGTCTTTCCTAAGGGCTCTGCCATTACGATATTTACAAACACCAAAATGTATCATAGTAACAAGTATAAAATAGAACTATGATCTTTCTACTATCTTTCTACCTCAGAAAGGTCAACCATTCTGCCTGGGAAGAAAAAAACCAAACGACCCTTCAGCATTTAGTAGGCTTTTGTAAAGCTGGGAGTAAGTTGTTTGATTCCAAAAGTAGAAATCGGAAGTTATTTATTAATAAACATGGGTTATTTTTGCTAGTTTAGTAGCTTTTTTCAAGAAAGCTGTGTTCACCTTTGGCAACCATTCACAGTTGTATAGCCTGTCTTTCTCCACATACATGTTTTTCTGAAAGAACTTCAAGAGCACTGGAGCCTGTCAACAACAAATTGTCTGACTACATACTTCCATTTTACGATAAATTGCTAACTTCTGGAAAAAAACTGCTATAAACTAATTGGGAGTATAATACAAACTTCTTTGAAGAACATCAAGGATAAGGAAAAGACAAATCGATTTTATTTTTTAATAAGCAATATATCCGGCAGTGTTTAAGAAAGTACATATGGAAAAGAAATGAGGACATCTGGCAGTGGAGTGTAATGCCTGGTTTGCTAGAGGGACATTTCAGCTATGCATTTCTCTTTCAAGGCCTGTGCCAAAAATCAAGTCAGCCTTGCAGTGGCATTTACATTTTGTAGAAAGTGTGTCACTTGAAACTACTAAGCCACCTTTTTCCTAAACAGACAATCGATTCCCAACTGCAAAGCATTCATTAGTGCCTGAGTGCAAGTGTTAATAAAGGAATAGAAGTGGAACTGTCAATCAGGAACAAACATTCAAGCAGTGTTCTTTTATTTTAGCCATAGTAAGCCAGTTTTGCACTTCCTTACCACTGAAATTACTTTCTGAGTCAGTTCGGCAAAGAAACAAACTTACGGTGCCGAAGAACACAGTCGCTTCTATCCTCGAGTCTCTGAATCACTTGCTTGCTCCTGCTAGCTAATAGTAACTATTTTTAGTTTATGGCGGAAACTTTTCTCATGGTGGCAATGATATTTCAAAACAATTTGGAAGCAAAATCGTCTGTGTGTGTGGCGTGTGTGCAGAGGCTGTGCTCGGTACACACGCCTTGCTGCTCGCTGCTGGCGCCAGCAGGCCGGGTCAGCCTCACGCAGGCCATGCGGCATTTGCTGGCTCTTTCCTCACCGCCGTAAGACTTCTGGGGTCATGTTTGTAAACACTGGAACCACGTGCGTCAGCACGTGGCGAAGCATCAAAACCGGCCAGGGCGCCAGGCGGAGAGGCAAACCTTGGCGCCGGATCGATGTCGCTGAGCCGACTTGCGCCAACTCTCTTGCGCCAACTCGCTGACCAGCACGCTGCCCTCGCGGCCACGTGGGATGGGCTGGTGGGTTGGCAGGAGGGCATAGCGGGAACCTTCTCCCTGTGTGTGGCACAGGTGGGCCTGCGCTAGCGTTGGTGCTGTCAAGGCACGTTCCTTTGCTTGGCGGTGAGCAAATGGCAGGGCTTTGAAACATTCTCACGGCAAACAAAACTCATTTCTGCCCGCGGTGAAACTGAGGGACCGGCGTGGTCCCTCAACACAATGCAAAACTATGGCTGTTAGGGAAGAGAATTGTATAGGGGCACGTTGCCAATGTTTCTGAAATGACTTCAAGGACAGATAACCGAGACGTCGTGTCTGTAATAGCTTTTTGCTGGCTTTGCACCAATGAAACTAAGACCGTGTTTCAGGCATTTGGGGAAGTAACTCCTAAATTATTCCTGTTTATCAGCAGAGGTTGCACAAAGCCAGATACGGCCAGCACAAACAAAAGTCATGAGTCTTTCATTTCCTCTTCGGGAGAAATTAGCAGATACAATTCCCAAGGGATACGGAAAGTTTCATCTCTCCCTGGCCGCACACTTCACGTGCTTGGAGTAGAACCAGACAGGAGGGGGAACAGCCTGTGGCAGATGTCCCTCCCTCCTCTACCGTTCTGTTTCAAGCGCAGCTGTAAGTCTTGTTTGCTTTGACCTTTGCTGGGAGAGCTGAGAATAGGACAAAGAGTTAAAGTGTTACCAGTCCCTGCTGAGTTTGCACTTCTCAGGCCGGCAAGGCAGCGGCGGCTGCGAGCGGGCAAGTGTGCAGCACTGCAAAGGGGGCCGGGAGGGAGCGAAACAAAAGGGGAAGAACAAATAGTGCACGCCCTGAAACACAACAGGGGAACCGGTGTGGAAAAATGTCTATCTTTGAAGAGAACAGGCTTTTCTGTTTGTTTCTCTCTGTGTGTTCTATCTGGTTATCTGAACTCAAGGTACAGTAGATACATGAGTCCTTGAACTCTGAACACATGAGGAGAGAAGCAAAAAGTAAGTCAATACATTTCAGCTGAGCCTGGAAATAAGCATGCTTTGTCTCTGTGTGACCCAGCTATGGGAGGCCATTTAATACCGCAACGCACAGCTGTCCAAACCTCTTTCTTGCTGAATGCCATTGGCCTGCAAAAACAAAGCAAAGCCAAGCAGTCCTCTCCTAAGGATACCGCAACTGTGGGTTCAAACACCGGCTGCTCTGAGCACCTTGCATTTTGTCAAGACTTGTCCCTTCAGTCTGGAGGGAAAGGGGTCCCAGGCTCGTTAAGTGGAAGAAGAAAAGGCACTCATTCATTTCCTTTCTGAAACTCTGCCCTACTGTGTTACCCAATTCCTGAGCAACGTCTCTGGAAAGCAGAAAAGTACCTTCCTCACTGTTGCATGTGCGTCTAGCTAGCGCTCTCCAGCGCTACTACTCTATCGAGCAATAAAGTTTCTATTTTTGACTCACTGTGGACAACCTTGCTCTAAGACATCGGACTTAAACGTAAAATGAGCAAACCCAAAGGCACCAGTGGCCTCCATCAGAGCTGCATTTTGCTGTCGCTGCTGCAGGCGAGAAATGGGTTGGCACATGGTGCGCCGCGGCAGTGAGGCCCAGCCGTGTGGCACCTTCCAGCCTGTCACAGTGTTTGTAAACACCGCCACCACGTGCGTGAGCCACGTGGGACCCGGCTGACAAACCTCAAAACTGCCGGAGGATGAGAGAGAACTGGGGGAGTGAGCAGGCAACCCCCAGTGCTAACTCCCCATCTTTCTGTGGGGTGGCGTGCTACACGGCTGGATCTGTAAACATGGTGGGGAAAATTTGTGTTTCATGGTCAACTGCTTCTGTCAGCATCCACGGGAATGCTGCCGAGCTAAATTACCCATCGGATTTTATTTCCAAAAGCACTTCATCATGGCTCATATCATGAGTCTCTGAAGGCACTGAAATTCTCCGGGGCAGGCTCCTGGCTCAGTGTGCTATGGACCAAAATGGGGAGCTTGAGCTTTGGCTGCTCACGGCAAAGAATTCCCAATGACCAAAGGACAGCATTACAATTTACCATCTTCAATTCAAGGCTGCTGCATGGAAAGTTCCAAATGCTCTTAGGGTTGTGTCACCAACGCAGTTCTGTGCAGAGAGGCTTTCTGGCAGCAAATTACATTTGTGTTTTGTTTTTTTTTTAATTCTTCTTTGAGCTCCTCTACCAAGTATGATGTCAGTGTGAGGTTTCATGAACCCTGACGAACCATTAGTTGATAAAGCAGATCAAAACAGGACTCATGTGGTAGGTTGGGGCTGGCATATAGGACAGTTTGCAGACTGTGGGAAATCCTGCGTGAATGAATAGGAGGATCAAGGGTATTAAAGGTTAATGGGAGTTACTGGAGTACCTACTTACTGAAATGGCTTTACACAACTCCATCCCACACACTGCAATTAACCGATGCAACATACTATTTTTAATTATAAATTAGCTCATTGTGAGATTCTGCTTGTTTGTTTGGAAGTGCATGGAAACATCTGCAGCACCAGTGAGGCTGCTAACACCCTTCTCTGCACCCTTTCTCACTTCAGTCAGGGGTTTCACAGGACAAAGCACTGCACAAAAGCAGTCCTCTTTCCTGAGGAGATGAATGAAGTTCTCAAGGTACAATTTGCTGGGTTGTGCAGGACAAATGCTGCTGCTTTAAAGGTTCTGAGGCCTGGCCAGCAAAACAAACAAACAAACCAACAACAGAAGAAAAACACCAAAACTAAAAAAACTGAATGTGTTGTCAATTAACAGAAAATGTTACTGAAAAACAGATTCTGAAGAAAGTGAAAAGCCGCTTGTTTCTGATTCGAGTTTCTGTTTCTTAGAATTGATACTTCTGTTATCTTAGTAAGCAGAGAAAACTATCTGTAAAGCTCTGAATGAGCAGGAAGGAGGGTATCATGGGTAGAGCACTGGGGCATAGGAGATACCGGTTCACTTCCCAGCTGCACCACAGCTTTCCTGTATGTCTTTTAGGTTTTCTTCTAAAGTACTGAAATGAATGGCTCCAGCAGAGTTTGTACCACGTTTTGTGAGCTTTGGCTCTCAGTTGTTGCTTATTAATTTTACACACTTTCTTCATGCATGTTTTGCCTTCTCATTAATATTACCCCAGCAAAAAGACTGCTGCAGTGCTAGGTTAGGGACTTCTCTTCATACTCACGCACAGAGCAGGTAACAATAGCAGCTTAGCTTTATTTACTGCAAATATTTAGGCTTTTGGAAGGCAGCTGTCTGCTTCTGCTTTGCTTTATAAACAAATGACATTCTGACATCCTGACATTCTGGCCCTCGTGCACTGCCAGGCTTCCTTTTTCTGTCGCTGCCTCCTTCATCAAGTTAAGCCACTTTTGTTCCCTTTTGCTGCTTATGTTTGTACAGCCCTGAGTGCAGTGGGACTCTGTTTTGTGGCCGGGATATGAGGTGCCTCCTAATGCACAATAATTAATTTCACTCTATCCGCTCTCCCTGTATTTTGAAGCATCAGATTTGCCATCCCAAATGCAACTCATGCTGCAGCTTGTCCAACAAAGCACCTCCAAGCAGCCAGTAGCAGTTGCTTCAAGAAAAAACAGCTGTTCAGTAGGTAGTTACACATTCACCCTTCCAGAAGCAGAACTTCTTTTCACCCCATCAGTTAGGGTATGTATTTTCTAGGAAACGTGTTAACTTTCAAATGCTTTGGAAACGTTTATTTTTAAACACTAATAAATAAATAAATCCATCTCTATATACACTTTCCCATCCAATTCCTTCCCCTTACCACCAAAAGGGTGCATAGTACCCCCAGACTTTTTTTGTAGTTGCTACAGTGCAGGGAGATACTCCTGCCACTGTATCTGCATAGGGCAACTGTTACAGCTCTGCAAAGCACAGGGGCTGCCATCAGTTCACAGGATCACAAGTCAGCTGACAACACCGGGGGTGGGGGAAGAAAAAAGCCACCTGTACCTAACATATTGTCAACTGCACAACACAAACACAGTGGAAAATTGCATAAGAAGATGTAGTTTCCTCTACCTAACCTCTTCCACTTCTCAGGCACTACATGTAATAATGGAGAGAAAGGAAATGCATCAGCAGAGTTCTTAGTCTTCCCACTTCTTTCTCGCACTTTCAAAAGGTTCTTCTGTGCAACAAGAACTACGCAGAAGCGGAAAAGCTCAGGTCTAGACTTTTTTAAAAGGCATAAATGCTCCATGGAAAGAACGGAGAGTGGCACAAAAACAGTGAAAAGCTGAAAGACCATTTTTCTCTTTTGTGCATTTTTCATGTTTATAAATACCAAGAGTGCACTGCCCTCTTTGCTCAGTGTTTTCAGTTGCTCCTGCAAACTGACTGTGTGAAATGTGGACTCACTAGCACTGATTTTTTTTCTCTCCAAAATGTCTGCCAGGAGATACAGAGGGGTTAAATCCAGCCTTTCCTCCAGCTTTCATATGTTCTCTTTCCAGGGTGAACTGCACTCTTTTTATTAAGCCATACATTCACTTTAAGCTTCATGGAAATCTTTCATATGTGTGAACTTTAGTGATTTTGGCCACTCCAACTTTCCTGCAGCAGCTCAATCTCCTTGTTTTACCAGGTCAGTAATGCTGCTTTTGCACAGGAGGAAATATGCAGTTGTTCTTTTCTCCTTTCTGCTTACATAAGAACAAAAAGAGTTGTATGTCCTCTGACAAGCATAAAAACTAGATAACTGCAAAGTACGTGACTTCAGACACAAGTGAAGGAGCACCGAGAGAACAAACAAAAAAAAAATGAAACAAGTATCAGGAGCACAAGGGTGAGTGCTGTGTGAACACTTGTGTATAGTGCAAAGGAACGAATAGGGAGGGAGGTGATTAAAGGACACTGAAGTTGAGGGCAAAACTCCAGAGTCAACATCAGGAACAGGGGTAATGTTTGCCCTTTGATCCCTGTAGCAGCACTAAAAGTGGCAAGAGGAGGAACAAGTAATGCAAACTCAGAAATGCCTTTTCCATATATTCTCTTATCTGTTCTCTATTTTGGCTCGCTGCCTTCTGCTAGCACAGTGGCTGCAAAAGTAATGGCAAGTGTGGGTCAAAAAAGTCAGAGAAGAAAACAAAAGAAGGTGAAGAGCTTGGTGAAATAAAAGCACATCCTGGATGTGACACAAACCATTGTGCCCAGCAAAGAAGAGGACTGAACAGAAAGAAACCAGTGGAGCGTAGTAACAAAATACGCTGATCATAATCAACGCTTGTGTGAAATGAAGCAACTCGTGCAAACATAAAACTAATGTCAAAAGTCACATGTGTCACAAGTGCACTGGCCTTCAAACTCTGTTGTATGATAGTGAATGCCATGACATGTAGACAAATTCAGAATAAGGAAGAGATGGCTTGTACCAACCTATCTGTATGGAAAAGAAACAGCTCTTGGGATACGTTTTGCAAAGGGAGTGACGTACTCTATATGCCCTCCCAAGCGCTCGCTGCAAACCTGCACAAGTCAGTGTGAAAAATGTGCACAGGATGTGACACAGTGCACATGGCACAGGTGTGAATAGTCTCCAATCAGAACCTGTCAGACAGCTTTGGCTAGGGCCACAGGAGATGGTACCAGGAATATTGCCAGCTGGATGCTTCTGGACAATGAGATGCATTTTTGTCTGTGCTTCCTGAAGCCGTCTTGCAAGACAGCCCTGATAATTACCAACACTTTAAAACAAAAACATCCCTGCAGATTGGTGGCATGATTCTTTTGGTTGAGCAAGTGCCGAAATCTCCACTGAGCTTCTTATGTCTAATGGAGATCTCAGACTTGCCTTGCAGTGGTATTGGCTTTTGTAATAGCGACACCTCTTTGTGTCAACACATCTCATTAAGTAATAAAGACTTTCAGCTATTTGCTTTTACTTGTAAAATTAGTAGCATTCACTATTTCTTATTCATTTTTTTCAAGAGGAAAAAAAAAAAGCGCTACTACTTGAGCAGGCAGGGAGTCATGCCTAATTAATGAAAAAATGGATTAACAACTTACAGTGGGACTCATGTACCGCTAAGACCTGTTTGTCCTGAGAGCTTTTGGGGATGGATTCCTCATAAGCTTCTGAAAAGGGAAGGGAGAGGAATCATTTGAAACCTTTGTAACAGTTCCCTTAACCATGTCTGATACTCTGGGTCAGCCCATTCCAACGTGTTCAAGTGCAGGGCAAAACGGGGGCATTGGAGAAGGGAGCCAACAACCTAGAATGGAACACAGAGGCAGCAAGCCCAGCCAAAAAAAAAGCCAGCTATGATGTTTTCTTAAGCTCCGCACGCTGGATTTCTTCCCCTTGCTCCCATGAGGAGCGGGGATGTTCCTAGAACTCCGGGCTGCGTCAGGGCAGCTGCCCAGGATGCTGGGACACTGTTTGTAAACACTCAGCCACGTGCACGCAGCCGCGTGGAGCCATTGCCGACCTCAGCACCTACCCACTGGGTACGCTGCAGCGTCACTGCACTGGCGCCAAATCCTTCCCCAACGTGACAGGACTTGGAGCAGCTTGTGCCAGGATACTTGGAAGACAGAGCTTGGGCTCTTCATGCGTTGTTAGGGGGAAGATTAAGCAGAAGAATTGCTTACATTTTAGTCATCAAAATGTAAAATTCAAGACAGTGTAGCTCATGAAAAGTAAAGAATGCGAAGTTGTTGGAATACGTTAGAGGTCAGAAGTGATGCTATAAAACACATGAGGGTATTTCATGTTGCTTAAATTGCATCATCATAATTAACTAGAAAATGCCCAAGGTACTGCCCTGTGCCTGTGGAAGGGGTTTCCAATGGGTACCTTGTGGTTATTGAGTTATTCTTGGTTATGTTAACTCACTGCTTTGCTCCCTCATTTGGGAGGAACACAAACACTTTTCTTAATACAACATGCTTTCTATGAAGTCAGTTTCCCTTTTCATTTCTTTTTCTACAACTAAGAAAAAGAAAACAAACAAAAATCAGATTCTCATCCAGAACCATAGAGGCTTTTTCATAGTTCCATCTCGATAGCAAAGCTTGGAAAGTTTCTCTGGCAAGTGGAATCATACAGATTGTGGAAGCACTAGCCTTTACCTCATCATGGAATTCTTACTTGTTTCAGCATTTAGATACATTTCTGAAGAAACAGACCTTTTATATACTAGTAGCGGGAGAAACTATCTTAAAAGCCATGCTTTACTTGGTTAGGAAAACTCAGCATTTCCATCCTGTCTTGTTCGGTTCAAGTATAAGATAAGTCTGTTCTTCTACAGACTGCAATAGAAATGCTGCATGTATTTTATTTATTTTTAGACAAGGTTGGCTTGTTGCTTGTTTCTAGAGGCACAAACGCAACAAGAATTAGGTCAAACTGAAGCCTCAATGCTACAAGCCTTTATTTATTTGTGGGAATAATCCTATTGGAGTTTCTCATCGTATGTATGCTATAAGGCAACAACACTCCAACTTGGCACACCCCCACCCCCCAGAAACTCAGGCTTTGAAGGAGAGCCTGAATTCTCTTTGGGTTGCCGAGATGATTCAGCTTTTTAGAAGGTGTTTGACAGAGATGAACAAGCATCCACGAAAAGGCAGCCAGCAATTCAAATCTTTAAGTCTTTTAATTGTTAACCTGTTTTTCAAAGCACAGCAACTCTTTCTGGTGCCACCAGATTTACAATCCTTTAGTATCAACAACTAGTAGTGCTTTCTGATGCTTACCAGGCAGGACATTTTTGTTCCTTTGTTTCATGAGCATGCGAAAGATGTGGATGAAGTTAGCTGCTAGCTATTCCTATGCATCCAGCCTTGGTTTTCTCTACCTTCTGTCAGCCCCTGCTACGTAGCACGAGACATACTCCCAGTACTCTAATCCAAACAACTTTTCAGGTCAGTCATCAGCTGTCCTTGGGATTAGTCCAGCTGATGCTGGAGCTTCACCGTTTTATTCCTTAACCCCTCCATCTCCGCCTCCACACACTGAGCAATTCCTTGAGAAATGGGTGGTTGTTTTTTTCCTCTCCATTTTTAAGAGGCTTGTCTGCCCTCAGGGAAGGCAGAAGTGATTTCCTTTCAATGGGTGACTGAGATGATTACTCATGGTACTTTCCATTTCTAACACTTTATTGCCTAGGATATAGGGACAAGCTATGCAAATTGCACACGCAATCAGTGACGATCTGAAAGCATACCAGCTTGAACCGTGGCAACTTGTTACTAGTTACTTGTTCAGTGTTTAAAAGGATACATTTCCTACAGAATATCATTACATGAGTAAGAAGGCACTCACTGCCTTACGGAGAATGAGATGGGAAAAATGCTGCAAGTGTGATTGATTCATATAATTCCCTTTTTGGCTCTCAGCCATGATGCAGTCGCATGCTTTATCTCTATTCAGACTACAGCTTTTAAAAAAAATAAAACATGAATCATAGTACATCCCACTCCATTTCAGAACCAGCACGCTGCCTTTCAAAGTGATGTCACAATGCTCACTGCTGCTGGCTGACTGCCTGAGCAGCAATCTGAGAGCTGGACTAAACAAATACTGTATATTATTTGGCAAAATCATTTGTGGTTGTGTTCCCCAGCACTGTTTCCAAGATAACCACCAACTCTACTTGAAACTTGGCAACTTTGTCCCACCGCGCTCAGGCTCCAGTTGTGAAGCTGGCTCACAAAGGCTGCTACCACGCTTCCAGCTCCTGTGCGGTGCTCCACGAGTGAGGCAGGAGGCTCACCCTGATAAGCCAGGTCTGACAGCTCCTTTGAAATTCCACCATGAAAAGCAGACAACGCAAAAACCACCATCTCTTGTTTCTACAGGAGCCCAATACCTACAAGTCAGAACGAAACGGAGCAGGTGATTTAAAGCTCAGCCATGCTCTGTAAGAAGCACTCTGCTGGGTCGGTAACATCACTGCAACCCAAACTCCACAATTTTTTCAACATACAAACAGCGGATTTGTTTCAAAGCATGTGGTTTTTCCTTCAGAGCCACTTGGCCATTGCTAACCTAGAAAAGAACCGTATGGGACACCGGATCCCAGAACATCTGAAACACGCGGGATAAAAGAACGGTCCCTCCTGGTGCCGGCAGCAGCCAGAGAGCCTCCTGACTCTGCGTGCAGAAACCCAAACATTGACAGCCTCCCACTTCTGTTACCCAACGCAGTGCTGGTGCCAGCACGAGACCTTGGAAGTCTGTCTGTCATAATACAGCTCCTCAGTGGGCACACTGTTTGTGTTCTTTAAACAGCGTTGACACACCAAAGTCTACGACCATGCACTCTGCATCAAAACAATCCCAGTCTCCCTGGCAAACAGCCAGGAACCAGTGATACCAAAGCCCCAGTTAAAAACCTTACCACCAGCAGTGATAGCTCAGCGAACTCAGGAGCCCCAGTGCCTCCTGTTCAACCTTTTCTTCTTTTGGGTACTTGTTAACCCATTCTCATCAGGCAAAGCTAGACCGGTTTCTGGGGTCCCTGGAAGCATTTGCAAAGCTTCTCAGCATCACTCCCCAGAACAATACAGAACTATTCCCTATGAAACGTGACTTCTGAGTTCTTCATTTTGGTGAGCAGCAGCTTAGTCCCAGTACTCAACACTCAACTTTTTACATCTTTGCCCGTCCTTTCTTCTCTTCCCAACACCAGATTTACATCCCTCCTGGATGTACTGGTAGGGCTCACACTGTGCTTTCCACAGCACTAAGGAAAGGAGTCAGAATAATGCCCCACAGTGATTTATTTACGTTGGTTCCAAAGGGCTTTTTCTACAGGAAGAAATGCAAGACACCTATATTCATTTTTAGTGCTAACAGCAACAGGAGCCCTTGCCTTGCTGGATTTAGCAGCATTTTGGGGACAAAACAGAAACAAGCACAATGCAAACAACACAACTTTTGAGCAGAGTGAGAAATGCACAAAACTGTCTTTAACACAGATGTAGCAAAATAGCATTGATGTTTTGTATGGAGTTTTATTTGAGTCTTTAGAAAAGCACCAAGGACTCAGCACCAGAGAACCAGAGCCTGGGAGGCGTTGGAAGGCAGCACAGCTCGGTGCCGCCTGTCTGAGAGGGAAAGAGCTGAAAGAGGCAGTGTTCTGCACCACAGTCTATCAAAACCTGTTGCACGACTGCTCTTAGTCATCACGCGCAAATGGTGAACTGTATATAAACAGCACAGGCTTACCTTGACGTGGAGTGGAGAGAGGAGGCAGGTTTTGAGGCAACGAGGAAAAGAAAAGCCCCTAGAAACCCAACACGCGCACACCAAGAACGCGAGACGTTTGGGAAAAGCGGGGGCAGCCCGAAGGACGGGAGCTAAGGCGGCCAACACGCACCGCTTAGGCAAATCGCCCCGGCTCCCGGAGATAAGGAAGGATGATTTACAGCCCCAGAGCGCAAGGCTCTCCCGACTGGACGCCCGCGGCCACCCCGAGCGCGTCCCGTCCCGCGCGTACCTCACAGCCGCGGGGAAAGCGGCCGCCGCTGAGGATACGCGCAGCCCCGTCGCAGCCTGCCGTCAGCACGCGAGCGGCACGGCCTCGCCAGACGGCAAACGACCCCCGCTGACCCGCTTTTACCGGGGCAGCCTCTCCGCCGCTCCGAAAGTCCTCAGTGCCGCGTTACGAGCGCCACGGGGAGCGCGGCGCGGCGCCGCTCTCACCGCCGCCCGCGTGCGTGGAAACAAGCGCGTGTGAGCGGCGCGGTGCGGCACGCTGCCTCTCGCATCGCCCTCCCAAAAGGGAAACCGCCCCGCAGTGGGGCGAGCGGCTGTGCCCCAATCCCGGGCGCCGCTGCGAAGGCGGCCGCGGGGCACCGCGCTGTCACCCGCCGGTGGAAGGGCTGAAGGAGGGGGGCACGGCCCCGCGCGTGGAGGTTGCACGGAGGAAGAAAAAAAAGGAAAAGAGGAAAAAAAACCCAAAAAAAAACAGAAAAGGGAAAGAAAAAAGGGAAGGCCCGGCGGCCAGCCTCACGCGCTCACGCACACACACGCACACTCACACGCTCCTCTCGCCCCCGGCCCCGGTTTCGTTTCCCCTGCCCTCCGCCGCCCCCCCGGCCCCGCTCCCCCCTCCTCTTCTCGTCCCCGCGGGGCTGCGCCCGCCTTTGTGTCCGCCGGGGCCGAGGAGCGGCACAAAGCCGGCCCCGACGCCCCCCCGCCGGCAGCCCGCAGCCCCCGAGCCGCGCCGAACCCCCGGGGGCAGCGTCGCCCCGCGCCCCCCGCTCACACAAAAGGCGGGGACGGCGCGGCGGGCCGAAGCCGGGGCCCGGCGGGGCGGAGTGGGGGGCCCCGCCGCTTCTGTCAGCCGTCAGCCATGTTGGGGGGCCGCGGCGCCCACCCACCCGCAGGCGCGCGGCGCGACCCCCGCCGCCCCCCCCGCCCTTCTCCGGGGAGCCGCGGGGCAACCGGCGAGAGCCGCCGGCGGCGGGGGTGCCGCTCTGACCTCCGCCGCGTCCCTCAGCCTTGCCGACATCCAGCACGCACAGCCGGGCGCCGCGCTCCCCGCTCCTACAGGGCCGCCATCTTGCTTCCTTCTGCTCCTTGACGAAAGCGGCCGGGCCCCCGCATCAATATGCACGCGGCGCCCTGACGTCGGCGCCCGCCCCGCGCTCCGCGCCGCCCCGCGCCGCACCCCCGCGCCCCGACCCCGCGCAGCCCGAGCGCCCCCGGCCCCCGCCCGCCAAGCGCCGCCGCCGTGGAGCCGCTCTGCACTGTTTTTCGAAACCCCTTTTGCTGCTTTTTTTTTCTTTCATTTTCTTTTTTTTTTCTTTTTCTTTCTTTCCCTTACCCCCTTTTTTTCTTCTTTTTCCCTCTTCCCCATAAATCAGCAGTAAATCCCCTTCCCTCCCGCCCCCCGTTTCCTCCAGAGAAAAGCCCTGTGCCCTCAACTCACGTGCGGGCACCCCGCAGGGCTGCTGCTGAGCCCCGCGCCCCCGACTGACATCCACGCCCGTCTCTGTGGGAGAGCCCCACCGGAGGGCAACAGCCCCACCATTCTCCCTACAAGTAAGAGGTGCCACCTAAAATGCCTCCGCGGTGTCCCCATGCCCGCCTGCAGCAGCAGCCCTCCCCACGCTGGTGTCGTGGGGGTGATTGGGGCCTTTGGGGCGCTTTGGGGGCTTTCTGGGGGCTGGCTGACCCCCCTCCTCCCTCCCCCTCCACCCGGGGAAGTGGAGCGCCAGCCGTGCAGTGAGGCGTGAGGGTGTCACGTCCCGTTGGTCCTTTACAGTTCACAGAGGGCACGGTGCTTTTTAGGAAGCCCGAGTTCTCGCAAAGCGCCGTACTTTCCGCGTTGCGGGCTTGCTGCTGGGGTTGGTTCTGCTTCAGTTACCGTGAGCAGGCAGGTGCCCCCCGGCCGCGCTGTGCTCGCACTCCATGCCCCTGCTCATGGCACCGGGAGAGGAGCTGGCCAGCTCTTCTGCCCCGTATTGCAGTGCGTGGGGCTCCCAGACAGAGCCCGCTGCGTGCAGCTGCCTTGAGAAACCCAATCCCTTGCCAAAAGCCTTGGACCATCTCCTTTGGGAACAATGCAGAGAGTGAGGAAGGTCTCTCCCAGATTTGCCACAGGCTTTTGCGCACCTTCGCAGCACTTTTCCCAGCACTGTCAGCTCTCTAAGCCCGTGCGTGCAGGGAGGGTCACTCGCTGCCCTGCTGCAAGGTGCAGCTCAGCAGGATGTGGTCTTGTCCTCTTCTCATCCCTGCAGCGTTTGCTCTGCTAGGCAATGCCTCACTGCTCTGTCCCGGCTCTGTTGCTTGAGGGAACCCACGCATCTGCGCCCTGCATGTGGGAGGGTGGGAGACACGTGCGTTTTTGCAGTGCTTCCTGTTGTAGGGTGGTGTGCTGCTCTGTGTTTTGCCTTCTCTCTCTTACTTTCACAGCTTCCCTGCCCTGTTCTGGGGGCAGCCTGGTTCTCCTGAGGAGCAGTCTCAGTCACCCTTCTTCCAGAAAGAGCCAGAGACTGCTCACAGCAAAGGGCTCTCAACAGTATGCACAGATCCCAGTTGCTGCTCAGGGCTGAAGCTGGCTTTCCCTACTCCTGCTGTCAGACAGCCTGCAGTGGTTTTCAGGGCCACTCCATCTCATGCCCCTGAATGCCACCTGTGGCCAACAGTGCTTCTATCTCATGTCAGTGATCCGCTTTAGGAAATGTTCCCTTCCTGTCCCATGTTGCTGTGCTTTCCCATTAGTAAATAAGACCACTAATACCCTTATTGGCAGAGGGATTTAGAAAAGATAAACAGATTTGGTTTTATTTCTTTCAGAAACCGTGCCAGAGGTATGGAAAATAAACAGGAAGCACTGAGATTCCTGGCAGAGCTGCAGAGCAGGATGTGAGTGAGTGAGTGGCATTGCAGGGTTGAAGGGGGCAGCACAGGTGGGGAGGGCATGGGGAAAGTGAACAAAGCCAGCAGGGCACAGCGGGCAGATGGGGCTGCCAGAGCAGTCCCAAGCGGAGAATGGATGGAAACTAAAAGCTGGGGTACCATGCGTAGGGTGCAGAGAGAGAGATATGCCTCTTACTGGGCCATATGCACACAGCTACAGGCAGTATTCCCATCATTTCTGTTACAGGATGCTGAGCAATGGGCTGAACCTGAGCAATTAAATACATTTTAAATCATGACAGGCTGTAAACTGAGGAGCGGCTTTGGTTTACAGAGGTGGCAGTCCAGCAAAAGCAAGCTTCAGAAGTATTTTAAATGTCTTCAATATAATAAAAATGCATGTGTATGGAGAAAGATTAAAAAAGTAAGATTGCAACAGGTGATGCACAGGGAGGCGGCGGCGGCCCTTCATAACTGCTGGGAGGCTGTGCCTCTGTGGGGAGCATGTCCAGGTGACAGCGACAGGTTGGGAAGGCTTGGAGCAGACTGCCATCATTTCCTGGCCATTTTTCTGGGCTCAGAAATACTTGCCTGCCCCTGAGAGATGCAGAAAAGTTTCACCTATTTATAATTTCAAGGCAGGGAAGGTTTAGAGTGGGGGGTCAGGAGAGCAGCCGGTTTCTGAAAAGGGCAAGGCTCTAATTAATAAACGCGGGCGGCACGGGAACAGCGAGGTGCGTTTGTCTTTCACATCTACTCACCCATATTAATCTGCTGTAATTGCATTAACGGGAATGAAGCAGCATTGGAGCCAGTTTCGGCTGGGGCCAGGCCTCTCTGCAGCTTGGGGCATCTGTGGGGGATGAGCTGGCGCTGAGGGCTGAGCTCAAGGAAGGACAGCGACCACCCCCATAGGCCATACACTTCTGGGTATGCAAGGCTGCCAGCAGCAGATGGGAAAACCTGAGTGCACACCTGGTGCCACTGATGCCTCTTTGCTGTTGAAGGAGACATGAGGTCTTGGAGGCTGATGGCTCACTGCAGCAGAACAGGTGTTGGGCTGGAGATGCCCTCTCCATACCAGCCAGCCCCAAAACGTCATCGTGACTCCTGAAATCATAGTATGGCCCACAGTGTCCTGATGTGGGCCCTACAAGGGGCAAATGGATAAAAGCTCAAAGCTGAGGTGGGGCCAGTATGATGCTCAGGTTTTCACTGCTGATAATCATAGAATCAGAGGATATCTTGAGTTGGAAGGGACCCATGTGGATCACTGAGTCTAAATCCTGGCTCCACACAAACTACCCAAAATCCAAACTCTGTGTCTGAGATTTTTGTCTGCATGCTTCTCATATTCCATCAGCAGACTCTCTTCTTCTCAGCACCCGCTGCTGGCTGGCTTGTCCATCAAATCCCAAGGGTGGAGAAAGGCTTTCCATTGAAACATCTGGGCTCTTCAGTTTGGAGAGGGACTTCCCCTCAGAGGGATGCAGCAGAATCCCCTCTTGCCTTTTGATGCTTTCTGCTGCCATTAGACAGCATGGAAGCCTATCACCTCCACTGCATATTCCACAGTAATGCTGCTGGGTAGGAAACTGCCTATAAAATGCCAATTTTGTTGAGTGTGTGATCCAGAGACTGGATTTTTATTGTTGTTCATTTCCTCAACATATTTATTTAACATTAAGACACTGGGAATATGTATTTATGAAAAAAGCAGCCATCACATAATCGGTAAGATCACCAATGGCTTCTCTATAGTCCTCTACAGTTCTGTAGAGAAAGCGACGTTCTCTGCACATGAAGGGCAAATCAGCCCAAACAACTGCAAAGTCATTACCAAAGGCTGGGGGTGCCAGTAGTCCCAAGACGAAGCCTTGTGGCGCTATCCTTGCAATTGCCTGCCTCAATTGTATCCCTTAACATTTGCAATCTGCTTTCTGCTGTAGGCAGATAGGCTGACAGCCGTTTAAACTCTCATTCCACAGTGTATGAGAGTGCTTGAGTTAGGGGTTTTGGTTTTTCTGGCTTTTCTTTTTCTGTTCGGGAGAGAACATTAGGATTCCCAGGGGGCAGCTTGGGGATGGGTTTGTTGTTCCTTCTTTCCTTCATCTCAATCTGCACCTCAGCCTTTCTGGGGGTTTTCCTGGCTTACAAGAGCTGCTGGTGAGCTTTGGTCTGGCTTGAGCACAAACCAAACCTGCCCAGGGAAGGAGAGGTATGGAGGAAGTGTTGCTGTACTGTGAATGCAGAGTTGGTACTCTTCAATTCCTCCACTCTTTGCTTTGTGCTCATGGTCCCCTTGACATGAAATGGTGAGATGAGGCAGAGCCCTCTTGGGCATGACAAAGTTCCCCTTTGCCAAGCTTTGACCAAGGAGAAATCACCTGTCAGCTTTAGCAAGGGTGTAGTTCATAAGGTAGAGGGGGAAACCGGAGTGGAAAAGGAAAAGCTGCAGAAATTACATGCCTTTGCTCCAGGAAAGCAGCAAAGAGCAACAACATCTGAAAAAGAGGTGGTGAAACCAAAGTGTCCCAGTGCTGAGTGCAGAGAGCTGGGGGATGTGCCCCAGTTTCAAACCCTAAAGCTGGAAGGCAGCAGCACTGCCAGCACCATCAGAAGCAGAAGAAATATGTATGTACCTATATAACAGTATATCTGTATATATATGTATATATATATGCACAGGATTTTAGCTGGAGCACGGGCATTGCCTGTTCCTGTCTTCATGCAGCCATCCCTTTTCTGAGTCAGGGCAGGTGGAGATGATTCATCCCCACCATCAGCACGATGTTCATCTGCACACTCTCAGGCTAGACAGCTTTTTGCTTTTTTCTATTTTCTTTTCTTTCAATCCCCAGATGATTCATCTGCCCATGCTGATACTTCAAAAGCTTCAGCCCCAGGGCACTGCCTGCTGCCGCTGGACCTGGCCACCTCTCCCCTCCTCCTCTACTATCTCAGCTGCTTGTGCTCATTGCTTTACAAGCCCCAAACTGAAGCACCACGAAATGCTGGAAGTGGTCAGTGCCTGGAGAGGGGGAGTGGGCATCAGGCTTCAAGGAGCCCCCACACTGTTCAGTGGGCAACTTTGCATTTTTATCGAATACTTCAGGCAATAGTTTCCTGTAGTTATCCTCACAGGTGGGTGTGCAATCTGCCTCCCCTGCTTCTTTCTCAGCTTACAGATGCCCCTTCTCCCCTCAGAAAATAGGAGCGCTGTAAAAAGCTTGCCTTCCTAATTGAATGTGTGTGTAGACTCTGAAGGTGCAATCTAATATAATTAATGCTAATTAATTATTACATGGTCAAACAAGCAGGAAATGCACATGCAAGCTCCAAAAAATTAATTATATGAAAATAGGATAATCGCCTGTGTGTTCAGATACACATTTATCTGAGCATGTGTGCACTCAGCATTTTAAAAAGGAATACCAGTTGTGCCTGTGAAGTTGCAAGAGCCATCAGGATCCAGATTTTCTTCTCATATTGCTTTTTCCCTGGTGGCTTCCTTTCCAAGTAGTGCAAGTGTAAGAATGAGATGGAAGAAGCTGAGAGTGGCATTGCATTGCTAAAACCCACCTTGCTGCTCAGTTCTGAAGAGCAGTGCTTTTGGAGGGCCGATGCTGAGCAGAGCTGTAAAGCATATTTAATCCCTTCTCCTTTGTTACTCAGATTTAGGGGTTATTTCCCCCTCCCCCCCTCACCCCACCCCCCCGGCACTTTGCTCAGTTCTTAGGGCCGACCCATCTGTGCCTCTGGGTATGGAAAAAATGATGGGAGACCTCCACAGCTGGAGTTCAGCTAGCACCACTACTCCAGAGCCTTGGCTTATGGTTTTCATCAGAGCAGGACGTGCTGTGGGATGCCACAGATTTTGTGCAGCTGCATCCAATGTTTTGACGCTGCTGCATCAAAAGAGAGTTTCAGCTGCAGCAGGAGGGTATTGCAGGCAGCCTGGTGAGCAGCACCTGGCCAGGGTGGGACAGGGACCTGGGACACCCATTTTCTTACCAAGCACACCCATTTTCTGGCCCGGGACACATACTGTGAGAGCAGAACTGCGGAAGGAAGGTGAGCAGAGCTTGGACCTTGGAAAAAGTAGGAAGAAAGGAGCAGCCATCCTTTGAAACGGGCAGTAAATGGTTTGTTCCCTGGGACCCTACTCTTCCACAGAGGGTTGGAAAACAAACTCTGCATTGCACCTCAAGGCATAAGCAAGTCGTCAGAAATACTGAAATACTTAACAGTGAAACTGCTCTCTGAAAGCAACAGCACAGCTGATTTGGGATCCATTGAATATTTTATCCAGGCACAGGCTTCAGGTCTACCTCTGTGAAGTGGGCAGATGGAATTGTGAGGAGTGTATAGCTCGTGTTCAATTAGAAATATTCAGTTAAGCCAGCAGCAGTTCCAAAGGGCCACAGCAGGCCCTTTCCAGTAATTGATTTTTTTAGGAGCCCCACAGATAGAGCTTTTTTTCCCATACGTGTAATGGATATATCTCCTGGTGATTAGCAATTAACCCTCATTCCTCCTGCGTTTATGTCCTGTCTGATGTGACAGCTTCATGGCTCAGGATGCATAGCTCTGATCTCTATGCCACGTGCTTTACCCGCCTGGCCATTCCCAGCCCATCTCCTTGGCATCATGAGGTCCTTCCAGCTCGTCTGCGCTCACTCCTCTAAGCTGCCCACCCATCTGCAAGACGCTCATTGCAGGTTGCCTCCTTGACTCCAACAATTAGTAGAGCGTGAGCAACCACCATCATGGGCATGGTTCCTCCCCAGAGGAGGCTGTAAACCTGAGAGTGTGATGGAGATAAATCCTCATGGGCAGTGGCCAAGAGCAAATGATTACAAGCTAGCAGGGGCACCCACTTCCTTCAGCTTCCTATAAACTGGGTAATTATCCTCTGGCTTTGATGCTGTATCATCAGTGCGCTGTTGGCTTGTCAAGTTGGCAGGACCCTGCAGGGTCTTAGCAACAGGAAGTTTCTTCCTGTGAATGCTTTAAACTTTAATTATTAGTTACTGAATAGGTAGGAAGAGAGCTGGGACATGGCAGAAATATGAGCAGTTTCCCAAGAGACTTTCCAAACTGCTCGAGATACTCACAAGTCCAACTGTAAAGTCATTAAAAGAAAAGAATATCTCCTCTGAAGAGCCCTTGGCTATTCTTGCTCTCTTGCTCTCCCTCAATTTACCTAGCCAGATCTCTTCAATCTGCCTTTATTTAGTAAAGTTAAGGAAACCATTTTCTATTATAAGCGGAACCTTTCCTGAACGATCTTGGTGGAAGAGATAGAAAAATACAAATCACGGCACCAAATTTATTCTTAACAAAGGGAACTGTTGCTGCCAGTCCTGAGACAAATAGATAAGTCCAGTAATTATAGATAAGTGCCTTTGTTTGATCTGTATAACAATTTCTGCATTTGCAGGTAATTTCCCTTAGGCGTTCACAGGCAGGTGGGAAGAAGTTTGACTACAGGCTGTATTTTAATTTATTTTCAATTGACTTCTCGATGAGCAAACAAATAACTTTCATTTTTAGGACTAAACCTTTTCCAGTGACTTTTTTTGGACTGAAGTTACAATTTCTTTTTAGTATTATACTTTCCGAGTTTTGCTCTTTTCCCTAAGTAAATCAGCAAATAAAATGAAATACGTTCTTGCTTCATTCTTGATTTTCCTCAGTAAAAAAATAAATTCAAAATGCCACGGCATCTTGCAAGCCCTTACTGCAAGTTTGGGGCCAAAAGCCTGGCTCAAGATTTGTCCTAATTCTACCATTTGCTGCACAAACTTCCCCAGAGAAGTGAGAATGGTGTGTGAATAGCTCAAAACTTTATTTTTCCAGCCTTCAGATTGCTATGAAAACCCACTGGAACACTTTTCATTGGTAGAAACAGAGATATAAATGCCTTGCTAAACCCCATACACGCCACACGCTTAGCAAGCTGACTCACAATGAAGGCTGCTAGCAGGAACGTTCTCCTGGCCAGAAGTATTGGAAGTGGTTGCAGGCTGGAGCCTGTCCTATAACTAAGCAATGAAGCCAATGGTTTGATGTCTCACGTTCAGTTCCCTGAGACAAAGACAGAATGGTGGGCAGATTGATAAACTAGCAGTTCAATCCACACAGTTGTTGAGGAAATTCTCTTTGTAGCTGTAATCCTGGGAACTAGAGCAGAGAACAAAGCTCCAGGCGGGACCCTCTGTTGGCTGAGAGCAGCAGGGCTGTGGAGGATAGTCTCCACTGCATGACAAGAGTTTGGGTATCGTGTAGTCAGGTGGCACTGCTTCCAGCCCCTGGCATCAGTCTTAGCATCCAATGTGCCAGCGTGCCCCTGACAAGCTGCAGAGCAATCTGGCCCGGCTCAGTCAAGGAGACCTGCTGTTGGCGCATGTGGCACAAAACTCATCCTGGGGGTTGCCCCAAGGTCCCTGCTGCCCAAGGAGAAGGAGATTTCATCTCATGTCCCCATGAGTCCATGCCCTTCAGAAGTGAGCCATTTCCTGTCTTAGTCTGGACATCAACTCAGCATCTCCTCGAGAAACTCAATTAGGATAATGCTCTTCAGCATTGCCAAGCTTGAGATTTCGTTTCACTACCAGAAGCCTGGAATTACCATCAGAAAATGGACAGGCAGCCCCTGTGAAGAAGCACCAGCACACAGCCACCAAAGGGTGGCCACCTTTTGTGAGGAGGTGGCTCCCACTGATCTTTAACCAATTATTCTGGCTACTTCTGGGCATATCTAACCTGGTTTGACCAATTCGCGTTAGACTTCCTCTTGTTTTCTCCTTTCTTGGATGGTTTCTGGGACCGGACAAATGGAGGATGACATCTCCTACTTAAGACCAAAGAATAGCAAGTGGGATAATGTTTGATGGCGTAATTGTGCCTGGCAGTGAAGGAGCAGTTGTGTTTAATTGTGAGCCATGTTAGTGTCAGCTAGGTGTAGAGGGAATGAGTGTCTAATAAGTATTTGACACAGTTCATTATCAGTCATGGTAGATTAAATAACAAGACATACATTAACTCATTTAATAATTAGCTACCATCATATCAGCTTGATAAAAGAGTACTATTAAGTAAGTCTGACATTGTATTAATACAGTCTTTAATTTTTAACACGGAAGATTAAGATAAAGCAACTGCCAAGGATTGTATTGTAACACCTTTTCTATCTATCTTGGGGTAAACATCTTTTGGACAGAGTTAAATCTTCCTGGGGTTACTTAATGTTATCTCCCACATCTGGCATTTTTCTGAAACCTTGTGTATTTGCATTAATTGCTGGCTTGCCTCTCACTCCTTTGGGAAGAGCTGACTAGCACAGACACCAACCCCAGCAAGAAAGGGGGAATGTGGGGGGCTGCAGGGAACCACACAGGGCTCAGATCTCCTGCACAGGGAAGCACCACAAGGAGGACAGCCAGCAGGGCCGCCTCACATTTGTCACAGGCTTCCTCTGCAGGGTTCGAGCTCTCACTTCACCTTTTTGTGTCACTTATCAGTGTAAAAATAAGAATATCAGTGTTTCTTTTCCCATGCTGTTTTGCTTGCTGGGCTGGAGGCCACACCACACATAAGGGTAACCACGTTTCCAGTGCTGGCTGGGGAGGTGTGAGAGTGTGGGAGCTGCTCTCCGTGCTGCCTGTGAGCCTTTCTGCCGGCCACGCGGAAAGTCCTGCATTGTGCTGACGCAACACCAAAAGCAGTGTGTGGTTTGCAAGTGGCTTGAGCTGGTGACATCTATCGAGTGTCCTCTTCATAGTGACGTGTTGGTAGGAAGTGGGATGAGGAACAATCACTTTGGTTATCATGGTCTTTTTTCTTTGATTTTGCTTTCCTTGTTGCTGATGGACTTTCTTCTAGTGGTCCCTTTCTGTGTCAGTTGGTTAGCACACGTCCTCCAACACGACTTCATAACTGGTACCCTCACTTCTGCTGCTAAAAATGTACACAAGAAAACAGCTAGGGGAACCACAGGCAGAGGTAGGTGGGAGAGCATGGTAGTGCATGTGAAAATTATTCTTGGTGGAGTTTTGGTTAGGAGTTAGCAAAGCCAGCTTAATTGGTGAAGATAGGCTTAAGTTCTTTCCAGGAAAAAGAAAAAAAAAAAGTTAGGAGAAGAGTAATTGTAAATAGACATTAATTAACTTGAATATTAAATGCTGCTATTTATTTTTGTGCTGACCATGATGTAGAGGGCTTGCAGAGATCTTTATAGAATAAACAAATAGAATCACAGACTCATAGAACTGTTTGAGTCGGAAGGGATGTGTGGTCTAACTCCCCTGCAGTGACACCTAAAGCTCCATCAGGTGCTTAGAGCCCCTCCAGCCCGACCTTGGCAGTTTCCAGAGATGTGGTATCTACTGCCTCTCTGGGCAACCTGTGCCACTGCCTCGCCAGCCTTGTACAACACTTCTTTCTTATGTACTGGCTAAATCCACCTTCTTCTAGTTTGAAACCATTTCCCCTTGTCCCATTAATACTCTTCTACTGGTGCACTCCTTGCTAAATGCTGCAGTAATGCCAACGGCTAATGTCAGAAAATAATGGTGGGCTTAGAAAAATAGAAGACAGCTTGAAATCATTGAAATTAGGGCATAATATTTACACCTCTTTTGTCCTTACTACTTTCCATTTTTTTTTGAGACTGCTGTTCATGGTTGCAAAGGCTTTTCCTGTTATATAGTATTTTTTGTTACACTGGAACACAGGTTTCCATGATATTACTCAGTGAAGTGCCCAAGGCTTCAGGAAAAGCAAATATGACAAGATACTTGATAAAATCATGGAAGATGGCAAGCTGTTTAAAGCACCTTTTCCATAGAAGCACTAGACCACCGGGGGAGGGAACAGGCAGATTTATTCTGAAAATCACATTAATGGTGTTCGTGCAGGAAAATGAGCTCTTGATGGGAGGTGCTAATTGTTATTAATTAAACAACTTACATGATTACGTATGATTAGTACTGACCCACGATATTAAAACAGTAAATTCCTCGTAGAGTGGGCAAGACAATATGGGAAATTGAATAAGTTAATAAATCAAAACTAATGGATGTCTGGAACAATTATAGTCATTAGTGGACCTACAGTCACTTTAAATATGTAAAGGGAAGTCCATAAAAGCTAATAATGTTAGTATGGAAAGGGATTTCTTGGGACGCGGTCGAGATACAGGCAGCACCATGACCTGTGTTAGGTGTTGAACAAGGGGCACCAATGAGGGCCTGCCTGCAGACAGGAGACATTGCTCCCAGCGCCTTTCTTTAGGCTGCTTGGACACCACATCTGTACAGTGCGCACTGTGCACCTCTCCACTGAAGCCAAAGAAAGTTAATAACCTCAAACACTTCTTGAGAGGATGTCTTTGATTTGATGTCCTCCCAGGGATTTACAAAGAATAAATAGACCTTAATTTAATAAGCCCAAAAGCTGGGGTGCTGCAGGGGCCATGAGCTGCTCTCTGCTGCTGCCTTTGCTTTCATACTGTGTGTTCAGCCACTTTTGCTTGTTTGCAAATGCAGTGATGGGCAGATAGGGCACATTCAGGGCCATTTTTGAGTACAGAGAAGAAAATGAACCTGAACCCAAGATGAGGTGAAGGAAGTGATACGCTCTGTATTTGATCTCCCTTATTCATGTCACACTGCATCATTAGTGTATGTGAAAATGCAGTGAAGTGTTAACACACAATAACCAGGAAACTGAAGATCTCCAGCCATTTTGTGTCCAGAAGGAAAGTTGTATTCTGTTTCTGAGGCAGATTTAATCAACAGGAACCAGTGCTGGAGGGCAGTAACAGATAAGCAAAGAAATTACTCCCAGAGTCTATGTAATTAAAAACATCTGGGTGATGTCAGCCTGCCTACAAGGCTATTTTCATGAAGAGTTTGTGAGCACTCCTAAAATCCTCTTACTAATTGGCAACATCAAGCTTCTGCACTATGTGCCATGCTTTTTTTTTCTGAGTGTGTGTATGCACGGCTGCGTGGTATTTATGGGTTTAAGTATCCCCACAAACACTGTTTCCCTTTTTTTAACATTGGAAAATCAATGCCACTTAGGAATTTACAAGGACAAATTGATGGCCAGACTCTATAGCAGATGGAAACGTTTAGCAAATTTCTGCATCCACTGGACAGACTTACCACAGATGTATCTTACCAGGGACTTCAGCCAAAGCCTTTTTTTGGACACAGGGAAATGGTCTTTTCCATGAGACATTTCCTTTAGCTGACCTGATGGAAGCAGATGATCTGTACCTCCAGCAGTAGGTGGGCTTTCTCGTGGGCAGCAGAACAGGTGGGCATGGGTCACTGTATGTGGGATGTGATGTCCAGCAGGTGCCAATGGGAACTGGCACTGCTCTGCTCTAATCCAGGGTGTGGAAGATAGGGGTTGGCCACAGCAGGAACATTTGCAGGATGCTTTCCCTTTCTGAAGGTCAGTAGGACTTTCTGATGAGGAAGTACTAATATCCTTAATGGTCAAAAGGGGTTCTTAGTGCTGCTTTTAACTACTAAGTTTAATTGATGGCCAACTGTATTATCACTCATAGGTTCGGTGGCTTGTGTTGCTGCCCCCAGTAACTAAACTTCACAGCACATTGGCTTGTTTTACAGTCTGGGTGAGAGTCATTCTCATTAAAGTTTATGAGGAACTGTCAAATCAAAGAGAGCTGGGGTCTTTTCAAGATGCCTTTGTTTTATTTTATGGGATTCTGTGTGAGGGAACAGACGCTTCAATGAAAACTCGCTGCTCCTACTAAGATTGGTATGGAAAGGGACATTATGGGTATTATGTGTGACAGTGAGCCACTGCAAGCTGTGTTCTACAGCAAAATATTACCAGCATTTCCATTAGCAGACTGGTGCAGGAAATTTGAGCTGCACTGAAATTAACCGGGGGTATGGTTGAAGCATTTTATCAGCCTGATCTGATCTCTTTTCAGTCAGGTATAACATAATTATAGTTGTGGTATCTATGCATGCTACAAAACTTACTAAAACTGCAGATGTTTTATGCTAGAAATTGAGTTTTCTCTGTACAAATATCTCTCTGGAGCAGTGAGGGCTCATCCTGTCTTTGCTGTACGGAAGAATATGACTGTTTTTTTCCTTTTAGGATGAGGCCACCCTAAAAAATCCCAAACTTGTTGCAACCACTTTTATGGCCCCGCAGCAGAGCACCCAGATCTTTCGAGAGCAGCCCCTGGTGCGTGCTGTGATCATTGCTCCTTCCCAGAGGTGCTGTGCTGTGGCTGCCCTGACCCTGGCCATGTCCTGCAGCTCTTCAGAAAGCTGAAACTGTGGCAGGAAAAAGAAAAAAAAAATAGCAGCCTCTTTGTAGATGCTTTAAACAAAAGGGAAGAGAAGAGCCACACTCTGACCTCGCTGCTGCAATGCACTCACCATATTGTTTCCATCAGCCCTAGCAAGGGTGTGTTTTGTGAAGTGCACAAACAGCAATCCCCATTGCAGGGCCTGCGTTGGAGATGCTTTCTTCTTTACTTCCCATGACTTTTAAAAGCACCTACAGCTCCATCAGGAGCTCAGAGCCCCTCCAGCCTGACCTGTGCTGTCTCCAGGGATAGGGCATCCGCCACCTGTCTGGGCAACCTGTGCCAGTGCCTCACCAACCTTCTAAAACACTTCTTCCTTATGCCCAAACTAAATCTCACCTCTTTAAGTGTGAAACCATTTCCCCTTGTCCTGTCACAGCAGACCCTGCTAAAAAGTCTGTCCCTTTCTTTCTTACAGCCCCCCTTTAGATACTGAAAGGCCTCCTCTCAGGTCTCCCCAGAGCCTTCTCTTCTCCAGGCTGCACAGCCCCAGCTCTCTCAGCCTGTCCTTGTAGGGAGGTGTTCCATCTCTTGGATCATTTTTGTGGCCCTCCTCTGGATGCACTCCAACAGGTCTATGACTCTCCTTCACAGAACTCCATATCTGGACACAGTGCTCCAGGTGAGGTCTCACAGGGCAGAGTGGAGGGGCAAGATCACCTCGCTGACCTGCTGGCCACGGTTCTGTTTTTGCAACCTGGGTCACTGTTGGCTTTCTGAGCAAGTGCACACTGATGGTTAACATCCAGCTTACCATCAACCAGTACCCTCAAGTCCTTTTTGGCAGGGCTGTGCTTCATCCTTACATCCCCCAGCTTGTACTCATAGCAAGGGTTGCCACAATCCAGGTCCAAACCTTGCACTTGGCTTTGCTGAGCCACACAAGTTTCATTTGAACCCACTGCTTGAACCTGTATAGGTGTTTCTGGATGGCACCTTGTCCCTCAGGCGTGTGAACTGCACACAGATTGGTGTCATCTGAAAGCTTACTGAGGGTGCATTCAATCCCATGCCCTGCTAAAAACCCACTTCTCTTCTACATTCATCAACTTTTAGAGCATTAAATGTAAGGTTTGTATTCTTCTCTCCCTCTTAAACATCCATCCTCCAGGTGCAGTGAACAGGTTTGGTGCATTGCACTCCTAATGAAGTCCTCTCAGTGCACCCTGAGGACAGCCTGGCTGAGCAAGGGCTGCCTGTGCCCCAGAGACCTTGTCTGTCTTAACCAGTTCTATGGAGGTTTGTAAAAGTAGCTGCAGGTGCTGACTTGAGGAGTTACTGCAAGGATCCTTGGAAATGGATCAGCAATTCAGATTTTGCAGAGCAGCAGGCAAAGATGTATTTCCTTGCCTGAAGGATGAGAAGTAATAAGGTCAGTAGGAAGCCCTCCCAGAACTCCCCTCTGTACAAGAGCTGCTTCTGCAGGGCTGTCCTATCCAGAACCTTGGGACACAGAAGCACTTACCTGCCATTACTGTTTTACACACTACTTGGGTTTTGGTGCATGTAAGGCACCAAAATGGTCTGCTCTATCACTGCTCTCTCCAGAAGCAGAGATGAAGGCTCCTGTGGAGCTATAAGCTATTAAAAAGATGCACATAGTGCTTCAGCAACATCTGCAGGAGGTATTTAATAACTTAGCAGTAGATTTGGGTTCCTAAAATTATGCTCCTATAGATAAGTGCTATACATATAAATTATTTGGGTGTGGAGTATACTGTTGTTCCATTTTGTTTTCATACACTCTTAAGCCTCTGCATTACACCATCACAGCTTGCAGGAAGGAGGGCTGCTCACATTACATCTAACACAGATGTGCATTAGGCTGAATCCAGGTCTGCATTTTAGCCTGGAGATGTTCCAGATGCTACTGCTGTTATGCATGTGCAAAGGAAGAAGGGTTTATTTAGCTGGCTACATACTTTCAGATCCTGCAGGATGTAGACATTACTGTTATAATAATGGCTATGGTAATTTCCAAGGTAGGTGATAAATCTACTGCTTAATCCATCTCTTCCTTAATTAGGCAGTAAGGGTAACATCACTATCTGCAGTACAAGGAGACACAAGTGAGATCGGCATTTAAAATCTAAAATTCAAATTATCCTTTCCTTTGTGAGGATGAGGGGGCTGTTTAAAAATAATAAACTGTGGTGATTTATGCGGTATCCTCTTGTCTTATCAAAAAGCACAGATTCAAATTGCAGCAGCTTTAATGGACCCAATGGACAAAAGTCTTAAGTTTAATCCTAGCAGGCATTTTAAAACCATGAGAAGATACAGAGTATAGATTTAGAAAGGCAAAATGAAGTGCTTAATCTTTATCAGTTAATAAAAGGCCACTCCAATAACATAGCAAACTGCATAACTTTGAGGAAAGAGTGTAAGTCATCGCTGCAGCCTAACTAAATGGTGATGGTGAGAGCAGGGGCAACTGTGAGCAGAAAGATGTGAACAGGGATTTTAAGGCTGGCTGAGTGTTGGACATCCCTCAGGAGAGGAAGCAGGCTAGGTAGCCTTGTGGCCAATGATTTACATCTTGGGCTAACAGCTGGCTTCCTATCTCCAGAGTTACAAGAGGGAACATGAGCTGTGGTCTCCCACCATGAGGATGAGCAAGCCAGGAAGATGTTCTGGAATGAGTTCTGGGAAGTTCTTGCTCCTTTAAATGTATTTGTTTGTGAGCTTAAGGTGAGCTTAAGCGTGGGCACTGAGAATGCCTAGGGCTATGGGACCAGTGGGGGAGGCCAAAGGTGTATGCATCCCTGCAGTACTAAAGCACTGGTCAAGGCAGTGTCAGAAGGCTGCCCTTCTTGTTCAGGTTTGCTGTGATGAACTGATGGGCACACTGTATATTTCTGTTGTACGTCCTTCATTTTAATTTGCTGAAAGCAGTTATTTTGCACAGATCTTACAATTAACTTTCTCTGCTTCAAGAAGCCTTACAGGTGCTGGCTTGGAGTCCTCCAGCCCAGTGAGCTGGGGACTTTGTAGAGAGCTCTGATGTCTTTTCTGTGGCTTCTGGTTTGATATTATTAGTACTGTGTACTTGGCATCAAACCCACAAGAGCTCACTTCTCAAGGGAACTTAGAATAGGGAATAAATCACAGTTTTTGCAGGAGAAAAAGTTGATCAGTTTAAAATTTCACCCAGCTTGCAGACTCTCTGCTGGGTTTGTTCAACTTTTAAGAGGATGTGTTTGAAGCTGGGCTGTGGCTGCAGTTCATCCTTATTTTTCTATGCTGGTACTTTTTCCTTTCAATTAAAGTGCTTTCTATGCTAAAATCAGTAGATAGTTGGATTCAGAGTATATCTGATGCAACAGGTAGCTTTAAGGAGAAAAAGGGTTGCATTTAGGGTATTTTTAGCTTTTTGCAATATAACAAGTGGCTTAGTCTTTGGCCCTAAATGTGAGTGACAAGGACTTGTCACTCAAGGTCTTATCTGATGCAGAAGATTTTCTCCATCTGGAGCTTCTCTGTTCTGCCAAGTGTCATCCCACTTCAGTGAAGCCTGAGGAGCTGGATTGTTAATTAATAGTATCCTAAGGACATCGTTTTAAGCCTCATGCTGCCAGTGCCATAAAATAAAGCACTGGTTTACTGAGCTATTTCTTCTTTTTCTTGCCTTAAAAGACTTTGTTTGTTTAAACAACAACACCTAAAAATAGTGAAACTGCTGTGTAGAGGGAGGGAAAACCCCTGTCTTTCTTCCCTCCCCCTCTGCCAGGAACACGGTGCATATAAAACTGATAAGATTGTTTAAGAAAAATCCCACAAACTAAGCTGCAAACAGCACGCAGCAGCTTGCTGAAACATCTTAGGCAGTCTTGTGCTGGCTGGAATGGACGTGTTCAGCCAGGCTTGGTCACTGCAGAGGCACAGCTGTGGGAGGAGATGTGCTGGGCAGTAACAGTCCCAGAAACCCCCAGACACTGGTCTATTTGTTTTTTACTGGAGATGCTTTCAATTGACATCAGCTTAACGGGGATCAAATTTGGGATGGCTATTTCAATCAATCCACACAATGCTTTCCTGATGGGGCATAAGTTGGTGCCCTCTTACTTAAAGCTGCTTGCATTTGGTTTTGTATACCAATGCAATCACCTAGCATTAGCATCCAGATGAGGGTACTAAGACGAAAATCAATGTGATATATCAGAGGTGACTGTCAAGCACAAAGTCTCCATCCTTTTCACCACTCAGATTTTGCAGTTCGCAGAAGCTCGCTCATTAGGCCCACGGTGGTTAGGACCTCTGAGATTCTTTCAAGCTGTTGGCAGTCAGGGCATGTGGTGGCAACGTGAGCTGCACCATGTACTCAAGCAGTGCTCAGCAGAATTAAGTCTAACAGAGACTCCTGCAACCTCCACATCACCATTCAGGTGCTTGACAACAGTGGCAGTGTTATTTTATTGTAGATTTGAGTGCATCTTCCTTTTGAATAGTTTTTCTTCCCTGTTTGCTGGAGAGATCCAGATGTGCTTTTCTAGTTTATCAAGGCAGCTGAGGAGATCTTCTCACCGCTGCTGTCCCTCCTGTTGTGTGCTGTGGATGCTCAGCACCACCACAGCCCCACTGGGCACAGAACCTCAGCCACCACGGTGCTGCCTGACTTTTTGCAACTGGAGCCAGGGGGACAACAGGCTCCTGGAGCCATTCCACAGCAAGCTAATCTCTCCTGACAGCAGAGCTGTCAAGGTGTCTTTGCTCACTGGGCCTGGGGATAATTGGGTTTAGAGCTGGGGCCCAGCCATGAGCCCCGGGGGAAAGAGATGAGTAATTGGGATTTCCCCCCTGTGGGGATGAAAGCTTCACTGCTCCTCGTGCAGTGGTTGGGGTGGTGAGTCAGAACCTACAGGCCTCTCCTCACGGCAAAATCCCTGTCAGTGTCACCTTCTCTTTGCTGACTTCTCTTTTTTCCCTTCCTAATAGTTAATCTCAAAGGAATATTTTAGGGAAAAAGGCATACTGATATAAAACTATTTTTTTGTTTGTTTTGCTTTCTTTTTGTATTGTAGTCCTTTACTATTTCTAAAAATCCTTGGGAAATAATAACAAACGTTATAGAAGTCCTAGTGAAAAGAAAGATGAAACAATTATAGCAAGAAGTAATTTAAAATGCAAATTTGACAGAAAAACTGGGGAAGAAAAAAAAAGAAAAAGCCCTAATTACACCACTCTCTCATCATCTCTTCAAAAGCTCTGTGTGCTACCTCCTCCCTTTGGGATGGCCTCAGCTGCGCCTGTGCTGCCACACTCTGACCTTTGCAGCGAAGTACGTTTGACCCAAAATAAAACAGAGGAGGGAGGGGAAGGAGAAGGCAGCTGCCTGCTCATTTAGACTGCCAGCTAGATGTCGGATATTGGCACAGGCTGCCCAGGGAGGTGGTGGAGTCAACATCTGTGGAGGTGTTCAAGGACTGTGTAGGTGTGGCACTGAGGGACATGGCTTAGTGGGACGGTGGGGATAGGCTGATGGTTGGACTAGCTGATCCTATTGGTCTTTCCAACCTTGATGATTCTATAATTCTGTGTGTGGCTGCTGGTGGGCTGTGGTATGTATTGTCTAGGATACCATTGAGGCTTTCTGAGAGGTGACGGAGTGATTTCAACAGCAATGATCTTCATGGGAAGGGTTGACCCTAAAACAGTGATTTTGCTGTTGAGGCCGCCCGCAGAGTGGCATGGATCACCCGGTGTGTCCCTGCCTGTCCTGGGACTGGAAAGGCCTCCTGTGGCCCCACCTCCACAATGGCTCAAAAATATAGACAATGAATGGGAAGCACACACTGTATCCTGGTAACAAAACATGACTCTTAAAGGCCAGTGTGTGCTGTTGGTCTTGAGCTTAGATGTATGCATGAAAAATTAACCTGTGCTAGAACTGTATATTAAAGTAGGATTTTTTTTGGCATTACCACCTGTTGGCAACACTTTTGATTTAAATTTTGCCCATCTCATTGGCCTGGATGGTATTTAGAATTATAAAATCACAGAGGTTGGAAAAGATTTCTAAGATCATCTAGTCCAACCATCCACCTACTACCAATGTCGCCCACTAAACCATGTCCCTAAGTACCCCATGTCCACATTGCTTTGACACCTCCAGAGACTGTGAGTCCAGCACCTCCCTGGGCAGTCTATTCCAATGCCTCACCACTCTTTTGGAAAATTTTTTCCTAATTTCCAACCTGAACCTCCCCTGGTACAACTTGAGGCCATTCCTTCTCTTCCTATCTCGTCTTAACATCCTACTTCATCAAACAAAGGATCATATTTTCTCTGGAGATACTAACACTGTACTAGCATTGCAATCTAATGACGGCAATTTTATACGTGGTTACCATGTCCTTGGAGCACTGTTACAGAAAGTGCTTATAGAGCCAAAGTGCAGGGTATCCTCTGTGTCAGCCAGCCACGTCTCTGGAGGCAGTGATGCCACTCAGATTTTTGAGCTGTGGGTCAGGGTCTTACAAGTAGTCCAGCTTGGCAGTGGAAGAGCTCAGCAAAGGTTATTTATTTCAATGGAGCAGAGTCATAATGAAGAGCATCTTGCGCCCAAAAAGGAGTAGAGCTCACCTGTCTCCTCCCATGCAGATACATGAAAAGGTGGATGAGTTTCTACTTGACTACAGAGAAAGAATATGACAACAGGCTGAAAGAGCTGGGACTGTACAGTCTGGATAAGAGAAGGCTACAGGGAGACCTTTCAGTATCTAAAGGGGAGCTGTAAGAAGGAAGAGGACAGACTCTTTAGCAGGGTCTGCTGTGATAGGATGAGGGGAAATCGTTTCACACTAAAAGAAGGAAGATTTACATTGGACATAAGGAAGAAGTGTTTTAGAAGGCTTTTAAGGCACTGGCACAGGTTGCCCAGAAAAGCAGTGGATGCTCCACCCCTGGAGACAGCCCAGGTCAGGCAGGAGGGGCTCTGAGCACCTGATGGGGCTGTAGGTGTCCCTGTTCAGTGCAGGGGGTTGGACCAGATGGCCTTTAGGGGTCCCTTCCAACTCAAACAATTCTATGATCTATGAAAAAAAAAAAATCCATGAGGAAACACAGGCCAAGCTCACTTTGTTCAAAGGAGCTTTTACAGATATTTGGGGGATGGGACATTGCTGAAGTAACTGTAGTCTGAGTGGAGGCATACAATAAAATAGGGATGTTTCCTAAATAATTTATTTTAGAACACAACTGAGTGGTGAGTGGGAATGCTTCCCTGCAGGCCAGCAGAAGGACACAGTTGGTATCACACATTTCAGCAGCTGGCATGTTAATGAGGCCATTTTTATTGAAATGAGCTAAATACTATTAACATTTGTGGACTCCCAACTGATTTCTGAAGCATTTATTGAACTTCAAAAGTGCTTCAAGAATCAATTAAAAATAATTTTTCATATTTAGATAGAAGGAAGACCAAAGAACATTCTGCAGTCACGTTTACACTTATCCGAACAGATCTTACCTTTGTGTAGCTGACTTTAAACAGTTCCTTTTTTAAAATTATTATTCTCTTCCTGTGCTTTAAATGATGCTTAAAATGTCATCTAAGAATGTGTTTAAGGAGCTTGTGTCCAGTGTTACTTTGGGTCTTGGTCTCCTGTGCTTGAAAAATGAATGTATGGCTTCTACTTTAGAGTGATGACACTTGGCCTTTTTTTTGCCAGCTAAATAAAACTGGCTAAATAAAATGTTAATAAATGTAATGTTAAAAATTAATTACGATATTATTAAAATGTTTTGTTCTGTAGAGGAAGATAGCAGTACAGAGTCAAAGGTAGAGCTATGGCTGAATGGCAGAGGGCTGCTGGCCAGCACCCTGCTCTGCACACTAGCCCAGCTCTGGGGAGCAGCACTCCTGTGTGTGTATTCAGAGTTGTATCACCCCTTCTGGCTTTTATCTTGTCTCCAGCTTGGCAGCTATCAGCCACAACGATGAGGATTTTTTCATTGGCTTCTTTTGAAGGAGAAAAACCAAAAAAACTTGGAAGAAAAGTCCCATGCAGGATACACATCACATGTAAAAATAAACCAGGAGGGGAAAAAAAAGAAAAATTGTTTGTTGTACAAATATACACAGAAGTGGTTGTTTTTTCTTTCTCCTCTTTCCTCAATTGACTTGAATCCTCTCTCAGACATTAAAAATAGCCTAGTCCAATGGAAAGAAAAGGAAAGCAGCAGAAACAGTTGGTCATGGCTTGTAGCTTTGAATATTGCATAACTGACTTAAATGCTAGGTCTCTTTGGATGCAGGACAGGTCCGTGGCAGCTCTGCCCTCAAAGCATCATGTGCCAGGTCCTTGGCCTAAGCCAATCATTTGATGGGGTCACCTTTGCTAAGATCAATAGTGCTGTTCATCTGGGGTGGGATTGTTCCCAGTAGTCAGCTGCAGGAGAGCCTGCTGGGTTCTGAAGTCAGCAAGAGAACAGGGAAATGACTGACAAGTGTTGAGGCAGAAAAGGATGGTATGACGGTATTAGTGAGCCAGGATTTGTTTAATACTTTTGACATACAACTTCCCTTCCAAAGTTCCATTCTCTGCCTTAGCCCCTTTTTTTTTTTCTGTTCCTCAACAAGTCCCTACATGTGAAATGGAGAAAAAGTGTTTTAAGGAAATGAGTCACACACGAGTCTTCATCTGAGCTGTGCTCTCTGATGTCGCAGTGTGGTCAAAGTGAGGAAGCAAAAGGTTGGATGCTTTTAAAGCTTAGATGACTAATTGTTGGCACAAACAGGGCACAAGGACTGATGGGGAATGGACCTGGTGCTGCCTGTATAGCAGTGGGCACAATTAGATGTGCCAAGCCAGGTAACATGGCTTTTGGTTTTATTTGATTTGCATCTAAGCACCTTGAAATCCTGTGATGGTACCATAGCATTCTCCTGGAAAAACAAAACAAAACAAAACACACACAAAAAACAAAACAAAACAAAAAAAACAACACAAAACAACTCTGCCTTAAATAGAAATCTCTTTGTAGAATTATAATGAATATATGACTGAGTAACCATGAACTAAAAGGGCTGAGTTTATTATTCCTGTGAGTTTGATAGAGCTGATGGTCCACATCTGTGTGGATGAAGTCAGTGTGAGCAGTGAGGGGAATGGCTTTATGCTACATGATAGCAAATGTTTGCAGATATTCTGCTTTGTATCCAGAAGCCTGTTGTTGTTGTGCATGTTTTCAGTATCATGTATCCCATTAAATGCAGAAATAGGACAAAGGTTCGTTAAACGACTGCCTATCAACCATTTGTCATAAATGTCCAATTTGTGAGGCACTGGGAAGATCTGCTATTGCTTAAATTTTAAGAGCTCACTTCTAGACCAGCAGTGTCTACGAAAACACACAGTTTGAACTTTATTTTTTGCAATGGAGAAGTGTAAAGGGTTGGTTTGGATGAATTTTTGCTTTGTAAGCCACTGTTCTGGATCCTTAGCAAAGTTATTTTGTGTTGTTATTTCTTCAGGAATAGTATTGCTATTTTTTACTTTCCTGTGAATGGCAAAACCATAAAGAAAGCTGGCATCAAGGATTGTGTTTTATAAGAAAGGAAATAGGAAAGATGAAATGGCTACATATGGCAACATGGACTGTTTCCAACTGAATGGGGAAAAAAGAGTCAGATTTTTGCAGAGTATACAGAGAACTGAACTGTATTTTTATGCAAATGCTATAGAAAATGCAGCTCAGCAAAGGCTGTTTTCCTCCTGTTGGCTGCAAAGCACTTTGAGTGCCTAAAGACCTACATTTTCCACAAGAACTTCATGGGAAAGAGTATAAAGAGGTAATAGAGTGTCTAAAAACATTATGCCTACCACTTTTTTTTATATCCAATTTTCATCTCAGGAATCAAATACGAGGAGGAAGCTCCGTTGTGCCTTTGATAAGTCTCACTATTAGTGATGTTTTCCTTGCTGTTCTGACAGTGAGCACACCCAAGGGCCATTTGCAGACAAGACAGCGAGCTCTGAGTGTCCAATTCATATGCCATTAGGTAGGAAGAATTGTTATCTGGTTTTGGAGAATGTGTGAATGGACAGGTTGAGTTTGGAGGGACACTTACAAACAGGAGGGGATCCTAAAGAGATTGCAAGACATCTGCGTTGACCAGAAGGAAGCAGACTTCACTTCATCAGGTTAGCTGGAGCATTTAGTAGTGTCAGAAGCATTCCACTTACTAAAAGGGAAAACAGAGATGATTGAAAATGTAGTAGGGCCACAGGACAGCATAGATTGCTTCTGGTCATGCTATGCAGCTATGGCAAAAAAGTTTGCTCCAACCATATCAGCTTTGATCAGCTGGGTGTCTGGCTGCTGTAAAAGAAAAATAAAATAAAATCACAGAATCATAGGGGTTGGAAGAGACCTCTGGAGATCATCGCATCCAACCCTGCTAAAGCAGTTTCCCTAGGGTAGGTTGCATAGGAAAGCATTCAGGTGGATTTTAAGTATCTCCAGAGAAGAAAGCTCCACAACCTCTTTGGGCAGCCTGTTCTAGTGTTCTGCATCCTCAATTTTTTTCCTCATGTTCATATGAAACATCCTATGTTCCAATTTGTGCCTGTTGCCCTTTGGTGAGTCACTGGGCACAACCAGAAAGAGCCTGGCACCATCTGGTTGACTCCTGCCCTTTTAGATATTTATAAGCATTTATTAGATCCCCCTTGAGGGGGACAGCCCCAGGTCACAGCCTTTCCTTGTAAGCAAAATGCCCCAGGCTCAAAAGCATCTTTGTGGCCCTCTGCTGGACTCACTCCAGCAGTTCTCATTCTCTCTTGAACTGGGGAGCCCAGAGCTGGACACAGTACCCCAGATCTGGCCTCAGCAGAACAGAGTAGAGGGAGAGGATCAGCTTCCTCAACATCCTGGCCACGTTCTTTTTAATGTACCCCAGGATACCACAGGCCTTCATGGCTACAAAGGCACACTGCTGACCCACGGCCAACCTGTTGTCCACCAGGACACCCAGGTCCTTCTCTGCAGAGCTTCTTTCAAGCAAGTCAGCCCCTAAGCTGTACTGATGCATGTGGTAATACCTCCCCAGTTGTAGGACTCTGCTCTTGTCCTTGTTGAATCTCATCAGATTCCTCTCTGCCCAATTCTCCAGGCTGGCTGGGTCCCACAGAATGGCAGCACAGCCTTCTGCTGTGTCAGCTACTCCTCCCAGCTTTGTATCATCAGACTTGCTGAGGTGTATTCTTTCCCTTCATACTGGTCATTGATAAAGATGTTGAACAAGACAGGTATAGAGGAGTGAAATTAGATATTTTGACAATCAATTAATGTGAGTCCTTTGATATATTTTTATCTCTAGTATTAACTTTAGTATACTTACTGTAATTTCAAACACCATTTAAGGATGAGTGGAAAACGAACACAATGTCGTCTTACAGAGCATGTTCAAAAGTGGCCAGCATTCTTCTCAAATAACATAGCTCTGCCTCTCTTCACCACACAAAGCCCTTTTATCTATTCCGTGTGGATAAGTGGTACAACAACCTGTTGGGTGAAAATATCATGCTCATCACAGATTCAAAGCTATTGCAAGAAACATCGACACTGAGAATATGTATTTCTCTGCTGGCAGCAGACGTTGAGTATTCTTAGAGAAGCATTTTAACAAAATACTTTTGATAGTAATACCTCAAAAATACTTCCCTGTATTCATGGAGGGGAGCATTTCAATGCACATTTTCTTACCTACAGTCTCTTTCCTAATACTGCTAGAGAAATTTCTCTGGAAGCAAGAGGTGACCCTATTTTGGTTATGGGTACACACTATACACTTTGGGGATGCCCACATTACATCACCAGTGGCCAGCTTAATCCAGAATGCTTTCAGAAAATTGATGTTTTCCTTGGTTCTTGTCTGTGGGGAATACTAGGGACAATAAAGAAGCTTACAAATAAACATGCAGCTGTAATTACCTGAGTAGCACCAAGAGGCCATTATATTCAGAAGGAGGCAAGAAGCTGTGCTTCTGCCCCCCAGCTCGTGTCCATTGCAGCAGGTGGTGAGATGGTTTGGGGATATGCTACCATGTGTTGAATTTACAGGGGTGAGATAACTCATCGCTACACACTGCTGATGGCAAGAGTCACGCTGGAGGAACTGAAGACTTATTTAGGGCAGAACGTGTTGAAAGCAGCACCAGCCCCTATGCTTTGTTGCACCAAGACTGTCCTCAGCTTTCTAGGCATACCTGGCACAGCGCATTTCCCAGGCTGAAATGACGCAGGCTCAAAGCCTCACAGCAAAACAACAACTTCTGCCCAGGGCAGACATAACAAATGTAACAGGGGCCATATGGGTGACCTGTGGAAAAGGCATGGTGAACAGATTTCACTGACAGTTGCTTATGAAACTGAGGGTAAAGAGAATGTGATGAAGGGGTGTGCTGATGGATTGCTGAGATGAAAGCTTAGAGGAGATGTCATACATGGCCCCAGAAGTTAATAAAAATGGCTTAATCTTCGCAGATATTATGTCAGGCAGTGATAACCAAAAGGAGAGGGTAGGAAAACATGCCAGTCCCATCAGGAATGAAGAACAGGAAAGGACATTGGGCTCTCTCCCACTGTGAATTCTGAGAGCTCCCACAGGATTGCACCTGTGATTTATCTTCATATGGGAGATGTCATTTGGGCAATCTACCAGGGAGAAGTGTGCAGTATTGACAAGCTGTGCCAATGCTGCAAAGCATAAGGTGTTGCTGATTTCCAGCTCGCTGGATAAGGAGGCTGAGATTTTGTGCTTCGTTTCCATCACAATTATAGCACTATGAACTGATAGTCTTTTAGGGGTTGCTTTTTCACAGGAGTTATGGTTTTCCAGTTTCTGTGTGTGTATCAGCCACATAACTGTTTGGAAACAACCTACAGAGATGACAAATCTGCAATGATAGCTACTTGAACATTTCTCAGGTATGGGCTGTCCCTGTCACTTCTGGATCTGCCTGCACCTCCACCAATGCCAAATCTTGGGTGGAAGGGGGCAAGAGCTTTCCTGGCAGCCCAGACTCTGGGATTCCAGCCATTCTCACTTTCCATTAAAAGATCAAGTTTCCAGCTGCAAAGAAAAGGTTGAAAATGTAAACCCTAACTACGTCAAAGCAGCAGAAGCAACTATAAAGCAAATGATTTTTCTTTTTCCATTTAGTCCTGTTTTGAACTACTCCTCCTTTCTCTAGGAGTCTGATTCATTCTTTTGAATAGACTGTGTTGGCAATACTGCATTTTTGCTCCCGCAGGGATAACTTCAGAGCTTTTCTTTCAAAACTACTTTGCCCAGTTTAGACATCTCTTAGAAAAACTAAATGAGAAGGAATTTGTAAGAAAAATTAATGATCTGCTAACATAAATTTTTCACAACCTCGCACACGGATGGAGTGGGTTTGTAGAGTTACAGAACCATAGTGACTAATAATAGTAATGAAGGGTCTGATTGTATCATGTGGTTAAAGATAGTCATAATACTCTAATTGTCTTTGCCGTTTTCCCACTCCTTGCTGTGACATCAGCCCGTCCCCAGACCATTACATCCTGCTCATGGTTCTTTCTTTGTTGATAAATAATGAGTCACTATACGCATTGCTCTATGACTTGTGCAGCTGCATTGCCAAATTTTTCCTCTCTGCAGAATGAATCTCCTTTCCCAAGGGCTTAGTGTGCCTTGCAAATGGTGACGTTTATCTGTTGACATACAAGCCCATTAGCAGAGGATGAACTTGGCAAGGGGTGACTAGGCATGAGGTTCAACAAAGCCATGTGCAAGGTCAGACACTTGGGTTGTGGCAACCTCTGCTATCAGTACAAGCTGACGGATTCAGCGATGGAGAACAGATCTGCCACAAGGACCTGGGGGCACTGGTGGATGGCAGCTGGATATGAGCCAGCAGTGTGCCTTCACAGCCCAGAAGGCCAACCATATCCTGGGCTGCATCAGCAGAAGCATGGCAACAACCAGAGGAGTGCCACAAACATGATCTGAGGGATAGAACACCTCCCTACGAGGACAGAGAAAGCTGGGGCTGTGCAGCCTGGAGAAGAGAAGGCTCTGGGATGACTTGAGAGTGGCCTTTCAGTATCTAAAGGAGGGGCTGCAAGAAAGAAAGGGAGAGACTTTTTAGTAGGGTCTGCTGTGACAAGACAAGGGGAAATGGTTTCACACTAAAAGAGGGGAGATTTAGATTGGATACGAGGGAGAAGTGTTTTACACTGAGGGTGATGAAGCACTGACACAGGTTGCCCAGAGAGGCAGTGGATGCCCCATCCCTGGATACAGCCAAGGTCAGGCTGGAGGGGCTCTTAGCACCTGATAGACCTGCAGATGCTCCTGTTCACTACAGGGAATGGGACCAGGTGGCCTTTAGGGGTCCCTTCCAACCTAAATGACTTTGAATCTCTGAAACAAGGCTCTGGCTCTGGCTCTGGCTGGCTGCTGTGCCCTGGGAGCAGGCTCACCTAAGGGAAATGGCATGCCTTCATTCATGGCGAAGCATCACAACTGTGTACGAACAGTGGAAGCCACTGCGTGCCTGTGTGGGGTCTCCATGGACTGCCATTGTAGGGCACGTTGGATCCAGACCTCAGCCCTGCTGTAACTCAGATTGCAACTTGAGATGTTTACATTATAAGCAGGTGCACAAGGAAGTTCTGTGTTTCATCCACAAACAGTAATTCTGCAGTCAGAACCTACTTTCCAGCCTGCTGACAGGCTAAAGAACTCGTCGCGAGCTCTGAAACAGCTGCCAAAAAGTAGTAAAAGGTGTGAGGTTGAGATGTGGTGTTTTCCATAAGGACAGCAAAGCGCACCCTTCGCTTTGACACCATTTCAGAGCGGAGGCCGCATGGAGCCTGGCACTCTGACCCAACGGTATAACAGAGCCCTAGAGAACAGGGATCCTTTCCCGCCGATCATTCCCGCAGCGCTCGGCGCTGCGGCGCCCTGCGCGCCTTGGGGCTCCGGGGCGGGGCGGTGGGGGCCGGGAGCGCCGCGGGCGGGAGGGCGCTGAGCGGCGGCAGGGGGCGCTGCGGCCCCGCCGTTGCGGCGGCGCGGGGGCGGCGGGAGCGCTGATCCTAATTGGAGGCGACGCGCGGCTCCTCCATCATCCTCCCGCAGCCCCCGCCGGCTCGCAGCGCCTGGGCGGGCGCTGACGGCGGCTCCGCGGGGGAGCGGCAGCCGCCGGGGCAGGTGTTGCCGCCGGGTGGCCGCCCCCCGCGGCGAGGCGGGCCGCGCTGCGCAGTGCCGTGCTGGCTCCCCGCCCGCTCCCCCCCTCCTCCTTCCCCCCCGGGCGGCCATGTTGTCCCCCGGCGCGGTAAAGGCGTGACGAAGCAGAAAGGTGCGGGGAAAACGCTCCCGCGGGTTAATAATTAAGCTTGAATGTCCTCCCCAAAGCCCTTTTTTTTTCTTTCTTCTTTTTTTTTTTTTTTTTTTAATTTCAATCCTAGGTGTTGTGTACAAACACTGGCACCGTTCTCTTAAATATGAAAGGTGAGGGAGGCGGCAGCCCCAGGGACAAAAGGCGGCCCTGCGGGGAGGCCTGTGCCCTCCTGAGGTGAAGGGGAGCGCCTCACCATGGACACTGCCGGTACTCGAATGGGGACAGTGGTGTCCTGGTGGTGACACACACCAAGCAGGGCCCAGGTCCCTGAGGGGGCCTGTAAGCCAGCTATGGGGCAGCAGCCCAAAGCAGTCCCACTCTTCTAGGGGGAAGCTCCAAGCAATGGGGTGAGGCCTTCAGCTCGCGTTGGTTGGAGTGCATGATCTTACTGGTCTTTCCAACCTTAACGATTCTACGACTTGATGATCCTTATGGATCCTTTCCAACTCGGGATGTTCTGTATTCTGTGACTTTTCAGGTTGCGTGTGTGCCCATCCTTTGACGCAGATGAGGAGTGCTGCATGCAGCAGGGCCGTGTGTCAGTAGGAGAAGCTGCCAAGCCCTCCCCGCCCATCACACCCTGCCAGGGCCTGTCTGTAAGGTAGAGTTTCCTGCTCTGTGCATGTTCAGAGGGAAGGAGACATCATGGTGTTGCTCCTGGGCTGTGTGGGACACCTGGGCCAATGTAGCATGTTTGTCAGCCGGAGTAAGCAGAGTATCTGAGAAGCAGATGTTCTCTGTCTTGCAAGTGCTACTCTGGCTGAGTGTGGCTGAGAAGGCAACGAGGTCTCCTGAAACTCGTGTGAGGTGTGAATGTGTAGGTTGTAATGATGTCTTAGAGGCAGAGTCCATGCAATCTGATCCCTACATGCAGAATTTAAAAACTGTTACATACCCTGTCAGATGTGCTACAAACATGGATTGGCTTTACAGAGATCTGCCATTACGTGTCTCTTTGTGTCTGCCGTGAGCTATTAAATCAAGCTTAGTAGATGTATTCTTCTGCAGCTTTGTACTCTTGGGGCAGATTTATATCCCCATCCCGTAATCACGGGTGCTGTACATCGCACCCTTGAATGATGTCTAGTGTAGGAGTGCAACACGTAAAGGACTCTTTCAGTCCTTTACAACTGATATTAGAGCTTTTTTTGACGGGACTGGGCAGCTCTACTGCCCACAGCATGGCTGTGTATTTGCAGGATGACAAAGACTAGGTTTCTCCTGCCCTTTTACTTATACATGCTCCCTGATCCCAGAAGATGGCTGTGTACTGGACTGGAACAATACTTCTCTGACCTTTACATGAGCCCAGAGCAAGTATGAGGAGCACTCCCTTTGTCCAGTGTTGGCTTAGACTCCAGGTAAACCTGGGCTCTAGAATGGGGCCGTTCTCAAATACTTCTGCTTTTTTTCATCTTGTGGCCACCTGGAGAAGACCATTTATCTTACGCATTAGAGAGATTTGCTTTACAGGATTCTGCGTTTTCATTATTTAAGTAGCTTTTTTTCCTGTTTCTTCACATCGACTTTTTTCCACATGTAACTTTCGTGTGCTTTCTTCTCTGGTATTTTACAGTCACCTAGAATGGAAGGCAAGGATGTATCAATTTATCTTTTGTTGCTGTTACACTGTCAAAGAATATCCACCATTCCCCAGCAAGAATTATATTTTCCTTTTTTGTGTGTTTACTTTTGGATCTTCACTTGCACTTCCAGCCCCTGCACGTTTTGATTCCTTTTTAGATATTCTCTTTTCAAAATCCATCAAGTTTCTGCTTCCCCTTGCAAGCCTCTGCCTTTACTTTCTGGAGTTCTTTTTGAATATATATATATATTATTCTATGACTGTTTGAAGTCCTGGTTCTGCTTTGTCAATGTGTCTTCCAACTTCTTCATGTTGGCTGTCAGGTTCCTCTTCACAGCTTTACTTTTAGCCATTCTCCCATGCAAACATTACCCAGACAAAGCTGCTGGTAAACTCTGAGTGGGCTTTCTATCTCTTCAAGTTGTGCTTCTGGGGTGTTTAGCAGGCTTGTGATCCGTGGAAGCAAACTCTTTTGTGGACAATAGTTTGTAGAATATAGCATAAATATTGGCCAGTGCCTTATTCTGCATGTAGAAAAGGTGCGGAGGAAACAAGTTTAAACAGACTTTTGCCTGTCTACTATTGCTTTGGCTTATGAATTTATGATTTGGGTTTTCATGAAGACTTACAAATTCTTACAACGTTTATCATCCTGAGCAAATTTGGCTCCAATTCTGGTATATATACATAAGTATCTATTTTCTCTGGAAAATAGTAATGTTCGTATTTCCCAGCGGCAGTTCTGTAGACCTTTGTATTTTTCTTTTTTTGTCATTTTGAGCAAATTTCAACCTGATTTTTGTTATATACATTTATGTAGTAGAGAGTATCTGTTTGTATTCACCAAAGCCAGTACTGCAGCAGAAGCTCCTGAATCCAATTTATCTGCTTCTGTGCAAGCAAAGGAGCCAACTACCAACCCAGCCGGTCCTGATAGAGCTATATGAAACCAGTAACCACTTGGGTTTCCAGGTGCACCCACTGCCAGCCAAGCTAAGGAACACATTACATAGACTTGTGGGAATGTGCTGATGGCATCTCATGGACTCTACTGCCCTTGGTGTAAATCTGTCTGCCTTTCATCTCACGCAGGCACGGCTGTGGGAGCAAAATAAAAATCAGCTGAGTAAGGAACTGTGGCTGTGGTTTTGTTTATAGGAGAACAAAACACAGCAAGTACAGTACAGAGAGTAAGTGAGGGTAGTAGTCTGTCCTTCAGAGGATAGTATTTGGTCCTCTTTCCCCTTTGTGGGGGAAAAAAATTGGCTGTACGCATTTTTTGATGCGTAACAACTAAGCAGATGAGTTTTCTGGCTTGAAAACTTGTCTCTTTCCTTATAGGCAAAATTCTGGTTACTGGAGCTCTGTACTTCGGACTGTACAATTCTTCCTAGAGCTGGATGAAGGCAACGTGACACTGAGCAGTAGATTTGCTGAAGGAAACAAATTTTTCAGGGAGACCGGATCTGTTTTGTGTGACATGAAATTTAGCACAGGCTAAAACAAATAAAAATCACATGGAGCAAAAGGAAGGTTTTAAACGATGATTTAAATTTGTGTGGCCTTTTTTTTTCCCTTTCATGTCAAAAATGTAGAGGAGAGGATTTAATACATTAAAATCAAACATTTTCCTCCTTTCTTCCTCCTTGTTTTTTTTTTTTCCTCAGCCATATTCCCCACCCCCTCAGCTTTTATTCCAAGTAGATTCAACTGAATTTTTTTTCTACCCATGATTGTTTTTTGTTTGGCCGTTGAACCAGATAATCCAATATTTGCACAGCTCTCCCTGGAGCTGCACAAAGAGGTAACGCTGTCATTATGATAGGTAGACCTCAGGAGATAGCTTGGAAGCACAGGGTCTCCTAGCAGAAGCTCCCTGGCCTTTAAATGTTCACTCTCAGATCTTCAGGATTTCCCTGCAAATCTCTGGGTTGTGCTGTATTAGAGGGGTTGAAGTGGCGAGGGTCTGCGCGTTCCCAAAGGAAATAGAGGAAAAATGCTATTCAGCAACAGGGTGTGGAGTTCCTAGACTGTTCATGAATATTTTTCTTCTAGGGAAAGATAAGGCTTCTAGTGTTAAATGGCAGGATATATTCTTATATATATACTTACATATGTGTACATATATATATATATATATATATATATATATGAGATTTATTTTGTGTTTTTTTTTTTTTTTAATTATTATTCTGAGAACAGGGTTATTTATATACATGTATACTTCTCTGTTGCTATTGGTTCTCACTTAGTTCAATGTACCTCGTTCCGTTTGTACAGATATAATTGTTCTTGGTTAAACTCCTTTTCTGCTGTTTGCACCAAACCATTCTGGTATCATGAAAAGTGCCTGACCCACTAAACAGCCTATTTGGGCAGATGGCTTTTTCATGTCTATCAGTTTGCATGTGGAAATTCAAAGTTTTGTTTCTCTGCCTTGGACAGTTAGTTGTATGCACTGCCTAAGCAAATGCCCACTGTTAGAAGCAGCTGCAGGTTTTGTGCTTGTGAAATTTGTTTGCACAAATACTCTAAGCCACCAAATTCTCCACCCAAACCTGCCACAGTTGCTCAGATCTTCCGACAATTACATTCTAATTAGACCCGGCATTCAAAGTCGCCTCCAGCACTTGAAACAAAAGTAATTTAGCCGTAATAAAAGTGGTAGATTGACAGCTCTGGAGGCTGAACCCAGTTCGTCTGCAAAACATACCCAAGGTGGGAAAGAGCTACAAGAATCGCCACAGTGACTGTCTGAAGGGCTTAACCCCTGCCTTGAAATGACAACCTCCAAGGGCTGAACATATGGGTAATCTTCTGCAGGTCCCCTACTGTCACTACTGAGAGTGCTGCTAATTACTAACAATCATTAGTGTATTATCTGCACTATGAGTACTTTTCCACGATGGAAAAACACGTGATTCATTGTACGATAACAGTCAAATGCCCATCATGTAGTGACAGTGTTTAGTAAGTTAAGAATTATTCTGAATTTGAACCACAGCTGGCGAGGTGAAAGGCTTTATCCTATTACCAGTCCCCTGAATCGTTCAGTCTGGAGTGTGAGGCACAGGGCTGTGATTACCAATTCATTTCATAAAGGCCAACCATTTAAAATTCTCTCAAACTAGCAGCTGCTTGAGGAATGAAAAAGCTCCTAGGTCTGGACAAATATCTTTTTCTTCATCTAGGTTAATTTGAAAAGAAAAACAACAGTTCTTTCCCTTGACAAATGAGACTTTCAATCAGCATTGAGCTATCCTTGCTGAAGGATAACCTGTGTTCGCTTACTTGACATATGGGATTCTTCCACTTCCAGAGGTGGGAGCCATGGTTAGGCTGAAGAGCACTTGACAAAATAAGCTGCTTCATGTGACCGGTCCATAAGAGGGATCATTTAGGTTTAATGGGGAGAAAAGAACAGGCAATCACCCGCCTTTGGTTTTGGTTTTTTTTTTGGTGTGGTGCTGCTGGATTCTTTTATTACTATTGCTTATAACCACAGATGGAGACAGGAAGGACTTTTACTATTTTTCCCTCTCTTCCCTTTCCTTCTGTTCATTGGTTTCACAGGAAGGATCACCGATGACTTCTGAAATCAGGCAGGTCTTAGCTTTCCTCCAGATGCTGAGTTAGAATGCTCCTTACCGCAAGAGGCAAACCTTAATTTGCTTGGCGGTAGGATTACAGCAGGTACATTCATCCTCAAAAACACTCCTTTTTCCATACCTAATTATCTCTTGATCTGCCAAGTCACAAGGAAAATCAAAATCATCTTGTGTTTTAGATTATGTTTTCTTAGGATTGATGGGAGAATTCTGGGTGACATTCTGAAAAGCATTCAATTTATAGGATCAAAAGACTGTGGCTTTTAGGAGCATCTGTTCCTCAGATGTATTAGGGGCATAAGAAAACAGTACCTTTGGTTTAGCATAGGTGGAAGATTGCTGCCTTTATTGCCATTGATGTAGGGTAAGATCATCACTTGTGTTTTCAGATGAGGCTTTGAAAACAATTATCTGGTACATTCTGACTGGAAACTGAGTTGCCCATAGGGCATGCTTCAAAAGAGTAAGAGCGTGCACTAATAATTCCACTATATTTTTTCCTTTGTCCCTCTGCAATACATTTTCCCAGCAACCACAATCCACTCCAGAGGAGGAACAAGGTGGTTTGGTTTTGCGTGTGTGTGTAAGGCATTTGATTTATGCTTAGGGCAGCTGGTGTTGTTTTCTTCTTTTCTGCAACATTCCTGTGTGATCTTTACATTACTATTCCCTAATTGAAAATTGGTTATAAGCAAGATGCTTTTCTGCCTGCTTCGTCAGTCTATTCTGCTTAGCCTACAAGCAGTTTCAGACAGAGGCTGTCTCTCATTCCAGAGGCATGTACACTGCCAGTGTGCGTGCTTTAATGGCCTCAGAACACTGTGCTGTAACACTCGCTGGCCACTTCTGATGTGGACTGGTTGTACCTACAGTCACGCACCGCATGTCCTTTTCTCATCCCTTTCTGTTCCCTCAGCCCTACTTGAGCAGAATTTGCTCACTGTGACTCTGTCTGTGAATACCCATGGCAGCGTGTAGCTTTTCTCCTTCCCTCTGACTGCGTGAATCTGTACCAGCGTTTTGGTTTAATCTATCACATCCTGGATCTCGCCAAAATCCAAATCCCATATGTAAGGTAGCAGTACAGGTAGAAGCATTCCCATGGGTATATGGTTTGTAGAATAGCTTGGGATCATTTAAATTGGTAAGAGCTGCATAAGTTTAAAGAACTATTATGTCTCACGCTCGCATAAACTTACATTCTACAGCTTTGCACTCTGCCGTGCAGATTAAATCACAGCAGATCTGTCTGAAGCACCCATTGAGGCTAAACAGCGGCATGTCTTCCGCTCCGTTGTTTAATATCAGATGTTTTATTAAGGGAATTAAAATAAAACTTGACCTAAACAAGGCAGCGTCCTGCTATTTTTAGAACATTATGCTGTATTCCATGTTCTTATTTCGCAGACTGGTGTGTAATTAATGATGTGTGTCCTTCCTTCCCTTGCTAATTGATGCACGACCTTTTGGGAGGTGGGCATCATTATCAAACGTAATCACGCGGAAATGTGAGAAGTGGAAAAAGGAAGAAACAACAAAAAAAAATCGCCTTTCATTGATGTTTTCTCACAGTTGAAGCATGGGGCACGTTGCCTACAGTTCAGGACTTGCATGTCTCTCCCACTGCTGCAGGCTCCATGGGCTTTGAACAGCCTTTGGCTCCCAGCGCCTCCACGATCCTCTTTAGAGAAGTCGTCCTTGGTGTGTCTGCTCCTCCTGCCACCCCTTGCCCTGGCACATGGCAAGAGGGCAGAGGAGCCTCTCCCTCCATTTTCTGCTCAGTGATCTCCATCTCACTGCTGTTCACTTTCAGGTTGGAAAGCAGGTGTGCCAGAGACCGTAGGCTCCTTTAATCCCTATTAAGAACAGCAGATCACAGTGGCCCCTCTGGCCTTGTTCCCTATGACTATGAAACTAGCTTTAGCTGCACAGCGATTTAATCTTTCTAGTGGAAATGTAGTGCTGGTCAAAGGTCTGTGTTGCATCTTTTAGGATGGTTTCTTAGCTCCGTGAAGTTAATAGTGAGGTAGCGTCTGCTCCAACTCACAGATTTTGGCAGAAGGTGTGTGCAGCACACTCACCTTCCTGCAGCTCTGCTCTCTTGTGGGGAGAGGTCCTGAAAAGGAGAACCAAAGACGCGCAGCAAGCCTCTGCTGCAGGCCCCTCTTCTCAGTGCCACCCAGCCAGTGACCGCAGGGAGCGAGTGAGCAGCTCTGGCCCGTGTTATGAGCTGTGAGGGGATGAGAAGCAGCTCCTCGTCATTTTATCTCTAAAACTGACCTGGTGCAGCCCGTCAGCTGCTGCAAGTCCTTGCTGAGAGTGCAGACAGGGTGAGCTGGGGTGCCTGCTCTGCACAATGAGCAGGGGGCAGAGAGAAGGGCTGATGGGGGTATCTGCTCCTTTGGCTGTTCCCCCCAGCGCTGTTCCTCCATTTGCAGTTAATTTAGAGCCTACCTAAAGTGCGTCCACAACTACGTTTAAGCAAAAGTGGTTACCATAGTAACACTGGAGCTTTTCTAAATGCAGTCTATGATGTAAACAACTGAAACGACTGTCACAACCAAACAGTTGTTTATTTCATCTGTGTAGTTTATTGAGTATTTAAATCTGTTGTAGCACACACAGATTTACCGCTTCTAAGTATAACTTAGAGCAGTAACACATTTTTTTTTCTTTTTGCTTCCATTTCAGCTGATCTGTTTCCATGTCAACAGCACACATTGATAAAGAATTGACATTCTGACTGCATGTGGCAGTGCAGGGTACGAGGTGGTAATTAAAGTAAATCAATGTTTCTAATGATGGCGATGTTAAAACTGTGCCAAAATCCTGGGATTCCCATGCACAGTAGCCAGAGATTGCTTCTTGAAGCTGCAGAGAGCGAGGCAAGAATTCTCAAGGGAACAGACTTTCTTTGCGAGGTTTTCAAGCCTTCCTGCTTATAGATGCAGAAATACTGGGAAAGCAAACTCATTCGCTCTCTGCCTGTCTCTCAGAAAAATGCACCTAGCACTGTCTACGTGTGCACATGTGTATTTGCTTTGGCTCATCCAATTCTAATCTAGGTGCAGCCTAGAAATGCATAAAGCATGCATTAAAAACAAAGAACTCAATTCTTGGACTACAAACCTGTTTTGAGTCAAGTTTCTGGCAAAAACTGTGGAGCAGGAGGGCTTAATTAGCCCTCTCTACTCTTGATTTTCTTGCGGTGAATGTATGTATTGAACTTACTGAGGGACCAGAAACATGGAGGCCCAGAAGGGCATCTTTTAAACTTGGAGGCCTGCTCAACAAAGACCTGCACTCCAAATTGTGTACTTGGGGGATGAAAGTGGACTGCTTTTCTCTGTCTGTGTGAGCAGCATGTAGATTCACAATTGCCACAGTTGAGGTGTCATTGCTGTGTTTGTTTTGCTTTCTGTTAGAGCCTAGAGCAGCTCAGATCTGCATTAAGCACCCCATTTATACACCCTACGAGAGATGGATGTAGTCCCCAAGAATTCCCAGACTAACCAGGCAGCAGATGGGGAGAGAGACAAAATGCTATCTCCGTTTTGTAGGGACAGTGAGGGATTGAAAGGAATTTGTTTAAAGCTGCAGACAGGAGGATGCAGGCTCCCTACCTGCAGTTCGGGTGCCAGAAAATCCCTCATCTTCTATTTTCTCAGGGTCATACTGAGTCTTGTGGCAGGCATGGAAATTGACTCTCCATACTCCTTAATTGAAATGTGCCCATTTCCAAGGGTGAGCAAAGTTTGGGAATACATTTACATGGAGACATTTAGCTCTGTGGGGATGCTCTGTCCAGTTTGAAGTGGGATTGAGCTAGTAATTTCTGTTATTTTTAGGTCTATGCTAACTTCCTGGTCTCGAGCATCTAAATGACATGCCTAGTGGTCATTGTTGCTGTGGATTCTGTTGGTAGCCACTGGAAAGAAATAGTTGTGTCCAAGCAACAGTGCAGGTCACCTTCATCAGGCATTTAGTACTACTGCTTTGTGAATGTATAAATTCACTTGTTCTGTCTTCCATATTGTGGGTTTATAGCATCTCTGTTTTTGACAGACCCATGAACTTTCTGTCTAGGGAGGTTTCCATGTTTAAATTAAATTCTTAGGTATTGTTTTAGAGAAAAAAAAAATTAAACGCCGATAGCAGTAACGTGATTCCTGATACCACTGAGGTGTACTAAAACGTGGTGAGTTTTATGCTGTCATGCAAGCGCAGAGGAGCAAACACCTAACCCCAATTGCAGTTGTTTGTGTATTGGAGAATGGCAATGAATAGAATAAATCCCCCACATGTGCTAATGATCATGCTAATTTTATTTCCAGATTGATACTTTGGAGGATCTCTGAGCATTTCTGAAGAACTAAAGAATTATTCCTCACAGCAGCCCGTAAGGTGGTAAGTATTATTACTATATTTTGTAAATGTGAAAGAATTGTGAGATACTGATAAGCAGAGAAATTGCCAAATCAGTCAAGTCAGTGGCAAGTAACTTTTTCCCTGTAGAAAAATATCACTCTTTCTGATACAAGGTGGGTACAACGTTGATGCTTCTACAAACAAGCCATTGCTGAATGACTTTAATTTGATTGCCTCAGAGTGAGACTCTTTTTAGGGTGTATTCTGTGATTGTCACTGAGGTGGTATAACACAAAGAATAGATTGAGGCTGAGAGGGGATTTGTAATCTGTTTGTTGGGCTTGAATATTGGCTGTAGCTGGCAGTAGAACAGCAGCCGGTTAGATGGGTCCGCACAATAATGAGGGCTAAGAAGATCTAGTGCTCTCAGTTGAACTGCTGTTGGCCTTCCTTATCATATTACCTCACCTCCTAGCTGCAGGGACTGACAATCTTTCAAGGAGGTGTGCACAATACTGTTTTTCCCCTTTGCATTAGAGGGAGGAAAGCAGCAGAGGCTGTGAGTGTTTCTTCTGAGAGGCTTGGCTGACTGTGCGGGGGAGTTCTTTGAAGGGTAACATCCAGCACCCGAGGGATTTGGCTTTGGAAGGAGCCAGGGCAGGCAGGTGTCCTTCCTAGTGCTGCAGCCTCTCCTACCTCGCTCTGCCCTAGGTGGGGTGTCTCACTGGAAATGCTTTACTGTAATCTTGTGGCTTTCGGCTGCCAAGTGGTGTTTCGGCACCTACAGCTATTGTTCCATATGGCAGTGCTGCTTCTACCCTCATTTATTAGCTTGGATTAATTAGCAGGCATTTATAATAATCTGATAGATCAATACAATAGGCTACTGCCATGCTTTATCTTAAATAATGGCCACAGTAACCGCAGTGATACTGTTTTACTTAACTGAAGGTGGTTACGCATGCTATTGAGAATGAACTGAATGTGATACATGACATAAACTGGTTATTAACATGTGGTCCCTGATGTCCACAAGCTCTGGAAATCCATTCACAATCATAAACAGCAGAGTTCTGAAGAATGGAAGGACGATCACAAACATTTATATACAAACTAATGCAAAATGGAGGAAATGCATATCCAGCCACAGATAGCTGTTGAAGAAAAGCAGTACCAGAAATTGTGTACTAAAGGCCTAGACCTTAAAAAGAGTAAACAAGACCCATTGCTAAGACACAATTGAGAAATCTTTGTGTAGAACAAACAGAGGGAATATGTGATAGATATGTAATGATGTTTGGCTATAATTGCATACAGCATGACTACAGTGAAAGCATAAACCTAATTCTTTTCCAAATCTGAAACCAAATCTTGTTTTTACAACCTAGAATTTCTTAGCTTTGCTGAGGTGCAGTTTTGGAACCAGTAATTGAAAGAAAACTATCGCTCTTATAGTTGAACTTGCCTTTTTTTTGTCAGTGCAGTCCAGTGACAGAAAGGGGAGGATGAAAGAAACCAGTTACTTTACAACCCGTACGTACTTTTCACGTACAAAAAGGTGTGATGGGAAATGTAAGGGTTTTTATAAATAAATTTGGTATATTAAGCCGCAGTCTTATGCCATTCTAAAATAAAAGAAAGTAAGAGTTTGTCAGTGACAAAAGCAAAACAAAATGAAAACTATCTTGTGGGATTTTAATAGAATTGTAAACCACACTCTTTTGCCTTTGGGAAAATGCAAGGTGTTACTCACAGTTCTGCTTGGTTTCTGCTTGGTTTCATTCAGATCTGAATCGCCTTTTCTTGTCAATGGGGTGCAATTCTCATGGAGTGAGAATAAGGCTAATAGAGGCAGACGCTAACAACAGTGAACTGTAGCCAGTAAGAAAAAGGGGAGGCTGAAAGAGACAAGCAGGAATACAGTGTTGCGAATGCTGATTTCTCTGTTGTTACTTTGTGACACAGGTTGCAACCTGAAACATACACAACTGAAATACTGCTTCAAGCTTTCCTAAACTTCAAAGAGGCTCAGTTCTACTGAGCATTGGGCAGAAGAAGTGGGAAGGGCAGTGGCTAGGGCACACTGAAACCTAGTGGGGCTTTCTGCTGGGACAGACATTACTGAGCAGTCCCTTTGCTACTTTTTGAAGGGATAGGCTGTCTGTGCTGGTGAAGTAAGCGTGCGGACACAGATTTCCTAGTGCTGTGAAGAAACCGGGGACTGGAAAGAATGGTGCAGTGATTCAGAGTTAGTAGGTTTCTGACCACAAACAGGTTGAAAGTGCACACAGTGAAGCATGCAATACCGCTTTCTTCCTGTGCTGCCCTGAATGCGCCAGGTACAGTCCACATCTTTGTCTGCTTCGCAGCGGAGGAGCACCATAGTAAGTAACTGATTGCTCCATTAATTCTCCCATTCCAGTGATGTGAAGAGCTGCCACAGGGAGCAAAGCTCTGGGTCTCTGCTGGCAGGGGAAGCAATGTCTGGCAAGTGCATGTCACAGAGAAAGGGAGTTTCCAGGGTGTCAAAAATGTCACCTTGGCTTTTGTTTGGGTGTTGAAATGCTGAGCCAGCATCCTGATGCACTTTGTTATTCTGGAAGAAAGCTACTCCATTTATGCCTCAGGTTCCTGTAAGAATTGCTGGGCCAGAGGCTGGCCTGTAATTGCAGCTGTCAGCTCACTGTTAAATGGAGAGATGTAAAATACCTCCCTGCACATCATTTATTAACATTTAAAATCCATCAGGGGACATATAAAACGTTTCTCTTTTTGTAACATTTATAAACTATCGAGGAACACAGACACATTCCCTTATATTAATTACTCTAATTTAGGCAATGTCCATAGAGGGCCCATGAGCACACCAGCTATGATTCCCCCCACAATCCTTTTATTTCTAGTCATTGCGGTTCCCCTGAGCCCCTTCCAGCTGCACATTCTCCCAGCATGAAGCAGAGTAATGCTGGAGAGTGAATGTATTTCCAGACCTTGTATACATGAGGGAGTTGCACTGAGATGACTGATAAACCTGCTTAGTTAAACCAATGCAAAATGTGTTGTGGGCAGTCTTATTTCATGTGGCCGCTTCTTTTAGATGTAGATTAGCTTTGAAATCAAGTAAACTCCCATTTAACATCTTCAAATAAAGATGTATGAAGGCATTCGCATCAGTTTAACTTGAATTGTTTCAGTCAGATGCAAATGAAACCGGTGAAACTTTCTTGTACTGAGATGACCTTAGTAAATACAATTTTCTGTCTGTCTTTTACAGGCCTGAGGGGTTGCAGCTATTCTGCAACTTTCTTTTGGCAAGGCATCATTTTAATCACCTAAGCCAGGAGCCGGGGGTGGGGTTATAAACTCTGCCTGATCAGTGTAATTCAAAGGAGGGACATTTAGTAGTCAAGAAGGAATATGAAAGAAGGCAGCTTCACTTGTCCCCCTCCTCTCCTTTTAACCTCTTCAGGCCTGATGCTGTAAATGTGTTGGGCCTGCTACGCATCCTTGGTGCCTTACTGTTGCTGGAAGAATTTGCCACAGGGCTGGGACATGTAGCCCAAGCAATGCATCTGATTAGGTCACCCTGCTGCATCTTTAGACAGTGAATTCTCCAGAGCTTTCAATCTTCTCTGCCAGGCTTTGGGATTGGTACCCACATGCCAGAGCAAGAAAATGAGCTGTCCTATTCCTCCTGGGTTATTTCAGCCAGCTGTTAAAATAGCTGATGAAAAGAAACTTGGCTGCTTGCAGTAGGCATGTTTTCCTGTGCTAGCATGACATTTGGAGAATAAAATGAATGTCATCATGAGTTTCCCCCATGACGTAATTTGAAGAGTATTCCCCAGCTGTATGTGTTGAGCTGTGAGAGTTGTTGCTGAAAGCACATAATATTGTGTATGCTTAATTTTAAATGACTACACCGTGAATAAGTCTGTATGTGTTACAGAATTACCAAGGTTTCAAATGAATAGACCTATGGTTTTCTTCATTAGAGATGAGGCCAGATAAATGTTGCTTGTCACTTTCCTGCTCTACACTAGCCTTGTCACCTGGGGGTGTTTTAGCAAGTGTCCCATGTCAGCAATGGAAAGGCAGTGTGAAATGTGTGGGGAGGCTCCAGTAGGGTTGTTGTGCCAAGGGTGGCTGATGAGGTCCGGTGCCCTGAGGAGGGTCCTTTGGCAGAAGCATTCTTACCGTGAGCTGTGCCACTAAGTCATATATCATAGAGGGCTGAAATTTGTTTTTAGCAATTCAAGAACAAGATCCTACATCTGTTCCTAATTACAGGTAGGGATCTCAGAGGAGGTCTGAGTTACAGTGTATGTGGATATCAAAATGCATAGCTCTCATTACTTGAATAGGTAAATAATTTTATTCATCATCTGCGCAGGGACGTAGGAAGTGTAGCCCAGGAGATGTTAACAATTAACTGCAATCTCGTTTGCATTACCAGCTATCAATATCTTCAGCTTTTCTGCACAGTAGTTTAATATTGACTGTGTAAACCTTCTGAGAAGTGGGTTGGGGGCTAACTTTTTTTTTGAGAATCGGGCATTTAAAATATGCATTTATATTTTTGCCAGATTGTATTTATCTTCTACAGAAAAAAAATATAATGTATGTTTCAATGGTTCTTTGCTTTCTTTTAGGGCCCAAACATATTTTGTAGTATGTGGGCTATCCTCAGCTCGTGACTGGCTTCCATTCAGGTTGAGATGCTAACCACCATGCTGGACTGTTTCCTGTTTCTGAAACAGTTTTCCCTGGATCCCAGAATTTTAGTTTGGGCAATATTGGTGTTGTTGCTCATCCTTTTGAGGGCAGCTATTTATTTCCCCTGCAATATACAGACACTACAATCCATTAAGTGCAAGGATTTGCTCTTGATTTTCAAAGGATGTGTCTTCATTGTAGAGTGCACCGGGAGACTCCACAACCCGTATTAGTACAATTTATTGCTATAGATTGAAACAGACAGAAGAGAGAAAAATAATGAGAAGTGGAGCTATTTGTGGGCAAATACGCTCTAATTCAAATTTGTAACTTGAGTTGGCTTAAGTGAAGCGCGTTGGTGCCTTTTCCTGAAGTTGTCTTCATGCTTGGAGAGTATAGGCAAAAATGTGAGTTACTGCTACACAGCAGCTGCTAATAGGACTCCCTTCTATGGCTTAACCGTGACACTGCAGCACGACTGTCCTCCCTCTAGTGCTCCTAACTCAAAGGCAGTTAACTCAAGAGCATGCAACTGCTAGGAGACTCCTTTCTGCAGTTGAAGATTCCACCTGTATCCCAACCAGTGCAAAATACTGCTGTCACATTGGTTCTGCCCTCTGCTAACTGTGGTGTTAGAAGTGCTTTGTTGGTTTGTACGTACAGGGTTCGGAAACCCCCAGAGAACCACTGCATATGCAGTGATGTAAAGTACTCCCCTGCTGTTCCTTCAGTTGTTAAGCGTGTTGAGGTGAGCAGCTCCTACCTGCAAATGGGAAGATCACAAAATCTGGATGTTGCAAAGCAGCGTGTGAAACTGGAATTCAGTCCCAAATATGTTGTTGGAGTTATTGGTAAAGTTAGGATGCAGCTACAGCAATATGGATGGTAAATAGATGGCAGCAAGGATTTATTAAAAGTAAATCATACTAATTTCTTTCTGTGATAGGATAAAAAGCTTAGTGGATAAGGTAAATCCCCTCAGTTTTGGGAACGTTCTTCTCACAGTTCCGTACCACATTCTTATAAGAAATTTAGGAGCCTGGATAAGATACAATTTTTATAAAATAAGATGGATTGTAAGTCATTTTGAGCGACAGTAAATATATATGTCAAGGAATATCTGAAGTGCTTGTCACATTGGTGCTTATATACATATTAATAACTCAGATTTGAGAGAGGAGAGAGCTGTCTTTCAGGAATCAATTCTGGCTCCAATACTAAGCTAATGTGCTCTATTTTCGTTAATTGCTTTGATGGTAGGATTACAGCTTCATTGATTGTATGTGTGAATGATGTTAGTCATGTTGGGACTGCAAATACCACGCAGAGAGCAGTTATTAAATTATAACCTTTCCTAGACACATCCCTGGCATACAGCGTCAGGCCTCAAAGAGGGAATGTGCACACAGCTCAGCTGCTCTGGAATTCCTCTGTAAGCCAAAACTCCCACTGTCCTTCTAACTACAGTCAAGACATGTGCTCTCTAACTACGATTGCATTAAAAAAAAATCTTGAAAAATGTACATTAAAGGAGCATTAAGGTTGTAAAGCGCACCGCTGAGTAATTAGGAAATAATAGAATTCAAGTGGCCTGTATAATTTTATTTCAGCTTCCTAATGCATATGTATTATGAGGCGGTCTTCAATTCCAGGAATCCGTACTATTTTTAGCTCAGGATTCTCCTTTGGTAGCCCTCCATGCAGCAAGGAATTTCATGCAGACTGAGTTTTGCATCGTGCAATTTCATGAAAAATTCCTCCAAGCTTCATTCCATGATGGTTTGCAGCCCACTGTTTCTCATGGTCCTTTTACAGAATTAAGGTATGCATACAGAAATGGGGGATGCTTCAGTGAAATGTTTCAGAAACATGGGAGAAGGAAATACGCAATTTTGAAGTGCAACAATATCAGAAGCTTGCAATATCTAACATTTTTCATAAACAGAACTTAAAAATAACCATCAAAACCAAGCAAACCTTACAGATTCAAGTTTCATTGCAGATATTTTGCAATGCCTTTAATTGAAGTCATAATGCAATCTATGTGTACACTGAATCTTTGTGTCTGAAGATTTGCACTGTTGCCTTAGATGCATGACAATTAGGCATTTTCTGTTGGATGCTCTGGATAATACCATTAGATGCACAATAATTAGGTGTTTTAATCTCATTAATATTCATTTTCATACATTTAAATGCCTCTCTTATAGCATTTGTTAATTAATGTACATCACAATGGTATATTCCTCTTCCCCATTCACCCATTCTGATTTAATTTAATGAGTTGACATATCAGATGACTTCTCTTACAGGATTCTGCTGTCGTATCTCTGGTGGGAACAAAGCTGTGGTTATCGTGTTGTTTGTGGGTGGTATTAGTGCTGCTATTTTTCTCACAAGGAATCTGGGGCATGGACAGCCTGTCCTCAGTGATGCTGTTGCTAAATAGATGGCTCCTTGCCGTGCATTTCCTTTTATTCATCTTATTATTTCCCACATCCCAGAAAGAAAGTTTGGGTCCCAATGTGTTTTGTGAATTGAAAGTGAATCCCGTTTGTACCTCTAAAAGCTTGCGTTTCTTCCACCACAGAAAGTAAAACGCAGCCTGCAAAACTGCAGGACGTGGCAACAATTAAAAATAGCTTTCCTCACTCTTCTAAGTAGAACTAATTTAAAAGGTAAACTAAAGCATTCAAGGGAGTTGAAGGAAATCCCTGTCTCCTGACAATGTCTGCAAGGAGGTGAAGTAGTAAGTGAAAAGCTGCTGTATAATTACACCTACTGGGGATATTCATTATGATTCTTGGGTTACTCCAGAGCCTGACTATTAGTATTAAGTTAGACAGCTTGCCTGCGCGTTGTGCAAATATTTTAACAGACTGCACAGCACCTCCCACAATAACGTCTGTGCTTTCAGTTCCTGTCTTCTGCCAAATACAAATAATAACAATAACGGTAAACATACAGGGAATAAACTTTGTTTTGTCTGCCGACTTAGCAGATAGAGTTATTGTGGTGATTTGCTACTGTTTTTTGAGTCTCAGTTCATCAAAAGTTAAGGGAAAAACTCCCTAAATTCTTCGTACTGATAAATTGGAAAGCAGTCTTAGCAGTTAACAGATTATTCAAATCCAGATGGAGAAAACACACCTGGAGGGGAATTTTCAGAAGGGCTCAGTGTCAACTTAACTCTGCTCCTACTGAAGTCAATGGGAGTTAAGCCAGTACGGAGCGATTTTCAAAATCTTAACCCTTGGATCTGCATACCCGCCTGAGTTCGGTGAGGTTTCTTCTTTAGGAGATTCCAAGTTATTAGGGAAGAGATTTCCAGTAGCACCTGGGGGATTTAGAAGCACAGTTCAATTAGTCTTTCACTGCAATTTGTGCTTCTAAATACCTGAGACAGGTTTGGAGATCTCACTCTAAAGCCCCGTCTCAGCTGCTGGTTAAAGCCTCAGCACACGCGTCTATTCCGATAAAAACGGAATTCCGGACGGAGGCACATGCAGGATTTTGTGTGTGGTTAGAGAGTACACTGGGAGAACAGGCTGTCACATTATCGTTAACTGTAAATGAAGGGCACTGTCAGCTGGGAAACGTTTGAACAACATTTCAAATGCTGCTGCTGTGGTTCAGTGCTGGGTTCAGCTAACGCTGATGAATCACGTTGTGTGACCTCTGCTAAGCCGAGGGGCACGTAACTCGCAGCAGGTGCCGAGAGGGTAAGTTAGTGTCTGTCTGGGTCATGATGGAAGGATCTGGTGCTCCACTTTTTGGGCTGCCATGTCATTCAGGAGTGATGTGTACGGTTTTATGTTAGACAACATGATTTGCCTAGATTTAGTGGCTCCTTTTCATGTGTTTTTTATGCAGCACAGCTGCAGCCACCCAAAAAAGCCCTACCCCATAGTACAGGTAAGACGATAAGATTTAGGTGTCTTGACAGCCCCCGCTTTTTCTGCTGGCAAGAAAAGACAGTTCCTGCTTTTCTGTATTTCATGGGAGTGAAAGTAGCATTCCTTTTAAATGTCTGGAAGAGAAGGGGGAGAGGGATCCGTCACTGTGTTAGAAACAGGGAGATTTTCAGCTGTGGTTCTTAGGAGGAAGGATTCAGAGCCCAGCCCTGCTTCACTTGGAGGCAGTGAGTCCCAGCTAACCCCCAGCCTGTTCGGGAGCTCCAGTTGTGATGTGCCTCTGCTTTCGAGTTTAATGTACTTAGCTTGCTCATAGGACACAGTATATGTTTCACACAGAAGTGGGCATATGCCCTGATTTAGAGGTCAAATATTCATTCAGATGAATCCCAGCATAACCATCGATGGAAACTAGAGGGAAACTAGTAATGCTGGTGAACAGCGTTACTGTGAGAATGATGTTTTGTACCATACACCTCAGGACTCTTTATGAAGAATTCCTTGCTTTACCTTTGAAACTCCAACTGTAGTGTAACTGAACAAGAATTTGGGGTTGGGATGTGGAAGAATGGGAGTAAGAAATCTGATAAGCGTTCTCCTTTAACAAAGATGACTAAAATGGATATTTAATTTAGATTATTTTAGTTGTCATTACCATGCAAAAAAAGAAGAGGAAACTTGTAATTTATAATGAGATTGTCCCAGTCATGACAGAATTAAGCTTAACAGACAGCCAGTCTTGGTCTCAGCTTGGCTAAGCAAGTGAGTGAAGAAGAGTAAGTCTGTTTCTGTACCAGACCCTTTCCTCAGCAAGCCTTTTATTTCTGTCCTGGGGGGGGGAGGGGAGAAGCAGGAACGTTGTGGCTGCACACCTAGAGAAATATCAGATGCTCACATCCTGTGAGGTGGGGACAGTCAGGTAGGGGGAAATGGGAGGAGCTTCATCCTGGTGAGTGTATGGGGATAGCAAGCTGTGTAAAGCAGGGGAAACAGCTCCGCACTGCAAAAGGGAGGAATCTGGGGGTGAAGCACAACTCATGTCAGCCCCTTCAGGGGACTGTACTGTTGTCCAATGCAGAGTGAAGGATTAGGGTGTGACTCAGGATCTCCTTTGTACAGTACTGACACTAAACCAAGCCTATTGTGGCCATTTAAAGGGAGAGCATTTGGACTTTCGCTGGAACTAACCATTAAAGAATGGCTCCAGAAGGCTCAAATTATACTCAGAGCTGAGCTTACCTCTCTGATCTCCTTATGACATCACCTTTGTTTAAACAGAGAGCCATGGGAGGTGCTGACCCACGACATGGAAGAGCTGCAGCCATGATGGTGTGAGGCAGGGGGCAGAACCAGCACAGGTGCCTGAATTAGGCACAGTGTTGTTCTGTACCCCATGATGCCACGTGGAGGGCCATAAAGGCACAAGCTGTGAACTGGGGCCTGGCTACTGCTGGGGGGTTGGTGGGCGTCACTCAACAGCAGTGAGTCCTTGTGTTGCTGGTGGGGCATTGGTTGGTAAATTGCAGTTACGTATATTGCTATCATTGCATCTGTGTTTCCATTTTCTTCTTCTGTCTTAGTAAATAGTTTTTAACTCATAAGTTCTGTCTGGTTTCCAGTTCTCTCCTTCATCCCACTTGTAAGGGAGTGAGCGAGCAGCTGCGCGGTGCTGAGCTGATGCCAGGTTAAACCACAGAACTGCTGTGGGCATCAAAGGAATGGAAGAGAGTTCAAAACAGCCATCTCTTGGTCTGTGTGAAGTCAGGCAGTGTGGAGCTTACCGCAGATCAAAGCACAGCTGCATTACAAGAGCACTAATGGCATGGGAGCTGTTGTGGTTGTGTGGTGCTAAGTTTGGAGGCAGCCGAGGTGGAGGCACAGGAAGTGATGGAGTGAGCTGTTGTAGCAGGTAGGGAAGGAGAGGAGTGATGTTACCAAAAAGGATACAGAGGAGTAAGAAGAATACAAATGTATCTCCACGACAGGAGAAAGCACAGGACAGCTGTGGATCATTCTCTGATGAGGGATGAAAGGCCCTTGACTCACAGAGATTCATGTCTGGTAGTCAATCTCTGAACGTATCCAATCTAGTTTACTTTGGTTTCTGTGAACAATTGCGGCTCCTGATGAACAAATGTTGGAAATACCTGTTTCATTCTGTATGGCTTGGCTTGCCTTTAGGCTTAGCCTAGTGTGACGTGTAATGAGGCTTTGCTTTGGCAGGATTTGATGGTTTGGAAAGTAGCACTTCCTTCCCTCCATCAGTCTGTTAGAGGAAGTAAGTTACTGCTATTGTTCCTCATTTGCTTGGAGAGCTGTGCTGATGGGGGGAACATTATTATAAAGACTCTGGTTTCCTATCCTTCCCTTCCTTCCATGTTTGTCTCTTGAGCTAGCACATGCCACTTATGCAGAGGAAAAAAAAAAAAAGACTGGAAAGAGAGCCCATGGACAAGTGGCTCTAGAAGGGAGAGATGAGTTTTCTAATTAATGGCTTCTGTTTGCTCCTGCCAACCAACATAGTCTACTTCTGCCTTTAACTGGCTGAAGGAGAAGAGCTTATGGGGTGAGCAGAACCTGAGACTATTCAGCTTCACAAGGAAACAGTGGATATGCAGCAAATAAATGTCTGAGAGACATTAATCCTGATGCCAGTGCGAAGCTACTTTTATGTCAACACTAGTAGGATGGGCAGGCAAGATATAAGATGGGAGAGAGAAGAATTTCAGGACATCCCTTGGGCCACCCATGAACTTGTGCAAATCCAGGGCTAAGGGTTCTTTGTCCCTCCTCCAGCTGAGCTGCTCACAGTGCTGTGGCTGAAGGCTGGAAAACAGCACATATGCTAAGGTGAAAATAGCAGAACACACTGTATTTTGTGCTGTTCTCTCTCCTGACGTAATCAAGTACTGTAAGTTTTACATACCAGTGCACAGATTACTGGCATTTACTAGGAAGCACAAGAAGCAGGCTGGCAACTGCTTGGAGGCACGCAGAATATATAGGCAATTGCTCTGGAGCATGGGGGATGCACAAGCAATTCAATTCCCAACTGGTTTCTAGGCAGGAGCTACCAATTAAAATTAAAAGAATAAAAGACTGCAAGCTTGGGACTGATGATGTGCTTTGGAGAGAGGAGTTGCCAACAGCTTGTGCTACAAAGATGCCTCTCTTTCAGTGGATTTCAAATGGCAAAAGAAACTCAGGTAACAGATCATTCTTTTCTTCTGGCTTCCCTGATTTTCATGTACTCAGTCATGCAGCCAAAATTCCTACAAAGACAGACAGGGCTGCTCCCTGTGAATTCCAAGCAGCAAGCCAACCTTTGGAGAGCTGATGTAGTGAATATGCCAGCAGTCAGCTGTACCTAGGAAGCAAGATTTTAAAACCAAGCCTCAGACACCTGAGTGCTGAGTGATGGGGGCTCAGATAATCTATGAATGAGAGTATGGTATTTACTTGCGCATACATAAAAGGATTTAGGATTTAAAAAAATATATATAATCTTACCCATCTAAATGTGCCTTTCCCATTAATTGTTAATGAATCTCTGAAGTAAAACTTCCCTTCTGATGGAGAAAACTGAGGCCTAACTAGGTGAAGCTATTAGGCATATGTGGGATCTGCATAGCCTCTGCATTTATGCTGTAGCCATTACAGGGAGCCCTGAGAATCATGACGGAAACAGGCAAGTTTTAACTGCAGTTACCAAACTGCAGCTGCCTTGGGGCAGATGAAATCACAAATCACAATCTGTCATTGGTTTTGAAGTCAAAGCATGCTTTCCTTGCTCTTCTCGGAGGTCAGGTGAATGTTAATGAACTCAGCATTCCACCAGCCACAGAAAAATGGGTGCGCTAACGCAGTACTACAAATGGCTGGAAGTAGTGCATGCAGTATTTTAGGATGCATTTTGTCCATGCAGTCTTTAATAGGGAAGCAGAAGGAAAATGAACACCCTTCAGGCACTTCACCTCCAGCTGCTAACTCAGGAATCTCCACACCACAGAACAGAGTCAGTGCGGTACCTCGTGTCAACACAATTCTGTTCCATTAGGATTTGCCTTGTGAAGAACAGGTTGTGTAGCTCTCAGGTTTTTCTGTCAGAGAGCTTAGCGTCGGAACTGACCTGCTAGCAGGTGCAGGGTAGGATCATTTATTGTTGCTTAGCTTAATAAACTGCATCTTAAATTATGATATCGATTACAGCACAGAATGAAAAGGCTGAGCCGGCATTATTGTATTTGACACAAGAAGCATTTTAAAATGTTTACACTGATTGCATGGTGCATCAGTATTGTTTTTGGAAAGCAATAGACTGAAAATATGGTGTTACATAAAGTGCTAGGTGCTTCTGAATTCATTTACTTAAATTTTCATCTAAAAATCAAAGATTTCACATGGCAGTTGGAGCTCATTCGTGGTTCTTCTCCCCGTTAACAAATACAAGCCAGTGTTTACTGTATCAATTCACCAAATTAATGACACTGAAACACAGCAAAAATACGTTTGCAACCCTGGTAAGTTCTGTAGGATGCTCCTGACAGGATAAACATGTCTGCTCTGCCCTCCTTTCCTTCCCTCCCCCTCAAACAAGCAATAAAAACATTTTGCATAAACAAATTCCAAATTACAAGTAATCATAGGAAAGCTGACAAATGTATGCTATGCTAGTCTGTGAAAATACTAATCAAAGCAGCCTGTCAATTGTTAAAGTTAATGATTTAGATATGCAAAATTCTGACTAAATTTTTGTGGATAATTACATAATTATGGCTGGGTTAACACAATCAGAAATAGCTATTGCGTGCTCCATCTTGAAATCACTGTGGCAGTTCCCCACTATTTTTTAAAGACCTCTTTCCCCTCGTTCCACCTGCACACAAAAAGCAGTAGGGAGGGGGAAAAAAACTGGGAGCCACCAGTGAGAGGAAAGCAAGTGAGAAGGGTGCCTGCTGCCTGCTCCAGCCCCTCTTCACCTCCTCTGGAGAACAGAGCACCTGCTGGGCTGGTGGTGGTGTGGGAATGCCAGTCAGATAGAGGGGGATTGGAAACAAGAGAGTTGGCTGCTGTAACAACTACGGTAGCAGCACCTCTACCAGTGGATTAAAACCTGTGAAAATGAGCTTTTTCTGTGGGAAGCCTCTCTGACTGAAATGGAGTTTCTGCTTCATTTTAAAGTGCTTGCTCTGGTACAGGAACCTGGGACTGGCAAGGCTTACCTACGCCATTCCATTTTTGTTAAATTATGAAGTCATTCTGACAGCCCTTTCACTCACAATCAGTCTTCTTGCAGGTGTTTGGTTCAGAAGGTGCTGTGAGGCCTCCAGATGCCCTGAAAGCCCCCTCTGGTTCAACCTGGGGCTGGAGGAAGGCAGTCTTTAGCGGAGAGGAGATCCAGGGAGGAGGTAAGCATGCCCAGTTCTCTGGGCACTGGTCTTTTTTAAACTCCTTTGAAAGTTGTTCTGAATTGTTCTGTCCTCAGAAATCGTGAATTTCCCTTGCAGCACAGCTTTCTCCCTCTCACGTTGGCCTCATGGTCTCTTTTTATACTAGGTCTGACTGGTAGAGTGTAGAGATTCCAGTTGGGAATTTCAGGAGGGTGACAAAAGCATAAATAAAATGAATGTTGGGCTCTTTCCTGAATGTCACGTTGTCTGGGATGGGGTAATGATAGTGATTTAAAAAGTAATATATCTCTCATGTAATTTTTTATCATAATTTTTCTATACAGTTTCCATTAAATAGATAAATGACCTAAATGAGGAAGAGAAATAAAGTGAAAGCATAAAATTAGTCCCTGTCAAGAGGGACTACGTAGAAAGAGTTGAGATAGTGCATCATCTTTGCTGGTGCAGATTGCGATGAGCGCAGCTTGTAGGTTTCTGTTCATCACTGATGAAAATGCAGAGCTATGGTGGTGACTGTGTTGAAAAAGGGTGTTTTGTAGTCCAGAATTTGCTCTGTCAAGCAGTTATTGTGCTCTTTGTATTGGTTGTAGTTTCCATGGGAACAATTAGGAGGCATTACTTTCAGACAACCTTTGTAGATCTGGCCCTGGACAATTCCTCTTCACTCATTGTGGCCCAGGGAAGCCGCATGGTTGGACACCCGTGGTCTTGTGGGAGAGGGAAATAAATGCACCTTTATGTAGATGCAGATGTGTCATCCTCCTCCCCAGTATGTTGTCAAAGTCAGCTTGAGGTAATTGATGATACAGGGCCGATGGTTGCTTTTGTTATATCCTCAAGAGAAACTGCTACAAATTCATTTGGTGGATTGCTCAGCCTGCAATAAGGGCATGAAATTAAATAGCGGTGCTGTTGGACGTCTGAATGAAACTGAAATGCTCTTTTGGAAACATTGCAGGCACCTGGAGCAATGGCAGGGCTCTGAGGCACTATTCGTTGGTCTTACCCTGCTTACTTCTGCTGCGCTGATGAAGCAAAAATAAACTTCCTGTACTTAGACAGATTTTAAACATTTTTTCTACAAGACAGAAACCAGATGGAATATTTTCACAGCTGACACCAAAATTCACAGTTTTCGTGACTTCAGTGATATTATGATTTATACAGGGATTGTGTGTGTCGGCAGCCTCGAGCAGACAGCCTCTTGCCATCCAAGCTTTTAAACATTATTTGGATTGATAGGTCAAAAGATTCGATGAGCTGAGCGCAGTGTGAAGTATCACTGGATTTAAATGGTAACTGTGGGCTGTTCTGGTTCTGTATCTTGACTATAAGGCGTAACAATAAAATATGTTAAAAGGGCGTCACTCCAGAGGGATAGCAAACCCTTAGATGCCTTGAAATTAATCATTTGTAGAAGTAAACAAAGAATTGTCATGTCGGGTCACGAGCACAAAGCAGGCTATTGACTTGAAGCCTTCATTGGCTCTCATAATGCAAGAGGTGAGTGGCAGCAGGCATAGTGCTAGGGCTGCCAGTCTCACAGGCAGTGTTTTCAGATGGCCCTGAAAACAAAGAGGAGTTGAAGGGGCTTTTCTCTCCACTGGGGAGCGAGCAGTCAAGTAGAAGCTGCAGACAGCCCAGGTAGAGGGCAGGGTGGGAAGCAGGCCCACAGAGTTGGGCACAGGCAGGGGGTTCTCTCTGTTTCCTGTTTCTTTGCCCTCCATTTGTGCCTGGATCAGCTGCTATTCACTGCACATGAGCTTCTTTGCATCTTTGTGGGAATTCCTGGTTTCCTGGGAAACTTGTGCTGACCTGTGCCTGAGAGAACTTCAGAAACACGTTGATTTTTTTTATATTTAATGGCGTTTTCTCTATGCTTAAGAGTGGCAGCTCATTAACTTTGGTGGCTGCCTTTCTGTTTTCAGAGGCGTCTCCAGACTGTGTTTTCTCCTTGGAGTTTTAGGTGATGTGTTTCTGGCTATGTGAGACTTACAGATCAGCACCGCACCTTGGTGCTCATCATGCCAGCGGTGTTGGAGTTAATCCTTGTGTGCTCTGTGTATTTATAGGATCCGTTCTGTGAAGTCCACACCTGATAGTGCACCAGAGCTAGTTTGCACAGGGCTCCAGGGCTCTGAAAAATGCCTCGTCTCTAATCAGGTGTTTGCTTAGGAGGAGATGTGTTGTTGCTAGGGGATGTACGTTCTCTCAGGCTCGGAGATAGATGGAGGTATATATAATTTCAAGTGCTTATAATATGTACACCTAATCTTTATAGAAGGATTTATTGTGTAAATCAATGACAAAATAAATGGCAGCGGCTCCTACGCAGCTAGGGCAAGGAAAGGCTGCATCTAATGTGCTTTTCCTGCTCAGCCACTTACTTAGTAAGGCTACTGGCACACCAAAGTGTCCTACAGTCTTTTGCCATGCATGCTTCAGACTCAAATCCAGTGCAATGGTCAAAGAAATGGAGCATAAAACCACCCTGATCCTTCATGGTGACATGGTAGCTGATGATGTTTGGACCTGAGACTATTTTTTTCCCCCATAGAAATATGGTAGAAATACGGTAGAGACAGAGTGAGAAGATGGTTAATAACCTGTAGCAAACCCTGCTAAGTTGTGGGCTAAATAAATGTTGATTCCAATGATATCTGCTGAAAATCAGCATACGACAAAACATTTGGTGATAACATACGGAAGGAGGTGTGGGAGACAGTTAGAGGAAGCCTTTCACTTTTCTGTACATGTTTATAATCTGGTGTTCTCAACATAATAGAGACTACATATTGAAACTGTCTGTAAGGAGCCTGGCTTCCAAAAAAATAAAAAGCGCTCCTGTGAGTAGAAACACTGCCTTTTTTACGTGCTATTTCCTCCTTTGGACTTCCCACCCCAAGCCAGCTTCAGTGAACACAGACACTGCATTATAGGGGCCATGCAAGTGAACAGTTGTTTAGAAGGCTGTACCACAGATCTGTAATGTAAGTAATGTTCTCCTATGCACTGTCGCTTAAATCCAGGAAACCACATTTTAAATATGATGCCGATCGCTATCTAGGGGAGTTTAAACAAAAGCAGCCACTCTTGCAAGATACTTCCTTTGGCTAAGCTGGAAATCCTAGGCATGTAGGAGCTAATCTGGCAAATTGCTTAAGTGTATGCTTAAACCCGTGTGTATTTGCTTTGAAGTCAACGGGATTACTTGTATGTTTATACGCTTCGGTGGTTTGAGGCCTTGAAACATAGGAGGACATTTGGCATCTAGACAAGCAGGGCTAGAAGGAGCATGAAGAAATTATCTCCCTTCTCTGGGATTGGTTATACTTATGGCATTCCTGGCGGATTTTTTTTTTCCTCGGCTGTTGTTAAAAACATCTGGTGATAGAGACTCCACAGCTTTCCCAGGCTCCATTCCTGTGCTTCACTATTGTTACTATTACAAACATTTTTCCCTTAAGTCTGACTTGCATCTGTCTTGCTGCAAGTTAAACCCATTGATGTTTGGGCTTTCTAGCTTACAGGAACGCTGGGCATGACAATCTCCTACGCACTTAAGAGTTTTAACGTTGCCTTCTCAAGAACTCGTCTAAAGACCCCAACATTTCCTTATCTTTTTTGTAGTCCTCTTCCAGGACTTTGTAGTCCTTTTCTTTCAGGGCTCTCCAATGAGTCTGTCTCTACCCTGCACTCTTCCCCTTTTTTTCCCCCATTGAATTTCAGCCATTTCTTGGCACCGCTGTGATTTGTCAACGTCTTTGCAAACTGGGAGCCTCCTTACTTGCAGCTGCCCTACGCACCCCATTTGTGTAGTCCATGAGCACAGTAAGTATGCTGTTTGAGGTCTAGATGATTCATGAAAATACCAAACAGAATCATATCCACAGCAATTTTGTATCTTCCCCCAGGTGGCTTGCTTTGGCTGTGGGCAAACGGTAACTTTCTCTGCATGTTCAGCCACTTTGTATCTGTCTTGTAACTTTTTCATTCTGGCTGTGTTTCCTTGCTGTGCATATGAGAGAGACAGCCCCAAAAGCTTGACTAAATCAGGAAATGTGACATCTCTTGCTTTGCTTCTGTCTACGAGGCCCGCTGCCCTATGGCAGAAGGAAATTAAATTGATTTGACAGGATTTATTCTCTACAAATCCATACTAGCAGCTATTCATTTCAGTGTTATCTTCTAGGCGCTTACAAATAGTTTGATTACTCGTTCTGGTGTTTTTCTGAGGATTGAAAACAAATTGACTGGCTGCTAAGTCTTCAGCTCTGCTTTCCCCCACTTGCCAAGCAAGGTCTTATTTGCTCCCCTCCAGCCCTTGGGCACCTCATCTCCACCACCAGCACTCACAGAACTGACTGTCCAGTGATTTAGAGATCGCATGAGTGGCTACTTAAGAATCTGGGGTTGAAATTCATTGTGCCCAGTCAATTTGAAGACCTTTAATTTATCTAACGGCATTTTAATCTGCTCTTTTTAGGTCATTATCTTCCTGCTGCTACATATTCTGTTCCTTGTCTGTGCTGGTGTCTGTGTCCTTTGGAAGTTTCTCAGAGGCACTCCCAACTCTCCTTAATTATTTATTTTTGCCTTCTGTGAGGTCTGAGTTCAGGCCAACTGCCTGGGTTTAATCCTGTTGTCAGCCATGGTTGTGTTGCTTCTGAATTGAGGTGTAACTGGAGGGTAGGGAAACAGCCTTAATTTCTGCTTCTTACTCAGGCAGCACTCTTGCTAATGTATGAGTGCCCTGCTTAAAACTAAGAGCTGCAATAATGGGACGTGGTGTGTTGTGATTTGGGATGTCTGCTGACTGAGGCTGAGTCGGAGTTGATATATTGATTTTTATTTTTATTTTTTGTCAACTAACTAGAACAAATGACTCAATGGTCAATGGGAGAGGATTAAGAATACTCTCCTCTTTGTTAGGAGTGAGAATTAATTTTAACAAATAGTCTGCCTAGAGAATGAATTTATCACATTGCCATTTACCCCCTCAAGTTGTTTCTGGGTGCACTCTCTCTTTTGCAGTCATACTGTTGTTCATGTACTGGGGTGATAGCTTTGTCCCTTCCTGTTTTCCTGGAAAAGTCAAGTGGAGATCCTCATTACAAACTTCACTACACTGTCATTCTAGTGTCCTCATAGTATCAGTTTCTCCATAGCCAAATGAGGAACATTCCATTGAAATTACTACTGAACTAGTAGCAATTGACTGTATGTAAATCATAAGTTTCTGTAAGTTTGATTTGAGGGCTTTTAGTTTCTCTCCTACAGAAGAGCATTCTCACTGCTGTTATATTTTGCCATAACCTTTTTCTTTCTGAAAGGGAAAACTGCAAAGGTGCAGTAGCCAAAGTTGTCTAATTGTTTTGAGACATGCAGTGAGATACTGGGCTAAAAGAAATGGCAGTATTCTACATAATTTCACAGGATCTGCTAGGGAAGTAGCCTGATTTTATGGGAGCTTTTATGGAAAAATTCTGATTTTATGTGGATGAAAAGATAAATTTCTTGGATTTCTAAAATTGGGTGGATTTCTTGAGTTCTATGAAATCTGTGACAGCCATGGACAAATGCACAGTTCTTGCCATGGAGTAAACTTTTATTGTGGTCTGCAGAACTTTCTTTTCTGTGTACATCTGTGTCTCTGACACATGCATTATGGACCTCCTCCTCATCTTGTATTCTCTTCCTGTGAATATTTTATGCTTCTTGATGGATGCATAGCACTCTGATCCTCAGATGATAGAAATCCATGGATGCCTACAAAGGAGGTTCAGCGTGCAAATGAGTGCAACGGTGAAAGGGTGTGAAAAACAAGAAATACCAAACCAAACACAGGTCTGCAGGTTTTGTGCTTTTATGCTAATACCAGCTTATTTATGCATTACAGGAGGGAAAATTATTGGGAATAAGGAATAGTAATGATTCAGTGTATGATGCTACACTAAGGAGTGTAGCATCAACAGCAACCTTCTTGCAATTTGTAAAATCCTGGCTTATGCAGAAGGACCAGAACAAGACCACCTGAGGAGCATATAAAGCTTCAGAACAGAGTGATGATATTGCAGCATCTCAATTTATCCTGTAAGCAATGCCCTCTATGGCTAGGATGTAAGTGTGACTGTAGCATGCTTGTCTTGTTCCCTGTCTCAACAGAGGAAGCGGAGCTGAAATAGATCTTGTTTTTCAAGGAGAGAAATTAAGACACAGAGGAGAAAATCCTCAGACAAGGCTTGAAAATCAATGGTGAGATGAGGTGAAAACTTGTAGGAAGGCTGTGTCAGAAGGGCATGGGAAATGACAAAGAAAAAGCGATGTTAGATAAGAAGAGGAATCAGAAAGGGAAGAATTGTGAAAGAGATTAAGCCAAATCTATGCAGGGTTTTAAATGAAGAAGCCTGAACAGTAGCTTGAGATGATCAGGGAACCATCTGATTAGCTTTGATTTAATGATATTCTTGAACATCTTTGTATGCCTGAGCAGCCAGAACTGAGAACGTTCCCAATGGCAGAGCTGAAGTGTCTTGGAGGGAATCACCTGCCCCTAGCTGGGAGGATGTGAGGAAACGTCACGTGGAGCAGAGGCAGAGGAGGATGCAGGTCATTTCCTTGTACTGGCAAGATGAATATCAGGGTCCTGATGATGTCCCGTGCTGCTGTTGCTTCAATAAGAAATATGAAGCAGAGAGCTGGAACTGAGGCTGGTTGTTGGTGCAGTCAGAGCTGTCTATATTTAGCCAAGCCATGAGGAGTTTCTGCAGGGCAAGTGGGACAAATGGAAAGGGATGTCTGGTATATGAGGGAGCTGTTTGTATTAGCTGCAGCAGGCACAGGTATTTGTGCTCCACGTGATGCTGTGCTTTATTGCCTGCTACTCATTCTCTTTACTGAACCAAATAGGTTCCCAGGATCTCTATTCCCTTTTGCTCAGTTTCTGTAAATGCTGAATGGGATTTTGCCGTCTATAATGTTTTTCGGAGAAAACATCACCTTTTGCTGTATTAGCTATATTATTCTAAAGGAGTTTAGGTCCTACTGGGACTGAGAACTGCTTTTCCTCTTTCCCCATCAAACAACTTACAATCCAGCTCTCCTTTGCATAATCCTATTTCAAATATGAACAATATGAATCCTCCAGTTTATGCTAGCGAGGAAATTTGGGTGGTTATTTCATCATTGCCTGGAGAAGCAGGACAGGGAAGCTGCCAAGCTGTCTCTGTACAGCTTTGCTCTGCTGAAATCTAGTGTAGAAAGTGTAGTCATCTTGATAACATATTCAGCTCTTTTTCACCTTTTGCTAGCTCGTGCTATCGGTGAGTTGTGGCTGTGCATTTTTCTCTCACAGTAGATAACAGTCTGCCTACCTCCTCCCTAAAGGGTACAGGTCAGACAAAGGTCCTGTTGTCTCTTTCTCTGGCTGCAGTTTCCTGATGTATCTGTCTCTACACTGGTGACCCTCAGATCACGGTATCGATTCTTGCATCACCTCTAGGATTGCTAATAAAGAATGGCTAGTTAAAATGTTCCTGTAGCAGCATGTAGTAACCAGCTGGAGGCTTACCTGTTAGCTGTGGTGAAGTTTTCAGTGAAGAAGAGGGGTGCCCAGCTTGAGGACAGCGAAGCCTGGAAGCAGGTGGTTGTCCGACCAGGTGAGCCCACAGGTCAGAAGGAGGCAGGAGGCTGGGAGGCTGCTTTCCCCTGGCCTCTGCTCCAGTGCCCCCTTCCTTGCCATGGAGCTGCCCTATACTCCATGGAGCTGTGTGCCCGTAGAGCTACAGCCAGTCCTGCTCCTCCTGTGCCACAGGGCAGGGTGGGGGGCTGTGTCTGTGGGCACTGCGCATGTTGTGCAGTCCTTGTGGTGCAGGAATCAAAGGTAGCTGTGATGTTGAGTGGGGCGAGGAGAGGATGTGCTGCTACTTCCTCAAGAGTGCAGACCAGTTCCATTCTAATGTAAAGGCTTTGAAACTTTCCAATTATTCCTTTTCCTTATGTGCAAAGTATGCTTGCCTTGTGTGTTTTGTCAAGTTAGGAAAGAAGAAAATGTCCACTTTGTAGTACATTTTCTCCAACTGTCCCATTTTCCACTGCAGCAATTTGTGCCAATATCTAACTGCTCCAAAGACAAAATCTGCATGGCTAATACCTGCAAACATATTCATGCTGATGAGTCCCACGTGCTGAAAGCGTCTTGCTTGCACCACATTCTGCAGCCATGGCCATATATCTGTGGATTAGCATATTTGATTAAACATATATACAGAACTGGAGATCATAGTAAAAGGGCATGTACTATATGAGCCTTTAATCTCATGTGCCCCGTGGGTAAGGTAGATGGATTACTATTGTCACGTGTAATCATCTAATCTTACCTCTCAGCCCCATTGACAGAGCTTCAGGGTTGGAATCCCCAGAGATCCATGGAGATCTGAGAAGCTCTGGAACACCTGATTTTGCATAAGCAAAGATACAGATTGCCTGCCTTGGTTGTTGTCTCCAGCAAGGAAGATTGAAGTGGCAGCCCAGATGCTTCCCTGTGGGTGACTCCATTTGAAACAGTTAAAGGTAGTGGGACTTGGAATGCCTGATGCCCTGCTGCCTGCATGTATCTGACATCATAGTTTCTCTCACCATAGAAGCTGGCTAAATTAATTTGATTTTAAAGGAGTGAAGCACTGAAACTGTGCCTGACATTTTCAGGATTCCAGGACACCGTGTTCCCAGATCAATATGCTGATTTAGTAACATAACTTATGCTCAGGAAGGCCATGAGACATTCCTAGACCCATCCGTCTTAGTGTAGCTTTTCTGTTAGAGCTGTGCAAATCCTTTCCAGGAGAGCAACTGTGATTTTAGAAGCTTCCCATTAGAATGAAATAGTGTGAAATTACAAACAATTCCCACTAATAGCAGATTTGAAGGTGCCTCTTCTCATCTGAGTCTCAGATAGGTCCTTATGCAAGACCAGCACTATTTTGCTAACAATCAGACAGGCACATGCATAGGTAAATGCACAGATATAATACTACGAGCCTAGTGCCCAGAACATGAGTGCTTGCACATGGAGATAAAGAGGGTCCACCTTTAAGCAGACATTTCTTCAGATAAAAAAATGCACTTGGAAAGGCAAAAAGGCACTGAAAGCATCAAAAGTTTATGTATTCAAAAGCCAAGGAGATATTTAAATTCTTTTCAGTCTCAAGTAGAATCTGAATCATGCTACAAAGATAGCTTGGGTTTACATGTATGAAAACCAGCCAGATATCACTTGATCATGCTGCTCATTTAAAAGTTATCAAAACTGTTTTGTTATGGGCCATTTGTGTTTGTGATGCTCACAGAAACAGCACACTGAAGTCAACGGCTGTTGTGTCACTCACAAAGTGATTTTAGAATGCAGATTATATGAGCAGACTTTCTGTTCTATCATTTACTGGTAAAAGAAGAAAGAAAAAAAACAAATGCTACCCTCATTTTCTGGGCTAAACCTCTCAAGTTTTAGCTTTCTTAAACAAGACAATGCCTAGAAGTTATAGCTCCTTATGCTTACTTGATACTGGCAGCTGTGCCTCCTAGCAGTGCTAGGAAAATCTGAAGATATTTCTTTCAAGGTATATAGAAATTCTAGTTTAAATAATGAGACTGCTAGCTTAACTTCTTCTTCCAAACGGAGCAGAAATTAACATAGTAATTAAATTGATTGTAGCGATGAAGCATCACGACTTCTAAATCCACACTGTTTGTTTCTATGTTATCTTAGCTTTGATTCAGGATATCTCAGTAGCACAGTGCTTAGCTTGTAAGGATATTTGCCTGACTACAACTTTAAGAACAGGCTTAAGAGTACACTGAAAGAAATCTGCTCCTTGCTAAAGGCCACTCTTTTTAAAGTGCCTTTCCTACTCCATGTAGCCAAAGTACTGTTGAAGATGTTTGCAGTGGAAATGCTGTCACAGCCTGAACCAGTGATTGAGCACCTGGAGGGAAGGCGGGGCCTACCCAGGAGAGCTCAGGTGCATGTAATGAACCTGAGTGACAAGAAGGGTTGGAGCCAGGTTCCACCCCTTCCCAGACTTCATTTAAGGCTTGGCTGTGGAGGTGAGGGTATCTCTCTGGAGCTCCCTGTGTACCTGAGATCTTCTAAAGGTAAGAATATTCTTTCCTTTATTTCTGTGCCTGCTGCTGTTGTGTTTGAGCAAATCTTCATTGCTGCAGCTCGGGGTCTTGCTGCTCTGCTGTCGTTGTTGTGCTTTCCGTTGTATTACCGGAGTTTGGAAGATGGTTTAGTTAGTGGTTTTGTGTCTCGGTCTTACAGTCTTACTTTAACTGTGTGCTTTTGAAGTTACAGCCTTGGTTTTGGTCTTGTACTTACTAAGTGGTATGGAAATGTTACATATGTAGAAATGCTGTAATCTGTTGCTTTCTAAAAGCCGCCCGAAGTACTACACCATTATCAAATAGTACTTCTTGATGACGCTGTGTGCCCCAGCTGTGTCCTGAAATATAGGGACACAAATAAGTTAACAAGGGGCACACAGCCAATTGGGAAACCTTGCTAAATGGAGGGCTCACATGTGCTTTTTTGTGTGCTTAACTTATGGCTTTATTTTAACAAAATGCTTGCTATAACAGTGAGACTGTTATAAACCTACACATTTGGTCTGTCTTTGTTGTTCACAACTAGGTTATTGCTGTGGCTGTGTTCTGGACTGTAGTTAGCCTGTGGTTAGCTAATCTCCCTGAAGGGGAGCAAACAGGCCTTGTTTCACCCCCTCCTTCAGGTATGGTGGAGGACATCATTTTTCACCATACTTATACCATTAAAATACCCCTGTTCTCTTCTGTTGTCTCTTAAAAGTCTCCCATAGGAAACTGTTCCTGTAGACTTCCATTTTCTGGAAGGTTCCAGATAATGGCTTCTCTCTCATTAGTCCTGGAATTACCACCTGAGCAGGCTTCTTGTGCCTGCACCACTCCCCTTTGTTAATGTACTTCTGGCCCCCTGTCTGGCTGCGCTACCTTCCTGCCTCCCACTGGATATCCAGCAGTAAATGTTAGCCTAAGGACTTGGGCGCCTTTCTGCTCTGGCCTGTCCTTCTCCTGCCAGTTCTAGGAGCTGCTCTTCCATGCTTTTGGATAACTTGTCCCTTGTTGCTCAGCTACAGAAAGCAGTTAGTCTCAATTTCTTTTTTTGGTTTGCAAGAGGTAGGAGAACTTTAGTGTGTCTTTTTGCTTTCATTCTGTGACTAATGAGGTGTTTGGTAGGCACCTGTGTGCAAGAGGCAGGTGGCACGGTCTCTTGCATGGGCATTGCCTCAGTAGCCGTTACTACTGTTAATGAATAAATGGGGTTTGTGGTAACTTTGTCAGCTGTGCTTCCCCTTATTCTCAGTGTATTATTGCTCTAGGCTTATAAGTGTACCCTGTAGCTTTGGAAACAGTGGATCGTCTTCAACCCTGGCAGTATGTCCAGTAACTATATATAATATAATTATTGCACCTTAGTTTGCAGGTATCTTATGTTTTGCTTCATCTGATGTGTTTTATAGTGCTTTTTTGCACTGTTCACTTCAGATGATTTATTTTGTAAGACAATTTTGCCAATACTATGATTCTTGGAGTGTTGTGTTCTATAACACAAATAGAAGCTAGCATATTCATGCCTTCTGAAGTCGGTAAAAGTCTGTCTGTTGACTTTTGTGGGGCTCTGGATTAGATCTTTAATGAACATCTCCTGATATCATTATAGGAGCAAATATTGGAACAGCATCATGAAAACTTCAGATTTAGTCGATACGGAGGATTTATTACATTTTTTTATAGAACATAAAGTAGTTTGGAAATTGCTTCTTGAATGACTTCACCTGCTGCTCTGTTCATGTTTGTCCCACAGTGACCTGAGCCACCCAGATGAATATTTTTGTCAGACAGGAGCTGAGACCAAGAACAGGAGAAAGGAAGGGACCACATAGTGTAAAATCCAGCTACAGGCTTTGAGGCAAGCAGAAAACAAATCGCAGACTCAAAAATCAAAGTCTGAGTGCACCCAAAGAGGTGTGGAATTCCTGTTAGCCTCAAATGTTCTTCCCCTTAGTCTGGAGATTGAGTTGCAGAGAACCTGAGAGTTTGGAAATGTAAACATGCAACTCATAATGCAGAAGCCACAGAATTAATGAATTTCACACTGCCCCCACCTTAGACTAATTAGTGCAAATTAAATGCTGCACTTGTCAGGCAGAGCAGTTTGTGCAGTTTGTCATGTATTGTGTTAAGAATTTTTTTGGATCGATTTTCACAATGCAAAAATAGTGTGAAAATATCTTTATTTCAATTAGTGGTAGTTTTACAGCCATTAAAAGATTTCTTTAATAGGCTTAGACTCCCATGGCCTGCACAGCTGCATGAGGTCTGGTTTGCATTTAAAGGTGGGAGAAAATATAGTAGGAAGAGAGACATTTAGCTGACTGGATTTGCTTAATTAACCCCCACCCCATGTGAAAATGCCAAAGCAGGCCGATGAATTATCTGTCCCTTCATCACAGGCCAATCGCTTAATTGCAAATTATCCCTAATAATTACGCAGTCAAATAACTGCTGGATTTATATTTAATGAATTAGGGAGCCCTTAACAAGGATTTAAATGGACCCACCAGGATTACTCAAAATTGACAACTATCAAAGGACTGGAAGCTGCTGCTTGTGCTTATGTGGAGGAGAACCAGGCTCTGTTTCCCGTTGGGTGATGTTTCTCCATTTCCACTGTCTTAGTGGGACAAACTGAAAATGGGAGATGACTGAAAATGAAAAAGGGAATCAGAACCAGGGAGGCTGGAGGCAGGGCAGAATATAAGACCAAGTAAGGAAACCCCAGCCTGTACTAAGTGAGATGGAGCCCTGCCAGACAGCACAGGAAGGGCGCACACTTGCCCTTGGTGGCATTTCTGGAGGGACAACAGTCTGCCCACTGCAGAGGTGTGTGTGCGTGGATGCAATTACTGCCGATGCGAACATGGGGCAAGGGTTTTGGCACTTGTTTTTCAGTTTTGACAGCAAAGGGAAACAGAAAGGAGTCTTCTCACCTCCCTTTCTTATTTATTTCCCTTCCTCTGCTCTCTCCTCATAAATAGCTTTTTCTCTTCAAATTCCTGTAAATTACTCAGTGTGTGGGATGTGTTCCATGCAATGGCCACTTGTCTTATTTCCAGGCTGACATGTACCTTGCTGAAATACAAAACCAATTGAGAATAGGAATTTAAACGTAAAGCTGCGTTTGCTTGTAGTTGGGAGGGGAAGATTCATTAATTGAATAAGCAATAGAAAACTTGGAAAGTGAAGTAGCGAATAAGCTGAATGCGAAGGAGCGTGCAGAGGAGAGTTAGATGATGCTTGCTTTCCTTAACGTGGTCCAATCAGATTAAGATGACTGAACTGTTTTTGAAATGGAAACTAATATCTGTCTATTCCTTATCTTTCTTGTATTGATGTCCTGAGGTTCAGTTGGGAAATCGGGATCCCTCTGTGCCTACAACAGTAAAAGCACTAGCTCTGTCTCTCCCCACCACCTTTGCACAGCCTCTTAGCAAAAGTGCTCTCTGAGCTCTGATTTCCTTTTTCATTCCTATGTTGCTTGCTCTTTCAGGTCATGTGTAAGCAATTTTCTGCTGCTTTTTTTCTAAGAGGGTAAGTAATTAACTTGGAAGAGAGTGGGAAGCTCTGGTTTCAGGTGGCTTTGAAAGGCCTTTTACTGAGATTTCATGGAGTATGCCTCTTCCTCCTCAGAGATTTCTCACTATGGATTCATGTGTAAGAAAGTGATATTCTGGACTTCAAAGTCTCAACTCATATTGTGAAGCAACCTATCTTATACTCTTAAAGAGATTTTAACGTTTGTGAAGCAAGGCATGAGGAAATATTGGACTACTTCTTTAGGTTTGTTTGTTCTTGTTTTCTAAATGCTTGAGCCCTATCTGCATACACTCTGCCGTGATGACTGTCAAATTTTGCTAGGACAATCTCTGCCTGGGAATTTCAGATTGCACTTAACAGCTCAGTGGCTAGGGGACATGATATTGGAGCTGCAGAAACATGGCTGCGTCTCCTGGCTGTCAGTGACCCCAAGATTGGTGTAAATCAGGCTTGTCATCTAAAATCTGAAGTTCTTCGAAATGCAGATAATTCCCAAAAGAAAAATTCAGGGATGTTCATCATTCCTGTGGATCATTTTGACTACCTTGTTAAGGCTCTCTCTCTAAAGCTCTGTTTCTCTGGTAGGTTTGCTCCTAGCAGTGTTATGAGTGAAGTAACATACTAAAGTGGATGTGATTCTCTACCTGCAGCCTTATTCAGGGAAAGGAAATGTTGCTGCCTTTAAGTTGTGATCTTTTGAACCCATTGCAAGGCACAGCATGGTCTTCTGTATTGCAGTACAATGATTTGTTGTCCTTTCCCATTCCAGAGTGTCCCATAACCTGTTGCTTCAGAAGTTGGACTCGGTGATCCTTAAGGGTCTGTTCCAACTTAAGATATTCTGTGATTCTGTAAGACCTTGCATTGCCAAAGCAAAGTGCTGGATTTAATGTCTAGAGCAGGTGCCAGTAACAAGGGTCTGGAGAAAGACTCACCTGCCTATCCTTTTAAATGAGCAGGTCACTTATTTTTGTAATTGTTGTAACTTACCCTTTGATGTTGTCTTGATCAGTTTCTCATTCTCTCCTTGCCAGTTTTTCCCTCACCTTTAAATATACATTCTAGTCTGTGCTGCTGTTCACACATCTTCAATTGTGGTTCAGTTCTATAATTTATTCGCAATAAAAATACATTTTTCCAGTATATGTGCCCTTGAGTTAATGCTGGGAGTGGTAGCTTAAGGTTGCAAGAATCTCAGTCAATATAATAAGAAAACAGGACTGCTTTTTGGCCCCGTCAGCTCTTCTTAACCAGAATGAGCGCGTCTTCCAACTTCCACATGTCCCTTGTCATTTGCTCAACATGAGGGTTTCTCTAAGGGTAATAGCAGGCACAGACGCCATACTTCTTAGGGTATCCTTTTCCATTCTCTGTCTAATAGGGATTTTGTGGCATCAGAAATACTGATGTAAATCAACCTTTTCCTCAGAGTAGATTGGAGCACATATCTCAATGAATCTTTTCCTGTGTTCTTCATCTGGTTAATAAACGATCAGTAGTCCTGAAGAATGTTGTAATTAAAATATCTTGGATTATTGTTGTTATGGGTACTGTTAAGTGCACTGAAAAGTGCCATGGTTTAACTGAGACAGAACACATACTAATATATAGTCTTCTGATGTTACTTTAACCTGGGGCGGTGGGGGGTGGGGAGAAGGGAGTATGTGAAACACAGGTATGCACTTTTATCCAGATAGCACGTTGCAACTGGAATACAGAGCATTTCTTCAATTTTTTTTCTACTCTTTAGTACTCTTTTTTTAGAAAGTATTTCCAAATAGCATGAAACCCACTGTGTCAATTGGAAATTCAGGCTTTGTATTTCACTGTCTTCATCGCAAATTCCTCTGTGGGCGTTCTTCATTGCAGGTCACCTCCTCAGCATGGCTCCAGGCACCCCACAAGGACCTGGTGGGTGGGTGAGCAAATGGATGGGGGTCTGGCCAGCTGGGTAACTTACCTGGTAGCATGAGCAGCAAAGCTAGAGCCAATGCCTTTGTGTGCAGGGTGCCTTTCTGCTTTATCACCTTCAGATCTGAGATTCGCCATGCCTCCCACACTGTGCCTCTTCGTTTCTGGCAATGACATTCTGGAGGGGAATTTGTCAAACACCCTTTGAAAGTCCAAATAATGTATGTCATTTGGTTTTTCTCTCCTTGCTCTTGCTGACAGCCACAAAGGATTCTAACAGATTAGAGAGGACATCTTTCTGTCTTTTTTCTTCTTAGAGAAGGATGGGTTTGTTTTACCATGTTCCCTTCATAGCTTCAACTACTATTGCCTGTACTAAAGTAAGACTTCTCTGCAAGCACTGTTAGGTGTGTGTGTATGTATGTGTAGATATGTATTTGTATACGTGTATCTGATACTACTTCATAGCATCTTTGTTTCTAAAGATGTATTAAAAAGCTTTGGTTAAAAAAAAAAATCACTTTATCTGTTCAGCCACTTAGTTTTCCAGGCGTTTCTTATATCCTTTAATCAAACCAACCTGTTTTATTAATTTGACACAGTTTTCTATTTTGATACCTTTATCCCTTGTTTTACTCCTCTTCACTGGAAAGTAATGGTTCAACAGCTTTCACTGCTGTGAATATGTGTTCAAAGAATCTTTCACACAATACAGCGGTTCACCCAAGATGCAAAGCATAGCTTTGCTTTTACAATATATTGCAATGTGTCAGTGCTGCTGGCATTATCCCCTGTAAAGGGCAGTGTTCTGCCCAGTAATTCTGTAAAATGCATAGAAGCAGATTGCAGAAAAGAGAGGAAGTAAACCTTGGACATCCTAGGAAGCCCTGGGAAGACCTATAAACAAAAGTAATAAAAGTCTGGAATGAGCTAAACGAAAGGTAAATGTTGAAAAACAATTGAAGTGGTGAAAGCACAGAATAGACTTTTAAGTGCTGTGAAGGCCTCTCATATTTGAATACCCCATTAAGTCTGCATGGGAGTTGAGCACCTAAATACCTTAAAATCTGGGCCCACATGACTTGGATTTTAAGCTATCTGGAAAAAAAGTGATTTGATCTTCCAGGATAAAGAAATATGAGATAAGCAGTTACTTTTCACTCTGTATATTTAAGACTTGTTTCATCAATCTTAAACGTAAGAAATAATAGTGAAAATGTAAGCTCTGTACAGATACATACTGGCCTGTTCTCAGAAACAGAGTGAAAAAGAATGCTAGAGGTCTTGCCTTGTGAATTAAATACCTTGTAAATGGTGGCTGCCTGCTGTGAGGCGTTTGGTTCAGAGCAGAAGCAGAGCTCTGTGAGAGCATCTCTGCACTTGGCTGGGTGTGTGTGCATGTCCTTGCCTAATGGGGACGTGTGCTAGGTTCAGCCTGGAAAAGTTGGCAGGTTGAGGCACAAGCACCTGAACTGTACGCATATACTCTCACCCAACTGAGTTTTTTCAAACTTCTTTTCTTTTAAAACAGCAAAACAAACAAAACTCTTCAGTTCCAGGCATGACAAATTGAGAGTTTTAGGGAAAAAATGCTTTTCAGTTATAATACTGAATTCAATTAGGAACTGGAAGGAAGAAGAAAAAGCATCCCAAAGGTACAATTAGGCATTAATGCTGAAAAATTTCAGCATATACACAAAATTATAAGTAGCTAAGAATATATTTAAAAATGACTCTGCCCTTTCTGCCATGCCACCAATGTTGCTACCATGGCACTACAGTAATTTATTGTTGCAGAACATTCCCTCCTAGAACTGTCTAAATATTTTAAGGAGTTTCAATTACATATTGCAGAGGGGTGTCTTGAAAAGTATGCAGGTTTGCTAGCTTTGCTACCTTAGAGAAATACACACACAAAAAAGCAAACAAAGCCAGTAAGAAAAAGCAGTAAGAAATGTAGAGTGTTTAATTAAAATATCAGGTTTTGGCACGTTTGTGTTCTTGTTAACCATGACTTTAGGATAAAAACCCAGCATAAAATCCATTAATTGTAGAGACAGGATTTTTTTTTTTTTTTCTCCCCTTTGAGCTTTGTTCCAAAGGCTTATGTCCTCACCAGGAGGAAAAAAACAACAAAACAAAGTCTATACTGGCTCTTCAGCTTTATGTGGAAGTCAGATGTAGTGTCCTTGGCTGCTGTAACAATGGAGTTGCTACTTTCAGCAAAAAACAACTCCTCTTTGTGCTCCAGGTAAATTTTATAGGGGTTTCAAGGAGTGTAACTAGGAATAAGAGGATGGCTTGGATGTGTCAGTAAGTTGCTGAGGGCCTTCTCCAGCTCAGTGGCTGGCTGTGGCCCTGTGTGACGTGAAATACTGCACAGCAGTGCAAGCACACCTTGAAGCTTCAGTCTGAGAGGCAGTAAATGGTTTCAATCTTCTAACAGGCTTCAATTGAGAGCCAAAATTTCTGTATTTTCTGTACAAATGTAGTTGGTCACTGTTCTTCGTGCTTTTCTGTTGGCCAGTTTACTAAGCTACGTAAGATAAGCGATGTGTCTCGGTCCTTAGAAATAAATGTTTGTTTCCTTTCTAAGTCGGGACTTCTCTCACTACTGGAAGAGTGAGGAGATGAGACAGGGATGTGCATGCTACCATAAGAGTAGGTAGTGGAGGCCTGTTGGCAGAGTAATGCAGATATTTTGAGTTCCAGGTGAAGTGTGTCTGCTCCTTGTCGAATTGTCTTATCAGGAGTGTAGCAGGGAGGGAGGATCTTGGGCACGATTCTGGGCCTTGAGGATGCAGCTTGACCATGTGGGTCCATCCATGCTGGTCCCAAAGTAATTTCTCTCTCTGAGTATACTTGGGAATCTGCACTGCAGGATGGTAATGCCATACCCATCTCTTATGTAGGTATGATCAGTATAAAAATGTTGTAAGTTTTTCTGAGTAACACTAGTGTTCTTCTAAAATCAACCAGCAAAGAAAAAATAGCTGAGAGCAGCCTGTGGCTGTTTATTCATTTTTACATTCTCCTGCAGCTTGGACTTGGTGGTGGGGCCTCATGATGCCAGCACCCTAATGCCAAGCATCTCTTGGCAGGCACTCACCTTGTCATCCCAGAGCAAGCTGTTTTGTATGCCGGTTCTAAAGAGGGCTAAGTGGGTTCAGGTTATGGTATTAATAGTACAGAGGTAACTAGGTGATGCGCCAGAAGAATTTGAAATTGCTAGGTGAGTTATAAGCACTGGGGATTCTGGCTTGTTCTTCCTTAAATACACTCTTTCTATATTCCCTTGACTGCAACTAAATTGCAGAATATTTACCTGCCTGATTGTTGTTTGTAAATCTTTCCTCCACACGTTCTAAATCTTCCTTGGATTCTGAGAGGAAAAAAATAGCATACAAGAAAGTGGCTGTAAAGCATTTCTTTTCTGTTCTGCCTCTCGGCGTAGAGCTTTTTGTGGCACTCAGGGGTGCAGTAGGGCTTGAATAGTCCAGACAGTGTGCCAAACCGTATTCCTGTAGGACATCACTAGAGATCCCTGCTCGTAAATGCTGCCTGCAGAACTGTAACCAGATAGAGAGATGTGATTCAGGGAGGACAAGCAGGTGTGATTAAGGGCTTCCAGGGGAAGCAGGGAGGGAAAACAATGAAAAGGCAGGAAAGATGGGAAGCGTCAACATTCAAAAGCCAGAATGAAAACAAAGGGGTTGAAATAGGATGTAAAGGAAAAAAGATAATTGCAAATCTGATATGATGTATCAGAGTGAAAAGCTGGTCTGGTCATAACAAGCTATGTGGAAGGTCCGAGAGCTGGCTGGCAATCAGCAGGCAGAGGCAGCAAGAATAAGGGAGAGATGGAAGAAAGAGGTTGGCTGTGAGAGCAAGAAGATGTGCTGCTGTGCTTTGTGAGGGATTGAGAGTTGTGCTGGGAAGGTCTGTTTGGTTGTAGGCAAAATGCTCAGAAACCTACATGGAAAGAAGGAAAGGGTCTTGTGCAGGGAGACGGAATGATGAGCTGCTCACAGTGAATGTTTTTTTTTTTAAAAAAAAAAAGGTAAAAAGGGCAGAGAATTCATTAAGAACTGCTGGATGCTGAGCTCAGGTGAATTTCAGTCTGCTTCTTTGAGCATCTGAATGCGGATGTTAAGGGTGCGACTTACAAGAAAGAAAAATGTGGGAAGCCTGGCCTTATTCTTCCTTCTTTGCTGGTGTAGATCTCTAGAAATCAAGAAGATACCTGAATGGTGGGAGGCTTAGCTTACTGCTTTTGCAGTAGATTTTCAGCAAATCGTTTCATTCTTTAAAACATAAGAAATATTTGAGACAATGGAAGGAAAAGTTGATGGAGCTTGTGCAAGCCTTGCTAGCTCAGTCAACCTGAATGTTTGTAGTTATGGGTTAGCTTCACCTTGTTTCCTAGTGGATGGTTTGAAAACCTTTTCCCATTTTTATGAAATGCTTGTGTACTTCTAATACGCGACATCTCGTTACTCAATTTTCCTTAGCTTTGTATAAGCTAAAATTGAACATGAGTTCTGTACCATCTATGGTGATAAGTAGCAATTTTGATTCAGGATGTTATTTATGTGTCTGAGCCGAGGCTAAGGAATCCCTGCAATATTAAGAGACTTTTGAAATTTTCAGCCAGTTCCCTGATTCTGACTACTGATGTCATGAAAAGTCAGAAGTGGGATAAGTGAGTAGGGCTGACTGGGGGAGTCTGAGGGTTGTGTTTCTTCCCTTCCTCAGTTCATCACAACTTCCATTACATTACAGACAAGCTCAATAAAAACAATGAGTGAAAAAACCAATGGCTGAATTTTCAGACTTGGGTGATGTGAAAAGTTACTTTAAAGATGTTAGGAAACATAAAGTCTTGAAATGTGAGACTGTGAACATCCAGGAGCATGTTATATTTTTCTCTTTTCAACTTCTGGTATTCACTTTCATGACTAGCCCATTTCAGTGACATTAGTGGGACAAGATCCCTATGGGTATAATTCCTGTTACTTCAGTAACATCAGTTCAAGTCAACGTCTCTACACAGATTAGAACTTGCTTGGTGAATTTTGTGAGGTTTGTGTTAAACATAAGACAAGATGTGGCTGCTGTCATCAAACAGACGTGCAGGGGAGACTGGTGCTGCGTACCATCAAAGCAGTATTTGCTGCAAAGTGCAAATAAGGCAGTCCTACAAACAGCTGAGGTTCTGAGAGGTATCTGTGTGGGAAGGAGTGCAGAAGGTTATGAGTGGGATCATTGTGAAACAGTAGCTAAGGCTCTCAGGTGCACTAGGAAAGCACTAAATGTCCCCAGAAAAGCAGTTCAGCAAACGCCTTTTTATGGAGCTGAATGGAGTGTCCAAAAAGGAATCTAAGCAATGAGTAAATGACTTTATCAACACTGCTTGATAGGCAAGCTGATGTTGTTTGATAATCCAAGAAAGGAAGTATGAAATTGTTAGCAGCTGTTGCAGAAATGTGAGGAGTATTGTACTGAGAGAGCACAAAATGCTGGAGCTACAATACAGGTTTCATATGGGAGACCAAAAGAAGAAGGGGAAATCAGAAATGTGTAGCAGGCTTAAGACTTGAGCTGTATTAGATGATTTGGAATCCTTGCCTTAGAAATAGATGGTAATGGGCATCTTTTAGCAATAGGACAAGAGGGAATAGCTTCCAGTTGTGCCAGGGAAGGTTCAGGTTGGACATTAGGAAGAACTTCAAAAACAGTGGTGAGGTGCTGGAGGGAGCTGCCTGGAGAGGTGGCACAGTCGTCATCCCTGAAGGTGTTCAAGAAAAGGGTAGATGTTGCACTGAGTGGCTTTGTCTAGAATGGTCACAGGCATGAGCTGGTGGCTGGACTGGATGATCTTATTGGTCTTTCCAACCTTAATGATTCTATGATCAGAGACCCTAGCTGTGAACCCATGGTAGATCATCCTCATCATGTTAGATCATCCCGAGTTAACCCCAAAAAGCAGTAAGGATGTGTGAGGCTATGGAACAGTGCCTGACCAGCCTGTGCAGGTAGGAAAGCCACAGCAATGCTTCCATGGATCAGGGCTGCCACCCAGCCCAGGAGCACAGAAGGCAGAGCAAAGCTGATGGCTCCAAGAAGGCTGCCAAACGTAGTCTGGGCTCTTTGTGCACCGCCTCAGAGTGCTGTGCTGTGTGCATGTGGTGGTGCTCAGCAGGCTGCGAGAAATGACTCAGTAGCCTTAGCTCAGTTCCACCACAGAAATGCCAAGCTTCTTAAGCTGCTTAGCAGGCTTGGTGAAGAGGATAATGATTAACTGTTTATTAAAGTCAGCCCCTCTAGGTCAGGATGAGGGATATTGGTAGCAAGAAGGCTCGTGCCATTCTTGCTTTCCCAGTGCCTTTTATGTAGATAGTGGGACTTCAGCCTTCAGGGTTACAGCCACTAGTATTAAATTTACTTAAAAGTATGAAGTGGCTTCATTCTGCTCCAAATACCACTGTGGGCCATTGTGAGTTTCCCTCTGTAGTCTAAATCTCCTTAAAGTTAGATATGCACCGGGTTCTGAGAAATAACTCTATGGGGGAATGCAGTGTACATGTCAACTTAATTAAATGAATTTGTTTAAAATACGATCAATGGTGTGTGAAATTATATAATTATTCTATAAATACACTTTGTTAATTAATTAATTTTTTAATTAAAGAGTAATTGGAAATTCTTTGCATTACTACCTTTTCTGAGTGGTGTGAATGTGTCTTTACCTCTTAGTAACTGATCAGACCAAAGAGGGATTTAAAAAAAAAAAAAGCATTCAACTGGAAGCTAGGAGAGTCTCAAAAGAAGCACAGGTGACAGCTAGGTCCCACTTTGCTATAGGAAGAAATTTGGCAGCCTTTTAAATTCTTCCTTCTCAATCAGCCTTCAGTTTTTCTAATATTTTTTCACATATCTTTTGGGAGGAGTAATTGTGTCCCTCGGAGGCTTGCCTTGGAACATCTCCCTGGAAAACGAACTGGGAACAGAGCAATGTGGACTAGTTGCTGGTTGGGAGCTGGCGGTAGCAGTCTGTCTGAGCTAGGCAGAGGTCCCTCTTTCTCCCTCATCATTTTCCTCCAGAATCTATCGGTTTACTTATTTTGTGGCTGTCCGTATTAACAAATTCTAACTCCCTATTACTCATTGCCAAATAGCATTGCAGCCTTCAGACTACTTTTTGTAACTGCTGGTGTGGAATAAATGAAATGGAGACTAGGAAAAGAGAGAAATGACTGTGGCCCTTATCTTCCTCCAGGAAATTCATATTTAATTCACACTGAAGCCAATGGTATGTAGAAAACAATTTGAACCCCGCCTGTGGAAAACTTACCAGGAATTCCCAAATTAAGGCTGTGATTTTTAGATGTGGGCATTCAGTGTGAGTGCACCCAGTGAAAGCAATAGTCAGGATGCTGCTTACATGTCTAACATGAGCTCACACTGTTGTGTGCAGCTTTAGGCACAGACTAATAGAATCACTTGAGTTGGAAGGGACCCTTAAAAACCACCTGGTCTGATGAACAGGGGCATCTACAGCCCCATCAGGTGCTCTGAACCCCTCCATCCTGACCTTGGCTGTCTTCAGGAACGGGGCATCCAATGCCTCTCTGGGCAACCTGTTTCATGGCCCTCAGTGTAGAACTTCTTTCTTCCTTGTGTCCAAGCTGAATCTCTCCTCTTTTAGTGTGAAACCATTTTCCCTTGTCTTGTCACAGCAGACCCTGCTAAAGGGTCTGTTCCCTTCCTTCTTACAGCCTCCCTTTGGACTGATGTGATCCAGGAAATCCTGGGTAGTAGGTGATTATTTGTGTTTCAATCTTCTGTTTAGATGGCACACTGTGACTTCGTGCAGCTATTGGCACCTTCTAACTGCTCGCTTCCACTGAATGGGTTTAAAGCTTACGTGAGTTGTTTTGCTGATAGAAAATGCCAGTTCTGTGGGACTCCTGACATACCCCGCAGTGTCATATCCACTGTAGACTTAAAACCTTATAGGGTTTTAAGTGAAATCACAGTTCAGTGCAGTGGTGGTGCTTTAGCAAATGACATGAGAGGAAAAAAGATTATAAGAGGCCAGTGCAGAAAGACCAAGGAACACAGTAACTAGCACAGGAATGGTCTAATATGTGATCTGAAGTATTACTGAATTCCTGATAGCAAAACTGAGCTCACTTTGTTGTATCCTCATAGAAAGCTCCTCTTATTTGCCTTTAAATTCAACAGTGAATCCCCCTGCCACGCCTGAGCTGTTCATGCGTGAGCTGTCAGGTGCATGAGAACTTGCATCATACGCCATGCGGCTGCATAAAATTTTTAAACCTGCCCTTGACAACCAAACAATTCGGCAACCTGGCCGTGAGCTGCAAGGATCAAAAAGTAGGACAAAAATTACAACTGCTTATACAGCTTTGCACAATGCCATGGCAATGCTTTTTGCAAGAAGAAATATTTACTGAGGGGAAACATGATTTAGAATGAGACATTATGTCTGTTTCTTCTCTGTGGGGTCCGCAGTGCTGCAAAATCCCAAACTTTTACCTTGATGAATTTTGTTTTTTCTAAGGTACAGGAATCACTGGGTTAAGAGTGTGATATGGGGGTGGCAACCCAACTTGAATAGGCAAGAGAGAAATTTAATGGAGCTACTGGAGGTTTTTTTCTGTGTTGCAGACTGTTGGACTGGATGATCTTATAGGTTTTTTTTCCAACATTGGTGATTCTATGGTTGTCTAATGAGACGAGACCAATTAATGCCAACCATGGCATTGTTTATGATATTGACATCTGTCCATGTCGATGTCAAAATGTCCAGAAAACAGCCTGAAAACATCAAACTTATTTTGCAGATGTTGCTGAATAATCATTAGGTGGTTACAGCTTTCAGTTGCCCAGTGGAGGAAGGTTCCAGCATGTTAAATGGATTAAAAGTTTCTCAATTTCAAAAATGTTGTGGCAAGAATTTTCACATGAGGCAGTAGGCTGAGAGACTGTGGTCCGTCTTTCTCATTAAGCATGAGAGCACAGGGAGGGGCCTATTCAACAAGGCTGGAGAAAATGTGAAATGTGTGGGATTTCTGTTCTGACCAGATTTACAGGCCCCAACATACCTTGGGATTTGCCCCTCTGGTAGCTCTGAAGCTGTGCCTGTTTATCTCCAGACTGATTTTTGCACATAGAGAAAACTGATTATTCTGGCAGAGACTCTTTACTACGTTTAGGAACTATATAAATGTTGAGATGATTTTGGTCAATGTTCTTTTCACATCTTTTTATATCATCTGCAAACATTCAGGCTTGCAAGAAATTTCTAACCTTTGGACCTCCATCTAGAAGACAGCGGAAGAAATGCCTTGATTCTTCCAGAGCATATGCAGCCAGTGCTTGGTGAAACCCACAGCCACCTAGCAGCTCTGGCTTTCGAGCTTCCCATGTAACTGAGTAAAAATGAAGTTATGTGTCACTGGGCTTCATGTGCCATGTGTTTTAGAGACCTGAGTATGTCCTCAGCTAAGTGTAGCTGGCTTTGTTTACTATATAGTTGTTTAACTCTAATTATCTCCCTAAGAAAGAACGTCTCTCACTGTTTCCAATTGCTTCCTGAAATTTGGAAGGGACAGATCTATGAAAGACTTACTGCATGTCCAAACTGAGAGCTGAATCGGAATGTGTGAGGGCTGAGGCAGTGTGTGCTTCCTGATTCCTCAGCCTCTACCTGATGGTGCTAAAAGGGTTGGGATTCCTTTTCATTTAAATCCCTGGGCAGCCACCCACACAGACTCCCAGCCCTTTGCCTCAATGCAGAATTTATACCTTACTACATCATCGCTGAACCTAATTCTCTTTTCTAACTAAATCTGAAGGAGTCTAACATGGCATAATTTCTGTGATGAGGAGTTGTGAAGATACATAGCAAGAAAGACAGTGATCAGAAAGTTACAAGAAGATAAAACTTTAGTAAAAGGAGGCTATGCTTACTCTGAAATACTTCAGATTCGTATGTGAATTTGGCCTTTAGTGTCTGAGTGAGGAACAAGACTCGTGATTATTTCGCATTACTGTGACAGATCTAAAATACAGACACTTTGAAATTCCTGTGTGTCTGATTTTAGAGGAAACTATAGGTATGCTTCTTGTTTTATTTTTGAGTTGTGTGCTCAGAAAACAATGCACTTGTGTAGATATGAGCAGAAATCATGGCAGCCTGTTAAAACAAATTAGGAAGCGTGCTTTCAAATCTTAATATAATTTCTGGAGGAAGGAGCCTCTTGAACAGTAAAGGTCTGAAAATGGTCAGAGAGAATCATAGAGCTAAGTGGGGATCCCAATTACAGATTAGCAATAATGCAAATGTTGCTGCAGAGGGACCACTCAGCTTCTGCAGCTCGGGAGCTGTGGCAGTGAGCAGAGCGCAGGCATAAAAACCTCTCTTTCATTATTGTTTTTAATTATCTGCACAACGACAGAGCTGGAATACCTGCTGCACACTGAGGCCCTTTGTGCAAGCTCATCAGCCGAGGCTATGCAGGCCAAGGCCTCTATTTCTTGCTTTCTGGCGGATATTCAGCTGAATTTTGCTTTCATGCTAATGCCTTTCTTTCCTATTTTCTCCTTATCTTTGCTGGCTATTTTCCCTGCTCCACTGAACATAAGTAACAGATGCAGCCTTATGTGACAATGCCAGGGCTTGGTTATCCAGCTGCAGTCCCTGAGTCCTTCTGTGCAACCCTAATGCTCTTACCTTGGTAGGAGGCAGGTTGGGTGCAGAAAGCATCACCAAAAACTGAGAGGAGAAGCAAAAGCTGACAATGGGAGGCTTGCTTTCTTTGCAGAGGTTCACTGAAACTCATCCCCTTTGAGAAAATCACTGCTGTTGTGTTGCAAGATATGCATCCAACCAGAGGCTGTGTTGTTTGAGACCATTGTGAAACTTACAGTGCTGCTGTGTACTTGCAGAGAAATGCAAGGAGATCTGGCCCAGGTTTTAGGCCACTAGGCAGTGTTATTGATTGTAGGAGGGCAGGAGGGAGGCAGAACGAAGCAACTGAGCCACGTTCCAGCATGAGCACCTAGCTGCCTGTGGCTGAGCCTCTGCCTCCAACTCAGCATTGTTGGGAGGAGCCTGAGGAATGATTGATAGCAAAGGGTATGGCATCCTATGGCAGGTGTTGCTGAGTCTTGCATCAGAGCTTGTGATAATGAAGGTGATCCTCATTCACCTGAGCTGTTTGCCTGACAGCCCTGTGCCAGAGATTCATGTGGCAGTGCATTTCTCCTTGTTGTAGACATGTGAAAGATGGCATTTAAGTACAAGGATGTAAAGGACCCTTTTTGTCAGTGGAGCAGCACACAGAGAAAAGCAAAAATGTGGTGTGGATAGGTGGAAAGTGGCAACGTTGGCTGAAGCCCTTCTGGACAACCAGAATTGAGTGTAAGGGTGCATCAGTGGGGACACCAATGCTGCAGGGCATGTGCCCATTGTGAAATGAGGAGGAAGTGACGGGTCAAGTCATCATAGCAATAAGCTCCTCTCACAATGAGGGGCAACTGGAGAGTAGCACCGACCTTTGGAAGATTGCAGAGAAGAGGCAATGTGGATAAATGCAAATCATCTGGCCCACACTGTGCGTACCCCCATGGGGAACAAAGGGACAAATGCGATGAATCACTAATGGATATTTCTCAGAAATCCACAAGAACTGTGGAAGCTCCAGAGAACAAGAGGAAGAAGCAAAGGTGAAATTCCACTCTGAGCCTGGCTGGGCTGAGCAATTAAAGCCCAGTCAATCCAGCAACGCTCCTCCGGGAAATAACGTAGCAAGCAAGTGGAGAGGAAAAATCTTTGAGAAAAGAGGAAACGATGAGTGGTGGGGGCAGGGGTGGCTGTGTGCAGCTCTCCTGCAGCTGATGGGAGGGCTGCAGAGCGGCTGCCTGGAGGTTCCTGTCGAGCCCTGGGTGGTGATTTGTGGCTCTGGGCTGCTCGGGGGCAATGCATGGGGAGCTTGGTGTGGGTACAGCTGGAGGCTCTGTGTTGGTGTGATGCAAGGGAGAATCCTGCAGAGCTGGGCAAACTTTGCTTTCAGAATTAATAAGATGTTTAAACATTGGCGATAATAACTATTATAATGCTGTATACTGTATAGAAACATACTGGCAGCTCTGTGTTGTTTAAGCATCTCCGTGAATGCAGGAAAAAGGGAACAAATTTCAAAGGGTAAAATATGTGGTAAGGCTTGGGAAAGTGTTTTGATTCCTACTGCAGCTAACCCATTTTTCAAACATTTTCATGAGGTTATTTCATGTAAAAACATCTGCACGGCAAGAGTGTGCAGGTTTCAATTAGAGCCTTCCTCTAAGCAACCAGAGGGTCTGCCCTGAACCCCAGAAGCCTTCTCAGCTTTAACACTGCTCAAATCCATCATCTCTCTGCAGAGCATTTAAGCTCTGACACAGCTTTGCCAAAATCCTTTTACTGAAAACAGTTTAGTGAATTCTGGCTACCTTGGAATTGAAGATCCTGGTGTAATTAGTTTTAGAGCATGGTTAGAGACACACACAGCTGAATGTAGGTGTCCATCGTGGTCAAGTTTGGTCATAGCTGGGTCAGTTTTTCCATTAGTATTGCTCTGACATGGCTTATTGTGCTGCTGCGTGCCTGCCGCTCCCAGCACAGGGAACTACTGGGAACAAAGACCTGGGAGGGGGCAGGGTGCCTGGCGCCTGGGCAGTGGCAACAAGAACCCCTGTTAGTGTGGGGGCTTCTTTGGCTCTGAGTGTGACCACTATCCTATGTACTTGCCTTCAGGATTTCTTATGTTTGCAAGTCAGGCTGTGAGAAAATTTCAGTTTGCTCATCTTTCACTTTTTGCTTTTGCAGGCTATTGCCTTTTTGATTTTATTGTTTTCTGGGGTGCAAGAGAAGGTAGTGGAAAGTGAATGGAAGCTAGGTTGTGGGTTTTGTGGTCTTTTTGTTTGTTTGTATCCATTAATGTGGCTCTAAGTGGCTGCAGTTTAAATGCAACAAAATTTGAGCAATATGGCAAATGTAACAAAGGAAGAAATATCAGGAAAGCTGGATAGCAGGAAAATAAGAGTAGGAAAAGTAATAAAATTGAGAGTCAGATTGGGAAAAGAATACAGAATCCTTTGCATGAGGACAGAGCACAGGGAAGAGAGGGAAGGCACAGAGAGCTCAGATTTCTAGCAGGTGTTGAGCCTGATGCACACATCCTTTGCACAACAGCGAGTGGCTAAGCAGGGAGAATACAAAGAAGCATGACTGACATAAGCACAGTCACCATGCCAATGAGCACAAGTGCCTGTATATATTAATAGGCCAGAGGGAAGACGTGAATGCAACGGCGATGTTAGCTGCCAGAGGTGAGCTGTATTGTCAGCAGTATTTGGATGCGGGGTGGAAATCGGACATTCATTTTCAATGCTTGCCGTCTCTGGAAGGAAGGGCTGTTAGGGCACTTTGAGAACATCCTTCCAGGGACAGTCTGAGTGCTCTGAGAGAGCAGCGTTATGGAAATCCCAGCGGTTCTGTGCCTGTGAGGTGGCTGGGGACAGATGCTGGAGCATCTCAATGGAGCAGCCCCTATGGCTTGGGGTTAGGGGGTGTTGTAGCAGAACCCTAGCAATGAGCTGCCCTCTATGGCTGCTGTACAAACTTATGGCTGCTGGAGGGGCTGTGCCCTGCCAGCTGTGCTCAGGGTTCCCTGGGTTTTGGTTCCCTGCTTTGTGCCTTGCCTTATTCCTAAAGCACAGAGACAAAGGGCCTGAGCTGCCTCTCCCCAGTTCTTCCTCATCAGAAGGGCTGGATACCTTCCCCAGTTCTTCCTGCAGTGTGGCTGTTCTCTTTTCATGTGGTACCCTGGCCCTGCCACCTCGCTGTATATTAATCACCATGCAGTCACCATGCAAATGTCCTGTGATGCTTCAGCTCTGGGAGCAGCTATTCTCACTGCTGATTGACAACTGGGCCTCCACCACTGCACTGGTTTGCTACTGTAAGGGTGAATGCATATGTAGATAAGCAGCTGAGCTTTCTTAAACATTTCGGAAGCCATTGTGTATCTCTATGCATGTAGCTACACATGGACTTCTCCTGCGCTGCACTTGGGAGACTGTTTTGCGTGCTGAATGGGCAGTTTCTGCTTTAGCCACAGCTCTTCATTCACTGCTATGACTTTTCATCCCCCCAGTGCAACAGCTCTCCTCTGCAGGATTTGCTCTCGTTTAGTAAGTGGAGCCCCATTTTTCTGCTTTGTGCCTGTGCTGTTTCTTTGCTTTGCAGCCTACTGGCAAAAGCCATTTGCCTAGCGAGACTGTGGTTTGTGTATCTCACCCAGTTTCATCCTTTTATTCAGTCTTTCTACCTAGCTGCTGGCGGCTGACAAGCATCTGCCTCCTATTTTTTTTTTTCCCTTCAGTCTGTCTTCCTGCCCTTTTTTCCCTACTAAAAGTCTCTGTGCTTCGTTTTTACTCACATTACATAGCACCTGGGAGCTGGAACAAATCTGACAAGCGAAAATGTGGGAACTAGATAGTTTTGGATATGTTTGGGGCGTAAACAACTTCCTGCCCTTTTAATATTCATATATAATTTGGGGAGCTTGTGGTTACAAATGCCTGAAGAGGTCCTTGGCTAAACTTTGAGTTGCTCATTTTTTTTTATTATTGTTCATTTTCCATAAGGTTTCTGCAGGTCCTTGTGATTCCTGTCTTTGTTCACTTTCCCTCATGGAGATGCATAAGGAAAACTTGCGGGAAGTTGGTTTGTAAAGTGCAATGCAAAAACAAAAAAGAAGAAAAAAAGTGTGATATGTGCTAACATCTTAGTAAGTAGCAGAGAGGGAATTTAGTAGGCTGGAGGAGTTTTCTAAAGCCCTGCTCAACATTTCACATTTTATGATTCTTAATGACAAATGGCAATTGTGAATATTCATGAATTTTTCCCTGGGTTAATGTCATAACCTTTGCAGTAGAAAGGTGCTTTTTACTGGTAATAGCTACCTTTCAATTTATGTATGCGATAGCCCCAGAATTAACATTCAGAGTGTGAGAAAGTAATTTTGCTTGTTTGTTTGCTGAGATGGGGAGGGCAAAATACATCTCAAACGTCTGTCCTGTTGTACCTTTATTGAGACAGTGCAGTTCTTTACTTTCAAGCCCTCTGTTTTCCTCACCATATTGTAGACTGCACGGAAAGGCGCCTCAGTTCAGCTTTTCTGAAGAGGCAACTCAGTGTGTAGTACGAAGAATTCGTTTTTCTTCCTGAGCACAAAGAACTTGTATGTGTTTGTTTCAACCATTTATTCTGAACATTAATTTAGTATTTTATCAGTAATTACCTTATATCCTTTCCCTTGGTCAGTATTCACTCTTCTGCTGCTTTTTCCCTGTCTGTGATTGTATTTGGTGCCTTGCAGTCATTACGTCTTACTGTGCCGCACTGAACGGGATGTGCCCTTTATCTGTCCATAAGCCTAATTTATTCAAATCATTTTAAATTTCCTTGCTCTGTGCACCATCTTACACTTATGTGCTATCAGCAAAAAATTCTGCTTAAATAATTATATCCCCTGCAGGCCATTTATATAAGTTGAACAAAAGCGGTATTGTGCTGGAATTTGGAGCACCGCCTTGTTACTGTCCCACTAGTCACCCTGAGCCCTTCCATTTTTTGGACACACCACTTCTTGTCCCAAAGATGACTTCGAAGCTGTTTGCAACCACTCTTTCCTATGCTTTCTGATTTTTAAAGATCAGTCTCTTTGTGGGGCGTGACACCATGTGAATTCTTTCCATGTGGATAAATTATGCTCATTGCTTCACTTCTGCCTCTCCATTTAGGACAGTGCTGTAAGAATTTTAAGCACATTTGACAGACACAATGTGAATCCTGGCTGCCTCTCCTTCCCCAGACTGTATGTTTCTATGTTGCATAATCCTGTCCCACATTAACGTCTCCAATATCCGTTCTGTGGCTGCAGTTAGGATTATTGGTGAGTAGATTCCTAAATCCTCCCATGATTTAAGAAAGCAGGGGGCGAAGCAACAAAAAAAAGCTGGAGTAACTACCTTCTAGGCATCTCAGATATGCCTTCCTCAGGAAGCTATCAAGCAGTATTACTACAGGTTTTCCAATTTCCCTTGCTATTTCCTTCCAAACTGTGAGATGCAGTTAATCTACATCTTGGGCCCTGTCAACTTTTAATAGTTCTAATTAACTATCTACCTGTCCAGATTGGATCATAAAGCCTTTTAACGTTTCTTTTTTTTTTTTCCCCCCACAAGAAAATGTATCCTTGTTTCTGGGATGTGACCTTCAGCTTCTTCTGTAAATACTCAGGCACCGAATATTAATTCAGGCTCATTGCTGCATCAGTCTTGTCTGTCACTGACTTCTCACTCATACCCTCTCACAGCCCCACGAATCTTCCCTGGTAGTATGCTTTTAATATATCAAATGAAAGATCTCCATTGAATTTCTTCACATCCAGAGTTGTTTGCTACTCCAGAGTTTCCTGCCAGTGTTTATAATTGCCCAATTTTGAATGCAATGTCATCAGCAGACCTGCTAAGTAATATAATAATAATACGATAGAGGAAACTGAAACCACGGTGTGGGCCCAAATGGCGGACTTGTCTGGAACTGGATATGCTGAAGTGGAAGCAGCTCCAATTTTACAGTGTGTGGAGTGAGAGCAGAACCCACTCCTGTCTGTGAAATAGCTCAGAAATGACCTGGGGCTTTTCAGCTTGGCATAGCTGCGAGGCTGCTTAATGCTTGGAGCTCTGGTGTTTTGTAGGGCAATCACTGGGAAATCTGAAACTCGCTAGAACACCAAGCTTGGTTGAGCTTGGATTTCCTCAGGAAAATAGAAATTCTGCTCTTTGTTCTGAAATAAATTCCTTTTTCTTCCTAGAAGATTGCTATTGCTGTATGACTGTGCAAAGGCTTTCAGTGACACCTTGGTGCTTTTCCTTGCTCAGTGCTGTTTTGCTGGGTGCAAATCAGTGTAAATGGGGTAGAGAGGCACTGCAGGAGCTGTTTTAGCTTAGCAGTCACTACTCCTACTTTTTTTTTTTTTATACCTTAATGTCCTAAATCATATTCTCTGTGTTGCTTAATACCGCATCTGGCATTCTTCCCTTCCTTGTCGGTTTATGTACACATTAAATTAGAAAGCAGTCCTGTACCAGATCAAGCTTTGCTTCCTCCGCTTAATGTAATCCACTCTGAGGTCTAGATAATTAAACTCTCCCACCCCTGCTGCTGTGGTCTTCTACATGTTTTGTTTCATATATGTGATTCTTCATAGCTTCTTCCTCAGTATGCTGTGCCTAATGTGTTCTTTTTGAGCAGCTCCAGTGTGGGTATGAGCTGTGTCTTCCTGCTACGGCTGCCTTTATTTTAGGGTTCAGTTCTCAAGTTTGGCCTGTCTGGAAATGGGACTCTGTTGCTGTGTCCTGCTTCCCTTAAACAGCCTCTTAGTATGGAGAGACTTCATATAACCTAGGGAAGAATCTGGGTCTGACTGAGTGCACATCAAAATAGGATGCAGATCTTCATGAAGCTTTGTCCTCGTGTCATCATCTTCACTCCCCACCTCCAGCTCTGGTCCCCAGTGCCTGAATTGAGGCTGTTGGATTTCAGTAGTAGCCTCCCTTAGAAGACAGCCCTGTTCTTTGTATGTTTGGTTTAGTACTTGATAAATCCAGAACCACTACTCCCTCCTTTGGCAGTGGCTGCAAAACCACTGTAGCCAGAGAGGCTCGAGTAGACCTCCTCTGCAGCCATTACCCTCAGTGCAGCTCTCTGTGGGACTCCCAGTACCATGCACCTGGGCATCGTCAGTGGTAAGAGAGCAGGCTCTCCCCCAGAACTAGTGATAGGACAAAAGGGAATGGCCTCAAGCTGTGCCAGGGGAGTTCAGGTTGGGTATTAGATAATGTTTTGTCTCCAGAGGAGTAATCAAGCACTGGAACGGGCTGCCCAGGGAAGTGGTAGAGTCGCTGTGGAAGTGTTCAAGAAAAGGGTAGGTGTGATATTAGGGTCGTGGCTTAGTGGATAACATTGGTATTAGGTGGATGGTTGGACTAGGTGATCTTTAGAGGTCTTTTCCAACCTTAATGATTCTATGATTTTAAACTAGTATCCATAAACATGTTTTAAAATTGTGGAGTCAACTTTGGGAATTAACCTGTGTAAAGTCATCTTTTCACCAGTCCTATTGGAAGAGTCCTTAGCTCTAGCCAATGCTATCTCTCTTGAAATTCGGAATTGTTTCAATTTTACTTCAAAATAGAAATAAGATGTTGTATTCGTGTATGTTGTTTTCCCAGCTAAGCTTTTTCGGTCAGCAAAAGCTTAAATAATGTAAAATGTGATGTCACTTGAGGAAAAAGAAAACATTCCTGATCCTCTTTGTCACATTCTGTAGTGGAAATAACACTTAACAGTTTTAGAGATTTAAATATGTCGTTACAGCTGAGGACGTGACTTGCTTCCACCTTGCTCTGAAAAAGAAAGGTTTTTTTTTTTAATGTAATTTTGCTTTCAGTGAGTAAGTCTCACCCAGTGTGGGTGTTTTTTGTTTTTTGTTTTTTTTTTTTTTTAGTGCCCACAGGGTAGTAAGCATTACATGGCTGTACTTTCACATAGCGCTTGCTGTTTCTTTCCAACATGGGAAGACAGTTTTATCAAGGTGGCTGTGTAAGCAATTTGCCTCAAGATGCTATTTAGAGGTCATATTAACAGGCTAAATTTTCTGAGATTTGAGCATACTGTTTTTGGTTGGGATTCCCAGGGAAGGAAATGTTGGGATGTTATTTGTGAAGGAATTACATCATTGGAGTCTTCTGTGTGGTAGACAAGCTAGCCATGGTTTCCTGAGCACTCACCCCTGCCTCATGGCCATAGGGACTCAGGACGTTCCGATTGCCTTCTACTACTCAGCTCAACACTGAGGTTTGAAAAAACAGGGTATTCCAGAGAAAGCACCTTCTCGTGTTGTCCCTGAGTCCTTCTTCCCAACTGGCAGAAAATCAAATCGTGGGCTGTGTCCTTCCACCCCTGCCTAGATTCCAGAAAACACCAGCACCTGTGTTCCCTGAGCAGGTAAGTGACTCTAGCCATTACACTTGCCAGCCCCCTGGGAGACTGACAAATGAAGCTGTGCTCTTGAGTCCTGAACGTATAATTTGCCACACGCAATTTGTGTCACATCATGCCTAGCTGGAGCTCTACTTTCTGGAATACCCAAAATATATCTACAAATAGATCATGTCATGTCAAAAATGAAATAGAAGTTGATAGTAATTGTGGACTGTATAATTAGAAAGCAGGAATCAGAATGTTTCACTAACGGCAACACCTGGAATACCTGCACAAAATCAAAAGTTGTCTTGGAATCCAGGGAAGCCTATATACACCTGTTTCTGCCTGTTTAAAAGATGCTTAAATATGGCAAATTACACTTTGATCACAGTTCTGCTGGGGTAAACCACACAGAGGTCAAGTGTAGGACAATAATCTGACTCTTCTTCAGGAGGTTACATCCATGAAACTGAAAACGTACAAAGCTGCACACAGTAGGTTTTTCTAAATTTGGACACTTCTCTATAAAGTCATGATGTTTCCAGGCCTAATGACAGTTGCTTGATGTTGTGCAGTCTAAAAGTCTTCAGAAATATAGTGGAGGAGGAGGAGGGAGAAGCAGCTTTAGGGCCATGTAAAAACAAAGCCTTTCTTTTCTCCTTTTAAATCTCTCTGCTGTGCCCTGATTGAACATAGGATGAAAAGCCACTGTCTTGAGATTTGAAGAAAACAAAGGATTTCTGTTTTTACTATTACACTGAAAAGCTCTTTACTGTATGAAAGGTTGTCTCTTCGAAACTTCCTCAGATTTGTGACCCAGGGTTTTGGGGAGTGCAACTGCCCAACTTCTACCACAAATCTAGGATGTAGTATCTCAGAGTAGTCCACGTGGGCGAGAGCATTAGCTTTCTGATCTTTATATCAATTTTACACTGTATTTTGGGTGAAATATCTTAAGAATAAGATTTTTGGTTTTCAAAAGTGGTGTGATGGAAGGGGTGGTATGTCTTGACCCAAACTATCTGCTGTTACATGGTAAGAATATACATGTAACACAATATCTTACATGGTAAGATAGCGAATGGGCTGAAGCATTGTACTGAGGACTGCAGTCATGATGTCAGTATGAGCAATGGGCTCTTTCTTTCAATGAACTCTTTCAAGATTGAGCCCTAACATTTTACGCTACTTTTGAGCTCATGTGTCTCTCCATTATGTTAATTGTCAGCAACACCACTAGCATCCATTAGAGCTTATCATGACAACTGTTTGGGGAAAAAAAAAAATAGAGAAAAACAACTTCAAGAAAACATTACTCTGTCAAAATACAACATTTTACAAAAATACAAAATGTTTTGTGGAAATGTGTTGGTTTCAATGAAAATTTCTCAGGGATAAGCTGGAATTTTTAGAGAAGCATGATTAAAAGGAAATAAACTACATGGGAAACAGTATAATGACCTAGAGTGCTGGAAACCCCATATACTGTCCATCTGAAGTACAGAGGTAATTTACTGTGCTCATCTCCCTATCCCACTTTCCATGGTGGATATGTTTGAACTGGGCTTTCCTTCCTGCCTCCAGAAGGTTATCTTCTTGCTTGTCCTTCTCAAGTACTTGGTCTATCAGCTTAAAACAAAATGAAACAGTCAGTAGTCCAGCAGATGCTAGATCCAGGCTGTTCTCTGCAGTTTGGCAGTGATTCAGGCTCTTCTTTAAGGAATAGTTGCTGTTGTGATGGTTGTAGTAAGAACCAAAAGTTAACTTCATTATGAGGGCAGGGTTACGGTTTGAGTTGCACAGTATGCTGATGAAGATAAGGCTACAATTAACAATGTGTCATTGTGCATTCAATGCATTTTTTGATCAGAAACCTCCTTTGTGCCCTCATTCCTTTGTGCTTCAAAGTAGAGGGAAGGGGGACTGTGGTCTGCTTCTTTCTTGCCTCACTTTCTAGTGAAAGCAGAGGAGGAGATGTGCAGTTCCTTCTCGAGCCTGCTCCATGGATAGCATGTGTGGTGTGGGAACTGTGCTCTCTGCTTTTTCTCTTTCTTCCTTCCTCTGACCCCTTCGTGGCCAGTTGCAGTCTGTCCTCTAGGAAGTATTTCCAAGAGAGTCGGCTATCACTGATGTCTTCATGATAGTGTTGGTCAAGTTGGAAAAGACCTTAAAGATCAAGTCCAACCACAACCTAACCATACCACCCTAATTCTAACAACCCTCTGCTAAGTCACGTCCCTGAGCACCACAGCCAAGCAGTTTTTAAACGCATTCCAAGATAGGGTCTCCAGGGAGGTGGTTGAGTCACTATTCCAGTGCTTCACAACCCTTTCTGTAAAGCAGTTTTCCCTGATATCCAACCTAAGGTTACCTTGCCACAACTTGAGGCCATTTCCCCTCATCCTGTCACCAGTGAGAAGAGACCAACCCTGCTCTCGCTGTAAGAATCTTTCAGATATTGGAAGAGAGCAATAAGGTCTCCCCTCAGCTTCCTTTTCCCCACGCTAAACAGCCCCAGTTCCTTCAATCTCTCCTCATAGGCCATATTCTCTGAGCCCTTCACAAGCCTTGCTGCCCTTCTTTAGACCTGCTCCAGCACCTCCATGTCCTTTCTGTTCTGAGGTGCCCAAAACTGAACACAGTACTTGAGGTGGCGCCTCACCAGGGCCGAGTACAGGGGCAGGATGACTTCCCTAGTCCTGCTCACCACTTAAACATAGAATCAAAGACTCACTTATAGATGTTTCAGTTGAAGTGATTGAAAACAAAGAGTCAACGAAAGGGGCTGATTCGTCATTGAGGAAAGCCAAGATAATGCCACAAGTAGATACTAGTTTACTAATTTGATGTAGAATTTGACTGTAATGAGGCAAGGTGACCTCCTGATTGGGTCACTGACTTGAGTTAGCTTGAGTTATTCTCAAAACAATATAAAATCTTGTTTTAAAATGTCACTGCTTTATCTGCAGAAGGGAGCAGCTTTGGAATGTATGGAATTGTTGTGATGACTGGGCAGCCTCATCCCAGTCCGTGATACAAGTGTACAACATTCAGGTGCAGTTCACAATTAAGGTACTTATAGGGGGTCTTTATTCTGTATCTGCGTGTCTAAACCTAGCAGCATGTAGATCTTACAGCCATCTATTCCTGGAGAACTTGATTATCAAAGAAAGGCATGTACCCAGATGCCCCCATCTGAATGACAGCCTGGCCCCAAAATGTGTTTGCCCAACCCTTGCGTAAAGACAGTTTGCATGGCAAGTTGTTTGAATGACTTTGGAATGAAGATGAAACATTGCCATCCTGCATGATGGGTGTTTAAAGATCTGGGTGAACTAGAATTTCCTGTTGTAACTCCATATAGCAGATATGGCTCATTTTGGGGGGATAATATAGGAGAGATTTTTTTTTTTAAATTTACAAATGATTTCTCCATAGGAGCAATGTGAATTTGAACATGATACAGGGTTTTTATTCAAAATTAGGTAAAGATCCATGTGATTAATGTGCTCAAGCTAAGAATTTCTAACAATCTCTTATATTATTGAAATATTTTAAACTAAATTGATTATAATGTTTTTTATGAAGGACAAGTTGTGAAGGCAGTAGTTTCCTACCAAATGGAATAAAGAGCATTTCACATGCACAAAAAACTAGTATACCAAATTTCAGGCTGTAAATAAGGCAATTGTAAAATGTAGATGCTTCAAAACACTAGCAAAACAGCCAACAAAGCAGGGATCAGAAATTTATACCCTCGTTACCAGTAATTACAGTCACATTCTTTACTGAACTGTATTCCCAGCCAACACATAAAAGTGTCCTTATGCATTACCTGCTTAGAACTAAGTCACCCCTAACACACATGTGCCAGAAAGCGAATCTTTAGCTCTGTGGCCGTGTTAGCACATGGAGCTCTGCATGCACTGCTGTAAATGTATCTGTCTACCTTTTAAGCAAAGTAGCTGAAAGCCCCTCAGGGTGTTCTTACGAAATGTAAATTCACTGACTTGGAGACCTCAGCATAAAATCGCTGCTTTTAGTGGATGGCAGTTTAACACTCTCCTTTCCTCAAGAAAGTGAGGAAAAAGAAATGCAATCCTGTGATTGGTTTCGCATACATTTGGCGTTTGTCTCTTCCTTTTTTCTTTGACAAAATAGAAGTGGTTTAGGCATCTAAAAAAGTTGCCTTTTTTCTTTTTTTCTTTTTTTTTTCTTAGTGCAGCAATAAATTCTTAATGCCCTTGTGACAGATCAATCTCAACCTGTCAATATTTCATATTAGATACTTCCGCTGGCTAAGTTAAGGCAGAATCGTGAGGAAAGATAAGCTGCCTTCTGGCTCAGGTTGACACCTCCTGCCAAGACTGTTAATGTGTATAAGAAAAAAAAAAAAAGGGCTCAGACTTGGGAGCTTAAATTCATTAGTGGTCTTTCTGCAAGTATTTTGGCAATGCTGCATGGATCACGCGCATTTTCTTCACATGGTACACATGCTTGATTCAAGTTTCTTAAAAAAAAACCAAATAACTGTAAATTCAAATACATGGCAAGCACCCACTTTTTTTTTTTTTTAAACTTCTGTGAAACTGTTGGGGATGCTTCATGTTGGAAAACCAGACCATTTCCAATGAAGAGCTGTATATCAACTGTTAGCTGTTGAAATTTTGAGGCAATTGGGCTGTATCGTGAAGCCAGACCAAAGTAATTGTGCTTGGAAAGAGAGTTGTTGCCTGGAAGTCTGGACTGCAGGGAATTGAGCACCTGCTATGAGAGACAGTCATTCAGATCTTAAATTATTTTGTAGTAAGGTTGCATTCCCGATGGGGGCAAGAAGCCCAGAGCATATTGCAGAACACAGAAGATGCTGCCTACCATAGAACAGTTGGGTGATCACATGTCCTCAGTACCCATACCCAAATTCTGGATGCTTTCGATTTGGAAAGCGGGGTGTCTGAAGCAAGTGATGGGGCTCAAGAAGTTTTGTTCGTGATCTTTCTGACCACTTCAGAGCTGAGAAGTCAGGTGTTAAGAATATTTTGTTTCAAGATTTCTGCATGCCTTCTCAGGTGAATAGATCCACTGTTCAAAAAGTGTTTTTCAACTTTTTTCAGTTTGAACATGCCTAACGCATTCCATACTTTGGGGAGGCAGGACCCCCTGGGTAGCAGATGTAAGTTTACTTAGAAAAGGCTTTCTTTTCTTAGTCAGCTTCATTGCACTATTGGAAGCAGTTCATGGAAAAAACACCAGTCTTAATGCATTTCAGTAAATTGATTCTCTTTGGGATTATTGAAGGGTAATGCTAAAACAACCTTGAGTTTTAAAGCACAGTGACAGTCTGTGTAAAAATATTCTCTATGTTTCTTGTGTCTGTTGCTAGTGAAATAAAAATAAAAATCAGCTCTCTTCCATTTTTAATTTAAAGTCTTGCCTTACCTTGTCCAGTGTCTGGCTACATAACAATCTTTGTCTCGTCTTTCATAATTTTCTTTTTTTTTTTCTTTTTTTTTTTTTTTTTTTTTTTTAAGACCAAGAACACTATTTCATGGACTTGCCAATTAGCGCTGGTTTCTCCCTGGTTGCTGTGCAAATACAGTGTGAGAAAGAGGCCCTTCTCTGGAGGTCTTCCCTGATGATAAGACACAATCAAACTGATTTTGTAGGTTGTTGGTGGATTTCAGCTGTTGGGGCTGATTAGACGGTCTAGCAAAAAAATCCATTGGTCCACAACTGATAAAAGTTTATTTAGAGCGATGTTGGAGGTGCATACAGAAGCTGGGCAGACCTTCCCACCAATTGCTAAGGGAACAGGTCACGCTTATCTCATTCTCAGAGTGGTCAGAGCTGCTTCACAAAGCTCAGAGAATGTATCATAAGGCTGGAGAAGGGGATCAGTCCTGCTTACACCCAGCATGAGAGGAAAGCCACCTGAACCCTCCAGTTACAGCATCCATCCTTCCTGTCGTGCAGTGAAATCTTTATTTCTTTGGGCTTACAGATGTCTCTCCTGAATTAATCACAGCTGGTTTCTCAATCCAAACAAACTCTTAAAGAAACTTGATTCTCTCTCTTGTGAATGCATGCAGGAAAGAAGGTGCTATTTTTTTGCATAGTCATCTTTCAGATTAGAAATAGATGATATAAGTGCAAGACACATCATTAACTAGAGGAATCTGCTAATACCCGTTATCATTAAATGGGTGGAATACTATTTCTTGAATTGCAATCACAAAACTGCGTGCAGTGTTTGCTAACTGCTGTTTGCTTCCAAATACTGCATGTTACTTGCTCATTAATTACTGCTACAGTTTGCAGGAATTATTTCATAATTGATTGGTCTTTAAAGCATTCTGCTGGGTCTTTCTCACATTTGGAAAGTGCTGCTCATGATTGTAGTTTTCATGCAAGTTTTTCATAGAAGCTTTACCAAAGTTCTTCAAACATGTCATCTTGGCAGATAAAAACATGACTTAGGAATGGCTACTAGGGATGAGATAGTGTGAAAAGTTTTAGAAGCAATGAAATATCACTATTAAATGTAAAATTAATGTGGTATTCCTACATTGTGAAATCCTTCTGCCCAAACTGTAAAACAAGTGATGCTGTAAAAAGTTTGAATGCACGGTACTCAGTAATTTATGTAGTAATCCAGGAATTGGTTCAACTCTTAGAAAGGTAAAAAAGTTGTTGAGTACCCATCAGCCTTCTCTGTGCCCGTTCTTAGCAGCCTGCCTGTTTGCACACTAGGGAGGGTATGCCCTCTTGGACTTTCCTTTTCCTGTTGATGTACCTATAGCCTTTCTTATCCTTCTTTGTGCCCCTTGCTGAGTACCATTTGCAGCATCTCTATACTCCTCCCAGGTTACCTGTCCCTGCTTCCACTGCCTGTGCATCTTCTTGCCCTCCAGTTTGACCAGAAGGTCCTGGTCAGTAGTAGTAAATAGCACAATCATGCTTCATAGGGCTGAATGTTCAAGAGCTAATCTCGTAGCAACACCTCACGTAGCACTCAACGTGTAAGACTCTTGGAGAAGCTTGACATTTATTTAGATGCTTAAATAGGATCAGAAGTGTTGTGAAAATCTCACCCTAGCAGCATGGGGGTGCAGGGCCTTTGGGAGATTATCCACCCAGTGGTTGGATTGTCAAGCAAGAGACCAGACGAGAGCCTTGGAAAGAGGCACTGTTAATCCACACCCTCTACCCAACCAAAATAAATAAAATTAAAGCTCTTAGTGTGTTATACTGATGCAAAGCTTAAGATGATGCAAGATATATTCTGTCCTGAGTCAGACACCCACTCCGCTGGAGTTGTTAAATGCTGGTGGTCAGAGCGCTGCCAAGAATGTGGAAGGAGCATTGAGAACAGAAAAGGAGGCAGAACAGAAGTTGCCTACAGGTGAGAGGGTGATGCTTTCAAAAGCTGCTTTTGTTTGGACTCCTGTTCTTGCAGATGTCAAAGTGTGTGCAGCCACGCACTGCTTGAGCAGATAGCTGCTGCGTGCTGGTGATGACAGCCATGACATCCTGCCTCTTACCCTCTGTGGCAAGTGCCATCACACCCACTCAAACCAACTAAGTGGCATCTTGCTTTTTTATACCTTTTCCCCTAGAATTTCTTTGTGAAGCTTTTGAACAGTTCCTCTTTTGCTCTGGTTTGACCAAGTGGCAAGTTGAGACTTTCACTTTTCTATTAAACTCTTTTGATTTAATTATTCCTGGTCCCCTACAGCAGCATGTTTTTCTATGTGCCGAAGCCCATCTGATACAAAATCTCCTAGTCTCCATAGCCCGTAGTGGTGCGAGCTGCAAAGCACCACTGTGAAAATAAGGTCCTGAGTCATTCCTGCTGTGTAGCAGACACAGTTGTGGCTTTTCATTAGTGAGAAGGATTCTGAGCTATGTATTCATTTAAAAATAAATTGCGTTTGGAGAGTTGGAGGTGATCGGTATTGGTGGCTCCGTTTAGTAGCAGCAGCAAATGATTGGTGCAATTTGATGTGGCTTGGGTGCCTTTATAAATGCTGAAGGTGGATGGATACGTGCAAAAGAAAATCATACCCACAGCTAGTATGCTCTCTGCTTTCTATATTGGGAGAGGACTAGCTTGGTACTAGAACTGAAGTGCTGATGAGTAAAGGTGGCTTCCCAGAGGGAAAAGGGATGCACTTTTCACAGTTAAACATGAGAAAGGTTGTGTGGGTGCATGTCTGGCTCCTGTAAATACATCAGTATACTTTGATCTCCAGGGTTGCCAGGCCAGCTTCCTCTTGAGTTTAAATGATGAGTTCATAGTGGATGTGGTGGTTCGATGAGCATTACATTGAGGTGAAATTACTGAGACAAGCAACTCATGGACCCTCTATACTAAAAAGCATTAATGATTAAGCTCTGGTGGCAGTATATCTTACCTTTTCTGAAAGTGTTGCTAATGCTGTAGAGTGGTGGAGATGACTGAGAAGAGTATGAACCTGAACTTGGAGTCAATGACTAAAAAGTGAAGGAAGTTAATACTGAATTAAATATAGAAGTGGTTGAACTGTGGCTTTAGCCTGAAAGTTGGAGATCTGCATCTTTGCCAGGATAATGGATTTTTACAATTGGAAACCAAGGGCCAACAGCACAGAAAGGTACTGGTAAATGCAGAGTTGACTGGCCTATATTAATATGGTACTGAAAATACAGCTAAGCCATCAAGATACTGGAGAGGCTTTCTAGCTATAATACAAACTCCCGAATTGTTTTGGCACTGAGCTCAGAATCGCCCAGACAGATGCATGGGATGAATCAGAACATGATAAGAACGCAAATAGCTGCCCTTGCTGGAACACAGAAATGCTTTCCTTAGTGCTAAATGGCAGAAACACGATTTGGGAAGACATCAGTAAAAAAGCCAAATGTTGTCAGGTGAGAAAATGAGGTCAAGGTAAAAGAAATGTATTTTCTTCTGATGTTTAAGGAGGCAGAACCAAAGCTGAGTTTCAAACTGGCAGAAAAAATTGAGGGAGATAAAATGATGCAGGAATCTGAGTGAGACTGCAGCTAAATCAAAGAGGTGAGAATTAATGATCTACCCTGAGGTATAATGCACATGGTATAGTTTAGGTGGCCCAGCAGAAGCAGCAAATCAAGCTTAGTGAGAGGTTTGGAACCAGGAAATCTGAAAAAGGGATGGAAAAAAAAAAAAGATGACCAATTTATTGCAGAGTGGGAAAAGTTTATAATAGATGGGAAGCGAGCTATAATGCAAAGTGAATACATGATATTAGCTAGATGTATTGTTTTCTTCTTGTGCAACCTGACTGAACACTAATGCAGTTTCTAATATATGGAAAAAGCAGCAGGGCTTTGCAAGAAGAGCTTTAATATCTTAGCAAAATCTGGTTGTCACCAAGAGCTTCTGGTAAAGCACTGCAGTTGTAACCTCCCATGCCAAAATGAAACCAGGGAGACTGAGTTGGACCAGCTGATATGGCACACTTTCCTATCAACACATAGGCATCTAAATCAAAAGCTTGATTTGTCTGATTGTCTGGAGCAGCTAGTCTAAATGGTGTCCCAAAACATGCAATTAATGTGACTTGATCCTCTTTGTCCTTGGCGTTCTGTATGCGTATGGCACTTAAGGGCAAAAATGAGTTCAAGTTGAGTGGGGAAGTAATCCATTCCCTTTGCTGATGTCTGCTAATGCTGTTAGAGCGTACACAGATTATACCGTATTCTGTTTGATCTACCTGACTTCATCTCAAGTGTTTTAAAGGTTGGTCATAGTCTGTGGAGGAAAACATCAAACGAGAAGCTCTAACTGAGATGGGAGTACCACGGAAGGGAAAATGCAGGTTAAAATCGTTGATGCTTTTTACAAGTTTTCTCCTACCTCCCAATCAAACAGTCTCCAACTGGAAGTAATAGAACTGTCTTTTTAAGGTAGAAACAACATACAATCATTAACATATATCTTCTATTTCCTGTGCTGTATCAAGCCATGCATCCACGTCTTCCTGGGTCATAACCAGCAGCAACCAGGAGACAGATAGCTTCCGACTGAAATGGAGGCACTCGTTGTCTGACTTCCATCCCCATTACTGAGCCAGCAGACATCCCTGCTCCCTAAGTCTATAGCAGAGCCTACAGTATAAATCTTTTGGGGTAACACACATGGAGGAATTAAGTGGTGTTAAAGACGTGTGTGTACGTGCATCTCCTTATATTCTGAGGCTCTTCCTTATAATTTAAAAAGCCCTTCTAAAGAATGCACCTCGTATACAAAAATGATCTCCTGAAATCCCATGTTGGGTGCTCTTTGATATTATCTCTTGTGGCAATTCCTTTTCCAAGACAGGGACTGCAGGAAGTGCTAGAATTGCGGTTGCCTTTGGCTTCGATACATTTAAGCTTTTCAAGTGATGTTCTTTCTCTAAGACAATGTGCTTATAGCATTAGGCACTTCTCTTCCGAAGAGAGATCTGAATACATTATCCTTAACAGAGAGAGAAGGTGAGAGTTTTAGCTCTTTTGCTCCCTTACACCACATAAAAGGGAAAGAATAAATTAAAGCCAGACTCAGTGTCCTGTGTCCAGTTGAGAGAGGTTCCTGGAAGTGCGGCAGAGAAGAGTTGCAAGGGTGTCATTTACCCATGGCAAGTATTGGCAGGGACAGGACTTCAGATGGTGAGGAAAGGAGTTAAGGCACAAGAGAAGGATAACTCTGGGATATTTATTAAGACTATAAACTTTTCTTAATTACGCTGACTTCTCCAGCACCTCAAACCAAGGTAACCTAAAGCCGTAGGGCAACTCACCCTGGAGTAATTCTGCTTGATTCTTGGTGGTATATTGGCATGGTATATTGGTTGGAATCACCTAAAATAAAAAGGAGCTTAAGTTATTTAAAGGAAAGTGAGACTTTGTAACAGTAATGTGAAATTTAAAGTTTAGTACAATTTTTGAATTAAAAAAATGGAAAAATAGCAAGGAGAAGCAAATGTTGGAAATGCAATCCTGAAAACTCTTGACTTGTATGGTATGTTAATGGGTTGTTAAAAGCTAAGAACTACAAAGAAAATGAATAGTAAGTGGAGAAAATTATGTCAAACCAGCAGAAATTGTTGAAGTAGGTTTTTTTTTTTTCCTCCTGGATGTTTTTCTGGGACCTGGCTGCTTTCTCTGATCAGCATCTATTTCTGCCTATTCTCTTTTCTTTCTCTTTCTCCCTTTTAAATGTTGTGACTGGAAAGCACAGTGTATCCAGTGGAGAACACATTACAATTGTATATGAATGTGTTGTAAAACGTACTGGAGAGCTGGTGTGCACATGCTAGAGTAATTGCAATCACGTATGTCTGTGTTACTACTGATGAATTTATTCATCTTGGTGGTAAGATGCACTGCGAGAGAAATGTTAACAGACATTTGATGGAAGAAGAAAGTAAGACTTTTGTACTAGAGTTTCCTGAGAACAGGTAGTATTGTGGATCTTATCACTGGAGCAGTTGCTTCTGCCTGCTTCTGCAGTGGCAGGCAGAACCATCTTATGTATCTTCCAAATAGAAGGAAAACCAGTCAATCAAATCATGACCACTTTTCCCACCCATGGCAATACTGACTTTCACTTCTTCTGTAATAGTCTCTAATCCATCCATCTGCTTCTGCCCTTTAAATCCTTCTGCAGTGCTTAAAGAAAACATCTGGCCAAAGGTACCTAGATTGATTGGTGATAAAGAAGAGATGATATTATAGTTACAGAGATCATAAGTAAGTCAGACTTAATGATAAATAAAACTACTTTGGTTTCAGAACTACTCCAGTGTGCATGGTTGCTGTACTGTTGTTGCCCAATCTTCTCTGGTCTTTTTCATCACTGCTGTGGGTCTTCTCTCAATCAGTCTAGAACCTGCCGTCTCCCTGCACGTGCTCTCTCACAGCTCTGACACAGCAGCTCCTCTTTGAGGGTGATTTGGGCACTCTGGGTTGGAGGGCATCTTACCTAACTTCACCTTTTAACCTATACATCTGAGTCAGGGGAGATAAATAAAAATCAAAATATGCCTTTCTGACCTATCTGTGACCTGGACTCTAATAAGAATTATGTTATTGACAACTAAAGTTTGTTCTTTCCTGGGATCACTGCACAAACCAGTGGCCACTGTATGTATGCAGTCACATATATTCATTTTGAAGTCTACCTTAGGAAGCAAAAATTGTTTGGAAACTTCCAGTGTTCTGTCAGAAAAGAACAAGCAAGTCTTTTGAGTTGGACCAAATGCAGAGAAAGGGCAGGTGAGCTGATGGTATGGAAAAGATTGGTGTGGGGTGCAGTTGCTAAGGAGAAACATTAGCCAAAGGGGGCAGCACAGCTGGAGGCTTAGCATGGGCATCTGTACACATGGGGCGCGTATATTATCTGTAGACTGATATATCTTACTGGAAAGAGCAGGATACAGGCAGATATTTGAAATAGAGACTTGATAACAGTAGGAAAGAAAGATGAGTAACCTTGAAATTGCCAAATACAAAAGGATGTTTATTACAGCTGCAGCAGGAAGTGCGACACATGAATGTAAATAGAATTACACACTGCTAGGAATCGCACATGGCTGGGAAATGTGCAGCCCCTATACTTCTTTCAATATATGAAGATATGCATTCCTTAAAGATCTGCTTCTTCATGCATGCTACAGGTCTGCTGTGACCCCACTGTTTTATGGTCGTGGCCTGAATGGGAAATTCAGTGGTTCCTGTTTCATTGAACGTTGTCTTTTGTCTACAGTCTGCTGCATGTTTGGCAGTGGTGGGTTTTAGCAGGTGGGATTCTGCACATGGGAGCAGGAGCAACAGGGGAAGCAACAAGAAGCTAACTTTGACTTGAACAAAGAGAAAGGCTAAAAAGCTCCGTCATTAAAGTCAAAATATTTAGAAGCATTCCCGAAGGACAGGTGTAATTTCTGATTGCAAGCAAGACTAATGTACCACTTAACCTACAAGTTTATGTGAGGTGTAAATGGTGCACAGTAGGAACTCTCTCCAAAGAGGTACAAAGCTCCAGAATTTTCAGTGTGAATGGAATGGTACGTAAAGATATTCATATTTTTGAGGTAAACATATTACTGATGTTCTTGGTACTTTGCTTTTAAAGATTCAGAATCAATACCTATTTTAGGTGACTATTTATTCACTCATTCTAGTGCTTTTACAATAATACAGACATTAAAAGAATCATAAGATAACACCTGCAATTTGTCTAGAAGTACTAAAAGAAAATAATGTATTGTTATACAAAATGATCGGTGTCTGAGGTCTTTGACAGCTGTAAAAACAGCACCCTTTCACAGGCAGCACTATTAAATAATTTTTAATTTGCACTAATAGTGGGGTTCAGGTTCTCTAACGATCCTGTGAAAACATCCACAGGAACGCTGAGAGAAGATTTATTTTGTGGCAATACCAATTCTAGGTGACAGACAGTGTTCTCGAGGTTTTTTTGTTGACAAAGACAACAATAATACTTCCTCATAAATAGCTGTATAATGACTACAATCTGCAAAATCCAAAGTCATTAAAAAAATCTACATTCAGAGAACACAATCCTCACTCTTTCTGAAAGACAGTTTCCTTATTACGACTTTTTTCATTTTGATTGAGCCAGATGCCAACAAATTTTTTGGAGGCTCTATTCTTTATAAATGGAGAGCAAATTATTAGCAGGAGCCAGCAGCAAAATAACAACAGAGTGCAGTTTGCTGAACAAACTTGAGAAATAATTACCAGATCCCTTATGAATCTTTTCTTTGTCTGTGTTTTTGCTGCTGAAGAACAGGATTGTTGGTTACATGCAGATGCCAGGGCTCAGCTCCTTACCTGTAACAGGACTTGGTTCAGCGCAGCTGAAATGGGGACTGTGGATTCAGACCACCTTCACATACTAGCCAGCAATCAATCTCTGGCACTGCAGAAAGCTGGCCACAGCCCCTGGATTAATGTCAAACAGTGTCATTTTGTCTCATTCTGCCCTCAGAACGTCATATGCTGCTTTCCTATGTCTTGTTAGACCCACATCTTGTTGTCAAGGCCACGAAATAAACTTTGGTGTCTAATTGGCGTTCTTCAATGCCACAACCCCATTACAGTTGGCATAAACACAAGCAAGAAGCATTGCTTTCCCCTTCCCCCCTCCTGTTCCCTCCTAGGATAACTGTGGCCATAAAATAAAGATAGTTAAGGAGGACTTTTGTATTAATGATTGCGTGTACGTTACAGTAATCAGGCAATGGCTGTATCAGCTTTCATTAGAAGTCTGAAGAAGCCCAGCTTTGCTATGCGTGATAAACTAACTTCTAAATACTTTGGTGGTGTTGTGTAAAGCCTTAATGTCCACTTTGTCTATACAGGCAATTGTTGGTCAATTCATTACTGTGTGTAACTGCAAATTCGCGTGTTAAATGGGCTTGGGTACTAAGGAAGCTCTGTGTGCTATACGAGCTCTGCACTAAAGTATTTGTGTTAGTTTTTTGTGTCATTTTTGTACTGCAGTACAATCCCAGATATAAAAGAGAGAAGCCTGTTAATCTCAGTTATCAACTAAAAAGTTGTGGGCCTTTAAGTACTGAGTGCAATAAGTGAATTCACAAGGTGCATTTCTGCCGTCCTGCTTCCAGTAACGCTTTGCAACTTTGAGTCAAGTAGATTCAGCGGGGATAACAGGCAAGAATTTAAAGACCAGAGGTACATTGCTTCTTGTTTAGCTTCTTGATAGCATCTCCTGGACTGCCTGCAGCATGTTTTAACAAGATCTCTGTACTCGGGGCCATGTTTGCTGTGTTGTAAGGCTGTGGTGTACGGCAGGTGCACACTTGCTGGGGGGTAGAGTTACACTCAGGGAGGGCTCAGTACCGGCTGGAGGTGATCCTTAGTGCGAGCATGCAGGCAGGGAAGCAGCTGGTGAGGGAGGGGCAGCCGAGGGGGTGCAGGCAGTGCAGCACCAGCTGCCTTGATAACAGCTCTGTTGCTGGCTTAAAATATTGGTGTGACTGCACCTTTGGACAGGACTGTGCACATGTGAGAAAGGATAGATCTTGTTGAGACAAAACAATTTGCTTGTGTCCCTGGTGGTGCTTTCTGTGTTTAGTCCTGCCCCTGTTTTCCTATCACATCCTCGTGATACAGTTTATCTATCTGTTTTGCCAGGTTTTGTTGGCTCCTCAGCATATGCCCTCTTGTCCACCTGCCCGGGCCCAGTAGCTCACATTTTGTCGCTGTTCTTTGAGTGTGATGCATTCTTTCACCGGCTGTTCGCATCAGGGGTCTCATTTCCTTTTTCCAACAACCCCTTTCTTGACTCTGCAGGGTCACAGCAGCGAGTATGACAACGCTGAGAGATACTCAGAGAGCTGAGGTGACAATTATGCGATGATGAAAGTTAGCATTATTTGAACCCCAGCAGCTACCTCTTCTGCAAGATGGTGCCTGCTGCTGAACGTTCACCATTGGAAAGGAGACGATAATTTGTCATTAGATGATGGATATTGTGCTGTCAGCATCTGGCATCTTTCAGACTCCCTAGTGTGTAGAGAAGTCAGCTGACCTCCACAGCGCTGCTCGGCTGTGGGATACCTCTGAAATCTATGAAAGAAACGGGTTCTGGGGACACTGGAGATGGTCTAGAGCGCTGCTGTGGGCTTATCTGTCAGTCCTGCACCACGCAGCATGTGGAATCCCTTTTTTATGCCTTCTGGCAGAAAAGCTGAAGGCTGATTAACATTGACCTCAGGGGACAGTAAGGGATATGGCCAACCGCTGTGTGCTGATGCTTGCTGCCAGTCAGAAGGGTGGCCTGTAGGATACGAATGCTCCTGGCACTGACACCAGCTTCGAGTGATTGATTGTCATTCCTCCCAATCAAGCCTTAGCCATAAATAATAGTGTTGTGTGAAATCAAGTACTTGAAAAACAAGCTTATTCCATATGAGTCTGCATCTCTAACAGTGAAAATGTGACAACAGATGAAGGGAGCAAGGCATTGACAGAGCTGTAAATATACACCTTTTCTTGCAGTGTGGAACTGAGATGGTAACAGAATCTGTGGTTATTTCAGGGAGAAAGCGGCCAGACCTATGCAACATCACAACCAAAGAAAGTATTTCTTGAGATTTTTATGGTCTTAAAGTTCCCTTCTGTCACAGACCATTCAATGACTCTATGGCTATTTTTCCTTTTGTTGTTTTAGGAGGCATTCAAAAAGTTGAGCATGTTTGCTGCTATCTATCTCCCCCCTTTTTCTAATGCTAATACAACACTTATAGGATCAACAACAGGTTGGGATAGGTTTACAATGGCCACTTTACAGATAGGCATGAGAGCAAGGCATGGAATAAACAAGAGCAGAAAAAATGAACTTGGGATCTTTTTTTTTACAGTTTTCTTCTTGAACAACCAGAGAAGAGCAGCTTCTGTGTTCACCACGGGCTCTGTATTCCTGCTAAAAATGAAATAGCAATGGCTTCTGGATGAAAAGCAGAGCCTGGGATTTCCAACTTTCCATCCCTCCCATCAAAGCAGGGATTACAGTGAGAAGGACAATCTGGAATTCGTTTGTTGCCTCGCCAACAAACACCTGTACATTTTCCATTCTTCCCATCCTCTGACGCTCTCGAGCTTGGGGTGGGCTGCACGATAAAGCAGGCTTGTATCTGAAAACAAAACAACCTTCCTGAACAGAAGGTTTTGGAGAGAACCCATCTGGAGTGAATTCCATGCTTCTTCCCAGGCATTAGAAAAGTGTGCAAGTTTTGAGCTGGAGCAGAAGGATTATCTATAGCATTGCAATCCAACTCAATTGGAAATCCAACTGACAAGTGGAAAATATATGAAACGTCCTTCCTTATACATGAGAAAAGTTGGGTAGAGGTTTTTCTCCTTTCTTCTTTTTGGTTATTAACAATGTAACTCTTTCAGAGTAATAGATTAACTCAGAAAGGACTGCTAGTGTGTGACCAAGGCTGCAATGAGAGGAAGTGTGCATTTCAGGCTGTGTGTTTGAATGGTGTGCCGAGTGCTTGGGTATTGCACAGGGCATGGGAACTAAGGAAGGGGGAAGAGGGGTAGGGAATCACAGAACCGTTTGAGTTGGAAGGGACCTTCTAGGCCATCTGGTCTGACTCTCCTGCAGTGAACAGGGACATATACGACTCCATCAGGTGCTCAGAGCCCCTGCATTCTGTGATGTTCCTGAAATACCATTTCCCCTCGGTTGTATTTTTCCCCAAAAGTTCTTCTGAAAAGACCCGTCCTGCAGGATTGTGCCGTCTCCTTGGGAGGTGATGCTTTAATGCGTTAACACCTGTTTGGGGTATTTTCAAATGCACACTGTGTGTTTAGAGGCAGATGATCAGTTGGATGCACCACCGTGGGCTCCGAATAATGCATACAAGTGTTGGTGCTCCTCAGCTAACTGAGGGCTGTCCGACAGACCCTGCTCTGCTACTGCTCTGCTGGACCAGAGGCAGATGTAAGATTCAAAGCGGTGGGGGTGTGTGGCATGCTTCTGGCCGGGTGCCCATGGGGTGACCCCACATGCGGCCAGCACCGACGTTGCCACCCAACTTCGGCTTTCCAAAGGCAACGTGGTCGCGGGCACACCGTGGGTTTCCGGAGGCCGCATCACATCTGCAAGCCAGCTCTTTCCCTTCCACCTGCCCACAACGCGCAGCACCTAAACCTCCCGCAAAATCAACAGCAGCAGCTACGAACGATGCTGCCGATCGCTGAGCCGCTGGCACCAAGTTGCGCGCCTAGCTGCGCCTCCCGTCAGCGCGGCTCTCGCAGCCCCCCGCTGTGCGCTGTGCTGTGCCGTGCCGTGCCGCGGGCAGGGTGGCGGCCCGTGCGCGCCTCTCGCGGCGGCTGGGCAGCGGCCGCCCGCCTCCCGCATCCCCGCCCGCTCCCCCCGGCCCCGCCGCCTCCCTCCTTCCTTCCCACCCTCCCTCCCTCCCGCCCCGCCCGCCCGGCGCGCACGGCCGCGGCGCGGGGACGCGGCCCGGGGCTCCCGCCCGCCCTCGCACGCACACACACACACACGCACACTCACACGCGCGCTCCCTCGGTGCCTGCTCCTTCCTCGCCCCCCGTCGCCTCCCCCGCCTCCTCCTCCTCCTCCTCCTCCTCTCTGCAACGAGACGGAGAGAGGGAGCGAGGGGAACGGCGCTCGCAGGTATTTGTTTAGCGGCTCGGCGCTGCCGGATGGGCACCCCCGCCCCCCGCGCCCCTTCCCGCCGCCCCTCGCAGTTTGTTTACAAGTCGCAAAGTTGTAATTGAGGAGCCGCCAGGACACAGCTGGATGCTCGCTGCCGCCGCTGCTCCGTCTCCTTCTTTGTGTTAGGGACTGATGTGCAACTAATTAGCGGCGGGCAGGCTGCGCATCCAAGCCCCCCCAATAAAGAGCCCGGTAAGTGACTGTTTTGCTTTTTTTCCCTCTCCTCCTTCCTTCTCTGTGTTTTTTTTTTGTTGTTGTTTGTTTGTTTTGTTCTTTAAGGGGGGTGGGTTTTCTTTTTTTTATCTTTCTCATTTTGTGCTTTGTCGGCGGCTTTTTGTATCTTTTATTTTTTGCCGTCGTTCTTGTCCTCAGGGCTCGCCAAAGTACCTGAACGCCAGAGCCGGGCGAGAAAAGGCGCCGGGGCATTAATTTATTAATTAATCTGCCCCCGCCCCTCCTCCCGAATGTCAAATATGACCTCTGCACCCCGGCTCCTGCACGCCAGACGTGCGGGAGCGAACATGCACGGCCACGGCCGCCTCCCGCCGGCGGTCCCCGGTGAGGGCTGCGGGCTCAGCCCCCGGCACGCGGCCTCTCGGTGCGTGATCGATGCGTGCCCGCCGCCGCCGGAGGCCCCGAGGCCGTGCGGCTCCGCTCGCCTTCCTCTCGGGGCAGCCTTTGTATTGCCGGCTGCATCCCAGGCTCGTCCCTTCCCCGCCGAGGGAAGGACGCAGAGCGGCTCCCGGTCTCCTCCCGCCGCACTCCAGCCCGGGGCGAGGCTTCTCGCTCAGGTTCGCGCTCCCTGCGCTCGGATCTGTTGACATAAAGCCCGCTTTTCGGTGCCTCGGGAGAAGATGAAGTTGGTGCGCTCGGTAGGTTGGGCTCCGAACGGTTCATTAATCTAATTACGATCGTAATTACCGTAATTGATAACCATTTGGAACTGAACGTGGCGGCGTCTGGCAGCTAGATGCGGCCCCGCGGCGTGCCCGGAGCGGAGGCTCTGCCCGATGGCCGCCCGTCGGAAAAGGTGCTGAAGTATCTGAGCCGCTCAGGTACGGCAGCTGGAAAACAAAGAGCCACTGTTCGGAAACTGAGGGCTTTTGAAGTTCTACTGCTGTTTCGCCTCAGTTGGCGAAGGCTGCCGTAACGTGCCTTTCTCCCGCCTCTAAACCGAGCCCCCCGGCAGCGGCCTGCGGGCGGCCGCCCTGACCCCGCGGCTCCCTGCAGACGGCCTCGGGGATCCCTCCCTCCCTGCGGGGTGAGCTCCGGCTCCCGCAGCGCCCGGGGCCTCGGCGCGGTTACGGCTCGCCTGCCCCGGCGCTGCTGTCTCGGCTGTCGCCCCGCTGCCAGCTGTGCCGCGGCGCTAATGACCGCCGGGCGCAGAAGGACACGGCGGCAGCTGGCGGCTCCCCGCCTCCTTCTCTTCGGGGCTTTTTTTTCATCCCCTTCCCGCCTCCCCCCTCACCCCCCCCTTTTTTTTTTCTTTTTTTTTTTTTTCTTTTTTTCTTTTTTTCTTTTTTCCTTTTTTTTTTTTTTTTTTTTTTTTTGTTTTCCCCTTACGGTTTCTCCGCCGGTGGGCAGCCCCGGCCCCGCGCCCGCCTGCAGACTTCGCCGGGAATTCCCCGCGCCCTCCCCTGGCTCCCGCCCCCCCCTGGGAATCCACTTTGTGTCTTTCAGCTCCCGTGAGGATGCGGCAGGCCAAGCCGGCCGGCCGCTCGGCGTCGCCGGGGACGCGCCCCGCGTGGGACTGAGCTCCCCCCGACCCCCACCCGCTCGCCGCCACCATGAACACCAACGTGTGCGTGGAGAGCGGCCCCAACCCCGAGGCGCCGGGGCTGCCCAAGGACAGCCACCTGCCCGAGGGGGCCCTCAACAGCCTTGTGGATTACAACTCGGAGATGGAGAGGTACCGCTCCTTCGCCACCTTCTACAAGACCAACGGCGGCGCCTTCCCGCAGGCGGCCAAGATCGCGCGCATCACCACCCCCATCTTCCCCAGCGCCGCCGCCGCCGCCGCCGCCCGCATCGGCATGTCCCCCTGGAACTGCGACACCGCCGCCGCCGCCGCCACCGCCATGCTCTGGGGCAGCGGCGGCGGCGGCGGCGGCGCGGCGGGCGGCGCGAGGAAGCCCTCCTCCTCCTCCTCCTCCGCCGCCGTCGCCGCCGCCTCCGCGGCCGCCGCCGCCTCCTCGCTGCACGCCGGCAGGGGCGGCATGCACCACCGGAGCGACTCGCAGCGCCTGGGCAAGCCCGGCTGCGCGCCGGCCGAGCAGCCCGCGCTGCCTATGGCCAACGGCAACTTCCTCTCCGGCTTGGCCCCCGAGCACTGCCGGCCACTGGCGGGCGAGTGCATGAACAAGCTCAAGTGCGGCGCCGCCGAAGCCGACATCATGAACCTCCCCGAGCGCGTCGGCACCTTCTCGGCCATCCCGGCGCTGGGCGGCCTCTCGCTGCCACCCGGGGTCATCGTCATGACGGCCCTGCACTCCCCCGCCGCGGCTTCGGCCGCCGTCACAGACAGCGCCTTCCAGATCGCCAACCTGGCGGACTGCCCGCAGAGCCACGCCTCGGCCGCCCCCGCCTCCGCCCTGGGCGCCGCCGCCGGCGCGGGGGGCGGCGGAGGAGGAGGCGGCGGCGGCGGCGGCGGCGGGGGGGCCGGCGGTGGTGGCGGAGGTGGTGGCGGCGGAGGAGGAGGCGCCGGGGCCGGGGCCGGGGCGGGCAACCCCGCCAAGAAGAAGCGGAAACGCTGCGGGGTGTGCGTGCCCTGCAAGCGGCTCATCAACTGTGGAGTCTGCAGCAGTTGCAGGAACCGCAAAACGGGACACCAGATCTGCAAATTTAGGAAATGTGAAGAGCTTAAGAAAAAACCTGGCACTTCGCTAGAGGTCAGAGGAGATGATTTCTTTTTCCCCAGCCTCCCGCCGTCCCTCCTCAACCCCCTGCCCCCGCCCCTGCAGTGCTTCTTGTCTAGCTTCAAGATGCAGCACCCGTTCTCCGAAGCCTCCTTCAGGCTCTGAGGGTGCTCCCGCCGCCGGCGCGGCCCCGCGCCCGCCGCCCCCGCCCCGCCGCGCCCGGCCCCGGCCCCGCCGCCCTGCGGCCGCTCCCCTGCGGGTTGCGGGGTCGGAGGCTGCGCCCTGCCCGCCGCCCCGTGCCGTGCAGAGCCGAGCCGAGGTGCTGCTCGCCCGGTGCGCCCACTGCGTGACCCAGTAGACTGGTGGCCGGCTGGTTTCGCTGCTTTTTGTTAATTTTTTTTTTTTTCTTTATTCTTTTTTCCTTTTCCTGGAGATCGTGGTTGTTTCAGGGCGGTTTTAGGGCCGGGATGGTGGGGAGAGGGAGAGCTGGAGCTGAGCAGTGCCCCAGCAGAAGTCTGGGGAAGCGTTGGCTCACCCATCTGGGGCTGGCCGGTGGCAAAGCCGGTGCTATGACACGTGCCCGTGTAGTACGTTTTGCAGAGTAGCCCACTCATGGCCTGGGGAGCACGGTGGGAAAATAGCAGAGGTACGCTGGGCTGCTTGCCCTCTGACCTGCATCCACGTTTGTCTTTACACTGTGCTTCCGAACCTGACGGATGTGCCTAGCGCTCCTGGCTGTGCAGACAGGGTCTTGTGTTGGCAGAGGTTTTGGTGAACGTGCCAAGCCCAACAGACAATGGAAGGCAGAACACCCGCTGCACAGAGCGCGGCTGGGGCTCGTCGGTAGGCAGGGGAATGAGGAGAGGGAAGCCCAGTAATCACACGTAATCCCTTGTCATTATTAAAAATTATAGCGTTGCTGGCGAGGCGCGTACATTGGATGTGTCTGGAGGTGTCGAGAATGATGGATTCAGTGCAGAGGAACAGTGCACATGGGGTGACATCGGGATCCATAGTCACAGAAATTAGCAACTAATTGAGACCTTGTTTTGGTGCTCTGGCTCGGTGCAGGCAGGAGTGAGCCAGCCAGAGGGCCTGGGGGAAACAGCAAGAGCCCGCTGGTCTGTCCTGCATTACATCAATGTGGGTGGTGGCATTGGTGTTGGCACTGCCGAGGGATGCTTGGTTCTGAAGGTACATGTGGTTGATGGCATTAACTCCTCTGTAGCCATCCTCACCACTGTTCTGGTGAGAGGGAACCACTGGTGAGAGGGACCTACTCTTGCTGGAGTTTGCTCCGTAGCTCTGCATGGTCTCAAGCTGTCATTGCGCATGTGTAGTGGCCCAGCATTGCTAACCCCATACCTGGCACAGACTCCGCACATGAGAAACCAGATAGGCTTAGCAGCTTATGTCTTTCTCGGTAGCAGCTTGGTTGATTTTGTACAAAGTTTGCTAGGAAAACACAGGACTCTCTGGTTGGGCTCACTAGCCCGGGTGCTGTTGGGCTGAATGTGATAAATTACAGCTTCTGAGGGCTCATCGACCTGTCTGGAAAGTGAGATATCTTGGGAAATGTGCTTGCACACTTGCCGATCTTCCAGTGGGTTCGCATGCTTCCCTGGCTGCATCTCCAGAATTTCCTCATTCCGGATGGAGGGATTTGGCAGCCCTAAAAGCTGCTAAGGCGTGCCACCTGTTAGAATTGCTTAACCGGTGTGACTGAAACACCATGGATTTACTAGCCGCTCGCATGCTCTCGTAACCAGCTGCCTTCACTTCTCTTCACTCCCTCTCCCCCTTGGTGTTCCATCAGCCACACAAACGCAGATCTCTGGTCCCATCTGTAGAGGTGTCAGCCGAGCATCGCCTCGTGCCACAAGTATGTCACAGAGCGTGGCTCCTTTCTTTGAAGAAACAGCAGTAGGATCAGTAGGCGAGGAAGGTCCCAAGAGGAGCAGCCTTCCCTTGAGGTTGTTTCTCATTTCCCTTTCGTTCTTTTCTTCTCTTTAACCACGTAACGGAGCGTGGCGGCATGGCCAGGGTGGGCGGGTGGGTGTCCTGGTGCATCCTTAAGGTGCGAGAGTTGTATTCAGCGTGGCTGCGAGTTGTAGAGATGGCTCAAGGCAGGGGTGGGAATGTGCTTAAAAACAAAATAAACAGAAAGCGAGAATAATAACAATAAACAGCAAACTGATTGATCCCAATGCAAGCATTTCTCTCGTTTTTCCTTTAAATTCGTTCTTCTGTGCAATGCAACTCTCAAGGTTAGTACACCGAATGGAAGAGATTCACACTAATGCGTTCCAGCCCCCAACCCTTACATTTTTAATGGCGTGCTTCCCTTCCAGCATTTTTTTTAAACACTTGACCTACTTTTTCCTATTTTTCTTGTATGGTTTTCACCCGCAAAGTGTCCCAATGCTCTAGTATTTTACATAGAATGTTATTATTACTAGGAGATTTTATGTACAGTAATAATAAATCTGTAAAACTCAGATTGACGTCACATTGCACACTGACTACTTGTGTATGTACGTTCTGTCTTCATGCAGATTTACAGTTGGTTTAAAGAGGCATAATCTTTATTCACCCACTGAGACTATTTGTTTGCCTCGGATGGGCGGACGTGTCTCGCTACTGCTACGAGTTAAGGAGATAGGGAGCCAGCTAAGGCTGTGCATCCTTCCCCTCTTGGAAGGAAGCCCTCCTGACCCCGCTGTCCAGTCGGTTAGTGATAGCAGAAGGGGATGGAGGGCTGGCTTGCAGCTGGCATGCACTATTCAACCCTGATGTGAGATGGCTTCTGTCAAACAGGTGGTGCCGCTTGCTTTACTTGTAGCAGCCTCACCAATTAGGAGCACGCACTATTAAAGTTTGCATATCAACCTGCAGTATCGACCTCCAGATACCAACTGGGAATGCCAGCTTCTGTATACCAACACAAAATACAGCCTCCAAACCTGAGGCACCTCACCAAGCCACATCCAAAGGTAGCTTGAGATCCTTCACCTAGGTTAAGGTCACAGCAAGTGGTTTCAGCAGAAGCAGCACCCAACCTGATCACCTTAACTGCTTTGCTGTGTCCGCTGGGAATGCCATGCAGCATAAGGCCTTCGGGTTTTCCTGAAAACTGGGTTTTCCTTTCAGCCTGTTGAGGTGCCTGGGGATGGTGTGATGCAAGGCCCCTGCATGTTGTCGTGGCTCACTGAGGCCCGCTCTCTGCTGCTCAGAGCACTCACCTGTTGGCAAAAAACCTGTTGGCTTTTTGCTCTAGAACCATGTCTCGCAAGGTATGTCATATTGCTGTCGGCAGAGATGTGGCATTGAGGAAGCCACTGAGGGCCCTACAGGGTTGAGCTTGTGCTTTGTCAAACTACTGAGCTATAAAAAGCCTAGCACAAGGAATATCTTGAGATGAAGCTGGATGTAACCCATTGTACTGCTTTGTATTTTCTTCTTCTCCCTTCTTCATGTGATGCTCACACGGCAAAGGAGCTGCCCCAGTCACGTGACAGCAGTGTTCAATCCGTGCGATGTGGGTGCCGCAGTTTGATGCAAGGGGGGGATGAAAGGCATTCTTTTTGTTCCAAATGAAGCCTCTCCCACCTAAGGAATTTTCTTGGTGAAATTTGGTAATTGAACTGAATAGAAATTGGAAGTAATTCAGCAAAAATGGTAGGCCAGTCAAAGTCTGAACAGCCTCATTCATACAAGCTCTGTTTTTTGTGTGTGTTGGAAATTGTTTGCTTTAAACTGTTGAACTGTGATTATTTGTCAGGGAAATTGTACATGTGGCGAGGGAGGTTAGCTGGCTGTGACAGTCCTGTGCCTGATGGCACTGAGCAGCTCTCTGAACATTTTTGTCCATACCAAAGCAAACTGTGCTGTTTGGTTTCAGGATGCTGTGTCGGACTTAGGACTTGGCCCAGTACTGCAACTGATTCATTTGTCTTCTTCCTTCTTTCTTTCTTTTTTTTTTTTTTTTTCTTTCTTTCTTTTTAACTCTACATAGATATGAAATGGATGTGAAATCGGATGTGCATTGTTTAGGACAAGTTGCATGTGTCGTGAGAAATATGATCAATGAAGATAACAGTTTTTTTCTAAAGCTGCAATAAGCATAACGAGTTTTTTTGTTTGCTTGTTTTTTGTTTTTTTAATTTTTCCCTCCAAATGGTCTGAATCCCTTTGGAATGTGTACATGGAAGCCAGTATGGGTTGGAACTGTATGACAGCTACAGCGCTTTTGGGAAATGTTACAGCTGTGATTGTGTAAAATGCTCTGTACACACCACACTGCTTGTAGGAGGAGACTTGTTTAAGTCAGTAGATAGGTGAGCACTGTGTGACATACTGTTCATTCAAGGTGGGGAATGGTAAACAACAATTCAGAGCAAGACTTCATCTCTGTCTGCCTGTACGTGTATGCTGACATCGCTTTGTGGGGTCACTTTCCACGCAACTCTGTTTGCTGGGTTGACACCAAGCGCGGGGAAGGCTTGGCTTGCCTAGGGGATGGATCAGTATGTCAGAAAGCAGTCCCTGTTGAATAGCAACATCTTGGTACTGCGTTTTTGGTTTTAAAAGAAATGTGCTCTAGGCAGTTCAATAAAAGACAGTCATTAATTTCTGTACTCCGTGTCATGCATTTGATGCGCGGTGATGGTTGAGAACAGGTGCCTTCCAAAGAGCCAAAAAGAAGTGTGTCAGTGAAAGGAAAGATGGTAGGATTCCAACTCTAATCGTACTTGTGATTTAAGGGTTTGGCTTGATGAATAAGACATTTCTAAGCAGGCAAACCTAGAATGTACACCCTAAAGTCTCACCAAATACCGCATAATCCTTTTGATCACTGGCTTTGGTGGGAAGCAGCTGCTGATTGCGCAGGGAAAGGCTTACGATGAGCTTTTTGAATATACCCGAGTGAGTTAGGAGGAATGAAAAAGTAACTCGTGTCCCTGTAAGGAAGTCCCTGGGACTTGACCTCTGTGACGAACAATTCCCAATACTGCTTGTTTAAAAACTGCCAGCAAACCTCACTTTCTGAGGAGAACCACCATGCCAAGGAAGTGTTTCTCTGCTGCTTAGCATCTGCATTTTTTTAATAACTCACCTGCTCTGAAGGATCGTCTAGAAGCATGCTAGTTTAGACGCTTCTTTGCTGTTTGGGAGCCTGCTCTGTCTGCCTGTCTTTTCTCTTCTTTTGGATACCCATATTGAGTTCCACTGTCATGTCTTGTTCAGTCACACACAAACACCTCCTGAATCACTCTGTGGCATCATCTCAAGCCATCTCCTGTTTGAGCATCCTGTGCTTGCTGTTCTTTGTTGAGCTATGTTGTACCATACTTTGGATGCAAAGCCATTTAATAATGTTGAAGCCTTAGCTCTGCAGAGGCTAAAAAGATCCCAGCAGGCTTGTTAACTTCTACTCTCAGACATTATGGGAAATATTTTGTCCTCACTGGAACTCCTAGGCATCTTCTTAATTAAGATCATAAAAATCCACGGCCAGGTTTGCGTTAAGCCTTTTGACTTTTTTTTTGCAGCTTTCCAGTGTTTCCCCATATTTAACCAGCCACCACAGTGCCAAGTGAAGTACAGGAACTTAAATGCAGCGTGGGGGTCTTGCTGGATGCTGCATTCTTAGTGGGCCACACTCATCAAACATCTTTGCTCTTGCCACCGTGGAGTTTGAGTCTTTTCCTCTTCTCTGCTAGAGTTTGTCCCCATCTCAGTTTCAAAAGAGACGTTTTCAAGCTCAGCTCCTCTGCAGTCTCAGGACAGTGTTCCCTTTGGTTCCAGGCTGCTCTGGCTGCAGTCTCTGCTGAGCTTCTGTGTGGGATTGTTTTTAGCTGGTGTCAGGCTTCCTTTGGCTAGGAGCTAATAATGGATTATTCAGCAACTTAGCAAGTAGAGCAGCAGTGTTAGAATTTGAGGTGGAGGCAGGAATCTAATAAACACTGGCAAATTATGGGAAGTCCCAGGGAGTTCAGGATGCAGATGAGTGAACTCATGCGAAGAGGAGAGGGCAGCTGCAGGGTGCTCGAGCAGGAAAGGACCCAGGACCGACTCTGGCATGGTGCTAATGAGCAAAGCCTCAAAGGAGCATGCTGCTCCTCAGCTGGAGCGAGTCAGGCACTGTAGGTGGATGGATGAGGTTCTGAAGGCACTCTGCTGCCAGAAAGGGCAGTACGGCCGTGCTGAAAATGACACTGAGACCTCCCATGGTAGAGAGAAAGCAGCACGCAGCTGCTGCTGGGAGCAGGCGGCTTGCGTTAGAGATGCAGGCACAGCAGCTCACCTATAGCTCTCTTCCCACGGCTTCTGCCTATGGTGGCCAAGGCTTCACACATCAGAAGAGGACCGTGGAATGGGTGAGCTGGGCTTCCTATGTCTCGTGACTGATAGGAAAAGCTTGTTTCTTTCATTCTTTTTCTAAACTGAGTGTAATTTATGGAGAGGATCTGGGTGCTGGAGCGAGCATGTGGTATGGAAGGATTCTCATGATCCGAACAAGTCGTTCCAGAGCCAAGGACACGATGAAGGCTTACGTACAAACGAGCAAATGTGAAAGAAGGAGGTGATACAGCAAATGAAGGGCTGAGAATGATGGATTGTTGTGCAAGTACTATGTGGGCTTAGAGTCTTCTTGGGCAGCATATACCACATGTCCCAGGGAAGTTGGATCACACCAGGAGTATGTGAGCATGTGAACTCAAAGAATTTGCTCCATCATCACAGGAGTAATACCCAGTGGCAGCTGTTGTTAGGTACCATCCATCTTTCTGCACATGGGGCATCCTTTGCTGTGCACCGGTCTCAGCAGGTGCAGGTATAGCAGGGAGACAGGGAGTTCATTCCTCTGCCTAGAAGTATAAGGAGGGCAAAGCGTGATCATTGGGGTGCTCTCAGAGGTCAGGCATGGAAAAGGAGAGGTAATCAGCAGATGGTTGTCCCATGCACTAACTCTATAATGAGTGGTACCTACCTCAACCAAAGGCTGCTGGCTTTAGAGTGAGTGGGAGAGGAGAAAATGTGCTTGACAGGGTCATGGGTCTGTATAGGTGGCCGACATGAAGTGAGTGGGAGAGAACTTGATGGCAGTAATGACATAAAAGCTGTTTGCTCTAAATCACCAGCACAACTCAGCCTCAGAGGCAGGGATTGCCAGTGGCTGCTTGCTTGGAAGCTGATGTAAAATAAATTGGAGGTCGGGAACCAGTGGAGGTGATAGCGTCGTGAAAATAATCACTGAGATGAATCTTAATTGTCATGCTTGAAAATTTCAGAAGACATACTAGGGAGCTCAAAGCCACATGCAGTCCTGTGAGGCTTTCCACTCCAGTCAGGCATGGCAGTGACCTGCTGCATAGGGGTTTGCCTTTTTTCCTCCAGCTGGGCAGCCTACAGAGCTCAGTAGCTGTGAAAGCTGAGCCAGCACCCAGCACCCACAGCAGGTCTCTGGAAATGCCCCAGCCCAGGTAGATTACTGAACAAAGCATCTTTTTCTTCTGTTAAAAAAAAAAAAGAAAAAAAAGGAAAAAAAAAAAAGATTTGCAGAGAAAGAAGAAGCAAGTGAGCAGAGGCCAAGCATTTAATGGATGTATTTTTCACTGGCTCTTTTATCAACAGCATGTGTGAAATCCCAGAGGACAGAAGCAGTTAGCTAACCAATGAGGCATCGTAGCCGGTGCGAGGCTCTGTGCAGGAGGAAAAGATGCCGAAGGCAGAGCAGCTCTAGGGGAAGGAGATTGAAGTGCAGGCCTGGCACTGGGAAATGTACCTCCTTCTGCTTGTGGACCAGTCCATGCGAGCTCACCGTGCCCCGCAGCAGCTGCTTTGCTGGTGATAGAGATGTCAGTGTGTGAGCGCGGAGGCTGGTACCGCTGGGTAATGAACCGATGGGGATTTCTCATTAACAGAGTGAATGTTAACACGAAGAATTCCAGTTTGTGAGCCTGCATGGGAGGAGGATCGGTGAGAGGAGCTGACGGATTTGATTAGGAGGCACTGTGCAAGGGGTTGGCAGAGGGCAGGTCCCTGGCAGAAGGCCTGCTTCCTGCTGGTCGTGTCTGACAGAGGACAATCAGCAGAAGGCAACTGCTGGGACCAAGGTGAAAGCAGGAGCTGAGCAGCAGTCTGGATGTTTCACTTGTAGTGTCTTTTGCATAGTAGCGCCTCATGCTCTATGTTGAGGGACAGTAATGAACCAGCATCCAAGAATTTCTTTACAAAACACTCCTCAACTTTTATGACTGCATGTTGGGCTTATTGATGCGCGTTCCCACTGCCAGGACGAGGGAGCGTGGAAGCTCCCCTGACCCTCTCAGCCCTGGTTCAGGCGTAGCACTGTGACATTGCTGGCATGGCTGGTGCTGCCATTGGTGCTCAGCGGAGATGGAGCTGGGCTAGGCTGAGTTCCTTATGGCTTCTGGTCTGTTTGCCATCTGTCTGCATGTAAAGGAGAGACACGTTTGCTCATTCTTTCTCCTGGGGAGAAACCCATTGCCCCAGGCTCACCCTACTGACTGGGCCAGGAGCTGCTGCACATGCTGAGCCCAGCAGCAAGACCTGGTGCTTCTGGGGCTCCTTTGAGGAAGCTGCCGGGGAGGAGCTGGCTTCCTGAGGCATTGCCCCAGATGAGCTGCTCATCTCACATTGCCACTTGCTGCATCTTGTGGCAGAGCTTTGCTTTTCGCTTCGTGCACTCGGCGGGGAAAGCCAAATGAGTTTCCTAACCCGGTGTGTGCTAAATCTGGTTTGTGTCAAATACGGTGCGGGAGATACGCAGTGCGAGTGGAAAAATAGCTGCTGGCAAGCAGATTCATGTCTTCCCTGAGCAAATAAAGCTAGCTTTTAAAATAAATGTTAAATCTCCTCCTCAGCTTGAAGAGAACCAGGCCCACAGCTCAGCCGCATGAGAGGGATTTTAGCCTGGGCTGCAGCCAATGTTGAGACCCCATGCCTGTCCCTGTGCCCGCTGGGGCCACAGACTGGGATGGCTCCTACCGCTCGGGCTCAACATTGGCAGCAGCTCTCTGTTTGCAGGGGGGACGAGGCGGGGGATCCACACACCAGCTCTGTGCCCCGGAGCCTCCTCGCCTCAAGGCAAACATTCAAGGAGACTTTGTGCGGGCTGGATGTGAGTGCTGGGAGGTTTTCCCCAAAGTCATCGCTGTAGGTAATGTATATTTATGAGGGGAACAAAGCGGGCAGCAGTTGCTTCCAAAGACTGCTCTCCTTTCCTGGTGGCTCTGCCTTTGGGCGTGTGGCGTGGGGAAAGGCCGCTTCACCTTGGGGCTGAGCTCACTGCTGGGGCTCTGCTCTTCTCAGGCAGTCTTGCAGACATTGTGCTCTGTAGTCCATACTCATAAGTGTGTAAGAGATATGTGCAGTCACTGGCAGCAGTGGTCAGTGTTTGCTCTTGGATTGCTGATTGATCCAAATGGTGTTTCATGCGGCACCATGACTTCTCAATTGAACTTGTTGGTCATCATGTAGCTTTGAATTTCTCACTTTAGTTTGGTGTGTATGTATCTATCTGTATGTATACATATATGCCTACAAATGTATAAATGTGTAACTATCTGTAAAAAACACGTTTGGCCCAGATTTCATGCTGTGCATCCAGTAGCCTAACTGCCAACCCGCCGCTCCTGTGGAAGAGATTTCAGCAGAAATGGTTCTCCAGCCTGAGACTCATGTAGGATTTGTAACACTGACTTTCCCATGGTCTTTCTCCTCTATGTGGCCAGCACCAGTCCTGCTGCTTTGGGAAATATGAGAAAATATACCAGTTTTGGTTGCGTTGCAATTGGGATTTTGGATTCAGTCAGGGCAAAGTTCCTTCCCTGCTGCCAGTTTCTGTGCTTGCATAGGTTTGTTGGGTTGCCATTATCTTGAACATACCCCAGCAGCAGTATATCTCCCAAAAGGCCTCTGTAGAGCTAAATTGTTTTAGCCAGGACTCCTGAAGAGAAATGCCACATCTGACAAATAACTTGCTGTAACCAATGTGTGGGTTTGCTTCTGTGAGAAGAGGTTTTTTGCTCTCAGATCAAACATCAAAGGGTTCTTACATAATGCAACATCTTTTAGCATTAGTAAGGTATTAGGGCATCATCATGTAGCACTCCGATACATTTTAGTATTCTATTCTATTTCTGAATGCAGCTCACCTCTACCCAAGGGATTCCCTAGCCCTACAGAAAATAGTACTGAAAGTGATCTAGAGCAAACCCAAGGATTTGGGTGCACTCCAAACAACAGCATCCATAGCAGGAATGGCTGGCTCTCCTGATTCTAATCCGCCTAGAATCTTTCCAGCAGCTGTGAGACTCATGAACACTTCCAGCAGGTTTTGTAGGTATAAAGGGTATAAAGTAGCCAAGAGCTGGGGCTGGAGCTGGCCTGGGAAAGCAGGTGGGCCTGTGGGTAGCCCCTTAGGATCCAGTGGGTGGTCAGTCCACCCAATGTGGAGGGTGTTGATCTTTAATGAACACCTTTGATGTAAGAATGAAGAAGTCAGCTGTCAAAATAGAGTCTCTGGTGATGAATACGTGTGTGATTTTCATACTGCTGCTTAATTTCAGGGATTTTCCCAGGTCTGTCAGTCCTACTTGCCTTTTTCACCTTGTGAAACCCAGAATCTTCACTACATCTGAGCAGCACCTTCCACTTCTGCAGCAAACTTATGTCCTGGTGAAAGCTGCTGAGAGGAAAACGCAATAGCAAGTGTTAAGCGGGAAGGTCGTTCGGCAGCAGGCTTGCGCAGGGATAAATCCTCCATCCTGCCGTGCCTTACAGCATTACGGGTTTGTGAGCATTCTCCTGGGAGCCAAGCTGCCGTTTGTCAGCATTTACACCAGCGTGAACGGCAACGGCTGCCTTCAGGAATGCTGATCAGCCCCCGGCCTGCTCCTCGCCCGATGCACGGGGGAATCTGTCCTCGCTGTCACTCAGGATAATGATACCCCGCCGGCAGAGCACGAGGCCACAGCGTGCCCTAATCTCCTCCAGAGCTGCCTTTCCCAGCTGGGACTCCCGAGTTTAGTCGTGCAGGCGGTAGATGGAGGCTGCAATTGAGCTGAGCCACCGAGTGAGCTGCAGGGTCTTTTTTGTCTTGAAATAACCTTAGTTTTCACAGGGCTCAGCCCTCAGGGCCTTGTCTCATAAATCGGGTTTGTGTTAACTTGGGCCATCTACTTCCCTTTTAAAAGCTTTCTTGTTTATTGTGGATGAAAAATTTATTCCCAAATTGGGGTGTTAGCATACTGGATATTTGATTGTAAATGTATATCTGTAATTAGAACTTAGCTTGTGGATGCAAAATTCTGTATCTTGTGATTTTTTGAAAGCACACATCTTAAACTACAGCCTTGCCCTTCAGAAATACTATTCTGTGCATTTAAAGGTCTGAATGACCTTTTAATCAGACATTGCACCTTTCCTTCTAGCCGATATGACAACGTCTGACAGTAACTCAACCTGATGTTGTGAGGAAATAAATAAAGGCCATTGCAGCCGCTATGCCTTTAAATCTGTCTAGCTAGCTGCGGTTTTTCGTGTTTAGGTAGATGGACCCATGGAGGAGCATTGCGTTTAGTTTTCAGGCGAAGACAATATATCGAGTTCAATACATTTGCATGTCTGGCTGCTCTTTTGAGATCAATTTAGGCGTGTGATTGCTTCCTTCCACTCTGAACTCAAGCCTTTCCTGCAGCCGACCTCCTTATGAATTATGAATCCACATCCCTGGCTGGAGCTCAGCAGCCATCTTACAGCCTGTGCTGACCTGGGGCTGTCCTCAATGTTCCCGGACAGCTGCTCATGCTTCAGGTTTTGGTGAGGGGCTGGCAGGGCTGGCTGCCAGCGACTCCTGTTTTAAGGCTATTGCTCCATGGAAATTCTTACTGTTGAAGGCAGGTGTATCTAAAAACCAGGCCATTGCCTGAGGGAGCTGGTGTTCAGATGATCTCTCAGATGACACCAGCCCTTATGGAGAGGGACTGGGTGCTGGGTAGCGTGGGTTGCACTGCTGCTCTGTGAGCACACAGGGTAGATATAGTGGTAGCACAGACCCTGTTTAGACAAGCTGGTATTTGTATACATGGTCAGCTACATCAGCAAGTCTTTGTGTCCCAGGGTTGTGTTTTTAGTGTAATCTCATGTGCTGTGATGCTGCTTCCCCTCAGCGGTTCTGTATGTCAGTATGTAAAGTGTATTACACTATGCGTTGAGGTGCGAAAGGAACTGGCCTGTGCTCAGATGCATGTGGGACACCCAAATGCAGGTGGATATCGTTCTGGGGAGACAGCAAGTGGAGCGGTAGGGGTGAAGAGCATCAGCCCTGAAGGCAAACTGTTTGATGTGAGGCCAGGGGCCTAGCACGTGTGTGGAAGCAAGCAGGTGGGCAGCCTGGGCAGCCCCCTGGGTCAGTTGGTGTTTCCCTTCCTCAAACTAAGTTGAGGATGTGCTTCAACTGAAATGTGGAATGAGGGGAGGTAGAGCAATGCCTGTTATGCCCCTGTCCGAAGAAGTGCTCCTGCCAAAACACATGCCTGACTGGCAAGCAACCCACCCGCCTGCAGCCAACAAACCGTACGCTGTGCCGAGTTGCAGCTGGGCAAGGTTGTGTGGTCATTCCAAAGGCATTGTCTGTTTTCCAGGAGATATTTTTGATACTGATGTTCACACGCCCGTGGCTACCTTGCTTAGCTAACTAAAGGGACTGCATGCTAGGGGTGTTACTTACTGCCTAAGATGTGTCACATGTGACCCTGTAATGGCATGTGCTTGGAGGAGGGATGTTTCTATGAATTGTCAAGCTGCGTGAGGCATCGTGCTGTTCCTAGATAACTGAAAGTATGCCGGAATTGTACAGGGAAAGAACAAAGAGAAGAAATCGAGTTTTGTAATGCCACAAAAGAAAGCTTAACTTGTTTTCTTGCTTTTTTTTTAGAGAACACCTGTTCCCAGCGCTGAAGCATTCCGATGGTTCTTTTAAGCAGTAGTGTATCTTATTTTCAAGGCAGTCCGAAGTGAATGGCAAGCTAAAGTCTTGTTTTAAGAAACTGCTTAGTCTACCACTGAAGAATATACTCAGATACTATTTTCATTTCTGTATAGGGGTTTCCTCAAAAGCAAAAGACAAAAATCTGGGAGCCTGGGGAATTGGCCAGCTTATTCACATTCAGTACACTGATTCTTTCTTTGATGTAACTTAGCTATACTAGTGAAGTTGTTGTCTATTTTTAAAGTGGCTGTTAAAAAAAAAAAAACACACAAAAAAAAACCAAAAAAAAAAAACAAAAAAAGTTTGGGTAAACCCCTGCTATAAAGTCATGTATCTTTGAAAAGTAACATATCTATACTTCATTTTCAAATATATGTGTTTCAGTACTGTAAACTGTACAGATAGCCGCTTGTATTTTGTGTGTTTAGACACAAGGAGACAATCATGTCTGAGCATCTATGGAGATTAATGGTTTGTACACAACGGTGTGGTTCTGCGAGTTAAATCCGGAGCAATAAATCCTAGCTTTAAATATTATTTTGCTAGTTGTTTAGCAGCAGCAGCAACAGCAGCACTGTTTTACCATGCATCCTTCCATAGAGACTTGATACCAAGTTTTGGAAGATAAAAAGATTGTGACGCATCTAGCAATTACCTTCCATCATGGTGTTGTGAGAGGGGAAGACATAAAATGTAAGATTAATCTTTCACGCACTATATTAGAGTAGTGGTTAATGCACTTGCCTTGCTTCCGAAGGAGCTTTACATAGGGGTATCCATCCAAAAATGCTGTATGGTGTTTGACCTACTTTTCACTGAGTTCTAAGGCGAAGTGCCCAGCCTATGTGGATGTGCATAAAGCTTGTTCTAGGATGGAAAATGAGGTGAGCATGAGCCCTTAGTATAAATAAGGACTCGGCTTCATTGCCCTCCGTGTACGGGTTCTTATGTAAAGTTTTTGGTCAGTGGAGTAAATGTTTTGTAAAGCTGAATGCAGTATTTTTGGTCCAAGAGGAGCTCTTCACGGTTGAGTTTTGACCATTGGACTGGTTTGGGTCTCACTTGCAGTTGTATTTATTTGAGAACCTGAATATTTTTGAAGTATAAAACTGAATTTAAAAATACTTCAATAACAAAGACCTCCCTGCATGGTCCTTGTTCCACTCTTCTCAGCTTTGCTGAACCACTGCTCCCTTAGGCCCTGAGCAGAGTGCTGTGCTGCTCTCCTTCCTGCTCTGACTGGGTGGAGGAAATAGGTGGGAAAAATAAGGAGGATACTGAAACTTAGCGATACTTAATACTGGTTGATCATCACTTCTTATTGCTCGGCTATACCATTCATGAGTGAAAAGGCCATCCCGTCAAAGTAAATGAATGCTGTTGTGCCGCATACTTGATAGATTTATCATTTTATACAAAGTAAGACTGCCAGTAGTTTCACAGAACAGGTGCTGGGCATGGAAAGAACTGATCAGTGGTGCACAGCCCACCCAAATCTTCTCTCATTTCAGCTGTTTCTTCATGAATGTGCTCAGTGCTCCAGCCTGTGGTCCCCAGTCACCCTCATGAGGTGGATCGTGTGGGATGGTGGGGAGTGTGGCAGTGCGGGGCCTGTGTGGCTGAGGGGATGCTGGTTTTGGCAGGGGAGGGGGCTCTTGCGAGCCAAGGTCCTCCAGGAGGAGCCTCCTGAGATTACCCACGTGTGTCGGCTGGGCTGGGCATGGGTGGGTCATTGTATCTGAAGGGGCATGGATGGATGAAGGGTGGACCACAGGCCTACGTCTTTGCGTGCATGACTTTGGAAATGGAGTGTTACACTCAAAGTGCTTCTGTCACAGTGCCCCTCTTTTTGTTTATAAGGGGTCATCAGTTGGATAAGCATACAATGAGCTTTACGTCTGTTCTTATGTCAACTGTGTACGGATTTCTCTTTGTGTTTGAGACTTTTTGGTTAGGGCCTCTGTTGTTGACCAATTGACTAACACAAGCTCTGTAAGGTCTTCTCTACTAAAATGCTGATTGATTTATCAACTGAAGCCTTATTTGCACATCTGGCTGGTAAGCTTGCCTTGCTTTTTGGAAAATTGTGATTGTTCTTAAAGAAGTAGAGACAAGATTAAATTCAGGCTGCATTAGGTGTACAAAGAATATTCATAGCGATGTACTTACTGTCTAATACCCTAATGTTGCATGTCTTGATGTGCTTTCTTTTTTTTGTTTTGTCGTTTTCTTTTAAAGAACTGATGGATCTGTATATTGTAATTGTGGTGTTTTACATGTCAATTCAAAATTGTTAAAAAACAAACAAGCAAACCTGTTAATTACTGAAAAAGAACAAGAGTTGATTTTTCTTTGGTTTCCCCATGTGGCTTTCATTTTGGATATTGTTCCTTTACACCATTGCGGTTTTAGACTTGGGGAAAACAGTATTTCTGAGATGTGGTACGCATAGAGATTTTGGTTTGGGATGTTTGAAGAACGAAATCCCTTTGCTGGCCTTCCTCCTCCCCTGTTGTATACATATTTGTAAAATGGTTTCTTTTTTTTTTTCAAGTTCTAATGACCTAATTTGTGCTTTTCTCAAAGTCCAAAAATATTTTCCAGTATGAAAATCTGTATTCCTCTATGTCTTTCATTCACACGGTGCAAAAAAAAAAAGTTAGAAATTGTAAAAGAAAAGCAGAACACAATTTCACAGTCTTCTAGGTATGAGCACTAAGCCTAATGGAAGCATTGTTGGCATACCCCAGATAAATGTAGGAAAAATGGTAAGGCTGAACGGGAGGCATACGTACCCATTCTGTAAATTAATAACAGACCCTCCCTAAGAGGGAAATGCTCTCTTTTGTGCAGAACCCCTGGTATGTAAGTCATGCAATTAATGTTAAAGCATATCAAGTCTTTAAATGGGCTATATCTGTAATCAAATAATGAAGAAAGAAAGTAGTTAAATGAACATACCATTCAGGGTCGAATACACTCAGCAAAAAGCAGTAGTGGGTCTTTGATCATGGTTAGATGCATAGTGATATCAAACAGTGGATTCTCATGTAACAGCTAAATGTTTCAGATTTTGTTTTTATTAAATTTGGCAGTTTCACGCTGAGCTCTACTGTACTCTTAGTGAATAAAAGACAGCTCCTATGTTAGAAAGTACTCCATTTTCACAATTGCAGGGAACTAGGAGGTTTTTTTTCAGAAACACGAGCCACAGAAATGTACTCCTTTCACAGTGTTCTCCTATTTCTGAACTGTGCAGTTATCTATTAAATTTTCTAATAGATATTTGTGTAAGGTGTATGTATGCTTGTGCAATTATGGAAAAAAAAAACAGTTTTGGAAAACGGTGTATTTATGAAAAAAAATCACTTATGGGGCATGTACAAAACTGTATAAAAACATTCAATTTGCCCAGTAAAGTTGTTTTTGTGATATTTCTGTGTTGTTGAATAAAGGACTTTAGTATTCAAGATATCTCTCTTTTTCCATAAACAGGTTTTGTTTGTGGGATCCTAAGCAATGAAAATCTCTTTTAAAAAAGAATCCTCAAAATGATGAAGAGGGTCCAAAGCTGACCTCAATCGCACGTTTGGGAATGAATGCTTATGAAGTGGCGGTGCAATAGCTACACAACTAATTCCTTCTCAATTGGCAGTCATTGGAAACCCCATAAGTTGTGTACCTGCAGGTGACGCTGTGCTCTGAATTGTTTAAGAGAACAGAAAAATAGTACCACCTTTGTAAGACTAGGAGTGTGATGTTGAGTTGTAGAGACTGTGAAAAGTGGAGTTAGAAGGAAGACAGATTGCAGAAAGGTCTTCAGCCCTTTGGTGCAGACCTCTGTTGTATAATGGAGTGGGAGTGATGTGATGAGTTAGCGGTTTGTTTCATAGGGAGGAGCGTATGATGGTGAAATCTCATCTGTGACTCTTGCAGCACACCGTAGACCTGAGGGTGGATTGTCACATCAGTACTGGAGCATTTGGGATTGCGAACATGGCTTGTGTGAGAATGACAGCAATATCCTTCTCTTTGTTTTTCTGCCTTTCAGTTTGAAGTTCTGCTCTTTTTCCTGCTATACCTAGGAAATAGTTTCTCGTTTCCGTTTTCTTCCTTCGTGCTACAGACAGGTGCTAACATCATGCCAGTAGGTGGGAGAGTGTGTGGCTGAGTGGGTAGCATGTCCCCTGACTGTCATGAAGTTTGGAATGTCGTTGCTCTGCCATTACACCTCGTATAAACATAACGTCAGCTCAGTGTGCCAGTGCAGGACTGTGAGAGGGGTGGAAAGAAGAGGTATGTCCCCTGGGCTGCAAGGTTTCCTTCGATGCCAGCTGATTTTCTGGGAAGCCTAGGTGTATCCTTTTGGTTTTTAGAGAAAGCAATAAAACCAAAAGGAACGGAGTTGGATTTTCCCTTGATCCCATCTTCTCTCATCAAAATCCGTAAGGATATATGCTCTTATGAGACCTAGACCGCTCATTAGACAGCACCAGGGATGAGCCTTGAGTTGTTTGAAGAGGAGGAAGAAAGGGGCTGCCAAGTTGCTTAGGCACAATCAGTGATGTCTCTGGATTAGATACAGAATTCACAGGGAGGAAATGTGCTAATTTCATGAGATAGTCGATTTGGAAGCAGGAAAAGGTCTCTGAGTTCCTATTCCTTTAATGCTTTCTCTTTCAACTTTTTTCCCCCAGGGTATTGTTTTATACTAGTCTGAATGAAAAATATCCCTTAGCTCCAGAGAAAAACTCACCCCAGATATGAACCCTGCAGTTTAAAACTACCTCTAGCTTTTTATAGCTTTTGTTTTTTAATTAAAAAAAAAAATCTTTAAAAAAAACAACAAACTCAAATAAAGAGTAGGTAATTCTTCAAAGCCAAAACTTGACAAACTCATTAGTGAAGCTATTAAGAGGAAGGAAAATATCCTTTTGCGAGAAGCTTGATTCTTCTAGGCTGTGATGGACTCAGTTTGTTTTTGCCACTAGCCATTTCAGCTCTCTCTGATATTTCTCCAAGGAACAAGTCTGAAATTATGAATGGCCTGGTGGTACGAGGCAGCGTGCTTCCTGGGACATCCAGACCTCCCTGGATTCCCATGAGCTTTGCTAGGTAACTTGTGAAGTTGGAGGAACTTCACAAGGATTAACTCGGTCACCAGCATGTGTTGGGCATGGGTAGATGGACCAAAAATCTAAGAAACGCGTCATCTCAGTAGGAAATACAATGAAGTTTGAGACCATTGGACCTATCTGAGGAAGGAAAGATGAAGTTCAGTGTGAGCTTAGCTTTCATAATCTCTTCCTACCATTGCCTTGATTCTCTTTTCCATTTGGCTTTTAGGATAGATGTGTTTGGCTGGGTAGCAGGGACCTGCAAAACGGCCGTTTTGCCTTAGATAGTGAGAGTGAAGGAAATGTGTGTAGTAATCTTGTAACAAAAAAAGTCTGTGCTGCCTAAAGAAGCTGTCATGTTCAGGAAATAAGGGGTTCTATTGTTCTAAGTATTTGAACTATATGAAAGGGTTGGGGCATTACTCAATAAGCTGAAATAGTTTGTAATTCTACTACCCGTTCCTGGAAAAGGGGTTTTCAGACATGAACCCCAATGGGTTACTGGGCTTAGAAGGTAGTTCTTACTCTAAGCTGACTGCTCCATGAGAAGATCTCATAATTGGGGGTTCAGCAGTCTGTGTAAGCCATCTTTGCCTTCCTGAGTGCAGGATCTTTTCTATAAAGCAGTCAGAATCCTTGTGGGCAGATTGTCAGATGTTGCCATGTCAAACAGAGCCCAGACTAATTATTCGGAGCGGTTTTCCCCAGCTCTGTTTATAATACGTATAAGAATCCTCCAGCTGAGAAGAAAACACCTTTATTTCCTTAGTCCTCTACGTCTGCCCTTGTTACAGAGTTAATAGCACTAGCCATCTGCACATCTTCAGGCAAAATAAATAAATTGGAAGAAATAGAGGACTGGTTTGCTAGACTTTTTTTCTGGGAGAGGAGAGAGAAAAGAGGTAGCCCAGGTCAGAAGCTCCTGCTGCTGGCCCACCTCTCCTAATGTGGGTGCTCTCCTATATAGCCTGTTATTACCTTTGGCAATCAGATGCAGCCCTGAAGAAGACCAGCATTAGGGTAAACAGGGTCTGGGAGATAGGCAAACCTCCTGATCCTTCTGATTGCAGTGAAGGTGCTGGGGGGCTTGTAGGCAGAAAGAAGGCTTGCACATCAGGATGGGGCCTAGAACAACTCGGCCTGTGTGTCTTGCAGAGATTCTGCTTTTGGCTGGGTGTCTGAACCACCAGCCTCTGTGATAAGTGTGCTTTGTCTCTCACGTGTCTGTGTGTTGATGCTCATGCCTAGGCTGGGTAGCTCATTTGGCCAGCTGATACGTTGGCTGAGGATTTGTGGTTTAATGCAGAACTGAACAACTGGCTTTCAAGCTGACTTTGGACAATTAGTAGGGTAAATAACCTGGTCTAACGAGATCTGCCACCCAGATTAGGGGATATGAACCTAATTGTTGCTTTCTGATACTCTCCTCTGACTTGTTTTGCCTTTTTGATCTGATTGTTTGCATTCCTAGACCTGATTTGCCTTTTTGATGCAATGCCATGTGACCTGCTGATTAATTTTTGTGAGCAACATAACCTCCAACCTATGGCTGACTCGCAATATTTTTATGCTGTGCTCCATAAACATTCATTCATTTCCTATGATTACTGTGTGGAAACAGACTTTTACGAGCTAATAAACTTGGATTTGAACTGGACGAAGGGTTTTCTTGTGTTGATTCTTTCCTGTTGGTGAGAAAAAAAAAGAACGGAGAAAGGGAGGTACAGCCTTTGACTTGACGTAACTGCAGTTCTCCCCACAGATGCTCTCCACAGCAGGCATGGCAATACCAGCAGCAGCGCCTTGAGTTCATTTTGTGGTAAGAAATGCTCCCTGCTTGAACTCAACCAAACTTTCAGGGCTGAGGGCTGGCGGAGAGGGGGAGGGGAAGTAGGGCTGCTCTAATTGCTCGCTGCAGCGTCTCCTCTCCATAGCCCTGCTTTCTACATCGTGCTGACACGTGCAGAGCAGCCTCCAGCTGAGACCAATTAAGCATTTCGTTCACCGCCACTACTCCATGCCTGCCCGAGCTGGGCGATGCTCGCGGCTGCTTGCATGTCGTTGGGCAACCCCCTCAGCATGAGTGGGTCTGGGAAGCGTCCTCGCATGTTCTTGGGGCCTGATGTGCCCCAGGCGGCGACACGTGGCGAACATCTGGTCCTCAGCCTCAGCCGGCTGGAAAATGCTGCTGGCATTTCATTGAAATGAATTCTCACGTTGCAGCTGTTCGCTGTGTCCCTGGGGGATGCATGAGCTGGCAGCGGCTGGTAACCTGCTGAATGGTCCCTTCGAAGGGCTCTCTGGGGTGGGACATCACTTCTGCAGGCTGGAAGCAGATGGCTGAATGCCTGCATGTGGCTACGCACAGTCCACCGATGTGAAGAATTCCTCTGCCTGTATCAATCTGACACGCAGTACAAGCGTGCACAAGAACTGTGTTGTTAGGATGTCTCAGACCACCACCACAGGCCAGTGAGGTGTGCATGATCTTGATGTTGCTGAAGGAAGTGGGCAGCAGCTGGGAGGTCAGGCTGAACTGTGCAGCTGAATGAGACAGGTCCTAGCCGGGCACCTTTTCGGGCACAAGCATCCCTACTTCTGCTGGAAAGGGTGACTTTGCAGGGAAAGCAATCCCTCCTGGTGTTTAGCCACCCAGCATGCTTCCATTGCAGCCTCAAGCAAATTTCTAACAAGTCAGTTTAATGGAGCTTCCCTTAGCAGCATTGCTGTAGGATGCCCACCATCACTACCCACCTTAGAAAAAATCATTATTACTGGAGAAGAGGTTTTCTGTTCAGGTGTTGGTATTACCTACGTTGCACGTGAGTATTGCAGGATGGATATGTGGTTGGTGCTCACTACTTTCTCCAGGAGTTCATCCAAGTCACTGCATTTCAGGTGCTGGAAGCAACTGGGGTAGGAGTAATGTGCTGGCTGGGGAGTCGCCCAGCAGCCAATGGAGGGTGACACCCGTGATAGAAAGGGGCATTCATTTGCCTTTGGGATGGAAGGGATGTGACACCTCTTGTCAAGTCCCATCTTTACAAAGATTTGAGATGTGAGGCAGCAAGGCAGAAGCCATGGCAAAAGGTCAGACAGCTGCAGCACTTTGCATGCGCAGGCCTTTGCCCCCGTGCTGTGATGGCACAAGCACTGGGCATAAGAACAAGTGTGGCGAGTAGTTGCAGTACTTGTGCCATTTTGTTCTCCTTAGCTCCTGTGGTTTGCTCCCAGTTTGCACCTCATTGAGATTTTGCACCACAAGACTTACTCAGAAGACCACACTACATGTCACAAGTCCTTCGCCACAGCTTGCTTGTGCCATGAGCTCCACGTGGGTTTCCACCATGCGTTGGATTTGGAGACTTCTCTGAGAGCTGTAGGAGATCAGCATCTCTGAGGTATCGGTACAGTGATGAATTTTAGAAATGGATGGAAAATATGGGCTCAGGTGTGTTTGAGTGGTTGTCTGCAGAGTTTGAAGCAAGTCCAGCTAACTAAGGCTGGCCATGAGCTGTGCTCCATAGAGGACTGGAATGCATTGCTCTGATATGGGCATAATCAAGGCAGGGCAGAGAAAGCAAGCTTCTTCCTTGTGAAACAGGGCACTCAGATGTCTCAGAGCTGCAGGCAGGAGAACAGATGGACCAGGAAGAGACGAATGAAGGACTCCTTGCCTGGGAGATGACTTTTCTGCCCATAGCCCCTCTCTGGGGGTTGAGGCCACATCTAGATCTCTTTCCCAGCCCTTCCTCTGCTCTGCCTGCAGTCCGGCCCTGCTCTTTTCTAGAGCTCATGGAAACACAGAGCCCGATGCCTGCTGAGACCCTCTCAAACTCCTCTTTTCCCATCAGTAAACGAAGGCAACCAGCACTTCGCGCCATTACACCTCCTTAGAAATGCAGAAAACACACGGGCTGTTTGTTTTCACATCTACCTACCTAATTGATGGGTTGAGAAAGGGGAGGCGGGAAGGGAACTTCAGCCCTATTAAACAGCGGGGAATTGCGTGCAGTAGATGAGGAGTGTTTGTATTGCAAACACCACCAGCCAAGCTCTCGGCATCCAGGACACAGCCGTGGTGGTGCCAGAGCCCTTGGTAAACATCTGTATTTTCAGGGTGTGGAGGATGGTCAGTGCAAGCAGGGTGCCCAGGACAGGTTCAGGCTGGAGGTGGCTGCCTTGCTTCTCAGCTGGGCTGTGCTCTAGAGAGAGGAGGAAAGAAAAATGCTGGGCTATGAGGCAGGTCTGCGACCTACAGCATGATGAGAGCGTTGCAGGGTGGCAGGGCTCAGGGTGGCCAAGAGGTGATGGCTCCCACTTGTCATTGCCAGCACAAGGCTGGGTTCAGCCTGACGGTGCATTGAGCCGATTACCTCTCCCCTTTTAAAAATGATAATCAAAAAGAGGCGAGAGCCAGAGGTCCTTCAGTGAGTTATCATTTTCCCACACTGTGCATCTGTGCTGAGCTGAGACGGCTTCCCCTCTGTGCCGAGCTGGAAACAAAGGGGGAGTGGGAGCTCCACCCAGCAGGGATGGGCAGGGGGCCCAATGCTACTCTGCAATAAGAGATCAATAGGCCCCCCCTCAAAGAATGTCAAGCTGCCCAGGCAGCACCAGTCCAAAATGGAGAGCAGTGCTGTGGTGGACTGCTGCCTCTCTGGGAAGACGGGTGCACACTGCAGTGACAGTGCTGCTGTGGGGCGGCGAGGCTGTGGGTCCCCCCGCCTCCAATCTGAGCAGTTTTCTGTCGATAATAAAAAAAAAAACAAAAACAAGCATACCATTCCCCAGAAACTCAGCCATTAGCATACTCACCCTAATACTTTAATCCCCATCATTGTTTATAATCAAGCTGCATGCAGGGTTACGCATGGCACTGCCTGATTTATGAATATATATATTTTTCTGTTTTAATTGAAACGGCAACATTTAGGTTCCACCTTAACAGTGCACCTTAAAAGATTATCTCGGTTATTTCACAGGCACCGAGCCGGCACTAATAGTCCAAGGCAGATATTGAAAAGCAGCACAGGGCCAGGCAGATCTATTAGAAATTCCCATCCACGCGCCTCATACATATTGATTTCTGACACCAAGCAGCAGTGAAAGCCCCCGTGGGAATAATATATTTAGCAGGGTTCGCTGCGAGGAGGTCACAGAGTGCATACAGATTAGCTACAGAGGACCGAGGCACTAGTGTTGGAGCCAAATGCTAGATTTTATATCATTTTAATCTGAACTTTTATAATCCTTTTAGTTCTTCTTTCTCTGGCTGGCAGAGGGAAGGCTTCTCCACATGGATCACGCATTTCCCCCCCACCTTTATTCCTCCCATAAATGTGCAAATGCTGTTGTAATGGGGAGGAAGGCACCCTTAGCATAAGCAGAAAGAGGCACCAGCAGATTTGGGTTTTATACATGGTGCGTGTACATGTATATATCCATACAGATAGATATAGATATGCATGTGAACGGGTATCATAATGGTCATTCCAGCTGGAGAGATCTTTATTTGAAGATTTCCTTTCACGGGTTGTGTGTGTGTAAATCCCAGGCTCCAGCTTTAATGTGCAGGCATAAAGGGCTGCCAAAGACCCTCTTTTATTTTATTTTTATCCAGGAACTTAATTGAGCAGAAGTCGCAGTTGTGCTGTTGAGCCTCAGAAAGCAATGACAGCAACAAAAAATACCTAAACAGCTTTAATTACCTTTCTGCGTATGCTGATGGAGAGGAAATGATGCCTGCTCGTTATGCGGCAAGGTGTTGTGATGGATCAGATGGAGGTGTCAGGAGGGAGCCAAGCAGGCACTTGGGAGGCTGGAGCCATGCCAGCAGCACAGAGGGGAAGCTTGGGGTTGACACACTTTGACACCGGAGTGAAATGCACTCCGACAACAAAGGAAACCGGGAGGTTTCAGCTAAACAGACACAAAAGCTTACTGGCGTCTTCAGGGCGATAGAAACACAGTGACTTCCATTTGTCGCTTTTTTTTCTTCGTTAGGAAAAGGGCCTTGCGAACGTTCTCAATTAAAACTGCCATGGGGACCCCCGCCTGTTGTGGGGTCAGCTTCTGCACTCTGTAGGATACATACAGCATCCTCCCTGGCTAGGAAAAGAGAACTCATTTTAGACTTGTTCTCTACTTTGCAAAATCAAGTGAAACATCTTTCTGTTCTCTCTCAAGCTATCGATGTGCTTGATGTGTTATGAGAGGCTGCAGCAATTTTCCTTTTCCTTCCTTCTGCAGCTGTCTGGATGCTCGTTTCTCTGCTTTATGTGGGTGGAGACCAGTATGCCGCCTTGCAAAACCCCTGTGCATCGCATCTGTACTTCTCATGAACACTGAGATGCAACCCTGTGGGCCATGAGTGCTTCCACTTCCCAGGGTGCCAAGCTGTAATTAGGCCTCTACTGGCTGTCAAGGTAATCCAGCTACCAATGGTGAGGCCCATAGAGGACCAAGAGGGTCATCCTCTGAACCCTAAGGTTCTGAGCCCAGGGCTGCTTTTCTTAGGCTCTTGAATAAGTGCTGCCTTGTTCTTGCTCTGTGAGACAATTTATGGTTTCACTGACTGCGTTCAGCCACGTGTCACTGGTTTGGGGCAGTCCCTTTTAGCCCCATGCCCTCTCCCAGAGGGCACATAAGCTTGTGGCACACGATGATGTACCTAAGTTGAATGGTGTCAGAGCAGCTTTTGTTTCTTGCTGTCTGTTTGGTTTCTTGCTGTACCCATGGCAGCATGAGCAGGCCTTCAGCAGTGTGGACAAACCGTTTTTCCATCTCTTGCTGCTGCACTTAGTTTGTGATGCAAAAAGGCTTTGCTATTTCCACTGCAGATTTGATAAGCCAAATGCCCAGAGTGATACTGTCACAGCACACCATGGCATAAACAAACAGTTGGCTAGGCTTCCAAAAAACACAGAAATAACATTGGGTTATGGTTCCAGAACAAAAAAAGAAAAAAGTAGGAAATGCCATGGGATTGGAATTCTTTTTAAATTAATGCATTCTATGATATGCCGTCGAACTTAACATTTCTTAGAAGTTGTGCCTGGCTGAGCCAAGTGCTGGTATTTTGCAGAAGAGGTCGACAGGAGCTGTGCCTGGCCCAGGCCTTCTCCATCTGGAAAATGCCATACCTGTGTTAGGCTTGCCCTGCTGCTGGGGGGCTCAGCCAACTGGCTGCCTGGAGGTGCTCCCACTGGCAAGATTTGTCCTTCAATCCAGAACCCAGCCCTGGGACATGGCAGAGGTGCTGGCAAAGGCCTCATGTGTCTAGTTCAACGTTTAAAAGGTTTTAATTGTATTTGTCAATATAAATGATTGGGTTTTATCCTCTGGTTTTTTTTGACTGCTGGATACTTTGAATCAAATTATGGCTGAAAGATCACAGTCATTGACTTTAAAAAGTAGTGGGAAGGGTGCATGATGCAGAAGCGTTTAGGAGTGGGGGCCTTCATGGCAACAACAGCTTGGCCTGTCTCAGTAAAGACACAACAGAAAGCTGTGCATACGTTTATACATCACCTCAGGTCCCTGGTCACACTGTTTTGTGTGCCAGGTCCCACATCCCAGCATCAGTCTGTCTGTTTGCTGCTCAGACAGGGTTTCTGCTGACAATCTGGGACCTGCTCCACTCAGATTTCGTCTTTTTTGTTTGTTTTTGGAGATTTCCATCAAGGTGGCAAACAGTCACAGCATACTGAGGGGAGGCCAGTGCTGGCCCCTGGTCAGTCTCTGCTGCTGGGTCTGGGGCAGCGCTGAGGCCTACGAGCAGAGGGACAGCTGAGGGCACGCAGGCAGCCAGGCAGCATGGTGGGGCACGGGTCTTGTCCCAGCGAGGCAGGAGCTGATAAGTTCTTCTTTTTATCTTTTCTGGCATGGTGGCAGCCTGATGGCTGCCTCCCTGACCGTGCCTTGGGTGAGTGGTTTTTGCTGAGATGGACAGAGCTCCCCTGACGCTTGTATGAAGGTGACACTTATTTCCTATCCGGCACAGCCGTTAATCTCAGATACAAACGGCCTGAGCGTTTCTGGCATCTAGATAGGATCTCCTAAGAACCACCTTCTTAACAGATGCTTTTAAAATTGGTGGGGACAGTCAATGTTATCTAACAGAAGCAGCCTATTCGTAGCTCCCCACAAGCATATTCCAGTCTTTCAGGAGCATAGCTTGTGTGGGAGTTCCCTAGGATATATATATATCTTTTTTTCCCCCATTTTTATAGTGTAGACCTCAGCACTGCTTGAGTCATCCCCCCAATTAAAGTTTTTATTATTATTATTATTTTTTTTTTTATTGCTATTTCCAGAAATGCTCTCCCCTTTGGGTTTCTCTCTCTTTAAGAGGGAGTCCCTGACTGACATTGTTAAAATCCACCAAACTGAGCGTGGTGTCAGACGTGACAAGCTGTGTTTCTGTGGTGGTGGGGCAGATGGGGCTCCCCACACACCCTGCTCCTCCGCCTGTGGCTTTGGAAGGGCTGAACAAGGGCCAGATTCACATCTGGCTTACTATTCAGTCTCGACACGCACGCCAGCTCCCTGCTGTTTATACAGCTGGGTTTTAACTCACGAAGCTTGTACTGGGCTTTGGTCTCATCATGTGGTAAAAAGCTGAGACTTGTTGGTATTTCTTTTGGCACGCTACTCTACAGGCTGGGGTGTCTGAAACGGAGCAGTGCCAGTACTAAAGGAATACCCTGTCCAGTCAAGGATCCCACCCATTGTGGTTTCAAAACACCATGTTTTTTCATATCTACATATATGTATTTGCTATATATTTCTATTTTTACATACATCAATGCATTTCTTCATGTACGTACACATATAAATTAATTTTATTAAGCAATTCTACTCGAGGAAAAGGAAACATCTTGTTCTAATGCAGATATGCACGTCATCCTGTCTGTATCAGCAACTCTGATCTGTAGGCATTTTCAGCTCAGACTTGGGAAAGTAATGAGAAATGGTGAAAGTTAACAGCTGAAGAGTTAAACCTGCTTCTGTTGGAAAGGGAATGCAATACAACGTGACCTATCCAAGGTAGCTGTGGGTGTGCTGAAAAGAGGTGTTTGAGACAGCAAGTAAAGAAAAGAAACAGATGTTATCATCAGGAAATACTTTGTTTAAAATATGAAGCTAGTATAACATTATGTGGTTTCTGAACTGAGCTATTTGGTAGGTGCTTCCTGTGGGAAGCAGGGCTAGGGGAAAAGGAAGATCAGGTAAGTTAGCATTTCTTTTGAATAAATGATCTTGAGATCCAAGTACAAGCCACTCTACCAAGAGAGGACAAATGGAAAATGTAATAGAACAAGTAAACATAAAGCATCAGATATATTCAGTTGCATACAGTAATCAATGAGTAGAAAAGAAATGGCATGCAGCTTTGGGGTCAAAATGAGAATGCCCAAGACATGAAATGAGAAGCAACATGTAAGGAGCATAAAGAAAAATATATATTCCACAGCTATCTTATAAAGAAATTGTAGTAACCCACAGTTAAATGAAGTGGGAAAGTTAGCAATAGGTAATGCTATGAAGGCAAAAGCACCCTGCATCATTTTCATTTTGCTTCAGCCTTACCCATGTTGCTGTCAGTGAACAATTTTTGGGTGATGGTATTCACCTCAGCAAACAGGAGGTCAAATTTAGGAGGAGGAAGAAGATGGCAGGATACTTTCCATTAGGCTGCACGTGAGAGCTCACAGGAGTCATTTAGCTGTTGGCAAGGTGATGTTGTTGAGAACTTGTGGCAAGGAGGGGAGGCTCCTGTACTGTGGGAGAGGATGGGCAAAGTGCCTGTCTTTGGAAAAAGGCAAACCGGGGAGCCATGGAGCTATAGAACAGTCAGTCTACTTAGCGCATGGAAAAATGCTGGAAGAAATAATCAAACAAATTATTTATGAGCCTCCAGAATATAGTGCAGAGATAAGTAGCCAACAGGGATTTGTCAGGAACAAATCATGTCAAACTCACCTTATTTCCTCCTATGACAGGGCAATAAGCCCTGTGGAGAGGCAATGAATATCATATATCTTCGCTTAGGGAGGCTTCTGGTGCCATCTCACATTGCACTCTTTTACGGATGATAGGGAATGGTGGCTTTTAGTAAGCTATGGTACGGGCAGAGGATGACCCCACCAGCCATCACCAGTGGTGCCCTGTGGTAGGATGTACTGAGTCCAAAGGGCCACTCCAGTCAGTGTCCGGGAGAATCGCTCAGGGATGGACCAGGGGTCAAGACGGGGAACTCAAGGGAGGGCAGGGATTCAATGTGCTCATGGCCACATTGGGTGAGGAAAGTGAGAGAAGTGATATGGTTGGATAAGGCAAAGTGTGAAGTGCTGCCCTGAGGTAGAAATGAATGGCATGTACCTTGGGCCAGGAACCTTTAGCTAAACAGAGGAACAAAAGGAAAAAAATATCCTCTGGGTCTTGGGAGCATCTCAAGCTGCATTCGATGCATGGCTGTGAAAACTGCAAACACCTCACTGGGAGAAGGGAGACTGCAGGTGAAGCAGGCTTTCTGCTCTGCTCAGCATGGCCAGGGCTCAGCCAGTGCTTTCTGCCCCATTTTGAGCACTGCAGATTAATCAGTGGGAGCCCAGCAGAGAGCACTGAAGGGTGATGCAAGGTTAGGGGAACATGTCCTGCAAGGGAGGATGGAGAGGTGGGGACTTACCTGGGCTAAAGGAGGGATGGCTGGGTCTCAACCTGCAAGCGGCCAAATGGTGACCGCAGGGGGCTGATCCCCGCAGGGAGCAGAAAAGAGGCTCCTTACAGCCAGTTTTGTGCTGTGGTAGTTTTGTTTTCCCCAGGTTTTCTCTCAGCCCGGCCTTAGTGCTGCAAGAGAATGCTCTCTGCAAAGCAGAGCAGGCATTTGGGATGTCTGCTGCTGGCATGCTGAAATGAGACCCGTGCTAATCAGCGCAACGGGGAGATAATTAATTATTCCCCGTGCCTCCTCAATGGAAATGTTAGGAAGGAGGGCTGAACCATCCCTGCTGCCCTGTCTGTAATCCTTTGCCACGGCTGGCTTTATTGGCTCTGGGGGGAAAAGAGGCACATTTGCCTTCCCGCTGATAGTACGTTAAGCACGCTCACTTCACAGGCGCGTGTGGATGAAAGTGTAATTGCATGGAAGGTGAATTGATTGCAATTAACCTTGGGACTTGGCCTCAGGCTGGGGTGTCCCACCTTCCTCCCCGGGAAAGTGCCGCTGGGGGCATCCCACACAGCTGATGAATGTGTACATTGTGGCACCCAGCACATACGTTGCTCGAGAACGCGCATAAATCACGTAGGAAAACGCATATTATGGCAAAATGATCAAATTAGAAATGAAGCGCATAAATCATGAGATTACACTGTTGAATTGTATCTGGAGACATAAATTATACAGTGAGATCCCAGGTTCACCGAGAGGTTCATGGCGTAATGAAATGGGGCTCATGTCGCTGGAGGAAAATGCTGCTGCGCCGTGAAATGTACCCAGTCCGACCCCACGTGTATTTTTGCAACATCTTCTGTCAAAAAGGATCACAACAATAGGGACAATAAACCCCAAGGAAGCCTCCCCTGCCGAATCAAACAACGATTACACATTAAAAAGCATGTTAGGAAGATAAGTTTGTAAGGAAGATAAAAAGTCTCCAGCATGGCTGAGAGTTGGATGGACCAGCTGCTCTGAAAGCTGGTGACATGCGAGCGAGCTGAAAGAGCCGTGCTGCTAAATGTGAGAAGTGGGAGGACGTGTGTGAGTGGCTGCCCAATTTCCTATTGCCCGGAGTGTGGGGTGCTGGGGCTGCTGCCTGAAAGTGGGCTCAGCATGAGATTGCCTGGTGGCTGCAGCAAAGCAATTGACAGTGAGCAGGGAAGAGGAACTCCAATCGATGGGCCGGGCGGCTGAGAGCCAACAGAGTTCATGGGAAGGAAGGGGAAAGGGATGCTGAGTGCAGCTGTTCTGTGCCTGACCGTCTTCTGTTTTTTTTCTTCCGTTGTGTTTCCTATAGCTGTCATCTGTCTTCCATAGCATAACCCTTTTGTGAGCATCTCAGGAGATGGCTCGGGCCCTGTGAGAGAAGGCTCCCTGCTAATTTATTCTCAGTGAGCTTGGGCTTGGGTTTGCATTGTGTGCAAACAAACACACCTTCACGATCTTTTGGACTATGGGTCCCTGGGAGGAGAGGCACCATGCACAGCCTCCTACCCCAAACAAGTTGGTTCCAAATAAAGAAACGGCATGGACGTTATCATTTTACCAGATGATGTATGCATTTCATTAGTTGGAGCATGCATTTCGCCACAATAAACATGCTCGGCAGATGATCTGCACATTGCTTTCTGGAATGCATGTGCTGCAGTGGAGTAGGTACGTGTGCACTGGCTGGGTAACGCCTGCTCTCCCCCAGCCAGTCCCGCTGCTGCCGATGGCATCATTATTTGCTTCTAATGACATCGGTTATGGCAGCAGCATGCGTATTAGTTGTGGCCACAGGATTAATGATTGGTATCCGAGCCTTTATTTTAAAATCACTTCTCATCAATACATCCATTTTTATACGTAGAGCTTTATGTAATTTGTTGCACGTATTTCCCCGTTCTGACCTATTTTGCTGTACCCTGCATCTATCACCGCAGACGCTGTTCTCATCTTTGGAAAAAAACGCTGCCTTTTCCACTTTGCTGTTCATTAATATGTGTGGAAGCTGCATTTACATGTATTTTTGCATTGTTTTATAATTTTTTCCCTCTACCTGGAAAGAAGTTCTGATTCTGAAGAGGATTGTGAAATCTGAGCGAAGCTGAATTAATTAGGCACTCTGCTGATGCTGCGCAGTGAGCATTACAGTTTACCCCGTATACATTCTCTGATTAGTCCCGCTCTCTCTCCCTCTCTCTCAACAAAAATAAAAAAAAAATTAAACATCTTCCAGCATGCCATTCGGGAGCAGCAGTTTTAAAGGAAACCATTTGTGATGGATCTAGTTCAGTACTGAAGCATAGCTTCAAACTGGGTCAGCCTGGAACACCGGAGACCATTGGGAGACCTGAAGTGTCCGTTCTCCAACGGGGAATAAATGTTTGGGGTTGGGTCCTTGGCAAGCAAAGGATGGAGCAGATCTCACCATAAAACCATCTAGGTTGGAAAAGACTTAGAAAAAGATCACCCAGCCCAACCCTGAGGCCGATCAACACTAAGCCATGCTATGAGCAGCTCTGGGCATGTGTTGGTGCAGGCTGAAGCACAGCAGGGTAAGGAGCAGACCCACTAAAGCTGATTTTTTCCACGCCTACAAGTGTGGTGTGGAGCTGCCCAGTGTGTGCGGGGTCCTGCTGGTTGCAGGGCTCAGCACAGAGCGTGCTGGGCTGCAGGTGCCATCACTGCTCGGTATTGAAGCCCTGTCACTGATGGAAATACTGCAGGTCAGAAAGGTGGGAGATGCTCTCGTTTCTTCCCCAGAGAGCATTGCTCACTTATCTCCTTCTTCAGCTTTTTCCCCTGTCCTATTTTATTTGAGGCTTGCAGGGTATGTCAGGATACCTGCCAAATATTTGCTGACTCAGGACCGTGATTTGTGTGCTGGCTCCTCCACACTCATCTGCTCACTGCAAATCTTTGCGTGTGCTCTGGGACAGGCTTTTTTAATTTTCTGTGAATCGCTGCTTCCTTTTCAGATGTTTTTGCTACCATAGCATTATGATTATGAAACACGGTTCAAAGAACACTGGTAGGAAGAAGATAGACTGGGGCATTGCTTCTGCTTGTGAAATGCCTATAGGTTTTGAAAAATAACAAGAGGAAGGGGGGAAAATATTGGGTGATACACAGAGCACCACAAACCCCACATTGCTCTGATGTTTTGGTTATCAGCTGCAACTCTGGTCAAGAATAAATCAATCTGCAGCAGCTGCAGACACGGGAAATGCCCATCATCTCCAAAGGTTTTTTGAAGCTGCGGAGGGCTGGGGGAGGGGCAGGAAGGGGACGAGCCCATAAAGCAATATCCTGACTTATCTTGCCACTTGGATCCATTCAGGTGCATGCACACCATGCCTGAGGTTTGTGAATCTGATCCGCTCCTGCCTGCTCCCAATCTGTAAAAGTAAGGCAGGCTGAAGGAGGTTGCAGTTGTCCAAATCCTGTTTGTTTGTTGCAGTCAACTGCTTCTTATTAGAGCATGATTTAATGTGCTTGGCAGCAGTAAAACCACCAGTTTTATGTTCTTTTAATCTCAAATGGAAGCTAAACTCGGTTTTCCAAAATGTTAAAACCAGCTGTGATCTAATATGAGCTTCTTGAAGGCAATAGAGCTGGGTGCTTCTCAGGATAGAAAATCTTTAGTAATAATGTCCCAGATTTTTAAGATGAAGTATTTACAAAGGGAATATGGTTCTTCTAAAACCATATAAAGGATCTTATTTAATCTGTACTCGGTCTCCCTTTTCCTGCAGGTTCTTTCACTTTTTTTTTTAACCTTTATACGGTTAATTTTGTAATATTTCTCCTGTGATTCTCCAAATAGCCGGAATTATTAGTCTGTTGCTCGTATTATTTTTGCTTTCATTCTGCCAGGAGCAGCCACAATTGGTTAATGATTATCTAAGATTTGTCACGGGACATCTTTTCTGCGAATGCATTTTCCATGCGTAATAATCTCACCCCATCGCAGACCTGTGGCCACAGAAGGGTTGAGCATCACGCTCTGCGCATCCCTGTAATGGATGGGGTTTTCATGCCAAATGATTTCAGAGCGCTATCGGTGCCAAATATATTCCTGGCTGTAAACGCTGTTTTTCCACTCGTGCGTGTAAGCTCTGCTTTCCTTGCCATAGCTCGGTGTTTGGAATAGCTAATGACTGCTGCTGATGGTGCATTTTAATATGTCTAGTGGGCCAAGGCACTTATCAGGTGCTGCCTGCCTCCTCTTCCTCTCCCCCACCTCGAACAGCAGTCAGGCAAAAGCCGAGAAAGATTTTTGATCTTCATCTCTGATTGGGTGATGCAGCACCGAGTGTTGGTAGAGTTGGCAGAAGCAAAGAGAAGTCTGTCCTTGCAAAAGCATGTGCAGAGGTTTCTCTCCTGGCACCTCTCTTAGCAGAGGTTTCCATTTTGAAGACTTTAAAGCATAAACCAAGAGTGAAACTTGGAAATGGCATCAACTTTAGGGGAATTTCCAAGTGCTTTTTTCAATTGTGCTTATGGGATGGCCTTCCTGCCCTTTGGGTTAACTTAAGGTAATGGATAGAGAAGGAGAGAGTGAGAGAGCATGCTATAGCCACCAGCCATTAAAAGAGAGCCTCTCAGCATTTTCCTTGCAGACACTGCTGGTTTCTCTTGTTTCTTGCATACTTAGCGGTGTGGAAAAGATAAATTTCCTCAGACCTCCAAAAGGAACTATTCTGCTATGTCATTTAGCTGCTTGGTAAAACCTTACTGATGGTGCCTCAAAGCTTGATATGCTATTCTCACAACTGAAAACTGGGATTTATGAAAACAGTCTCCACTAACAGGTCAGGCTTCAGTGGAACAGCCCCACAGAAAAGTGAAAAGTAGGACTTGGCCTTCCTAAAACAAAAGAAACCATTGAGGTTATTGTCATGAGAGAAGACAGTACCCAAGTAGCCAGGATTTTTAGATCCCTCAGTAGGAGGACAAAGCAGAGAAGTCTTTTGGGCTACACTTGTACAGCAGCTCTCAGGCATGTGATGGTGTTCAGCAGTCCTGCAACTGGGACAGCTCTTGCTGTGCACCCTGGCTGTAGGGCAGGGCTTCCATACCAGTCCCCTCCAAGGGTGAAAATCCAGCAGCCCTCAGGATCTGGTTGCAGCCCTCTGGATGAACACTTGTGGCTTGAGTCCAGGAGCTCCTCTACAAGCCCGTTCTGTGTCTGAAATGTCTCCAAAAAACTAGAGTTGTGTTGCTGTAATCAGGTACAATCAAACCCCAGCCTCCACCTGCAGTTTGCAGTTGCAATTGGGTGTGTTTTTCCTACAAGCGACTGTCAAAATCGCGAGATGGGCTGATTAATCCCAGGGACAGCACGATGCTGCTTCGCTTTCTAGCACAGTCACCTCAGGGCCAGCCCCAAGAGGGACCCCTGGTAATTAACACAGCTCTCACCCTTCCACTTTTAACATGCCTCCTAATTAAGCTCTCTGGAATCCGAGCCGCACTTTCTGGCCGCAGTGGCTGTGAAACGATTTATCCTTAATGGTGGCCACCAGCAGTGGCCCTGTGTTTAACCCTGTGACTTGTGGTGTCTCTGCCCCGCTGCCTGGGGTAGGGCTGGCAAAGGCACCTGTGTCACAGAGCCAGGGCATCAGTGGGCATATGGCTCTGTGGGGCAGCTCTTACCTACTTACGTGTTATATATAAATATAAGAAACAGTAAGGACGCACGTAAGAAGACACTGACCTGTAATTAGCCCGTCTTGCTTTTTTTTTTTAGCCCTTGTGTCACTCCATTTGTGGATTAATTAAACCTAATAGATGTAATGAAACGCAAAGAGAGCTAGATCGCTTTCTAGCGATTTAGTATTGATTTGTAGGCTAAGCCAGCTCCGTCGGATTTTAAGCAATTATTGTCGATAGATAAATTCTGCCATAATTGTTTTACGCGCAAACAGATCACGCCGAGGCACAAAGCCTACCTGCGTACGCGCTGGGTAATTAAAACCCCCCTCGTTTATATTTCCGTAGCGCCGAGCGCTCCCTGGCTGGGATGTGCTGTGCGCCCGGCGTGGTTTAATTCCGCGTGATGGATGCGCCACCGGCAAGCCGAGCATCCATCATCGCTCGGGTGCGTGCTCCCTTCCTCGGGGACGAGCGCTGCCAGCTATCAGCCCCGCGCTGCGCCGAGAGCACTGCTCGGGGAGCGGCGGTCGGGTAGGGGAGAAATCCCATTTCCCAGAGCGTCTCCCCGCGGACGTGCTCTGGGCAGCCCTTGCTCCGCGCCGGGGGGCCGGTGGGAGCTTCCCCCCTCCCCCGCCCAAAGCGCAGGGATGTGATGATGAGGGCTGGCGCCAGTCCCCCGAGCCAGAAAGCAGGGATTCCTAATTGTCAGCTGCGCTGTGCTGGGCTTGTTTAAAATAATTAGAGTGCGGCGGCTTAAACAGAGCGGGGGGATGCGGTGTGGTAGGTTGAGTGTTAACGCGTCCGTGCGGGTTTTGTCGCTGCGTCGACTCCCGGCTGACAGCATCGCTGCTGCGGGGGGATGGGGCGGGGAGGCAGGGTATGAGATTTCAGGACACAAATGTCAGAAAGGTGGGAGGAAGCAGCCCCAGAGCGCGAGATGGATGGAAACAATACAGCCAGCGCTCCCCGGCTATATTATTAAAATTAAAAAAAAAAAAAAAAAAAAGAAAAAAAAAAAAAGAAAGGGGGGGGGCAGGAAGAAAAATCTGCTTTTCCCTCTTTCTCCTTTTTCTTCCCCTCCGAGAGGGATAGCTGAAATCTTTCTTAATTACCGCTTATTCCAATGACAGAATTGTAATTTATCATTTAGTCGTAATTTGACATATGTTCACACCTTTGCCATTTCCAATTTCCTCCCTCCTCCTAATTGTCTGCCTGTCACGCGCGCCTCCTGGGATTAATTCGAGCTGTCTGTCTGCGCCCGCTGCTGGCACCCGGGCTGCCGGGAGCGTGACAGTGTCACTGCGCACACCGCTTAGCCGCCGCGTCACCCGGCCGTCACGCACCCGCCGCGACCCCCCTCGCTGCTTATTTGTCCCGCGTCGCCTCTGTGACTTCGGGGGGCTTTATTAGGCCCTAATTACGCCGCCGACTGTCAGCTGCGGGAAGAGGAACCCTCGCGCTAATTACCGCGGGGAGGAACGAGAAGGGAGATGTGTCTCGCTCTGCTTCTGCGATGCGTGCCGCATCGAAATGCTGTGCCGGAGCTTCCTCCTGCTGCACGGCTGCGCTCGCCTTCCTTACAGCTGGTCCCGCTCCTCCCAGCACCTGCATCCTCCTGGCAGAGCCTCCGGCAACTCATTGAGTCGTTCTCAGGATGTTCTCAGTGCAGAGATGGCGCATCGCCCCCGCCGTGGCCACTGGTGTCCTGCATTGGCTGGCCTGGGGCTGCAGGGAGTTGGGGTACCCTTAGTGCAATGCTCAGAGAAAAAATCTGGGATCAACGGTCCTAAATGCAGCCTCGCCATGCAAACCCCCATCAGCACCTCCAGCAACAAAAAGAGAAAATTGCATGCAGTGGAGTGCCGAAAGGATGTAGGGTTGTGTGGGATGAGCTGCCTCCCAACCCAGCAACAGGCAGAAGCTGAGGTAGATGGGCTGGCGTTGCCTTCAGTGTCGGGGATGCAGGTGCTGCAGATGCAGTGCATAAAGTCAAGGTAACGCCTTGAAAACACAAAGCCATTCACCCAACGCAATACCCTCACTGACCCTCACCTCGGGCCATCCTGAGCCTTTCCTGGCTCCACACCGCTACAAGGGCCCAGTGGAGCCCTCTGAGGTCAGCATGCTGTGGCTCACCCTGACACCCACATTTCAGCAGACACCAGCCAGGGCTCTCCATCTCTGATGTGTCACATGAGCTTTCAGTCCCCTCAGTTGCACCCTCTCGCAGCCCGGGTGTGAGGAGCAGCCAGGCAGCACCGCCTGTGAGTATTTCATGTCTTGTAGGAGGCAAGGCTGAATGGATTTACATCTACTTAGATTTTTTTTCCTTTTCAGGTTTGCTGACCTTTTAACAGTATTTCAGTTCTTGCTTTGTTTTCTGTATGCTGCTGTGAGGATTTTTGTCTTTTGGATGCCTTCCTTTTTGCTGTATGTGACAGCCAGCATTTCCATGAAGTTTTCTTTTGTTGTGGATGGAGATGTTCCTGAAGCACCTACCAACTTTCAGGAGCATTTCCAGCCTTCTCTGGCAAATTACAAAGATGTGAAAATGTTTTGAGATGAGCCCCAGAAGAGAAAGCCCTCCACACACCCAGCCGTGTTCTCCAGCTTTGCTCTGAAGACTGGGCTGCGAGGTGCTGACATTTGGTGTCAGGTCTTTGCTATCTTTAGGAGCTATTTCATCTACTGGAAGTATTTCACTGGCAATGCTGTTGGAAATCAATGTGCTCATTAGGAGTCGATGCTAAGTGCTTTTGAAAATTCCCTTTCTTTTTCATTCCTCCTAGCTATCAATTTTGTTTTTGTTTTAAACCTGACTTCCCAAGGCCTTATTCATTAATAGATAAGCAGCAATAAGTAGGTTATGAGAATGCAGGAGGCTCTTATTCTATGCCGGCATACCCAGTGCGCTTCCTACTTAGAAATAAATCTGATTTTGCAAGGTTGTGCAGCTCTGGTGGCTCGCAGAAGGTTTCCAAAAGGGATACTTGATGCATCCCTATCAAATCAAACCCACTTTTGTTTCAAAATAGAAGGAAAAACTAACCCAACTGAACCATCATTGCTGTCTGTGAGAACGTGAGATGCTTCCTACAAGCAAAGAAGCCTCTCATTCATATATGGAAGAAGAACTTTGCTTTGAGGAGAGCACTCCCCAGTCCTGTGACCTCCAGAGAGCACACACAGCCACTGTTCCAGTGATGCCCAGGGAACCTGTGGGGAGGCAAAGCCCAGGCGGTGCCCCCATGGAAATGGCTTTGTGTGCTGCAACAGAGTGGTCGCTACTGGTGGCCGCTGTAAAACTTTTATATGTAGAAAGTGACAGGCTATCACACTTTTTATATATATGCATATATAAAAGTGACAGGCAGTGGAATGGGCTGCCTGAAGCTGTAGGCTTTGAGCGCCACAGCCCACAGTCTTGTTATTTATCTATCTATCTATCTACTTATTTCTTTATTTATCTTCCAAGGACTGGGCTGCTGAGAAGGCCTTTCTGCCTCCATCCAATCACTCAGCAGTACTGCACAGTCCCAGCTCATGATTTAGGGTTATTAGGGCGGGTTCTGGATGCCCTCTGTGGGGTGGCTTACATTGGTAGGGACACCAGTGCCAGCTCCCTGAGGAGCACTTGGGTCCCCCCGATATCTCGGAGTGCTTCCCAGGCTGCTGTCACACCACGCTGTTTGCTGGAGGACACGGGTTGGGGAGCAATGAGCTAACGAGCTGAGCAGAGAAAGAGCTGTTATCAGAAAGTCAGCGGTAATGTGGCCTTCCAGATAAATATCCCAGCTCTTCCTGTGCTTTATAGTGTCATTTCTAACTCTAAGAAGTCAGGGTGTAAATCTAATGGAGTAGGTATTCGTAAAAGTTCAGGTTGCGTAATAAAAGTAACAATTTTCCGTAATGTTCCTTTATAGATATGAATGAGATAGAAAGTATTTTTGCTTTTACAGTATATGTAAAAGGAGTAAGTACACCGTATCTATAAAACAGGGATTACTTTTAAATCCTTAAAAGATTTCTAGAACAAAGTAAATAATGCTCATTATTTTTTTCCTGGAGGCTGGAAACTTGTATCTTTTGCATGAAAACAGCACTCCTGCAGCTTTTATGAATCACATAATCATTTAGGTTGGAAAAGACCACTAAGATCATCCACTCCAAACACCAGTCCATGCCCACCAATCCCACTGACCACGTCCCACAGTGCCACATCCACGCGGTTCTTGAACGCCTCCAGGGACAGTGACCCCACCACCACCTCCCTGGGCAGCCTGTGCCACTGCAGCAGCACTCTTTCTGAGAAGAAATGCTTCCTAAGACCCAACCTGAATCACACCTGCTTCCCTCTGCCCACAGGTTCTCCTTCCCCTTCCCATTACCAGACACCCTGGGGTATGTGGCGTGGCCATAAAGACACGTAGCTATAGGAAAGTGGGCAGCATGAGTCCCTCGATGCACTTCTCTGTTGTCCTGCCTATGGATCTACACCCACAGCTGAGCTCCTGTGCTTAGCTCAGATGGGATCGCTGTCACCTTGCCGCCACATAAGCGCAAAATAGTGCTGGGTGCTGTTTTCTGTGCAGCGGGGATCACATGTGACCAGTTACAAGCAAAGTCATCTTTTTATAATGCTTTTCAAAGAGGAAAATGTATAGAAACCTCATACATGAAACATTCCCTGGCTGCTGGGTGAGCAGCAGGCCAGCAACAAATAACAAGTTACAGAAGACCTTTTGGGTCAAACTCATGGTCACATTTACCTGGAAGTAAACCATAAACACAGGGCCAGCAATGCTGCTGTGCTGGAGCAGGACGGCTGCTTCACAGCACTGAGGCACCCAGGGCCTCGCAGCTTAAATGTGGGAGAGGTCTCACTGATGGTCTTATTTAATATCTGATTTCTTTCATTTTACTTTCTTATTTTTTTATATTTGATTTCACTTCTTCATTTCATTTCATTTTCTTTCTTCATTCCATTTCATTTTTTAATTTTTATTTTTACAATTATTATTTATTTTTTTATTTTTAATTTTTTATTTTATTTCATTTTTTGTTTTTTTTTATTTCAAGTTTATTTTTATTTTTCATTTTTCATATTATTTCTTTTTCTTTTTATTATTTTATTTAATCTTTATTTTTATTGTTTTATTTCACTATATTTTCTTTATTTTTATTTTTTATTAGTTTTTATTTTACTTTTCTATTTTTATTGTTTTATTTTATATTTTCTTTATTTTAGTTATTTTACTATTTTATTTTTATTGTATTTTATTAATTTTTATTTTTATTAATTTTATTTCATATTTCTTTATTCTTGTCGTTTTATTTAATTATAATTTATTTTTTATCATGTTACTACTATTTTTTATTCCTTTTCTTTTTATTATTTTATTATTTTATTATTTTTATTATTTTATTTTATTGTTATTGTTTATTTTTGTTTTTATTATTTTATTTTCCGATTTTATTGTTTTATTCTCTACTTACTTACCTCTATTTATTATCATTATTTGTGGTGGTTATTTTTTGTTTTATTTTCATTAATGCCAACGTTGTTGTTTTTCAATCTGCTGGTTGGCGCCCGCTAACAAGTCAGCGCCCGTTTCTGAGGCCCGGCTGCAGCTCCACACATCGCTGCGTGCAGGCGGCCATGCGGGGATGCAGGCAGGCGGTGCAGCCGTCCCCTGGCAGAGCAGCTCCCGCTCCCACCAGGCAGAAGGCTGCGGTCCAGCTGAACGCTCACAGCGAACGGAGAGGCTCTGTTCACCCGTACCGTAGTGATGGAAAGCAAGAAGGGAAGAATTTAAAAAATAAAGGTCGAATCTTAGAATCGTACTATTTTTAAAGCCTGGTCCAAAGGTGACCGGGCTGATGAGCGGAGGGAAATGCTGCTTGGGATGCCTGGCTGCGGAGCTGCTGTTTCTACCTGTAAACAGTGGAGCTGAGCGAGCCTGGCGCATCTCAAAGCAAATGATGGACAAATGCTGCAGGGCATGCTGAAGAAAATAAAGCGCTTCCCCTTTATCCCAAATCTGTTCATCTGGGAAACGCTGTGGGAGCAGAGGCTCTCTGAGCCTTTTCTTCTCTTTGCCCTTGTTCTCTTCATTTCTGAGAGCTAACCCCAAATGTCTGAGCACTCTGGCTCTGGCTTCAGGCCTGACTGAGGGCTGGCTGCAGGGTCAGTGTCTTTTTGGACATTTTTTCTGGGGGGTAGGACATTCTAGCTAACTTTTCTCTAAGCTGGAGCCTTGCTCCAAAGCATTAGTGATAGGACAAAGGGGAATGGTTTTAAACTAACAGAAGGGAGATTCTGATTAGATGTCAGGGGAAGTTTTTTGGCTGAGAGGATGGTGAGGCACTGGCACAGGCTGCCCAGAGGGGCTGTGGATGCCCATCCCTGGAGGTGTTCAAGGCCAGTCTGGATAGGGCCCTGAGCAACTTGATCTTGTACTGGATTCAGCAGTTGGCAACACTGCCTGTGGCACAGAAGTTGGAACTAGACTATCCTTGAGGTCCCTTCCATGGGACCCAAGCCATGCTATGATTCTAGGACATCTCAATGAGGATCGAGGGCACTGTGATAGAAAACCATCCTGCCGTGTTTTGCAAAAGGGAAAAGGTTTTTCTTGGGTCCTTCTGAGTTCTGCAGATGTCAGGAAAGCTTAGGACAGCTTCTGCTCTTTATTTAGTTTTTTAAAATCTTGGCTGAGCAAATTCCATTAACCCTTTTGGGTTTTCCCTTGCTGCCAGCCATGGGAAAATCCCAGCTCTCAGTGCTTCCACTTGCACACCACACAGAGAAGCAGAGGCAGAGGCTGTGTGCCACGGGAGCGATGCTCCACACATGCCAAAGCCATTAATTAAATTAGAGGTCTCCAAAGGCGGCCGCAGCAGCAGCTGGGCCATCAGTCATCGCGCCCCGGGCTGACACACAAGCCCTGGTGCAGGCAGGGAGATGGTGGTTTCTATTTAAAGTTGGCTGAAACCCAGCCCTTGGCCCGTGCCGGGTCCCGTGGCAGCACGGAGCCCTGCGGTTCATTGCATGGCGCACGGGGTGAGCTGTGACCCCCCTGGCATGGCACGCTAACAGCAACGTGCTGCTCTCGGCAGGGCCGGGCCAGCTGGTGGGAACTCCCTGCTTCCACAGGGCAGCGGCTCGCAGACGGTTAATCAAGTGAGGAAGGCTGAGGGGAGTCGCTGCACCCTTGGCAAATAGCAATCCAGACACAAGAGCAAATAATTTGTGTCAGCGTGACAACAGAAAATGGAATGTAAACTTGCTAACCAGCCAACAGATAGCAGCTTTTATACGTCTGTTTGTCTCAGCCATGTGCCTTTACATTTGGGATCCAATAATTCCACCAAGGGCATCACGTTTCTCTTCCCCATCTCTCCTTAATATTAATGGGGAGCAGAAAGCTTGCCACATTAAACCCTGGGCCAGTTCCTGCAGTGGGGCCTTATCCATCCCGTGGCTCACTGACACCAGGCAGTTTTGTGCCTGTGAGAAGTGGCCCGCGTGTAGATGACCTGCAAAGAGAAAATTGTCAGCTCAATTATTTGTATTGAGTAATTTGATCGGCTCTCCTTGGAAGCCTAATGAATAGGTTATTTTCTGCAGCAGCTGCTGTTCAGGCTCTTGGGTGCAAGACCACGTGGACTGGATGTTCAAAGGGAATTACTGTGTCGGGATTTTTCAAGTAACCTTTCAAAAATTCAGACTTGGAGCGCTCTGTCAGTCAGTGGGGAGGAAAGATGGAGTGGGGAAGGCTGAAGCAGGTAGGAAAATCTTGTGAAGCCCTACAAGCCAGCAGCTGAAGGGGTTCTGGTGTGAAGATGTGTCCCTGGGGCTGGAACGGACCCGGCTTGGAGGTCTCAGCTGCACCCTGTACATGATGCAAGAGGGATTTCAGCCAGGGGGGCTCCCAGTTAGCAGCCCACTGCCACTGCGCTCTCATACTGAGTGCATGGAATTTGGGGTTATGGGGTTATGTCCAGGGGAACGTGGATTTGGGGGTTATGATGACAGGCTGCTGTCTGCAAGCCTGCCACCAAGGTGCCGAGTCCAGCACCACCTGGCAGATGTTACCAGCACTGGGATGGAAATCACGTGTGGATCTAGGGATCATCTCCCCCAGCATGAGAGCCTGGATATTAAAGCAATATTTGCAGGTTATAATTACCATTAATGTCAGCACATATGCACAGTAAGAACAGCGGCAAAAACGTAGCAGCAGGTGGCTGTCACATCAATCAAGTTTTTTTGTCTGTTTTGTTTTCTGCACATTTGGGCTGATTCAGCAAGGAAGCTCTTTTTTGCCATACCTTTTATTGCGTGGTCTTTGCACGGTGCCCTTTTTGACAAGGGCTGATTAAGATTCCTGTTTCTTTCCTCCAGAAGCGCTCTATTTACACCTGATACAAGATCAGTGGGCTAACAATTAAAGCAGTAGTGTGCTGCTATTTCGGATCTGTCGCCTGTTTATTTATCACAGCTGTCTGTGCATGTGGACTGCATGATACAGAGGTTGCCATGGTTAAAACCTTATGTACTGTGCTTAGTAAATAGTTGCACAACTGGCTGTGTAAATGCCAGGTAGCACACTAGGGTTTCTCTCAGGCAGTTTTGCACAGGCACAAGCCTCCTCCCCAGTTCTGCACTTGCACTGATTTGGTTTGCTTGCTCCCATCCACATGGAGTGGGAAAAGAAAGAAATGTGCCCCCAGGAAATGACTCACTTTGTGTTTGGCCTCGAGGGATGAGGATGGAGGGGATGTGCAGGTCTTCACACGCATAAAAGGCCACCAGCAGTTAGCTTGGAGGAATCTCCTCCACTGCCAGTGCATGGGAAGGGGCTGTGGTCTTCAGTCACCGCAAGGAAGAATACAGTTAGGTGCCAAGGATTAACTTTGTAATGATAATGGTGGCGAGGCGACAGCCCATGGAGGCTGTCAGACCTCGACTGCTGAGGATCTCTAAGAGCAGACTGCATCTCTCTTCGGCAGGAGTGATATACTGTGACTAATGCGACCTTAAATCAAGGAAACGGGCCAGCTGACCTCTCGAAGTGCTTCACAGTCCATAACTTTATTTATGCCGTTAATATTTGGAGGCAGAGCCTGATTAAACCATGGAAGCTGGCAGAGCTGTGCAGTGAGCGGCTTGCTGTGCAGGAGCATGGGGCCGCAGAGCCCAGGGGGTGGGATGCCAGCCTCCCAAAACTGTACCACTGGGCATCCTCTGGCCCGTGCCCCTTTGGCTGTCATGGCAGGGAGGTTCTGGCACCAAGCACATCCCCTATTTCTCTCCAACGCTCCAGCCCAAGGACTTATCTTAAATTACAGCAGTAGAAAATTAAGAATATGTGTTTGTGGTTTGTTTTTTTTCCCCCTTCCATTCCAAACAGCTCATGCTCACATTTCCTGGAGCGCTGTGTTTGGTTCTGCAGATGTAAAGGGGGGCCCATGGGGTCAGGCAGTGCAGGTTTTCCATTTTTCACATCGCTGCACCCACAGACAGACAGAATTCAGTATCATTCACAGGGTACAAGGGAAAAACCTTCCCAGTCATTTTGCTTTTAACACTGCGTATTTTTCTTGCAGTAATGCTGAGGAAAAGAAAAGCTCTTTTCCTGCAGCAAAAGGCTGCTGTAGGCCCAGGTTCTGCTGCAGGTTGGGAACAAACATGCTTCCCAGCAATGTGGTTTTCTTTAAAATGGGAAATGTGAGAGGTGAAAGCAAGCTGTAATGGTAGCAGGCTGCAAGATGGATTAGCAGATACAGAGCTGCTGGAAATGGAAAGGGCTTGCCTCTCGCAGGGGTCTGGGCATGCTCATCTGCCACATGAGGGCTTGCAGAATAACAGCTATGAGGTGTATGGTAAAATAAAAACATAGATTTAAGTGCTGAAGGAGGAAAAAAAAAAATTGAGATATTTAGGTCACCTTTATCTACCAAAGTTGAAAAAATTGATGGGAGATCTGTGAGGAAATTAGCAAAATAGAGAGGAAGACGTCAATACATGTAATGGCTTCCCAAATTCTCTCTGCGGTCACTGCAATTTAACCATGGCTTCCCTTAAGGAACCTGCCCTGCTTGCAGAGCTTCACCAGAATGGCTTCACCTGCAGCATCCAACCCCTGCAGCCTCCAACCCCTTGCAAACAGTCACCCGCAGCAAATGCTTAGCAAAGTGGTGTGAGAGGATCTGAGCAGAGTTGGGCAACCTTGGAGGGTTGGAGAAAGCAGGGTAGCCCACACCTCGCTTTTCCTCCCTTCCCATATAGCAAGAGAGTCAGTGTGGCATTAATTACGCAGACTTCACATCAGCTTTGTGTGGTGTTGTCTTCATAGCAAAACAAAAACACAAAGGAGCTGCTTTTTTATTATTATTAATAACTATTCCAGCATCTGGCTGGTCCAGTGGCCCTGGCCACAAATGGGTTTTGGGTGCAATTCAGCCCCTGGACATCAAGGTCTGGAAAGTCAAACTGCTGTGGACAAATGAGGAACAGTGCCAGCAATCAGCTCACGGTGTGAATGCAGTGAACAAGCCCTGCTGATCCATGGGGCCAGCTGACAAACCAGCTGAGCTTCCTGCCCACAGAGCAGCAGCTCTGCTCTTAACACCAGCTATTCCAAGCAGCAATCACAGTGAGCAGCCTACCAGCAGTTCAGCCTGGAATGTGTTTGCGTTGCTCATCAGATAATTTGGAGAGCTGGACACATTCATAAGAATTGTGATCTCTTTCAGGACAATGCACACGCAGGAAAAAAGGTAAATTCAACAAATCAATTCTTAGCTGTGAATAGCTCTCCCAGAAATAGTCCCTCGCAATACGGCATTGTGCATTTCTCATTTCTAACTCAAATCAGTATGCTGCTCTGCCATTGCATTGTTTACTCCTAGCAGTTTTGACTCCCTACTCACTGAATCATGAAAGCAAGGTTACATACAACTTCTGGCATGTGGAAAAATGAGTCCTTCCCTCTTCAGCCCCCTCCCCTACAGCTCTAGCAGTGTACCACACTGCTCCTCAGTTTCCTGTTTGATGCTGTGTCCTTTCCCACCTAGGCTTCTCTTCAGTGGGGCAAAGAATGGCTGAAACGTTATGATTCGGTGTTGGCACCTACTGGCCATAGATACCAGTTATTCACCAAGGCTTTTTCCTGGGTTCATTTTCCTGTTATATTATCTCCTAGACTCAGGAGTCAAAGGAAATTGGTGAGTCATGACTCCTGCTTTCTCACATGAATGAAACTTAAAACTCCATCAGACAATTCCAGGTTGTTGGCAACTTGGCATCTGACTGCTGTAGGATGGGATTTTATCCAACAGGTATTTTGTCCAGATGTGACATTGAAAATAGCTGTCTTAACTGGGTTAGTAATTACATGCAAATGCTTTCCCTTACATTCCTGAAAGATTTGCTTGTTTCTGTTCATACTGGTGGATGTGCTCAAGGATCCCAAACTGCTGCAATTCCTGCTGGGGGAGGGGGAAACATGCAAGCCAGCTTAGCCAGAGCTCAAGGCATTCAGAGTTGACATTGTCAAATATTTCTCCCCATTTGCTGTCCCCTTTCTGCAGTCTGTGCAAAGGAACAGGCTCCCTGGTATCCTGTGGGTATGCTCTCAGCCCAACCTTGCTTTTGGAAGCAGCTCACATACCTCCCGAATTGTTGCTGGGTGGGTTTTTTTTGGCATTTCTTTTTTTCTTCCCCTTGGCTCTCCAAATGTACTAAAGTGTCATTAAGACAAATGGCAAACATTTCTCCTTTTCTCACATCTGTCAAAACCTCAAAATCTACTTTCATGACATTTCACACAGAATTTTTTTTCTACATACCACTCAAAGGACATAGAATCCTAATGAGCCTTGCTTTCATGATTTTAATCTGTCATGTGCTGCTGCCCTCATATAATAAACTAACAAAAGGGAAGGGAGAAAAACAAGGAATATAAAGAGCTCTGGGCGGAGAAGGAGGGAAGAAAATAGATCAGCACCCACCTGGGGTTTAGAGGCATTCGGAGTGAGGCATCAGTGCTGTGTCACCAAGTAGGCACGTTACAGAGGAGCTGAGCAGGGCACTTTTCCAGCCTGCACCTTGTGGGCAAAGAAGCTAAAGATATGGCATGTTCCTTTGGTAGCTGCAGTAGGACTTGAGAGTATTTCTCTATTGCCAGTGTCAACAAAGTGCTAAGAGCTGAAAGAGGACTTCACTTTTGGCCCTTAATTTTTAAAATTGTTGTTCCTGCGGTGGTAGACTTGGCCAGCAAAATGTTAACTGGTGTGCTTGCTTTTACTGTCTATAAATATAGTAGCTGCTATATAATAGTTTCTAATGGAAGAATGAGAATGCTATTTTTTCTCATCAAAAACAGAAAGAAAATGTACCAAAAATTGCTTAAGTGCATCCTTTATGGAGGAAAAAACTGGACAGCCGTTTCTCTTAATTCATGACTGGGAAGCTGGGGGTAGCTCAGGTTCTTCCTCATTAACCACAGCAAAAGAAATAGAGCCACCTCCTCCCTGCGTCTTGGGGAGGGGAAAGATGTGTAGAGATGGGCCAGGTAATAGCTTGGATAACAGTAGTTAATAAGACTGTGGGCAAGTCTTTAGTAGTTTGTTGAAGGCAGTCCATGGGCAAAAGGCCCAGTTTCAGTATGAGGTGCTGAGGAATAGCTCTGCTGGCAGCATCCAACTCACCTAGGAGTTATACAGGGCTTCTGCTACTAGAATAGTGTTTGTCGTACCTTTATTACCAGATATGAGCAACCGTAGCTGATGCAGGATGGTTGTTTTCCCATCTTTAGGATACTTGTTCTTCTACCTGAAAATGGTCTTTATTGTTGTTTCATAGTGTGTGGGAACTGCTGAGTCACGGCCTGAACCTCTGATGGATCACCTGAGGCGAGCCATAAGCCAGCCATGGGAGCACAGCTGAAGGCAATTCACCCGTGCTGCAGGAAGGGGTGGAGCCTGGCTGCACCCCTCCTAGACCTATTTAAGAGCTGGCTACCAGTGGGGAAGGGTCTCTTCTGGAGATCTGCTCTGCTGGTGTTTTGTGAGTGAGCCCAGGATAGGGGTAAGCTTTCTATTTATTCTCTTTTGTTATCATAGTCTGCTTTGCCAAACTCTCTTGTTTATTTTGTGATTATAACATCCTAAAATTCTTTGATTATACACATAGCAAGTGTGGAACTCACACTGGGTACAGCACAAAAAAAAAAAAAAAAAAACAAAAAAAAAACAACACACAGGAAAAGAAAGTCTCTTTCTCAGGAGATGTTCAAGACCCTTCTTAACACTTTCCTGTGCAGAGTAGTCTAGGGAACCTGCTTTAGCAGACAGATGGACTCAATGATCCCCAGAGACCCTTTCCAATCCCTGCTATTCTTGGATTCTGTGATAACAAAGAATTTTGGGGTAGGACACACTGTCATTGAGATGCTCAAGGAATTGCTCCTTGCACACTTGTAGGTCATGCAGTATTTCTAGTTTAGACCAGTGTAACATGATGGAAAACAAAGCAGTGTCAGCAGAGTAGTAAGGTCCTAGGCTGTAGCAAGAGAGGGACCTTACTCTTTCTTGCATGAGCCATGATCACAGAAATAAAGGGGGAGAGAGAGAGAGGAAGGGGGGAAAAAAAACCAAACATACAAAACAAAAACCAACTACCTACCTTAGAAGACCTCAGGTACACAGGAGTCTCCAACAAGAGATACCCTCACCTCTGCTGCCAGCCCTTACATGAGGTCTGGGAAGGGGTGGATCCTGGCTACACCCCTTCCAGTCACTCAGGTACATTGCGTGTACCTGAGCTCCCCTGGGTTGGTCCTGCCTTCCCCTCAGGTGCTCAATCACTGGTTCAATCTGTGACTTAGCATTTCTGCTACACCTGGAAGAATTCCATAAGGAACAGCAGTACTGTCCATGCTACAACACTGGTCAATGAAAAGAACCAGATCTTGTTATTTCCTTGCTTCAGCTTTAACCTGGTGTATTGGAATGCATACTGATGCTGTACATCCACACACATATCTTTTTACAGCCCTAATCCAAGCCAGTGCCCATGTGACAGTCACCCTTTTGTTGCTAGCCAGCAGGAAAGGAAACCAGAGCCTGCAGGTGAGCTCCAGCCTTGGTGGGGTTGTCAATGCCCCCAGTTCCTGCCTTTGTTGAGGGCTTCAGGGGTCCACATGAGAGGAAAAGCATAGCTTCTTCCTGCCCAGCATCTGAGGCACACACCAAACTGCATCTTGCCACCTCCCTGATGTGAAAGTTCAGTCTGCTCCAGCAGCAGTCAGCAGGGAGCCTGGATAATAGTTGGACACGGCACGTGGCAGCACGGCAGAGGACCTCCAACAGCCCTTCTGATATATTTTCAGAAAGTTTCCCAGTGAAGCAGATACGCAGAAACTGATGAAAATTTTATTTCACCTACAGCAGGGGAAAGAGAGGAGGAAGTTGGGTTAATGTGTGTCTGAGACAGAGAGCCTCCAGGAAGCATTGCCTGTGCCATGTTTACCTTTCACATCTGATGTCCCTTTTGCTAATTGCCAGGCTGTTCGTTCACATCAGGAGGCGGTTCAAAGTTCAGGAAATCAGCGTGCATTTGGGGGCCAGAATCTGAACCCAGAACAGTTCTTGTGTTTTCCTTACCACTGAAAAATGTAAATGTCGTTGGTGCAATGTTCACTCATTATCGCTGAATCAAAGAGCAGTCTCAGCTCCTGCTGGAATCGCATGGAAAAAGATACAGATCTCTCTTCCCATTTCTGACACATCTTGCTGTGTGAATGGGCGATACTTACTGGATACTTAGGTCTCACTTCCACATTGGTGAGCTGCCCTATTTTAGGACTGTTTGTATTAGGCAATAGGCTAGTAGAATCATTAACATGCAAATAGAATTATTTACCTTAAGAATGAAACACATGATTAAAATGGAAATGGCAGAGGTTTTTAGAGGGGGTGAAACCACATGACATAGGTGAGACACTGTGGTTTGAGGCAGATGAGCTTCACTAGGGATGAATGACAGGGCTGAAGCACACATGTAAAAGTAATCAGAACTCCTGTGCGAAGTGACACTGATATATTCTGAATGTCACATTACGCTGCATAGTGCTGTGCTCACTCCAAAAATGCTCTTTAATTATAGTTGCTCCAGCCTTACAATCACAAAAGTCAAACAGAGTGGAGGTGGGCACCATTTAGGCAACGTAAATCAAGTTGCTGAAGGTGCTTTGTAAACAGGATCTTCACCTCCCAGATAATTTAGTAAGACTTACCAGTGACTTTTAACTACACATAGGTCTATTTAAGGCTAACAGTTAGCCAAAGCTCAGTTTCTGAATTAAGCGGGACAGTTCCACCCATGGTTGGTCAACTCATGCAGAATGCAACTGTGCTTCTGTTGGCTCTATAAACTGCTGGCCTGGCTGTTTAGGCAAAAAAGTCTTTCCTTGAGCTCTTTCCTCCCAGTTTTCTTCTCAGGAGTTGGCCCAGAATAAAGTACCTTAAAAACAAAACAAAACAAAAAACACCAAACAGGGCAGAATTTCAAGCAGAATAACTGAAAAGCCCTCCTGAGCCGCAGCCGCACACTGTCGCATACTCGTGACTGTTCTAAGATCCCGCCAATACAAAGTTTGCTGACTTTGTTGTTGTTGGTGTTCTCTTTCTTTTCCATGTCACCCATGACAGATTTATCAGCAGGTTTCTGAAGAATGGTGTTAGATTGGACACCACCTCAGATGCTGGTTTTCTTTCATCCCCACAAGCAGGGGACGTGTTTGTCAAAGGCTTTCTGACTGACATTCTCAGTAACAGCAGGGTGTATGTGCCATAATTTACCATTAATGAACGGGAATGTGGTATTTCAAGTGTGCTATGTTACAGTGAGGTAGGTGTTTTGAAAATGACTTTGTGGCCATTTGAAATTAAACTACTCATCCCTCTGCTGCTGCACAAAAGGCAGGGCTGCTGAAGTGCCTGCTCGTGCATCACCTGCTCCTTACCTCTACAGGTATCACCATTTCTGTTTTTTTTAAATGAGGCATTTCTCACATGGAGAGGAAAAAAACAGAACTTTCTGAACATCTGCTTTCATAAAGTGTTTTTTTTGCTTGTGTCATGGTGACAGATGTTAAAAATTTGGGACAACCATGTGTGGGTGAGCAGCACCCTGGGCTGCACCTCTGTGATCCATGCATGCCATGTGTTCTTCTAATTTGAGGGTTTTTTAGGTGGAAACTATTTCTGCACCCACACTTGGAGTGTTGTGCAAGAGAATAATGGATGTGAAATGGTTTCTCTCCTGGAAGAGCAACAGTTCATTTTAGTTGAGGAACCTGGAGCCATGCATAAAGGCTCATGATTGTTCCTTCTCCCTTACTCTCTCCTTTTTTTTTTTTTTTCTTCCTTCATTAAATATCTTTTTGCTCTTATAGTGCCAAAGGAAAAATTCAGTTGGAGCTGAGTCTCTGCGCAAAATGCAAGAGGTTTGCTGGAGTCCCCTGCTGTGCAGGGAAGAAGCATCAGCTGATTGATCCACCATATCATTTTACTTTCGCCCAAGATTTCACAGCCTTAAATGTCTTTGTCTGTAAAGATCCTAAAGCTGGTGTAAATATGATTGAGGTTTTACACTGGAAAAGAAAATCAAATGTAAGCTTTAAGGGAAAGAGGTGTGTGTGTGGAGGAAGCAGTAGCTGGATTTGTTTCTCAATCCGTGAGCGCGTTTGCATTTTGCTGTTTTGGACACCTGCAAGTGAGAGGCTTTGAAGTTGTTCCCTTTTCCTCCTAATGAACCTCAGTTCATCAGGCACAAATCTGTGCCTTGTTTGGGTTGGAAAGTGTTTGGTGCTCTGTACATTGGCCCTGCCATGCTGCATGGCTCCAGCCCCAGCCCTTTGTGCTGCATACTTTCAGATGGATGGCTTTTTCCATCATACATCATGGCTGTGACAGCAGGCTGATGATCTACAACTCTGAGCACTGTAGCTCTGATGATGTGGCTGTGGCTGCAGTAATAATGTGGGCCTATTCCTAGGAGAGCAATGCTGTGCCAGGCTTTTTTTAAAGGTGAAGAGAAAGGCTTAAATCCCCTCCTGTTTGCTATCTGCAACTCTCCCTAAAGCCCCAGATCAGTGGGAAGAAAAAAAAAGAGATTAATCCATCTTCCGTGGGAACATCAGCACTGGTGAATGAGAGAGCTCTGATTTAGATGCTGGGCAGGATATGACAAAAGTCAGCTTTGTAAGTAAAGATTTGGGTCTCTCACCCCAGTGGATGAATATGGCGGGATGGGGGAAGAACGAATGTGTCCTCTGCGCTGCTGCGGCCTGATCAGTGCTTGTCCTGGCTCTCTTCTCGTCTTCCTCAAAACTCTGGTCCTGGAGGCAAGGGAGTCTGTTAAATCACATGCTTCTGAAGTAAATGAACGTCTTTCTTCTTCAGAAGGAGATGTAACCTCTCCAAATCATGGCATCGCTTACCCACAGAGCTTCAGAAATAAATAAAAAGGAGGAAAAAAAAAGTTGAATTTTATCATTATTGTATTTCATGGGTTTAAAGCCATTCTGCTGATGTAGGGTTGAGTCCCGATGCTGGATTATGTGAGCTAATAACGGCACTGGATTTAGACCCTTGCCTGGCTGTTGCTGACAGGGCTGAGCTCTTTGCCTCTCACTCCATCTCCCTAGGGCCTTGCCAGAAACAGTTTCTAATGGGCTGCATCTACTGCCATAGAACATGTGTGTTTGAGTTAAGGTTAAAGGCTTTTAGCAGGTGAATGTAAAATCAGCCTCTGAATCAGCCTAAAAGCAAAGTCATTCCACCTTTCCTCTGGCAAATGAAACAGAAAATGCACTAGCAGATACATTTGATAGTGTTAATTAAGCTACAGCTGTTTGCAGGGACCTTAAGGATCTCTGCTGGCAGAGGTAAGTTTTCAACTAAAATAGACAGGTTCAGATTAGCTGTAAGGAAGAAATTTTTTGCTGTCAGGCCTTGGCACAAGTGCCCAGAGAAGCTGCAGATGACCCATCCCTGAAGGTGTTAAAGGCCAGGTTGGATGGGGCCCTGGACAACTGCAATAGGGGATTTGATCTGGATGCTCTTTAAGGTGCCTTCCAGTTCAAGCTGTTCCATGACTCTGTTTCTATGAAGTCAAGGTACCAGCTCTGTAGCAAATGTTCTGCTTTATTTTTTTAGGTGTTCTCACTAAAGTTTTCAGCCCTTCTGTGCAGCCTGCTCTCTCTGTGGCACCTTGTTGTGCTCACGAACATTTTGGCAGAGAGCTGATGCTCAGTGCATTGGCAGTGACCTCCAGCCTGGCTGCTGGTGGGCTGCTCAGGCACCTTCCTCATTGCCTTTGGCTCCCGGTGCTTGGCCTCTCTTGGCATTGCTGAGCCAGTGGATACTGGCCAAGCTCCTTTGACACTTCCACTCTCCAGTTTCTTGCTCCATTACACGGTCTACCTTTGAGTTAAGTTTTCCCTCATATTTAACCTATTTTTTGCCTACTGCAGTTAAAGCCATTAGTTCCTGTTCTGTCCTCTCTGACTAATGAGAATTGGTCCCAATCCTCTTTATAATGTCCCCTAACATACTCGTAGACAGTTATGTGTCCCTTCAGCCCTCTCTTCTCCAGACTGAACATGCCCAGCTCTCTTTGTCTTTCCCTCACAGGCCCTGTTTTCCAAACCTTTATCACCTTCGTTGCTTTCCCATGAGCTCTTCTTCCCAATTAATCCTTTTAAAAATGTGCTGCCCCATACTGAACACAGTGCACCATTGCCTCTGCTGCTGAAGGAGAGCAGCAGCATTAGCATAATTATCTCGCCTGGTTTTCCCACAGCTCTGCTATTAACCATTTTATTTCTGGGACACCTTGCCTGGCTGCTCAAGCAAGGAGGAGAGTACTGCAAGCAGGGAAGAGCTCTAGGGACCCACTGCCCCACAAAAGTGGTTCCAGGAGCAGCTGGTGGTGGTGTACCTGCAGGTGGAACACTGTCCATGCTGGGCAAAGCAGGTCATTGGTGGGGAAGTCGGCTTTGAATCAGCATCTGCAAGGAGAGTTTGCACGATCCAGAGTCATGGCTGTGGCTCTGTCACCCCACAGAGCCCATCTCACCCAGCTCACCAGGCTTCTGCTGCTGTGGTGGGTTTCACAGTGACCTCCACGTCGCACAGAGGAACAGCACGACTCCCAGCCTTTTCTGCTGATGTGCTGCAGCAGCACATTTCATTATTCTCCACCCTGCAGAATGCACTGCTTGACTGTGTTGAATCTCACTGTGCTTCTTTAATTTATCTCCCAAACACCACGTTATACTTTAATCCTGTCCTTCTAGATATTTGCATATCCTCCTTGGTTTGAACAGTGCCTAAATGCAGGCTGGCTCTTAAAGGCACAGAGAGATTTGCACGGCTGCCCGTGCCAAGAGCTGCTAATGAAAGCACCAATAAGCATGGGAGTATAAACTCACCACCTGTGGAGTCTTGTTTGGCATCCTCATTCAGCCTAATAAAGAATCATTCATGTTTAATTGCTACATTTGATTGTTTAATTACGGTTATTTTACATGCCATCTTGTTTTGTCTTGGCTTTAGACGCTATCTGCTACCTTACCCTTTCTGAATAGTGAATTATGCTACAAGAGAAAATTAGAATTAGAACTAGGCCTTTAAACTGCAATCAGGTTGTTTTTTTTTTTCTCTTTTTAAAAAAGCTGTTCATAAAATCCTTTCTGTTTGACATTGCTCTATAGATTCAAATCCAGGGTGGTTTGTTTTTTTTCTGTGCAGCAAGAATTATATGAGTAACTTTTTCAAATGCTCTTGCAGGGCTATGATGTGGGTAGCTTCATCTTCTCACTGAGGTTTTATCAATTAAGTTTACTTTGTTTAAATGTCAATTCATCTTAACAACTGCAAGATTGTTTTTTTTGGCAGAGGCTTAACTTGGCATAAAATTAGTTTATTGCAGGTTCACTTAGTTCAGCAATGCTGTAACTTCAAATCAATACAAATCTGTCCTAAAACTTCAGTAATATGGTCTGCTTGCAAATCTGGCTCCTCTTTAAAGGAACGGCAAGGAAGCCAGGACCTGCCCCATGTTTCTCCAGCTGTGCAGTTTTGTTGCCCATCCTGTGCTGGTGCTCTCTTCTGTCTGATGACGGACCTTCCCCGGGCGAACTGCTTCCTCATGCACTCTCCTCAGTCTGGCAATGAGCTGCTTTTCACTTACAGGGCAAGCTCCCTTTTAATTAACGTGCTTAATGACTCCAGAAGCAACAGCACACCTCTGGTTCACTTATGATCCTTTCTTGGATATTATTGCACGGTGAGCTGTCCCTGGCTCCGTTTGGCTTTATGGGCAGCACAAGGCAGCACTCATCTGTTCTGAGCCCTCCTGGTTCTGCTCTTGTCCCTCGATGCATGTAAGCTCTCTGTCCCCAGACTTCTATGCACCAGAGTGTGCTGTACTCCATCTTGCTGGTATGTGCATGTTTTTCTTTTTTGACCTTCATCCATCAAATTGCCTGACATTGGGTCAGTCACCATTGCTGGGGCACAGGTCTCTGATAGATCTGTGTAGATGCAGCTGAAGAGATGCCCAAGTCTACAGAACCACCTATCCTTTCTGTCCTCTTCTCCTTCAATATTATGACCTTCCCAAGTCTTCTTCCCCGCAGCCAATGGATGTTCTCAGGAACCTCTGAATTAGCTCCTTCCCATGGAGAGCGATGTTCCTGGTGTGACACCATTTTCTCTGGTTTGCTTGTTCCCTTTCTCTATGACCAACATAGACCCAAGAGGAGGAGGAGGGCCTCCCTTTCACTGCTGCCTTCATTCCTGCATCACTAATGCCTAAATCTGTCTCCAAGCAGTTTGCTCTGCCCACCCTGAAGAGAGGTGACCTTTGGATATTGCTCTTTAACCAAGCTGTTTAATTGGAGAAAACTAGCAACTAGTGTCTAGGATTTAGAGAAAAAATATGGAAAAAGCATTTATCAAATAATAAAAAGAGGGACTAAATTCAAGCCATTGTACTCTGCCTGGGTTCTTGCCTTAGAAAGAAAGAAAGAAAAAAGGTGAGCTGAATTGCTGAAGGACAGCTGAATGCAGTTATTTCCCTGCTTGGAGGCTGTAAGGGATTTCCCTTTGGATAGCTCACAGGCTCCTTCCCAGGAAATTTTCCCCTTGCTTTTACTGCTGTCTTGCCTTTTTCCATCTAGCCTTTTACAGCTAGGAAATGACCTGCCACCCAAGTGCTTTTTTTTAGGGCAATTTCAGCTGCTTCTTGTTCACTTAGAGGTTTGGAAAATATCAGGCTTATGTACTAAAATCAGTTTAAAGCGCTTTGCAAGAATATGGTACAGGAATATGAAATCATTATTCATCATTTGACCAGATATGAAAATAATCCTCACTCATAACTAGCTTCTGAAAATGGCCAGCGTAATTTTTATACGTGCAATAACAAAGTAGGAAGCGACTGCTATTTCTGCAGCAGACAAGGAGCATCTCACTGAGACAAAGCTACAGCAAAGCAGGCAATTTTCAGTTCCTTTTCAGCAAGCTTTCTATATCCTTTCTTGCCTTTGCACTCACAGAAAGCCAATTTTCCGTGTCCCTACTACACACAAAATGGGGCAAGATTTTAAAGATACAGCTCTGCTCTATTTGACTGCAGCAGACTGAAAGAAAAATGAAGTTCAGTACTTAACCGATCCCTTTGCAATATTTCAGGGTAAATTAAAAATCAAAATGTCAAGAGGTTCAATATGTCAGTGGGCTTTTTGACAGGGCGGCTACTTTGAAGCCTAAATGAGAACTGTGCTGCTTTTAAAAACTGGAACCAAATGTGTGCAGCTGCTGCGCCATTTAGAAATTCTGGCCCCTCATCTTTTTTCTTTTTTTCTTACGTAATAAAATTAGTAAAATATTCTGGCTTCTGTTCTACTTGTTTTCAGAGTAGAAAGCCTCCACTTCATAGAGTAGACGGCCATTTACGAAGCTGGCTAGTTTTCATTATCTGCATTAAGGTGAAGCCTGGCAGCATTACCCTCTTGCCTTTTGTACCATTGAGCAAACCCATCTTTGCTGCCCCCAGTGCATTTATCTCTCGTGGCCCTCGACAAACCATTTTTTTGTTTTGCCATCTCAGTTCGTCTTTGTAAAACAGGGAAGATAATAAATGATACTGCTTACCTCCTTCAGAGAGATGTGGTGAAGATTAATTAGTCCTTGTTTATACAAAGATTGGCAATAGTGATCTGCAGGTTTGCTAAGCACTGGGATGATTGCTATCGCTGCCTCTCCTGACAAAGAAGCACAGCCAAGGACAGGAGCTGGTGCCACTGCAATCATTTACAGGTTCAACGATAGCTGTGGCCCTTGAAGAAAACTCTACCAAATATTCTGCATCTGAGAAGAGGAGGAAATGCATACTGGCAGGGCCATGGCATCTCTGGAGTCTCTTCCAGTGGGCATCTCCAGTCCCTGTTGCAAACTCTTCCGTGTGTGGGAAAGGTATGCACATAGGCAATCTGAACTGCTTATTCAGAGCCAAACTATTTCTTTCTGAACTTCGTTTTGGATGCAAAGATGGACTCAGCCTCTCACATACGTCTTTGCCAGAAGTTGCTGCACGCATGCATCGTGCCACAGCAAATTGGCACCTTTCGCTTCAGCCTGCTGTGTTAGATAGACACTTGCAGGCAGTCCTGTCGGCAGGTTAGACTATTTCCATAGTGATGCAGCCAGAGTGAAATGTATTTTTCCCCACAGCTGTCCAATTTGCTCTTGCTGGTGCTCTGAGCATTGCTGGTTTGCCTGGTGTGTTTGCTGCAGGCAGGGCTGTCTGTGCATGAAATGACGGCAGGCTGTGCTGGCCTCAACTTGTCGTGTTCCCCCACTTGGCAACAACTTTCTGTAGTGTGTGGCTATCACTTTTCACTTCACTCAGTAATTTCTCAGGCTTTGACAGCTGCCCCAGCCCTCCCTTGCCGCTGGACTGCCCATGGCGAGGAGGAGAGGACGCATCCACTGGCGATGAGGCAGCAGGTCCCCAGAAAAGCCCATCCTTCGATGACTGAGAATTATAAGATCCCCCTCTTGCTATTGTTCAGACAAGCCCCAGGATCTAATATCACCCTTTTCTCCTGACTACACAGCTACATACTGGTGTGCTGGCCCTCTCCAGACCGCGACCTGCTCACCTTGGTCCTGAAGCACACATCCATAGGTACAGATGGCATCAATGAGAGGAAAGCACCCAGCCAACACCGACCGCTCAGCAACTCCATGCACACTGTAACAAAAGCAATGGCTGATTAAAATTCCTCATTTTGTTGTGATTCGCTTTCTCAGCAAGTCAGGTTCAGTTACTGTGGTGGACAGTTCTGCTGGTAAGAGGTCAAAGTCAACAAACAGTCCACAAATCTGTGCTAGGCTACTGGCGACCCTCTAGAGTTGTGTAAATTGAAGGGAGGCTGTATGTGGAGCAATTTGCATTGCAGTGCATGTGCAGGTGAGAGTGCAATATGACAGGAGATGTCATTACTGAGATTAGAATTTACACTTACAGCCTTAGTCAGATTTGTGTTTGAGAAACTACAGTGCCCTGGAAAAAGATTACTAATCATCTGATAATTTCCTATTGTTTGTATCCAGTAAATATCCCTTTAGTTTCCTATTTCCCGTTAAGATTAATTTTCTGATCAAAGAAAGTTTGATCAGAAGTGCACAGACAGCACAAGAGCAGCAATATTACATGGCTGGAGGATATGTGTTGTGTCTTTGACTCTGCAGGAAAGCCAACCAGGAGGGGAAGATGATGGCTCCTGGTAGAAGCTCAGCAATAAATAATAACTCTCTGGGTTTGGAAAAGAGCTATTTTTATATATTTCCTTCCTGCTGTCAATCAGAGGAGTCCTTTCTTCATTTTCGAAGTAGAGTCAGTCTTTGTTTTACCGTTGGGATGCTTTGGTTGAAATCCTGTGCTAATTTCCATTGTTTCTATTTTGATTTCTTAGAGCAGTCCTACAGAGATGAGTGGTACTGCGCCCTTTGTCCTGCTGCTCTCGGCCATGGTAACAAGACCTGTTTCCACCCTCCCAGGCTCTGCCTCAACCCATGCAGCTGACAAGTCCCTTCTTTTCCTCTCCATCCCACTCAGTCCTGCTAGATCAGCTTTCCCCTTTGCACGTGGAGCCTCTCACCATGCACACTCTCAGTGGTTCCCACTGAGCCCACCACCAGCAATATCACCTTCCTCACTCCTTCCCTGCAACCCTGGTAAATATCTGCCACTTCACAGTGTGTGCAGGCTGGGTGGTTTGTTGCTGATATCTGGCTCCGAACGGAAGCATCGCTCTCAGAGTATTTCCAGCACCATCTGCTGCCTTACTTTATTTCAGTTTCTAGAAAGGGTTTTGCTGTAGCTCAGAGGCAGAGGAGGAATCTGGATACAGCTGACACAAATCCCAGAAAACGTTTGTCTGTTTGCCTTACACGCTAATTAGTGCCGACGTGGTCAAAAGTGCTCTGAACTTTTATTTATTTATTTTTCTCCTTTCTCGAGCATCTATCACCATGACAGCAACGCGCTCCAACCGCAGGAAATTAAAACACCCGACACAAGCAGCTAATCAAATGCAGAAGCAAACAGAAGAATTTTGCACAGAGCTCTCAGTGTCATTCCGATCCCGCTTTGACGGGCAGCAGAGTTTCTGCGGGGAAAAAGAAATGTTTTGTTTGCTTCAAATTCCCTTTTCCCTTGGAAGCGTAAACGTGAAATTACTCTCTCCTCCTCCATTGGGATGTCTTATTTATTTTCCTGCTGGTGGCTGTTAAAGGAGACGCGGTTCAATTATGCCCTGGGTTGAATTAATGGCTCGCACAGCTCAGTGAGTGTGTTCTGGTGTGAACTTACCCACGTGAAGGGGATGGTGGGGCTTTCGTGGGGCCAGGGAAAGCCCTGCAGGAGGAGAGCTCCCTGCGGCCCTCTTGAATCTGTGACATATGTTTGGTTGTAGGATCCAGAGTAGACTTCACGTCTGAGCTGAGTGAAGCTTTTTATTTTCTGACATGCTGAGTACGTCCATCTCAGTCTGGACCCTATTAGAAACTTCAGTTAGAAGTCTGCTAACTTCTCTTGAATGCCGTCACTCAATCACCATCTTATACTGGAGTCTTCAGATGCCTTATTTAGAGGAGCAATGGAGTTTTACCACAAACAACTTTTGGTTGATTCCCCTTGCACCTACATTTGTTTTTGTTTGTATTCTTCTTTGTTGACAGTTCAAGCACATAAGTACCCCCCCAAGGAGCATCCTGAAGGACTTGTTTCCTCTTTGTCTTTCCTTAGCATTGAAAACTGGACTACATTATTTTTTACAAGCACTGATAAAATATTAGCCATGTGAGTAATGGATCACGCACAACTTGAGGTCTTCCCTGTGCCCAGAGAATCTCTGCGGGTGGGTGGACTTTCTCTGCTTTGCTCCTGCAGGCTAGGTCTGGCTTCCATACAGCCTCATCTCATACAGCTCATCTCACAAATCCATGTAGCACCATGAGGACCCTTAACACTTCTCGGAATGATGACATTGCTTCTACTTCAGGTTGAAAACTTTGGTGTGCTCTTGAGCAGCGGCTGTGTGCTGCTTTCCCAAGGACTAGAACAAGCCAAGGTGCAAAGCGGTGCTGTACTCAGTGTCTGCCCTTCTGCTCAGATACAGGAGAAAGCAATCCAGCAGTGGTCATTTTTCATCAGTAATGAATGAATTTGTCTCTTTTTTAGTTCTCCCTCCAGCTTTTTGAGTTATGTAGCTGATACTACCAAAAAGCACTCGCTTTACTGTGGGGCCCTTGTAAACAAGCAATGTATTTCTTGCCATAAGGGCACAGCAAGGTTAAATACTGAATACCACTAGATGAGATTTTGCAGATATTTTGGGTATGCAGAGCCATGAAAGTGCCTGAGGCTGTCATCAGATCCACCTGGAATCCATAATCAGGATAAGTGAGATGATTGTCTTTGCTTTTCATAATTTGAGGAGTGACTCCCAACTATTTCCCATAATGTCCTGGTGAAACTTCCGTTTTGTGGATGCAGCTAGGCAGCCTCTGCTTGCTTTGATTTTATTTCATGGCATTTTTCTCTTGTCTTTGCTTTATGTTTATAGTTGCCAGCATAGTGGCTGCTATTTTTAAGGATTTTTTTTCCCTTGCGTGCTTGCTTTAAAATGATTTGTTAGTATAGAGTATGATGTATTTTAAATGGCTAAAGAGCACACCAGGTGTAGATTCAATATAAATTCATTTGAGACTGCAGCAACCACAGTACCTTCATCTACTCAAACCAGAAGAGGTCATAGTTTCTAAAGCAGTGAGTGTGAGCACCTGAGAAATACTCACTATTGGTCAAGTTTAGACGACAGCCTGTAGAAGTTATTCTCTGGCCTGTAGCTATTTACAGTTTTCTGCACTTGGAAATAAATCCCACTCAGTTGAGGAGAATAACTTTGTGAACCCTGGAGAGGATGTTGCATTGGGAACCTGTGTAAGCATAATCATACAGCACTTGTTAAAACAGGAGAACCCCTAAAAGGCTTCAGCTGCACAAGGGCTGGGAGGAGCTCACAAGTGCTGCTAAGGGCAATGGGCTCTAAATTTCAGCTCTGTTCTCCAGTCCACAGGGGCAATTCTTCTTAACCCGATCCCAAAGTCTACTGCAAACTGTTGTATTTCAGAGCCCTTGGGAGAGTGTTTCACAAGATGGAGATTAGAAAGCAAGAACAGCAAACTGGAAAGTGCTTCATGGTGTCTCTTTAACAGCTTAGGATTGATTCATTTTAGTATTTGTGTCTGGGTCTTATTCACTGCTGCCTCATAGATCAATGGCATGACGGAGTCCCAGCTCGTGTTGATGCAGCATATGGGAATGGGATCCATTATCTTTAGTTCCCAGGACTATAAAATGTCCAATAAACTCAGCAGCAAGAACGCCGGATTTGTGCACCTCCACCAGCTGCTGTAGCTTTGCTGCCTATTAAGCTGCGTTTTTAGTTTCATTATTGATGGGGAATGCTGATAGCTGAGCAAATGATGTTGCTTGCAGATTTGAGGCACTTTCCCTGCTTATAAAGGTAACTCCTGCTACGGTGCCTCCTCTTGCCGGGGGAGGAGGGCTGCATGCTGCAGTGAGAAATCAATTTAAATTAGCATGGGCACAGCCAATCCGTAGTGCTGTCAGCAGCTCAAGCTGGTTGCAGGAATCTGAGCAGCAAGGCTAAGCGCCTCAGTCTCCAATGCTCATCCTTGCCACAGACCCCAGGCAGGGCATCCCTGTGCACATTTGCTGCTCCAGCATCACTCTCAGTCTCTTCCCTGGCTGTTTATGTTGCAGTTTGACTTTCCCCTGTTTTTCCCACTCCTGCTGAACCTTTGGAATAAATTCCATAATTGCTCTGAAAATGGTGCAAAACCTGAGCTTGCCTACAGAAGTTGCTGTGGTGGAGTCGTGAGCAGCTCTCAATTCCATTTCACTTGTTTCCTGCGCATTGCCACCACAGGCACACTGCAGTTCCACACCAGAATCAGCTTTTATTGCTTTCTTTACTCCTCTGGGAAACAGAGATCAAGAACAGCTATGGCAAGTTAGGCAGTATCTTCAGCCTCTAGCATCATTAGTGTAGGTAAGCATTGTAATGGAAGTCAGTGTAAGCCAGCTCTTATTAATCCACTGAATGTTGATTCCTACAAACAATCTCCAAGTACTGTTTCAGTGCTTACGCAGTTGACTTCCTACTGAACCATCGGCATCCACTCTTGAGAAGAGAAACCCATATTCCACAGGCAGGATCATTTTCTGTTCCTGGACATCGTGGAACTGAACACGGACGCCCAGCTTCTGGTATCAATGTTGGTATGAATACAAAAGAAAACTTTCCCTCTCCCGTGCTAAGGTCTGTGCAGGTGGTGATTAAAGTAGCTGTCACCGTGCTTGTAGCTCAGCTGCTCTTGGCTGGACGCCTGCTGTTACTGCCTGCTGCCCGTGAGTGCCTTCCTCGGGCATCTGCACCTCTCGGTGCCTGCCATCAACAGCTGCAGCTCTGGCAAAGTCTGATAAACACCAGTGCGTTTCTGCCAACTTTTCTCCAAGGAGCAGAAAGGAAGACTAGTAGAAGTAGAAAGGAATGTCTAGTAGAAGTTTACTTTCAAGAGTATGGATCAGAGATTTTGTACAAACTACTCTCTTAAATTACTGAAAATCTGCTGTAATTACTGAGTATTTCAAAATATTCTGGGGAAGAACTTCTGGGCCCATCTGTTTTTCCCTTCCCTTCACTGCCACATGTCCGCTCAGCTATTAGGAATGCTAAAGGATGGCTTTCATGAAAACGAGGGCAATGACGTGTTTGACAAAATGTGACTTCTATGGTCCAGAAGCAGAGGATTCATTACTTCCATCTATAGTTTTTTTGCAGCTTTTCCCCCATCTTCTTAAAAATGTATTCCTACCACCTTGGATTTGTCTGTCTCGAGCTCCCAGCTAATGGTTTTTGTTATCTACCACATTAAAGAGCTTCACAGTTCCCTCTGTTTCCTTTCTGTGAAGGTAATGGTACATTGTAATCAAGCCACCTCTCGGTCGTCTTTTTGATAAGCTAAACAGATTGTGCTCTTTATGTTTCTCACTCTAAAGCACTTTCTTCAGCTCTTAAATCATTTTCGTGGCACTTGCTGCAGCTTTTTTCTGTGCAGTCACCAATTTTGTTACACCCTTATTAAAAAAGATGAACCTGGAGCTGAGCGCATTGTCAGGAACTGGCCTCATCTAGACTGCAGGCAGCCTAAAAAGCCTGTGCTTGAATCTACCTGCATCCCCCTCCTTGTATACAGGGATTATTTCACCTCTTTAGCATGGCTCCCCCCTGGCAACCTCAGTTCAGATGCTTGTCCCTGTGCAGTTAGTGCACGGCTTGTCCTGCTTCCCTCAGCCTTTACACCTGTTGATATTTAGGGGCAGTGTTTTGGGGCAAGCTTATTTTCCCCATCCATGAATGTTCCATTAGGCAATGAAATGGGAGAAAAGGAAGCCCTTGACTCATTTAGCATGGTTGGTACTCCCAACCCTGTCCCTGTGACAGCCCTTTTTGACCTGCCCTATCAGCACATTAGTGAAGTTATTTCAAGGTAGTCCCAGATGGAAAATGCCTTCACTGTCCCACTCAGTCCCAGAAATATCTCTGTTTGAGTCCCAGTCAGAAATATCTCATGAAATCAGTTCTTCATCCATCTAATGCAATATTTACTGATATTGCAGAGCGCTCATTTCTTAATCACCGTGCTGCAGGGCACCAAGCGCTGCACCTGGCAGTGGGAGGAGGTGAGCCATCGCACCAGATCCATCCTCAGACAGAGAAGTATTTTTTGAGACAGGGCTTCTATTCACAATAATGCTGACTGACATTAATTATCACTTAGAAACCCCTGTCAGCACTTCCATTTGGCATAGGAATGGTGCCAGGAGGCAGCTCCAGCAGTAGGAATTAACGCCCAGGTCCCCAGCGGCTGCTGCGGTGTTGTCCGCGACCGCACATTGGTGGCAGCAGCGCACGGTGTTGCCCTCCCCTTTCCAACCCCTGTCCTTCCAATCAGGTTTGCAGGCTCAAACCCTTGCTTCATGAGCACGCAGGGTGATTTATAATGGGCTTCAAGTGGGAGACGCTGGGATGGCAGTTGCGGCGCTCCCTGCAGCTGGCCAAGCTCCCTCCCCACACAGCGATCTGTGTGGCCGCACAGGAGGCACTTGCCCATTAAAATGCTGTCAGAGATCGTCTTTCCGACTTAAATCAAGGCTGTCGCTTTGGTAGGCGAGGGTTTTCGAGGTGTTTGTCTCTTCATTCGTTGGTTGTTTTTGTTTTTTTTTTATCCTGTCCTTTCCGTGTTGTTATTGCTTCCATTCCTTAAAGCACCGCAAATTGCAAGCCTGTGGCTTGCCGTGAAGGCATGCTGGTAAATGATTTATAGAGGGTCCTACAAATCATGTTGCACTGAGCGCAACCCCTTCCCCCACAGCAACAGCCATCATTTCAGTGCCGTTCAGCCTTCAAGGGAGCTAAGCTGTCCTTTCCCTGCTGAGATTTAGGAAGCCAAACAGCACAATGCAGCTAAAAGTGAGAGTAAACATGCCACAGTAACAGCCTGGCATTTAAGTTTCAGCAGGGCTTAAGGTGGCCTTGCTTATCAGTGGAATTGTGTTATGACACCAGCTGGCGTCCATATACAGTTTTGATGCTTTTACAGGCACAAAATAAAAGCCCAATATGTGAATAGGACTTTGCAGGCTTTTACAGAAAGAGCTTTCTTCTGGGGGCTACACATGCAGGCACTGCTCGAGCTGTCCCCTGTGCTCAGAAAAGCCTGCGTGAGGGCAAAAAGCTGCACGTGGCCCAAAGTGCCCCTTGTTCCCCACTATGGGGACAAAGGCATGGCACAGCCTTGACAAGTTTGTATACAGGCATACTTCCCTGAAAGCCATTTCTCTAAAGTCTTTGTAGTTTTGTTTTTTGTTTTTTGTTTTTAATCTCAAGCTCCTTTTCCTGCTTTACATCATGCTTTCCATTTTAGAGATGTCAGATGATCTGTGATAGAGTGACAGGATGTGCAGGAGCAGTGAGGAGACGAGGTCCATTTTAATGAGACTAACTCTACTGGGTAGTGCAGACCGTGCCTCGACAAGCCCTTGGATCTTGTTTCCTTTTGCAAAGCGTCTTAATGGCATAAAAGGATTTTTGCACAAATAAGGAAAGGCAATTCCCCAAACAGATTTCTTTCAGTGGCCACTGAAATGGAAAGCTGCCACCGAGAATTGCATGATCCTCTCTAAGAGGTAAGCACAATCAGAAATCAGTATTGCTTGGCTCCCAAAAATGGACTGAAATACTTTGGAATTAGCAGCGTGTTTGCTGGAGGCTCACCATTCACCCAGCAGGTCCTGCCTGCTGGCACTGAGGTGTAATGACACATAATATGGTCTGACCCAGCATTGCTTACCTATGACCCATTCCTGCAGGCAGCCTGGATGCAAAGCAGGAAGAGTGGGGACTTACAACGAGGTGCAAGGGAAATATGAGAAGGCCTCACGCTGTTCTCCTGCCTTTTGTTATTTTGTCAGCTGATCTTCCAAGCTGTTATTAGAATTTCAGGCAGGCTGGGGTCATGCTTCACACTGGCTACCAGCATCAGGTAAATACAAATGGACAACTAGTCCTGGTCAAAGTTGCAAGGAAGGGTTTCTATCAATGGTATATTTTCAACCTAGACACCGCTAGTTTAATATGTTCTGCAACATCTACAGAGAATCACTTTTATGGGATCTATTTTTTAAATCTTGCTTTCCAGGGAAGTACTTTTTTTTATCTAGTATTCTTTCCTAAGCTACTATTGGATCCCAGCACATGAATTCTAAGATTTTCTGGGCAATGTTGCGAAAAAGTGAGTAGATGAACAGAAGATGTAAAATAGTCCCAACTGCCTAAGAGTTAGGCCATCCACTCTGCCTGTTCTCTACTGAAATGCGCATTTGGGAATGGTCTGTTCAGGTCTGCAGGAAATCTTATTTAGTTATTTTTTAGTATTTTTAATATATATATATATTCTGATCTTAACTTGCATTTCTGACTACAGATGACTCCTGTATTTTTTTTTCAGGTAGGTCCAGAATATCACCCCAACTGTGATCTATTCTGGAGCTTTCTCTCTGTACATAAAAGTCAGATTTATATAAATAGATGCAGGAAATCCCATATAGCCAGTGATGAGAGGATGTTAACCAATTTTTAAAGGCCCGATCAGAACAACTACAGAGAAGAGGTCAATACTAACTGTTATTCCAAGTGTTAATCTTAACTCCAATAATACTGAATACTAAAACGGGTTCCCAGATAAGAATTGCAAATCTCGCATTTGAGAAGAAAGGAAGTGTGATCCTAGAAAACAGATGCAGAGCCCTCCAGATCTCTGCAAGCATCCAATCTTTACGCGTTTGATCGATAGCTTTAGCAGTGGGACAGATGTGTGATGTATTCACTTTCAGATCTTTCTAGGGAAGGGAACAAAACAGCATTAAAATCTCCCGCCGCTCATCAGTGAGTAGATGGCATTCTCCATGGGAGGAGCAGGAAGCCTGCCTTGTGGACAGCCATACCTACAGGTACCTTTTTAGATTATGGGAAAGGCAGGAAGGTGACAAAGCTCTGCTTTCCATTCACTGGGACAACTGGCAAGGCAAATGAACAGGGCAGGTGGGCATGCACCCAGAAACTGAGGAGTGCTGGGGGAACATCAATATCAAGATGATACCTGAGTTGATGAAGCTGTGATGGGCAGACCTGGCTCCCTCTCTTCTGACAGCTAGCATAGATAGCTTTTTCTGTTCTCTGTTGCACCTTTAGGGATCCCAACCATCACTAGCAGCAGCTTGGGGGCAAAAAAGCCCAGGGCCTTTGGGTACCACAGATCTCATCAATAGATCTTCAAACAGCAGGGAAATGCCAGAGGCCATATGACTTACAGTCAGTGGCAATTACTGTCCAGTGCCATGAAAATTGCTTGAAGAACAAGTTAGCAGCATCATAGCAACCGCCTGCTTATGGGTTCTTTGTGTCCCTCTCAGAGCCAACCAAAGCAGCCCCCAGGCTTCCATACAACATGATATGGAGGAAATTTCGGCGAAGCATCAAAAAAAGCCTGCCTGCATAGTGCACCTGGCACATCTTTGAAGCCCTGAAAGGAAGTCTCTGTGTTCTGGTATCACTTGAGCCTCCACAAAGGAGATGAAAAGGAGGAATAAAACATCTGAACAGCCCTATCTGGCCTGAGCTGCACACATGCATTACAGCAAAGATGGATTTCTTCTGGATCCTCCTGTGTATTCTCCTCCTTGGGGATGGCAGCGAGCATTTCAACACTCCAATTACAGGATGTTCATGTTAAACAGAGAAGGGGGACAGCCAGTTGGTGACAAACATTTAGGATATGGCATCAGAAGATCTGCACAACCTGCAGAAGGACCAACTGCAGTGATCATCATGGCCCCGCTCCCCACAAGTCTTTGCCATACATCAACTCCTAGCAGGCAGCCTCACCAGGGCTTAAATCCCCCCAGCTGCTGCAAAATGGGACCAGAGGCCCCAGCTTAGCTGCATCTCAGCCCCGAGCTCTGTGGCATGGGGCTGCACCAGGAGCACTGCTCATGCTGACCTTTGGAGTCTGCTTGAAAGCATCTGATGCTCATGGCTGAGAGACGGCACAGTCCTTTCCAACTTCATGGAGTTTTTGCCTTTGTTTTCTTCCCCACTCAAATGGAAATGAAAATGCAGGCTAAGAAAAATGGCATTAATAATACAAACTGGGGGCCCTTGGGAGAAAATTTCAGTTTTGGAAAGTCGCTACACTACATGGATGTGTCTTGCTATCAGAAGTTTACCTGGATTTTTTTGACTCTTCATGCATGCATGTATTTCTCTGCTGCCATGCATGGTCCTTTCTCCTTATTTAATTAGGGTACAATCATAAGCATATTCTTAAATTAGAAGAAATATATAAAGATTCATCCATTCAGCAGGCATTTTTTCTGGGAAAATACATGTTCTCCTTCAGGTACTGGCTTTCTTCAGTTTTGTTTCTCTATTTTTAATTTAAAGGAACTTCTCTTATGTTTTATTCACTTGTTTTCATTAGGTAAAAGAATGCCGTGGCATGAAAACCTGTCCTGAATGCACCGCCTGCTTGACAGATATATACAAAGACTTGAAACCTGAGAGGAAAAGCGGATGGTTGCAAGCAAAAAAAAAAAAAATCTAAACAAAAGAATGGAATTAAAGCCAGCACCGGGGCACGTATTAATACCATGCGGCTGTCATTGCCCGCACTGATTCCTAGGAGCGATGCAGAGCATTGTGCTCAGCAGGATAAGACTGACAGACCTCGAATATGAACCCCCACTGCCTTCTAAAGAGGTAGGGCCATCCTTCTTATCTCCGGATTGATCCTGACCAGTTTACTGCAAGAAGCTGCTGCTTGAATTTCAGATGTTGAGTGCTGGTATCTGCAATTGACCATGCACGGTAAATCACATGCTAATGTTGCTCTGTCTTGACTGGATGAGAATAAACATCATAATCAGGAAAAGGCCTTGGAGGAGCCACAGCAGCTTTAAATCTCTCAGGGAGCAGCGGCAGTTTTGGGAGAGGCGGCTGATAAAGCGGATTAGGGAGTTTTAGAAAATTTAAAACCCGCTCCTTTCTGGGCCACACAGGCTCTGCCCAGGGTGTCATCGCTGGGAAAATTAGGCTGCTGGGAAATTTATTGCCAGGGCACTTCATTTCCATTTCAATTTCTCCTGTTCCAGTTCCACATGTGTGCCCAGTCCAGGGCTGCGATCAGATCCTGCTCTCCTGCCTTAACCAGCACCAGCCCCAGGCATTGCCCATGCTCTCTTCATGGTGCTAAAGGCAACTGCAGGCTGGTCTTCCAGCCACTCGAGGAAAGGAAGGGCAGCCAGCAGGCCTTACAGGGGTCGTTTATTGCTCTTTTTGTCATATTCTCATCCTTACAGGATTTCCCATGGCCAGTAAGTTTTGCTCAGGAGCTCATCCCAGAAGAGGCAGGCACAAGGCAAGGACCCGGCATGCTGTGGCAGGCACCAGTGGGGCACTGCTGGGCTCTGCAGCTCCATTTTCCCCCCAGCCCAGGTGATATTAAGCAGCTCCCAGTGGGGCTGGAAAGTCTGAAGATGTCTGAGGAATGGAAGAATGGCAAACAATGAGATTGCTGGCGATAAAGCAATTCTGGAAAACGTTTGGATGAATTTTCTTCAGAAGATCCACTTCCCTGTCACCCCTGCCTCTCTGTGCTCTGCTGATGTTACCCTCTGTAACAAAGAGGTCACCAGAAGGAAGATGTGCAGGAAGGAGGACTGCTAGGTGGATATTCCTAAACATCCAGCACACCGCCAGGCACAGGGCAGGAACATGCTGCATTAGTTCTGGGCCTGAGCAGAGTTAGACAAAATAGCTTGAAAAATGGAATGTATTTCTTTGTGGAGGAGTCTCAGACCTAACACGGATGTCATGAATAGCTGAAATTATGTCTGAATTTGAGAAGAAAAAAACCAACTTCCTCTGAGGTGTGTCTTGCAACTGCAAATGAGGCATAACTTGAATAATCTTATCAACTATGATGAGCTGTTATTAGCATTTGAGTTACATTTCCCTTGAAAAGTCAGGAGGGGCTGCGGCCCCAGATTAGGGATCCCTCCTGACATGTAAATAGGTAGCACATATGGAAATGGAGTTGTCCCGAGTGTCACCACCTCGAGGTGAATGATAGCTAGAGGTGGAAGAGTGGAGAATAAATGTTACTGCAAGAAAAGCTGCTGAATTTCCTTTTGAGAGACTGATAATCCCGCAGGCTTCTACAGAAGCAGCTTTTGATTATCATTGCTGATGATATTAGAAGACATCTCTGGAGTCTGTCCTTTAAAAAATGTTTCCCTGGTGCTACTTGAAAACATATGGGTTGGGAACTGAAGTGAAAAACTGATGTTTTGCTAACTCTCTTGGCACGATGGAGGCTTAAAAATGATGTGCCTGATACCAGAGATGCATTTTTAACAGTAAATGAAAGCAGACTGGATAAAAATTCAAAATACTAGACTGGTAAATGCAGATGAAAGAGGGGCTGGTTAAAGGACCGGATGAGAAAAGGTGGATCAGTTTAGCTGGGCTGAACAGCAGAGCTATTTGAGTTGCTTCGACACCCTGAAGGTGCAGACACACACCTGCAACTTACAGAGGGAGCTGAGTAATCCAGGTCTAACAGTGCATGTCCAAATGCACCACTTTCCCAAGGGCTTCATCAAGTAACAAAATGGAGAAGCTCAGGCTGCTGCTCGTATGGTAACAGCTTGGATGGGGAAGGAACAGAAAGATGGAGCCAGGCTTCTTCAGTCTAGAATCTAATCCATGCCAGACAGTGGTCTGTAGATGGCTGCGGTATCTAACACAGGCACAGCACCTGGAGGGAAGTTCATGCCCCCCAATGGCTCTTATCCATAAAACTAAACCTATTTCCAGACAACATACGTTAATCCTTAGAAGATGTCGTGTACTGGAATAAGTGTGTCTTATACTGGACCTGGATGAGGTTAGTTTTGCTGATTCAATAGAATCAGAGAATCATTAAGGTTGGAAGAGACCTCCAAGATCATCCAGTACAACTGCCCACCTGCCACCACTATTCCCCCTTTAAACCATGTCCCTAAATACCACATGTACATGTTTCCTGAGCACCTCCAGGGACTGTGACTTCACCACCTCCCCAGGCAACCTATTCCAGCACCTGACCACTTTTTTGGAGAAGAAATTTTTCCTAACCTGAAAAGGCTGGATAGGTTATAAAGACCAACCAATCAAACACAAAAAAACATTATGCTGATGCCACTGTAATGTCTTCACTGTGAAAAATGCTGGCCATCAACAAGGGAAAAGCTAGACAGGCTTCATCCCATCAGCTCCACCAACTGTTAAAAAATGAATCTGTTGAAGTTGCTGCAGAAAAACTTCTGAAAAGAAGATACTTTGAAAAAGTGCTGAATCTGCAGAATCATTGCATCTCTTGGCTGGTCATGCATTTTCTGAGCCTCTGCCAATAATTACAGTTTCTGAAAACTTCTGAAAGCAAACAAGCATTCCCTTCCACGGCTTTCTGTTCCACCACTTTTGGGTCCATTAGTCAGTACATGCATACCCCCACAGTCAGGCGACCAGCAGATTGGTGCTACAAAACTGCTTTGCCTTCCAGAGTGTCAGGTGATGAAATTTAGGAGGCTTGGGTGTATTCATAAGATCAAATAGCCAACTGCTGACGAGCTAGGTATCCTGTGCTAGCATGGGAAGACTCACCACCTACTTAATTTCTGTAACCAGGTCTGATATTTCCCCAGGAAATGTTTAATAAAGATGCCAAAACATTTTATTATACCTGAATGCCCCTTAATAAAGATGCATTTTTGGTATATGGTGGTTACAGTGCCTGCTGAAGCTATAAAGTTCTGTGGCATCCTGAAGAAATGGTAGATCCTAAAGACAGCTTTTGCTCTTAGCCACAACCAATTAGCAGTATCTATTTCTGAGTTTTCCCCGGCCCTGTTTTAACAATCTCTAACTAGGAGCTTAACCTCTGTTCCAAAAACTGACGTGGGTAAAATGCACTTAACATTGCTCACAATTCTTACAACAGACAGAACAGGTTTTGCATATGGCTACACAGAGAAGTTCTATTTCAGTGATTTTAGGTGCCAGGATTTCTCCAGTTGTGACTCAATCCATGACTTCCCATTAAAAGAAGCCTTTATGCTTCTTCAACCAAGAGGCAGGTCACGTTCTAAGACAATTCAAACTATTTTATTCTAGCCTATGTCTAAATTGAACAATAAAAACTGTTATCCTTTATGACCACCAACCAATTAACTGACCTGGTGATAGGGAATTAAGTCAATCTTCTTCCTTTGAAACGACAGCTGAAATAGAGCAGTACAGTTCTTTGTCTCCTGTTTGAGAGCAGGAGAGGAGGAAGGATTGGAACAGGATGACCGACAGACAGAAATCTTGCCCTTGTTGCAACACCAAAATGCTTCCCATTAACTTCTGGATGCCGAGATCTCCCCATCATGTCACTCTTTCTGGGAAGCCTTCATAAAATCAGGTGAGCAAAGCATCATGCTTCTGCTGTGATTTACAATATTCCACAAACTGTTTATCTAAAAAAGCTCTTTGAGTATATTGTACCGCCTTTCACTTTCTTTTTCTGTCATCCCTCAGGATAAATGACAGTGGAGTGTGAGGAGTGCTCCCCAGCCCCATTGAAGGTGTGTGCCAGTGAACTTGTAATATATACATGGTCTGGTGGGAACAGATTAGGGGCATTCGGGTATAAAACGAGAAGCATATGAAGTGTCAGGGCTGTGGCAAATTCATCGGCATGGCAGACTGCAGCATCTCCATGAAAGATGGGAGATACAGCCTCAGAGCCAAGTGCCAGCTTGGCTACTGAGAAAGTTTTGCCTTTCGTACTGCTACAGGTAACTTTGTTACAGGAACTTAATTTAATTGACATACAGTTGTTTTCATTCCAGGATAATACCATCCAAGGTTACACAACTCAAGACAAAAACCACACATTTACATGGAAATAAGTAAGTCTGTATGAGGCATTATATTGGCATAATTATTCTTGTTTAAAATCATGCCTCATCTATTATGTTTCTTCCAGAGCATCCGATCTTTAGGTGTCTGTTGATTATGCAGCACTATGTGATAAGATCATTGTAGACAAGCATCAATGTGCGTTTACGTATTCTATAAAATCACAGACAGAAATCACCTCAACACACATGATTTCAACAAAGCATCTGAAAGCTAGTAAGATAGCAAGAAATAGACAAAAATATGCATCCATTTTGGTACCATTTGCCAGTCAGTGTAAATTATTTGCCAACAGAAATCTGACTTGAAAGGAGGAAAGATGGTTTTCCCTCCTTATCCCCCACCTGCCACAGCCATCACTGGACTCCCATTGAAAACAAAAAAGTTGTTTACAGCTATCCTTCCTTACCCAGCAGAGGTCGTTTGGCACAAAGTTTCTATTAATTGATAGAATTAATTAATTTCCATGGATGGCAAAAGATACAAACAAAAGCAAAAGAGCAAGACAGTCTCATGCAGATGAGGTTTCTATAGCAGCTGAACACTCCCCACTTTCACGGCACTGCTGTGCAAGTTCCCGATTGGGGCCTGTCGTTCTTCTTGATGATGGTGGCATTATTAATTGCCCACAGGGACGGATTTCAGAATGTCAGAAGAGTTAGGGCTGTAGTGTCAGAAAATAGGAATGTAAGCCATGCTAGCGAATGGACAGTTTTTTGAATGCGTTCATATATTTAAAATCTTTTTAAGGGATTGCATTGCAGGCTTCAAGTGCCCTAGCAAATCATTAGTGATAACAGGAAACCCAAGCAGAATTATAGCAGCTATTTCACCACAAACTTGGCCATCCAGCCCTGTAAAGAGAGTCCTTTCCACCTCTGAGTCATAAAAAATAAATATGTCACCTTCCCACCAATCCAGTGGGAAAGAGCGTGATCAGAGATGAAAAATGGAAGTGACCCATATTGGTGATATTTTTGGCTTGATATAGACTTAACAAAAAAATGGACAAATTCATAAAAGAAAGTTTCTTTAAGGGCTGTTCTCTCAGGAAGTTGGTGAGCTCCAAATTGTTGCAGGTTGGGAAAGTCCGTGGGGGGGACCATCCTTACACGCTCGTTCTGTTGCTCTGTCTGGGTACCCACTGTTGGCTGCTGTCAGCAGCTTCTGGACTCATGTTCCAGACAGTGACTTCAGAGGCAGATCCTAATTACAGATCTATTTTTAGATGCTCTAATTTTGGCAGGAAGCCAAAAGTTGTAATAAAACAGCTTTGGTATTATCTGTCATCTCCAGACATGGAAAAGAGCCATGAATTCAGCATGGGGGTAGATAATGTAGATATATTAGAATGCATTATTATCTACAGGGTTGCCTATTGCCAGTTTCATTTTTATTGCATGGCAAAGGTCAGCACCTTTCGGTAGCTCAGAGATCCCAAAGGATGACAAATTACCAAGAATTCCTCTATTCAGCATATATATGAAGCCATCATAAAAGAATATCAGCATGGTGCTAGCAGTCTCTGATCTACATTATATGCTTCTTTTGGCAACGAAGATGTGTCTGCCATTGACGGTGGGCAGATAGTAAGGGATGAAATTTAATACAGACAAAATGAAAGTACGGTGGCACCTTACTTGTTCTTCAGCTGAAATGTAGCTCAAGTTAACAAGATTCACAAGTCTCTGATTCCAACTGGAAAATGAGCTGCGTTTGGTTTTGGGAAATTGCAAGAACATTTTTGTTTCAGAATGTCTTACTATTATTCCTACAAAAACAGGTCCACTTGGACCTTTTTTTTTTTTTCCAATTAAAACCAGGAAGAAAATGGAATGAATGTTCAATAAATATGGAAAAAAATGGAATGTTTGGAGTAAGGATAAATGGGCTGTGCTTCCACAGCTCACTTTTCCAGGCACAATGCTCTCATGGCTGCCATATGTGACATGCTTTGTTGGATCCTTCAGGACAACTCAGTCTCAGCTAGAAGAGATTGCACCGAGCAACTTGGTTGGTGATGCTTAGGTGAGTAAATTATTATGTTAATGCCCCACTGCACTGGTTTATGATTGGTGTTCAGGTGCGTTTAAACTTTCTGGGATGTGCTTGAGAAGAACCTGTTTGTTCTAGTTCTGAAAACTCTGGAGTCTGGCGTATGAGGGGAAAACAAGGAAAGTTCCAGCACATGAGACAGAGTTCACATACTAGGAGCTTTCAGGGAAGGGCCCAAAACCTGTCATTTTGCCCCTAAGGTTTTATCCTGACTAGAGTACTGTTAGATCACCTCATTATTTCATCTCAAGCTATACCTCTTTGCAACCGTTAAGCCTTTTACTACTCATAAGGCTCTGGCCTCAGTGGTAACACATTAAAGCCAGCTGCCCACATGGATCCCTCATTCTGTAAAAGAGTTTCTAAAGTTTGTCACTTTCTAACTATGTTAAAGTCTCCTTGTTGTAGGATCAGAAAAGATGGCTAGAAATGCTCAACGGACCTTCCCTTTTGGCTCTCCTGCTTCCCCTCTAATCCATTTTCCGCCTTGCTCTGACAGAGTCTGAGATGGTTGCACTTCAGGCCACATTGCAAGACCCATCTATTATTCTGCCTTTTGCCAAAGAGACTGATTTGAAGGGGTGTGAATTTTTGTGAGGCTTAGGAAGTGTTGAATTGACTTTTCTGTCACTTTTGCTACATTTCCCTTTCCGTGGGTTACAGCACTGATGGAAATGTCCTTATAGTCTGTGATAGGCGCATTCTAGAAATAGCATGATAAATACATGGAAATGTTTTTAAAAATTAAGAATCTTCCACAAGTTTTAAAAATAAAGACACTATGTGTAATGGACCAAAAATAACCACAATGTTTTTATTTTGGGCAAAAGATACGCAGCGGGAAGGAAAACTCTGCAGTTTAATTTGCTCCTTGGTATTAGTTCTTACAGTATTTGCCAGTAACAGCAACATTATAATTTGTAGAATTAATTAATGATCTGGCATCTGATTTTGATTCATTAATGCTTAAGCCAGCTAAGTCTCAATTATCCTCTGGACTATTTATTCCTTAACAAGCTTTTAGCTAATGTGATTTTGAAAATATGAAAATAGGTCTTAGCTTGCCTTTAAGAAGTGGCAATATTTTAACGCTTCTATGTAAAAAAAAGAACCTTTTTTTTTTTTTTTTCATGCTACTATAGTTACATTCAAAATTAGACTCGGGGATTTTCAATGTATGCACTAAATATATATTATATTTATATGTACCTGGAACCTGACTTCAATTTAGACTTGATTAAAAAATGTACTGAATTGGAAACTGTGTAATAAAGGATGCCTAAATCATACTGACCCAGAATAGCTCACTCCGTCAGACAGTTAGCAAATAAGTGCACAAGCAAGCAGATGATACGAGAATTCAAAATTAATTTTATTCTCAGAGGATGCATAGACTAGCAGATAGCATCTGATTCTATCTGCAGAGGTGTAAATCCAGAGTAACGCCTTGGCTGAGGTCTCGTTACCCTGAATTTGATTGCTTATCCTGCAAATGATCAGAATTGGGCTCTTCAGTGCCCAAGGCTAGGTTAAAGCAGCTGAAACAGCCAGTGTTACTTCACAACATTTTTGTGATGCAACTGGAAGCCTCTACCAACTTCTACATATTAGTTACTTGTAACAAATCCATTTACCAAAGTAATTTTAACACTCTTGAAATTTTCTCCAAATGACTGGTATTTTTGAAAGTTCAGTCACCACATCCCTTTAGGAAAATCTCCCCGATGGAGTTATCTCTTGTGCTGCAAATGTATTATGATACATTCAGAGACTATGGCCATTGATTTGGGATTGTCAGGCACCAGTTTAAGAGCTCATTTGACCTCGTTTGGGAAAGTTGCTTCTACTGCTGGGCTCTGACATGATGTCTGTGCTTGCCATCATTGTACGCTGTCCCCACTCACATCAAAACAGAAATGCATCATTACGGAGATGAGTAAACAAATGAATCATAGATGTTTTATCCAAATAAACCAGCTCAGTTCATCGTTTCAGTCGCTGAGATTTGTTCTGAAGGTATCTTCCGAACCTTTCAGACATTACAGAGATGGTAGAAAATACAAAACTAAGCACTTAGTGTTACAGAACTTGAAATAACTCATCTGCTCCTGAAACCATTTTCCTAAGAAGACGTCTGATGACCTCTGACCACCGGAATTTGTGTGTAACACCATTGGCGTCTATGCAGTTCACTCTCACTTCACAATGCTGAGACACCACAGAATCACACAGAATCACAGAATCACCCGGGTTGGAAGGGACCCCAAGGATCATGTAGTTCCAACCCCCCTGCCTAGCAGGGCCACCAAACATACACATTCAGATCAGGTTGCCCAGGACCCCGTCCAACCTGGCCTTAAACACGTCCAAGGACGGGGCATCCACAACCTCCCTGGGCAGCCCGTTCCAGGGCCTAACCACTCTCCTAGTAAAGAACTTCCCCCTAACATCTAACCTAAATCTTCCCTCCTTCAACTTAAAACCATTTCCCCTAGTCCTGCTGTTGTCAGCCCTTTTGAAGAGTTTACTCCCCTCCTGGGTGTAGGTTCCCTTCAGGTATTGATAGGCTGCAATGAGGTCACCCCGCAGCCTTCTCTTCTCCAGGCTGAACAAGCCCAACTCCCTCAGCCTGTCCTCATAGGGGAGGTGCTCCAGCCCCCTGATCATCTTAGTCGCCCTCCTCTGGACCCTTTCCAAAATCTCTATGTCTTTCTTGTACTGAGGGCACCAGATAGAGCTTTCCCCACCCCTCTCACTAAGAAATCCGAGACAAACATCTGAACGTCTCTTCCTTCCCCCTTTTAGATCATTAAATTCAGCTCCTATCAGCCAAAGATGTGAGGTCAGTCCGTGACTGTACAGAGAGAGCTGAGAGAGCTGTAATGCCGACTCCCCTTTCGCCTGAGGAGCTGTTAGCTCAGCCAGGTCCCAAATGGCTGCCCTGGATCTACAAAGTGGGGGCACAGCTCACATTCCCAGCTGTCTGTAGTTTTAAAAATCAGCTCCCTCTTACCAAGTTTAATACTCTGGCCCACAGAATCCATTCTGTGCTGCTTCGTGGACAGCCCTAAACCCTGCATACATGGTTGGTGCAGAACTGCGAAGTCACAAAACCAGCTACCAGAGACATACCTGAGGCAACAAAGAAATGAATTCATGTCCGGCTACTGAGGGAAAAGTGCCAGTTATTTGTGTAGTTATGGTAAGAGTACTTTCAGACTAAGCGGTAGGTTGAGGTGGTTAAGCTCGGGTTCTATGGCTAGGGCTGGAGGCACCATTCTTCTCAATTCCTTTGAGAAAAGGTTTGGGTTGAGAAACAAGAGCAGCCCTGCTCGCTTTTAATCATCTGAATGTGGAGGAAGGGGAGAAGGTGGAGGCTTGGTAAGAAAAATATGCAAAGCTTAAAAAGTTCCAGCTGCCGTTCTCTAATGGAGGCTTGGTTCCTCATGAACGGTGGAATAGTTAGGCCACCTGGTGGTAAATGGCAAGCCAACAACCTTTGCAATTTCTGAGGCACAATAAATACCCTGAGGAGCAGAGAGCACAGGGATCTGTCATAGGCTGGTGTGCAGCCACTGCTGGGAGATGGCTGCCAGCTGTGACCTCCCCCAGCTCAGGTGCAGTGCAGAACAGGGGGACCCTCCCCTGCTATAGCAGGGAGGGAGGCAAAGCAGAAAGCAATCCAAGGACATCTGAACCTAGGTAAGCTTTTTAGGGGTGAGAGGGGGGTGCTTTAGTGGCTGAGTGAGGAGCTCTGTCCCTAAATGCAGCACCAGGTTTATGCAGATAAATCAAGTGAGGCTGGTGGGAACGGTCAGTTATACTTTTAGTATTCCTATTTTAATGGAGTTCTACAATGTAGTTCTCACATCTATGTGTGTCACTTGTTTCTTCCAGTACAACTGCTGCCCAGAAGTACTGCAAAGTGTCAAATGTAAATGCAGAGTGCAGAGGAGATGTTGGTCCTACTGGCAGGGTCCTTCACAGCGCTCCCAAGTGCCAACATCTAAGAACCAAGCTGAACTGGACACCAGGGCAATGCCAAAGAGTGTTCACAGATGGGCACAGCACAGGCAAATGAATGCTAAAGAAAATCTGGTGGATGATGTGACTCTTCTTAACAAAGGAACTATTGTTTGTTTTGCCCAATTCTGCCCCCTGGAGCTTTCATCTGAGCCTTGGGAAAGCAAGCTGCCGTGTCCAGCACTTGCTCCTGGCTGCTCTCTCCTTGCTGTCCCTGCCTGGTTCCCTCAGTGCATTCTCCAACACTTGAAAATTCACCCGACTTGTGACTCACATTTTAATCTTATCCAAGTCACAATGTTTATTTCACAGGATGCCCAATTAAACAGTAATTCAGCCTGCTCTGGAGTTGTTTCCTTCCCATATGGTGATTGGTATAACCTGAATAATGTAGGATGCACAGAAGAAAAGGCAGAAAACAACTTCAGTGATACTGGGAGAGCAAGCTACAACTTCTTCCACTGAAGAAGAGTGGAAAAGAGCATGCACGGAAGTGTTAACATGGGTCATCATTTCTGATGCTCCCTGACTCCTAAGAAGAGGAGGGAAGGATTTCAGACTGGGTATCAGGAAAAACTTCTTCCTCTAAAAGAGTGGTCAGGAGAACAGGCTGCCCAGGGAGTCACAGTCCCTGGAGGCGTCCAAGAAACACGCAGATGTTGTACTGAGGGACATGGTTTAGTGGACAAGCATTGGTGATAGGTGGATGGTTGGACTGGATGATCTTGGAGGTCTTTTCCAACATTGGTGATTCTATGATTCCAAGATGGTGCTACCTGGGCATGCATAACAGAGTCCCCTTAAGCCTGGGGAGCAGGATCAGGAGTGAGGCTGCAGTTCACACTAAATGAAAGAAAATCCATGGCCCTGCTTTCCCTGTCCCACTTCTGCCCTCCACTGTAGCTACTGCAGGAATGCCTGTACCTTGCACCTTGCATCCAAGGTGAGTGCTGGAGCTCCACACTCTGTAAGGTGAGGAGCAAGGTCCTGACTTCACTAGCTGCATGCCAAAGTCGAGAAGTCCTAAAAACTTGAAGGGGTTTTTACAATGGCACAGACCTGCATGCTTCTTCAGGCCTTTCACGCTCACGCAGCAGGGCACTGCCCTGCTACCCACACAGACTTGCTCTTTTTGCTGTCTGCTCCTCCAGGTGCGATTGCAGCACTCATCTGCAGCACTCCAGGCTCACGCTGGAGGCGTGGAAATAGAGACAGCGTTCTTCCCAAAGAAATTTTCAATGTGCTTTACTGAGACTTTCTAAAAAAATATAGATTAATTGTGATAATTAAATTTCCCTCTGAGTGATTTCTTTGATAAATGGGTCTGGTTAGGACTTTCAATTAAGCACCAGGCCCTGCTGTGAAGTCAGACAGAGCTTCGTGTTTCAGGCATTTATTGCCTCATTTACACAGAGACAATATGAATTATTTCATGTTACGCTGTTTTCTTTATGTCCTTTTTTTTTTTTTTTTTTTTTTTTAACACAGGTATTAGAATTCCTATTAACCCTTCCATCAGGAGCCAATTAAAAAAAGATGGTCACCAATTTTTAATCATTTTGTGATGGTTTAATAAGCCTCCTGGAATCTCTCTTCTGTCCATACCGCAGCTCTCTGCTGCATAAACTCACTGGTTTGTTGCTGTGCAGTTTCTCACAGGCTCCCAGGTGGTGATAAAAGGATATGAAAATAACATCAAGTGGGGAAGAAAAGACATTGACCCCAAAGACTCTGTTATGACAAATGGTGGTAATATGCAACAATTTGGGGAACTTCTGTGTTTTTGCCTTGCCCAAAATTCGGAGTATATGTTCAGGACTGCCTGCAGAATTTCAGCTGCTGGGGGGCACTCCACCTTGAACGCTGCTGTGCTCTTAAAGTTATATCCCTGCACTGGAGCAGAGCTGCATGGCCATTTTGAGCATGGAATTAGTTAAGATACACAGTTTGTACCTTTTTACTATGAAACTGGGATTTTTAGCTTGTTTTTCTGGTTACTGGTATTGATGGTTACAGAACACCCATGTAATTGCCAAGCACTGTTTCTAGCCATGAAGAGCAAGCGGTCCAATAATTTAATAATGATAATTTAAAAAAAAACACAATCAAACAAAACTAATCCAAAAGAGGGTCTATTTTTACTACAGCATCCACATCTAGACACCAGCATTCATTGTCATTGATAACAGAGAAGAAAAAAGTCTCCTAGACTTAGGAAATGGTTTTAAATTTTTATGAGCTCTCTGTAATGCCATCCTCAGCTACTCTAGCTAAGATGAAATTGCAAGGTTTACCCACTGATGTGCTTTGAGAAATAAATCAGAAACTAATTGTCTGACATTAGAGAAGAACTTGTTTTTACCTCCTCCCACCCTACTCAACATAACTATTTCTGTTTCCTTTATACTGTGTAGTCAGTGTCAATGCATGTGATGAGAGCATATATGTTTATTATTACACTTGGATTGATCTTCATTTGACCCATGAAATTGATATGCTTCCTGTGTGAGAGTTAGTCAGAGACATACTTTAATTCTTATTAAACTAAACCTTTACCAGGGGGCAGGGAGATTTCAAGGGAGTCTCTGCCATGTAAAGAAATCATGCTGTCTTTCCATATATGAATCTAAGCACAGTCAGACCTCAGATTGTATAGAGCAAGAGATGTGAAATGAATTATGAGTACTGAGAGTTTGAATAATTGACGGAAATTTCGATGCAATTAATAAAAAGTAAAGGATGTGAACTCGTTGCTGATGAATTAGGGTCTGTGGATTGTTATGGCATGGTAAATCCAAACGTCAGCCACCCCCCCATTTTTCTCTGCTGTAAAGCAGCAAAGCCCGTGCTTCTAATGCAGATTTGTTATGCTCTGGCATATCTAATTTCTTAAACCAGAAAGACAAAGATGACTGATGCCAAAAAGTGGGAGGGTACATTTTAAAAATCCCAATGCTATTTTAAACGTGGGCTAAAATGAGACTATTGTGTGGTTAAAATTTATCTAGCATCCTCTCTGGTTGAGGCATATCTTGTCATATAGAGCAGTGCTGTTAAAGTAGTTCATGGGAATGATGTGCATGACTCCTCTTGCTAATGGGAGCTGTGTGCATAGAACAATTTAGCTGTTAGTGCTCTGAGGAGAACTTGAATAGCAGGGGCTTGGAGAGGAACAAAACAAAAAGAAAGCTGCTAAGGGCATTCTGAAAATACACTTGCTATTCTTTTTCTTCCCAAGCATTGCTGCGGTAAGCAACCGCTTCAAAATTCCTCTTTAAACAAGTGACATGAAAAGGAAAAGAGCATGACTTTGTATCAACAGCCATTCAGAACAGAGCGGGTCCCAAACTAACCTTGGGGGTAAGGAAGGCTGGTGGGGGGCAGGGTGCCGTGCAGCCGTTCCCTTTGGTTTGTTTCGCTTGGTTTGCCAGTAGTTTAGAGAAAGCATCCCTCATGGGAGCGTTCTGACCCAAATATCTGGGATGCTGTACAGAACACCGGCAGGCCAGGATTTCAGAAATACAACTGCCTACAGTAAGGCACCCAGCAAAGCACTTGAATATTCCACCCGGCTCCCCACCCCCAGGCGATGGGATTGCTTATGCATTTAAGGCTAGAGTGCTTAAGAGCTCCCTTATGTATAGGTTGGAGAACTTAGACATGGGTGCAGACCCGACCATGAGCTGTCTGCTATTGTAGAGCTTGGCCAGAGGGAGGCTTTCTGCATTTGATTGTTGTTTTTTTTTTTAATCACTTTGCTTGTTGAGGATTTTCCCAACCACGCTGTATGCAGCAAGCTGCCTTTAAATGCACTGCAAAGCACGATTCTGAACCTTTCCTGAACCTTTTAATTGTGGGGTAGGCTGCAGATACACAGGTTGTAACAGGGCTGTGTACAGCTCCTAAGGTTATGGCAAACACCTAGCAGACTAGAGAGCAGCTCCTTTTAAAGGCTCAGCTAATTGCCAACTCTCCATTATTTCCCAGTCAAGCCTACAAAAACCTGGGATATTAAAAATGCCAAAGAACATTATGGAAATCACCATCCTTTCCTAAATGATGCCATATACATTTCTTAATGAGTAAAAAGGTGGCTTCAGGTACCAGGATGGGATACAGAAATCCTGACTCCAATTCCTACTCCCACCAAAAGATGTATGTATGGCCCTGGGCAAGCTACTGACCATTCGGTTCCAAATCTGTAAAAGGCAATATACTTTTCTGCCTTTTGAGTCATGAGAGCCTAACATCCATTAGTAATTGTGAGACGCTCAAATGTTAATTCTTAAGTGCTTAGATACATCAGTAGAAGAATTTTCCAAAGAGATATTACTGAACAGATCTGTGCATTCTTTTTGGTAATATTCGTTATAATGTGTTGCTGTACATCTTTATTCCCAATGTTTTATTTATTACAAAGTACTAAAGGTTGGGTTTCCTTACAGGAATGGATTGACTTGGAGGAGTTCCACAGGGAGTGTAAATGTTTTCTATGTCAGAAGATTAATAACAGGAAAAAGAAAAAGCTAAGGCTTCCATTTGATTGAGACAATAAATAAATGCCTTCACTTTGGCTCCTGGTCTACCATCTAGTTATAAGATTCTTATGCTTGTTCAGTCTCATTCTTAACTGCCACACTTTCTGTTTTCTTCCACTTCTAGAACTGATGTACTAACTGCTGCCAAAAAAACCAACCAACTTTCCAAAGCACGTAACAAATATCGCTCCATATTTCCTGAATTGAATGTTACTGTGGGACAGCCTGTGACATCTACAGGAATGCCGACTTGCTATTGAGTTGTCAGGTCCTGCCCAGGTCTGACTACTAGTGACAGGAGAGAAAAGAATCCAAGCTACTGATACAGGGTTAGCTTAAAGATGAGGTCAGGCTGATAGACAGGAAAAAGTATTTAAATTCCTTTTGATGAAGCTGCGTGTTTCTCACATATATAAATCGGGGCTAAATGTTCTGACTACATTCCTGTATCTTGTGTTACAGATATCTACTACATCATCCTGTCCATTCCATTCCTCATCCTGGTTTCCGTTATGCTCACTGATGTGGTCTTCCTTCAGGGCTCTTTTTGTCTTTCATTAATAATCTCTAATCATTAATTACCTCTGTAACCCAGTAGAATGTCTCCATTTCCTTAATCACTACTCTGAAAGTGTTTCAGGAGCTCTCCGATTACAAGGCACTAAATAAAATGCAGGGTGTTATTGCCACTAAAACCTTCTGTGGTTTTTATACTGTTTCTATGAAGGCTGCTCCAAAAGTAATCCCTCCTATTTTATGACACTGGTCCATGAAGTTGAGGTTGAACCTTCTTGCCAGTATTCTGCTACATTTTGTTGCTGTGAAATAGATGGCAGCTGAGGGGCACTCTGACAGAATGGTGTTTGATATGGATATGTGCATGAACTGTAATTTAACTCCTCCCTACAGGAAAAAATGGCACCCACTGACATTTATTAATGCTTGCTGAACGTTTCTGGAGACCAAACAGTGAATGTGAGCACAGTGAGGTGTTGGGTGGTGCATTTCAGCTGTGGTGACAGCAACAGTGGGTCACCTCCACTAGTGCAGATTTGTACAAGCGTGGTATGCAGGCTCTTGTACATCACCAGCAAAAATACACAGCTAATGGTTGTGACTGTATTGAAAACTAGTGTTTTGTAGCTGAGAATTTGTTCTATCAAACTGTGTTATTGTGCCCTTTGTATCTGTTCCGGTTTACATGGAAATAAATAGAAGGCATTACTTTTGGAGCATCCTACTATATATCCCACTTGATACTTGTCCTGTTCATGCAGTACTTTGATGCAGAATTTGTAACACTGCACTCTGCTTTATTACTCCCAGTGATCCTTTTCTGTCCATTCTTGGCTGGTACCCTGAACCACAGAGGTGCAGTGTTGTACTGGTATCACTAAGGCACTTTAAGTCACTTTTCTGTAATTTGGACTCTGAGCTGATCCCAAAGATTGCTCACTTTATGAGCTATATCAGACTAAAGAGAGCTCTCTGTGGACAACTCTGCAATTCAGAGCCACACGGAGTCCCTTTGGAGTGTTCTGCAACGCAGCCAAGTCATACCCTCTCCTCTCCCCAGCAGGCACTGAGCACGGCTACACGTTGGTCAGAGCAGATTGCAGAATGGAAGAAGATTTAAACCCATTTTGCTAATGAAACTGAATTCAAGCCATAACAAAAACAATTCATTACACATTTCTGTCTGTCTGCAAAGGACTTTAAAAAGAGTTAAAGGGTTAAAGCACCTGTGTCAGTTAAAGCAAGAGGTTTAACTGACCTCTTTAAAAGAGCTCCATTTATAGGTTAGGAAACTAAGACAATGTCTCAGTTTACTACTGGCTACCAAAATAGCTGAAGATTAGGTTTTTAAAGTAGTTTTCTACCGTGTATGAAGAGCAAAAGGAGAGGTCTAAAGATCTTCTAATGTCTTCGCTTCCTTAAATTCCTCCTGCTGTTTATAGCTCTCCTGTTGTATTTTTCTTGAAGAAACAAAAGCCCATAAACTTCAGCCTTCTTCCCCCTGCCCTGCCCTTTTCTCAAAGAAAACAATATGAAGCTAAAAGGATCTGCTGTACGCTGCCTGACAAAACAAAAATCCAAAGCACAGAAAGGGACTTTGATTAACGGCATTTTGGCCGGCGTTTAGAGCGGAACACGCGGTGCTGCTCTTCTGCTTTGCCCTTTGCTCGGATACCCACAAGATACAGTCCACATCCATGCGGTGTGCTCTGCCCACAGCCTGAGATCAATGAGATCTATGCAAAAAAGAGAGCACCTGCCACAGCCCGTTACTGTTTTTATTTATTGTCGGTGTTATTAGACCACGCAGGAACCCTAACCACAAATATTGTCTGAAGCACTGTGTGAACACTGAACAGAATGATGGCCCTGTCCCAAAGCGATTACAAACTAAATAGAGGACGGAAGACCACAGACGAATACAAAAAGACAGATGGCAAATAAAGGAAATGAGAACGCTCAGTGCAGCTGACAGCAGCAGTACCTTACCAGTAGCATAAAGGTTGTCAAAGCTTTTGTAGACGTCATGGCAAAGGAGGGCTTTAAGGACATTCTGGAGAGCTACCAGAACAAATCCAAGAGTGTTTGCACAGCGTAACCTCTCAGTATAAGAGAGGCCACAGAGGAGAAAATGAGGATGAGAATGCAGGAGGATGGCAACACTGGACAAAAGGAGAGGGTACGTTTCAAGGTGCCAGCAGTGTTTAAATGTTACAGCTGCCAGCATTCCGGGCTGTGTTTAACAGCGGTCTCTTAGTTTGCTCCTGACCAGTCCTGCTGACCCATATCCCACTCTAAAAAGGTACATAAGGACAGAGCACAGCAGAGCTGAAAGCCTGCTCAGCAGGCGGGGCAGTCACTGGAGCTGCTCTGTTCCTTGTTTGTGCCTCCTGACAATGAGAGATGATAGGTGGGGTCTCAGGAGGCCTTGAGAATGAAGATAGGCAGCTTATGTTGATGCGAGATAGGGGAGGGGGGGTGGTACAGGGATGCCAGGAGAGGGGTGACACGTTCAAAGTGACAGGCTAGGAAAATGATCTTTGAAGCAACAGCAGCATTCAGTATGATTAGGGCTTGTGTCGGGGCCAGAGAAAAGGATGTCGCAGCAACTTAGCTGTTAAATAATGAGAACTTAGGCAAGGATTTTAGCTGCGAGGGAGAGTGGAAGAAGATGCACCTTAAGAGCTGGATGATGTAGGAGCTGAGTGTGGGGTGGTATGAGCAGCTGAAAAATTGAGGCTTTACCTGTATGTAACAGAGGTCAGAGTCGATGCTGCCGCGCAGTCATGTGTGACAGATAGCACGGTATGCTGCGCCCAGCATCAGGAAGCAAGGTGGGCACAGGGTGGGGGTCACAGAGAATGCTAGCTAGTAGAAGACCAGGCACTGTCTGCCCCTCATCTCCTGTTTAGCTCTTCTCTCTGCAGCTATTAATTGCAGACAACTATAGGAAGCTGCTTAGGAGAAACCATCAACTAAGCCAAAAATTTAAATGCAGTCCCAGTAATACTTCTCACGTGGTCTAGATTCTGCTCACATATACCCACGAGGTTGCATCTCTCATCTAACTCAGAAAATACAAATCCTTTCCTCTGTGCTCAGTAATAAACTGTGCAGACATTGTGCAGTTTTCTGCTGTATTCCTAGAAAAAGATTACCAGCAAGATTAAAGCCTCTGGTTTTGAAGAGAGATTTCACAGGATTAAGTATTATCCAGTCTACTTCTGAAACCGAGGATAAAATACAAGAAAAGACAATGAATTATATTACTTCAAATATCACAGACTGCGATGTTGGTAGACGGGATAACGAGAACAAAACAAACGCTTACGTTCTGCACAGAATTAACACCTGGGGAAGGCGCCGCGGGGCCGCAGTTCCCAAGTGCTGCCAGCAGAGGGCGCTGGCGGCACCCCGTTTGATTTGGGGACGGAAATCGAGATTTCCCTGGGCAGCGTTTCCCAGGAATAAATCAAGCAGAAATGAATAACCTTTGATTTATCATTCCTAATGGAGATGTACATCATACTAGCGTGTCATCACATTTCAACGTTGGCCATTACGTGCCAAACATGTAGTAATCTTCTTCCGCATCATAATCGGCGATGAAGATGTACGTTTCCGTTCAGCACAATTAGATTTGCACGTTTCTTCATGGCAGCTGGGGGCGGTGGGCAGAATACCTGCTTCGGCTGCCTCTAACCCCGCGGGGCGCGGCTGCGGACTGGGCAGGGGCTAGAGCGGCACGGCTCCCGGCGGGGGGCGCCCGGGGAGCCGTGCCGCACGGGGGGCGCCCAGACCCGCGGCACGGCCATTGGGACGGCGGCAGCGCCCTCTGGTGGCCGCCCGCAGCAGTGCAGCCTGTGCTGGAGGCGGGGCCCACGGCACTTGGGATCTGTGGCCAAGGGAGCTGCATTCGTCCGAGATGTAGCCGAACAGATGCGAACTCAGGCTGGAAAAAGACCTTCGTTTTGCGACTGGATTTACATTACTGTCTTTATGTATATCTGTTGACGTGGATGTGGCAAATGATTTCGCTTTTGCTGCCTGTAAGATGTGGAGTCAATAAAGGCAAAGCTGAAAAGCTGTGATGAGAATCTCAACTCTTTTCCTAGTAAAGCATGCTCTACAAAAACAGGTTGCTCAATGACAGTAAACAGAAAACAGAAAATTTACTCAGCAATGAAAAACAAACGAACAAAAAAACCAACAAACCCAATCCTCACTGGGGATGACTGAGGTAATGAATTACTTAAAGGTAAAAGTTGGGAATCTTCTTTTCAAAGAACAGAGAGCAAAAGGGAACAAATGCTGCCTGTATCACAGAATCACAGAATAGCAAGAGTTGGAAAGGACCTCTGGAGATCATCAAGACCAACCCTCTGCTAAAGCAGCTTCCCCAGATTAGGTTGCAGGAAAGCATCCCGGTGGGTCTTGAAAATCTCCAGAGGAGACTCCACAACCTCTCTGAGTCAGTTCCAGTGCTCTGTCACCCTCAAAGTAAAAAGTTTTTCCCCATGTTCATATGGAACATCCAATGTTCCAGTTTGTGCCCACTGCCCCTTGTCCTTTTTAATGCACCCTAGGATACCACAGGCCTTCTTGGCTACAAAGGCACACTGCTGGCCCACAGCCAACCCACTGTCCACCAGGACACCCAGGTCCTTCTCCACAGAGCTGCCTGGGAGCAGGTCAGCCCCTAAGCTGTACTGATGCACGCAGTTATTCCTCCCCAGCTGTAGAACTCTGCTCTCTGTATATGAACATGCTATTTCCAGTGCTGAAGGTGGAATCCTTCTCTAATTGTGCCAGGGTGAACTGGGAATAACTCCATTGAAACTGGAAGATGTAACAATGCAGAAGCAGACTGAGAGAAAAATTATGTTCTTGCAATACTTACTTAATAAAATACATTTTACTAATGAATGTGTCAGCTGCATATGTCACTCTCAGCTTCCTATTTTCAGCTTAGAATGTGTTAGTAGTGCCCTACTTAAAACTGCACAGTTCTGTGGCAGAGCCTCGGATTTGGTCAAAATTGTTAGGATTAAAAGTTGTGCAAAACCAGACCCTCAGATCTGATCCTCTTTGAATTTCTATGGAAGGAGTTTGAATTCAAATCCCCAGATGTGAACTTGCACAGATTAATTCAGGGTCAGCACGACAAGCAGTAGGAGGAGCCTGTGTTCCTGGTGTGGTTTTGTGTGGGTAATCTTGCAAGAACATTTGATTGTGAGATTTTTTGGGTTTTATGAATGATTGAAAGAGAGAGAAAGGAGGCGTTTCATGACTGTGGGTGAGACCTGCATCCCATTCACAGCGTAAGAAGAAACAACTGACAATTATTACATGGGTTTTATAGGTCATTGGCAACAGAAGATGTAGGAGGAAAAGTGCCAAAGATTATTCAGATGACCAGAGGTTTGGAACAAAGATTAATTCTGTACAGTGTCTGGCGAATGGAACTTCATTTTTGGTTAATTTTTAGGCATCATTATAATAAATGATTAATATTAAAAAAGAAAATCCAAGTTTTGTGGGTTAACTGTGGTCTTCAGCTGTCCCCGCTTGGATCTAAACAAAAATATCAGCATAAATGAATTTGAACTCTGTTATTTTACCTAAATCCAGCATTTGGTCTGATACAGCAGCTGAATTAAATTCATCTGGGGAAAGAAAAAAGAGTACAGACCCACAGCTGGTATGATGGTATGATGGTATGATGAAAGACAGCAAATAGTGGAATTAAAATGCATTATCGGGCTAAAGCTAAACATACTGGCTGGGAGAATCTTGGACAAGAAAGAAGAGTTTGAAGTGCAAAGTTGGTGTATTTGACAGAAAAGTCAGTGTTTGAGAGGATCTTCTGACATGTAAACCACGATCTACTATAGTAATGGATCTGTAACTGCACCAGAACTTGCCAGTGCTAATGGATATGTAACTGCCCCACTTTGGTGTAGCTCCATGAAAATCAAGGCTATTCCATCTAGTAAAGGATCTGGTCTGCACTTACAAACCCAAGAGTTTTTAAGAATTTGGGGCAAAAAGATTTTAAGCTATGTAAGTTACTGTTGCTTTGCTCAGCATGTCAGCTGATCCTAAATTACTAAACCCTGATTCAGCTTTGTCTTTGTGCATGTAGAGTTGTTTTTTTCTCTGAGAAATGAAGTTGGAGATTTCTTACTCAACACTTTCATTAATTCATATAATTCTGTAAGGATATCTCTGTCACATGGCTGGTAAAATTATCACGCATTCCTATTTTCTTTTTTACCATTTTAGAAAAACATGTTTTCTCCTCATTGGGCTAAATCCTCTCCATAAGCTTTCCCTTCAGCTCACTACATTTCCTGTCACTGACAAAGGGCATCGCCTTCATCCCAGAACAGGAGGAGCCTTGGAATGGATCAGCCATTTCTCTGCCTGTGTGCATCTGGGAGATAAGGAAGCAGTACCCAATCTTGAAAGAAAAGATGTTCTTCTGAGTAGCATCTGTACGTTTCCCCATGCTTCTCATTTATTAACTTTCACATGTGACACATGTGTCCGAAAGCCAGTGTGCTGTATCAGGGCTCAATCCCACACTACTTACAGGGGGAGACCCCCAGTGCACTCTCTATGATGAAAGGCCTTAATGTAATTCCACTGTCAAACAAGCAAACCATTTTTTTGAAGAAAGGAACAAAGCCAAAACAGAAGGAAGCCTGACTTTGTGTGGTTTATGGAGTTTTATTCCTCCTGTTTCTATTTGCAGTCTGGCAGTATGACAACTGTGATGTAATGACCTGGCCTACATATTGCACAGCACAATGCTGCAGATATCTTTATTTTCCTGTTGCTCCTAATCACAATTTATTGTTTGAGATGATTGTCAATCATTTCATGTACAGCTCCAAAGAGAACAAGAGATCCTCTAAGCCACATGAGCATAGACAAGACATCCTCCAAGCCATGTGAATGTGAACAAGAGATCCTCCAAGCCACGTGAGCATGAAGAAAAGATCCTCCAAGCCACAAGAACATGAACAAGAGATCCTCCAAGCCACGTGAATGTGAACAAGATCCTGATCATGTGTTACAGAGATCCTGTAAGTCACACGAACTTTTGCATTTGACACTGATTTCATTTTAGCTTTCTGAAAGTCATTAGTCCACAGTGCAGGTGAGCGCAATTTCTTCACAAATATACTCTCTGCATCATAATTTATGCTTAAATTCATAAGCACTAAGAAGGAACAGCTGCCTCTCGCATTCAAGCTGTGATGGGACTAACTCAGAGCTTATGTTACTCCAGCACAACTGCAACCTGGTATTTCATTCTGTTCCTGCACATCCAAATAAAATGGTGATTTTTATAATTACTACTATTGTCATTTATTTGGAAATACTCTGCAGAATCTGAACATAAGCTACCTAATATTGTCAGAGAATAAAAGCTTATAGTATTATTACACTAGGGCAATTGGAATGGACCATACTGGGGCAGGTTATATTTCATTTATGACATACAGCGTGTACAAGTTAAAAAATTGTTAAAAGATACAGTAGCAGGATCATACTGTATGACACATACAAACCAGAAATACTGTTGTGTTCAGTCTGAGAGCACTGTTTCATAGAGGAGATACTGTCCTGTGTAGGAGCACATACATGTTTGTATGGGAAGTGCTGAGTCACAGCCTGAACCTCTGATGGATCACCTGAGGCGAGCCATGAGTCAGCCAGAGGAGCACAGCTGAAGGCAATTCACCTGTGCTGCAGGAAGGGGTGGAGCCTGGCTGCACCCCTCCTAGACCTATTTAAGAGCTGGCTACCAGTGGAGAGGGATCTCGTCTGGAGATCCCCTCTTCTGGAGTTTTGTAAGTGAGCCCAGGATAGGGTAAGCTTTCTATTTACTCTCCTTTTATTATCATAGTCTGCTTTGCCTAACTCTTGTTTCATGATTATAACATCTTAATATTAATTGATTATACGCTTGGCGAGCCAGGCAGGCCAAATATACTAAAATTTATATCATGTCTTTTCTTTGGAATTTCTGTAAGTGGGTCAAGGGGGAGAACAATACTCCTGTAGGGAAAATGATTCCAGGGCAGATCCCAGGATCTGTGGGATCTCCCTGTTATGAGCTATTATGGGCCAAGTTTGTAACATTTCAATACACAAGGACCAGATTCCTGAATCAACAGTTTTTCATCAGGAAAATAAAAAATCCAAATTAGATTTCTAATATCCGACTTTGACTGATCCACTAGAAGTCCCTCCTGTCATAACTCAAACAAAAAAAAAAGTACAGAACAGACCAGCAGGGGTGCTGCCTGATCAGTGGCCCCTGCCCAGACTCACTTACATGTAACAGCCCAACCTTACATGGCAACAGAATTGATGGATTTAGTACAGCAATTTCAGCAGAAGCCTAGAGAAAGTGTGCCGGCTTGGTTATTAAGACTGTGGGATTCTGGGGCAGAAAGTGTCTTGGTGAATGGCCCGGAAATAGCCGAGCTGGCCACCCTGACTGTCCATCCTGCTCTCAGGCAGAGGTTATATGTGGGTAATCAATATGTTGATGAAAACCATTCTATGAAAGAATGGTTAATGGTGGCCTGCCATATGGTATGGCTGAATAAATCTGATATACTGCTACATACAGGGATGTGGTCCTCCATGCAGGACGTTCAGAATTACATCCGTGAACTGGGCGTAAGGGAAGCTATCTATGAAGACACATTTGATGGTCCTGATATAGTCAAATTTTCAGAAGGGATGGCAGACTTGATTCTACAGCAAGCTCCCTCTCATCTTTATGGTACTTTACTCTCTATATTAAATCCCCTGGTGGCCTCAGAAGCTGCAGTCCAGAAGGCTGCCCAGTTAGTGGCTGACCTAGGAGAAACAGAACGCCTGTGGACTAGGCGCAACGTTTGGATGTTGGAAGAAGCAGAGGTCCTGCTGGTAAGTAAAACCAAAATGCCGGCTACTCGAGCTCCTCAATCAGGACCCATAAGGGTCTCCCGAAAACAAATGTTTAATTATTTAATTTGGGCTGGCATCCAATTTGCTAAGATTGACTGCCAGCCCAACTATGTCCTTCTCCAGCTCTAGAGACAACTAAAGATCAAAAATTTCAGAACTACCCTAAGAAATCAAGACGGCTTCGGTTGGGGCCTGTGGCAATGCCAGAGTTGTGTTCGGACCCCATTGGTTTCTGGTCTCAGGTTTGGCACGGAGCAGAAGAAAGATACAGTATGATTGAAAAAATCTTCAGAAGATCCTAAGCCCAGTTACGTATCACAGTGATGCACCAAAAGAAATACTGGTCGCTCCACCAGAGAAGAGTCCCGTTCAGGAGGGAAGATATCCTATCCCTGAAGGTGCCTGGTACACAGATGGGTCAGCAAGGGCAACCCAAGCAAGTGGAGAGCAATAGCATACCATCCTTCCACCGAGACAATCTGGTTCGATGAGGGGGATGGTCAGAGCAGCCAATGGGCAGAACTGCGAGCCGTGTGGATGGTTATAACCAAGGAACCCGGTGATAGTATCCCGAACATCTGTACAGATAGTTGGGCTGTGTACCGGGGGCTCACTCTTTGGATTGCACAGTGGGCCACCCAGGAATGGACTATCCACGCCTGACCCATTTGGGGCAAAGACATGTGGTTAGATATATGGAATATGGTCTGTATGTCTATCATGTTTCTGGTCATCAGCCCCTACAGTCACTGGGAAATGATGAAGCGGACACGCTGGCCCGAGTTTGATGGATTGAGAATTCACCATCTGAGAACATCACCTGTTGGTTGTATCAGAAGCTATGGCATGCTGGACAAAAGACAATGTGGGCAGCTGCTAAAGCATGGGGACTGCCCATACAACTATCTGATATCGTCCAGGCATGCCAGGATTGCGACACTTGCTCCAAGATGAGACCAAGATTGTTGCCCAAAACAACAGCCCATCTTTCTAGAGGACACAATCCTCTCCAGCAATGGCAGGTCAATTACATCAGGCCTGTTCCTCCCTTGGGGCAAGATACGCCCTGACCTGCATCAACACTGCAAGTGGGCTACTGCAGGCCTATCCAGTACCAAGAGCAAACCAGGCATATACCATCAAGGCACTCACTAAACTGATGTCTGCCTATGGAGCACCTCAAGTCATTGAGAGCGACCAAGGGACTTATTTTACTGGTGCAACGATACAGCGCTGGGCAGAAGAAAATAACATCGAATGGCGATTCCAACTGCCATATAATCCAACAGGGGCAGGCCTCACTGAACGTTATAACGGTATTCTTAAGGCTGCCCTGAAGACAGACTCCCAGGCCCTGCAGGGGTGGACGAAAAGATTGTATGAAACCCTGCAGGACCTGAATGAAAGACCTTGAGACGGCAGACCCAGTGCCCTGAGAATGTTGCAGACAACATGGGCCACCCCGCTTAGGATCCAAATTACGGGCACTGATCATCAGGTAAGACCCTAGATTGGTAATGAAAATAATATTCTGCTCCCTGCCTCTGAGAATTTAGATCTGGGTACCCATAAAATAAAATGGCCCTGGAAGGTGCAGGTAGGACCCAAGTGGTGTGGTCTACTTGCACCTTGGGGGAGATTGTTGGAGGTGGGAGGCTCAGTAGTCCCTCCAGTAATAGGTACATGGCCTACTGATATTGTGGTCAACACTCCGATCTTTATCGCTAAAGGGACCCCCATCATGTCCCTGTGGCAGATCAGGACACCTCCTTTGGTGCCTGATATCATCATGCAGCTGCAGACATCCAGCCAGAAGGTGTGGTACAGGCGGCCAGGACATGCCCCAGTACAAGCAGAAGTGTTGACCCAGGATAGAAATACGGCCTGCATCTTGCCCTGGAGAGCAGACCTTCCCCTCCTGGTACCTCTGAAACACCTGTATTTCTCCCCATGAGTCTTTGAGCCTTCGGGATCACCGGAAGGAACAAAATGCCATCAAGCGTTCCAGTGTTGCTGTCAGATCACATGCAACACCAGGTGATGGTCTGCATGGGACTGATGGAACATAGAAAGGACCTGCACCTCATGCCTCCAGTTACATCATTGAGCACTGGCCCATAGAAGAGTATGGACATCCACTGATCATCACTCGTCCTGAATTGTACCAACACGCATCGCGATAAAAATTGTATAAGCATCGCGATATACCGGATCTCTGTATTAGGGAAAGCTTACCCTTTTGTTAACCTGATCATTGGTTCATGCTGTGAAGAGGTGGAGTGTGTGGGAACTGCTGAGTCACGGCCTGAATCTCTGATGGATCACCTGAGGCCAGCCTTGAGTCAGCCATGGGAGCACAACTGAAGGCAATTCACCTGTGCTGCAGGAAGGGGTGGAGCCTGGCTGCACCCCTCCTAGACCTATTTAAGAGCTGGCTACCAGTGGGGAAGGATCTCTTCTGGAGATCTGCTCTGCTGGTGTTTTGTGAGTGAGCCCAGGATAGGGGTAAGCTTTCTATTTATTCTCTTTTGTTATCATAGTATGCTTTGCCTAACTCACTTGTTATTTTGTGATTATAACATCTTAATATTGATTATACAATGTTATTATAAGAGGAGGAGATCTTCAATAAGAAGGGCTTTAATTTGGGGTTATCAGGTTTCAGTATAAAGCTGCAAGGTAATCTCATGGAAGTAGTGGTGTAGTGTAGAGGAGAGGCACCAGCGTAGGAGTCATGCAGTAGCCTTAATTATGTAACTTATTTCCCCCTTTTTAATTCTTAGCTTCCCCCTCTGTCTGCTTTGATTATCTTAGAATATTTGTAGGTTTTTTTCTGTGTGTGTTTTTTTTTTTTTTTTTTTTTTTTGGTGTGTGTGTTGTTTTTCTGTTTGTAACATCTACTCATGCATTTAAATTTTGGTGTTAGTCCACATTCTTGGGGCACTGTTCCTTTCCCTCCCTGAAGAAGGGCTAGCTTTCCCTTTGCCCTTAGCTCCTCTGTGCCATTAAGCTGATGCAAAGCTTTTCTTCTTCAGCACATTGCCCTATTCTTCTAAAACATATCGAGAAGTATTCACGAGTTAGAAAAAAAAATCCCATTGTTAATCAAACAATATATTAAATTAATCATTCTTGTCACTGTCCAACCAGCCTGATTACTGCTGTATTATGGTCTCTACAGTTCTCTTGTCCTACTTCACAACTTCCTTTTGTTACTGTGCACAAACACTAACTTGGAAGTGAAACCCAGCAAAAGTATTGTCATCAAAGCAGAATAATACAATGTAAACATCTCCTTTCCCAAATATACAATTAAGTCTCTTCTCTTTGTAGTATAAAAATAATTGTCAGAAATCTTTGCTTACTCTTTAAAAGGCAGTGCTGCTAAATCCAAACTATAAATCTTCAGACCTCCAAGAGCTCAAGCATAACCTTGGAAGTACCTGAATTTGGATTTTTATCAGTACCTCAGACTTTTCTGAGTAAGATCCTGTCAAGGTGAGTGCGTGTGCATGTACACTTTGGGAGGACTGGATGTCATTCAGCATTCATGTAGTGGTGATGCTACCCCCATCAGCTGCTGACATTTCTCATTAGCAGTTTCCCAGCCCCCAGGGCATTTAACCCACCTCTGGGAGATGTGAATTCAGTGCTTAGAGGGGATCTCGACCTTTGCAGAGAGTATGCAACAACACAAGTGTGCAAAACACACTGGGATGAAAGAAAGAAAGGGTTGATCTTCTCCAAAGCACAATAAGGATTCAAAATAGTTACATAGAGTCACTGATGCTAGGAAAAGCCTAACAGATGGAATACTTAATCGTGAGAAGGCAACATGGGGTTCCAGCTCTGCTCTCCTGAGTATTTTTGTATTAGATATTCAGTAATGCAAGGAATAAAATCCAACGTTTTGCTCTTCAGCCTGGTGCTGGAACCATTCAGCTCTAGCATTGCTCTCACTCTGTGTGCTGCAGGCATGCCCTGCCACTATACAGTGGAGTGCCTTCAAAGGGAATATTAAAAACCCTGGCAGACAGCTGAACATTATACAGCCACTGACTCGCTCCCCCACAGTGCAGGGAAATCAGAAGGGTGAAGTGAGACAACTTTTGGGTTGAGATGAAGATAGTTCAGTAGGTAAAAGCCACACATACAAGCAAGGCTAAATAAGGAATTCATTCACTATGTGCAGTAACAGGCAGATGTTTAGCCATTTCTAAGAAAGCAGGGCCCTGTGAGAAGCTGGAAAGGTCTAACACCATGCAAGCACTGTTTGGCAGCAATGAACACATTTGTGTACTGTCAGCACTGTATCAGTCACAAATCCAAAACATAGCACCATACACACTAAACTCTATCTAAGCCAAAACCAGTGCATATGAGTAACAGATGTCAGTATAGCAGCAGTGACTCTGTCATACTCATCTTTCTGCAAAACTGTCAGCTCTGATAACTTTTTCACTCAGCCTCTTCGTCTCAAGTCAAGTAATGTATACCCACAGCTAACTTTTTGTACCGTATCACTGTCATCTTTACCCATGACATATAACCATTACCTCTTAATTCCCTGTCCACATATGCTGCACAGTTTACACACAATGTTTTGATGAGCAGTGCAACCTTTTCTCATTTTTTCCCTTTGTCCCTTCTGCACAGATTGCATCCATCAATATTAACATTTCAGGTCTCTGATTTATCTCATTACATTTCTGTGTTAACAGCCAAATCATAATTTCCTTCCTGTAATGTCACTTCGATCTCATTTCCCATACCCTCTGCATTTGCATATAGACAATTACTGGGTTTATTGCTTCTTCCTTCCTACTGGCCTTGGCTTTTCTCCGTTGTCTTTATCTTCCAGCATTCAATATTTATGGAAAGAGCTCTCTATTGAATTGTGACATCAGCATAAGTTGGCAACTGCCTGAAATAGCATCCCAGTACTACCTCCTGTACTCAAGTTGCCAGTTTTTAAATACAAATTGTCCACCCTTTCCCCAAAGAAGAGGATTTGGTTACGTTTCCAGTATCACTAGGAGGTCCAAACAGACCATGGAGTTTTTATTCATGTGGAAAACCATCACACACCAGTTAAGGGCTACTTTCTGCAAAAGAAGAACTGTACTATCATTCTGGGAGAAGACAATTTATAAGCAGTGGCTTCATGTTCTTTGAAAGGAGAAGAGGGACTCCTTTATCAGGGTGAGCAAACCTCTCCCTCACAGGCATGTCAGGAAGCAATCTAGACCTCTGCGTCTTGTGGCATGGCACATGAGAACTGCAGCTGGGAGCAATACCTACGGGGCTGCACAACTGCTTGTGCCTGAATGCTATTTGCATGCAGCCCCATGCAGGGAAGATGAGGTTATCCTGGAGGATTCACTTTGTTTCCCTCCTACTTGCAGGCAATTTCAGCTCTGTCCATAGGTTCCTGCTGTCCTGACAAAAAACACATTTTAAACCTTAGCTTTGTCTCAGCATTCATCTAAAACTTTAAGCTCAGCCCTTGAGATTCCTCCCAGAAGCTTGTGAAAGTTCTCTATCCTCAGCTGAATTCTTGCCCTGAACCTCAAAGCCATAGCTCCACTCTGCCATGAAAATAAGAGCTTAAAGCCCTCCTACAGCCCATCTCTTCCAGAAAAAGAGGTGTTTGTATTTATATAATTGTTCGCTAGATGGCAACCTTAGCTTAAAAATAAATTCCCTTGCCCTCAGTTAAGCAGAAAAGGTGGGCTAACGTGAGCTTAAAGGGAAATCAGTAAATAAATGCCCGATGCCCTGCTCCAAGGGCAATAAAAGACAGTACCACTGAGATGCTAAGGAAGTATTTCAGACCATAACAGAAATCAATGACAAAAGAGGGGGGATGCAAGAAAAATAAATATTTTGGTAGAACATAATGTTTTCATTCAGTGAGAGGTTTCAATATGCTTTATTAATCTGAAGGAATGCTTTAACTGTTCTGCTGTGGGGGAGGCCAAGAAGGAAAGGAGCGGTGTGGGCTAGGCCTTGAAGTAGGGATAGGAAGCTAACGTACAAGGAAATAAAGTACAGGTGAATGGAAAAGAGAGATGCTAGCCAATCTAGGGGCATGAAGATGTAAGCCAAAATTTGGTAAGAACAAAGTCACGGTGTGATCAGAGCCACATGGCCGCAGGCTCTCTTTGGGCTGGAGTGACCACATTAGCACAGAAGGGAATTTCTCCTGCTTTTGTCTGACAGTTGTTACTTGCCTTTTATCCCTGCTGAGGGAGACAACTGCTCGCATTTATTACCTCCACTGCCAAAGTAGGTTTGTTACCCTTTCTCCCTGAGCTGCTAACATAATGATGGCCCCAGAGCTGTGCCTGCTGGCAGGCTGTGTGCTCCCAGGGCCACCAGCAGTGCCTACCCATAACCTAGTGCAGGTACACCTGCTGGGCCCACAGGTGGCAAACAACGGGCTGTGCGCTCATTAGCGGTTGCATGCTGGTAATGAGTTGGGTAGCTGTACATAAACACCCTTTTGCCGAGAATAACACAGCTTGTTAGAGGTTTATAGCACAGTTTTATAATTGGATTTGAAACATGAGGCAAGATTGATAGTTCTCTATGGGGGCAATGTCTGGAATTAGATGAAACTATCACCAAAGGGGACTGTGATGCTGGCTTAGCTGCAAGCCATGCTGGTTACATTCCCATTCACTTGGATGAGAGTCCTTGATGCCAGTGCCAAAACCTAACAGACCTAGAAAAGCCACTCTCCCTCCCCAAAAATACCTGTCTATGTATTTGTCTGCAAATAGCTCAGAAATTTGGCACTGAGAAGTGTTTTTCTCAGCCAACACATGCCTTTTCTAAGCAGAAACTGGAAAAGCCCCCGAGACCATACAACTAAATTTATTAAGGTCTGATTAGACTCAATATTGACTCTTGACTCTGTCTGTACTCCCTTTGCATTTTTTATCACTCCGTGGATTCAAGAATGTGGAAATTTGTATCTTAAAGTCAAAAGCTTGCACTCCTCCCTCTAACTAGAAGAGACCAGCCAATGAATCTAACAGGTGCCTTGCTGTATCTCTTGCTCAGGAGCAGGAAAGTGAGCATCTCGTCTCCTTTCTGCCGAGAACAGTGCCAATGATCATGCCTGTGTGAACCACTTCCTCTAACAGAAAAGAATCTGATGGAAAAACAAAGGAAAAAAGCCACCAATTTTCCAGACACACATTTTAAGTTCTGTGGAAAATGGCATCCTCATTTGCTTTCTGGCCAGCAATTCACAGACTGTACAGGATGTTGAATATTAAACATGTGCTAATCATCTTAGAATGGCTAGCAAGAGGCTCAGATAGTCAATAAGCATATTTGTATCCAAACTGCCAAGGTGTGCACTTTGCAGGGCAGCAAAACTGGCATAGCACGGGGCTGCTGCTCACCTTTTGCTGTGCAGAAGTGCCATGCCAAGGGCTGCTCTGAAGGGCAGGTTGGGCTCCTCACTCTGCCACCAAGAAGCACTGAAGCTGCAAATGGTGTCGCCAGAAAAGGAATGTTGGGTGCTGTTGCACCTTGAAAGCAGAGTTTTGAGTGACTTTTAACGCTATGTTGGAGGGAAAAAACAGTACCAGCTCTGAGTTTTTTTCTAAAATGACTGTGGTGCTGAAGCAGCCCGAGGAATTGCCCCTATCTTCTTGCAAACAGAGTGGGAACAGTTTAACACATGCAGCTGATTCATGCCATTTGCTGCGGAACTGTTGTGGCTAATACCAGGCACTTTCAGAGTACAATTTGTGGGCTGTGGTGACTGATTAACAGTCTGTTAGGATCCATCCTGTTGGACTGTGTCACCACTGCTGAGAGAGACTACTGCACATGGATGATGCTTTCAGAGCCAATACATATGGTTATTCAGATATGCATGCGTAATAATTCTCTGGGCTAATAACTGTTACCAGACATTTATTCCAGTAATGCTATTTACTCTTCTGTGCTTCCCTGAAGACTAAAAATACAAGTGCTACCACAAACAGGGCCAGGACTGTTGGTTTATAGTAGGCTGCAGAGAGAAACCATCTTCCTTTATTATCATTCCCCTCCATTTCTTCTTACTCCTGCTCTTTTCCTTGTGGCTGAAACAAAACCATGTCATCACGAGCTGGAAAACTGCTTCACTCCCCATGAAGGGCAACACATGGCAGCTGGTGCATGCCAGCAGCCACCAGAAGCTGATGGGAAGCACAGATTTAGCAGGTGAGACCAAGGGGCGTCCAGGGCAGCATAGCTGCTAGGGTGCTGCCTCCACCTCTGCTTTTTCACCACCTCCATCTTTACTCTTCTCCCCAAGCATAACCTTTTCATTTGTTGCTTTGGACATGGCAGAGTTTTGTAGCAGTGCTTTCACTCAGTACCTTCAAAGGGGCCCGGGGCAACTGAAATCAGAGGGAAGCAAAATCTACAGCAACCAAAGTGGCAGCTGCCGGAGCCTTTTGTGTAATTGTTCTTCAGGCTTCAGAGGAGAAATATCTCATAAAATACAGCCATGTATGTTTGTACCCAGTAGATGCATGCCACTTAAGGAAGGAAAACTTGTTCATTTCTGCTTTTCACAAGAAAAATGACAAGATCCCATAAGAAACATAGTGTTACATTTTTCAAATTCATTTTATGTATAAAAATCTGTTCTGGCAACATGCCTATGTTGTCTTTTTTTCATATGATTTGTAACACTGTGGGACAGTGATGACAGAATAGAGTTCCCTACTGGGAAAGATTACTACAGCCCGTATGTGCTAAAGCCAAGCAAAGACCATTTGACTGATGTTCAAAAGTCCTTGCCAGTATAAACATTCACGTTATTTTTAATAGAGTAAATTACTGTACTTCAAATAGTATTTCTGCCAACTGAACTCATGCATTTTGTTAAATACTATGCTGGAGGGCACCTTATGAAGGTCCCATCTGCAAGCCTCAGCTTATAAGCATGGATTAGCCTGGTCAGTGTGCTCAATTTTATTTATTTATTCACTAATTAGTTATCAAATGCAAGAGTTACCAGGAGGATACAACTCATTTACCTTTCCTCACATCTTATGGCTCTCATCAGTGACCATCATGCTGAACTGCAGGGCTTTGAGTTGTAGAACCACAGAATCATTAAGATTGGAAAAGACCACTAAGGTCACCAAGTCCAGCCATCAACCCAACACCACCACACCAACTAACCCTGTCCCTCAGTGCCATATTTACTCATTACTTGAACACCTCTAGGGGCAGTGACTCCATCACCTCCCTAGGCAGCCTCTGCCACTGCTTGACTACTCTTTCTGAGAAGAAATTGCTCCTAATATCCAACCTGAACCTCCCCTGGTACAACTTAAGGCCATTGATGGACTGGACTTGGACTGGATGATCTTTTAGGTCTTTTCCAACCTTGGTGATTCTATGATTACCTCTCATCCTATTGCTGTTACCTGCGAAAAGAGGCCAACCACCACAGCCTCCATTCAGGGAGTTGTTAAAGAGAGCAATAAAGTCTCTTCCTTTTTTAATGAAGTTCCTTATTCTGCATCACTCTTTTACTTTGGTACAAATTAACTCCAGTTGAAAAAGAAGAAACAAATAATTTATGTAAATAAGGAGAGAACTTGCTCCATGCTCTCATCTCCACACAACCGCTTCCTGCAGTCTGGAATACAATAGAGATTCAAACCCATTTACATTTCCAAGCATGCTGTCTTTCACAGAGAGTTCAGTTGTCATATTAAGGGAAACATGGAGGAAAGCACCAGGGCGCTCAGTTCCCCCATGTTATGTTTCCCGTTGCTTGCCCTGTCATTCTTCTGGTCTCTCCTCCTTTTAGAGCTGAATTAAGTCTTGCAGAATGCCTCCAGGCAGTGTCTAGCTTGCCTCTGCCTAAGCCCCATGCAGCACTTCCGGCCCCATCCTCACTGTCACCCATCTTTGGTGTAGCCCAAAAATACAAGGAAACACAGGCATTACTTTCCCAAAGAGGTTTACATGACTGAGGAACAGTGGATATAGTTTAATACAGAGTTTCGTGCTACACTTTAATCCTGAGAGATGTTCCTAGTGCTGCAGCCCTAACACAAAAATAATGATTTCTTATCCCAATTTACAAGTGGCATTAATGGTGAAAATGCTAAAACCCATCTATTCTCCTTACACATAACTAGCCTGGAAAGTGTTCACATCAATTTTTTCTGACTCTTATAACAAAGACCTGCAGTGACATCTGTGATTCATTTGGTAAAACAACTATCTGTGGTGACAGCTGATGTTAGCAGCATGGGCCACAGGTTTCTTACTATTAGTACTACTAGGATTTAAATTGGCAAGTAGCTCAGCACAAATTAAGACCGAGTTTTCCCTACCTCCCAGGAGCAGCTCTGTACAAATAATACAGATATACCTTGCACTTTTCAGCCTTCACTGCACAATGAACACATGACACAGAGAAAAGATGCTGCCCAATGGTTTTGGTAAAGGAAAGCAAAGAGATTGACTTTCACAGATAATTAACAGAGATTTCTGGCAATGCTTAGAAGCACAGCTACCAGCATAGCAATACACTAATTTTATCCCTTTAAGATACCACAGAGGATTTAAAACCTCTAGGACAAGAACAAAGTACTTGGGCACTTATTTGCCCCAGGTGATTACATGCTGTTGAATCTCTCCCTGCTTCATCAGCAGCTTCATTGGAACAACAGGACCATGACTAGTCCTTGTCCACAGTTTCTCCATGAAGAATATATTTCGTGGGTTTTTTTTTTTCTTAATTCAACTGCATGAAGAAACACTTATTTCCCAGTTTCGAGACTGAAACTCCAAGCGAGTTGAGGAGTCAAAGAACTTATTTTCTGTGGTTGAAATGCAAGATTGAGATTCTGACTTCTTTCCAAGTGCTTGATGTACACTACTACTGCTTGAAGCTGGACATATAAGGGAAATAATAGTAAGAAGGCAAAGTATCTCATTCAGCTGTTGAGCACAGACTATCACATGGAGGGGCAGTGGTAGTGGAAGGGGAGCTGGATGAATATGCTCAATGGCAAGTTTTGACTTGAGCACTTCAAGCTCCCTGCAGGAGCCCAGTTCTATGGCTATTCTATTCTGCATCCTTGCCTCTTGGCCTGAGCCCTGGGCATGGCTGCAACTGAACATCCCTTTCTCTCCCCAAGGCCCACAGATCTTAAGCTGTGCCAAAATAGGATTTCACTTTGCTTGTCACCTTGACAGAGGCAAGCAAGTCAAAATAAAGGAAAAGATGACTGCAGCTGGCAGTAAACCAACCACTATTTATTTTTGTTCTTCAGGCTTGCAGGGAAAAGAGTCTCCATTTTAGAATATTTTCACCAATTTAGTTAGCAGGAAACAAAGGCAGGAAGCCATTGCCAGTCTGCAAGGCAAAAAGCAGACCATTAAGCACAGCGCTGTACCTGTTAGGAAAGTGAGGGAATGAAGTTGGCCCCTGATACAAAATTGCATATTCTTCCACTTTCTTTTTTTTTTTTTTTAAAAAAAAAAAAAGCTTTAACAACATTTTTTCCTAAATCTTATTAAGTACATCTCCATAGGGCCCTGCAGGGTGTTTGACAAGCATAAGAGGGAAGTTCTGTACATTTAATCTTCCTGTACTTACACCTCGTTTGTTCCATTCACATCACTGAACGCATTTCACCTGTTAGGGTGAGAGCAGAGCAGAGTCCCTAGTGTGTTCCTCAGGTGGTTATTTCCTTACAGCTTATTAATGCACAGCAGAATAATACTTTCAGTAAGTGCTGGTAGAAGGATTAGATATCCCATGCAACCATCCATTTGCACCAAGCCGCAAAGTCCTTGTGCTAGAGAAATTAGAATAACAAACTCAAGAGCATTCTGAATCCCTGCAGTACTGCAGCCCTCACTCTGATCCAGTGGCTTTGTCTCTGTTGAGACACAGGAGCAAACCTAGCCCTGTTCTGTAGGCTCAGGGATTAAATTCCCAGCTAATATTCACAGTAAGGGGCCACCCCTGTGCTTGCTCTATCCTCTGTCAGCTCCACTTACTTATCCCACAGCTGCCTCCATTGACTTCTCTCTCTATCCAGGTGAACAATAGCAGAATCAGGTCCAGGCTTTAACAGCTTTTGCTGCCATCAGTAATGCAAGCAAATGGGAAATGCATTTAGCCAAATCACCATTCCTATCTTAATTTTGTCTGAGATTAATTCAAATAGAACTACCTTTCTTCTACTAAAGCTCCTAAAGGTGGAAAGTGTATAATTTGTTCCTGCTCATTTGTGAAGAAGGAAAAACCTCGCAAGTTAAACACAAGGTATGGAGCAGTGAACCTGTTATGATGTATGAGCTCAGTGATACATGCACAAAGAAGCTAAAATAACTAATGCATTATAGAAATGGGATATAATCTGGAAGTGAAATAAGTAGATGTGTGTTTGATCACCCTTCCCCTTTGGAAAGAGCACTGCTTTTTTATTACTATTTTCTGAAATGTCACCTCCATTTACTTTGAATTTTTTGTTTTACAAAGTCAGTTTCTGAAAGTTTTAAAACTGAGGGGAAATCTGTTAAACAGTAAAGCAGGAAAATTTATGTACAATATTAAGAAATTAAGTGTGGGTATCAAATTTTCTGACAAGAATACCAACTTTCCAAAACTACTTTAAGTTCTACCTGGAATCGCTCTTTCAGTTTAAACTGATGGCCAACAGCCTAAGGAAAAAAATCCTGGAGAGAACAACATGGGCCCTCCTCTCTTTCATACAGACAAAAATCAAATTGAAAACATTCCATCTGAAATCGTCCTAGAGCTGGAGTCACTTGCTTGGCCTCCACTCCAACAAACAATGCATTCTTACTCTGGATGACCAAATCAGCATGGGAGCTGTATTCAATGCTGTGTTGTCATCAGCATTCTCAAGTATTGACTCTTGTATAAAATTACAATGAATAATCATCCCGACTCCCAGATTTTTTATATTCATCTGATTTAAGGCAGAAGATACCAGCTCCCAGATCCTTCTGAAGGCCTAAGGCACTTCTCAGGGATGAAAAACAAACCAAAACAAAAAGGAAGTTACTCTTATTTTTGCAGAGGTGCAGCACTGTATCAGAAAGGAATCAAACCAGCCTATCTACCACAGTTTTCCATAGGTACCCCATAAAATGACATCATGCAATGACCTGATGCAATTAGGACAGCTGGAAAACCATGGGTCCTATGGAAAACAATGACAGTATCAAAACTGAATTCACTCTTTACAGCATATTTGTTGAGATGGTGGGTTTAAAAAAAATACCAAAACAAGAAGTGCATGGTTAGAAAATAACTAGGAATACATTTAAACTTAAGGAATTAGATTTTCTCGGGACATAATAACAGTGAATTGTGGAACAGTCTCCCAACAGAAGCAGGCAGGTCAAAAAAGTTGTCTTAAGATCTTGCTGGATGGTTTGTGAAAGGGTTGATGTGTCAGTACTGCCTAGTAAAAACAGGGATGGGACCTGATAGTTCAGGAGGTTCCTACATTAAGGGATTATTATAGCAATAAACAGACTTTGCTTACTGTAGGTTTGGTAATTACAGTCTTTTTCCACATTGAATGACTCCTTAAGTTCTTGACCTTCTCGTTATCTGTGAATATTACTTTTCTGTAGAAGCAGTTTTACTATGTCACTGAGCCCATTTCTACCCTGTACAAAGAGACCTGGGGCATAACAAGGTCTCACGCTAAAGCAAATTTCAGAATAAGCCTCTAAATGTAATCTATATGTCTAAATACCAAGCTCTCTCAAGTAAATGGGGCTGTACCCATTTGCCTCAGAAAGAGCTGAACCTCTGAACCACAGTAAAATTAATCACAGGGTATTATGCTAAGAACAGCAAGATATATTTTCCAAATTATGTCCCAAATACTGTGAAATACTTCAGAATCTACTACTATGCTAGAATAGACTAGGACATTGCTTGACATTCTGACTTATCTGCTAATCACTCTGGATGGCAAAGGTCTGGATCAGCTCATAAGCAGTCTCTTCAGGCTGGCGCATGAATGCACAGTAATTAAACAGAGCTATGTAAACACAAATCTTGTCAGGCCAAAAAGACTGATATATACATCTTCCTTGATGCATCTTGAGGGCCTCCTTTTCCCTGATCACCGAAGAGGCTATCCTAGAGACTACAGCCCAAGGCAATGTTCTGGATCTTCATGCACCAGTGATGTTGTGAAGGGATCACCAATCCTTATGGCTGGAGCATGCCTGATTTACAAACTTGGTTTCTGCTTGTGAGGAAGACATGCTTTTTTAAAAGAAATAAAAGCTACAGTGTCTTCTAACTCTTTAATCTACTGCCAAGTTTGAACACTTCAGCACTCGAGAAGAGCTAATAACAAAGTTGAATGTGCAGCCTTAATTATACTTCAACACGGATCATACTCTACATGTGCACTCTTCCAAAGGCCAGTGTTATTTTCTAGTTCTGTAACTGTTAGTGTTTTGAGCTAGAAAGTTTCTTTAGCACTACCCAGTTATGCTTTAAGCCCAATGATGCCTCAACTATGGACATTTGCCACTACATCACACACTTCCATTGCAGCTCTTTTTAATTAAAACAGATTATTTCTTCCAGCTGAGCTACTAAATCTGTTTTCTCCGAGTACTTGGGCCAGAAATTTTATTGCCACTCTTGCTGCAATTGCCTTCTAGCCTTCACTAACTTGTATTGATCTGACACAATCCGCATTTATAGATGCCTTCTGAATCTGAATTCAATCTAAAATGAAGTTGATTTGGCCACATTTTTCCTCCAACATACCCTTAAACAATATAAAAATAGCTTCAGCTCTTCTACAGCTCAGATTTCTCTCTGCAGCAGACTTAATATTAGTGCACTGTGACACATCATCAGAGTCAAACCCCTACAGCACAGCTGAACAGGATAACAAATACCATTTGACAAAAAAAAAAAAAAAAAAGTATAGTTACAGCCATAACTGCTCATTGCTTGTTATATCAGGTGCTGCTTATTTGCTGGTTCCACTCTCCTATACCAACCAAGCTTGACCATCCGCATACATAGCAAGAGCAGTCATCCCAGATACTTTGCTACTGCAGCTGCTGTGATGAACCCTGAGCTTCATGCTCTAGGTCACATCTCAGAAGCAGCCAACTTGCTTCATAAGCTGCTTGCTCTCCTCCCCATTTGTCTTCAAGGGATAAACATGCAACTGATTAATTGCAGAACAGAGAGGTGTTACAGCTTGTAGTCAAAAAGACCAAGGACAGGTATAGTACCACATGACTAGCACTTACAGATGTGAATGCAGTATAGATAAAGAAGGAACAATAGAATTAATCTTCTGACTTCTCTGTAGCACTGACTCAATTAAGTAAAGAACTGCTGTAGCCAAATGCTAATCAGGTGTGAGGTATCCAGCCTACACTCATTACCTTCAGATTAGCCCATACTACAAAGAATCATCTAAACTCAAAGTACTTTTAGCTTCTGGGGTTCTAGCCAACAGTAAAGGCACACAATTGGTACTCCTCAAGAGACCTTCACTGTTGTGCAATGATCAGCTCATGCTTTTCTAGAAAGTAAGATTTATGGGCTATTAGGATAAATACATGTAGTAGCTTTCTGCAGCCTTTTTGTAGCTTAGCATCTTACAACCATCTGGACTTGGACAGAGACAGATCTAACGTGACTTTGCTGCCTTGCATCCATCTCCTTTTCCAATTCCTTGTGGAGATGTTGGCTTGGCATCCCATCCTTTGAGGGATGCTGGATTCCTTGGCTGACCCGGGAAACAAGTACATAGAATAAATGATTCAGCTTTTAGCCACACTGGCATTTATGGAAGACATCTCATCATTCATCTCTGTGCCCCAAATGCTGATACCATCCACACTATAGGGTTAAGTAAATAACCAAGTAGCAAACTAAGAATTATTCTTAAACAACTTCCAGCTGAAAGGCCAGCAGGTAAACAAGTGCCTGCTAATTTCTACTAGCAACTTTATTATGCCCATTCAGCAACTTTTCCCAGCTTATAAGCATGCCTGACAGAAGCCAGGTTGATAGCATATCACTGTCAATATATCAACTACTTAAATCATCTTCTGTTTACAGATAAAACATTTGTGAGTGTTAATATTTAAGGATAAGAGTTATAGCCCATTTATTCTATAGCAAGACCACACAGTCCATAATGACAAAAATGCTTTATGGATTTGTTCTGCAAAAACTTGGGTCAAAAAGACTCCATACCAGTCTACCACCAACTCTGTGTTCCCCAGCCCATATCAGGTTGATTTGCTCATTTTAATGTGGATTCTCCCTGCTGGCCTCTCATGTTCTGCTTCTGTATAAAGGCAGCGTGGGAAACAGTGGATTCCAGGGTACATCAGCCACCCCCAGTCTGACACAAGAGAAGTGCTATTGCATATTTCCACCCATGAAGGACATCATACTCAGTCCTGAACATATAAATACTGCAATATTCAGGGCAACCAAAACTAAGACAGAACTTTTGCTGAATGAAACCACAGGGTGCAGCAGAACATGGAAATTGGCAGTGAGCTAGAAGCAGACGCCAAAAATAAGGGGAGAAAAATAGGAGCTGTTTCCTGGCAACAGAGCAGGATGCAGTGGTCTGTTAGCTGGGAGCCCTGCAAGTGTAATTGCTTGTGTGCAATCTGGACCATCCCACCTCTGTTTAAAGAGGTCTTGTGCATCTTGTAAACACATTATCCTAGAGCATGTGCTGGTGAAGTCTGCTTGGCAAAGGAGAAATTTGTTTTTGCTTTATGTGGTAACACAGTGCCCACAAAATCATTTTGCAATAATTGGAATTCCAGAAATAGCAGTATAGACAGTTAAGACCCTGTTGTGCAAGTGGTTTTATGAAGAACAAAAACATGGACAGTCACGTTTGTTACGGGTTCATTTGACTAAATTTATCTTTGTGTTTTTCAAAAGAGAAATGCAAGCAAAAATAAAAGAGACTCAAGTCAGGTATGAAAAACAAATGCTATCCCTTGGGGAGGAAACCACCTAATCAATTCATTCAGAAATAACCAGGTGAGGAGAAGCAGTTAGAAATTGAAGATAGTCCCTGTGCATTTGTTAATCCAAAATCTTATTTCCTCACTTACTTTGCTAAGTCTCTGACTTAATTTGTGCGAAGGAAATCCTTCACTGCTTCACTGCGTGCAAGACATACCATCACATGCTTTCTGTGCACTGTGCCTTCTGCTTACTATCAGGAGTAAAGCTGGCACCTTGCTCAAGGTGTCCATCACCTACAGTACTTCCAGGGCAGAACGAGGAATGAACACACAAAGAAACATTTCAAGATCCTGTCCTTTAATTTACTGTGATTGGTGGATCCAGAACTTCAGATATAGTTTCCAATTTTATATGAAATAGCTACACAATCCACTTCACATATCGTGATCGTAGTTACAGTGTGGGACAGTAGCTCATAGATCATTGCCAGGCTTCCTGTTTCTCTCCACATGTTTGTTCTTAGAATCATGAATGTTGGAAAAGACTCTAAGATCATCCAGTCCAACCAACGTCTACCACCAATACTGCCCACTAAGCCACATTCCTCATTCTCCCTACTGACTATCTGAAATATTACACTTCTGTTTCAATGCCCCTTACTTCAGCTCACCAGTGAATGTTATGCTGGTATACCACAACAAACCAAAAGGACATTTATCCTAGTGTGCATTCTCCAGTGGTGGCCAACATCAGACATCGGTGGCTGCATGCCAGAAGAAATATTTATGTACTTTCTTTCAATGATTTTTGGGATCAAAATCCCTTTACAAAGATACTATATGGCACATCATAACCCATGCTCAACTTTTCAGTTTTAAGTCTTTTGAGCCCTGTATGCTTCCATCATCCACAACAAACAGCTCTGCTGTTCAGCTTTCAATTGCATGAAGTACTTGAGCTGACCACAGATCTGTTCAGACAAGTGCTTTTTCCTTCCCTTACATCCTAACAGCCACTTACATATGCAGAATTATGATTCTTTCTCTAATCAATTTTGAAAGCATACTTTTGGAGCTCATAGAAGTAAAAACTCAGGACATCTGATCTGGAGAATTAATTCTGTTTGATGTGGTCTCAGCAAGATATTTGTATAATTTCTGCACTGTCACTTGATCAGTTTCTTCTATCTGAGTTGTACCTGCTGCTAAGAGAATTGCAAATAGAGCAAAACAATTTCAGAGCTTCTATTCATGGGGATGAGGCATTAACTTTTTTTCTTCCTGGCAAACATCATCAAAAATATAACTGAAAATTTTCCAGTAAGCTGATATTAAGTGTGTTATTTACCAACATGTACATCCCTGTTGGTTGTAGTTGGCAGGATTCTGATCCAGATTACTGTGACCCCAGTGAATACCCACCACACTCCAGGACTCAGCTTTCTTCCTTTTCTGAAGCATTTTTAGGTTACACAAATGCTAAGTTCTGGACAGTTTACTCCTGGGCCTGGATTTTCATCGCTCATCCTTTAGGAATGACAATCCTACTTAACTATTTCTACTTATAATCTCAACAAAACTGCCAGAATTTTGATCACTTTCTAGTTCTTTGATTTAAAGATTTTGCCTTTCAAAAAAGGTGGAGATAATTCTGAGGTTTTGAATGGTAAGGATTGATCTACATTTGAAATCTGCGTTAAGTTGGAATAACATGGGATGCAAATACAAAATACAACACTTAAAGTAATCTGTGAGCAGAAAATTGTTCTGGTGTAATTAGGAAGTAGGCTAAACTAAATCAAGCTGGAGTCAAACAAAAAAGACTATGAAATAGAAGTGTGTGTACATAGTGAGAGTTACTCAGGAATGTCCTAAAAGCCTAAATTCTTAAGTAATTCCCCACATCTGTATCTCAAATCTAAATGAGCTCACTCACTAAGAGATGGGTAACATGGCTAATTTACCCAGCTGAGAAACAGAGCACCAAATAACACAGTGGTGTTTCTTTTATTATCAAAGCAAGCTCATTTAAAGCTCAGCTATTCACACACAGTATTCCAGGAAGGCATACAGCTAATAGAATATGAGCACACACAAAACCCAAAGCTGTTAAAAGCTTGTGGTCTTCTCAGCCAGAAGGTTACTGCATTCATGTGAGGCATGGTGACTGGGTCCTTATTTTCCCTGCACATCTAACCTGCTACAGGGCTACCTGGGGCAGGTGAGTACAACAACGACGACTCCGGAGAAGAGCTGTTTTGCTTCTGCTTGCAGTCTGCCCAGCACAAGGTACCAGACATCATGCATTCTGGATTCTAACACCAGAATTTCCTCACATGGCTGTTGCTGGTCATCTTCTGAAACTATCAGTGATCAGTGGCGTCAGTCTATTTTATTCTGCACTTCTCTGATTAAGATTGTGCACACACAATCAGTTGACTGCCTCTTGATAGACAAGGGTCTGCAGGAGGATAATTGCTAAATTACAGTGAAGAACTCCCTAGAGCTTTACAATCCAAGCATACGTACACCATGGATCCAAATACTTGGCACACATTCATATCAGAACTGACTGATTTAAATGGTGTCAAATGAGAAGTGTTTTTAGCTTTTTTTTTTTCCCCCAGGGGAATTTTAAATACCTGCCTCTTCCTGGTGCTAATCTTCCTGCTCCAGTCTTCTTAACTAGACATCAGGTTCAGGATATCAAAACGAACAACAGAATTATTTAGAGCTTAAAATTCTGAATGCTGTCTAAGCAATACTAGGATATGATCTACTGTTTTTTGTTTCGTTTTTTTCTTTAATTATAAAGACATAAGCCTTTCTTGCAACCATAATTTTGTTCAATATCCATTGGTCTGGCTGTAATAACTTTAATTACTGTTATTATTTTATTAATTAAAAAAGAAAGAAGTGACCTAGAAGAACTGAACATTTTCATGGTCTATTCTGAGGCTACTGACCCATACTCAGCTCTACCAACTTAGTCCTTTGACTCTTAACTCTCAAACAATAAATGGAAGAGCAGAAACAAAATAACATATCTATATTTTAATACCAGCAACAGCCCTGCAGAATGAACAGACTGAATGGAGAGGGTTCAGACATCTCCAGTCAGTGCTGACTCTACCAACTTCTGCAACCGTTAACAGACCCATCTAATTTACATCCAAACAGACCAAATTTTGAGACATCAGTTAATGTTCTGATGTGGGAACAAACTATTTTAATAATCAGAGTTAGTTTTTGCAATAATTCCATTAAGTCAAAAAGCTTAAAATTATATCCAGCTTTTTTTCCAGTTACTCTTCAGGCATGTTCAAACACAGCTTTGGTTTTTAAGTCTATTGCAAACTGCTCTCAAATTATTTTTTCTTTCTTTTGGAATTAAGAGACTGGACTTTGATTTATTTGTATTGATTAATCACACTTCACAAAAATTGCTTGCAGCACAGAAATTCTACCTGTTATTTGGTTGCTAATAAACTAGGCCAAAGCTACTGATAAACGCTGATTTCTTTAGCAATAGGAATCAGTATATTACTTTAGCAAAAGAAACCAATGAGTGCTAGTTTCTAAAACTTTCTTTTTCAACTCTGCTTATTGTGTGAACAGCCATATTTCCCTCAGTGATTCTACTTCACAAGAAGCAATACAGTCACAGACTACTTATCTTTGCATTTCACCAGGTGCAAAGACATTTACCTTGGATTTTCACATATATTGTTTTGGAAATTGCTCATTATGGCCTAACAAGCAATGGAAGTTTGCCACATTTGGGAAAAGCAACTAAAGGTCAGCCAAAAGTCTCCATGATGAAGCTGATGATAGAAAAATAGGGACAAAGTACGTGGCAGAAGAGCACGCATGCCCAGAGGGATATTAGTATATATTAATCAGTTCTGGAAAAGAATGAATATGTATGCTGATGTACTGCGTATGCATGTAGTAACTCTTCAAGTGTAGAACCTGAACTCTGAGAAAACACACTTGTCTGAGGAATAAAGAAAGGCTGCTTTCTAATACCACACTGGAGTTAGAGACTTTTCTTCCCAGATTTCGGATGACATTACCATCAATAAATATTTGATGGTCATCATCCAAACTTCACACAACAAATAAACACCCTATAAATTACTAAGAAATCATTTAGGAAAAAAAAAGCTCACTTGTAAATATAAAATCTAGTGTTCTTTGGTGCTACAATACTGCAAAATGAATCCCTCTGAAATACAAAAAGCTGGTAGATCTTTGAAAAGTCTTCAAGTCATGATAAAAGAAGGAGCAGCAAAATAGCACCAACATTAGGCAGTCAGTCTAACACATCAGTATCCCAAGATAACAAAACATTTGGTTGGGCTCATAAAACTTGTTGCATGACTTGTCGTGCACAACATCACCACCACCATCTCCTTACCACTGTCACAGCAAGCAAAACAGTGTAAGTAAAGTAACAAAACACTGTTTAGATTTTAATTATGGACAATCCATTAGCACAAAGGATGAACAGCGGGTAAAAGGAATTTCAAACTCCCACAGGCTGACTAAAACAAAAGGTTTGCACTCTTGCAAGATAAAATGGTCTGTTCAGTTAATTAGATAATAATGCTGCAACTGAAGATTCCAGTCTAGCTACATATATATTCCTTTGCTGACTTCTCTGGGCTCTTGCAACACGTTACTTTCCTTTCATACATATTCCTGTATCCCCTCATGCTTTGTTGCAGAAGGATGATTTCCTTACAGTCCATACAACAGATAGTTAAAAAAAAAAAAAAAGCATTCTCTCTGATTGTTGATGACTGATGCATACCTGAAGTATGCACGATTATCCAAGCCCATAAAGCAGCTGCAAAAGTGACCCATCAAACCTACCCGAAGGGTTTAAGTATGTCAGTAAATGCACTCAGTTGCATCATCACAGGCCACTAGCCAAACCAAAGAATGCCATTTCCAGTAGTGCTCTACCTTTAAGGGCAGACTTACACAAGATATACAATTGCATTGACAGTAATTAGAGTACAATTACTCTTTCAGCTCTTAAAATTACATAGAATTATCAGCAGGTAAAAAAATACTAGAGACTAGAGTCCAACCTAATTTTGCATCTTCTGACATAAAAGTCATTTAAGCACTGTGACCTATAAATTGAGCACAATATAGGCCCAATTTCTACTAATCACTGAACACATAGCACCATTCTGACCTAGTTTTACCACTCAGTAAAGACTCTGTCGCCTACCAACAGAAAATAGAAAAATAAACATGAAAGTGCTCTGACATTCAAGAGCACTGGGTACACAAAATAAGTAACAGAAAAAAAATCATACTGGTTAGTGAAAAAAATTAATAAACAAGGCTTTTTTTAGCAGAATTCCATAGGAATTCTTTGAAACAGATGAATATAGCACTCATGTAAGTATGAATTGGAGTTATCAGAAGTTACATGCCCAGCAGCTTGGAAGGCATTGTAAAGGGCAAGTAACTGTGACTCCCAGAGGACAGACAAGGGAATGCAGTGAGTCTGGGCAGCCTTTCCTTACAGCCTCTGCAATGAAAATATTGAGACCTCTGCTGCTCTAATAAAATTCCTGGAATGGAAATGCTGTAAACTCAAGCCATTGGGAAATCAAGGTCTAGAAAAACCACCTTCCTGCATATGAGTCCCAGAATGTTTATTTCAGTTCTCTCTTCTATCAAATTGCTGTGTCCTTCTAATTGGTGCCCAGCTCCTTGTAGAATTACAATTCCATAAACATCTCATTGAAAATAAACAAATCTGAGCCAAAGCTTACTAATGACTTGGAGGTTTCAGGTAACTATTTCATAAGCTCCAAATAAATGCATGGCATCATTACGTGCAGCAGTACGAGTTTGGGAAGGCTGGAGAACTAACAAAACCCTTAACACAGAGGTACTGTTATTTAGGAAGTCATTCAGAAGAAGGACGGAGGATTAAGATGCCATAGGGAATGAAATAACACAGTTGACATCTTGCCAGATCAACTCAACCTTATTTTTGAGGGTTTTCTCAATCCTTTTCTATTTAAATCTGGTTGGCCTTCTTCCAAGGATGCAACCCACTAAATAACTGAAAGATTTCAAATGCTATTTCTTATTCGCTAGCCCCGTTTGGCTCATTGCACCATTGCACATTTTTAAAAAATTATTCTCCAAGCACTAGGCATCAACTTTCTGCTAGTACTTCAATTAAGCAGGTGTAAAAAAAGGACAGTTTATGTTTCTGTTATTTTTGTTCACCTTTTCTTCTGATGTCATTCCCCATCCACCCCGCCTCAACTTAACTTTATCATTACCCTTGGTTTTTCCTTATCCCTCAAAACCAGGCCAGAGCATCCCATCTCCTGGTCTTTCACATTACCACTTAATCCCTTCTTTTCAGTTGGCAAAATATTCACCCTATCATCAAAAACTTCCTAGTCCAAATACCACCACTACAATTCTTTGCTCCAGCAAATTGCAGAAGTTCTTTGATGAAAACTTACTTCATGGTCAGGCAGCAAAAGAGAGTCCTAAGCCAAAAACATCATCCGTACAAAAGCTTGCTTGAAGTTGTGATGATTGTTCCACATGGGAAATTAGATAGTGCTGAGGACATTAATCAGTTATGCACTGGTATTAATTTCTAGCGTCACAGTAAAAATTTCTACTCATCAGCCTTTCCTCCATGCTTTCAAGAAGGAAATCTTGAAAGCTGAGAAGCTGCTGTTAAATTCTGTCAGCAATATGCAGCACACGCTGTGCTTGGGGGCTTTACAGTCAATCATCAGAACCCCCCTAACTGTCAGCTACTGAAGTCAGCACAATACTTGAATTCACACTAAGGGATGCACTGTACTTGGAGTCAATGGAATAAGCCGAAGATATTGTCTGTTGCAAAACACCTGTGCTATCAAAGGAAGACAACAAGCATGGGAAAGTCTCGCTGCTCAGTGGTTGTGCTTGGGCTGTGCTGGCTTGGGAGGACCAGCCCCATGCAGGGACGCAATACTGCAGTTGCAAGGAGAAGGGACGGAGACAAGCACACAGTGTTCTGCTATGACCAATCCACAGCACAAATCTGAACGGCTGAAATATATCAGCACAAGATTTTGATTAAAGAAAAATAAAGAAAAGCCAATCTTCCCATACCCTCTTGGTTGATGTCTTTTACCTCCCATTAAATATTCAAGTGCTGCATCCAGCACAAGGAGACCCAGACCTTGATGGTTTCTTTGAGCAAAAATGCACTGCACCATAACGTTTCCTAACACGTGCTTTAAATCACGCAGTGTACAGCAAGCAAACAAAAGAACATTCAGATTCAACCTGTTGCCAAATGACTCATTCTGGTTTGGGTAACTCAACTCAGCACCATATGGGCAGCTTCTAAAAACATTTTGCAAACAGTATTTTCATAAACGCAAGATAAAACAAGCAAAAAGAAAACTGTCAAGTACCAAACTGAGGGAAAAGGCCAGAGCTTCAAATTCTGAACCAGAAATGAAACAAGATCCTCTCATCTTCAAGGCTAACTAGAATTTTTATTAGTCAAAGTGCAAATAGTGTTGGATCAATAGTAAGTACACAGGTCATGATTTTACACATTCCATGGTTGGTTTTAGCCAACTCAAAAGGCACCTGACTCTATTTAAATGGGAAGGATACCAATTAACCAAGGCCAAGCGTTCTACTTTTTTTCCTAAAAAAAAGCTATCTCAGTCTCTTCACTGGTTCTCACAACTGTTAAAGAGATACAGAATCATGTTTCCTTCTTCAGTAACACAAATTTCACAGACTAAGAACTCTTCTACCCAATTTGAAAACTTTCTTCAACCACACACTTTCCAACTCTTCAGGACAACCACAGAAGCACCACCCACTTCAGATTTAATTGCTTCCATTTATTTATTAGCAGGCCTCATAAAGAGCAGTTAGGCTTAGTTGGTGTTAGCAAAATGTCTCACAGATGGTAGCACCAAAGGGTTAAGAATAAAATACGTATGTGCTCTTCTAGTGAAAAAATGGTTAATTTAAATTGAATCTATAAATACAGATGTTTTCATGAATATAGGCATAATTCTATATAAATATCATATGCAAATCCGAGCTCATTTTTCACATGTTTATGCTGCCTTATGGTGCAAGGAAAATAGATGAGATATTTTACTGTTCAATGAAAGCATTGGAGAGAGCAGCAGCACATTCCCTCCCAGCCCAGCCAATAGTCCACAACTAAGGACACAATCTCCACTGCATCCAGTTTACTACAAGAACTTGAAGCCTTTTTGCTGCAGCCTAGATGAATGCCTTACTCACTGTGCTCACACCTGTCATAAGGTAAATGAAGATGTTTTCTTCTTTCTTGTTATTAAAAAAATCCCCCTACTGTCACAAATTATAAGTGATCTTAAAGAAAACTGCCTGGAGGAAGCTGACCTTTGAACAGTCACTTAGATGCCTGCCATACCATCCTGAAATCTATCAGCACAGCTGCATTGTAAAAGAACAACAAACACTCAGAAATAATAAAGTACATTTCAAGAACGCTTAGCTACTAAAACCAGACACTCCTCAAACCAATGCTGTTGTTGGAGTCCTGACAGCTTTTTGGAATAAGCATCCAAGCTCTGCCTGATTCCTAAAGGAGTAATGTCCTTCTACCTAAACAGCAGTCTCAGTTTAGTTATAAGTACCACCTTCAAGGAAGCTTGGCTTTATACTATCAGCAAAATAGAGTCAAATATTTAAATGAGTCATGCAGTCATACGATTTACTGTCTTCACATAATACAATACCACATCCCCAGAGAACATGTGGGTCACGTCTAGATTCAGTGTATCTAGCTTCGACATGCCTACAGCCTCATGGGGACCAACAAAACAGTTCTGTTTATTTTCTTCTGTAAGTAAAAATCTCATGTGTTTGACACAACTGTGACCTGTCTGTATTATTACTATTTGGAAGGAAATATCCTGGGTCTATTTATCCATATGACTACCTGAATGTAAAAATCCTATAGTCTTGTTCTCAGCTCTTCTTCAATAAAAGCATCATGCCTTAATTTTTTACATCAGGAAGTACTTCTTCTAGACTGTCTAAACGTGACACATCCTTTCAGCCTTTTCAACAAACATGAAAAGTGAAAATAGTATACAAGAAAAACGTCAAGGGTTTTCAGCATGCAATTCAGCAAGCTCAACATTCAAAAAATGGAAGTACAAAATGCATTAGTGACCATCTCTACTAAGCATTACTCAAAATGGAAGACACTGAAGTGAGGAAATAAGTTCCTCTTTATCAAAAACTATTGATCACTGCTGATATCAGGAGATCTGCACAACAGAAATCCAACTTCTGGTGTTGGCATGCATACAATCAATGCATATACAGATGATATAGTATATCTGAGAGCTTGGCTTATGTAGTTATTGTACTAGAGCAGAAACGAAGGTCACTCACCCTATCCTGGGCTTGCATGGGAAACTCAGCGGAGCAGATCTCCAGAAGAGATCCTTCCCCACTGGTAGCCAGCTCTTAAATAGGTCTAGGAGGGGTGCAGCCAGGCTGCACCCCTTCCAGCAGCACAGGTCGATTGTCTTCGCTGTGCTCCTGTGGCTGACTCACTTCTCGCCTCAGGTGATCAGAGGTTCAGGCTGTGATTCAGCAGTCCCCATACAGCATGGTTTGAGGTAAGTCAGTACAACTTTCCTGAATGAGGGAAAGGCAAGAGCAGCTCTTGAACCCAGTAAGCTGGCAGACCTGGGGGCAGCCAGAGTGCTGGAAGCAGTTTGGCTCACTCAGGTCTATTGAGTCTCTCATCTCAAGTGAAGTCTCCCAAAGAGTTGAGAGCTACAGTGGCTGCTGAGAGCCAGAATAACACACTAAAGAAGTCTGTGGGGCAAGCAGCATCAGGTGTCTGCTGAATGTATCCTGATGAAGTTATGGTAATATTAAAGCCTGTCCATCCTCCCTACAAAGGAGCCACTGATCTGCCCTTCCTTTTGTTGAAAAGCCTTCTGCAGGAACCTATTCCCAGGGAAAATTACTGCAAATTTTTGCTCAGATAGTGTGCTCATCACTGCTGCTTAAATGCTTCATCTCCAAGCCTGACTAAATAAGTAGTTTTACATCAGAAAAGATCTGCAGGAAAAGCAGATAGCAGAAGGAAAATACTACCTAGTTCTCATAAGAAGGAATCCAACTACATATAGAACAGCAGAGAATTATTTTGTAGATCAATCTGCTTGAAGAGGAGCTGGAGAAATCATTGAAATTACTTTTGTAGGTCTTTGAAATCTGTTATTATTTGCATTTCAAAAGAGCAACAGCTTAACAGAGGTTACTGCAGTTCTCTGCTCCTGAACTGTGGCCACCACAACTGATGACAGCAAATTCCTTGCTATCACATTGCCACCTTCCTGACCTTGTCCCAAACCATAACACTTCTGTTTTGTCAATTAAAATTATCTTGCAAAGGTGAAGTACGTTTATAATTCTGGATTGCTTGCTAGCAAGCTGGTGTGAAGTAGCTCAGTAAAAAAGACACCTCAGTTTCAGGACATTCTTGGTACCTTTGAGCTGTATTATAATACCAAGCAAAGTTCTGAATTTGACTGTGGCACGTGCAGGGAAATTCCTGACAGCAAGACCCACAGCACTGTGCTTATTTGCTGGCCTGCATTTCCTAATCCTGCCAAATCTGATGGATCGCTCTGAGCTGCTGCGTCTAGCAGCAAGGAACAGCAGTGACAGTGACAGGGAGCCCTGCCACTCCAATATAAGAGACAGTTCTTACTATTTTTAATAACTATTTCTTTTAACAGCATCTCTTTCAGACAGCAGCTTTATGAATCAGATAATCTATTGACACATATCAGAGTGCTCAGGGAGGCACAGGCGTGCTGTGAATCCCACAGCAGCTGCATTGCTTAGCATGCTGCATATAGCTGCCCCAGGTGGTTGTGCTGCTGTAGGTGGGGACACGAAAGTTGTGGCCAGCTGATTAAGTTTAAATCCATGTCAATTGATAGATTTAAAGTTTAAAATTTATGCACACTGCATTGCCCAACTGTTTTAGCAATAAAATTTAGTATTTGCTTCAAATCCACTACTCAATGCTCTTAACCTTCAGCATTGTATTTCTTCGGGGGTTTCCAGCAGCTTGACATTCAAAAGGACCTCTGCAGCAGACTGTCTCCTATTGCTCATTTCCCAGTGGCTGTTTAGGTCTAGGTGTCCTCTGGAGCAATTAAACCCCTGTGGGCAGCGCGTGCTGAGTGGCTCACGGACATTATGCAAAGCACTGAGGTGTCTGGCTCAGCTGCTCCCAGGAGGCCAAATTTACCCTCCACAGCTCTACTTTAAAGACACATGAGCAGATACTGACCTCACAGTAGCACATTAAGACTTTACACTATAAGGATGGAAAAGGATGAAGCTAAGAGACTTGTCTGAGGTTGGAGGACAATATGGGTACATGAGCATCAGCCTGCCAGTCATCTAGCAGCCTACACAGCTCCCAGGGTGCCATGAGACCACTCTTCATGGAAAATCCCTGGCACCCCAGATGTTTCCTCCCCACCCCAAAGGCCAGACCCGACAGCTCCAATTTAAAGCTCAGCTCCCCTTTTACAATAAATTCCCATGCAGAAGCCTCAGGAAAGTCCCTTTTCCCCAAGCGCCTCACTGACAGCAAGCAACAACACTGCAGCAAGCAGAGGCCATTAAAGAGTTATTACATTTAACTGCTGTGTGACCACTGGCTGCACACAGCAAGTAAACTCTGATACTGAAATAATTCCTGCTAACAGCTCCTTAAAGGAAGCATCAGTATTGCAGTGTCTAGACATTACCAGGCTGCCCTAAATTAGATTGCAAACGCCACTCAGCACCACAAACGTGTACTGAAGGAGTTAAAACAGTGGCTTTTCGTGAAAAAGGCTTCACAACAGTCAGCCTCTAACTGCTCTCAGCACAGCAGTGCTCAAGTTATGTGATGCTGGGGGAATCACCACCAGAAGTGCAGTTTGAAAAAGGGCAGAACAGAAGCTCCACAGCTCTAGTGGCAGACCTAATACCCTGGCCTTAACAAAGGCAAGCAGAAGGCAAATCCAGCAGCTCATGGCTGCCTTTCAGTCCTTGTGAAATGAGAGCTGCTGTAGTCATCTCCCTATTGCCCCAAAGCCTACCAAGGTATGTTGTACCAGCATAAGGACAGTCCTGGCCCTGGCACTGCTGAGGACAGGCAGAACCCACTAGGGCATTTCCATGCCCAGTGACCTCAGGAGTAGATCCTGGTTCCCCATTCCTCACCTTAAATCTGACATAGGGTTTTCAAAAGAGACAGATTGGCACAAGGACAACACTGTTGTAAGAACTACTGCTGTGACAAGCATCAATAAAGGCAGCAATTGGATCCTGAGACAGAGCAGGTAGCTTCCTTGGTGTTGCCAGCTGTCCCCATGCAGGAGCAGAGCCAGGAGCAGGTCCCCCCAGCAGTATGCATAGCACAAGGACAGTTACTGCAATACTGGCACAGGTTCTGGGTAACATGGCTGTCCACATGCAGTGAGTGGAAATTGGCAATATCTAAGTGTAAGGGAGCAATTTTCCTCCAAGGAATGTGCCTTGTGATGTGATTTGCAAGGCTTTACTACAGTGGACAGTGAATATATTAAAGACTTCCAACAGCTGTAGGGAATTGATATCCCTAACTCACCAATCCTTTGCTAGTTGCAGGATCAGCTATGGCAGCTGAAGCTTAAAGATGTAGTAAAAAAAAAAAAAAAAAAAAAAAAAAAAAAAAAGTAGTAATTGATGCTTGGAGAGCATGCCTACAAGTCAGCCCAGAGCCCTTTCACTTGGTTTGGAAGTTCAGCAGGAGGTATAACCACACAGAACCACCCTTCAGCACAGACCAAAAGCGTTACCGTAAGGCACTGATATTCTTTCCTCCGCTTGCAGTTTACATGATTTACTTCCCTGTAGTGCAGCACTCTTGAACAGTTGGATCAATAAGTGAAATCCTACACTATTTTGACTGCTCCAGTCAGAGACAGACAGCAGCACCTTATTCCCTGGGAATTAGACTGCAAAACATAACCTGCACGTATATTATTCATATGGAGGTGAACAAGTATTCAACCTTTTAAAGAAAAGCCATATGAGAATAAACATAAAGGAGGCAATGCAACATATACCAGTGATTTACAAACTCATTCCCACAGTCGTGCAACTGCTTTGCAATAGCTCTCAAACAACAGAAGCTCACTGAAAAGCCACAGACCTTCCAGGCAGGAAGCAGCCAAGAAAAGGATCATTCTTCCACTCCTCACCTTCCCACTCCAAATCCCCATTCCACTGAAGCCATCTGAGACAAATGAAGAGCACAGAAGCAGTACCAGTACAAGCCCTTACCCCAATTGCTCCTTTCAATACAGCTCAATACTCATAGAACCATAGCATGGCTTGGATTGGTAGGGACCTCAAGGATCGTCAAGTTCCAACCTCCATTCCACAGGCAGGGTTGCCAGCCACTAAAATCCAGAACTACATCAGGTTGCCCAGGCCCCATCCAACCTAGCCTTGAACACCTCCATTGCATTTTCTCATATCCCTGCCTGCTGTAAACCGTAGCAGAGCAGACAGTAACCTCCAACACAGCATATTTACCACATGGTACAGCACATACTCATGCCAAATTCATCTTCAACTGGACAGCGATGGAAAGCTGTGTCCTGTCCCTGCTAATGGCAGACAGGTCTGGTAGACATAAAGGCGCACTAGCAGACTAAAATATATTTTAGAAAGTAAACCAGTGTACTCACAGAGCTGAAGAGCAGCCTGAAGAGATGACTGAAGTGCCTCACCAGAACAATGAGCAGCCCCCCACACATGGTCCACACCTCATAGGTTGTGCCACACCAGCAACCTCCTCCACCTTCTCCTGGAGGGCATCAGCAGGCAGCATGTTCCTATTGTGTGGAGAGAAAACACCATTAAGTTCTAAACTTTTCAAAGACATTACAATGCCAGAGGTGCTCCTGGAGGTAAGGCAGGGAGAACAAACTCCTTCCCATCAGATACACTTGTGTCACAAAGCATGGGCTAGGAAAGAGACTTCATTTTCTTTATGCAAAACATTTTTAGGTAAGAGCAATTCCTTTGTCCTGGAGTAGTCATCATGATTTATATCACAACTATGATATTTGGAGTCCAAAGCTGGCTTTGCCTTTGCTTTGGCTTGTCCTGAAAAGGGAGAAGGAAGAAGATCCCTAAAGAACTTTGACTACATTCTCCCCATTGAATTTCTGTGCATATGAGCTCCCATCACCTCAGCAGCTTCCATGCTTCTCTGATTTCCCTCAAGGCGTAGTCATCCAAAAGGCCCTGGGAAAGCTCAGGTATATGAGAAATGAAATGCGGGTGCCAGCACTCAAAGCTGGCAGGGAGCCACATCCAACCATCCTGGCTAGAGAGCCAACCAGCCTTGCACAGGCTCTCTGAACTCTTCATGCTTTGCAGCAAGTGGCACACTTACACAACAACCAACATCATGCATTAGTTTCCCACTCTAAATATTCTTCACTGTTGAAACTATGAAACCTGTCAAATTGCAACTTCTTTTTCCTCTCAGCCCTCCTCTATTTACATCATGATTTTCCTCTAGACGATCAAGAGCCTCCAGAAATAACTATCCTTGGTGCCTCTGCTTTCACATTTAAAAAAAAAAAAAAAAAAAACAAAAACAAACCAAATCTTCCTATGATTTTCTTCGTAAATTAACTTCAGATGCAAAGCTTTCGTGTCTTTTCTCCCCCTCTCATTATTTTTATTATTTTACTTGAATGACTTGTTCAAACTCTCACAGGCAGAAAAATACTACAGGAGAAACTGGAGCCACATCTGCAGCTACTTCCTCATCCTACAGGGATCAAAGGTATTAAATTACAAACTTTCTAACTGTTCTGTTGCCCTTAGTTGAAGTACAGCAAGAAACAAGACAGGGCAAACTGTTACTAAAAGTAACTTAAAGTTTTAAGAGAAATAACCAGTTTCCTACATTCTCTGGTGCATCAAAACTTTGGTTCTTTGCAGAGAAGTAGGCAGAAGTCAGTAGTACTAATTACCATAGTTTAGGAGATCACAAAAGAATCCTTTTAATGTGCATGGCCATATATTTAAATAAAAGAACAAGCAGATAATCTTAAAAGTCTTGTCCAACCTTTTTGATCCTATGTTGGGAATGATGATGAAGTTTCTTAAGTGACATTTTGTCATAATCCTACAGCCTGCATCTGGCATTGCAGATGCTACACACAAGAACCTTGCCAAAACACAGCTAACAGTGCAAGTTCTGCAGCAACAACTCTATTTATGGTAAGTGGTCATTTTGGGGGGGTGGAATAGGGAGCCTCTACTGTTTTCAGTCTGTTTCTTCAGTAGAAACCAGTTTCTTCAAATAAAGTCTGGAAAAAAAACAACCTTACAAGGACTAGCGTGTGCAAAAAAAACCTGTTATTTTTTTCATTTTTAATAAAATTATTATTTGCTGTGGTAAGATACCCCAAAGCTTTAAGTTAACCTGCACTGGGGAACAGTGTGTGTTCAACTGATCACAAGCAGAAGAACTCCCATATAGAATGGGCAGTAAGAGGAAGAATTGTTGTGGTTTACCTCTCACAAGGTTTGTTTAGAAAAAAAGCAGAGATATATTACAAATGTACAACATTAGAAATGTATGTATGTTAGAATGTCCTTATAGTGAAATAGATTAAATAGAATTCAACAGATGGGAATTTATAGGTGAAAGCACAGGTACCTTATGGAATAGCACATTAGAGCAGCTGGTGCTATGGCTTCCCCATAGGCACCCAGTAGGAATCTGGAAATACTTCAGTGACTTCAGCTCTAAGTGTTTGCTGAATAGTAACCAAATCACTGTTCTCTGTAGGAAAATAATTGTCCTGGTTAAGTAAGAGTCATCTGTTTACTGCTGCTTTTTTTAAACCCTAGCTTCTTTCAGGTCAGAACAGGCACGTATGACCCACAGGCCTCATGCAGAGATGTGTCCCAGCCCTGAAGCAGTATGCAGGTACCCAAATTCAAAAGGCCCCAAGCAGCACCAGTTGCACCAGACAGCACAACTGCTGCCTCTGAAAAGGGTGCACTGGGTGCCAAGGACCTGCCCTCCTGTCTTTACCCTGCCACCTGCAGTGTTGTTCCAGAGGATGTGCAGGGAAAGAGGGAAGACACCCCTGAACAAAATAATGCAACAGAGGCAGCTGATGTCCCAACAATCACATCTGGAGTGAGGTAAAGGCCAAGTCTTCAGCTTCTGCTATTCCTGAGAGGCACCATGTTCCCAGTCACACTGTGCTGCCCAATAGTAATGCCTCTCTCACAGCTGCAGCATCTCCGGAAGAGGCAAAAACAGCATCTACCTCACCATCGGCATGCAAAGGAGGAGAAACAGCAGCTACTACCATAACTGAATCCTCCAGACCAGCAATGGACAAACCCCTGATAATTCAAGATGGCATCAAGACTAACAGGGAGAGAACAATTGTATCCTTCTTGTATCCTATCAATCCAGACTGTTTCTTCCTGGGACAATGAAAGTTAAGATATTATTCAGTTTTCTTTCCCTTGGCAGTTGCCATAGCCACTACTTTGAGCAACCAGTTATATTTATCCACTTCCTGAATGATGGTGTACCCACAGCTAAATATTATAATTTCAAAGGAAATGTTTCTATTCATTCATAACCATTAGTCTAATCTCATTCTCCATCCCCTTTCCAGGTAAATCTTCCTTCCAGGAAAGTGAGGACAATCAGAAACAATGGCACTTCTTATAGCTCTACCTGTACCAAAAGGTGTAGCAGGTTTATTTACTCACAAGCTTGGCGGGGGTGTGAAACATAGGAAATAGATTTTTCAAGTCCACTAATACTCCTGATGTTAAGAGAGAAAGAAATATGAGCCTACATTATAAAATGTAACAAAAAAATTGCAACTTCATTTCACTACTTGAAAAAAAATTCTCCTCAGAATAGCAGTTCTTGCAAGTTGTTCCTTAAGCGAGTTCCTGTTGTTGAGCAGCAGTTCTCTGCTGAAAAAGGACAGGAATCTCACTTTAATCAGTGAGTGTATTTACAGAGAAATTACATTTTTACTCTTGAATTTTGATATTCATAGAATCATAGAATGGCTTGGGTTGGAAGGGACCCCAGGCATCATCAAATTTCAACCCCCTTGCTGCATGCAGGGCCACCAACCTCCGCATAATTGTTAGTAATATTGTTCCTCTCCATATCTTCCCGGTAAAAAACAAAATCAAAACAAAAAAATCCCCAAAACAACAGCCTTGCAAGCAAAAAATAAAACCAATATGCCTTAATAAATAATGCTTTGGAGGAAAAGGGGGAAGGGAAGTAGACCGAGTGCAACAATAAATACAAGATTGTTCCAGGCCTCTCAGCTTAAGCTTGTACAGCATTCATGGAAAGCATGTTTTCAGAATACCGAACTCCACATCTTCATCAGAAATGAAACATCTCCAAATAATTAAGAGTCATCATCAGCTCTACAGTGCCTGTCTTTTATTATGAATGATAAGCTATTTTTCTATGCAATGGAGGCAAAGATTTCAGCAAATACTTTAGTATAGCAGACTCAAGTTTGCTACTTGGTAGTAGGGCTGTTAAACAATTACAGATGTTAATTCCTTGGCAACATAACACTGCTTCCCTCTGAGTAGCTGTGAGAATTACTGACACAGCCTAGAAACCTTACAGCTTTCTACAATTCCCTGAAAGGAGGTTGGTTGTGTGGGGGTTAGCCTCTTCTCCTACATAACTAGCATTAGAATGAGAGGAAAGGGCCTCAAGTTGTGCCAGGAGATGTTCAGATTGGATATTAGGAAAAACTTCTCTGAAAGAGCAATCTGGCTCTGCAACAGGCTGCCCATGAAGGTGGTGGAGCTACCATCCCTGGAGGCATTCAAGAAACATTTAGACGTCATATTGCAGGACATGGTTTAGTGGGGGAAATATTGCTGGTGGTTGGACTGGATGATCTTGGAGGTGTTTTCCCACCTTAGTAAATGTAATAATCACAGAATCACTGAAAAGAGAGATGTTTTCCTGACAGCTGAAACTCTAAGATACTCTAACTTGGGGGAAAAACACCTTTACAAAAGTATCACCCACAGCAATGACTAACTCCTGTTGAAGACATGGGATTGCCAAACTCAGAGGGAAAATGAAGAGGGAAAAAAAAAACAGAAGATAAAGGGCCTCTGTACTTTTTTTTTAAACAACTTGGAAAAGTTAAGAAAATTGCTAAGTTGCTTTGACAGGGATAAACAGGATTGCAAGATGACTTTGCAGGCCACTACACAGAAAACTGATTTCCCTCCCACTCTCACCAAGTTGTCTGAATGTTGGACTTATTCCAGTGACAGCAGAAGCGTTTATAATGTACTGTAAATCAGCCTCATGCACTCTTATGTCAAGAAGGATGCTTATAGTTATTTGTGAGATATGCAGTTGATAATTTCTTGGAAAAGCAACTATTGTATTTTTTCTATTTATGAAAGGTGATTTCTTCTAAGAGCTTTGCAGCTTATGTATATACATAGATTCTTTTTTGAGGAAATGGGATAGCTTTTTGTAATGGCATTTTAATAAGAAGAAATGCAATCAACTGTCAGGGTATATAGTGAGCTGTGTTCTCTCTGAAGAGATATGGTGGTATCTAAAACTATTTGTACCTGGAAAATAGAGCTACTTCACTTTTACCATTAGATCGCCAGATCAGGCAAGGAAGTTTAAGCCTTTTCAAACAAATTACCACAAAAACAGTTTAATGCTTAATTTAAAAAGTCACTAATCCTGACACTGGTTATTTCTGAGGGTGCTACTGATGCGTTAGCAGTAATATGTAGTCATAACTCATGACTCACAATTCACATGCAAGGAGAGTCAGTTAAGGTCAAGGATCACCGATATTTCCTAGTCTATGAGCATTTGATTTTGTATACTTCATCTTTTATCTTGTATACATCTGTACTCACACAAAAATAATAATCGCAATTTCCATTCTGCTTCCTACTAGTTTAGCTATAAGAAGCCCCCATTCTTCCTCATGCTCTTTCCTGATATTCATGATTTTTTTTCCCCACTCACATTGTTATCATCCTCCTTTTCTTTCTAATAAAGACTTCTCATTTCTGCTTCCAAATACCCTCTTATCTTTTCCTCAACCACTTTACTGCAGATTTCTTTGTCTTTCCTACAGACCATGGCATACAACTAGAAGCAACAGCTTATGATTATTCAAAACTTGTTTTCATATCACATTATCGTTTATAATCAGATTTTGCACAGCAAGCTCTACCAGTTAATTCACCAGGTACATCGGTGGTATATATTGCTAAGGTCACATACAGAGTCACAATATTGACAATAGGAATGAGTTATTTAAGCAAAAAGGTTCTCAGTAAAGAAGGTATCTGAGCATTTCCATAGAAAAATATTATAACTCCCAAGCCACACACTCAATTACAGCACACACCACAGAAGGGCAGCACAGTGAAAGGATAAGTTGCTTCTTTTTCAGGCTGTAGTTGGTACAGAAGTAGCTGCAAGACCAGTGTGAAGATCACTTCAGTAGAACTGGGAATCACACTTGAAGGTGGAAACTGAGAAGCAGAAAGATTTGACTGTTTGCATATAGAGCTGTTAAGTTGGCCATGTGATTTTGAAATATTTCTCCTCCATGCAAATGCTCCATATGATTTGTGAAATTAACATCAGATGAACCAGGCTGTGTGATGTATGATGACACAGCAGATGCCATGGTGTGACACTTGTTATAGTAATGACAGGTTGGAAAAACTGCAGAGAAAGAGACATGTGGCATCTTGACACAGTTTAGCCACAAAGTGATTAGGTCAGAAGAAAGTAACAGGCAGTAATGATCACAAGAACAGTTAGAGAGGTCCATTATGCCACCTGCAAAAATAAATAAAACTGGCACCTCCAAATGCCGCCCCATTATAAGATTAGATTGTATTGTGAAATCCAGAGAGAATTTTAGATACGCACTTCATAAAGTCATGAATCAGGCTTTAAGAGTAGATACCAAGGAAATAAGCTATCAAACAGGAGGTGGAAAGACAATCAACTGGATTATTGTACGTGGCTTGCTTTTTTCCCCCCTACTAGTGACAGAGACTGAAGTGAGAAAACGAGGGACCAAGCAAATATTCTCACAGAAGAAAGCTGCTTATGAATTAAAATAGAGTTCCTCTAGTATTTTGATATTTGTGCTGTCATTTTCACTGGATTCTCCCTGTAGAGTGGGACATGATTAATAACTTCAGTTCTACATGGAATTCCACTGCAGGAAGACATTCAGTACCAATTTTGAAAAATCCAAAGCAGCACAAAAATCACAGAACAGTTTGGATTGGAAGGGACCTTAAAGTCCCCACAGCCCCAACCCCTGGTCTGGGTTGGGTGCCCAGGGCACATCCAATTCTGACCTTGGGCACCTGCAGGGATTGAGTATCCACAGCTCTGGGCAGCAGTGGCTACTCAGTACCACCTTCTGAATAAAAAAAAGCAGAGACAACAGTAACTCATTAGTCAGTCTGCAATTAGTTAATGATTAACGTGCACCAGAAGCAAGCTCTCACAGGGAGAACCATTAGCAGCAGCATCTTTCATTCAACATGCCTGTTTAGCACACAAGAAATTAGCAGCACTGCTGCCAGCCACCCCAAAGGCAGGGTGGAAAGCGAGTGCTGCCCAGCCTTTTTCTCAGTGTAATTAATTACCATCCAGCCTAATGTCAGTCAAGAGTCAGCAGCAAGCAACAAGCACAATTCCCAGTTAACATAATCACACAGTTACAGATCAAAATAAGATTTAACTTGCAGAGAAGCTTGATTCTGCAATGTAAGTATTGGACAGCCTGATCAGAAGCAACCCGATGTCCACAGATGGTCGATAATATACGTATCATCCAAGCATAGGAGTTGCCAGTGCTCTTTTACAGCCCAGATGAAAGCCCTGGAGAGCCAGGCAGCAGTGAGCAGCTTGGCAAGAGCAGAACTTCACACCTCATTTATGTTTGCAGCTTAGTTGTTGAGCACCATAAACTAAACATCAGGTGTAATGCTGTGAATATGCCCGAGCATGCTGTAATAACTGGTATCTTCTGCCAAGCAAAATAGTATTCCCTTAGAAAGAGGGAGGGAAGTGGAGGGGAACAGGAAGAGCAGTCTAAGTGGCTAGATCCTTCAATTCTAGCTTAGATGTGAAATATGTGCCTACTTAAAGGGGAAAAAAAAGCACAGCCTCCTGTTCCTGCAGTTGTGGGCATTTATTCTTTTGGAGCCCCAGACAACTAGACAAGCTCTTATGCAATAAGGGCAATCTAAGAATTTCTAACAAGGTGCAGAGAAGTTTAGTATACGTTACCATTACTTTTAAAATGTTTGTTATTGTTGTTTTTTTAATTTGGAGAAGAGTACTTTAAATGAAATTGCTTATGCACAGGACAGTTAGTTTTACTTGAAGAGCTTCCTGATCACAACAGCCTGAATCTGAGCTTTCCCTATTAACATATTTTAAAACGTCCTCTCTTTTAGCAACTTTAAAAGCTCTTGTTAGCAGAATATTAAAAAGAGTAGGCTCCATCAGTTTGGTATATTTGATACGAGCAGGGCCTCACACACCTCAAAGGCCACACTTACCATTTACAGAAAGAAAGCAGCTAGAAGTTTCCCTGGTCTTTCTCACTGACCAGAAGGAATCTCAAAGACAGGAAGGCCGTCACCAAGTCAGCCTTCAGCCTCAGGTAAGAGCTCAACTGTCTTCTCTGCATGCTCCCTAGACAGCACTTTAAAGGCTTGGTCTTTATGCAGCATCCCTCCCTCTTAGAGCTTGAGTAACCTGTTTACCTCACAGATATCACAGAGCAGGATATTAGAACTCTTCTTAAGGAAGGGTACCCTCCAAACATCCCAATCAGACCCAGATAAAGACCAACACTGAGCTATTTCCCTCCCTCCAGGCGCATCCCCATAATCCCCAGACCCTGCAGCTCAGACAACAATTCTCTTCCCCTACTGCTTCAAATCCTCCCTGGGCAATTCAGTGAATTATACTGAAACTGATAGCATGTGAAAGATAAAGAGGGAGAGGACTCTCTTTTTGGTTGAAATAAAGCAGCAGCTTCTCTCTTCACTAGTGAGGCTCTAGCTCACATAAAACACGCTAGCTCAGAACTGGTAATGCTCAGGTAAGGTTCCCTGCTCCTTGAAAAAAACTCACAATGTTCTTTAGAACATTGCTTATGCTAAATGCTGACTTTTGAAGGACTACAGCACGCTTTGTCAATGTGGGTTGCTTCTTGGCTATGAGTGTACACACACATATATCATCCCCTATTCTAGAGTCACCACCAGTGGTAATAACATTGAGATAAACAAGCTGAGAGGAGCTCAGTATGACTGCCCCTCTCTCAAACACAGAATTAACTCCATCAAATAGACCATAAACTGTACTGGCACAAACCAGCTCTGAACATCAAGGGAGTGACACTTTCTGCTTGAGTAAAGTTTTAAGTACAGCAGTGTAACCTCTTTGGTGTAGCACAATAGCAGTGTTTCAGGATCTAAATGGGAGCTACAAGAAAGAAGGGAACAGATTCTTTAGCAGGGTCTGTTGTGACAGGAAAAGGGGAAGTAGCTGCACACTGAAAGATGGGAGATTTAAACTGGACATAAAGAACAAGTCCTTTACAATAAGGTTGGTGAGGAACTGGCACAGGTTGCTCAGAGAGGAGTGTCCCATCCTTGGAGTCCACCAGGGTCAGACTGGAGGGGCTCTGAGCACCTGATGGAGCTGTAGGTGTCCCTATTCAGTGCAGGGCAGTTGGACAAGACAGCCTTTAAAAGTCTCTTCCAACTCCAAGGGTTCTACAATTCTACAAAATAAATAATGCATCTCCATCAGAAAAATGCCTTTCAGGCTTGCATCTCTCACCAGGATTCACATTCCCTGCACAGAAGGCAACTCCTAGACCTGGTAACAGACTGTTTTGAGGGTAAAAATGATTCAGCATGCTGAAATGAAGAATGTATTTTTAGAGAGGAATTTTTCCTCCCCTTTTCCCCATGAGAGACAGAGAGAAAAAGATATATGCTGCTTATCTCAACTGCAGACAGAAAGAGCATGTATTCATTTTTAATATCGCTTCCCCCATTCTGTGCACAGCTAGTTAGCAAGACTTTCCAGAGAGATAATTACACTAGACTATCACACTGCAGACAGATATGGAAAATCATACCCTTTCCATCTTCTGGTTTCAAAGAGGCAAAAATCTGTACTATAACCTTTTCTTCCTTAAACTCATAAGAATAAACTGAGGCATACTATTTATCTATTTAGAGCTGTCATTCCTCAAAGGTCAAATTTTGCTTATTTCTTTCAACTGATTACGAACGCCATGAGTTTCCTGCCTTGCTATATCTTTGTCCTGATGTAGTAGTTCTGCATATAATGAAGCTTTAGTCACATATTTACTCTTAAAAATAGGAAGGGGGGGAAAGAGGGGGAAGAACACATTTTCTCTTGAATGCAGGATCAAAATGTGCCCCTTCATTATTTTCTTGTCTTTAATCCCATCTTACCCAGCAATATATTGCAGTCGCCCAGCACTGATATCCATCCCCTCCTAAACTCACTGATTTTGTATCATTTACTCACAAATATACACTGATGAAATGGTGATTGCTTTCTACTGATTGTAGATCATCACAGCAATGGATATCCCTGCCAGGTGCATCAGGGAGAAAAAAAACCCAGAGTACAAACGCTTCAGTAACACTCTGAAAATACATATAGGAACACTTCTAAATGCTAACTCTTACACTGTCTTTGCTATCAGCTAAAACAACTGGTACCCAACATCTTTAAAATGCGTTTCAGTTAACAACACAGCCTTTATGTCACATTAGCGCACAGCAGGCTCTGCACTGCCAGGTGCTTCAGCCACTCAAAAATAAAACTTTTGGGGGGTCAGAAGGCTATGTTCTGATTTATGGACTGAAACGAAATGCGAGTATGTTCAAACCACAGAACGCTCTACCAGCTCATTTTCTAACAGATCATTAAAAAAAAAAAATCGTAATTGATCACTTACAACTGCAGAATTATTCTAGGGATTAAGTATGATTTAGATTTGGACAAACACAATTGAAGTTTCATAAGATTAATTACCGCCCCTCAAATATAGAACATTTTTCCCTTTCCCAAAATAAAAACAATTCCCCTCCAACTATTCATCATCCTGCAGTTTTCTATTCCTGTAACCACTCTTGTTAATTTTTATTTGTTACCACACAGTAACAACAAAACTAAGAGATGACACAGGGATAAAGTTCATTGGCATCTTGTGCTGCATATGGAGAGAGCTATTTTATATAGTTATAGTTACTGAAACTAGTAACTATAAATGGCACTCTAAATAAATAGGAAAATTTTCAAGTATTTTACTAAAGCTGCTTTGGGGCTGCCTAACAGGCAGAAAGCCAAATGTTGTTGTTTTTATCACTTCATTGTTGATTTAGGAAGCTTTTCCATCAGATCATGTATTAACGGTCACAAAGGGAAAACCCTGTTTTTCAAGTTTTTTAAATCTCAACCATATTAAATTAAAAAATGGTGATAATGCCCTATAATCCCTACATAAATCTTTAGGCAGAGACATGGAAAGACAGAATGTTTATATGCTAGCAGTAATTCAAGTCGACACAAACTTGGTACAACTCTTCTCACAACTGGGAGGACAACAACCTGTTTCCAGCTGCCCAGAGAGGTTGTGAAGTCTCCCCCTCTGGAGATAACCAATACCCAACAGGATGCCTACCTGTATGATCTGCTGTAGGGAACCTGCATTAGCAGGGGATTGAACTCAACAATTTTCTTCCAGCCCCTATTATTCTGTGATCTGATTTGTAGCACGTCAGCTATCACTTGCAGCCCATGTGGAATATGGCTCACAATGGAGCTATCAGCTGCACAAGTCCATCTCGGCTGTTTCTCCCACAGCGTTCCCCATCCCCTTCCCAGACTCAGTCCTCATCCCTTGAGCAGCCTCCTCCTCATCCACTGCCCAGAGCATAGGGAGCACCTTGTAACTCATTTGACAGGAAAAACTTCCTGAAAAATTGGGCGAGACAAGAGGTTGTTCCCAAGCAGTAACAAGATGCAGCACTAGTTTGGAGAAGTAGTACTATGGGGGAGAGGAATGGAGAGAGTCATTCAAGTGAAGACTGCCAGGGAGGGATTACACACCTAGCTTGGCTGAAAAGTACTTAATGTTTTTGCAGACATACTGATGGTATTATTAAAGGAGCTAGTGACAGCAAACGCTAATCAAGGAATGCATTAAATACTGTGAAGTAGACAAAAATCAGATCAACATATTAAAAATATTATTAATTATACAAATGCCTTTTTAATAGAAAAATACTAGAATTAGGAATTTAGCAATTAATGCTACAATGCCCAAAGGAAATAAATCCAAACTGATAATATATAATAATAAATCTGATGAGTTTAGTTTCAGTAAGCATTATGTCACACAGAATAACATGAGGTAAAGAAGTGCAAAGAGTAAGATTGCTGGTTTAATATTTGGTTTGAGACAGCGTAAGTAGTCATAACATGTAAAAATATTAGGAGAATTTCAATGGTGAGTTTTGACAGCTTCCATCATTAATGTTATAATTTAGAAGTTCTATAGCTCCTACTAGCCGATTTTCATCTTTAAGCAAACACGGAGCTAAGAGTTTCATTTTCTATCCAAATCGAAGTGAAGACTCTAGATGACCTTAAATGAAACAAAAAATAAACGTTTCAGGATGGATTACCACAAAACAAGGAAGCAGCTCCAGACCTTTGAAGTAAGATGAGCTTTCCACTTGCCCCATTTATTTAGACAGGAAGGATCCAGCTGAAGCACCCCATTCTCTAAGTTGGCCACAAGCACTCTTTGAGCCAAGCTGTGGCCTAGACTTGTCGTTACGTTTGTAACACAAGAAAACAGAGCTAAATATACTGTCATCCATAACAGAGCACCAATAAATAAAAGAAATTCAAGCCGCTACTGAAGAACATAAATGTGAAATTGGGGCTCCAGTCAGCACAGAAATCAGCTTTTCAAAACCTCTGCAAGTCATTGGTCTACTTTCCTTCACAGTAACTTAAGCAACAGCAACTTAATCCCACACTATCAAGTGAAAACATTTTTTTCCCCTGAAGGAGAGGATAAAAATAAATCTGCTTTCATAGGTGTCAACGAATAACTTAAGGAATAAGGACTTCTTCCCCCCAGTCAAAACATTTTAAGACATGATGATGATAATTATAACTAATTGCAACATTTCACACTAAGTATTTGTTATGGCATTACAAACTATTTCATGGTAATTAATATTCCTGTTTGTACTCTGCAACTTTCCTAGAACAAAGCTGATGTTCCCCAGCAATTCTCTGTCACCCAGACTGCTCTTTATTGCACCTGGGGAAACACTGAGGGAGAAGCTTTGCAGTTAAGAAAGACTCCTTCCCTGAGTTTACACTGAGGATAACCACATATAGATTTCACTTTCTTCATCCATAATTACAATGCTGGAAATGCTAAATGACATTCTAACATACTTTCACATTCCTATATTTTTATTCCCACACAGTTTACTTCAAGAATCAAAATCTCTCTCAAGGAGGACATGGATAGCCACTTTTGCTATGAGAGCTTTGCTTATACTGTGAATATATTAAAGGTCTTTCTTCTCTTGGAACGACGCATATTGCTCTCAATAACATACTTGTTAAATAAGTAATTTTCAGCTAAAGAAAAGCAAGTGAAAGCAATTTAAGTTAAACCAACCATCCTATGGTTAAGCCAGTGTGGCTCAATTGTGATGAAAGCTTAAATGATTATAGATGTTTCTGAATAATCTTCTGTCATGGATCTGTTTGGACTTGTTTCCCTGTGATATTTAATATACAATTTTTTACTAGATGGATAGTAGTGCAGCAAGCTAGAGAGGAGTCCCATCTTTTTTCCACTTACAAATGCTCCAAAGAAAGAATATATCACAGAATGGTTTGGAGGGGACCTTAAAGCCCCCCCAGCACCCAATCCCTACTATGGGCTGGGAGTGCCCCACCAGCTCAGGCTGCCCAGGGCCCATCTGACCTGCCTTGGGCACCTCCAGGGATGGGGCACCCACAGCTCTGGGCAGCAGTGCCAGCACCTCACCGTCCTCTGTAGAAGAATTTCTGCCTGACAACGAAGATAAATCTTTCCTCTTCTGGTTTAAAGCCACTTGCCTTTGTCCTATCACTTAAATTGTGTAAAAAGTCACTCCCCTTCCCGATTATAAGCTCCCTTCAAGTACTAGGAGTTTGCAATGATGCCTCTTCTCCAAGCTAAACAAGCCCCACTCCATCAACCTTTCTTAGGACAGATTTGAACTTCAGTGAATTTGCAGCCAAAAAGAAAGAACAACAAAAAACCCACAAAAAAAAAAAATTCCTAAGCTGACTGTAATCTTCTTCTCAGGTGTGCAGCTAAGATCTACTTCCACAAAATTGATTTTCTCCACGTTCACCCTCCTTTTGTGTTTGTAACAGGAAATGGTATCCATAAATAGGCATGCGTGTGTAGGAAAACTAGCTTACAAGGCTAGTCATTGCACATAACATCTAATAGACTACATATTATGAGTTTTATTTAGACATTAAAGAAAACAAGTACAGTGCAAGTAGGGAATGTATCTACATAATCTAATAATTAGGCTGACTAGTGATTCTAACCCAGTTAGAACTGATTTCAGCTAAATAAGCATAGTTGGTGCAGCATCCCACACACAAAAATGAAACAAAGAAGTCATCAGATATTATTCCATCAGCTGTTTTGTAAGCTGGCTTTTTCAAGGCTGTTTAACTATACATGGCAGTAAATGAAAGACAGAATTTGGTATGGATTTTTACACTCGCAGACAGCACTGAATCTAATAGATAACGACATACTGTATAACTTCATAAGGAAAAAGAGATAATAATCAAAAAGTTAAGCAAGGGACATTCTGCTTGCATGACAAGGAAGAAAAAATGCTCCTGGTGGCTTTCAGGGCCCAAAAGAGTTTAGGAATCTCTGCTCATGAACACATTCAAAACAAGCGAACAAGGCACTGAGCAACATCCCATAACTTGGAATTCTGCACAGTGGTAAATGTAGAGGCTTGAAAATTAACCCAAATCTATTAGAGTATGCTCTAATGCTAAGTATTTGCTCTTGCATACTGAAGAACAGATGAAAGTTTCTCAAACACTACGCACACAGCAATTTTTCAGCCCTATCAAAGAGGCTGATGAGTTACACGTTATTATATATGGAGAGAAGCACGCTACTTGGATTTCTAGAAGATTTCTAGTTGGAAATATATCCATATCAAATGAAAAACACAGCTAAAACTGCAAAAAAGTTACTCAGGATAAATCTATTTTACCTTTACATAAGCATTCAGTTTAAGTCCAGTATTTTTGTTCCTAGATCAGCATGAATACAGACCCAGGGATATATGAAACAGCACATTAATTTTCACCGATTTTCCCTCTGCTCTTTCTAGCTCTCAACTGTGATTACAGAAGTCACGTGAGAATTCAACACAACTAGAGGCAAGAAAATAATTCCCACCAGCTAACTCTGATTATTTTAAAGTAAAATAAGGCATATCAAGAAGGAATGCAAACAAGCTGTGTATTGGTTTCAGTATCTTTTAGATCTTTCTAAAGAAAGATTTTATGCATGAGCTCCCTGTGAGTTCATGCCTGCTGAACAGAAGCCGTCATTTCTTAGATAGGTTTTACATTGCATTTCCTAAACCTTCTAGAACACTGAAACTCAACTTCTCCCTTCGCTAAACATCAATAGATCCTCTTGCCTAGAGGCAAATAGCAGTTTTTAAGGGAATAGCAATAGATGCTCTTGACTGAGCTTGCAGCAAACATAGAATGGCTTGGGTTGGGAGGGACCTCTAGGATCACCAAATTCCAATCCCTGCCACAGGCAGGGCTGCCAGCTACTAGATCAAGTACTAGATCAGATTGCCATAGTAAAGATTTGTTGCACGTGAGCTACAAGTGATTGAGAGCCAGTACAAGAAGCATTACATTACAAGAAGTAATGTAATTCCTGTAATGGTGAAGAATAGTATCACAACAACAGGAGCTATTACTAGGGATTACATTTCACAAGGCAGAATGGACCAATACAGAAGCAGGAGGAATGAAGCAAATCACTGGAAGCTAAAGCAGCATCATGCAGAAAAATACTCCTCCTTTTCTTATAGGCAGCTTTCATGTTTACAGCTATAAATGCAAAATAAAGGAAAAATGAAACATCATTTCTAACATATTTAAAAGCCAAAAAGAAAACAGTTCACAGATGCTGCTGAATGTTTACAACAAATTTATGAAGTTGAAATTGTAATTATTAAAAAATATTAATAGTTTGATAGAAAAAAAAACATTGCCTGTAGTTCTGGTCATATGGTTTAATTGCTAAAGCCATCAGAATTATATAGTTCTAAAAGACAATGCAAAGAAATAGTCTGATCTGCGTACAGTACGATTTCTAATGTTTTAAAAATTAAATCAAGTACACAGTAAATAAATCACTGCAGTTAGTACTAAAATAAATGATAGTTGATGCTTCTCCAACAAAGAATCGCTCTCTGTCCAAGACCTTCCTATACTGCCCACAATGCATAACCTTGCCAATAGATCCCGATATTGTTCACCTCTTCAGCCATCATTAAACATTCTGTAACGAAAAAAAAAGTCTACTAGGTTATCTGAATAAATGTAATAAACATGGTGATTTCCTGCAAGGCTAGGCCAATACCACAAACTTGAGTAATGACGTAGATCTTTTGATTAGAGAAAAAAATAAAAGATACTTTCTACTTTTCAGTAAGAGTAGAAGTTATATCCAACACAGGCAAACAGATCTGAGTAAGTCTTGGAAAACTTACTCAGAAATTCAATTTTACTCATGGTATTTGCTCAACTAGCTGAATGCTCATAAGAAACTATATCCTTAAGAAATTTACTTTAAACAATTAAGCTCATGTCTAGAAGATTATTTATGTTTTGGAACTAAATATTAGGTTTTGAATTGGATAAGTGTCTCAACAACAGCAAAATTCTGCTTTTTTTTTGTTGTTGTTTTTTATGATCCCTTCTGCATTTTGACTGATTTTCTCTCATTGGATGCAGGAAATGGGACAGTATCCTGGAAATTAATCACAAAAGTAACTTCTCATTGCAGATAGCAGCACAGTTTACTCATTTCTTGCTTTTACAGAACAGTAATTCAGGAAGTTACACATGCAGCTGAGGATAGTATTTTTTTTTTTTTCCCTTCGGTTGATCTATGGATACGGCATGTAGATCAAATTGGTTTAGACTTATGCCATAATAGTAAGTAGTTTTCATGAATTCTAATATTACTAAAAATCCAGTTCTTTCTGATTTTAATTAAACACAATCAGTTAAATGCATCTTTGTAATTACATCTAATGTTCGATCAGCCCCTGCAGTGAATCTTGTAAATCTGTTGCCCTGATAAGTTCACAACACACATAGCATTCAAAGTTTTTCTCAAGTTCTCCTTTGACTTTCCTAGGGAGTCATACTTCAGTATCGCTGCACAACAGAATCAATAAGAACATCTGCAGAACTTCATTCTCAAGTTCTTCATCTATACAATGAATATTAAAAATACATCCATTTCAGAAAACCAAGCAGGCAGGATATCTTCTACTGCCAATAATTGTGCAACATAGCCAAATTTAAGCCAAGAGAAACCTGTTGGAGACTGCTATATACTAATAACATTACAGTTTCACCTACCAGAAAGCATAGTCAAATAGAGACTATTCATACCACTCAGCAAGAGGAAGACAGAGTTTTGAATAGATAGTGTTAAATTTTGTTCAGTTAATCCACAAACTTTGTTTTCCAGGCTTCAAGAGCAGATGCCAGGGACTGTCAGTGCAGTAAGAAAAAAAACAGTTTTAGAAGAGCTTTCTTACTTGAAGCAATAAATCCCCAGTCAACCATATGTGAATAAACACGAGCAGGTAAATAGAATGGTTCTGTGACGGCAGCTTCAGCTTTTGGAATAAAGTGTGCACAAAAAGGAGAGCTGCTAAGAGATTTTATTTATATTTCAATATTTTTTGCTTGGTGACTAATCTGGAAAATAGCTCAACTGTAGACATGTGCAGCATTATAATAAATGTTTACATCCAGGGGCCCAAGCCAGGCATATCTTCCAGGGGCAAAATAAAAGTCTGACTTCAGTGAGAGAACATTCTTGCACAGAGTTTTTACTCCTTTTCTAACAGAGATGAATGGTGACGAATTATTAAATCATAGAATGGTTTGGGTTGGAGGGGACCTTTAAGATAGCCTAGGTCAAATCTCCCTGCTATAGGCACAGACACCTCCCTCTAGACCAGGTTGCTCAGAGCCCCATCCAGCCTGGCCTTGAATGCTTCCAGGGAGGGGGCATCCACAACCCCCCGGGGCAAACTGTTCCAGCATCTCACCACTCTCACAGCAAAGAATTTCTTCTTAATACCTAGCCTAAATTAACTCTCTTCTTCATAAGAGATATTAGCAATACTGTGGTATATTAGAGGAGGAGAAATAACACAATCTTGATTTTGACACAGACTTCCTGAGGAAGTTGTATTTGTGTATATGTTACAAAGAACAAAAGCAAAAATAGTTATATTTACCTAATAAATGGCATCACAAAGTGCTCTGTATGTGCAAAGCACAAATTGCCCCGGCACTAGGTAAACGTGAATGTAAAGATTTTAGATTTTCTCTTTTTTTTTATTTTTACTGTACTATCCTGTTTCATAGTGCTACCCACACAGATGAGTTTCACATTCAAGGTGTGACTGCATACAGCTGCGACAATTTAACCTACAGAATTTAACCACATAAATGGATAGTAAGAAGGTAGGGGAAAGAGGAGGGAAGACAATCAATTAAAAGATCATACCCACTATCAACATTTCACAAACATTCATCTCAGTTACCTAACTCCCTCTACCCAGTTCCTCTGAGAAACATTTTTACCTTACAGAAACTTACACAAAGCAGTTTGAATAGAAACAGCTTCCTTTACCTTTGTTTAAACACAAATAAATGAAGAGGGGAGAAAAAAAATTAAAAAAAAAAAAAAAAAAAAAATCACCTGATTCAAAGCTGAGAAATGCTCTTAACACCCCAACAGAAACCACTGTAGAGGAAAAGAATTATTTGGAGTATTGATAGTACTGCTCAAGTGAAGGCCATAAGCAGTGCTTCTAATGATAGGAAAAGTAGAAATCAATATAGAAGATACAATCAGCAGTCTTCAAAAATTATCTGGATAACTGTTAGGCATCTGTATGCAGTTTATATATTCCTTTGTCACTTAAAATGATGGATGTTTAATAAATATACTGAATTAAGGGTCCATAAAAATATTTATCTGTGTTGTATCAGATGCCAAAGCTCTGAGGCTTTAGACATAATTCTTACTGGCAGCTTTTCAGAATCGTGACACACATGAATAAAGTCAACCCAAGGGAAAAAAGCAACAGCAGAGCTTTCAGTTGCTGATGTTTCCAAGACAGAGCAGCTTAATGATTCACTGCTGAACATAACCCTGCAAAGTGCCAGTAAGTGTAGAGATGACTTCATGTACCAGCAGTCCCATAACTCTATTTTAACATCCCTCTCACTGAAGTTTGTGTCTTGGTGTCTCCTCTCTTCATGCTCTCTCAAGACCCCACCATCCTCATCTAAGGGGCCACAGCCACCCACCCCGAACATGTGTACAACAGCAGCTGTGTCAAAGATCATAGTCATTACAGTGAATCACTATGTTTGCTGTAATTCAGAGCTCTGAGCCACTCCACTGGAAATCTATAGCAAAAGAAAGAATTAACATGGATGTTTGGTAAGGCCATCACCATGTAACTGCTCTGAGAGCAGCCAACAGTAAATGCCTAAGAATTATTACAAGAGAGCAAGGGCATGTATTCTTCCCCATATAGTCACCTGAAATTATGCGGCATCAGAAATTCTGGAGTTTTAAGTGATATATTTGTGATTAGCATCTCTTGATGGCTTTCTCCATTTACAAAGCTAATATCTTTTCCACGTTCATGTAAACATCAGCCTTCACAAAAACTCCCAAGTATCAATATAAACATCACAAAGAAATGTCTTCCATTTTTAATCTCTCACTATAATTTTATAGCCCTGATCTCATGAGTTCAAAATGAACACTGAAATACAAAAATTAGAACAGCCATTCTCTCCATCTTTTTCATGCATTATCAGCACTTTTCATTTCTATTTCCTCTTTCAGAAAAAGAGACAAGTCCTATCCTGTCGCTCTTTCTTCCAGTCCCCCAGTACCTGAAGTCTCTTGTATCCACCACATGGGGAGAGAGGGGGTCCTCGCTACACTTCAGCCTGACTGAAAAGTTTAATTACCCGCTACATCCAACTGGATGCACGCACTGCCTGGTCTGAGAGGTTTGTCCTCACAAAGTTAATAGCATCTGAAGGGGTTTTATTCTAGTCCCTTCAAAGAATTTCAATGGACATTCAAGAACTCTTTTTCTCTGTTCAGGTAGCCCTCAACCCTTGCTTCCATTTAAATGACCTAACTTTACTTTTTTAGTATGTCAAAGGATTAGAATACCACAGCCTCTCCTCCAGTTACATCAGGAAGGAGATAGAGGGAATGGGGAATTCCAGATTAGTAATTACTCTGATCTGCTGCCACTTCTCAACCAAATTTAGGAAAGATTATATTTTTTACTTTTCTGTGTGAACCCTTCACATCCTGAAAAGGTTTTCTTTATCCACCACTTAAGAATGTGATGTATATCTGTTTGGGAACTGCTGAATCACGGCCCGAACCTCTGATTGATCACCTGAGGCAAGCAATGAGTCAGTCAAGGAGCACAGGTGAAGGCAATTCAGCTGTATTGCTGGAAGGGGTGGAGCCTGGCTGCACCTCTCCTAGACCCATTTTAGAGCTGACTACCAGTGGGGAAGGATCTCTTCTGGAGATCCCTCCCCTGGAGTTCTACAGCAAGCCCAGGATACAGGTAAGCATTCTATCTATTCTCTTTTGGTATAACAACTGCTTAGCCCAATGCTCTGGTATATTTCATAATTATAACATCTGTACATTCATTGATTATACAATATCTTAATCCAATACTACCTACAATAAACAAAGAATACCAATAGCCTAAGTTTTTAGGATAACTACTATTGCATTATTTTTACATAAATATTTCTATATGTTTGGCATTACAATTCTAGAGGTTTTCCATAGACCATCTTCTTAGCATAACAGACAACAGAATCTAGGGTCCCCTTCCAGTTTCTCCACTTGTCCAAAAGTGGAACTTTTCTATACAGCCATTGCTGGGTTTGTTATTAGGAGACTAACCAGGGTTTCGGGCTGTCACAGTGTAGGCAGCTGGACTGCCTCACAATGAGCACATGTGGGAGTTATTCAGCATTGTGGTGATGGAACAGTGCATCCATTGGCCTTGAGGAAGAAGGAGCTGAAGGACGAAGACAAGGAACAAAAAGATGGACACCACCTGGAGATGGCCGCCATGGAATGTAACAATGAAGGGCCAATGGTAGGACTGGTGCTGGGCAGCCTGGACTGATACCCACCAATAAGATTCTGACAAGTGGACTCTGGAGGGTATCTAAGATACTATTGAAATTCAATAAAGCCATTTTGCAGCATCCCCCATGTTGGTGTCTGTGGTGCAATGGTCCTAGCAAGGAGAGATTGCAGGTAGAGCAAGAAGAGATCGCTAGCCCCTGCAGTGAGGGATCCTGTAATGGTGGCATGTCTGCAGCAATCCATCTTCACTTTCCTTCATGCACACTACACTCTTGATTTCAACTGCATTTCATTGAAGAGTATCGTATGGAAAGAGAACGTAGACTTTTCTTAGGATTGTTTAAGTAATCTCAACAACTAAGCTACTAAAAATGAGCGAACCCTCTCTTCAAACATGCACTAACTCTACAGTAAGAAAATACAGAAATAATGAAGTTTCTTCTCCTAAATCAAAGGCATACCCAGGCAGCCACTCCTTTAGCAATACTTTTCCAGGGCATTCAGTTTGATTATTTAGCAGTGAAAATACAGCCAACCAAGAGTGTCTCCACTACAAGTTCAGTTCAGCTTGCTTCATAGTTCAGCTCATTTTATGTTAGTAACTGAAGGTCAGAGTCCATTAAGAAACCAAGAGGATGCACTGATAAGACTATAAAACCAGTTTTATGTCACAGCATTTCAGGAAGGACCACAAGAGTTAACCTGAAAATTTTCCAGTGACTTTTTTTCCTGAAATTCCTGGTGACAGCAAGCCCCAAGCTTTTCACACTCTAACAATATAGATGGAATTGATGAAAAATGAACATACAGTGTTCAAACTAAGGACTGTGAAAATACTTCTGCCAAAGATTAAAGCATAGTTGTGTTCTCTTGTAGGACTGAAAATAATTTTTTTTTCCTAGGAAATGGGCTGCCTCAGATGCATCTAAATTTATCTGGAAAACAATGTTCTTTGATGAATGTCTATAGATTCTCATCGTGCAAAGATATGCTATTTTCTTTAAAGCAAAAGATGTTGTTCTTCAAGCATTAGTAAGGACCTGTAGCACAGCTTCTTCTACGTCCAGCAAATCTTTTGAGCTAGTTTCCCATGCAGAATTCTATACCAATTTTCAGTAGGTCAGGAATACAGATAAACAGAAACTTGCAAAAAAGCGATTGGTCGCTTATGAGAATATCTACCTGTATTGCCAAAAAGCACATCTTAAAGGAAAAACCATCTTTGTTTATTTACTGTTTTATTCTCCCCAGAAAGCCTTCTTTTTAATGTGATCATTTAGTGGGGGGAAAAAAAAAAAGGGCTCCCATTGTCTTACAGACAACACAGACTCAGTAACCACATCTGTGAGATGTGCTGACACTTTCTGGGAGGTTAAGGGGAAAAATCTGTAGTGATGAGGACCAATTACCAGATATAAATAAAGTAACAGCTTTAGGTTAAACAGATTCAATGAGAAAATAAGACCAACCATAAAATATCAGATGAAAGGTCTGTCTGCTTTAGTATGCTGTGCTCATAAACAGCAAATGGACGACTCCTAAGGAAAAGTATGAAGAAAAATAGCTTTCAGCTGTTGTTCTGAAATTTCCTGAACTACATTCAGCGTCAGTTTTTAACAGCCTTAAGTCACATTTTTCCTCTATTAATGTATTTAATTAGTCTTGAACACAAGGGAACATTTAGCATTTAATAACAGCCCCTGGCAAGGAATTACATAGCTTAGCTCTGCATTTCACTTACTAACTTGTTTATTCTCAACTTGCAATAAGCAATTTCAATACATTCACAACAGCTTTAAAGAAGCTATGGGTATGATTGTTGGGCTTTTTTGATGCTGTTGCTTATACTTTTTTCCTTTCTTTCAAAGTTCTTAAACTTCATTCCTGTCTCTTGCATTCTCATTCACTGAGCCTCACCTTAGAATCTTTGATCCTAAGTTATCTAATATAACATACTGAGATCATCTGTTTCCTCAGACAAGGAATAGCCTTTTAACAGATTAATTATGAAACTTCTATCATTTGTGCAAAACTTTAACTGTCTGAAACTACTCAGCATCTGCCATTAGATCCATTTAATTGAAGTTCAGCTGTAATTAACTGTTGCTCTAACAACAAGGTTACTTGGAGCAACTAGAGCAGTCTTAGACTCTGGTATTTACCTCTGTTAAACTTTCAGTAGCTAGCAGTATTGACTTTTGACATTCTTTTCCTTGAAGAATAGAGAAAGTCAACTAATTATTTTCATTACTGCTATTTGGCTTTTTTCTCCTCCTAAATCTGTATTCAACTTCTAGATTTAGGATTTGAACTCATAGGTCGTTTTGAGACTCTTCCAATGTAGGATATTCACAGCATCATAGAAATTTATTCCTTCATTCAAGTGAATCAGTCACACAAGTCTCCAGGGAGCTGTTTTCCTCTAATTTTAAATTTGTCTATGCAGCTGTTTAACACTATTCTGGTTATGGTGCAACACTAAATGTTTCAGGATCTCAGGAGATAGTTTTGGGCAGCCCATGTAAAAGCAGTGCTGTCTTTATAATCACAAAAGCAAGTGAGGCAGGACTTCATTTTTAGTACAAAATACACCATACCTTCAAGTCTCACCTTGGTAAGGTTGCTTCATTACTAATATACGAAACACAGTATAGATGTGCTGTAGTGAAGAGCAAAGCCGTACTCCGGCTAGAGGAAACTTTAGTATCACTGCCATCTTAATAGCCTCAGGAAAGATCTGCAGATGACCAAGAGCTGAGTTAAGACCATTGCTATTTAGTGCACCACACAGTTGTAAGTGTGGGAGTAATGGAGGAAAACAACACTCCAGAGGAGAGTAAGTCAAAAAATGAAATCCAGTAGCTGGAAGTTGCACAGCTAAAAAAGGAAATGAAGGAACACTTGACTCTGTAGTAATCGTACTTTTAAGTTTTAAATTCCTCTCTCCATCTCTGACCCCAGAGCCTTTGAAAATCCTAATTTTTCTTCTTAAGATGAAATTGTTCTGAGCTGCTAATCAGTGGCATATAACAGAGCTTTCCCTAAATCAGATGCTTTTGCTTGGCAAATTGGGTTCTCTGTGAAGCAGAAGTACAAATACATTGTTCCCTACTATATTCGTCATCTTAGATCTCCATTATTAATGATTTTCACATGGTTCTCTTCCCACCAGAATAGGTGAGCTTTTACATGGCATCACTCAGATCCTTCTCATCTAAATACCTTATGGTTATTCACCATGTCATTATCCCATATTGTAGCCTCATGCTTTTTTTTTTTTATTATTATCTTTCTGCTTCAACTAGTACAAGCATTTTTGTCACTTCATACCCTCAAATTCCACTTAACTATCAGCATTCTGACTCTTAATCAGGGAGATACTTAATAAAACTGCTCCTAGCACAGATTTCCATGGTACCCCTGGAAAGATTGTTGCTATTCATTGCCTATTTTCAGTGTTTTAGTTAGCTTAAGATACAATACTGAAATCCAATTCAAATTATTTCATATAAGTAATATATCAGCTCAATCATGTCTGTCTGCATTTTGAAAGAGCTTAACTGGCTCTAGAGATTAGATCAGTTCAACTAAAATCAACTTTAACTTACCCTTAATCTCCCAGCTCTCACCACCACCCCACAACTCTAACCCTGGCTCATGGGGCCATAAGGATGTAGGCAAAGGGCAAGAATTTTGAAGTCAAAAGGATTTTGAAGTAAAAAGAATTTTGAAACAAAGGAGAAATCCCTGCTACTCACAATGAAAGTTTGCAGTGGAAATACTATTTCTATTCAAAATGTCTGCAGACATGCACAAATATAAAATATGGCACAGAGTTCAGTCCCCATCTTCCCAACGTCAATTAAGGATTCTCATTACAGTGCAGTGAGAGTGGGATCCTGGCATTTACTTTCTCAAAATGAAGTGAATGCATGCAGTTCCCTTAGCTTTTTATCTGTCACATGTGATTACACTTTCTCCACTTATTCCACACCGATGGAAAAGAAGGCATGGCTGGATTCCCTTGGTGTTACTTCAGTGACTATACCACAGTAAAACTGAAATATTTGGGAAATTGCTTTCAATTCCATCCTTTTATAGATAGCTTGATAGCTATCTATATCACAAACTAACACAAACAGATATGGATGAAGGAATCTATATAATAATTTGTCCTAAATCCAAGGATTTCTTTTAATTTGTATTTAAGTTATATATTAACTGACTTGTGAGGTGAATGGCTATAAAAGATTTTTTTTTCCCCCAACACCACACATCTACTCCATTGCTGAAAATACTCTTTTTCCACTAAATGCTCTTGAACTTCAAGCGTAACTTCAAAACATAACAAAGTAAATGGTCTTCTCTTAAGGTGATGAGTAAGCTAAGTACAGAAGCCCAGTCACATGAAATCTGCCAGCAGCAGGCCACTGAGAGTCACTCACTACTGAATGCTGTTTAATGTGAAGGCTTTTCTTTGGTTTGTCTTAAAGAAAGCCATTTGATTGTTAATTTAAGTGGAATTTCAGGAGTGTGTTTTTGCATCTTAAAGTATCTGCTTTTTCAGTGGCTGCAACTTTACACAAGGAGAGTCTACAGGGACATTTAAACAACTTGAAAATACAGCCTGGGCTGCTTAAGGAATGCTTAATATTTGTAAGTTTAAAAAGTTTAAAAAGCTTAAAAAAAAGCTACTAGTTAAAGCTGTAAGTTTATTCCATAACTAAATACAAGTTACATAAACATAAAAGTAACATAAAAATAAGTCAGTAAATAACCATATCTATGGAAGGCCATTTGCAAATACAAGCTAGGTTACTAAAACATTACAAAAACAACAGTTTCTGTATCATGTAAGTATGATACCATTGACTACCATACTCATAAACTGTAAGATTTAAAAAAATCTAAAAGTTACCTGAAAAAGCTTTATCTCAAAACAAAACATGATTTAGACAGTCGCTCACCCTGTTTATTCAGAAAAATTTGTATTTAGAAGTCTCACAAAGTCTCTACAATATGAAAGACAACTGGTGTACAGTAATGACGCAGTTACTCCATAAGCTTCAAAAATCTGTCCTCATAGCCGTTCAGCTTACAAAGAAGCAGAATTACTTCAGACAGATTCTTGGCAATATCAGACAAATTATTCACAGATAAATCAGCAGAGAAGATCTGAACTCACCCAACTGCCAACTGCTGAAGGGGCTCTGGCCATGCAGTACTCCTTCTAAGAAAGCAGCCATGTCCTGAAGATTCTTTCCCTTCAGTGGCCAGCCCTTATATAAGCCCAGGGTGCCTTCACTCTGAGTCACCCATTTGGGCCACCTGTGGAGCACAGGTGCAAGTAATTTGCCTGTGCTCGCTGGGCCAGCAACAGCCCTTCACCAGGTGTTCAATCACCAGCTCAAGCCCAGATCTAACAGTTCCCCTACAATGGTTCAGAAGAATAAGAACTATAACTGGTCTAAAGATTGTACCAGAACTGTGTAATTGTTACTCCAGGCAACATCAGGTTACTAGGATGAAAATACAAAATTTGAAGAAAAAAGCTCTCCTTTTTTATGTTACAGCGGAGGAAACCAACTAATGGAAATGCAAAGGAATTCAGGCATGTGAGTAAGTAGAAGAGGCAATGGGACAGATGGAAATAAGGCTAAAAGATTGAGAAGAACCCAGGATCTCAGTTTAAGCTGAGGTTTAAAAGGTCTAGAAGTTACCTGAAAGCGTTGAGAATGAAAATAAGAAGAAACTGTTTAATCGAGCAGGGAAAAGAGCAAGAATGGAATGAGAGGAATTAAATGATTCTAGTAGATCCAACAATCCCACAGCTGACTGATAGGAGAGGATACTACGGTTTCTTGTATCTGCAATTTTGACTGGAAGACAGGAACAGACTTTTTTGAAAGGTTACTTCTACTCACAGTTAACATCAGTAAAACTAATTAAGGGAATAAACATTTTGAATAGTTTACCAGAGGGTGTGGTTGACCTTGGAGTCAACTGAACTGAATGTTTTTCCAATAGAAAAGTCATCAGCCCCAAGATAGCAGCTGTGGACGGAGCTCACGCATAGTAAGAAAGTTTAACTCCTTCCCAAGATAAATTCCTGGGTAGCAATCAGCGGATTGAGATATTCAGAAGGACAAATTCATTGTAACTGTTCCTCTTGGCCATTAAAACCTGGAGCAGATATTTTTTAAAAAGGAAGTAACTAATGATAGTGAGCTTGTAGGTGTTTTCTTCAGAGCATTATAAGAAGCACCAAAAAGCTAAAGAGTACTTGGGATGATGTTGTAAACTGCTCTTTAAAAAATATCAGTTAATGCTACCTTCAAATATTCTTGTGACTGTGTTAATGAAAGTACTACCAGTTAGTTAGATTTTAACAATACAAAGTATTACCAAAATATTAACATCTGATGAATACCGAGCACAGCAGAAATCTTCAATTGCTGTAATTACTCACATAAAGACCTCCAGTGCTACTTCCACCCAGATGAAGCATTAAAGCATTTCTCACTTAATTTCATTTGCTTCAGATGATAACTGTCAGCATCTTAATGCATTTATCTTTTGTTCCCAGTTTTAAACTGTTTATTTCCCAAAATTGAAGCCTTATTATTGTTCTCTCCTTTGTTGCTGTTGCTTTGTTTTCTGTGGTTTTCTTTTGTTTGTTTTGTTAAATCTCAAAGCAGCAATAGCTGCAGTGCTACAGAGCACTAAAAATAGAGAGAATGAGGGTTTAAGGAAGATGTTAAAAAAAGCTATGAACATACAAACTTGTTTATTTTGCAGTCTCCATGGACAACCTGTCAGCTACTGACCTTGACGTTTTTTCTCATCTGCAACAACGCTACAGAGTTGAAGACAAAAATTATATTCCTCGCCCCCCCCAAAAAAACATTTATCTCAGCTCCTCCTTCAGTGTCACATACTCCATTTCCCCAACTATTTGGTAACCTTTCACTGGACTTTCCAGTTTGACAGCACCTTTCTTTTACTAGGCAAGCCAAAACAAAATGTAGCACATCAAATCTGACTCACAGATACTCACTAGGATGGAATAAGCAGCCTTATGGCTGCATTCTTCTCATGATATCCTCAAAATATCGTCCCAAAAAACAAGACAACATACATATAATTTTTTTTCCCCACAATTTCTCTTCCCATGGGAAATCAAATGATAAGATCCCACATAATCAATTCGATGGGGAGGAAAAGTTGGCAACAGAAATAGGTTTGTATTTATGCTTTGGTCTTTACCAGATTAATTGTAGTCTGTGATCAATCTTTATTTTAAACCGTGAGAAAATACTTTCAATGTGAATTTGGATAAATGTTTTTCAAAAAGACTTTGCAAAGGCTATTTAAACTACCTTCTGCTTGGATTACCAGAAATCAGGATACTCAGTTTTCCAGCAAAGAGGGGAATGTTTGTGCATGGAGAACCACGTGTGTGAGAGCATGCATGTATTATATGTTCTTGCGTTTGTTCAGACTTTTAAAAAATACCCATTATACCAAGAGATGAGGCATTGTCTTTTATCTAAAATAGTTCATTTCTTTTCATGCTTTCCTGTGAAATTTTCCTCTGAAAGTATAATTGCTTTTTGATTAAAGATGTCTACTAGCATTTTGCTAGAATCTCTGTAATTTGACTGAATACAACATTTCTCTTTGTCATACCTTTTCAATAACAGTAAATCCTCTCCACTGAAAGTAAATGGCTCCTGTATTCACAGTAAAAAAAGCATGCGAGGATTTCTACCTGCTTCTCCACTGCAGAATCTGAATGCCAATGAATTTATAGTGAAGAGTTTATGAAACATAAATCATCCTTGTCCCACGTATTCATGAAGTTGTTGGACTTTGCATCACAGTAAGTCATTTCTCAGTAACACACAAGCTCACCATTTGCCACAAGAAGCTGCTCTACATATCCAGAAACTAGCATCCATTTTGTAAATAGGAGGTGATTGGTGCTGCTCTTCACTATTTATAGTGCATCCTGAAGCTCTTTGGTCAGACCTGAGCTCCTCAGTATCTCAGGGAAATGTCTACTTGCATCCCACTCATTTGCATGGACCTCAGGAGAGGCCATGGTATGGCATTAATGTTCAAATATTTTCAAAGCCAGAAATGCTTCTTCTCAAAGCAGTAAAAGGAGAACAATGAAGCCACAAAAGATGTTTGCTACTGGCAGCTCTTGTAATAATTTTACATATATCATTCTGCACTTAAATATTTAAGAATTAATATGTTTACACTTCTATAATTTAATGAACAATATTTTTGTTGTTGCAGAATGGATGTCATGCCTCAACAGCAAGAAATATGTGACATGCCAGAAGTGGCTGCTGGTCTTCTATAAGATGTCAGAGCAACAAGCTTTTTCTTCAAGGACAACAACATATCTGCCATGGGAGTCTACTTGACACCGGATACAAGAACTGCAGTTTCACTTGCCAGATCACCTCTGAATTCCCCTAGAGAGAAGTAAGAGTCCAAATGATGCAAGGCAGCAGATGTCCCATGAGGAAAAAAAATCTAAAAATCTAATAATTCCAAATTACAAGAATCAAAGTAATCTAAATTCCCGATCTGTTGCCTAATGTGGTTGTCAGAGAAAATCTCAGTGCTCTGAGAATGAGGTACAGAGTTCTTGATGCAATTAAAGACTTTAGGAAGGTGTTAAGCTTTTCTTTTTTTCAGGCTGCTTTTCAAAGTCTGAAGAAGAATCCCAGCTCTAGCAAGATACAGACAGTAAATATTTTCCTATGTTTTTGTAGTTTGAACACCTGTGACTCTAAAACATGTAATAGACAAATCACAAGTTACCATGGCTCTGATGAGCATGGTGTCTTTAGTGAATACACTTCTTTATGCTCACTCGAAGGCCGAACCAAGGTCATTATATCTGAGCAGAGAGAATACATAAGGCTTTTCAGAACTGGAAAACAAATATAATGCAATTAGCTACTGGGGGGAAAAAAAAGACTAAAAAGCTATAAAAAAAAAAAAAACACCCAACCACCACCTAACAAAGGCTTTCTTGACTTACAAGATAGTGAGTTCTAACAAGAAATTAATTCTTTTAGACATCAGAAGCACTGCAGAAAAACATGACAGTTATTTTATGAAGGGGGTTCCCAAAGCCACTCCTCAAATTCCAATTTCTCTTCAAGCTAGTTATCATATACAGTAACTGTTAACAACAAAATAAGATGCAATGTCAGAAAACAAGGTATTTTCTTCATGAACTTTGCATGTTTCTTTGCATTCACATCACCTTCAATGCCAGTTCAGTCTTCAGTTGTGTGCAGAAATATGCATGCAACAACTTGTTTAATTAAATCTTAACAGCTGTTTTTCTTCCTATTCAGTTAATTGCATTCCAGACTTAGGTAATAATCACTTCAGAAGGGGTATTGCTTGACTACCAAAACATACTCTCTATGTCAAAGGCAAACCAACCATGACCACCAAAGCATGCAAGTCAATAATCTACTGCATTTGCAACATCTTCCCTTCCAGGCAACACTTGCTTCTGTGATACACATTTAATAAGTCATTGAATAAAGTACAGAGATGAGCACTGAGGTAAGCATATGAACACAGATCATTCCCAGATTCAGACAAATATTCTCATCTCTAGGCTGTAAACCTACTGTCTTCCAGTTTTGCTTCCTCTTCAGTTGTTTAGTAGTCAGTGGCCCAACTGCAACAGAGGTCTGCCAAATTCAGAGCAGCATCATGGTCCAGAAACACATCAGGAGCTACAGCACTCAGCAAGATACTGTATTTCACAGCAGTTTCACACTTTGTAGATCGGGACTGTTAGCCAGCTGACTATTACATGGACAGTCAGCAGTAATAACAATTTTCTCCCCTCAAATACTGTATTCAGTTCACTTCACTACAAGAAAGACATCAAGGCCCTGGAGCATGTACCGAGGAAAGTAACAAAGCTGTGAAGAGTTTGGAGCACAGGTCTTATGAGGAGCAGCTGAGAAAACTTGGATTGTTTAATCTTGAGAAGAAGAGGCTTAGTGGAGACCTGATTGCTCCCTACAATTCCCTGAAAGGAGGATATGGTGAGGTGGGGGTCAGCCTCTTCTCCCATATAACCAGCGTTATAATGAGAGGTAATGGCCTCAAGTTGTGGCAGGAGAAGTTCAGGTTGGATATTAGAAAAAAATGTCATATCCAAAAGAATTGTCAGGCACTGGAACAAGCTGCACAGGGATGTGGTAGAGTCACTGTCCCTGGCATTCAGGAAACATGTAGATGTGGTACTTAGGGACATGGTTTAATGGGCAATATTGATGGTGATGGATTGACAGCTGGACAAGATGATGTTAGAGATCTTTTCCAACCCTATTGATTCTATGATGGAAATACATAAGACCTGCTACTGAATTATCAGAAAAGAGTATTTATGAGACATTATATCTAACATTAAAATTCTGAGCTGAAGATCCAAGTAGAAAATAATATTTCTCCTATGTTGTGTGGGAATCATATAATTCCTGCAGACATGAATTACAATACACTGCTCATATCTGTTAAAGTTACCTTTTCACACTCCCTACTATTTAGATTTCTTTCTAACCACAAATCACATTTACATCTGATACAAATCACGTTCTGTCATAACAGAGCTGTTTTTCTTGGGACAGTGACACAAAAAGGTACAGAAGGTCTTCAAAAGCCCACTGGCAGTAATTTTGAGTGTATTATAGTAGGAGTCTCAGAGTCTTCCCAACTGTAGAAGTAGATAAAATAATGGATATAAAAAGAATTGCAGTGCCTTTTGGTACTGAAAATACTTGTAATTCTAGCCAATTCAGTATCAGAGCAATATAATTTAAGGCACTGTAGGCCATGACAGACATTAAGCACATGCTTTCTTTACAAACCCCCCTGGCCAATTGCTTGGTGTACCTTCAAAAATAACTAAAATTCAGCTGCAGATGCAGAATACACCCAAAAGTTCAATAATGTTAAACTTTCACAGCATCAAAAAGAAAGAATGGCTGCCATGCCCTTCTTTGAATGGAAATCAAGATAGTAAAAGAAGATGTCTCTTTCAACAAAATAGCACTGATGTATTTTTCGTGGTGGTCCAGCTTTGATACACAGCATAGACTGCAATGAATTTTGCAAATAAAAGCATCAAAGAGAAATGACTGCCCAAGGTCAGTGAGTAATTAAATGGCAATGTTTTCAGTACAAATCTGGGCTCATAGATTCATATAATCAACAAATTCTGGGCCACTCTACTCTTGCCTCAGATAGATCATTACTTTTCTTGTCCTTCTTCTCAAACATCAAGTTGCTCACTAGATGCTGATCTGTTTTCCCAGCAGCTCCTCTGTTATTCACATATTTCTTTAGGAATCATTCACCGCTCCTTGACTCCAGAGCAGAACTAAATATATAACACAGCTTCAGCTGAAACAAGCATCAAAAGTCATCCCTACTCTTGCCAGAACAGGAGCTGACTGCTAATTAGCAGACATTTATTCTTCTGCTATAGTTTGTCCCAGAAGAGCTACATGAAAAAAAGATACTCAACAGAAGCAGGATCTCATGACATCACTGCACTCTCAAGAGTATAGCAAGGCCTTCAGGAACCAGAAGTCAAGAGACTGCAGCTATTTTTCTTTTCTATCTAATGCTATCGCTGTTTATGAAAGTGTGGTTTAGACTGCTAATTGTTGCCAAAGGTGAAGCAAGACATACAAAATAACAACACCTCTGAACCACTTCCAGTCTGTGCTGAACCAGCTCCTGAGCAGGACAGACAGTTGGCTTTGTATGCTGCTTTAGGCTCTCACGTTTCTTTCTCATATCTTTTCTCACTGAGAATATGTTAGTCAATTGACTCAAAGAATGAGAGCTACAAAAAGGAAATAACTTCTGCGGCAAGAGCTGCATATTTTGGTATCTGTTTCCAAAGCACAAGAATGACAGTACTGGAAGAGAATTAGAATTTGATTTATTTCTTAAACTACCTAAAGGTATTTTATTGTTGCTATTACTTTCATCTGAAGTTCCTATGTCTCGTGTTCAGCACTGGTCATTAGCTGTTTCTCTAGACAAATCTTACACAGCAAGCTTTTGCAAGCTTGAGCTTGCACAGACCCCCACCCCACTCACAAACTACAAGCTGTTATTATCTTTGCTGTTGAAATAAGGGTCAGCTCCAACAACGGACTTCACAGCTCAGAACTGTGGCACAGCAGGAACAGGATGATCAGTTTGCATCGTTACACCACCTTGAAGAAAAAAGAGTTTCAGAGTGGTGTTCTCTATCTTCAGGACAGGAAATTGTATTAATCATTTATGTAACAGTGTATGGTTGCCATAGTTGGTAGTTCAGCATTATTTCATTTGCATTTGTTGCCAAATATAAAATAATGTTTCTCCTGTTCTGCACTTGCCTCCCTGCTCATTTTCACTGCTCTGTATTCCTTCCTAATTAAGTATCTGTGGAAACAGTAGAAACACAGCTACTGTTTGATCCTGTGTTATTCTGTACCTGGCCCATAACATGTGGCTTCAAATGCAAAGTATGAAATTTTTCTCTAACCAGGAGGATATCTTCATATCTAGAAAATGAAATGGGCCAAACCCACCGACAAAGCAATCAGGAACTGTTAGAAGATAAAGTTGCCTTTTATTGCCTGGATGTAGGATCAACGAATCAGAATCCTTCAAGTTGGAAGGAACCCTTAAAGGCCATCTGCAACCTTCTGCAATGAACAGGGATGGGGCAGTCACTGCCTTTCTGAGCAAACTGTGCCAGTGTCTCAACACCCTTATTGTAAAAAACTCTTCCTCACGTACTATCTAAATCTCCCTTTTTTGTTGTTGTTGTGAAACCATTTCCCTTTGTCCTGTCACAGAAGAGCCTGCTGAAGAGTCTGTCCCCTTCCTTCGTACAGTCCCCCTTTAGATACAGAAAGGACATAAGAAATATGTGATAAATTAACAAAGCAGATCTTTTCCAGAACTTTTGAAAAGATATATGTTCCAATAGAAATCCTTAAAAAGTAATGATAATTTCTTATGAACCAAAACTATTTTTAATTCACTACACATTTAAAAATTTTACAACTAAAAGGTGTTTCAGTTTATTTTAATTTCCTGCCATTTTCTGTAAATTCAATTCAGAATCATAAAGCCCTACAAATTCAGTGTGAATCTCTCTATGGTTCAGAAATAACAGAGCTTAGCTTTCTTTTGCAGTTTTTCGTTTTTTTTTGTTTTTAAAGTAAGCCAAATTCAAAATGAAACTTCACTGAAAAACAGAGATAAAAATCCACTGAGACACTGCACAGATCTCATCATCCCTGTTTTCTGCTTTTCATCTCAATGCATGGAGAACTGGAGAGAGAGCTGAACAGATGTAAATGAATGGCACAAGAATCAGTTCAAAGAGATTTTCTAGAAGCATTGTGACTGGCTTACATCAGCTTGGAACATACAGACCTTCTGTCTCATCTTCCAGTTGTATTCTAGCACAAGGCAACAGAGGCAGAAGGAGAGTAAGCAAGGGTCAGTTCTTTAAAAATGTCAAAAAAAAAAAAGAAAAAAAAAAGGCCTATGTTGCTAGCTGTGCCAAGTACAAGAGGGAGAATTGCTTCACAGGCAGTATCAGGACACACAAAAGAATCTGAAAATATATTTAGACCATTTGCAATGGAAAGACAAGCATGCATTCAAGCTTCTGATACAAAGGCAGAAACTGCCTATAAGACAAAACACAGAAGACAAGCAGAGAAACCAAGGCAGATGAGTTACTTCAGACAGCCGTGACATTTGTTAGCACGTGCACACAAAGAGCCTTTCCTCTTGCCACTGCTCCTTGCACCCTACACATTTATCTTCTGCCCACTGTCACAAGCCTGAAAACAACACTCCGAGTGTCTACTGACATTGTAGCTAAATGAAACACACAGCTGAGCAGTTTTTACTGTTCTTCTATGCTACACCATGAAGGGAAACAACATGTAATGCTCTTGGAATAAACACCTAAATCACAAATATTTTGTCTGGTTTTGCCATAGGGCTAAAGTAATGCTACATATTCAGTTCAAGAGTGCTAAAAAATGCTGTAGCTAAGAGCCATCTGATTACTTGCACATTTATAAAGAAAAACAAACTTGCCTGCTAATAAAAGAAAGTACAAGGCACAGTTATATATACCAAACAGAAATCAAATGTTACTGTAATGAGCTGGTAAGTCTGAGAAGCACTCTGTTAGCTTTTAGCTGGAGAAATATGGGAGCTGTGAACAGAGTGGTGCTGGTGACATCCATCAGAATGCAGTACATTGAAAAATCTTTTTTAAAGTATCATCTTCTGTAATCCAACACTGCAAACACAATGCTTATTTAAGATTCTCAAATGCTGTGATGTGGGATGATATACAAAAGGCACTATTGAGCAAATAATAACCACAGGACCAACTATTATACATAAAGTGTTGGAGCTCACATTGGAGACTCTGTATATAATTATAATGTTGGGAAATGATATATTTTTCTTCCTAATCATCAGAAAACCCAACTTCTTTGGCCTACTCATTAGCCTATAGGAAATTCATGCCATCAAAAACATGGGGAGCTAAATGATAGTTGATCTTAATTGAATTATTCATATGTAGTAATAATAGTGAGCATTTGCACAGTGTTTCTACTTACATTTTCCAAATAGCTTTATAAATACTAGCTATTTGATTCACAAAACACCCTTTCAAAGGAAGCGATTATGAGGTAAATACATAAACAACACGGTCTGGAGGCATTTTCTCTAACCTGTGTCATGCTTTGACTTCTACACACATCCAACATAAGTCTCTGCTGGAAAATCATTTGGATAATTACTGTGCATTATCATTTAGTGGTTTATTTTTCTAATTTACTGCAGAAGTGAACGTTTTAATAGGTAGCTTGCCTAACCTTATTTGAAAAGACTTTCCTGTAATCTAAAGGATTTGTGTTCAGATAGCATCAAAAGACAAACACTGGGTGAGCTTATGGAAAGTGGTCATTCTTCATCCTGAATGTTGTAACTGTCCTAGCTGCACCATACATTTCTAAGCACAGGCAATTAGACACCACGTTAGCCCTTACTAACAGCCAAAGGAGCTGCTTCTGGTCTTTCTGACAGCACTCAGCCACCAAAATATCTCCATAACATTGTATTTACAGAAGATGATACTGCCAGTTTCTCAATAGAGAAAAAATAGCTTGAATAACATTTAATTAAAATATGGTTTGACTAAAATAGTAAGTTTGGTTGGGGGTGGGAGGAGAGTGGAGATTAATTTCTTCAAAATTAATTTTGCTGTTTTTATAGAGGCTTGCCTTAATGCACAGTAACTACACAGTGAGTTCTGCCCTCAGTGCTTCTATCTATCCACTAGCTGCTTCTTCCTAAAGCCAAGCACCCTTAACTTTTCTCAGCTCTCCTGAGTTGAAGATGTCTGCTTCTGTTAGGGAGGCACTACGCACAAGTCATTGTAAGAGTTATGAAGGCACAATTTGTTCACAGGCTTCCTTACCCACAGAGAGTCAAGTCAACTCCAAAGGAAGGACTAGGGAGAGCTTCCCCAGGGTGTAAAAACAGAAGAACAAACTCAAGACATTTAATTACCCAAAATGTGGCATTGCCTTTCAAGTTGTATGATTATGTACCTCAGTTTAGTTTTGTGATTGACTGAATAATTGTCTTCAAGTAAATATTAATAATTCTGCTTTACTCTGGGCTCAGATGCAAAGACTGATCCCAAAAAGTTCCTTGCATGCTTTGTCAGTTTCTACTGAACTAGCTGGGCTGAAAAAGAACACAGCGCTATCTCAGCCTCTCTAAATCAAAGTGGAGACCCAAATGCCATGACTGAATTTTAAATACTTTCTTTTTCCAAATACTTTCTTTTTCCTGAACAAAAGGATACATACTTAACTAAATCCACTAACTTTTGTTAATGTTTGCAAGTATTCTTCAATATTTTCCATTGACTCCCACAATACCTATAGCAAAATGTCACCATTCTTCTTTCATGACAGAATGTATTTTGTTACACTGTTTGATGTCTTATTGTTATACTATTCCATTTATTGCTTTCTAAAAAAGAAACTGTATTGACATTTAAGGATTACTTTTGACAGGCATAAATTTAAACACTCTCCTGCCTTTTCAAAGTAAATTCTAGTTCTTTTTCCCTTGTCACTTAACGCTGTCTTTAGTTTTCTCTTGCGCCAGCATAAATTTTTTATCCCAAGAGAATGACATTTAGTTATGCAATCAAGGTGTTTCCGGCAAGACTTTGTTTTTCAGATACATGGCAAATTAGAAAATCAAATGAATCAACAAGCCTAGTTATACCAATGAGGAAGTACGTTTTGTCTCTTTTTTTTTTGATGCTCAATTTGTCAGACAAAAAATACAGTTCTCCATTTATAATCTATAGTCCTATCTATTGGAGAACTTCTTACTACTTTTCATTTGCTTTTCATCCACCATATTGCATATTCCTTAGAAGCAGGATCTATGCATTTTACATACAGTGATCATCTTCCTCTGGAAACCTTAAACCTACCTATATTATTCAGTAGTTATCTTCTACATCTAGTGGTTTCTATAATGCTATATCAATTTTTATTTTTTACAAAATCCTATAGGAATGCCTACCATTTTCTGTTAATATTCAAGGAAAATATAAACTGATAAAGTCATATAAACTACCAACTCGTGCAACAACAACAAAAAATGACCTCAGGCATCTGAGTGGTTGAAACAAAAACAATTCTAATAGGAATTCACTATCTGAAGTCCTATCTTCTAACAGAGTGGTTTCTTAGTCTTGTTTATTCTAATCTGTGTTTTACCCCAAGGGGTGGCTCCTTCAAAGATTTCTACAGCAGGCCTGACCTATCCTGTCTGCTTGGCCATTCACCCCTTTCAAGTCTAACACAAGAACAACCATATCAATTATCTCTCAAGATAAAGTTGTCCTAGTCCTTCCTATTTATATTATCAAAAGAAGTATGTTTTCATTTGTTCCTGTTTACTGTTTCATTATTATAGAGATACTCAAAGGGAGTTTTGATTCACAGTTACGTTTGATTAGTTAATCAGATTGTTTTGAAGATATATAAAGGTGTGGAAAATCAGCATGCTAAATATGCACTTATGTTTGATGAATAATTTTGTACTAAAGATCTTTCACAATAAAGAAAAATAATTTTGGAGCACATAATCTTTTGTGTTCTGGACAAGCATAACTTTTTTAAGAGCTGCTCTTCAATGCAGAAGCCTGAGTCTACCCTGGATTTCTAAGTTAATAAGAGCTTTCCATTCTGAGAACATAGCAGGTTCCCAGTAATAACAATATATAAAACCTGTCTAAACTAAAGGTAAGTCATTATTAATAGCTTGTTGGTGTTGGCTCAGATATACTGGGGTTTAATGGGATATTAAAGGACAACGTAAATCTGAGTTGGTGAAAAACTGATCAGCTTTTATGGTAAAATGTCTTCTCCTATTCTAAAATTATAATTTCCCAAAAGAGTAATCGTTTTTAAACGTGATTTCTTTAATTCTTCTCTGGTATTTAACAGAACGGCCACATCAGTGCTTTCTCTTTTGTTGTTCTCTGTTACTACATCTAAATGTTTCAGAAATCCTTCAAAGTCCTTCCTTTACTGTACAGTCCTTACCTGTGACCAGATATTAAATATTCGTGTCATACGGATATAATATACCCTTCCACCAACAGCTACCACATATGTTTATTCTTGGGTCAATTTACAACAACAAAGAGGATGTCATTAAAAAGAAATAACCTGAGTATATGCAACATGATCCTGGAGCCCCTCCTAGCACTTGGGTTCAGGACGTGGTCCAATCACATCCAGATACGTCCGAAGTGATTCGAATTAATGTGATTTAAACACAATGCATTTTCCTGGGAACAACTAACCAACATGTAAGAATCCACAAGAATAAAAGAAATCAAAGAAATAAATATGCATAAAAATAAAAAATAACGATATGTAGAACAAGAGGTCAAAAACTCTTAGGATACCATATGCATTTACTGTAACATAAGGATTAAAGACAGTTAAACACTGGAAAAAAATGAGAGCTGGTACTGTTTAAGGACCAACAGTAAACTTCCTACTCACCTGGAACTACAGAAGCCTCTTTGATTAGATGAAAAAATAGTAGGGACATTACTCTATATAAAACTCTCAGTGACTAATGAAAACCATCTTCACTGCAATGGGAATTCAAGAGAGTATTTTACTTCATTTTTTCCTTTCTCTTAAAAGTTGAAGAATTTTATCTCTAAATGTAGTTCTACAATTTTGTGATGACCAAGAAATACCCTATATAGTTTTTGGATTTTTGCACTTTCCAAACTTAACATCATAAAACAGAAAGGGTTTCCACTTGACTGATGGCTAGTGAAGTCAGTAGTAAAGATAAACAAGCTTAAAAAGATATGCATACACTAGGGCAAATTTCCACAGGATTTTGAGCTAACGTTGGTAATTATTTCTAATGATACATTTTACATCTATCTGGCAGTATATAGTTCCATCACAGACAAAAGATGCAGAGCTCATTCTGCCAAAAAAAGATTCTTTCAGTTCTCTGGGGTGGGAGATGGTTTCTGAATTAGCTGGTAAATCATACTAGTGAAGAGTCTTGAAAAACACAAAGCCTGTGGGACAGAGAACATTCTGGCAAGAAAGAGGCTGGCAGAAAGGTGACAACACGAATTAATTAGCATATCAATATGAATTTGTCAGTCACGTAAACCTGGAATACCAGGTTGCACTTCACTTAAGAAAGAACAGTTTGCTCTTTTCAGATAAGACATGACAGCAGAAAAGAATACAGTTGATTGCTGAAGATTGATGGCATTTGGGATAAGGGAGATGTACCTGGATAAAGAAAGTCTTTAAGTGAAATATGCTATTTTCTGGCCAGGGTATCAAACTGCGATTTTCTGACCCTAAGGCTTGACCGCTTGTAAAGAGACAGTAGAAAATGAACAGTATGCCAAGAAGTCAGCATGCACTGTACAGCCACAAGAAATTTTAATATGTATTTTGGTCCTGAATCAAGGGAAAAACATAAACATAGAGCTTGAGATGACTTTTTTTTTTCCCTAAGTGGAAATTGCATCAGTTCAGAATTTAAAAAGTTCACCCAACTAAATACTTTGCCACATTTCACAAAAGCAACCATTTCAGCAGTCTGCAAGTCAAACTCTTTCATTACATTGGGCTGAAGTTTGGAAACGTGTAAGGCATCTAAAGTCTGTGGTAATGGAGGCTGCAGAAAATCCTGCCAGAGTCTAAACACAGGTAAAACAGCCGTATTTTTAGGTGTCCCAATGGAATACAGACAAAATGCATTGTTAGACAAGCGTTAATCTGCAGGCACAGGCAGTTCTTTTTCCAGTCCTTTCACTCAACCTCCATAAACCACTTTGCTTCAACTTCCATTTATCTCCAGTATTCCCCTTCCAATCTCCTGTTTCCTTTCTTCTTATTGATTTCTCTTTTTCCATTTTGTCCTTCCCTTGGATTTTGATTCTCTCCAGTTTTTATTTTTCTTTTTGTTCAGAATGGCAGCTGATTTTACCCGTTGTCCTTGTCCCCTCATCTCCAGGCTCCACTGCTCTTTGCCTTGCTTTCTTGGGCATCACGTATAGAACCCCAGAAAGAAACAAGAGATGTGTCAAAAACACTGTTTAACAGCAGGGAACACAGACTCTTCCCTCTGGGATACTGATACTCATTAGGGCGTTGCCAGAACGCACCTGAAATATACATGTTAGCCCAGGATTTCCTTATCTCTGTCATTCATTTAAAGAAAATAGTGCATGCTGTATAGCGATGGTGATGAAGAGTCTTTTCTCTGCCAGAATCATCTGTAAAAAAATCCATTATATACCACTGAACACAAGTCAAACACAAGAAATTAGTTTCTTCAGCCTGCAAATGCTAGCTCTACACATATTGCTATCACTACAAATCCTGCTTGACAAAATCAAATTATCCGAACAATTTAGTGAGACAACAAACATTTTATCAACATCCACCATCCGTATCAGTTTTAAAAGAGCAGAAGATTTATATAACAGATTTAATCCCACATGCTAGCCATGTATATGAAAAGAAATTCTTTTCAAACAATAGCCTGAAGGGGATATGGGAGATTTAATCAAAAGGCCCATTTTGTTTTATCATGTCTGCTTCAGGAAAGTAAAGGAAGACTCACATTTTAATTTTAGACATCCCAGAACTCTGAACTCTTTTTTATAGCCCTTTTTGTAGCTCTACGCATAGAAGATTGCATGGGAAAGAACAGTTATCCCATCTGGGATTTTTGCATCCATTTTGTTTTGATTTGCTTTGTATGTACATGTGGGGAGGGTGTTATGAATTGTTTTGTGTGTGTGTGTTTTTTTTAATAGTAGAGTTTCATTTGTACATTCATAATCCTGTAGAATCAGAGAATCATGGAATGGTTTGGGCTATAATTCATTTTAATTTGTCACTTTTTGAAACAATTCAAAGTACAAAAATTTATTTTAGGACACTTATGTTTGTATCTGCTTAAGTTTTTGAACTGTAGGTTTGGGCGATAATTTTCTGTGAAAAACATCCAGGTTGTGAGACATTTGGTTTGCTGTTTTCACAGACAGATAAAGGTTTTCACCTGCGTTAAGAAAAACTCCACTACCGCTAAAAGGTATTTTTACCACAAGATTACTACCTGCCAGAAACTCTAAATAAACAGTATCCTTTGAAGAGAAAAATGCTTTTGATGGAATCATAGTAGTATGATCCTATGATTCTCATATCTGATTAGAAAAATTGTGAGACATTTCAACTATCATGGTTGTAGATGCAATACCAGATTATGTATGCAGTTAAATTCAGTGACCATCTATGAGCCTTGACCCCATGACTAGGAAGGGTGTAGCAGTGCTATCTACTAACACCATTATTATTTCCATGTGAAAGGGCTTCTCTTATGCAGCAATAGCAAGAAGGATCAGTTGGTTTTTTAGCTACAAGTTATAATAATAATCATAGAATCATTACAGTTGGAAAAGACTACTAAGATCATCTAGTCCAAGCACCCACCTACCACCAGTGTTGTCCAATAACCCACATTCCTAAGTACCACATCTACACTTTTCTTGAACACCTCCAGGGCTCCACCACTGCCCTGGGCAGCCTGTTACAGAGCTGTTCCAGCCTCTTCATCATTAAGTTCATCTCAGTGTTTCAGCTTTTCTTCCAACTATCCTTGCTCTTAGCAATACCTGAACTATTCAACAAATAAATTAGTCTTAAGACCAACCTAGGCCATAGAAGTTTAAGTCAATAAGTTAAGGGAATTTAAATCTGCAATTAAGGAGCAAACACCTTAAACTTATAGAAAGAAACATTTCATCCTGTCTCTGTTTACTGATTACTAAACTTGTTTTAAAAAAGCCTAATTAGACTTTCAGTTAACTGGAACTTGCTAAAGAGGATCGAGGGTTTAGGACACAACTGAGTCCTTAACATTATACTCAGAGCAAAGACAGCCCTCAAATGAAAGAAAACAAAACAAAACAAAACAAAACAAAAAAAAAACCTAAAACAAAACAAAAAAAAATTTCTCTGAAATTTTCTTTTCCTAGAAATGGAACACTAAACCACAGTAAAATATGAAATTTGGTTTTCTTTCAAATTGCTTTCAAAAATACCTCATCTTTTTCTACTACTTGTACTATTTGTACTGTACAAAATGAAAGCATTTTAAATGCATCTACTTGGTAGTACCTTTTCAAAAAATATATGATATACATTTATTCCTTATAAAGCAAGACAATAGCAACAAGAAGCAAACAATCAAAATTTTCAAGACAACATTTAAAACAGGAAAATAAAAGTACTTAGTAAAGTCACTTTTTGGAAGCCATTTTAAGATTTTTCCCAGGAGGCAGCATCACTCAGTCTAGCAAAGTAAAAAAATGCCACACGCATACACATACATGTTGGAGCAGAGGGCCAGACTGAGACACTGCTTTTTATCAATTCACACTTTCTTGGGTCAAGAAAGTGATAGAAAGTTGTTGGTTTTGAGTGGAGTTTTTTGTGGTTTTGTTTTTTTATTGTTGTGGAGTAAACTTCTTATGATTGCTCCTCCATCATCATTCAAGAATGAAAGGATGGTTAATTTTATCTTCACATACATGGTTTTTGTTTTTTTCAAAAAAGACAAATCCCTCCCCTTCTTACTTAGGATGTATCATCCAATTTTCTAGTCTTTTTAAGACAGACCTATTGCCAGTGGTTAGAATATCTTCTTCACATAGCTACCAAGATAATGACTCATACTATAATATCAGAGATTAAAAGGAACTGTTCACAGAATATAGTAAAAGTAATATCCTTTGTGTCTCAAGATGCTTTCACTGAAGCCTTAAGACTGAGTAAAATCTGGGCAACTTTATTGAAAATTAAATTTCTCTGACTGAATATATTCATAGTGCATAAAAGCCTGTCCACTGCTGAATTCATTGTAATCTCTTGCAGATGAGAAAGCAATAGGGGAGTTGGTCAAACCAGCAGGAGGGAAACTTCCCACTTCCTTTGCTTCTCAGAGTTTTCATAGCATCCCACTAAAAGCCAATAATCAATAAATGAATGACTATCTGCTAGGTTCTCCTGAAGGTTTAATAAATTCATAGAAGGCACTCAGCAAAAAAGAAAAGAAAACTGAGCTAAAGTACAAAACTATATTTTAATGGGATATTTATTTTCATTTGCACAATCAGAACATAAATAACAACAAAATGTTAATGCCATTACCCAGTTTGAAGGGATAGCAGCCTATCTTGCTTCGCTGTAATTCCATAATATTTCTCATGTTTCCTTTATCATCTCTTAATCATAACATACCTGGACATCTAATGTCTAGACTCTGCTTACTTTATACCAGTTTTTCAAAAAAAATCATCTTTTTTGAGATCTCGATCATCTTTCTCATTATTCAAATCACATCCAGGTGTGCAGATCACTTGCTGCACGGCTGTTTCTAAGCCATCTTCAGGATAAATATGAGTAGCAAAGTGAGTACCTCAGAGAGGGGAGCACCTTCATTTCATGGCAGTAACATCATTTAAAAAACAAAAACAAAAACAAAACCAACAACCAACAACTCATCTTGAGAAACAAGATATTGTAATGGTAATTCCAGATTTTCACAGGAGAATTACTCCCAGTACTCCCACTCCCTGATTCTCCCAGTCAGTATCATAGAGCTCTTGCCTGGTGCTCTAAGTATTGGCTATTCGTGGCAGGACTTTTTATCCTCACTTCATCTATGGAGCCAGAATACCTCATTAAAAACTTTCCTCATCAGTAGTTATGAGACTTCCAAAATGACTCTGACAGCGCATATCTAGTAGTGTAAGTCTTCTCTTGGAAAACATGTGCAAAAGAAGAACTCATACAGAAGCATATTCCCAAAATAGAGTTCTAGAATAATGTGTATGGAGCTGATAAGGATCAAGTAGACTAGGTAAAATGACAAAGGCCAGGTATCAGTAGAGATGTTGTTGATGCCCCATCTCTGAAGACTATCAAAGCAAGGCTGGATCAGGCCCTGGGCAACCTGATCTAGCTGCACATGTCCCTGTTCGTTGCAAGGGAGTTGGACTAGATGACCTGTAAAGGTTATCTTTTCCAGGAATTCGTGTTAATACAAAAAATAGAAAGAAAAGGCAAGGGTGAAAACCTCTTAGTCAACAGACAACAAATGATAAACAAATAAGAGAACTGCCAGTTCCTAGTTAGCTTAAAAACAATGACTTTTTTTTTTGCAAGTGAGATTGTAATTGCTGTTAACCAAATGCTCACTAGTGGCGATATTACAACAAATCTTGTTAACATTTGGGCAGTTTAAAAAGTCACTGAAATGAGTCAGTGAGTTCAGGAAGGATTCACTAAGGACTTCAAATTAATATTTTTGTTAAAGAACATTGTCAGAAATAAATAATTGTGGGTTTTTTTTTTTCTTTAAAGGTACTGATGAGGATTCCACAGTGTAATGATAAATTCAAAGCTTGCAGAACTACTAATAGATTAGTAACCTGCATTTGTGACACAAATTTCCCCAATACTATCTTAGATTATTTCATATTTTCTATAGTTACGGTGCAACAGAGGAAAAAATGTCTGAGGATAGAACTCTCCCAGTGCAGAATTCTGGAAGGGCAGATGTAGTATTTAGGGACGTGGTTTAGTGGGCAATATTGGTGTTAGGTGGACAGTAGGACTGTGTGGTCTTAGACGTCTGATTCTATTCTACGACTCTACTCTACAATTCTCTGAAGAGTAAGAGAAGCACAGTTTCTATAAAGGCAAGTTTTCCACAGGAAAAGAAAATCTATAAATGACTGCAAAAAAAAAAAAAAAAAAAATGTCTGATCAAATCTTGCTTATGAAATAAAATAGGAAAGCATTTGCTAGGCACAGTTTCTACTTTGCACTACAATTTATGACTACAAACACAGTCAATGAACGTCAGTCAGTAAGCTGGACAAGTAAATGGAGACATCAGCCAGTGATTAAGCAATATAGTAATTACAACTCTCTTAAATGAAAGATGCTTGTTTCCTTAGACACTGTTCAAGGAAAGCAATTCTGTCACCAACTCTTGTCTTTATTAGCTACAGTTGAGCATAGCATCATATACTACCACACATGCTAGTGTAGTATAGCCTACGAGCATGCAGGCTCTGTCGTCACGTAAGATAAGCTAAGAGACTGAGTCTAGATCATAAAAAAAAAAGTCACATTATTACCTTAGATTCAATAATAATGATTAAATAAAAAGACTTGATTGGAAACTTCAAAATACCTTTCACAGTATTCCAAAATAATTGATAGCCAAATGTGAATGCTAATGTTTAGAGGTTATCTAAATAAATAAGTTACAATTATTACGAATTATACAAGTTCATACCTTTTGCTTTTATTTCTCATCCCCATTCTTTGCCATTGCTTCTTCAAATTGAATATGATGATATATCTTGTATCCACAAAAAATAAATTTGTCTAAATCATTTTACCTCAGAAAATAAATTACCTTCTCTGTTGTCCTCACAAGGCGTCTGGAACATGCTAGATTATTGAGAAAGGTCAGATCATTTGCAATAAGATTCTTTTTCTGCCAAATTAGCCTGTCTGACATTGAAACAGGAGAAGGGCTTTGTGATGCAGTACATAAAAAAAACAATCTGATCTTTTTTTCAAAGAGTGACATACACACAATAACATGGGACAAAATTGCAGACACTTGGCTTCCAACCCTAACAGCAACACATGACAAAGGAGATTAGAAGGATAGTAACTGCGAAGTTGAGAGAGGAATTGATTTATCTACTTAAGCTACTTAATGCTGCAGCCAAACTACAATGCAGGACTGCAGAACTCTAGTTCAGTACTCTTAGCAGTCAGCAATCTGCCTTTTGCCTGTCACTGCTCTAGAAAAAAAAGCATAAAATTAATCTGATTGATTTGTGTCAAGAATATTCAACAGAGTTGATGTCATGCAAAAAATGTCCTCGCAATTAAAAGAGGCAACTGGAGCACTATTCTATACTGAAGCTGCCTAGAACTACAGACTGGCCACAGACTAAGCAGTACCAGCATACAACAAACACTGTGCTGAAATAAGCAGAAGGTGAGAAATACTTCTGCTCTTACCCTTCATTTGTCTCCTCTCTACAGAACAATCAAGGCCCAGATGAAGCCAGAAAAAAAATTGTTCCCATGAAAAACGTGAAGCAAAATCTCAGGAAATACTTTTGAAAATAATTTGTAATTAGAAGTCACTTATAGTTAAGCTTGTTAGTCATTAATAGACATATTAGAAGCAGGAAAGGTAGTAACGAAACATTTGGTTTGACTGCTAATTCTCCAATGACTCTTTGCAACTGTGTTGAAAGTCTTTCCCATACCTAATCCAGAAAGAACTTCATCTCTAGTGTGCAGGAGAAGTCACTGAGAATAAAAGTTCAGTGAGTCAGACTCCAAAAAGGGAGAACATCCTTATCACACAAGATGGTGAAAACAAGGAAGATATATTCAGCACTATGAATTATTCCTAGAATTATGATGAACATAGAAATAATGGCTCACTTCATATCTGAATTATATCTGCTCTCCTTAGATTATCTCCACTACAACTGTTTTTTTTAAATGGATATTAAATGTGATTATTTACTTTTTCTAAAGGCCTCAACATGCAATTATTCTGTTTTCCCTTAAAATCTAAGCAATATAAAAACAAGTGAGGAAGAAAACTGCTGACCTTGCAAATAAAACTGGTTTAAAAAGCATTTTACTGAGCAAACAGAAACTGAGGAGCAATCTACAATTTGCAGTAAACTTGGAGGAAAAATATTCAGTGTCTGGAGGACTCAGGGGAATGAAATTACAATAGCATGTTTCCAGATACCTTTCATTAGGGAAAACCACCAAAACTGCCCTCTTCATCTCTCATCCTCTCCTTCACTTTTACTAGTCACTAGGTTTTTACTCTCTTTTTGGAGGTCACTATGACCAAGAGTCTTCCGCTTGATTTGTGTTCAGTCATACTTTCTCATATTTTTTGGACTGCACTGCAACTTGCTGAACACCAACCAAGTGCACACATTCAGTATGTAATCTGGTCATAATTGTTTGTTTTTTCATCCCAATCCCAAAGGAGAAGCATTGTGAAACAGAAAAACTAACTGAGCATTAGGGAGAGACACAAAACGGAAAAAAAAAAAAAAATCCAAAACATTTAGCTTTAACTTTCATTGCAAAATAATAACCCTTAGGACATTATCATTTCAATAACAAGTTCCATAAGACTCTATGTAGGCAGATCATATTGTATTTTGGAATTTTTCTATTTCTCCTAAAAACAAGCAAAATAGCAAACACTTTGGCCAAAGAGACTCTACAGTTTTGGAATAGAATGGCATTTCTAAAGAACACCATACTCATCATACATCACTTTTGAAAGCTTTTTTTCCAACTGACAGATAAGGAAGCAAACGCACTAGATATTACAGTGAGCATGCAGTATGTGACACTGTTTTAGGATGCAAAAAAAAGTTCAGATTCCATCTCAATCTGCACTTCAACAGCCTAATAAGAAATTAATTCTGAAGTAGGCAGGTCACAAATCTTAATTTCCAAAATGCAGATTGGGAAAAAGCAATACTCTTCCCATATTTGAGAGAGTAGACAAGTCTGTTTTCTTTTTAACCTCTATTTCCATTTCAAGAAGACACAATTCATATGCAAGATCTGCCACATTATGAAACCACTTTCTCCTATATTTGATACAGAATTTGCAGCTACAGATTTTCTATTTACTTATTGTACATTTCCTGCAAAAGAAATTACAAGACTCATTTGTCACAGCATCATAGAATAATAAATGTTCTGGATTCGAAGGGGCCTTAAAGATCACCTAAGCACCCCCCAGCCCCAACTCCTGCCATGGCTGGGTGCCCCCCACCAGCTCAGGCTGCCCCGGCCCCATCCAACCTGACCTTGGGCACCTCCAGGGATGGGGCACCCACAGCTCTGGGCAGAGCGTCAGAGCCCTCTGAGTAAAGAATTTCCTCCTCATAACAAAGCTAAATCTCCCCTCTTCTAGTTTACATGCATTCTCCCTTGTTCTATCACTATTACATCTGGTAAGAAGTCACTCCTCCTGCTCATAAGCTCCCTTCAAACACTGGAAGGCTGTAACAAGGTTTCCTGAAGCCTTCTTTTTTCCATCCTGAAGAAGCCCAGATCCCTTAACTTTTTTTCATAGGAGAAGTGCTCCAGCCCTTTGACTCATACTCTGTTCCAGTACTTAGAAGTTGTTTGGTTTTTTTTTTAATAAAAGTGATAAGAATTATGTAAAATCACATGGAAGTTTATACTTTTGCATATTTTCCTTGTACAACAAAGAAAAAAATAACAAATTCTTGCTGTGCTACCAGCACAAGTTATCATATAAGCATTCCAATCAGACAGTATTCTAACACAGGGGAGATTATACTGCTTTTTAGAAAATACTCTGTAGATCTTATTCCAAATCAGTAAACTGCCTGTAAAGCTGTATGGAGAAGGATTCATGGAAATCCTTTTCTAATGAAGGAAGCAATTAACATTGAATATTCTCTTAATACAATATTGAAAGTAAGATAATAGGAAAACTGCCTGTCAGGTCAATTCTGAAATCTGTATTTATTCTTTATCATCAATATCAGTAGTATATATTAAAGACAAATGGATTCAATCAGAGGGCACGCTAAAATCAGTATTGCACAACTAAGTAGCTGTATTTAACTAATATCCCAGATAGAAGTACAGACAGGGAGAAGAACTCTTTCAGAGTAGCTCTGCCAAAGAAAGACCTGGGGGTTCTGATGGACAGAAGGCCAGACATGGGCCAGCAGTGTGCCCTTGCAGCCTGGAAGTCCAACAGTATCCTGGACTGCATCAAGAGAGGGGTGGCAAACAGGTTGAGGGAAGGGACTGTTCCCTCTGCTCTGCCTTTGTGAGGCCCTATCTGGAGTACCGCATCCATGTTTGGGGCCTTCAACACAAGAAAGATGTGGAGCTTTTGGAGAGGATCCAGAGGATGGCCACATAGTGGTGCACCTCTCTTATGAAGACTGGCTGAAGGAACTAGGCTTTTTCAGTCTGGAAAAGAAGAGTTGTGGTGAGACCTCACTGCTGCCTTCTAGTATTTAAAGGCAGTTTATAAACGTGAGGAAAATCATCTTTTTACAAGGGTAGATAGCGATAGGATAAGGGGGAATGGTTTGGAAGTAAAGGAGGGAGATTTACATTAAATGCTGGGGGGAGATTTTTACTGTGAGAATGATGAGGTGCTGGAACAGATTGCTCAAAGAGATTGTGGATGCCCTGTTCCTAGAGGCTTCAAGGCAAGGCTGGGTGGGCCATGGGCAATCTAATCTAGTACTGCATCTAGTTGCTTACAGCCCTGGTTGTGGCACAGAAATTGGAACTTGATAATCTTTGAGGTCCCTTCCAACCCAAGCCATTCTATGAGAATTCAGTGAGTCTATGAATTTGCTATTATCTGAACTTAATTTTTTCTTCTTGCTTTCTTTTCTAAATACTCTTTCACATTGTTATAGTTTAATGTATTACCAAAATATAAAAATGAAAGGGCAACATAGACACATCTACATACATTACTGTTATAACTGCAATCAGAGCCCCACAGCTAGACAACTGAAATTCACACACCTGAAGCCAAGTACTACAAGTATGATTAAGCATATTCAAGTCATTTCAGACTTTACATATACAATTGATCCACACAAATTTTGATGCCAAAATGATGTTTGCAAATTTATCTATTGGTGAGAAGCATGTGAACCTATGACAACAGCTCTGGAGCATCCTGTTAAAATGCAAATTGTTCTTTTCAGGTAACAGAGAAACACACACGGGTCATTGATGCTCGATGAATTACATGGATAAATTACCTGAAGATCTTATTTCCTGCTTTCACTCAGCCCTGAGTTATTATGATTCCATTTGTGTCTCTCCATCTTGCCTAAGAGCTTAAAATATGAATTTTATTATGTATGAATACACTTGCACATTTTATTATATATGACATATATTTCAGTAACCCCAAGAGAGAGAAAAGTTACCAGTAAAATTCCCCTTAATTTGAATATTTAGAAGGAATGTAAGCACTGGAAAAAGCACCGCAGGAGGCAGAGAAAACTGTGTTGTTATTAGGTGTCTTTTTGATTCATGTATTGATTGGTGTAGGCGTCTTTTTGATTGAAATATTTGAATGACTTACAAACAGGTCCTGAGGAATTTCAAATTGCAACAGCAGCTAATCATTGGTTTGATGACCACAGGTTCAAAACCTGCAAGTTCTAATAGAAATAATTTTCATCTCTAATTTCCGTGACTCCATAATCCTGTTGTTAAATGCAAATTTGAAAAACAGAAAATCATTACTGAAATGATTTAAAAGAAAAGAAGGATATAGGACAAATGTGTATGAGTATGCACATGAGTAAGACGCTAGTTGATCTCACTTATGACATCAGACAGGCACTTGAGCAGCTGGAAAAGGAAGAAAAGGCAAGTATGCCTATAATTACAGTTGCAAATAATTTGTCTCCCTCTGGAGAAAATACAGCACAGCAATTGAAGAACATTTTAGTTCAGTTAAGACTTCACAGTAATTTGTTTCAAGGACTGCACTGAAGAATGTAAAGACAAAAAGAATAATGGCAGGAAAGAAATCTAGTCACAATATTCCAAGACAATGCTTATTGCACCATAATCCATTTCACTCCTTTGCCCTTCTCTCCAGACATACTGCTATCAGCTAAAACTCCTCAGATCAATCTACGATATTTAAAATACTGTTTATGTTTTCAAACAAAAAAATTTAAGCACTTTCAAAAAATTTCTAGCTTTGCACACTGCATAATGTGTTTTCCTCTTAAAGCCATAGCTGACCATGAAAGTTAATGGGTAAGAATTATTTTTCACAGAACAGTGGTACATTTCAAATTACATTCAGAGACAGGCACCTTACTGTACCAGCTATTCCACTTCTGTAGTCATATCCCATGTGCAGTAGTTATAAAACAGAGGGCTAAGCAAGGCTAGTAATAATGAAAAGTAAATGCATTTAGACCACTGGGAGGATCTGAAGATCAAAACTCACAATGGCTGAGGTAGGATCACTACTTCCTTCATAAAAGAAGAATGAAAGTTATCCCTCCCCCCCCCACACACAAAATAAATAATTTTTTTAAAAAATTGGCAAACATATTACTGATCCAAAACAGGCTGCATTTTTATTTATTGCTATTTAATCTCTCTAAAATAACTCATCCTCATGCATGCTGAATATTACTTTATTCTAAAAGCAGTTTCAGCGTAGCTGTACCTCAGTACAATATTCCAGAAGAAAAGTTGGCCTCAATCAATTCCTTGGCTCAGACAGCCTGAGCTCATTATCAGAGCAAGGCATGCCCCTGTCTGAATCACACCTGGCACTGAGCACCTGTTCCTTCACGCAGGACTTGTTGCAAACACAGCTGAGTACAGGAGGTAGAAGGAAACAGCTGTATGTTTCAACTTTGTCTCTGATCAAGATTGCAGGGTATCGACACTCCATGACACACATCATGATGTGAAATCTAGATGTTGTGAATAGCAGCAATCCCAGTGCTTGGGAATGTAGTTACATTCCAGGCACCTTTAAACCCCAGTGCAAATGGTAATCTTTGCCTCACATATCCAGTAAACGTACAAACAGTGTGGGAAGGAAAACTATTTCTCCCAAAACAAAAATTCAATTCAAATCAGGAATTGTTTTTCTTGTAAAAATCTCTTGCAAAGGCTCAGCAATGACAACTATTTTTTTTTTTTAATAAATGAAAACAGCTGAAAAAAGACTTAGAAACAAAGAAATGTTGAACAGCAGGGTCATTGAGCAACTTTGCACATTAACTCTTCAACTATATAAACCTCGGCTCATACATTCCTTAGTGAAAGAAAAAGAGGAGACTAACATTTAGGATAGCACACAATGAAATGAGAAGTCTAACACTTTAAATGATAAAAGAATTTCTCCTACAATGCATAACTAGACTGTGGAACTCACAAATACAAAAATACACCACAGTGAGAGAAGAAACTGCACCATTACATCCACAAATACCACAGTGAACAAAGCATCAAGAAATTGCATTAACTGCCATACTTTAGAATTTCAGCCAGTTTTAAATATTAAGCATCTAGCTGAGATCTATACTGTCCTATTCTTTCCCACCACAGGCTTCTCTTCTTTCAGAAGAGTCTGAAAACAGGATAGTGGCTATCTGAACCTCTCATTCAACTGACGGTGTGAATCCAAACAGTAGGCGTAATATTTTTTGCAACAATACAAAGGGCTATTCTTGTTTTTCCATTGTTTTCTAAAGTATTTATTATATAGTAGACCTGAAAGGTGATGGAAAATTGAGTCTGGAAGTTATTGTATACCCACTGAAAAGACTGCTTTTGTTTACATACACAAGTTCTAGCACAAGGATTGGATAGCATCTCTGCTGCGTTATGATACTCCCACTCACAAGAGAGGAATCTTCTCATCTCCTAGGCAGTTAAAGGCAGAGCCAATACATTTCCTTGCAACATATTTTAAAGAAACTACTTCTACGAAAAGCCATGAGGCAAATGCTTCACTGGGACGTGACACTGGGAAAAATATTTCAATTCCTGATCTTTTATGCTGCTTCAAAAGATATCTTTTCAAGCGAAGAAAAGCCCTTTGAAATAACTGGCTTACCAATGCATTAATAAATTTAATAGTTGCAGATATATGAGAAGAGGGATGAGTAAGTATGGTGCCATGCCTTTAATGTGCCAAAGAACAACAACATGCCTTAGGTCTACTCTAATGTCCAATCAATTTCTAACTCCAAGAACTAATCAAGTTAAATACAAATTATTTCACACTGAGAAAAGAAATGGAACAATTGCTGAAGACTGACAGACGCTCCATAACATCACTCACATTAGTTCTACATAACACTAAATAACATCCCTTTTCTGAAGCCTCCAATCTGAAGTTTTCTTGATCTCCTAAATACAAAAATACTTGACAATTAATTGTACTGGCGAAGTTTCTATGTTCAATTATTTTGTTGGTATTTTTGTGTTCTACTACACCTGTTCTTAGAATTAGAAGGAAAAAGGGTTGGCACAAGTGATAGCTTTCTACACCAAGCCTCAAAAAGCAAGTAACAGCAGATGCAATCCTATTATACCACACCAGTTATGCCTACCAGCAGATCGTAAGAGTCTTGGCATTGCTATTATCTCAGTACTTCTTTATACACAAACCATAATTCTAGAAAATTTGACGGTCATCATTTATTCTATTTATTTTCATCTTGTGTTTAGTTTAAGAGGTTGAAAGGGCTGGAAAATCTTCATCCCAGTTTGCAGCTGGCATAAATTTACCAAAGATGGGGGGGGGGGAAACAGAAAAAGAAAATTAAGAGGACAGGAAAAACAAAAACAAAAACAAAGCAGTGGAAAAATCTGATAGCTTTAAAGAAGCATTTCAAAGCACTGACTAGACCTATATGCATATAGAGAACACTGTAGATTCTCAGGCACAACTGCAACAAATGTAAGTCAACAACAGAAATAAACATTTTGTGGCCAATCCTTTTTTATAGGCTGATCAAAAATGGAAATCCATAGTAAGATTCCTAATGATTTAAATGTTATTGGTGTGTTTGTAAGAAGGGATAGCATTCTGTTTGTTTTCCAAAAACAGATTTTGAAACAAAGTTTAACAGTTTCTTTCTAATCATATAGAAGTATTAACTCTAGAAAATCTCCCATTTCTCCACATTCTTTTGGCTACAGCTATTAACTGTATTTAATTACTAATTGCCATTTTGACCCACAACTTCAATTTTTAAATGAATTTATAATTCACCCATCAAGAGTATTCACACAGGTGCAGTCCACAGTGTATGGAGAAAGCCATCACTTGGAGAAACCCACCTGCCTCGATGGAAGTCCTTCAAATGAAAAGGAAATACACAGTTCTAATAATTGCATTAAAGCATTATTTTAATTACCGAGCTAGTAAATCTGTACTATAGTTTATTGATTCTTTCATTCTTTAACATAGAGAAAATAGTAACATTTCTCCTATAGGGCATTTTACAAGAAAAATAGTTTGGTGTTTTTTGCTATAAAAATAGGGACAACAAAAAAATGGGGCGTTCATGCAGAGTCCATGTGCTTTTGGGAAACATAGGCGGGAGGTTAAGGATCAGGGAACTTGGGAACTAAATGATCTACCAGTGAATGGGATTGTTCCCAGACTTTTAGCCACCTCTATGAAGAAGAGCCATATGCTATACTTCTGGGTTTGACCTCGCCTTTGCTTCAGCAGCCTTACTCACATGCTTGTATAGTTGCCTGATATCCTACTGAACCAGCTTCAGTTGGTGATGGCAAGAAAGATTTTGCATTCATATGCAAAAATCAAAAACGAGATTCAAACTGAGCTTTCTAGCTATGCTTTAAGCCTCATAACTAAAAGCCAACTGTTCAAAATTGGGGTAGACTGACATTGTCATTACAGCTGCACAACGAGAACAAGCAGTCACAAAAAAAATAGGACAGTGTTAAGACTTTTAAATTGTTAACACTCTCCTACAGTAACTAAAATTTTGCCTGATTGGTACAGAGATACAAAAGCAGCTGAGTAACACCCCAATGAAGAAAACAACTGGGGTCACCACAATTTCTGATGAAGGATCACTTCTTTCAGCTAGGGGTTTAGGTAAGGAGGTAGAGAAAGGAGGTCATGCAATTAAGCGTAAGCAAGCAAAACCCCCAAAAAAGCCAACTTAGCTGTGCTCTTGGTGCTGTATGCAAAAGAAAAAGACCACAGAGGACAACTGCAATTTACAGCGATGCAAGTTAGCACACACACCACATAAGTATGCTGTACAGGATGTTGTTTTCCTATAAACCCCTACTTGCGAACTGCTGTTGATATTCTCTGGCTCTCTCCCATGCTGTACAAGTGAATTTAGTGGAAGAGTGACTTCAAATGAAAACTTCAAGTTACATTGGAAGAACTGTACAAGATGAAATCATAGTTCCATAAATAGCAAAGAACAGAAAAATTTCTAAATCTACCTTAGAGTCAAAATGCTAAGACAAGAGCTTATCCTCTGCTTCAAGCTCAGCAGGGGAGCTGTGGTTGGAACTGTGATAAAATAGCTTCAATGTAAGGGAAAGGAAGAACTACAGACAATCATGGTTAGTTTCTTAATCACAGTTTGGATGTTTCTTACACTTTCCTCAGTAATTCTGTGAAGCTATGGCAAGGGGAAATATAACAACTACAACCACATGGGACTGTGTGAGCGCAAAGCTATCAATGAAAGGACAAAAGAGAACAGCAAATAGCATATGATGAGAAAACACTCTCAAACTGATTATAATATATTGTATATTTGTATATTACCTATACAAAAATTCCCACTGTGAATATACGTAACCTGGAATGGGCAAAAAAATGACATGCTTGTAACAGTTTCAGAAGAAAATACCAGAATGAATATGCTCTACAACTATCATATTTTTCTGCAAGAATGAGGAAAAAAAAAAATCTTGGTCCTTTGCACTGCTCCTTTAAATAAATTTCACCAGTCAGACAGATTTTGCTACATATAAGTTACCAAATACAAACGCTTTCACCGAAGCTGCTGTAAAACTTACTTGAGAAACTGACAGCTGATGAGCTTAAACTGATGAAACTTCAATCAGTACAAGTATAATCAATACAAATTTTGACAGAAAAGCACAGCTGACTTCACTGTTCAAGTGAACTGACCTTTTAAGCAAGAGCCAATTGCTGCATTCCTTAACTCTTTCCTTCATTAGTTAATTGCTAGTGAGATATGTGCTTAAGGACAGGTCAACCTACCTCTTCGCTGTAGTCTTTTGGATGTAGCAGGAGCTTTTTCAGAAGCATATGGGGAACGAGGGCTTGGTCATCTGATGTGGAAAGGTGGGAAACAGCTCAACTTAGTAAAAGGGTACAGTCTGGAATTCCTAGGGTGGGCACAAAAGTATATAGAGGCAGGGCACAGGGTTGGGTTTCTGCTTTCTGGCTTAAAGCCATGTGAGAGTCATGGATGAAGATTTTAATGTCAAGAGCTGGGTGCTGAAATCTCTGCTGTAATTAGTGAGTCCCGTATTCCTTGTGCATTGGAAAAGGCAGAGAAGATTAGTTTACCATTCACTGTGCAGCTTCAATTCACTATGGCAGTACTACAGCCTCTGCTGTTCTGGTGATTCCTTATTCCTTAATCTTGTGAGAATAGGACACAAGGAGTAATAGAGAAATGGTGTGTGAACTGCTACTCCCTCCTTCGTGCTTAGCTCCAAGGAGAGGATGAAGACTGATGCAGATGGAAGATGTAAGAAGCAATACAGGGAACTATGGGATTGACTCCCATGGCTTTCCCATGAGAAGGATGTGCAGTGCATGGATAGGTTCTAGATATGCTGTAGCAAAGGTGGACTTCAGCAGAGCTCTCGTAGGCTGCTGATTGGGATCGTGTCAGTGGATAAGACCTCAAAAGAATTTAGAAATACAGAAATAGCCACAATTTCAGGCATTCAAATTAAAACCAAAGACACAGCAACTAATATGCAGTACTTCCAATGGGTAAATAAAGCAGGGAAGAAGTGGCACACAGGAATATTTTATTTTAAAATATGTAGAATGTGTGACTGCTAATATGGGGTATTGAACTGCTCCCACTGCTATACAGCTGAAATCTCAGATGATGACAAGTAGCAGCACCTCTGAATTGTTGAAGCATGGAGTGGATTGCACTAAAACACATTTTCTCCTTGAAGACTGCAGCCAATTAACTAGCAAAGACCTGACAGTGGAAGTCCCTTGCAGTCAACCCTTGCACAAAGCATGCAATCTCTATGCCAGCTATTGCTGACATTAAAAAGAAATCTGACTTCTTGCATGTGAAAACATGAAGTGTTCCATTTGTTCATTTACCTTTTTCTACCAGTATAGAAATCACTGAATCTAAAAATCATTTGCTCAAAATAATAATAGTACTAAGCTAAGTGTGAAATAAATGCAAATAAGAAAAATCAAGTCAAAGTATGCTTTGTGGGTTTTTTTGTTTTTTTGTTTTTTTTTCCCCAAACACTCAAAGAAAACAAATCACTAGTATCTTACCCATATATAAGTACATCTATATTTAGGGCTGTTTCAACAGTCTCTGCTGAATATGCAAATGGCTCTGCAGCAACCAATATAAACACTGTACAGAAAAAGTAGTCACATTTTAGTTTTATAAGTGTTTTTTGATACTGACTGCATCACAACGAGATGTATTTCTTTAGCTGAAAGAAATCGCTATTACAAACCTGTAGGTAACAGAATGATTAAAAGGAAAGCATGCACAAAATGAAAAGACAGTAGCAGAAAAGCAGATCTGGAAAGAATTTTAATTAAAAAAAAGTCTTGGTCTTTTGGACGTTAAAATAAGCCAGCTAATTAACCTCTGTACAGACAGTGCAAAAAGGCTATTTAAAAAAGATGTGCAATAATGAAAGATAAAGAAAGGCAACATAAAACAAATCTCAACAGAAATGAGAGAAGGAGTCATATTCCTCGTGGTGCTCTCTACAGCTCCTGAAAGTGCTGCTGCTGACAATGAATGAAATAAAAGGGGAGGAGAGAAAACAGAGAGAAAGAGGTATTGTCTTACCAGCCGATGGAGCTTATCACTCCACTCCCTCCATGACGCTGACAACTCATAAGCCTATAAAACGTGCCTCAGATCCCAGTCCCATTCTCCTTCAGCAAAACCAAAAGCAAGAGGTGGCTGCACAGAGGAGGAATTAGATTCTTTATCCAGAGATAGCTCTTCTGACTCAGCTAGTACAGCATTTCTAACTGAACAGCACAGCCAAAGCTTTCTCTGACAGCTCTCTCCTTCCCAGTCCTTGCTGTGCTGCCTAACTTTCTTTTTTCCTTCCTTCCTCTTCTTATCTTTTTGGGGGGATTCTGAAGGATAGGGCGGTGGGAGGTGGGAGAGATATTCCCTGAAGAAAGGAGAGCAACATTCGAGATGAATTCTGTCCCCACAGCCAACTGGAATGCAAGCATGAGCAGCAGGTGGAACATGAGCCTTGCTGCAGCAGGAGACCCCTGGGGACAGGCGCTGGAAGTCCCAGCTGGAAATGCTTCTACCCCTCTTGCAGCCAACTTCTCCAACCAGTTTGTGCAGCCCTCCTGGCGCATCGCTTTGTGGTCTCTGGCATATGGTGGTGTGGTGGCAGTGGCCATTTTTGGAAATCTCATTGTCATCTGGATCATCCTGGCTCATAAGCGCATGAGGACCGTGACCAATTACTTCCTGGTGAACCTGGCCTTCTCTGATGCCTCCATGGCTGCTTTCAATACTCTCATCAACTTCATCTATGCACTGCACAGCGAGTGGTACTTTGGAGAGGCTTACTGCCGTTTCCACAACTTCTTCCCCATCACAGCTGTCTTCGCCAGCATCTACTCCATGACAGCGATTGCTGTGGACAGGTGAGAAAAGAGAGATAAAGCACAGGGGTGAGCAATTGAGATCAGACTTCTCTGCTGAAATAAATATTCAGACATAGCAACCATTAAGTGATGAGAGGTAGAGTCCTCAGTAGTTCATCGATTGTGCTCTTATGTGCTTCTTCAAGGTCTCTCCGTAACACACTTTTTTTCCTCTGTCTTTGGTCTTTCTCCTTCAGCCTTTCATTTGTTTTACTCTCTTGCTTTCTCTTACAACGAACACTCCCTCTCACTCACTCCAGCTGCGCTTTGTGCTCCATCTTCTAGTAATAATCCTGTGAGAGCAGTCATTGCTCAGGGTTTTGCTTTCCCCACCTGCAAAAACAACACCTGTTCCTCAGCCAATGCCATCTAATTCATATCAATGAGGAGTTGTAGAGATTCCATGCAAAGGGAGAGCATTTCAAATTTCCCTCCTCTTTGTATTTCTGCAGCTGGCAGAAGCATTTTCCTCCTCCTCAGAAATCACTTCAGGCTCTGTTTTTCATGGCTCTTCTCACAAAAAGAGCTGAGCTGCCTGGTTCCTCCTGATTTTAACTAATGAGACTATTTAGGTTGCCATCTGTGCATACCCAAAGCTCAGGTAAGAATATGGATTCAAAGTGCTTGGTTGTTTTTCCTTTTTTCTGATTACTTGCAGCAAAGCAGCATCTGAGACTGAAAGAAAACAGGACAGGGAAAAACTTTACCTTTGTGCTCTTGACAGTAATTGAATAGGACAGCTGTAGTCTCTATAGAGCACAGGGGGAGATGCAGTTGTCAGATTTCCAGCATAGATGCTTTAATGGATCATTTTTCTCAGAAGGTGCTGTGATTCTCCCATAGGAAATGCTCCTTTCTTTATGATCAATTTCACATGGGCTGTACTGGCAAGCTAACTTAACACATGCTTCAGAAAACCAACACTTTCCTGGATTTTCATTCTGAAAAGCAGCTTGCTTTGTATTTCAAATCTCTCTTCATTATTTTTTTTCCTATTAGCAATGCAGTGAAATTGCTCACAAAACTCTTTTCCATATATATTAAAATCATGTTATGCATCCTGCATGAATTGATGTGGCACAGCTGCAGCACTTTCAGTAGTTCAGATTTTGTAAGGTGCACTCAATCTTCTTAAGCTTTGGAAATTACTTGATTCCAGGTGAAAACATGGAAATATGTTGTTGCACTGTTCTCGGTGCTTTGGATGATTTGCTGTTGGCTGTACTAGTTGTGGATTTTGGATGGCATTCTCATCCAGATGCTGAGAATATTTGTTCTGTAAAGTTGGAATTGCAAGAGGAAACTGGAGTCTAAGCAACTCCTCTATCTCTTTGCTCTTCAGATATGTAAAGACAGGAGATCAGAGCTCTTTCCTCCTTCCAGTGATGCATCTTGTTCCCAACTGTTAGTTTCCATAAAGGAGAGGTAGCATAAAACCAGTGATAATGTCTTTAACCAGGCAAGGATTTCTTGCGTTGCCAATTCAGATTAGCTAAAGATACTCACCTCACTTAAGGTTCTGAGAAGGACAAAATTTTGTAATTGATGCTGTTAATCCTACAGCTGTCCATGTCACCAGACGAGCCAAGTTACTAGGACATTCTGAGGAAGGCTTTTTCATTTTTATGACTAAAATATCCACAGATATATAGTATCAGAACTATCCTGAAAGTTCCTAAATATGCTAAGAAACTGAAAAAAAGAAGGTCAGGATGTTTTATATATGCAGTTCTTTGGGAAAAGGAAGGATTCTTTGCTGCTCCACACTGACTGTTAAAAACACAATAGTCAGATATAAATGCATTGGAATGTTTTCCTTGCTATAACAGTGTGAAACACTTGATGCTCAGTAATGAGTTAGTTCCTGCTGCTGCTCCCTCTAATTCTTTTTTTTTGTCTCAAAAACGCACAAGGGAATCACAGTTCCCCCTTCCTTCAGCCCTCTGGGGGAACAACAGGAACAATGATGACTCTACGATGTTGTTTTAGGTGAGGTCTCTTCGGTACTAAAGGAGCGTGGTTTAAAGCCAACAGAAAAGCAGTCTGTCACTCCTTCCTGATTCACACTGCCATGCTTTTTCTTTTATATCAAATAACATCCGATGTGTTGAGCACCTTTAACCATTTCCTGGCTACCTCTCTGCAGTGTCAAGAGGAAAACTGATAATTATAAGTGAATCCTGAAGAATTTCACTGAATGTGTAGTCTGCCCTAATCGATAGCACAGATTAGTTGGGTGGATATTTTTTAAAACACTGATTTCTATTTGCTTTCTGCAAAAGTTCAACCAGTGCTTCAGACAGGAGACTGTGCTTTAGTTTTAACCCAGTAAACCCATTGTTATATGTTTGTTCATTTAAAAAAAAAAGAAAGCTAGGGTTAAGCTACTGAGTTTGTTAACTCAGTAAGCAACTGAGTTAAAGAATGGGATCACGTTGGATGATTTTGCAACAGAAACTGTAACATCTGAAGAGTCATGGTTTGCAACTCACTAAAGATTTCCTCTGTTGATCGTTTTAGACCACATTAACATTCAAGAGAATAAATGAGTCAGTGTGACATTAAGCATCACAGAGCAGAGGTCATGGGCAATACTATTTTCCTTTTCACATCTGATTTTGTGCATGGCGTTTCTGTAGGCCATACTGTCTAAGATGTGTGCACTGTGAAATGACTGAACTGACACGAACTTCTGTGGAGCGGGCAGTTCCAGCTCTAGGGTGTGGTGGCTCTGGAGTTGAGGATGAAAGTATGGAAGATTACTATTCCCTTCAATGTATGACCTCCTGGCCATTGAATATGTGTGGATTTATCCATGTTTTTGACCACTCCTTGGTGATCTTTTTCCTCTTTCTTCTGTTCAGGCTGCTTGCAGTGTACTGCAGAATTGCCACAGGCAGCTTTGAACAAGCCAGCTCAAGTGGCAAATGCAGCAGAGATTCTGTACTGCACTGCTTCACATGCATTCTTTTATTCCTGTAGCCTATGCCCAGAGCTGCACAGTACCATGCTCACCTCACTTCCAGCACTCATTACAGTTTCTTTACCATGTGGGAGCAAACCCATAAAATGCTCCTAAGATGACCTAAATGGTTCTGGAGGCAAAATGTCCTTGCCTGTGGCCAGTGCACAACCATAGAAGGTCATCTGTGTTTACTTTTGTCTGTCCGTGCAATTCTGGATATCCTGATCCAGTCATTGAAAACCTACAATCCCTTCCTAGTAGTTCCTAGCATGCAGGAAATAGTATGCAGGAACTTTTCATGTCCAATCCCAAGGTTGTCTCATTACAGGACCAGTTCTGTGTGTAGACCTACAAATTTTCTGCAGGTATCTGAGGGTTAAGGCAGAAGTTTGGAGCCATAGCAATACAGCATAAAATATCATGCCATCAGTAGAATATTTTTCCTGTTATTAGCATATCTACAGAATGACTTCCTCAATTACTGTTCTCTCAGCAATTCCATAATGCTTCCTTTATTTCATTAAGTTTAACTATTTGTAAAAGCAACTGCTGTGGAATTAAACAAGTGTTCTAACTGTAACAGTGAGTAGTTGCTGATCCGATTCATGTCTTACAACATCTTCATAGTACATAAACAAACTTCTGCTGTTTGAAGAACTATTACTTAGGTATTCAATTTCTTTACATGCAAAAGCAATTCAAAAGAATGATTTACAGATATGCCAATAGATCATACAAATATAAATACATGAAAATTCTGCATTGCTGCTGCTCAACACAAAGGTCAACACTGTAGTATCAAAATGGTGTGCTCATATCAAAGGAAATTCCTAAGTAACTTTTCGTTACAATTTGTTGGGAAAAGAAGGAGAAAGCCACTAATTTGACCTAATCTTTTTAAATATCAGATTCCAGTTTCTCTACATGTGGTGTTTACATAATTTTTTTTTTTTTAATTAGCAGCCTTAGTGAACCATTAATAATGGTTCAGTCCCACAGTTGACTTCAAATCAGAAGCTTATCAAAGTAAATCACCATTTTTCTTAACTCTGTGTGTCAAAGTCCCATTTCAATAATAACTTCATCTTTTCCCCTTTTTTGGTCCATCTGATAGAATGTGCTGCCCTTTTTCGTATTCCACAGAACTGTACTTGCAACTGTATTTTCAGGAGGATTTAGCAATTAAAGGTAGTGCTGAGAGTTAGGTGCAATAGCATTCATTTCTGGTGGCCCATAGTGCTCACACTGCTGAACTCCCATCAAGCCCCAGATTAACTCAGCCTTTACTAATAAAACACTGGGTAGTTAGAGAATCTCTGTTTCAGACTATGACTGAGTCCTACCACAGTTCCCCCTCCCTTCTGGTTATCCTTCGCACTTCTTTTTAATAAGCTTCCTTAAGCCTTGTCTACTTTGTTGTTCTTCTTTTAGATGCTCCATAGAGGAGAGGAGTCATTAAAGTTGTCCAAACGTTTATTTTATGTGTACAGCAGTTACTGTTATCTTCTACTATTATTGCATTAGCTTCCCTTGTAGCCTAATTTCCTGTGGCATATCAGCATTATTACTGTGCATTAGCTGAGTGTGTAACCCCAAAGTTTACCTTTCTAGAGTCACACTTGGAGCTTTAAACCACAGCATCCTATACTGTTTACAAATACATTTGTTTTACCTGATTTGATTTTAAACTATATTTTAAATAAAGTGTTGTTACTCCTCTTGTATACTCTAATCTCTTTTTTTAATGAACCGTAATATTACAATGCTATGTTCCTAATCCCCAGTTTCCTAGTTCTAGTATGCTTATTTCACCAACATCCTTATGTAAACTTGTCACTCTTGTTTCCCACTCTATTTCTTAGACTTCCAGTATATCTGCAGAAGTACACATATTCATAGGTCAGTTTTCTACCTTTCAGTAACATTTCTCAATTACTGATTGTTATCAATAATTCCTCTACATAGTCACAGGTATTCTAACTGTCTTCTATAACAAGCTTGTATAACAAGGTATAAACACACAATCCACTTGGAACACAGAGGGTCTGACCCCACGTTGTGGTCTATGGTATTAGCATCAGCACATGCCATGTACACCAGTGCATATATTGGTAAGAGAACTTGAATATGGCCATGGTATCAAGTTTTTTGGACTTAGCTCCCCACTACACAGTAAAAAACTATATTGCCCAGCAGGCTGCCACTGCCTGCACAGAGCTCAGCCCTAACAGAACTGCAGCCTTTGGCCTCTCACTTCTTGCAAACTCCATCTCAAATGATTTTCATGTACAGAGACAAGAAAACAGAATTTGCACTGAAGATCAGGGAGAGAGAGATGAACACAGAAGTGAGAAAAACAAAAGTAAGATTAGTTTCTTTACAGCTTTCTTGTGCTTTACAAGTGGTATTCCCCTCAGCTTCCCCCTTATATCTAGGAGCATGTTCACTCAAAGAGATGAATGAAATGAGCTTCTGTAACCTCACTAGTCTGTTTTTTGTATGTTTTGGTTTGCATAATCATTTTTTTCACATTTGATTGTTGATTAGCTTTATCTCCCTCTGGTATCTCGTAACTGTACAGAAAACACCATCTGCTTTTTCCCTAGACTAAAGCTCAACATAGCTTTTTTTTTCCAAACCAATGGATCACTTTATAGCATTGTATCAGCCTTGATCAAGATATATAGATCAAGATATATATATATAGAAAAATGCAAAGATAAGCTCTGAAAATTATCATCATTATTTCTATTTTTACTATTACTATGTTGCCAATCAAATAGGATCCAAATGGGAAATCCCTTCTCCATATTCTGTGTTCCAAAAATGTATATTTCACAATGAATCGTGAGATATTTCTGGATTCCAGTAACTAGCCTGCTCTCTAAAAACATTAGTCCTGGGAAATTGAGAGAAAATGTTGAGCAGAAGAGCATTAAGTGATCAAAAATCGAGAAGTGAACCATAAAGGACTCCGTTTTGAAATGTCATTTCTAAGTTCACCACATGGCCTGGGGTCCTGAAATGATTTTCTTAGTTTGATGACTTTCTTTCTTTCTTTCTGAGAAAAGAGGTGAAATGTTCTGCAGAATATCCTGATCCAATAAGCTACAGGATTCAGACTGTCAGAGATGAGAAAAATAACCCATTTCTTGTTGCTGTATAAGCTGATAGTGATCTAGCAACTACAGAGAATCCTAGGATTCTTTGTAAAAAATATCGTCAGTCACATTGCTAATATCATACTGAGACAGTCTGGGAATAAATATAGGCATCACTGTTGTTTTTTTAATTATTATTATTTTTGCATTGAGTAAGTACTTCACTTGACAAGCTGTTTTCAAAAGATGGAATGAAAACAATGAGGCTCATGAGCCTATGAGTAAAAGCGACACTTAGAGCAGCAACTAACCAACCCAGGTCTTTGCATCCAAAGCGTGAACAAACATCTGACAAGTTCAAATTGTATGTTCAAGTGAACAAGTTCATTTCAGACAATGTCCCAGACTTCAGTACATTTTCTCAGTGCTCTTATCCATAGCTTAATAGGAAACTATTAAAAGATGCATTTGTAGTTTACAAAAGGATAAAGTCGGCAACACTTTTCCATATACAGTTGAGAGCTTGGTTTTTAGTGTTGAGGGGTTTTTTTTCCTTGAATATTATCTACAGGCATACATTTCTGATTTATTCTCCAAATAAGACACAAATTTGTATCATTTGTGTCTAGCTAAAACTAAGTTATTTCAGAACAAATGCAGCTTACTAGACAAAAGCCTGAGTAAACCTCGCATTTGGGTGAAGTTTATCATTGACCTCTAAATCAATTCTAGGCATGAGAAAGAAATTACCTGAGGATAATTTTTGCTGGCCACCTGAAAAGCCCCTGATTTTGATGGGATCAGTGAATGATTTGCATTTCCCCTTTGGTATTAGCCAGCAGAAGTCATCAATGTAAAGCAGAAAGCTTCTTATCACAAAGAACTTACATTCATGCACAAGCAGCTGTAATAGGTCTGTGTTTTGTGAAGGAAGGCTTCTTTTTCATACCTTCCACTGAAATAAAACTTTAGTGCATAATAAATGATTATTCAGTACCAAACTGCTATAGTCAGTTAATGATCCAACGTGTCAACTAACTACTTATGATCTGACATTGTGAACTGTCAGACCTATAACTGGGGAAGGAGTCAACTATCTATCTCAATATTTGCCCTAGGTATTTATTCTAGCAAGAAAAAAAAGAGCCATTCAGGTAGCAGTGTCAGAAATGTAGGCAAGAACAGAATGGGTTGTAGGCTGTGCAGATGGAGCATTTTTTTTAGACTTTGCATAGGGATTGGTCCTAGATAGCCATCTGGACTCACTCCAAAGAACAGGAGAAACAGAAGCCATTCTGTCAGGGGAAGTGGGTCCACCTATTTATGAGACAGACCAAAGAAAATGGTTAGCTCTTCTCTATTAATATGGATAAATATAGCACACCTTTTGTAAAATCAACAACACAGTTACAAAAATCTAGCTCAGTGCAGACAACTGAAATGTTTCTCAAGTAGAAAACACTGCATAATTTATGAGAATTCAGCCACACTGTGAAATTTCAATATTTCTGTTTTAAATTGTCTGATAAGAGGTGGTGAAAAGCAAAGCTCTGGACATCCTGATTTAACAAACCCAAACCAAGTCAGCCATTCCCTAAGAGTAGCACATGTGCCTTTGGGTAAATCAATGCCAACTCATCCCCTCAGGGAACAAGCACTGACCTCTCAACTGCACAGTGTATTTGTTTTCCTATCACACTGTCATATGCTCTTTCTTTATGCTGTTCATTTCAAGGTGAAAACTGCGTAATAGCAACATCACCCACTGCAGATCCTTTTGACAACAAAAAATCAGTCTCGTTCAACAGTCAGACAGTCCTAAAAGACTCCTGTAGCTATGTTTCCTTCAGAGAAAATTAGCTTAAATGAATGAACACAGATTTGTTGCACAAGAAAGGACTGAGCCTTGCACTAAGTAGGCAGAAGACAATGTAAAAATTGAACATTTGTTTTTCATTAATCAAAAAATGCCTCTACAACCTCACAGTTCATTCCTCCTCCTTTAATCTACTGTGCCCACCTTAGAGAGACATTTAATTGGATTTTTCACATCTATGTTTTAAGGAAGGGGCAGGGAATCATCACAATTTCCCTAACAAAATCTCTTAATTACCACCTGATCCCATCCATACTAGGAGACAAAGTTTCAAAACCAGCTTCTATTTTCAGGGAGTAACAGCATCTGTGTATTCATGAAGGAAGTGCTCTCGGCTTTCTGCAGCTGACAAGACACTTATATGCAAGCATTATGATTTTCTCTCAGCCTCTTCCTTTGTTCAACCCCAATTTCCCATTATAATTTGGCCCTGAATTGATTACTTTTTTCTCCATTTGATTTTATAAACACACTGTAAACAGGTGAAACAAATCACTTAGGATAATTAAAGGGTTCCAACTGTGCCTCCAGATGGGCATCTGTACGATTCAATTTTCAACACAGCTTTTTTCAAATGTCCTAAGTATTTTTGCAACAATTTTCTACATAATGTGTTAAAAGATGAAGATTTTCCTGCCTATATTAACCAATGCATACTGTTTTACAGAAAAGCTAAGTTAGGATTTGCTATTGTCAGAACAATGAGACATAAACTCAGGACACTTTTATCAGAGAGCTACAAGATTAACTGTCGCTATAAACAGTGACTTAAAGAGTTCACCACTGTTATTCAAATGAGGATTGGCTCTGTTATGGTTTCAGAGAAAACAAGGTGTTATTTTTTTTTATTATTATTTGATGAATCTAAGAAACAAGTATCAAGCAGTAAACTGTGGACTGGCTAAACTGAGCAGATCAGAAGGAAACTTGATCTATTATAACCTCAGCAGATAAGAAAACAGTCTGAGAAAGCACTGCAGCAAGCACATCATGATGAGCCAGCTAGTATATTTTGCAGCCTGACTGATTCTCATTATGTTCAATGGAATGACTCTTGCTGACTTCCATAGTAATTAGCTAGGGACAAAGACTAACACAAGTCACAGTTGGAAGAAAGAAATGTCAGGGGGATATACTGTGATCACAGCAAACTGAACATTATATGCTAGTGATTCTAGTGCCACCTAAATATTCTTTAGAACAGTTATGTACACTCAGAATGCAGTTCAAATATTGAATAATTCACATTCTTGAGGGTGTTGGCTTCAATCTCTACCTGCACATTTTTACATCCTTAGATTTCTAAAAGTGCACATTCTGTTTTATAAGTGCCTTGCAAGTGTTAGTGTTTATGTTGGATAGGGCACTCATGGCTTTTGCTTGTTGTGATAAACAAATAAGTCTTCTCAGTTTACATGTACTTCAGATTTGGCCTTCTCTCTTCGTTGTGTGGAACAAGCTATCTGTGGCATCATCACCAACTCCTCCTGGATGGAGAAAGCATCAGAAGTCCAATCCTGAAACTGAAGACCTCAGTGAGAGTTCAGAGCCTTTGTTTGGCAGGGAGTCCCATTTCTCGAGCCCAGGGACTGACTGAACAACAGACATCCAATAACCACTAAGTGAATTGGCAAAGCACTCCGCTGAATCATGTTTGTGTGGCTACACTTGTTTCACCAGTGCAACAAGTTGCTTGTAGTCATCATAAATCTTCTTTCAGCTCAAGTGCCTATCATCTTAAGTGTCTTTTTCCAACCCAAGTTCTTTTTTTCTCTGCTTGCTAATCTTCTTTCATTGTTATTTCACTTCATTCTTATACATTAGTGTTCAGGAGCCTCTTCCCAAACTCAATTACTTGGCTTCTTCTCCAGATCTTGTATGCAGCATTCTCCAATTTATTCCTGGCCTACTCACACAATGCTCTTTCTAGTAGATGTTAAACAATACCTTTCACTTCAGTTTGATGTTCCCTCTTTTAACTAGCATCTTGTCATAAAAAACACATGTAACTATGCAGACTATGGAAGTAAGCCTTAATGACATAGCTACACCAAGGAAAAAGCCATGGGTAATTGGACAGTAGAGGTGTAATGTCCTGCACCATGCACACACGTTACACCACACTTACCTTCACTGATTTTCTGAGCAATAACCATGGCAATAAGCATGGCACCTGTAGCTTGTAGCTTGTAGCTAGCAGGAGCTCTCGTTCCTGATGGAAACACTCAGGATAAAAAGGACAGGGTACCAAGGCAAGTGACACTTAAAAAGCAACTACCACTCCTTTAGAAGATGAACACCTAACAACCCTTAGTACCAGTAATGGTAAGGCAACATCATCAGCCAACAAAACTAAGGGCAAGAGTGGCAAAGCCTCTTTCACAAATGACAGCTAAGAGGAAAGGACTTCTGGTATCCTTTGGTTACCAGTCTCTACAGAGATTAATATCTAGAGATGGCTACTGAGATGGTTTTCAAATTGTAACTGTAGTTGTACCTTTTTAAAACACTGTCCTTGTTTACAGCAGTGATGGCTTCCCTAGAAAAATACTACCAAACTTGTATGACAAAATTTGAAGGAGTGTAACAATTGTAGTTACAAAGCAATAGCTCAGCATGTTAATTAAGCAATTTTGTTTCTAAGAAAAGCAACTCAGGAAATATGTCAGATATTTAATTGCAATTATTAGTGTACTGGCAAATTAGAATAAGATAGTTTTGTTGTCAAAGGCTCAGTAACAGAGAGAGGTGTCAACACTCTCTTGTCAGAGAAGTCCATCCCGCACAAAGGCAGTATTGAGAGAACATTCAAGGCTTCACTACCTCCCCCGCATTTCATTTGATAGGATGATTGGCTGTTATGCTTCTGTAACCTGTTTTCTGCAAAAGCCAGTAGCTGGTTCATCACTAAAGTTACATTAACAAAGACAAGTACCTGCAGCTGGTTTTTGCTGTTGTTTTTTAAAGGAAAAGATCCTTGTTCTTTGCCTTACTTCATTCAGATAGACAACAGTTAATGTTTCCATTAGCACAGCTGTATGACTCATTTCACACAAACAATCCACCACTTTAAAGGGCAGGCACCAGACAGGGAGATATAACAACAGAATTTTATCTTAGGCAAAGAGAAATACTGCTGGTACCTACTGGGAATAAGAATAATGTAACAGGGAATGAGAATAATGTGAATGCAATAAAAATCTGACAGTAGCACATAAAATAATGTCAGTGTTACAATCTGAAGAAAACTAAAAATTGAAAGAAATTGTTCCAGCCTAAGAGGAGATACCTTAAGACTCCCACAAGCATATGAAAATGATGACTTGTTTGTGGGTTATCAAATACTATCAGTACATCCAGCACTTCGAACAGTATAGGGCAACCCATCCTCAAGGCAGATCAATGTAAAAGTCAGGACTCATGATTACAAAGTTAACTTCATTGTCCAAGTTGTACTTACTCCTTGGAGAACAGAACTTGGGGGTAGAGGGTAACAAGGGTAGCAATCCAGCTAAAGTATATTTTCATGTGATCTGCTATACCTAACACTAGAATAGAATTATTTCATAGACATGTAATGCCAAAAGCTCTGGCTTTAGGTGGAGGGAAAAAAACAAAACAAAACAAAACAAAACAAAACAAAACAAAACAAAACAAAAAACCACCAACAAAAACTAAGAAACCAATAGGTAAAAGAGAGGGAAATTAATTACCCTGTGGGCAAAATATCTGAACACAATAAAATCAATGTAAAAAGAATAGGCTTGATAATCTAGACATAGAAAATTATGACTCAGAACTGAAATTGGTTCAGATCAGTCTCTATTTCTGACAGCATTTAGATGTTTTAAGGTATTAGCATTGCTAATGCTAAAAGGGACTGCCACAATGTGAGCAGATGTTGGACTTATGTGGTTTGTGATTGACCATCAAATACAAGGGGTATTTTCGCTAAAACAAATATCTATCCTATAATTATGCATCTTTGAAGTATAAAATTTTCACAAAGTAGAAATATCTTCATTTAAGTTTGTTTTCACATCAGGTAAATGTAAATGCAAGAGATTACTTGCATATTTTTTTTGTGAGGAACGTTTCTATTATAAATGTTATATTGGCTTCTAGCTGATGTCTGTATCTAAACCTCATCGGCAAGTTCCTCAGTGTTCGATGTAACAAATCATATACCTTTCTTTATTTTATATGAGTGCTACCCCTCTAACTGCACTACATCAGAGCTATCATCCAAAACAAGATTGATTCAAATCAATGTCAGCTTGTCTGATGGTTTGATAGACTTCAATTCAAACTCTGGTTAAAAATCTAGCAAACTGTATGGATTTGGAACTCATGCAGTCAACTAACTCTGTAAGAAAGGTTTTCATGATCTAAAACCAAGATGAAACAGTACAAAAAGTAAACAACACAAATAGCTTTGAAAATTTTATGATCTATGAATGCCCGAAGGACTAACATAAACAAAAAAACCAACAATAATCACATATAAACATCACTTGGGAAGGGGATCTACTAATTCATCTTTACTTACCTACCCTTATTATCTGTAAGTGTAAATTGGTATTATAACTTCTAATTCCCACAGCAATACCTAAAGTCTCAACAATAGCATAAAGTTACAAATGCTTAGACAGCAAACGGTTTTTATCCATACTACGATATCTTCAGGACACAGTATTGCCATATGGTGCCTATTACTGCCTACATAATTTTCCATTCAGAAAAATAATCTATAGATCTGTCCCAATCCATCTTTGTATGAGATAGAAACGTAGAGAGAGAGCAGATGAAGAATCACAGTGTATCTTTTACTTACTGCAATTTCTTTAGAAGGTGTAAATGACTCAACAATAGAAGTAGTACTGGAAAGTGATGAAAATTTTTTCTCACTGTTTGTAGGCAGGAACAGCTGTGGTTTGATTTTCAAACTGCATTTAAAACCTGAAACAGACAGGGAGTAACATGGTCATGAGATTTGTAAATTGGAAACCTACAATGAAAACATAGTCACAAACAAGGACGACCATTAGGAAATCACTGAGATACTCCAATAATCTCGTCAAAAATGATCAGATAATTAAACGTATTGTAAAAGACAGCAGAAACATATGGGCTGTGACTATGGCAATGAGTTTGTCTCTTCCAGAATCGGTATTAACCTCTGTAAGTGGTAATCAACTGTTGAAATGAATCCAGGTATACTCCAAGAAGTCTGTAAAACTGTCAGTAGTACAAAAATTCAAGCTGACTTTCATATTCATCACATTTTCCTGTCTGTTTCAGATGTTCTCATACAATATGAAAACAAAAAGCACAACAAAACCAGAAAAGAATAGTTCAAATTTGTCATTTATTTTTTCTTGCTCTAGTTACTCCTGAGAAGCTTCTTACAACATCCCTATTTTAACCCTAATTTCAGAAACACTGTGTAGAATGTGAGCACTACCAATGGCCAAAGACGAACAGATTTTTAGTCTCCTGAGTAAGCACAGATACACTGATTAATTCAATTTCTGATTTGCTGATTTAAATTGCTCATCTGACATCTCCTACACTCACTTGCAAATAGCACTGCATTTCAATCTTGAATCAAAGAATTTTCTAGCATGCTTTTGGTTGCATCTGGAACAAAACATTACTGTAAAAAACATTTCTTTCTGTATTGGAAAGCATTAGGATGTCATATCAAAGAGCATGTAGTTAGCTATCCAGTAAGCTTCATCAGCATATTTGTAAAAAGAAATACTATTTCAATGGATTTACAGGACAAAAATTCCTTCAAAAGTGATTCTGATTGATACTTAAGAGCATTCCAACTAATAGTGGAAGCAACTAGTAACAGTCTTCCTATTTACCAAAATTGTTAAGGATTTTGAAGGTCTTTACTTGGTCATTGATAAGTGAAACAAAATAGAGAGACGGGGAAATTGGTGGAAAAGACATTGATTTAGGAGTTAGTCTCAGAATCAAAGCAGTGGCATGATAAGAAAATGTAAAAAGTGTGAAGTTTGTGACATGGAATGAGTAAAATGAGATTTCTGGGTCTCCCTAGTTCCTTGCATGTGTTCGGATATCAAAAGGCAGAAAACAAGATGTGTTTTTCTCTTACTGTTTGTCTTGATGCTTTCCTGCTGCTCTCTTTTCTAAGCCTTTAAATTGTAATTACTTAGAGTAATCTTTTCAATTATTTTATGCAAATTGTTCTAAAATGATCAGTATACACGGATTGCCAATACAATTACAGGGCAATAAGAAGAATGCTACCCCTTCCCAAGAAACAGGAACTGAGAAAGCAAAAGAGATGTTTTCATGCTTTATGCACATATTTCTCCATTAACTGAGGCAAAGCCTGTACGATTCCTTCCTGAAATGGTTGCAGCTGCAGGATCTTTGACCAATGATCTGAAGTCAGTTAATGCCTACTGAACAAAATGCATGGTAATTTATCGGGTTCATGTAGCTATTGGACAGAATTCTAATAATCCTTAGAGCTTAACTGTTAATTAGAGATATATCCTGTATTATGTAGCAGAGTAATAAAGGTTCCAGATGCCTTGTTGCTCTTCAATCAGATTGTGCCATCAGAACTCCAGAAAGACAAATATTTCTGTTTTTATCCTCTCAGACCCAACCTGTGGATGATTCTAGATGTGTGCAAATCTCTGAAGATTTCTTATGTACAGGTTTTTGCTTTCTTTTACAGATACATGGCCATTATTGATCCCTTGAAACCAAGGCTCTCTGCAACTGCTACCAAGGTGGTCATTGGGAGCATATGGATTTTGGCTTTCCTGTTGGCCTTTCCCCAATGCCTCTACTCTATAACCAAGGTGATGCCTGGGAGAACTCTGTGCTATGTAGCATGGCCAGGCGGTCCAAAACAGCATTTTATGTAAGCATTTTCTGCATTTTCTTACATTTTATGTAAGCTTCTGCATGGCGATGCCTATACTTGAAATGGATACTACTAGTAGTTATTTTGTATAACAGCACTGGGAAAGTCAAAGCAGAATTGCTAAGCTTGGAAGATAGTTCATTTAAATGACAACTGGAAGAAAATATTCTCTTCCTCGAGTGTTTTTCATTCCATGCTGCAATGTTTACTATCACTGCTTCACTTAAGATGGCTACTTCTATATAACAAAGTTGGTCAGAAATGGGAACAGAATATACAATTCAAACTAAGCTTATTGTTTATCTTAATGAGTAAAATGGTATTTCCAGCCTCTCCTTGTCACAATCAGATTGTTCTTCTCCGGTTCTATTCAAAAAGGATCAGGTTTCTGCACTTCATCCTGTTACGCTGTCACTAGTACGTATCTCAGGTCTGAGCTGGAATAAGAAAACTGTAAAATCTGTAATTCCTTCCACATTCTGAAAGTGTGAAGCAACAGCCAATTAAACTGGATGTATCTTGTTTGTCCCTCCGGCAGAATTAGGAATAAGTGGTTACCTAGCCATATAAACATTATGTCCCTGTTCAGATCCTCATTGGTATTTAAGATGAACTCTCTGTCCAAGGTTGAAAACCTGCATAGTCATACAGCATCAAATTTGACCTTTTGCCTTCCTTCAGGCAGGTGAAAACGGCTCTGATCATATATGATTTTGATCACTGTAGGAGCCACCCACAGGTATTTTATCTTCAGGGCAGCAAGTTCACTCTCAGTGACAGCTGGGAATTCTTTACTGATCATTCAGTGGGATTTTATGTGACAATGACATTTAACAAGGATCTAGCAGGAGGCAAAATAAGTTATCTTTTTTTTCCCCAGCGCTCACATTGTCAGAGATGACTATGTTTCTCATAGGCAACAGAGGGGCCATATGAAGTACAAATACAAAGGATGCCTTTGTATAAAGACAGTATTTAAATACTGCATTTCTACTTTCTACTCAAAAACCTTCGCTTGCTCTTAGGACACTTGACCATGCAATAAATAAATCAATTCAGCTAGTTATGGACAAAGATACCTCATTCTGAAGTCATTAATCAGTATTACTGTAGAGTCATTCTTGATTTTACTAGAACAAGTTCAGAATCACAGCTAAAGATCCTAAAGGCACTTGCACTAGAATGGAAATAAATATGCAAGACACTTGAAAAAGACAGTGAATGCACCAAGGGCTGCCTCATCAATATAAAGCACGCTTCTCATAACAATAGCACTCTCCTTCCAGCAGCCCATTCCATCACCTCTGAAAGCATTTACCAGCCTAATGCTTTTTCATTGCAGGTATCATGTCATTGTGATTGTGCTGGTCTACTGTTTTCCACTGCTTGTCATGGGCATCACTTATTCTGTAGTGGGAATTACCCTCTGGGGAGGAGAAATACCAGGTGACACATCGGACAAATATCATGAGCAGCTCAAAGCTAAGAGAAAGGTACTGTTCCATTAAACCTCACTAAGTGACTCTTAATAACATCACCTGTAATTGTACTGTAAAGTATTGTGGTATTCTCTTTCACAAACACAAAGGCATTTGAAATCAGAGTAATGAGACTGACTTCAGTTTTTTAAAAAAGACAAGTTTTCTTTTAAGTTCACCAGTTGGTTTGTTGTTTTTTGTTTTTTTTTTTTTTCTCTAAATTCACTGATCTTCATTACATAAAGGCAACATTTGGATGTTAACTTCTTATTCCATATATAGTGCCTGGTAAGTGTGTCTGATATGAGGAAATTAAACCCAATTGTTTAGCCTTTATAGACCTAAAATACTGAGTTTTGAACAACTGGGCTGGCAAACCATCAACTCCCATGGGTCAGATTCTCACTCTACTGAAAAAATCAGTGAATCTTATTGCAATTTTCAGATCAGGAATGGCAGATAAGCCTAGAAATCTTCACAGTATGATATTCAGTGTTTCCCATGACACCAGAGGTAGGTGGGGCTTTTGGGGGGCTTTACGTACCTCTTGCAGGAGAGCAAAATGTTATCTTCTCTTAAGGAAGTGAGTATGTTTTGACTGCTATTGTACTGTGATAGCTCCAACATATTCTGGAATGTGAACTGAGAGGAAATAATGGAAAAATAATCAATATGCTTTGACTGTCTGCCTCCAGATTAAATTATTGGATTTGTTTCCAGAAATGCTGAAAGCATTTCAAAACATCAGCATTTCAGTCTTTAACATTATCCATTCAGTGTCCCACTTTATTATTACAGTCTTGGCTGTGCATGTTGTTTCTTACCCACAGGTGTATGTTCAAAGTTACAAGATGTTCTTTCCTGCAGAATGGAAGCAGGAATTGGTTTTGCTGGTCACTTAACTGGGTTATTATCAATAAAGGCCTTCCAGCCTTAGAAAAAAGGAAGAAGTATTCCGGGAAGCAGATGTGGGTGAAGACAAAGTGACACATGACCTTGTATAGCAGATATGGTTTACAAAAGCAAGTACCGAAAAAATTATTTAAAGCAGTAACTTGGAAAAACAGGAGATCTTATAATAATTGAGTAAATTAAACACCTCATTTCATACACACCAAAGGTTTCTATAGACAAAAGCTGGCTTCTACTGTATGCTAGGAAGAGTTCAATTAAATCACTCAAATAGTTTAAAAACAGCACTCTAGTTATATGCAAGAAAAGGAATCCTTGATTAAAGCATTTTAAATGTGAGAGCACTTCACGTCTTCAACACATGCAAAAATGGGCACCCACTTTGTGCAGACACATTTGTAACTTCATCAGTGCCTTAACCGACAGAGCTCCATGACATCCTCAGTTCTACTGCTGCGCTCTCCAACAGGATTTATGAAATGATTTATGTTTGGAAAAATGAATCATAATCAGTCAGTCACAGTGATAAACTAATAGACTAGAATCCAGATAAAACTATCCCTCAGCCAGCTTCTGGTAACAAAGCTATTGCTTTCTCTTTATTCAAACAATGAAACCATCTGTTTTTCCTGCTATTTAGTATGCAGCTATCTCACTACAAGGGAAGACTGTATTGGTTGTGTTTACTATGAAGGAGAACAATAACCGTAGGCAGAATGTTTCATGTCATGCAAAGCATGTTTGATTAGGGCTCTTTGAAATGCTATTTAGTGTTAAGAAACTAGTGAACAGTTGATGTGAGACCTTTTAAAGAAACAATACTTGGCAAGAAAAGATTTGAAGCTTGAGAAATTTGATAGTAGATATACTCATCAGTTGGTATATCCAACAACATGATGAACCCTGAATTCTGCTGAAAACAACCTCCAAGAATAAGGAATTCTAAGAATTTCATTATACACACTATAGGTTGGACAACATAAAGTCATGCTTAGTATACTTAAAGGTCAAAGACTTGACATTTTTAGAAATTTGGGAGTGGCTGAGAATACTGGTGTGAGGAAATATTTTGAGAGAAGGTATTTCATGACAGAAACAGATTATCTGCTTTTCGTATCATCTATCAGTTCAGATATAAGCATTAGACCAGTGGCTTCAGATCTCAACCTGCTTTCACGAACTTCCTGTACTACTTCACGCTCCAGCATTCTTCTTCCTCTTCATTTTCTTTACCCTTTTCTTTTACAGAACATGTGTGTCAGGGACCTACCCAGTTAATAATACGTAGTCTTACTCTCAGATGTTGTCTCCCCAGTCTGTTTTCTCTATCTAACCTTACATTCCAATCCCTCTTCCAAATTTAACTAATACATATTATATACACAAATATAAGAATTTCTTCTTATACAAGAAGAAATAATCACATACTGTAAATCAAACTAATCCATTATTTTCTTTGATGCAGTTCTGATAAGAGACTAAAATGGCTCAGACTTCTCAGTTTAGAGAGAAGGAAACCAAAGGGTGAAATGATTTAGGCTTACAGATTCACAGTGGTGGATAAAATGATTGAAGAACTGTTGAAGAACAACATAGCCTGAAATGCAAGAGCTAAGAAGTGCTCAACAAAACTAGTCAGAGAGCAGCTTAAAGCATGTAAAGAGTGTAAGAAGAAAGAGTACCTAAGAAATTATGAGCACCTGCTAAGGTTTATACAGAGCATAAAACAAGGCCATACCCATAGCCTAAAATTTATTAGCTAAAAACAGGTGATGAAAATATCACACTATGAACTCATACCTCTTGGTAAGTAATTCTGAAATCAAATACCCTTATTGTTAGCAAGCAGTCACTATGACTAGACAGACAGACTAGTTAGTTATTGACCTATTCACAAAAAATGCACATGAAAGTTTGGATTCTAACATTTAAAAAAATATATAGTTTTGATACTGTGGGTCGAAGGCATTGTCTTTCACATGACTCCCCATTTCCAACACCACCTTGAAAACCCATTTTTTTCCTAGACATTTGTTCAGACCTAAGACATGAGGATCAGCACTGTAGTCTCCAAGAACTCATATATATATAAATGATATATTCCATTGTCAAAATGACATAAGGCATTTAAATTGTTCAACATAACAGAAGGTCACTACAATGTGATTATCTGAAAGAGTAGCTGCAATCAACTGCTCTACACACTTTTTTGCTGTCTGTTTGAAAGGACAGCCCTCATGTTCACTGCTGATGTCTTAATTTGCACTGAATCATCACCTACATTTTTTAAAAGTTAAACACTAACAGAATTTTTTGAGATAATAGCCTGCCAAGGTTGCACACTTGTCTAAATATTCACTCATGTACATTAACCACACACAGAATCAAGTCCTACAGTGCACAGGTACAGGAGGATGGCACCAGCACCTAGGTTACAGCTCATGCAAGCTGGCTGTTTAACAGCAGATTGTGCAAAAGACACATTGACTTCTTGCCTTTCCCACTACTTATTACTTCATGTGGAATAAATACTTCCACCTCACAAATTTGTGCTTGCACTTCATGGACAGAACTGACTGGGAAGGTGATGCAGTAGCATGTTGCTTATATACTTACAAAATGCCAGTTCCAGAACTGTGCAAACAGCGCACATGCACAAAAGGGACACAAGTGATTCTCCAAGGGGAAGGATTACTTCATTCTGGTTGATTTTACATTTCTCTGAGTGGTGAGTGAAACAACCTACCCATTCTATCACGAAGTAATGAGGTGCAGAAACCCAATATACTATACTATGTGCCTCATGCCAAAAATAAATGCATCTGTACATTTCTGATCCATCAGTAATCCTCTCCTATAAGTGGGTTTACTCTTTGACCTTACAGAAATTGGCAATGAAAACAAAATGTAGCAAAACAAAGAAGAATACGTTAGAACAGAAAAAGAGAGAAGAGGAAGGTAAAGAGTTAAATTCCATTTTATCAGCATGTAGTCTTACTGATAGTGTATGGATGACTTATTGCTTGAGTTTCTGAAATTTCTTCTAAGCAGGTGACTGCCACATGCATTACTTACTGGTTATTCTTCATACTGACTGTGATGTTATTTTGAGGATCAGCATCTCCTACAGAAGTATTTCCAAAATAGTCAGCTTCTTAGTCAAAAATGGATGCAAAAATGTTGCACTGTAAATAAATACTGTTTTGGAAAGCCATTGTAAGTGACTATATGAAAGCATGCTGAGGAGTAGGGAGGGGAAGAACAGGAAGCATTTGGAGCAAGATCAGAAATTAGAGGTAGGCCAGTTTCACTAGTGATATGACCCAAGCAAGACTGTTTGCTCAGATGTGCTATTACAGACCATATCTCAACACATGAGGCCTTTATGACAAGTCATGCAAGCATATGTTGCTACAATCAAAAATAACTCCGAAATTCCTAGGTCTGTTCAGGCTCAACAGCCTGTATTTTCTGTATGGGATAAAAAGGACAGATGTACTACACTAGATTGGTTTGTATTCAATGGAAATTATTCTTTGTTTTATGAGATGTGAAATTGGAAGTACAAAGCCGTTCCTCTCAAAAGGTCTTTTCAAAGCTTCATTTGTACTTCAGCTGTCATAAAACAGTCATAGAGCAGGTGAGGTAGCACCAGTGACAACAGAAGACAGCCTTTGCAATTCCTGCAGTACTGGTAAACAGTGTGAAGTAAATAGATGAATAGGTATTTATAGTGGCAGACTTTTTTGAGGTTGAACAGCTTTTTTATTTACTTTATGAAAAGAAAATGAATGGGACTAAACAGACATCAGCTTCTGAGGCTCCTACAAAGCAAACTCATTCCTACTTTGCAAGACTGGATGACACTGAACAGCTTCCAGGGTTCCTTCCACTTACTCCCTGGATGTCAGTTCATCTCTGTCAATATCAAAAAGTTCAATGAAAGTAGAACGGGAACAAGCCTCGAGGCCCAAGATCTGTCATAACAGGCGACCCTAGCAAAATTCTGATATCATCTTCAGTCTGTGTCTTAAAATCACTTTGCCTTCTGGACTGCTACATCTCCTTGAGAGTGTTCTAAATTTCTCTGCACCCAGTGTCCCGGTTTCCAGGCTAAATCTCTTTATGGGCAGCTCTGTTTATGCCAGCACTTTTTGTTAGCTTAATTAATTGGTTATTACCTCTCACTGGTGTCACCTCAACAGATGTTTCCAGCCAAATCCCTCTCTCAGTCTAAATGAATGAAATGAGCGCTTCTGGTCTTTTATATGCTAACATCTACAAGCAAATAAACTAAAAATAAAACAATCCGAAAGGCTTTCCATAGAAAATAATAGCCTACGTTTCTATTTTAAAGATAGCCAGGGAGACCTATCTCACTTTAGGTTCAAAAGGGCGGTTTCTATTGAGAGGAAACCACAAACAGGAGACAAAGTATAGGGACACGTGCATAATTCATTAGCATTATTCAGCACAGCTTAATTATTATTGCACTGTTCAATATGAGGTCGTATTTCAAAGAAAGTTTGTACGTACTGACCTTTTTGAAGACTAATACGGAAAATTCAGATGAGTTCTGTAACACTGGCGAGGATGCCTGAATGTCATCCTTCCTCAAGGGGAAAACAAACAATAAAAAAATAAGGAACAGAAACCAAAAAGATTTAGCAGCCTTCTCAGTCACTTAACAAAGCTGTGGTCCATGAGGGAACTGGGCTTGTTTTGCTTGGAGAAGAGAAGGCTCCGGGGAGACCTCATTGTGGCCTTCCATTACTTGAAGGGAATATAAACAGGAGAGGGAACGACTGTTTACATGGGTTGATAGGACAAGGGGAAATGGTTTTAAACTAAGACGGGAGGTTTAGGTTAGATATGAGGAGGAAGTTTTTCACACAGAAGGTGGTGATGCACTGGAACAGGTTGCCCAAGGAGGCTGTGGATGCCCCATCCCTGCAGGCATTCAAGGCCAGGCTGGATGTGGCTCTGGGCAGCCCGGTCTGGTGGTTGGCGACCCTGCACAAAGCAGGGGGTTGAAACTAGATGATCACCGCGGTTCTTTTCAACTCAGGCCATTCTGTGATTCCATGATCTGTAAGACTGCAATGGGAGTCAGAGCTACTTTGTACAAGGACAAACTTCTTCATCCTTACAGCTTAAATCACACAGCAAGTGACGGAGTTCTCTCTGAAGCTAGGGATTCTGCAAACTGAAATGAAAAGTAGTTTCTTTATTTCAAGAAACTGAGAAAAAAATTGATGGACAGTACAAGCCAGAAGAATTAAGTGATTTATGCAGCAGTTGGAGCAGTGGAACTGACATGGTTACTACCTGATTGAAAGGCTTCCTACATTTTCAAGTTCTGTTATTCTTTCTGAATCTGCATCTACTTCAGATATTAAGAATCTCTCCTTTCTAAAACAGCAGAGGAAATACCTAAGCTTGTAAAGCTTATCTGAGAATTCACAGCACTTATATCTCAGAAAACAGTCCAATCTCCATCCTAAAGCCAGTAGTTACCTTTAAATCCTAATTGTCTTTCCAAACGTTAGTATCATACTCCAAATAAGTGTTGCAGAAAAGCAAAAAACATAACAGTGTTCCCTTCTCTTTGATGCTTAATGTACAAATGCCATGTACGCCCCCGAGGCTGGGATGAGGATTTACTGTTTGCACGCTAATATGTTGAGGAAATCATTTGTGCAGTGTCAATTTGGAATTTTACATCTTTCAAAAGAGCACAGAGCAGGAAAAAAAACCAAAAAACAATACATTAAGACTCCCAGAGGTTATCTCTGAATAAGGTTTAAGCTGTATTTGTGAATAAATAATATCAGTGAGTGGATAAACGAAGATTCTTGCATGGTATGGGTTGTTGAATTATTTGCTGTGCTTCTCATTTACATCTATGTAACCCAGGAATAAGTAAAAGTTCAGAAATCAATGACGTTATAGAATCTGAAACTGCAAAAGAAATCAGAAGCCAAGCCACTGACCTTGAAGCAGCAGCAGTATCAAAGATGACTTAGGCAACGAAGAGTTGCAAAGGAAATTGAAAGGGAAATGCTTCCCTGCCTTAAGTCTTAGGTACTACTGGCAAATCAATGTATTGTAAAGTGAATTGTTCTTGCTCACCTCCCTCTACAGCATCTGAACCTTCTTAATCTTGCAAGAGCTATTTTCAGTGCTGCATCTCAGACTCATTTTTTCTAGCTACTTTTCATGCAAAGTAAAAATAGGAGAAAAGAACATTTTTGCTGGTGTTTCTGAGTGTAATAGGATCAGTTAGCTCTATTTTTCCCCACTTGTACCATTTCAGATGTCTCACAATACAAACATACAAATTCCAACTCCAATAAACTTCTGGGTTTTCTGCTCTTTTAAATATAGTTTGTTCTCATTACATAACATTTATTAATGAAAGAATGCTTCTTACACAGAATGGAAGAATTCAAAGGAACAGGCAACACTAAAAAACAGGGTTTTTTGTTTGTTTTTACAGAAAGGGCTTTTCTTACACATAGGCAGAAGTATGCCACCATTGGAAGAACATGTTGATGAAAATAAAAACAGAGAACACTTTAATTTTCTGTTACATTCCAAATCTAGACTCAACACTTCCATAGAGGTTGCACAATGGCTGAAAGACTGAGTGCAACTAAAATTAACAGAAAATAGAAGTCCTGGAACAGAAAAGACATTCCTTTCCTCCAGCCATACTGCCTACAGTACACAAGGAGTGGTTGAACAGCACCAGGGGGACTCAGTACTACCAGAACTCTGGTGGCACCCACTGCCATCACATGTTTTGGAAAGCTCTGTTGTGCAACACTGGCAGGAGAGAGAGAGCAGAACAACAACTGAATTCAGGTATTTTCTGGTTTGCTTACTTTAGTGATGTTTCCTGCTTCATGTTGTCAGAAGCACAGGTCTAAATACTCCTCACAAACAAAAAGTTAAGGTTCACTTTGAAAGTTCATCTGTAGAATATGAAAAAAGCTTCGGAGATATAAAAGAACAAAGACAATCACACTGCTGCAGGTAATTCACACTCACCCATTTCATTTCTTTTCCCTTTGACCTAACTGAGCCTGTTTACTGACATTCATTCATCAGGACATACTAAGTGAAATCAGGGTGCCCTGAGTTTACAGACCTGGAAGACTGTTCCTGCTCGTAGTATTGATATCAGGAACATAATACTGTTTGGAAAGACCAAAGGGTTGGACAAGAACTACAGCTATCAACTGTGAAGCGCTGTCCTGAACAGTGGGCATGCCTGTCTCTGAAAGAAGAATCTGTGAATCATTTTCCTCTTTCATGTTCCTCTTGTTCTCCTTTTCCAACGTTTCTGTAAACACACACACACATTCTTAGACCCTGAATGAGGACAGAGAAGGGCTTTTCGATTTCTCTTATAGCTTTTGTGGTTTACTTCAAATTCAAGTGTCACTTCCCTGTGTTTCAAGCAATTTTATGCCACACAGACTTGTAACATCTCACTTATATTCTCCTTAGGCAGTATGTCAATAAGTGCATCGTACTATAAATACTCAAAATAACAGCAACTTATCTTTGACTTTAACAAAAAGAACTTTGTAAAATGCCCTTTCTTGCTTGAAAAAAGGGCATTTCTTTCTTCTAGGAAAGAAAACTGTACAGAATAAGGTAATCCCAATACATGTCTTCTCCTAAACAAACATATATCAGTGTATTATCATTCACTTCAGTGAAGCTCAGATTGATACAGACTGATCTGAAAGGAGAATTTTTATTTTTTTTTTATTTTTGCTGATTTTACTGCTAGTAAAGATGAGTGTGGTGTGCAGTGGTTATTTTTTGCTATTTTTTAAGAAAAAAATTGAGGCAAAAATGATGCCTCAATAACTTTTCTTTTGTACCTAAGGTTTTCCTGTGTTAAATAATTCTTAGAAAAATTTCACGTGCACAAAAGATACTGCAAGATTGTTGATTAAATGTCATGGCAAGTAATTACATTTTCAGCTGTTCTGAAATTAAAGAATCCCTGGACAGTATTGAAGTAATACAAATGATTCTCATCAGATACAAAATTGCAGAAGCAAATGAAGTGCACCTGTAAATCAGTGCACTGATTTACAGTGATCAAGGATTGTGGTGAAACAATGGAATTAGGTCTTCTATCTAACATGTGCAACAGGTACAAGGCACAGGAATTCCACAAGAATACTGGAATTATATTTAAGGGACAGAAGAGACATCCCATTTAATGCATTACGACTGGGACCTGACAGCATATTTTCATGACCATTTCAGATGCATAATTTAGTCCAGAAATGTCAGTCATGCACAGTTGTATCCTCTTCCCTTCTCACAATAATAATAATAATAATAATAATAATAATAATAATAATAATAATAATAATAATAATAATAATCCTGGCATCTTTACCTCACAGGTAGTCCCATATACATCTATACATGCCTAGATAAAGACATACAGATGCATGCTCAAAGAGGAAAGTGATACATTGCATTGCCTTCCTTTATAAAAATACTCATCTCCCTTCTGTAATGACTTACAACTACCTGATAAAAAGTAGTTTGGGAAAAACAACTACAAATGTCATTTTATGTGTGCACAAAGGTAAATATGTATCAATCATCACCTAAAAATGCAAAAGTTGTCAATATTCAATAACATTCTTATCTTGCACAATACAGACTCAGCCTGCAAAGAAGCTTATAAATTGGTGCCAGACATTAAACTGCTTTATGTTTTCAACAAGATTATAAGAAATCATCAATTATCATGCATCATGATAATTGTGTAAACTGATTTAACCATGATAGCTGATATTTTCTAAGTATATCAGCTGAGGACATGTAGGCACAGGAAATTTCAGGTCTCCATTTATTTGGGTGGTTGTTTTCTTCTGACAAACCTGTTAAGAGCAGAAAACAGTGCCTTGTACAGAGAAATGATAGCAACTGTTGAGAGCAATCTCTGGTATTCCACAGTATAAATGAACAAGAGGATGCTCAGCACAACCCTCTCATGACTGGTTTTATTGTATTTATAGAAAGATAATCTGCTGTGTGACTGTGACACATCGCACCAGAAATAGCAGCTGCGCTAGCAGTTGGCAAAGCTGAAAAGAGGAAGGAGTAGTGAAATTCATAATGATGACTTTTCCTCACGTGTGCCATGCACAAAATGGAGCCATTCTTCATTCCTATTTAACAGGAACTGTGGAAGCTGATAGATTGTTACAATGCAACAAGCAGTAAGCACCAGCCAAGGAAAGTTATCCTCCAAAATTAAAGAGGATGCTGCAGTTGTTCATTTCCTACAATCAAGTGTTTACATAAATCACATCTACTAATTGGGAGCAAGGAATATACTTGTGGACCACAATAGAAAATGACACCAAGGTCAATAAAAGCCAGAGTATGCTGTTTAAATGAAACAACCTGTGACCTTTTCCAAAATCTTAACAAGGAATCAAGTAATATTTTAGATAGCCAAATATAAGCGAGCAAATGTATTTATTGTAAGAATTAATAGAGATAATGCTGGAGAAACTTTTCCTATTATTTTGTCTAAGAAAAGGAAGATATAAGAAATATAAGAATATAAGAGTTAACTGAAGATAAATTCCAGTCAGATTTTTTTTTTTTTTTTAATAGAGTGAAATATATTATGAAACAGAATTCTTATTTCTTTCCGTCAGGTGGTAAAAATGATGATTGTGGTTGTGATGACATTTGCCATCTGTTGGCTGCCCTACCACACTTACTTCATAGTTACTGGGATATATCAACAATTGAATCGGTGGAAATACATTCAGCAAATCTATTTGGCCAGTTTTTGGCTCGCCATGAGTTCTACCATGTACAACCCCATTATTTACTGCTGCCTTAATAAGAGGTAAGAACCAGTTACAAAAGAGTTGGTATGTATGCATTTTATGAGAAAATAAATGGCTTAAATGTGGTAAAAGAAATAATTTTCACTTCAACAGTTTTCAGTTCCTGGGGGGGAAAAAAAATCTTCCTTTGGATTCCTATCAGATACAAACCTAAAGAACCAAGTGCACATTTCCAGTAAACAGGTTGCTCTAAATGAAGTTTTAGAGGAATCTTCAGTATTTAGAGACGAATGTTTTCTGTTTTCAACTGCTATATTTGACATCTGTAGCAGTGTTCTATTTTTTGGCTTGCAAATACATTGCAATGTAAAGAAATAATGCAAGCTACTTGTGAAGTACAGTACAATCTGTTTACTTCCACACTGTAAACAAATTTATTTGCAATGATGGAAGGATATAACAAAATGCTACTTACTACATATTTTATACCTAAACGTTTGATTTCTACTGAACTCTGAGGTCTGTAGCAGGCTAATAAAACAGATATTTATATTTTTGTTACTCTGTACTATATTACAGTACTGCTTGATGGCGATGCAAGAAATGCCAGGTACCATTATGTTTTCAATTTCAAAAGGCACAGACCTTGTTGAATGTTATGGGTATTTGGCAATTCAAGACTGCTGGTCTGCAGAACCAGTTTCTGTTCTTCATTTCATCCTGAAGGACCAGGATCCAACCAAGCAACATCCTAGCTGTCCTATTGTTCAGTGTTTCTTCTAGTCTTACTGAATAGAGACCATTAAGAACAATCAAATAGTCAGCAAAGTCAGCATGAATCAGTATTAAATAAGTAATCTTAAAGATTATTTCAAATTTCCTTTGAATAAGTAACCATTTTCCATAATCAGGAGTAGCCTACAATGCTTAACATTCCGTCCTTTGAAATATCAATGCCTGATTTCTTAAAGCTTTCTGATCCTTTTTAATCACGTATGCTTACAATTGTTTAAACAAGAACTAACAATTTAGCATCCCAGACCAAAATTCTAATTCAAATAGAAAATTTCCCATTTAAATGGAGACCAGACATCACGAGACATCTAGTGTCCATAAAAACAAAGCCAAAGAACCAGGTCTCAAATTTTCTTATTTACTACCACATCATCTCTAAAACACTACAGTTTACTTCAAAAACACTGGTGGCAGCTACAGAAGACATTATTAATAAAAAATAACACTGATTATGTGGTTTAAGTATATGTTGACACTTGTACACTGCAAAATTGCTCACCTAGACTAAAGAATGCAAATCCACCAAAATTCTTTGCAATTCTGAGACACAATAAAGATCTCCTGGTTCAATATTCAATGCAAGAATGCCATATTGGTGACAGTTTAATTACGATTAAATTTTGTATTGAAATTAAGAAGCCTGAATGTTCACTGCTTTTTCATACAGTAGGAAAAGGAAAGCCTGTTGCTGGGAGTCAGGTCTATTCACACAGCAGTGTTTGTTACCTCTGTTGGATCTGGTATCAGACATGGTTATAATAGCTATCCCCAGCCTCACCTTCCAGGCTAGGACATTACCAATGTATCTAAAGATAGCAGTATTTCAAGAGGGAGAAAACCAAACCCTGAATATGAAAGAGGATAGAAAGTGCAATGAAAAAATACAATCTAAAGATATTTGGGTTTTACAGCTTACTACACTAAACCTATTTCCATTAGGGGTTCATTCTTTACTTTGCTACTACTTCTACATTTGGACTGCATATAATCAGTGGAATGATGAATAGCGTGCTACATGGTCATTTGTAATCATGTGACAACTCCATACCAAAGTATGGAAAAACAATTTTTGATTTATATATTTATCTGCATCTGAAAAACTGAGGAGGAAGGGTAATTAGTTCTGGGAGATCAGTTTTCACTGAAAAATTCATAGATGTTTTTATCTGTAGTTATCACTGTGGTAGCAGAACCATTGCTACAAAAAGCTTGCAGACAATAAGCAGCACAGAAACATTGTTGAAATAAAACCAGCAGAAGTGAAAGAAGTCCATTATGTTTTGCGTCTAGGTGAAAAGATGCTCTTTTTCAGGTTACACAAATACACTGTGAATTGGTTTTGTTTTGTTTTCTGGTATTTCATTTCTATGATGCAACGGCTTACACACAAAAAAATTATAATGGTCCTGCTATTTAATCTCTGTCTATGATTTGAACTGATAAAAAGCGCTCACATATGAATGTTGCAAGAACCAATGTGCTAAAGCCTTAACATTCTTTCCTGCTTGTACATCATTCACATTCAGTTTTCAGGCTTTCTCAGATCTTGACTTTGCAAATGACTTTCCAAATATTTTATGTGAATCATTATCAGTCATTACATAAATCCCATTCAAGCCTCTCTAAGACAGAAGGAAACAACAGAAATAGTAGAATCTTGAAGCTGAATTGTTGTTTTAGAGCAAGGGATAGGATGCTGCAAAGTTTCTGCTGAGGAAAGACAAAATACAGGCATGGGTTTCATTACAAGTCAATCAGATAAATTTCTATGAAGACAGCTTTAAGAAAGCTGGCATTTAATTGTTTACACCCTTATTTTTATGTATGGCAAAGGAAGAGAAATTGATTATCAGGAAAATGTCACAAAGCAGGGAAAATAAATAATATCAGAAACAAAAAACAGCTGTTATCACTGCCATTTTTTCCTACCTTGATCTTAGCCAAGGGAACTTCCAGTGACCTCCCCACAGACATTGCTAGGAGCAAAGAAATCAGCAGAGTCCCTATGTTAAGGCAGTACCGTACATGTTTTCAGACGAAGGCCCGTGGCTGGCTCTCACATGCACACTCTCTCACCAAGTACCTTTTTTCGCAGGTTCAGAGCTGGCTTCAAGAGAGCTTTCCGCTGGTGCCCCTTCATTGAGTTGTCCAGTCATGATGAACTAGAGCTCAAGGCTGCCAGGTTTCATCCCACCCGGCAAAGCAGTCTATATGCTGTGTCCAGAATGGAGTCCAGCACAACAGTAGTGCTCGACACCAACGACGGAGACAACTCCCATCCCAGTCGCAAGAAAAAAGCAGCTCCAAGGAATCCAAGTTTCAATGGCTGTTCACGGAGGAATTCCAAGGCTGTCTCCACAGCCTCAAGTTTCGTCAGTTCACTGTACACAGCAGGAGATGATTATTCCTAAGCATTTCTTGGTGACACTTGTGTGACACTGGACATGCAAGACTCAACGCTCACTTACTATGGAACTAGATGTTAATTCCACAGGAGAACAAAAATATTTTCAACTGTCGAACCTCAGCTATAGATATCATGAAACTGTTAATACCACCTTATTTTGTGCTTTGGAGAGAAAGAGGAATTTGCAGACATACTTATTCGTTAGTCCAAAAGCATGGTTACACCTCATATACAGCACTGTTCATAAGGATTGCCTAAAACAACTTAAAGGCACAAAACCCATTGTTTCGGCTTCTGACCTGTGACATTTACTGAAATGTAACAAGTTCCTTCATTCAATGAACTTCAGGTGGTCTTCTGTCTTGAGTGCATTAATTTGACAATAACAAAGCTGTCTAAGATCTGAAATATTTCTTTACAATAAAGATGTAATGAGACACAAATCTACTCAGTTGTTTTATTTTTTAACTTTATCCCCATGCAAGTAGACAAGATGAAGTTCATCTCTATCTGTAACAAGAAATTTAGGAATTTAGGGAATGACTGACAACAACTGTTGCAAAGAAAGTTGATCCTAGTTGATCAAAGATGACCAGAGTGCAGTCTCACTTTTACCTAAATGGCCGTGGGCTTGGTTGCAATAATGGCTGAATCAGTTGCATGGATCAACTGGTTGTGCAAACACTGGCCCTCAAGTAGTTAATCAAAACTTAATGAAAACACTGTGAATGTCTTCCTGAGTCACAGGCAGCGTGGTGGGAGTTTACACGTGGCTGAGACCAACACAGTATAAATGCTGAGCAAATACAGAGAACTTTTAAGAATGCAAGGCTTGAGCTTCAACCCACATATATATGCTTTTCCAGCAATTGGAGATGCCCACCATCACTGTGATGAGCAGAGATAGTGACTAATAATTAGAATCACATCTGTATTGTGATTCACCCACACCATGCAATTGTTACACTCCATCTTTTCTAACTGTGTCTATTACAAAACCAGCGTTGATAAAAATCAATATATGGATGTAAGTTCAAATGATATGACTGTATTGAGCTTACTTCACGTACAAAACATCACACCTAAGTTTTATGATCCTTGACTGATGAATAATTAGGAAGAAATGACAGCTTTCTCACTTCTTTTTTCTCCGCCCCCCTTTTCTTTTTAATGAAGTAACAGAGAAACAGCTTCTTCAAGTGCTTTAGGATGTGACCTACAGACAACTAATTTACTGATAATCTCCTTATACATGGATGGCCATATCCAAGAACATCCTCAGCATTCCTGTGGATCCTGTAGTGAAAGAATACTGTGGTACTCGACAAATGAAGAAACCCATGCTCATCAGCAGTTTTTTTGCTGTTTTTTTGACATTTGCATACAGTACTAATCCAGTTCCCAGCCTCTACCTCAAAAAGCATGAAACATTACAGAGTTAAACCAGTAGGACAGCAAAAACTGTGACTGACAGCAGAGCAGACTGCATTTTAATAACCATTTCTGAGAAAATATTTTCAGCAAATGTCCTGCTCCCTATAACATTCATTATAGGCCTCCCAATACCCTTCACTAACAGTAGAGTCGTCAGATCATTTTAAGGTTGTGTCAATAATATTGCTCAAAATAGAAGCCTGCATGCAGTGCATGCCTCTTCATGCGGCTGCTGATACAGTTTCTCCTCTGTGCTCCAGGCTTCAATTCTCATTCTTTACTTCTGCTGAGAGGTAAACCAGCAGATACAGAGCTAGCTTCCTCCTGGAAGGGGCATAATAGTACTATAAAGGCAGCTAAAATTCAACAGCAACACGAAAGATTTTCTGATCTTCAATTTGCTCTAAGATATGAGTACTCATGCAAACAGCTCCTAGTATTTCAGCCCAGGCTTCTTTCAGAGTCTGCCTCTTAAAATGTTTATCTGACATTTAACTCTTCAATCTCCAAAGACACTATCTTCCACATCAGTTTTCTCTGCCATTCCTTTGACGCTGACTATGCTTTCATTTAAAAAAAAAAAAGCCAATGTGATTTAAAAAAAAAAAAAAACACCAAACCAAAAACAAACAAACCAAAAACAAACATAACAAACAAACCAAAAACAAACAAACAAACAAAAAACAAAAACCCACAACCCTAAGCACAACTGACTTTAAACACAGAGCTTGAGAATTCTTTTCACCATTTGAGTTGGAAGGGACCTTGAAGGCTATCTGGGCCAACCCACTGCACTGAACAGGGACACCTACAGCTCCATCAGGTGCTCAGAGCCCCTCCAGCCTGACCTTGGCTGTCTCCAGGGATGGGGCATCCACCAGCTCTATGGGCAACCTGCGCCAGTGCCTCATCACCCTTAGTGTAAAACACTTCTTCTTCACGTGCAGTCTAAATCTCTCCTCTTAGTTTGAAACCATTTCCCCTTGTCCTACCACAACAGATCCTGCTGTCTGACCCCTTTCTTCTTACAGCTCCCCTTTAGATATTGAAAGGCTGCTCTCAAGTCTCCCCTGATATTTATCACATCTTTGCCACAAGTCCTCCACATAAAAGCACGATGTTGAGACAAAAACTGAACTCAAAGAATGCTCAGGCTACTTATGTAGGATGTCTTTGGCAGATTGCAGCATGCAGCTATTTGGCCAGATTTCTTCAACAGCTGCCCTCTCAATCCACTTAAGTTTTATTGAAATATTTGGCTGAATTGGTAGAGCAGAACATGAGCTGTTCATGGCACATGTATATCTCCTAACTTTGTCCGTTGAGAAAATTCACTAACCACTGCTAGTGCACATTTTCCAAAAATAATGTACAAGAAGATCTTGCACAAAGAAAAGCAAAGCTCAGGCTTTAGATGCCATCTTTTTTTAGTACAGATAAAAACATTTGGGTATGTTTTGCACATGGGTATTTCTTTTTTAATAGAAGTGAGTTTCTGTGGCAATAGTAAACAATCTGCTTACAAGTCGATTGAGTTCCTGGCATAAACTAGCTCATATAGTTCAACAAGGCTCTTCCTGTTCTTGAGACAATTGAAATGGTTCTGTTTTCATTATTCAAAATGATCTGTTGAGTCCTTGAAGGACAATTCTTTATCAGTCCATGAGCAGTTGCGCTAAGTACTTAAATTCATACTGCTTCAGATGGCTACTTATATAACATGGTGTACTGTTACTGCCTCATTGAACTGCTCTTTATTCCACATGTCAACACCTCTCCTTGCTATAACACTGAAATGTACCCACTGAATCACAGCTAGAATCAGATTTCCCAAAGCAAATCATTACATTTAAAAATACCACGCTTGCCCATTATAAGCACTCAGTAACATTGCCTATAGAATCACTATTTCCAAAAGTTTCCCAGCTGTATATTCTTCACTGCAATATTTCTGATGCAAACATGCAGGGGCAGCAACATCAGTCACATTAATTGTATTGTAAAACTCATTCATTTTGAAAATTCGTATCCCCTAGTTTGTTTACACCTATGTGCTTAAGAATATTTAAAAAAACAACCCATGACTGATTTAATCAGTAAGCATTCAGTAAGTGAACACTGCAAACCAATGTTACAATTGAAATACTCAGCAGCTTTTCTACAGTATTGCTCACAAACTCATACGCAAGTTAAATTAATAGTTGGTCCATGTCTGTAGATACAATACACATAAAACTTTCAGGCAAGCTTCTTTTCCCATGGAAGGGAAATTTCCTGAGGAGCATCATGCAGAGGTTCTGTGATATGAGGTCTGACAAGCCAAAGGAATGGAAAGGTTCCAGTGTCAAAGCACTTTACAGAGCAGCCCAAAGAGCAGCTCTGCTCCGTTTGCAGTACTGAAACCCACCCCTTGGATGCTAACTGCAAACAAACTGCAACTAGAAGAATATAAGGATCAAAGGCATTGCATCTCCTTGACCTGATCATTGCATCTCTACTCAGTAGAGCTTTACAGTAGATGAAGGAGGCTTTGTGTTATAAAATATGTCTAACATGTTCACTTTCTGTTTGAGTCTGGAACCAGAAGAGACAGAAAGCCAAGCAGTTTGTCCCTGGATCCAACACTACTAGTAGGCTGCCAGGATTTCAACCTTCCTCAAACCAGTAGGATCTAAAAACATTTCACAGTAAGCAGCAGATTGCTTAGGCACAAAAAACAGCACAGACATGCCAGTGTAGGGCTCTGCAATGGCTAAAATTTACCTTGAAATTACCAAGCTATCAAATAATCACAGGAAAACAAAATTACCATACTATTTCCAATATTGAGAATCACACGCATATGCACAGAGTTCATGTAGCTAAGTCCACGTTACAAAGCATTTATTATCCTAGTGTATAAGGAAAAAAAATCAGTTCTACCACCTGCCATGCTCTCAAACATTTCCAATTCCACTTCTCTAGTGCCATTTTAGCAAATCTCTTTCAAAAAATGCTCATCACACACTTCTTACACGAAACACTTCCTCTTTGCCTCCAGATCACCCTGAGCCCAAGGAGGTTCACACAAAGAGGATCACTGCAGCATGATCTGCAAGTGAATGGGACATACCAAAAACAACAAATGAAACCTTGAAATTGCCCCTTTCAAACACAATCGAATATCTTCTCCTTGGCTGAACAACTCGAATAATCAGGGAAAGCCAAATTACTGTGAACTTCTGTCACATAAAGGAGACATATTTCTTCTCACAGTAAGCTTTTGTAACTCTTTTTTTTCTACTAGATTCTTTGGTTCCTCAGTGGTTTCTGCTATTAACCTAGGATCCCAGCTCCCATTCCCTTCATTTTGCCTGCTCATGAGGCACAAATAGCAGGCACTGAGCGGGCTGCCTCTTCTTTGAGGTAACCTCTGCTTACTTAACATAACCCAGCTTCTCTGTGTTTCTCATGTTAGCGTGATCAGAGCACTCTGCCTTTTGGCAACTTCGGAGGGTCTCCAGAGACAGCAGACATTCCCCAGTCACAAATGAGGTCAGCCCTCATAACATCTGTTTGGTGCTACTGGTCAAATAGCCTCTTTTAGCACTTCCTCATCAGCACCATGGATCAGGCATCATTGAAAGACAGAATAAGCTTTCACCAAAGAAACTACAGGCCACAACAGTTAGATGATACTATACGTTTGACTTTACAGTATACCTACAATCAGTGCAGCCATAGCCTCATTGCTTTCGCAGGTGCTTAACATCGACCAAGGAAGAGATAGAGCTGCTTGAAATCTCATGGAAGAGAGATCCCACAGAGACAGTAAATGAACATTCAGAAATAACTATTCAGGTAAACAGTTTTAAAACAGACATCATTTGTAAGTTTAGTTATTAGCTTGTTTAGTTATCAGCTTGTTCATCTATTCTGCAGTCTCTCTAATTATACTAGCACCTTCCATGCCTTGTACAGAAATTCAGAAATACTCTCAAGCAGGTAAGGTAATACTCTCAACATGTGCAAACAGTCTCTTCAGCCCCGAAATGCCAAAAATCGAGGTAGAAAACTACCACAGTGTATTCTGCGTTGGCACTTAGAGTAGCCAAAAAATGAGGTAAAATAACATAGACCCAAATCAACAAGTCAGGTTCTGAAAGGTTGACAGGTGGGAACACTTTTTCAATGCGTTTAAGTAAACAGCATAAAAATTTAGTCACTGAGTATCAACTAAAGTGATTATTTAGTTGAAATATCTCATCCTTAGAAAAATATATAGAAAAAATCAGCAGCTGTGTAGCAGTTAATTTCCTGACAAAATCCTATTTGAACATGCTTGACATCTAACACAACAGCCCATATTCTGAGCCCAGATTTAGCAGTTATAAGTAAATTAGACTGATAAACAGAATTTGTCAACTCAGAGTTTCACTAGTATTTTTGCAAACATGGAAAAATAATCACCCTACCTCTTAGAAGTTACATTATTTGTCATCTGAACACTGAATTCACAAACAAATAATGCTCTGAATTTTGGTATCAATTATTATATGTCTACAGGCTTATTAGGAGCATCTTTTCACACCTCTGTTGTGCAAAAAACCACCTATGATGAACATAAAAAGGAGCAATTCAAATGGCTTGGAAACAACAAACTGCGAGCATTTTAGCACATACGAAACATTTTAAAATAAATGTATTAAACTAGAAATAAAATAACGTAAACAGCTAATAAAAATAATTATCAGACAAGTCTAAGAGCCTGTAAAAGGCTCTCACACGTTTCTGCTACTTATCTTTAAAGGTAGCACATCTTCAAACAGCCTGAGCACTGATGGCCTGCATTGTTAAGTATCAGGCTGGCTGATGGGGAATTCACCTTTAATGAAGTTGTAGTAAAGCAGTCTGCCTGGGCTAAGGTGAGTATCTGCAGAAAGCAGCGTTCAAGAGACCTAGCTAACTTACAAACATCCCACTCCCAGACAACATAACTTCACTCAGTACAATAGTAGGATCAACTGGAAGTCTGCTTGTTACATCTCTATACAAGCCGTGAGCTCACAGCTCAGGAGGATTTAACTAATTTGCCTGATAACCCGATTGTATGCACCTCGTTACTTACTGCTTTCCTTTTAAAACCTTGCATTCCAAAACTAATGAGAAATACAGTACAAATTACCCAACAATTGGAGGATATACAGGAACGAGGAAAACAGACAAGTAGGCTGAGGATATGCCCACAGGCATGAGCAGAGAGACTGAATTGTGAATGACATTGGACAATGAAAGCCAGCAAATGGATGGGTAGTTAGAATCCACAACATGAGTTATTATTAAACTATTACTTTTAAAATTCATATTTCAGAACCCTTTAGCATGTTTGTATTCTGCTGGATATATGTGGCCTGGTAGTTGACTACCACAGAAAAGCTTTAATTCTTTTGAGAGGACAGAAGAGCTTCTGGGTCACATACCAAAGCATCTAGGAGCCCTTGGCTTTAGGAGAAATGAACACAGAAATGAAAGCAATGTCCTCTTACACCAGCCATCATGTGTTTCTGGGCACATTAGGACAGGTCTTGATGCTTTAAGTGACATAGTGCTGTCTTTAGTTGATCCAACCACTGCCAGATCCATTAGGAATTAAGGTCAAACACCAATTTAACTTTGCAGAGGAGGCACAGCATATGCTGTACCTGTTAACTCCGTAAGGTCACCTACCTGAAGGTGAAGGTACAGCAAAAGAGAATATAATGGATCGGAATCAGAAGCGATCTTTCGCCACTCAGTCACAGATTTCAAATTCTGGAAAGAGCTGCCCATGGCAAACAATGGAGACGCGTAGCATTGGGGAACACCAACGATATCAATTCTAATGCATCTCTCCAGGCTGCACTGCGAGGAGCTTACATGTTACAGAGCACCGATTCACAACGTGCAGAACTCTGCCCAAGGCTGAACTTCTCTCTGGCAGACAGCCAAGCAAACTACAAGCAAACTAATCTAACTGGTGTTCTCAGCCATAGAGATGCTAACAATTCTCAATGCCTCCCTTCTTTCTGCTCCCTCCCTCCCCCCCCCGTTTTTTAAGTGATGCTGTAGAGATCCTTCCTGAACTAATAGGAAGCTTCACATGCCAGCTCTTCTGGCATACATTTAGGTATGCTGAAGAGGAACGCAATTTTTCTGCCTATGCTGGGACCAGCTCTTACAAGGGATATCACAATCCTGCAAGCAGCTGCCACTTACAGCAGCTGAGTACCAGCTGTGTGCTTTTGAAGACCCAGGACTGTGCACACAAATTAAATTTGCATTTGTAATGACTTTGTTATAACAAGCAACTTATGCACAGGACCAGGTTTTACCATGAGATTAATAATCAATAGTGTGTTTTGCAATCTTCTCCTTTCACAGTTTCATGAGTGCTTCATTAAATCAAAGTATTGTAGCATAGGGAAGTGATAAAATACAGTTCCTTGCCAATATCCAAGTTTACATTTTTTTCCTCCAAAAGATCAAATGCTATTAGTTTCATGTTTTGCCATAAATTCCACATGCTCTCCAGTTTTTTTTTCCTTGCTCTTCTTATTGGCTACTATATGAAGACACTATTTGTAAAGAAGCCTGAAAGTGGTCCTACTGAGTTTGTGACTTAAATAAGAAGAGTGCTTTACAGTAAGGCCACTAACTGAAAAACACTAGTCTCCAGCTCTTCTTCCTTCTCCGTAAGAAGTCTTGGCTCAAGCAGCCAGATGGGAACAGGAGTGAGCTCATGATCTTAAAAGTTGAGATATACAGAAGATACCTCAGTACCTAATAAGAAAAAGCAGCTGATGATTGCTATTATGCATCTATATTGTTTTTCTCCCAGAAGTACATTGTGCCCTGAAATGATTAATTTAAATGTCTTTGACTTTTTATTGTTTCAAAGACCTTAAAAAAAACCAAAAAGTCGAAAAGGGTAGAAAAAAGGCATTCATCTTGCTTGTTCTGACACTGAACTTTCATTCTCTGAGACACAAATTGGTAAGTGTACAATTTTTAGAGCTCACCATTTTCCTCAATGAACACACCATGAAAGCTTTTACTAGAAACAGGAAAAAAAGGCATAAATAAGGATCAAATGTCTTTTTAACTTGACTTTCTACAATTGCCAATAAAGCTTTCCCCACCACCACTCCCCAGCCTTCTACAGCCAAACACTATTGAACTAAACATATTGGTATCCTTCCAATACAGAAAAACAATAGGAACTCCAAAAATACTTAACAGCTTAATAGCAATGCTCCTTTTTATACCTAAAACTGTGTGCTTGGATAAACAAGTAATTGAAAACTGCAACAGGGAATTAACAGCTCACCTCACAGATGGAAGTATGAGAAAAATTATTTTATAATCTTAACATAAAAACATTGTACTTGTTTCCCTCACATTAGCAGCATTGCCTGATTTCTCACCATGCAGCTAGACTCATTGTGCTGCATGCTTCACATGCAGCTTAAAAAAAACATGTAATACAAGAAGTGACAGGCAGATGAAAACAGGTTTGCTAATAAAATTACCATATAAAGCTTTCAAAATGTCTCTTCGTTCTCTCACTGGAAAAATACAGTTCCTTCCCTCTCCTTGCAAAGTTAACACTGAATTCACAAGATGATCTGTAAGAGTGCATTTATGACCAAATAATGTATTGCTTTTAATTGCACGCAACAAAGTTCATTACATTGTGCTGGCTGCTCTCCCACATAACTGAGCAAGATCTGCTTCTCAGCAAAAATAACAATATTTTCATTACAGTTTCGTTTTTATTCATTCAGATACAAGCAAGAAAGCAGAAGGCATTATTTTTCTCAGGTTTGCTCCCAGAGCACTCATTTACACAGAAATTGAAAACTTGCTGTAATTATATAGCTATAGGTTACAGAAAAATTTCTAAAGGGGAACAAGAAAAAGGTTAAACACAAAAGCAATTCTAGAATCCAATTGTTAATGAGAGTTTAATTATTTCCTCTAAACTATTCAAATTATGTAATCTGCTGAAAGAGGAAAGTCTTTCTGATATGCAATGGTTGTTCACAGAGAAGTCTTAGAGTTATCTGAAATATAACAGTCTATTCTCAAAAGCTCGTGACATTTTGGAAATAGATGTGCATTAAGGATGGAATTGAATGCTTACGTGTGGACATTTCTCGTTGAAGGACGATAAGCTTCTTCAAGCTACAGGTTTATGGAATTGTTTCTAAAAATATCTAATAGTCATTAATGAAGGGGAAAAAAAAGTGACATTTATCTTGCAGCCTAAGGAGGCTTTATGGCTTCCAGGCCATATATTCAGTATTTAAAGCTATGGATTTGAATAACAAAGATGCTGTATCTTTAGAAAGTTAAACCAATAAAAAGTTAACCAACAAAATGGCATAGTCAAAAATAGACCCTAAGAATATTCTGACTAACATCTATCTGATAAAGTGTTTTCTGCATCTTTTTTTTTATGATTAATTCTTGACAAAGAACATGCCTGACAAATCTGACTTCATTCCCCCCCTGCACTCCTAAGTGAACAATGTGGTATAAAGGATACAAATCTTAGTTTGCTCATACATTCAGTTCAGCAAGTTATGATCCATTTCTATCTTGTGTTCTAAATATTTCTGTTAGGCTTCAAAATTTCAGGAGAAAAACATGTTTTCTTGAAGCACGACAAATACTAGATTAAAATATTAGAAGGTGCTCTTCTCAGTTTTAGCGCAATGGGCATCCAATCTCTGCTGGGCTTGTGGGATCCATTTTAACACAAATACAAGTAGACTGCAGTAAGCACACTCTCAGACATGGCCATTAACCACAAGTCTTCATCAAATAACTTCCAATGGCAGCTCCTTTTATTTCACTTGCCTTTGTGCTCAAAGACCACTAGAGTCCTCATTGAACTGAAGTAGGAAACTCCATTCATTCCCTTCTGCTTTGCAATAGTTCTTGCCTGAGCAATTTTATACCAGCTTTCACTGCTTGAAAGTCTGATTTGCCTGAATGAGCAGTTAATATGGTGTATATTAGATCCAAAATAAAATAAACATAAATATTCGTTACAGACTCCCATAGTAGAAACTTTATTTTGTTACAGAATTTGCAGCTGTATAAAAATGTCACAGGGAACTCCCTGTTTTAAGGACACGAAGAGTATCTCCCAGGCCAAAAGGGAGGCTCCAGATTTCATCAGGCTCCAGCAATCTGTCCTGGTTCAACTGGCAACTTTTTTTTTTTTCAACTGGCAACAACTTTTGTTGTTGTTGTTTTTCTGCTTCTTTGATCTTTCCAAAGATTTTATCTATTAAAAGACTGGAAAGGTAAGGATGGTAAAAAGGCAAATACTGTGGAAAAAACTAAGTAATAATTGACAAATTATTAGCTGTGTGATATTTTGTACGTTTAAAATATTCTAGTAAATAATATTGCATTCTGTAGAAGTAGGCTTATGTAACAAATGAGTTAAATCATAGGTATTTCAATGTCAGAGTTGAGCATACAGCAGAGATCACCAAGGTGATGACAGTTTGTCCTCACAAGTGCCAACTACACAGCACGGAGCTGCACAGAGAGTATAGTCGGGTTGAAAAGCAAAAGCAAAACAGGCATATGATAGGAAATAAAAGCTTCAGTCCAGAGCAAGGCAGTTCTGTGCCCTGTAGCTGAGAATTTGCTCTATCAGACAGTGTTATTGTGCTCTTTGTGTCTGTTAGAGTTTCCATGGAAATAAATAGGAGGCATTACTTTTGAGGTGACCCACATAGATTCAAGGAATGTTTTAATCCACACGACTGCTCCTCTGCAAAAGTACATAAATGGAAAGCCTAGAGTATGGTTTGCCTGAACCACCATCATTTAACTGGAACACACAGATCTGGGGGGGAGGGGAGCTATGTGCAATAAAGCAACCAGCACCACAGTAAGAAATAAACAACTCATCTAACGTAACAGACTGGAAAAAGATTCCTGTCTGAAAGAAGTGAGTCTTTTCCTAATGCCTTATCAGATAGCCATGAAAATCTCATGGATAGCATTTTTAGAAACAGCAAGAGAAAATGATTTAATTAAATATTCATTGAGACCTAGTGCTCAGATTAATTGTAAAGATGAATGTTGGCTTTTCAGGGACAGAATGGATGAGCTTCTGAAACACGAGATTATTATTTTTGAATCAATATCTTTGGAACATGAAGAAAAATCAGTAATTTTAGTAGAGAGAGAATTAGACAAACTTTGAAAAGAATACTGCACAGGAAAGTCTGTGCTAGGAAGAACTGGAAGGGGGCTGACTAAGCTGGAAAAGAAATCACATTGGTTTTTGCATAACCAGGGACTAAGTAATAAAACCTGAGATGTAATTACTTTAATTTTCATTAACAGAAAGAATGTTCCTCTTATCTACTTGCGTTTAATTTGCTACATCCTTATGTACTTCACAATATCTTTATAAAACAACTGATACACCTGGTAACCTGAATAGTTCTCGGGAAGTTTTTAAACAGTTCTAATCTTTAGTCTAGCCAATACTTCTGAGTAACTTAATAGATAAACATTTCCACAGGTAAAACCCCATACGAGACAGTATAAGAATAAATTCTATAGCTGCATTTTAGCTTTATTTTAATGAAGAATTCATCCCATCTTTCTCTCACAAGACCACAGATAGAAGAGAACAAAAGATGTTCCGTACCTATGTCTGTACCTAAAGCATTTGAGCAGCTCACCAAACAATGCCACCTTTAAGAATCAGAAACTTTTAAGTACATTTAATTGAGTCCATTAAACTGCGTGAGACAAGGCAGAAAGCTATCTTGATATCTAAGTCTGAGGCATAGAGAAGCTGAACAGTATAATGCACATTGTCTGAGCAACTCGGGTTCTGAAAGGGATGAATCACAGGCACAAAAGTTTAAAAAAGAAAGAAAAAAAAAAAGCTCTCTAACAAAAGTATTGTTAGAAGTTACTCTTGGGCAGCTGTTTTGCAAAACGCTCCCACACCATCACTACAAGAGTAGTGCAGCAATCGCTCACTTCCCTTAGGTACCAAGAGTTAGAAAAGCACAAAAACATCCTTGACAAATCACGCGGACTTTTCTACGTTTTCAAGAAAGCTTCAACTCAGTTATGCCTGCAACTCACACATACAAGATGCATACAAACAGACAACATTTAAAAAAAATAATCTGATGGACACACTAATTGCAGAGCAAATGGAAACGCCGATCTTGTAGATGAGGTGGACTGCCACACACTGCTCCTCTCAGCTGCTTGTTTACCCTCAGCAACACCTTTGTACACCCGCCAAACAAGTACTGTCATCCTTTGCTAAAAAGGAGTCATTGCCAGGGCCCCATCAACATGAAGTACTCAAATTTCATCTGCAGTCCATTAGAAATGACCACTGCTGGTTTTCTACTGTACAAATGTGTCTGTATCACTTAATAGTCAAAAGAAATGGCTATCATTCACTTTTATTCTGGACCATTATACCTCATTTATAGACATTCAGATACTCAGAGAATTTTACAGAAGTAGCCAGAAGTAGTACAAAAAATATTTTTTATTTTAGCAATTAGTTTTCTCCATTCACAATTAACTTTTAATATTCTTCTTTACTTCTCTCATGCAGTTGCAAAGAGCCTTACAATCTGCTTTCTTTGCACAACAGTAAATGACTGTGTGTTAGTTTTGTTCGTCTCTACCAAAAGTTGAGAAAATAAAAATGAGTATTAGAATATGAAGAGTTCCATGTATTGCCCTTCTGGAGCACCCTGCAAGAAGGTCATACCATGATCGCTTTGAAACAGACAGGAATGGGCGAAAAATACACTGCACTTCTTAGTGAACCGAAGACAGTGAGCCAGACACCAATGTCCTCTCTCCATTCTTAAGTGTCCACAGATCGTGGTATCCCCAGTTCTGCTGCATCTTCAGTCTAAAGTCTTATGAGAAGGTAGCTTGTTTTTTCTGTTGGTTTTTTTTTCTCTTTTTTTAACAGATTCTTCTGAGGGAACGGAAGCTAACTGTTGGTTCTTAAATGGTTCAGAACATTGCAGAATTGACCAAACCTTAGGAAGCCCTGCAGATATATTAGACCATTTACTTCAGTTTCTAACAAATTACAAGGTTTAATTTTGATTCTTCAAAAAAAAAAAAAAAAAAAAAAAAAAAAAAGCCCATTTTCTTAGAATTCAAGAACCATGACATTTCAAGCAGAGAAATAAGCTGTGTTCAGTCATTTTTTATAATTAAATATCTAAAATATCATTAGACACGTCAGGGAGCTGTTCTCATTATTTTCAACAGGTGTGCCAAACATTAGTAGACTTGACAGTGGTTTTCTCATTGAAATGTCTTTAATTGTTAACGTGATAGATTTCAAGCTGTCACTGATGATTGTTATCGTCATCATTCACAAATCCCCATCAGGCACTGAACTTCAAAGCAAGCCCTGCTGTTCAGTGATTACCACCTCCAGAAAAATTCTATTTTTAGGTATTTACTTACCATCAATTCAACATAACTTGCAGCAACTGAAAACTTTGCTACTGTGAAGACATGCTCTCAAAAATAACTGAAATATCAGAGCCCAAGATTGTCACTGTTGTGAAACTTCACAACACTGCTGTTGGCCCACACTGTGCAATATAGTGGTACTACTGTATCAAGCAGAGTGTAAGGTGAAACAGAATACCATAAGAATTACAGAAGAAAATTGGAACAATGGTCCCAGATCCAACCCATAATAGTGAGGCTGCTGTGTGACAGTATAATAGCCAGGGGAAGAATGCATGTCACAAACATTTTGATGTCTGGGTTAAATGACTGACAAAATAATTCACATTCTGAAAGTAAGGAAGTCTTCCCTTCTCACAAGGTAACAACAACAATGCTTTATGGTTTTGGCCAGAGACATGAAATGCTTGATTAGGCACTCAGATATTTCCTTCGCGATCTGGCTTTGACAAACAGCAAGGCAAAATTCAGTTTTACTGCCTTAACTGGGGGCACTATTTGAGCCAGTGCTTCTATTTCCTTAATTTTTCCTTTGGGTGCTTCCAAAAGACTGGTGACTATGTGATACCACTTAATAGAAGGCACTGATTGCATCCAAGAAAGTTTTGTACTACCTCAGTATCTATCACAGACACATTGGGTGAGAATGTTGAACTGTATCTTCCTATCACTACGTCTTCACATTTTCACCAGCACTATTTGCTTTTCATCTAGCCAATATCGTGCCTCTCTCTTGACTTGATAGATAAGAAGAGGCTGCACAACTCTTCATTACAGGCTAGTGGCAGTAAGCCATTTGCTGCCCAAAGGCTATTCAGAAGCCCCAGGAAATAATGGCATTCTCTGGTTCCCACTGATTGAGAACATTTAATCACTTCTTTAAAGTGACTATCTCCACTGCTGAAGACTTGCCCACATTCACACATACATAGAATAATAAACCACAGATAGAACGCCTGCGTGGTACCTGAGTTACATATTAAGTAGCTTCCAACCAGCAGTTTCCATTAAACCCACAACAAAAAGAATGTTACTTCCTCCTGAGGAAATTTAAATCTGCAGTCAAACTAAGATGTGCCTCTTCCTTGTTGAGGCAAAGATCTCTGCCAAGTCATGTGTCAATGAGTACCTAAATATTACTCAAAAACTAGAAACAGATCCATAGAATTGTTCAGGTTGGAGAAGACCTTCAATATCATCAAGTCCAACTGCAACCTAACCATACTGCCCTAAATCTAACAACACACCGCTCAATTGTGCCCCTGAGCACCACATCTGGATGGTTTTTAAACACATCCAGGGATGGTGACTCAGCCACCTCCCTCAAACACCTTCCACCTCCCAAATACTGCTATGTACCCCGTATGAAACTAACCATTATATATCCAGCCTTCAGGCTTCACACACAGCTAACAGCTGGCAACAAATACAGTTGGGATCTCTTTCTACATGAAAAAAAAAAATAAAAAAAAAAATAAAAATCAGTGAACATGTGCACTGTAAAAAAACTCACTTGTTTTTTGTGTTCTTAGAAAAATTAGTTAGCTGCCTTTTTCTATACTGTATTCTAACATTGAGAAAAAGTACCAGAAACAGTTTGGGAGCAGGAATGAAAGATGAAACAAGACTTATAAAAGGAAAATGTTAACATTCATGGGACCATACCTATATGTAGGTATGTATGAACTGAGAGATGCCTTTCTCATGAACTACAGAATCATTCAGTAGTAGTGGATTATTCTGCCTATTATAGTTGTTTCCCCTTCTCCAGAAGTTCTGATATCAATGTTATCCACTTGCATCAAGCAACTACCTCTCCCTGATAGAAGGGTCATTGTTTTGTCCCAGAGTTACTACAAAAATATTAATGAGATTTCTAGCTACTGCCAGGAAGACAATGCAGCTGGCATATGTGCCCAGTTTGCTGTTTTAAGATTCATATGAGGATTTTTTCAGTCTTTACCTAGCCTGGATGAGTACATAGTCCAGTTTGCAAGATGAGATTACCTTTCCTCCAAGTAGGCTTCAAACAAGAATCTATTTACTCTCCAATAAGAGTTTCTTAACTAGTTTTCACCTATTAGAGCAAACAAAGAATGTCTGTCAAATCATTAATTTAAAAATGGCAACATTTTTTGTTTGCCTATTCTTCTTGTTGCAAAAAAGAAATCATCATACTATCATCAAAAAAGCACTAGCTTGTTTTGTCCACAAAATTTGAACACTAGAAGTGCCCACGTACAGACAAAACACCACTTTGTTTGGTTTTTTCCCATTCTTTTATAAGTTTTCTGCCTAAATCTAATAAAGGATATGAACCAGCACAAGAAGACAACTCCATCTCCACTGTATTTCTGCTAAAGCATCCAGCTAGCCAGAGAGATTTGGGTGAAGAAAAAAAAATGTACATACACAATTTCTTTCACTATTCTGATCATATTAGATTGAGCCATATGGTACCATCTAACTACAATAAACAGAGCTGCTGGCTAGCACAATTAATGTAAAGCATATTCACAAGTGATTATTTTTTTCCAAGATCAATTTATCATATTTCAAGTACCATCTCTTATGTTAATTTTATTCTTTTTCCCATATTTTAAGAGATTCCTTCATATCACAGTTCCAAAGATCAATTTCTAATAATTTCAGATTATTTTTGATCAAATGTCTACCTACAGGCTCCTCTCTTAGCTATCTCAATTGCAGAGCATATCGTATTTCTTTTTATCATGAAAGCAGAGCTCATCCATGTTGCAAAAACGTTTTCCATTTCCTCCCTAGCCCCAAAGGGATCTTACACTTTCTTTCATGTTTCCCTTACGCATTAGATTCTGTTACTCCCATGTAATGCCATGCAATGCCCTGCACTAGTCTTAGGATTGTCATCAAGCATCATGTATTTTCTTTTTCTTTTCTTTTGGCTTAGCTGTTGGTTACAGAGCACCATTCCACCCTAGCAACTGGTGAGGGCTTTTCTACGAACAGCAAAACCTGTAATGCTGTCAGCAACTAGAAAGAACATTCAGAATTCAGTACACTTATGAAAAGTACTGAATTACATTCTCATATTCAGCAATATTATGTACAGTACTCCAGACAGAAGAATAAACCTGTAGACCAAAAGTGACCAAAACTGTATTTTAATCTTCCGGAAGGGAATCCTTTCCTAAAGGATCTAGTTTTACTAATACTTTTAAATACCACCTTATCACCTTTTGTTTATAGTGAAGTCTCCCACTTACTATTCTTGGTGTATCCATTCCCTTGATTCAGGCTGACTTGCATTAAAAAAGTTACTTCAATATTAAGTCTATGTCACTGTCTGAATGCATCATTTTTAAATCTTTCCTATCAGCTACCTTGAATGTGACATACCATTAACAGTAAGCAGATTGCCTGAATTACGAGGAATTTGAGGTATAGTTACGTCAGCGGGAAAAGGTATAAAGCTGATGTGAGGACAATATCCTGGCAACTCTAACTCTGACTGTGAAGCAGATGGATAGAATCAGACTCAATAAATATAACAACATCAGTAACAACACAGTTTCACAGGAGTTCTGCTCTGTAACTACGTTAAAGGAAAAAAAAATACCCCAACTTCCAAAGAAAGACAAGCCGGGTCCTACTGAATGCACAATGACAGAGGCTATGGAGGACACAAAAGGATTTCTATTCAATTCTCAGCTTGAAGGACAATTTGAGAAAACTACTTACTGTGTTCCTGTGTTAGTATTTCCCTGTCCCACCAGCAGATGTGTGCAAGTGTGGAGAAATTTGTCAGAATCATTTTGTCAAAGATTTGTAAAGGGCTAGGAAGAGACAAGAAATGTGTAAGGAGTGATAGGATCAAAGGGAATGGCCTTAAGTTGCACCAGGGGAGGTTCAGATTAGGGATTAGGAAATACATCTCCTCAGAAAGAGCATTGGCATAGGTTGCTCAGGGAGGTGGTGGAGTCATCATTCCTGGAGATGCTCAAGAACTGTGTGGACCAGGCATTGAGAGACACAGCTTAGTAGAATGGGCAGGAGGGATTGGTGGTTGGACTTGATCTCAGAGGTCTTTTCCAACTTAATTGATTCTATGATTTAGCAATGGCAGAAGCTGTTCAATCTCTTGGAAACAACAGATGCTAAATAGTTTGAAAGAGCCCTTATAAGAGACTTTTGTAGGTCATTCTTAGTTAATCTATAAGGATGAAATGTGGACAGCACAAGTAAGGCAAAACTGCCAGCACCTCTGAAGTCTAAGTTAGTATTATAGTTTGGAAAAAAAAAAAAAAGTTACTAAATTCAAAGAAAGATGTAAACTTCGCTTGTTAGGAAGTGTATTCAAACCAGTTAAAATTTTATTCTTCACAACATAAAACTATCACTTCTAATAGCCATGTGTCTTGTATGGAAATTTTTGTTGCTGTTAGGTGTAAATAAAGAGTATTGATTCTTGCTACAGGCATTCTGAATGAACTGTCATCACTTTAACTAAGACACCATTAAACATACAGGTTTGTAGATGCTTGTTTTTAAACTTCGAGAATCAGACTTAGAGCTGGCTACTTTTATACAAACTGAATAAAACTCAGATGTAAAGCAGAAATATTTATTTTGTCTACTGCTTCTACCTTAAGTATCACTACCTGAGACAATTACTGTCTATATCTTCCTTCATAAATTAAAGAAAATGACTTACACTAGACATTTCTTAATATATGATTCTGCTTTCATTTCTGGGCACTTGATACTGCAGCATTAAAGTGGTTTTTCCTGTTTCATGAAAGTTCCTTTGAGCATTTGCTTAATAAACACACCAAGGTATGTTTCTGCTTTAATCACGTATGGCAGATTAGCTCCCAAGCAAATGAAGAGGGCTTTCTATATATTATAATTGACTTGAGCCCTGAAAAAAGCACTTCATTTCTGTTGACTTGTAAAAGCCAAATTTTGAAATATACTCCTTAAAAATTATACTGTATGTATTACCATAAAGCCATAAGAATTCTGTAGTAGGACCACTGATGACATATTGTATCCCTCAGCCCAAAGAATTATTACAATTAAATTGGAAAAAAAATCATACAAGTAGCCTTTACTAGCTGGTATATTTGTTTCAAGTTTGAACTTGCATGAGCAGCATCTTCCTCAATGTGTTGACTCCAACAGCCAGTAAATGACTACATCTCAGTGCCCATCATTGAACTCTCCCCCCCAAAAGTGACTTTAGTTCATTTTATCATACAAAACTCAACAAACAAGACTCAGTCAGCAGTACAATCTAAGTTAATGTATTGCTGAAATAATTCTATTTACTGTGTATTGATTGCTATAAAATTAAGTGCATGTTCTTCTTACAATAAACTTGCAGTCCACAGAACTTAACCATACAGGCAAATAACATTCTACTCTGTTACTGTGCTTTTTCTTTCCCTTTGCAACCCAAAAAAGCAATCTTACTGACATTGTTTTATTTCTTAATATTATAGTGTCATTGCTGAGACAAGTTGACATCTAAAAATCAATAGTAAAATCATGTTAAAAAAGCCTTAAGGATGCATCAGCGGATTGATTCAGTCTTGCAAGTAGTTTTAAATAACAAGGCTAAATTGATGTCAGTGCACTCCCTCAGGACAGTTATGGTATCCATACAATTGAGGACTTCCAACTCACTAGTGTTAAGAAAACAGAAGCATACTGCAGTATTTCTCTCTGAGGTACTGTCTTCAATTTCATGCATCTCTGGGAACACTTCTCAGAAATTTGATGTTTAAGGAGATGGTATTACATGCAAAGAACACACTGAATTGCTACAAATGCTCATATTATTCACAAATTGTTACCATTTCCCCTCAGAAATTCAACTAAGTAGCATCTGAAATAAATCAATCTGCTATGTACTACTGATGCGTCAGCTCACCAGGACCACAGGACGCTTGGGCTAGGCAAGCTATCTAGTGCTTCAGTCTCAAAATTGTGCCTCCTTGACTTGAGCTAGGATTTAGTAGCTTTTTTCATCTTAGATTGCAGTTCTTAAAGTAATGACATTTGTAATTTTATTTCCATGTTTATATGGTTATAGTTAGCAGAATTTTGCAGTTATCATTACGCTTCATTATGCGATGTTGAGATACTGAAATAGAAGATAACTTGTATTTTCAGCTCCTAACTATGAAAATAGATCGTTGGCCTTTTGCTTCATTGAGTCAAAGCCCAACCAAGAAATAACTTGTCATTCACATTCAGAACCTGACTTCAATTTAAGCTAAGCTACTAATATTGACCAAAAAAAAAAAAAAAAAAAAAAGTAGCTCCTACTTCTAAAATTCCCTTTCAGAAGGGATATTTCTGCAGGAATCTTCTAAAAATGCTACTGGAGAAGCAATTGGAGAGATGAGAGAGAAAATTAAGCTCTTAATCCTAAACCTGACATCTACAAGGATTATACAGCTATATGAGTATACCAATAAAAAAAAGATACCAAGTTTATACTATAGCCAGGACCACACTTTGATTAAGAACTACAGAACAGTTGCCAGTAGCAAAGAAATGGGTAAGGCAAGTTTGGAAATAAGACTAGAAAGGAGATCACTGATAAACAGGACCACATGAGTGCAGTATCACAGAAATAATACCTCCTCAAAATTACAGGAGGAGTTAGTATTTCAGCAGAGTCTGTGCAAGTGCTGGCTTTCTATTTCAAACCCCCTGCCACAGGCAGGCTTGCCAACCACTAGACCAGGCTGCCCAGAGTCACATCCAGCCTGACCTTGCAGGCCTCCAGGGATGGGGCATCCACAACCTCTCAGAGCAACCTGTTCCAGTGCATCACCACTCTCTGTGTGAAAGACATCCTCCTAATATCTAACCTAAATCTCCCCTGTCTTAGTTTAAAACCATTTCCCCTTGTCCTATCAACCCATGTAAAAAGTCGTTCCCTCTCCTGCTTATATGCTCCCTTCAAGTAATGGAAGGTCACAATGAGGTGACCTTCTTCAAGCTAAACAAGCTCAGTTCTCTCAATCTTTCTTTGTAGGAGAGGTGCTCCAGCCCTCTGAACATCTTAGCGGCCCTCCTCTGGACCTGCTCCAAGAGCTCTGCATCCTTCTTGCTCTGGGGACCCCAGGCTTGGACGCAGAACTCCAGATGGGGCCTCACAAGAGCTATGTAGAGAGGAACAATCACCTTCCTCTCTCTGCTGGCCATTACCCTTTCAGTGCAGCCAGAACACAGGCCTTTCAACTGCATGTGCACACTGCTGGCTCATGTCCAGCTTCTCATCCATCAGGACCCCCCAGTTCTTCTCCACAGGGCTGTTCTTAAGGAGTTCTTCCCCCAGTCTGTATAAATACCTGGGATTGCCCTGGCCCAAGAGGAGCATCTTGCACAAGCCCATTTCTCTAGCCTGTCCAGGTCTCTCTGGATGGCTTCCCTTCCCTCCAATGTATCAACTGCACCACTCAGCTTGGTGTCATCTGTGAACTTGCTGAGGGTGCACTCAATGCCACTGTTTATGTGTCACTGATAATAATGTTGAAGAGCACCGGTTTAAGAGTGACTCTTGGGGAATACCAGTTGTGACAAGACTCCACTCAGACATAGAACCATTATTCACAACCCTCTGGTTGTGACCAGCCAACCAGTTCTTAATCCATCAAACAGTCCATCCTTCAAATCCATACCTCTCCAATTTAGAGAGAAGGATGTACTGAGGGATCATGTCAAAGGCTTTGTGAAGTCCACGTAGATAACATCCATCACCCATTCCCTGTCCACCGATGCCTTCACTCCCATCACAGAAGGCCACCAGTTTTATCAGGCACAATCTGCCCTCAGTGAAGCCACGCTGACTGTCTCAAATCACCTCTTTATCTCATATGCGCCTTAAAATGGTAACCAGGAGGATCTGCTCCATAATCATCCCAGGCACAGAGATGAGGCTCACCAGCCTGTAGTTCCCGGGGTCATCCTCTCTCCCTTTCTTGAAAATAGGAGTAACATTTCCCTTTTCCCAGTCTCCAGGGCTTTCACCAGACAGCCATGATTTTTCAGATATGATGGAGAGTAGCTCGGCAATCACATCAGCCATCTCTCTCAGAACCCTGGGATGCATATCAACTGGCCCCATAGACTTCTATACACTCAGTTTCGTGAGGAGGCCTCAGGCTTGTTCCACTTCACACTGGGATGGAACCCACTCCTCTTACCCACACCTACAGCTTCATAGCCCTGGCAGACGTGGGGAGTCTGACCACCAGTAAAGACTGAGGTGAAGGACTTATTGAGCCCCTCAGCTTTTTCCATGTCTGAGGAAGCCAGTTCTCCACCCTCATTTATCAGAAGGAGAATACTCTCCTTCATCTATGTTATCCTGTCTATGTAACTGTAGAACCCCTTCTTGTCATTTTTCATATCCCTTGCCAAGTTCAGTTGACATGTCCCCAAGTGCCATACCTACACACCTAAGTACCTCCAGGGAGCGGCAGTTTGCACATGGCAGCAGTAGCTCTGTTTAGGGTAAGAATGATACTCTGTCTGTGGAATAGTCTTTTTTTTTTAAATTATTTTTGCTTTATAAACAATCTGCTAGAGGTGCCTGGAGGCAGCCTCTTGTGGGGCTGGGGAGCATCCTGGGTGTTGTTGGCCCTCCTCTTTTTTAGGGCACTGGGTACTGCTAGAGGAGCGCTTGCTGTCCCAGCTGGGAGTGGAGTGCCTGCGACTGCAGCCCTGGGCACTGGGCCCTGCTGCCTCCTGCCCTGGTTGCATGAAGGGGTGCTCGTGCTCCTCTGGGCTGGGTACAGAGTGGAGCTTACGATCATCCCCATGGAGGACCCTGCTGAATGTGCCAGGGAGCTTCTGCATGACTGGATCTACAGAGGTGCTGGAAGGTGAGGAGCTGGGGGGTGAGAGTCCTCTGTGAAGAGGCAGCTATGGGGCTGTCTTCCTGCTCCTGGGCAATTCCATCATCCTCAAGACCTCGCAGCCTCTGGGCCTCCTGGCTGCACCGGCTGACAATGGTGTCTATGAGCCAGACAATGAGTGGCATGGCAATGGATCCCACGCTGGGCTCTATGCACTGGAGCATGGCATCCCTATCCGGCCCCAGCTGACATAAGCAACACAGGAAGAGGCTCTCCATCGATCAGACCTGCCACCAGTTGATTCCAGAGATGGAAGAGAGCTTCTGGTGCAGGGAGGGCAGCACACGGTTGAGGATGCTGTGTTGCTCCCTGAACAGCACTTCCCACTCCTGTGGCAAGAGGCCTCCCAGTCTCTCCCTCAGTTCTGGCACTGCACCCCTCCGCTCAGGTGGCAGCAGCAGAGGGGATGGAGCCACAGTGTCAGCAGGGACAGTGCTGGTGCTATCATGAAAGCTGGCAGGTACTGGCATTGCAGGCAGAGAGACAACGCATTCTATGTATTGTTTGTCTCCCCACACAGAAACCTTGATGGTCTTCATAGCAGTCCTGCAGAGTGGGCAGCTGGCTCTCAGCCTTGCCCATCGCTGGATGCAGCCAAAGCAGAACAGATGGTTACATGGGATCGTAGTTGCAATGTCTTGTCGTACCTCGCGGCAGATAGGACACATTCATTCCTCTCTTGCAGCCATGGTCTTCTCGCTGCTGCTGCAGGTGGGGAGAGCAGAGGGTGACAAGCTGCTCTCCTTCACCAGTGCTGCAGCGGTAGTGTCATGCATTGCAAGAGGAAGAGAGGTCACAGTCACTCAGCCATCCCAAGGCACGATGAAGACATGCCCCAGTCGCTCAGCAGGAAGTCCTCCTGGCCCTACACCAGATTCCCACCACTAGAATCCCCATGGCCACCCCAGGGATGTGTCCCTGCACCACTCACCTCTTCTGCTGCAGGCACGTCCTGCTGGGTCCCAGCTGCCTGCACGGGGCAGGGCCAGGGAAACACGAGTGATGCTATGCGGATGGGCACTAAGAGCTGCTGCAAGCAGTCACAGGCACAACCCAGCACAGCACAAAGTCTCGCTTAACCTCCAAGTTTACAGTAATGCTCAGCACAATCCAGGAACAAGCCGGACTGAGTCAGGTTCTGCCAGTGCCTCAACACAAGCAGTGACAGCTGCACACACACACAATCCCTTACCTGCTGGTGTCACAGCTTGGTGATATCATTTGGGTCATCACGTGCACCCGTTAACACAGCACTGCCAGGTGTACCACTAAACCTGGCCTGTCTACCCTGCAGCCCTGGAAAGTCATGAATGCAGCCCCGGACAGTCATGAATGCAGCCCCACAGGATCACAAGCTTTTAACATTATGTGACTTTCAGATTTTTTTTTATGAGCCAATTGTGTGAAGCTCAAGTGTGGACTGCGTAGACAACAACAGGATGCTGTGGAGGGCAGGGCTAAGCCCACCTCATGCATTCACCACACACACAGTCAAATCAAAGCCTGCATGCACTGCACAGTATATGAGGTTGTGCCATTTGGAGAGGAAAATGTAGCGACTGCCAATAATAATATTTCAACCCACCTACACCCATGTGTGCCTGTGAAGACACGCCTTTCTTCTTATTAAGCATACATGTTAGTTTTCTTACTTGTTAAATTTGTGCTTCTGTTATTCTTGTAAATAATGTAATAAATCAACACATTCCCTTTAGAACACAACACCAAAAAAAACTGTAATTGAAAAATATTTCCTTGCCAACACTGATACTTAGTCACTGGCAAAGATCTAACATAAAACTTGTACACTGTTTTGCCTATGGACAGATACAAAAGAACACACCAACATTATTAGCTATGTAGCTGTCTATTGATACATCACAGCCTCTAATAATATCTTTAAACACCATATTCACTGAAACAACCAGTGCAAAGTTCCACCTGAATAAAGTGGCATAATCTGATTGTCAGCAGATCAAAGCTTGGAAACATGAGGGAAGAGCTTAACCCCTAGCTTTCAAACACTTCAGTGCCTTTGCACATTTCTAAGAATCAAGATATATTAGGTAGCCACTCAAACCCAGAAAGCAGAGCTGGTGCTGTTCATGCTTCAGAGAATAATTCAACCTGAAGTTGACAGTGCTTGTTCAACATACTCATAATGTGTTGAGGGGAGCAGAGAAAAACAAATCAGCATACTAGTTTTTCAAAAAATGCTAGACACCCACCTGCTCTTAATAACTTACAGTAATACTAACTGCAATAAGCTGTAACAAATCAGACCATGGCAAGAGGCGTTCATAGCTCTGTTATTACAGACTTGGACCAAAGTTCTTGAGACCCATTCTCATGGTACTCAAGGCAAGGCTACACTAGTGCTAAATATACTGAGAGAATCACCTGTTTTGACCTGCTGGCTATGCTGTGTTAAATGCACCCCAAAATGCAGTTTGCATTCCTGACTGCTAGGGCATGCTGCTGGCTCATGCTGAGCCTGCTGTCAACCAACACTCCCAGCTCCTTTTCTGCTGAGCTGCCCTCCAGCCTTTTGTCTCCCTGCCTGTGCCTCTCTGGTGTTATGCCATCCCAGGAGCAGAACACAGTATCTTTGCTGAATTTCATGACAGTGTTCTGTTTTGCATAGACTCCTCTGCAAGGCTTCTTGCCAGGGAGTCAACAGCACCTCTCAGATTAGTATCGTCAACAAACTTGTTGAGGATGCATTTCACTCCCTGAGGATGCTCAGGCAGCACACCCCTAAGTGAGGGTTATTGGCTTAAACTTAGAGCCATACTCACTGAAGTATATTGTTTTTGATAGCTTGAAGTAATGTGGAGTAAGATTGCTTCTTAATTCAAGGTAAATTATGCTAGTAACAGAGTATTGCATTAGATATAGACCAGAGCATTTAGCACTTCACAAATCTGAACTCCAGCTTTCATCCATCTTCCTCCCCTAAAATATACATACATGCAGATCTCACAGCCACAAAGCCTTCCCTACAAGCCTTGAAGAGTTACCCACCTGCCACTCCTCCATCAGGCATTCTGAATCACTAACCATTGCCCTTTAAACTACACCTTTTTTTTTAATTGTTGCCCATCAAGAAATATTCAGTGTTCCTCTGCCCTTTAGAAATTACACACTGCACGGCCCTGTAAAGAGCATTGAAATACCTCTCATATTCAGAGAGAGCAGCCAGGAGGAAAAGAGAAGTTTATGCTTTGTTTCACTGAAGAGCCACCATGATCTGCCACCATTGAACACTCACTCATGTTGTTTAGGCTGAATTTGGGCTATGAAAATATCTAGCACTACAAACAAACGGTACAGACAACAAGGAAACAACAAAATGAACATAATATTAAGATTTTGGGGTTAAAACCCAAGAGGTTTAAACAATCAGAAGCTTGAAAATCAATACAAGAAGTAATCAAGAAGGTTAGGACCTGAACGTTTGCGTTAGCAAATCTCAGGAAAAAAATTAAAAAGAATCTGCTTCCTGCAGTCAGCATTCTAATGAATCCAGTGTGCTGGTCAAGTGCATCAGGATCTGCAGCACCAAAAGGTACACACTCAAGGTTTACATACATGCCTGACTGCGTGAACTTACATTGAGTGAACAAGAGGAGACAACTCCAAGTCAGTGTTTGTTTCTTCAGTACAAATGCTGATTTCTAATAACCATGAGGGAATTATCGCTGCCAGTGTAGCCAGTTTTGTAAACCTTTGTGAAGGCATTTTGATATAAATAAAGATTAAATATTCTCAAAGTATTTGGTTGGCTTACCAGATTTATTCAGGGGCTCTGTTCTTATTTCATTCTTTCACCTAACAACTTTTCTGCATTTTTTAAAATACATTCTACCATAAGCAGAACAGACAAATAGAGTATGCTTTAGGATAAAAATGTGAAATAACTGGCTACAAATTGATTTTTCAATCTCAGGAAAATCTTCTTCCTCGCCCCTCGTCCTTTATCAGCCTCAGCTCCTGTGCACAGAGACTATAACCAATATGGATCGGTAAGAACAGAAAGTAATCAGATCATTCTAACTCAAAACTCAAACCAGTTTTGTTAAAAGGAAGATGTTGACTAACCAGAGGATAATTGTGGACCAAAGAAAGGAAGACTGGGACGGTATCATAAATGCTCACATTAAAATGATACAAGTAAATCCCATCCAGCCACTCAGACCTCTAAATTTTAAGGAAGAAAAAGATCTTCTTTCAAAATACTCCTCACAGAAAGAAAAGAGCTCCATTTCTTTTAACACTGAACTGCTTCCTTTATGTTCTTGGACACATTGAATATCTGTACAGAAAAACCTAGGATCCTTAATATTGGATTAAGGAATTACATGCAGTGGGATTTGCAGCCTTTTTCATTTTCTCACTCCTATCACACCAGTATTTACTGAGTTGAAGTGAGCTGGAGGCAAGTTCAATTTCCATCTCTGCTCAGGGGAGTGATTAAATTCAGTTGATGCTGAGAAAGTCAGTGCAATGAATATGGCAAGTCTTGGCTGCCAAACCTATGAGGAAGGATTAGGACCAAACACACAGCTACCAAAAGAAAATAACTGCAAAGAAAGCCTAGTTAAAGAAATAAAAAAAATAGAAGGAAATGGAAAATAAATATTAGAAAATAAAATGAAAAATTAGAAAATATTGGAAAATAAATGGAAAATAATTATTAAATATTAAATAAAGATACTATAAGCAGGAAAAAACCACATTGAACTCAATTATATATTTCAATACTATAGAATATTCTGAGAGTAAAATTTTAGATTCAGAGTAATCCTTTTGGTTTGTGTGGGCCACACTGAGTGAAGAGGAATTGTCTTGTCAACTATCTATGATAGTTGCTCCAAAAGTAATGCCTCCTATGTGTCTCCATGGAAACTACAACTGATATACAGAGCACAATAACACTGCTTAATAGAGCAAATTCTCAGTTATAAAACACTCTGTTTCAACAGTCACCACTAGTAGCTCTGCATTTTTGCCAGCAATGAACAGGAGCCTGCATGCTGCACTCACAACAATCTGTACCAGTGGAGGTGATCCACTGCTGCTGTCACCACTGCCTGCACAACAGGCCCAGAATTATCAAAAAGAGCTCTTCTATTAAACAGAGATTTTGAAAACACTTCTTTTTCTATGATTTCAAGTTAGTGGGAAAAAATAAAAATGAATAATCTTCTAATTAAGCTGAATTACTCATTACAACAATGTCAAATACAATCATATAAATATCAACAGAAAAATTCATCTCAAATTGCACAGGATCATTTATTTAAAATCAGTTCTGTTTGATAAATAAGCACTCACAGAAAGCATGTGGATTAATCCCTGTTTAAAGAATGTTTCCATACACAATTAATTTACCATTAGCTCTGAGCATCTGGGAACCTTGGAGCTGATATGTAAATGCCTTGACTTTAGCAAGATCTGTTGGATACTCCATCCTCCCAGGTGTGTTTGTTCTGCCAGCTCCTTTGAAAATATACAGTGAAAGCCACCCTGTATTACCACCATCCTATATGCCTTGAACACTTGATGTCTGGGGATCTGCCCATTTCATGTGCCAATTGGCTCACTCCAAGTTTGGGACTTTTTGCCTAAAGATCACAGCGAAAATCATAACAGTGGCCACCAGTAGTTTATATTCCCAACAGAAACAGGGATTAATGGCTTGTAGCAGAAAACTGTACATGAGGATACCAAGGAAACTGGCAAACTTCAGACAACAGCTGTTCTTCATGGGCAGCAGCACACTGTTGCAGGAAATCAGCACCGCTCTTAATCTGATATCTACATACACTTCTCTGTAGGGGTGAAATCATTCCCACAAATACTTTTTACCAGTAAAACTGTGCTATTGATTGGCTTACCTCCTGAAGCAGTGTTTATGAATCGCAGTTTGATTTTTTTATTTTTTAGTTTTTCATTTAAACAAATCTGCACAGAAGGAAAAAAAAAAGAAAAAAAACCTAAACAGAACAAAACATACAGTTTCCCCTTCCATATGGCCAATGACAACACTGGCATCTTAACACAAAGATCTGAGATTCTCTGAATATTGTGGCACTTCTTTTTTCTCCATTAATGCCTCTGTTGAGCTAACCTGTGTACAGTCCCCATGTCCCTACATAGCACTGCCACATCACTGCCTCAGTACACCCAAGTAGCTTTGCATTAGTACAGCTGTGCAAGTAACTGCTTAAATACCAAACAAAATAGTTCCACTGATCCAAAATAGTTCCCAGTGCTGGAAGTCAGTGATCAAATTTTATGATCTCTTGTATTTCATTCTTACTTTGGGAGATGCCTGTCACCAGGGGAGGTTGCTATTAAATCCTCAGCAGGAAAACTAACAATCCAGAATTTGATGACCAAAAGACACTTCTATCACCAGGGAAACTCCCACGTGAGATCTCTATTCTTTCTTGCCTTGTAAGAGGTAACGAGATGGAATTGTACTCCTCTACAGATGGCCTGAATACCTGCTAAAAGACCAATCACTGGAACCAGTGCGACTGCATTGAGTGCTGTACTCTCTTGTAATCTTTGATCCAGTTCATTATCATGCAGCTAGTTTTCAGGAAAAAAAAATAATTTCAGAAGTTCAGAGTATCAGTTAATGGATATTTTTTTTTTTGCCCACAATGAGTAAAACTGTACTTCACATTAGGCTACAGTACCTCTCAAAAGTTAGACTTGAAGGTAGGTGAAACACGCTGACACGCACAGTGGAAAAATCTCTTCTACGAAGGAAGTTTGTTAGAGTGCTTATGCACTTTCTAAACCACACCAAACTGTTCCTAACATAGAGAACAAGTGTGCTGCAAGAACACTCCACATGCTCACAAAGATGCCAGTCACAACAGCAACTTGAAGAAGTTCCAGCACACTATAAGATACAGGTTGGTGATGCCATTTGCTTGGATACTGGCATCCAAAAATAAAACCTGTAATCACAAGTGCTGCAATAACCCCATGACAGAAGTGAAAGAGCTCCTTCATTTTGCACACAAGGCCACCTGATAAACACTTAACAAAAAAAAAGTTAGCTCCCTGATAGATACAGCATTCCTAGCTGCTTTCTGTATGAAGTTCAGAAGTACATGTTTGCAGAAATGTTACTACTTCCCCTGCAGTTCAACTAGCTCTCTCCCCAAAACTGATTTTCATCTCTCTCCATTCTGCCTCTCATTTGTCTCTTAGCAAAAGGCATGTAGATTACACATCATAATTGTGCAAGTCATTTAAAGAAATCGTATCTGCTCTTTCTAGGAGGTTGATTGAACACCTGGCCTCTGATAAGGCTCCTACAGCATCAACATTTGTGATATTCAACCAGCTAATAAGCAAATGCTCCTACTGATGCACATTATTTACAAGTGGATGAAGCACAGAGCTTGTAACTTCCATTTAGTTTTTGATTTGTTTTCAAAATACAGAACTCATTCACTCACAGGTGAATCACCACACATCTTTAAATCTAGAATTAGCGTGGATCTTCTATAGAGCTCAGTCACTTTTAGGAGACTCAAGTCTTTCATATAAATAGAGCAGATGCCCTCGATACAGCTCTTTCACATCCAGAAAATGCGCAGTGCTCAATGTTGGGTAAATACGCAGACAGTGAATGCAGCGAAGTCCAGAATGGACAGTGTGGGCAAATATTCTAATTCACCACAAATCCAGATTTAAAACAACTCACACACACACACAAAAAAACCCCACCACTAAAATAAAGGCTGCTATACGATACATGACAGGCAAACTGTCTCTCTTGTAACTAATTACTGTGTACTTATTGTTGAGTGTATTAAATAAGAACGGAATACTGCAGACCTGCAGTCCTTCAGTGTGATTTGTTTACTATGCATTTGCTAAAGTATTTTTCATTCTATCCCCCAAAGATAGCAGCAGAAAAATCTATTAAGAAAGAATTTTAAAAGCCCTTCTTACAGATGAAGATGAAAAATTTCCATCAGCTCAAGTATTTGATAAACAGAAGCTAATGAACAATTATTTAACATCATCACAAGTGTCAGAGATCTAAAGTAAAAGTGCTTCATTAATATGTGTGCCCTGATTCATCTCCCAGACCGATGAATCACAAATAGCAGATTCCCTTCATTGCCAAACTAGTGATTGAATTACATTCCAAGCTCTGTTAAAAATATAGCAATGACATGATATCTCCCACTGTTAATTCAGATCAATTAATTGTTAAACACAATTAAATGAGTCAGGAGGGAGGCTTTTAACTGATGTTTACATTAGGATTTAATAAAATAATGGAGATAAGCAGATGCAGAGCTTATAGAAGCTGGAGGACGGTTTGAACAGTGATGTTTATATATCTCAGGTGAGACATAAAATAACTGTAAGAAAACTAATGTTTCCCTCTCATTCTCTACTTTCATGTACTTACTGATTTAATAGATTCCATCACATGTGATTTATATTATTCAGGTACTGGATCTTTTGCTATTAATTACAACAGATCCGTTACGTTCTCCCACCATTGAGCAATAACTACTCCTAAATCCTATCACTTGACTTTACTGCTGTTTACAGAAATAAATATGTTACTAGAAGAAACTCACTATTTGGAATGTGCACACCTGCACACCACCTAGCCAGAGAAATCAGTTCTACACATTTTTTCTCCTCTACAGATTGCCTTTTCTTTAAATCCCAGAGCCAGAAGAAATCTATCCAGCTGAAACTGAAAAGAGTATAAATCAGAAATAGTCAGGATAGCTCTGTTCTTTCTCTCTGTTAAACACACCACGATTTTGTCTTTAAATGCCTTTAAACCTTTCTGGGCTGCATCTCAGAAGCTTATGAAGAAAATCTTTGCATTCTCTCTTGCAGTTATAGCTTAGCCAGGAAGCTCTGATTCAGAAAACTTGGTTTAGGAACACATCTGCAATTCCAGCCTCTTTCAAGAACAGAACATCTGCAAGTGAAATGAATTTTACCTTTAACTGCTGAATTTTAGATGCAGCATTTTGTTTCTTCTGGCACACTATCAACCAAATCTGTTTGCCTTCCTTGACAGTTAATGAACTTGTGTGACAGCAAGTGGTCCCACAGTCTGCTGACACTTCTTAAACTTAAATGCTTATCTCAAAATTCTTTTTTGTCACTTTCAAAATTAGAATATACAGTGAAAATTAGTAGGGAAGAAGACAGCACGACAGCATCAAGAAGTACTGAAAGCTCCAGACATGTAACTGGAGATTTTCAAGCAGCAAAAGCCTGCAGAGTTTTACAGATTGCAATAGAACTGGTTTGATTAAAAAAAAAAGCTGAATATAGCCTCATAAATGCAATTGTATCCATTTAGAAAGTAGCACGAATATTTTACTTCTTCTCATCTGTGTAAAAAAATTAAAAATAAAAATAAAAAGCCTTTACAGTTGCAAATGAGGTTCAGTTAAAAGCAATACTTTCAAATGACGACACATTAAGGAATATTTTTTCTGTTGTTAAAATGTGTTTTTCTCCTTGTCCCATAATTCTGGCAGCAATGACTAGAATGAAAACTGGTCAGGTATCAGAATGACTTTTCTGTTAACCCTAGAAATAAACATTAAAAGTATCAAACCACAGCAAAAGCTCATTTGTGACATTACTGCACTTGTTGCATCTGTGTGGAACAGGGGAAAGACCTCGCCACGAACTGAGGAAGGAAGTGCTAGGAAGTGCAGTGATAATCTTTCATTCCTTTCCTTGCCTCCCTCCCCAGGTGAACGTGCTCATCTCATTCAGAGTTCACAGACACTAAGGTAAGAGCTCTCAAAGTCACTGAAGGATGATGTCCACCATCAGGAGGAAGAAATAGAAAGGAAGACAGGTGTGAGGTAAATTAAGTTACAGCGTATGCTTACAGGGGAAAAAAAAACACCATGGTATCAGCTGCATATGCAAGACAAACCCACACCTACAGAAATAGCTCAGCAAAAAAAGCAATAAAAAATGCACTATAAATGGAAAAGGTAAGGCTTAGAGAAGAAATTTCTGGAAGAGATTCAGAATTTTGGAAACTATATGGTTCCCAGAAGTAACAAAGATCTACATATCTTGCATATTTGCAAGGCTTCCTATTACTGTCTTCTAATTTACTGTCTGAAATCCTACAAAAATTTAAATATCAAGAGTCTGGAAACTCATCAAGGAAGACTTCTCTATAAAAACCTTTCCCCACATACAAGTTTTTATTTTTCTTAATAGAATTTCAGAATTAGGTTGATGAAGAGAAAGACAACGTCAACTTTTCCATGTTCAACTGTAACCAAATTTTGTGAGAGCTATCTCACAACAATCCAGTAGATATATTACTGGCTTTAATTATTCATGTTTAACATTCTGGTCAATAAATTATTGAATAAATAGGAAGAGCGAAAAGTTGATGAAGAATGCATGGGAAGAACTGTTGAATTAATGATTCTACAAAGGGTTTATACACCATTTCTATAAAGCCCAAACAGTTGATCGAAGGAAGTTGTGAATCAGAGCTATTCTAAGATCTCAGGCTGAAAAAGTGGCTCTATTCCAGCAAGTATGGCATCCACAGGCACAGCAATGATCCACACTGCACAATATTACAGCATCCATGGAAAGAAGAATGCTCTCAAGATGTATTTAAAGTCTCAGGGAAGCAAAATCAAAGTTAAGTGGTACCTTAACCTGTTAATTTGCTCAGAACTCCACAGCCATAATATTCTTTTGAATACCAATAGTATGAACTAAGTAAAATAATCAAGGTTTTGATCTTTGTTTCAAGGCAGCAGTTAATTCAGCAACGAACAGTATTTATTAAACCTCTACCTAAAACAGTAATTATTGTGAGCAGTCAGAGAGAGTGGAAAGGCAATACAGGCAAGTGTACTGAGCCTGCTGAAATTTCTCCTGTTCCAATTTATTTTCAGTCTGTAAATACACTACTTAGAAAGTAAGAAGTATGGGCCCTTTTTCTTCTAAGAAATGAAGTATGATTCTTACTGCTTCACAATTACAATCAAGGCAAAAAATGAGCAGTTTCGGGTTTTTTCATGTCACTTAATACGTCCTTCTGTAGAATATAATCAATGGAAAATACGTAATGTAGATTCATGAAAGACAGGAATTCAAGCCATAACCGTCTCAGTAAGATAGAGGGCATTTCAGTAATGAACTCCACAACAGAATTTGGCCCTCTGAAGAAAATGACGGTCACTTGAGGAAGAAAAATAATGTCTGCTTAACTGGCAGCAGAATGTTGTCATTAATCAGCATCCTGATCCAGTTCCATCCCCTTTATGAAGAAACAGGGAATGCACTTAAAGGCAGTTCAGGCCTTCTCCTGCCCAAGCTCTACCTAGGCTAGTACAAAAAGTATACACTCCCACAGCAGCTGTTCTTTAGAAAATAAGTCCTACATATTTATCTGGAGAGCAAAGGAAAAAGGGTAAGATGTTTTCTACTTCAGGAGAAGATACATAAATTGGGAATGTGAAAAAGAAAATCATGATCTCTTTCAGTTCTGAGAAAGGTGACAAAAGCCTGAAGAGATGCACAATTTATGGCACACCATGACAGAATTTCTGTGTCATTCAGTTGATAATCCCTTGCTCAGTGCGTGGATTGTCATATCTTTTTAACTCCCAAACATTTCATTCTTCCCATGTATATTCACTATAACCCTCAGATAGCATCCTTAACCTCACTCCAGACAGCTAAAAGTACAATGTTCTAGTACATAACTTTTATATACGTTGGAGTGCCTTTTAAATTGCTCTTAGTGCTTCCTAGAAGGACAATTTTTGTTTCATATTTTGAAAAAGAAATTTAAATAAACACACGATTTAATATGGATGCTTTTAACACCCTAACAATGACAGCTATAGAACCAGTTTTCAACAGCAATATAAAAAAGAGAAGCAAATTTCAAGTGCAGGCAAGCAAGATGCTCTTTACAATGACTGTATAAATATTTTGCAGGAAATGCAGATTAACAGAATCCATTCTATTATCCAAATTCCTGGTATATTTTCTATGGAAAACTTATTTGTATGCAAATAAGACAGAAACCAATGTACCAGAAATCTAGTGATATTAGCAACATTACTAATCTATAATACAGCAAAACAAACATCAGAGATTTCATACGTACTCCTTTTGCCTTCTCCTAAATTGTCCTTTGATTGCTGCTGCAAATTCTTGCCTTATTTTTATCATGCTTTTCATAGATAGGAAAAAAAAAATACATGAAGACTAAGTAAGGTGCAAATAAATGGAAACAATATCCAAATTAATAAAAAGGGGAAAAAAATAACTAAAGAAAATAGTTTTCAAGTGAACGTGCTTAATGCTGGAATAAGACAGTTCAGAGGCGATTCTACATCTCTTGAAAAAGTTAAACTGGACAGTTATTTGCAACAATGCAGACTGAGCACCAACAAAATAATATTTGAACTTCAAAATGTTACTTTCAAAGAAAACAACTGATCCAACAGCAGTTCATTAACTAATAATGATATGGTCAGATTTCTCCTGCCTTGAAAACGTCACAAAATGAGCTTCAGAGATTTGCATCCTTGTTACACCTTGAATTATATTTGAAATACAGATCACAATTGCATTATGAACTCGGTAGACACAAATTAAAAGCACTCTCAGAGCTTCTTGCTATTCTTAAGCAGGACAATTATTACACATCGCACAGTCAGAACAGCAAACTTCAGGGCAATTTGCTCAGATATTGAAAAATCCTGGACTCAAAAGTTATATTTTTGAAACAAAATCAGCATATTTTTTGAAACAGTTTGAGTTATGTGAGTTTGATTGAAAGCTTACAAAATCGGTGCTAATGAATTCACAACAATACTACTAAAAATATGGATTTTTTAGTAGAATTTCATATTAATTATTGAGCCTAACATTGTAAGCTCCTCCTGCAAAACATTTAGGTGTGAATACACATGTACACATGAGCAATCTTAGTGAAATACTGAAACTTCTTCTGTAAATCCTTATGGTCCTCAAAACCTAGTCATTTCTGGAGTCCAGAATGAGAACAATGCCATCTGTACTTCTTTATCAGTGATGTTGACAGTGGGATCAGCAAGCTTGATGATCACACTTAGCTGAGTGGTGCAGTTGACACAATAGAAGGAAGGACCTGGAGTGCTGGTTGTTGAGAAATTCAATGTGAGCTGATAAACAAGACAGAGACTGACTTTTTACATGATCTGATAGCAACTGAATAAGGAGGAATGGTTGTAAACTAGAAGAGGGGAGGTTTAGGTTAGATGTTAGGAGAAACTCCTTCACTATGAGGCTGGTGAGGTGCTGGCACTGCTGCCCAGAGCTGCGGGTGCCCCATCCCTGGGGGTGCCCAAAGTTGGATGGGCCCTGGGCAGCCTGAGCTGGTGGGGTGGCACCCAGCCCACAGCAGGGGTTGGGGCTGAGTGGTCTGTAATGTCCCCTCCAGCCCAAGCCATTCTGTGGATACGATATGATTCTATGAAGGCTTTTGATATTAGAATGTTTATTTTCTAAGTGCTTGATAAATAGCACAGTATATGTTCATGTAGTCCTTTTTCTAGTCACTCAGAAGGAAAAAAACGTCAGGCCTGGTTCTTAATTCTTTTTGTATTCCGTGTAGTTTTCTAAAATACCATTGAAACATTATATCCTGTGTTACACCCCTGCTGCAGACTACAGAGTTTACAACAGTAGGGGAAAAAATTATCAAATCCATTCTCTCCATGATGAGAAGGGCTTCAACACACACAGCTGGAGAAAAGCAAAATAGGAACTGAATGAAACATATAATCCCCTCAAAGCAATTGCACTTATTCTCACATTAAGCTGAACAAAACCATTATATACAATCATTATAAATTGAATGCAGAATCTAATATTAAAAAATGTTTGCTTTTATCAATTTGCAGAAACGTAGCAAAGATTACAGATCTGCACAGTGAACTACGCTAATAAAATGTTGCTCCATGTTTACAATTTTAACTGTCTCTTAATCTAACATTAACAGAAACAAAATACCAAAGATTTCCAACATTGAATAAAACCATCCTTCCTTCCCCCAACCATCAGCACTCCAGGAGAACATAAGGAGCACAGGAAGGAGAAAGATAGCAAGTGATTCTTCAAACTTGGGAAAAGGCAGAGCAGAGGTATCTCCAACAGCCCTCTTTGTCACTGTTTCAGCAATACAGCCATCGGGATCCGTGTGGCTCAGCACAACCAGTTTGGTCATCTTCAACATGAACCACAGGTTCAGCTGATGAGAACAGCTCAGAAACACACGATTATGCAGTTAGACTTAAAGGCGAGACATCATTCCAGCCACTTGGATTTCTTCACGTAACAGCGAACAAAAGCATAGGAGCAGAAGCTGAACACGACCACTTGAGCTTTGCAACACGGCTGTAACATTCTAGCAAGGCTCACCGTTGCCTTTCATTTCACCCTAGCAATTACCACACCACACAACCTGTGAGTTCTACAGCTGCTTGACCTCATAGACTTGTAGGAAAAAGACAAGCTCTGAGCACCAGGACAAAGTACACAGGCTGACAAAATGGAGTTAAAAGATGCAAAGTGCCAACACCCCATTTGCCAGAAAATTCTGTTTTCCTTCATAACAGCAAAAAACAGGCGCTGAAAGATAAGAAACAACTTTTCAACACCAAAGGAAAATCTAATAAAGTATAGAAACAGAACCTAGAAAACACTAATCGTGTTTTTACAGTGGTGTCCACTGCAAAATGCAGTTTTTAGTTGATCACACAGATCCCAAAAAACAGACAAATGCCACTATCTTCAGCAACAGAAATCAAAGACATTATAACCCATCACGTGACAAGCTATCAACATCAATGCCCTGCATTTTTCATAACAGAAACCCACACTAGGTTGCTATAACATAACTTGAACAAGAGCTTTGCTTACAATATAGGTTTAGCACTCCAATTACCTGATGATAAAAGATTTTCTCCCATCTTGAAATTTCATTGGCCTATACCAATCTTCTTGTCACAGCAGTTAAGTTACATGCACCTATTGGGCATTTTTCTGTAACTCACAGTGATCTTCTGAACTCAGAGGATGCAAAATACAGAATTCATACTTCTGCAGGTGCTTGGCCTTAACCACAGCAATACTCCAAGTCAGGAATCAAATCAGTTTGTTTCTCAGTGTATAACCTGGCTTATGTGGACAAGTGCTGATGAAGCGACAGAGGACCTATTCTTACTTTTGCTGAAGCCAGTAGTAAAACTCCCACTGACTTCAGTAGGAACAAAAACCAGCATTGGATCTCTGAAACTTATTATTATTCCCTGCAAAGCACCACATGCATTTCCCATCAGCCCCCTGCAGAACAATGATGGTCTCTCAGCTTCCTAATAATATCACCTCATAGAAAAGCATCTCTGACTACTGGCAATAATTTAACTTCTATGACCACCTGAGGAATACTGTTTGACTTCAGAATGTAACCTGAAGCAGATAAAAGAACCGGGCCCTATGGAAGAAGAACCAGTGCCAGACCAACAGTAATGACTCTATGATAACCCCATAACTGACAACAACAAAGGCAATGCCACGTTTTAAGGAGGTTTTGACAAACGTCTATTCCTCTCTGCACAACGTACATCTAAAATTTGCAGAATAATGTTTGCTTCTGTACATAGAAGCACTTACTTAGATATTTAACAGAGAATTACAATTACTTCTAATCAGTATTGATTTCATAAATATGAATTCAACACATTGTTATTCAACACATGACAAACAAAAAGCTAGAGTTTATCTTCACAGCTTCAGGGACACTTCAGTCCTAATTATGATTTGCTCCCTGAACATTTACTAATTGGGCCTGCTTGAAGGAGCTGACAGGCAGCACACCTAGCAGCTTCTTACTCAAGTAAGTTCTGCACAGAATGCATTAGCAACCAACTCCTAGGTCCAGGGTAGAACTCAGTTAAACTTGCCTTGCTCACTACATAGCAACTACCTCGGTAGTTACAGGTGCTACTTAGCAATCTGAAGCTGAAAGTATTCTTCTGGGAAAAAGACACACATGTGGGACCTGTAGCGAGGCTTTCCAATTTAAAGAATGCTTACTTAGAAATTAACACAGCTTAGAAGGATTCTCAAGTGAAATGGGAAGTTCTGTTCCAATTCCCTTGCCAGTGCAAGCATGTCCAAAATTCAACAATGATACTGCATAGAAATGCTGCAAATATTATTCAGTTCTATGTCTGATATTTTATATCATCTCTCGATCTGTGTCTGGAAATCAGCAGCCAACAAGATTTCAGTTTTAAAAAAAACATTCAGAACTACTTTACCTACTCTTCAGCTAATTAACATGCTATGACTGTGTTCATCAGAGTGAGATTATGTAGTAAAACAGCATATATTCCCTTGCTACTTCTCTGTATCAAACAGACTGTGACAGCACACTGATGCACTTGCTGTGCTGATTCTGCAGTCCATTTTATGGCCTACACAATGTCAAAAGCAAAGAGCAGCATCGTGGCAAAGTACAGGTGCTCCTATTTCTTTCCTAGCTGAAGGAGATTGAAAAGACTAAGCAGACTTGCCCTCTCTTGAGCAGCTGCTTCACAGAACATCACATGTGTAAAGACAACTTAATTGTACACATTTTATAGAAGTGAATTCCTAAATAAGAAATCAAGATTTTCTTCCAAATAAGAACTAAGGGTACCAAATAGGAACTAATTGAGAAGCAGTTCGCAAGTGCTGTAGCGCCCTCTGCGGTTGATGTGCACGTTCTGCAGCTACCTGCAAAATGATCAACTGAGACACATTCCTTGAAACGAGCAGGAGGTCGACAGTAAAATCTCTGCATGTTGAAACTCACAAAAAGTAGCATTTCTATGATGTTATTTTACTTCTTTGAATCGCAGCAAAGTCATGCATTGATTTTTTAATTCTTCTCAAGGCACTGCCTGTTAAAGGATGCGGAAACATTTTGCTGCCACTGTTCAGAATAAGTCACATTCCTCAGTGGTATTTCTGGCATTTACTTTCTTGGAAAGTCACAGAAAGTTGCAGTGCCTCCACTGATAATCTTTTTTTTATGGTTATTTCTAATATGTATCCAAAATAAACTGCATTTATAAAAAACTGTCTTAACTCATTCATCAGTGGCAGGGATGTACAGTATATTGTACAGTTCAGACATCTGCAGTATGTCTTCATTCCTTGAACTAAGGAGCCAAGAACTGGACACATATTCCAGATGCAGCCTCACCAGGGTAGAGCACTCTCTTTTTAATGCCCCCCAAGATACCATCGGCCTTTCTGGCCAACAGGGCACACTTCTGGCTCACCTGGCTCACCTGCTCTGGATGACCTGCTGTCCGCCAAGACACCCAGGTCCTTCTCTTAAGAGCTCCTCTCCAGCAGGTTAAGCCCCTAACCTGTACTGACATGTGGTTATTGCTCTCCAGGTATAAGACTCTGGATTTGTCTGTCCTACTATATATAATTATATTACAGATGATTTTGTATTTGCAACAAAAGCCAAATTTTAAGACTGATTAATGAATGGCCTTTCCCAATATACTTCAGTACAAGATGTCTGGAATTAAAATTATTTTCTTACTCACATTTACAAATAAACTTTTATACCTGTGAGATCCTCTTTGGAAAGAAACAAACTTCATGTTATAAAACTGCTGTTTGTTTTTCTGGTAATCTGAGTCTTCTGGATATGGCTCTCATGAGCCGTAGGCTTTGAATATGCAACTCTGTTGGGCCTTCCAAGAAGGAAAAGTGGCTTTAATATGTCTGGTGTTAGTACAGCTGTAATATAGTTTTCATCTGTACAGATATACATGAAACTCAGCTAGATTGCTATTATATAGAATATCTTCAGATTAATGAATGTGTATAATGTCCTCATTTTTATACTGGGAAGAATTCTGTGCAACAAATGCATCGTTCCAAGGGCCCACATCCAGCCACAGCCACAGGTGGATAAAAGGTGTATTTCTTAAACCTCACTAGATAGGTAAAAGACAAACCACAAATGTGAAATATCCTCTGTGTTGTGGACACAGATATAGGGATAATTCTGTGACATTCTTCTAAGACTGTTTTCCAATTTTTAATCAAATATTTCTAAAATATGTCATATATGTTTCTTGTGGAGTACACAAACAAATGCACATCTATTTGTACATCTATGCTTACCTGTTCTACACGCAGTCTTAGAAATCCCATTTAAATTTGATTTCTTTAAATAATTCTAAAGAACACAGTCCTGACTACCAGCATGAATTATAATAAAGCCAAGTACAGAAAAATATTTCAAAATAAAGGTTATGACTTAGTATGATTTTAAAAGGCAGAAAGTGTCCTTGTATACCTATATAAATCCACTGCATTATAAATCTCTTCTAACATTACACAACCATATGACCGTTAGTCATGATCTAACGTGAATGCCATTGTATCAAAAACTTCACAGGCTGAGATACCAGTTATTACATTTGCCAGTAGAAGGAGCCAATTTTATTCCATTAACATAAATGAAAACAAAAACTAAATTCTGTTTTTTAACAGGAGTATTCTCAGTCTTTTTTTCTTCTTCTTTCTTTTTTACATTTATTAAGTCAGAAAAGGTATTTTAAAATATTTTTCAATTATAACTGTACTGCCTAATTTGAAGGTCTCTAGAATACTTTCTCAGTGACTCACACTTACAAAAGTTTAGGAATAAATGTTGAAAGCAAGGCTCCTCACACATTTCTTATCTTTTTGTCAATAATTAATTCCTTCAATTATTCAATTAATATAGAAAGTAAACAGCTGTCCTAATGAATTTTGGTAGACTGCACACATGAAATATGAACTTAAATTAAAGCACCTTACCTTGTGACATTTAAAGTCGTTACACTTGTAACAGGTCTGCTTTTTGGTCCATGAGGAGGATGGAGAATTTTCTTCTTTACTGGATGGGACAGCCACAGTTTTCTTAATTATATAATGGTCAGCAGAATGGCTTAGATAAGGACCAAATGTGTCTCCTTTCATGCTCTCAACTGAAAGGAAAAACAAAAGTGCCAATCTACAATATATTTGATTTCATTAAAATATTTTTCATGAGAAAGTATATAAAAGCACTGAATAGCAGACTACTAAATAAAATACTGTTGCTTAAACTTGCATTTGAAACTTTAAGGAAAACGTTAAGTAATTAATGAACTCATGGCTTAATATCTTTTTTTAAGTCTGGATTTTGAGGAACAGATCTTAAAAATATGACAGAAAAAGTAACTAAATAACTCACTACAGTGACCTATTCTATGCTCAAAAAAAAGTAGAATTGCTGTGTCACAATGAGTTCACCAGTACTCCTCCACATCCAGTGCAGGTGTGGACTTTGTTATGTACAGCAGGGCTAGGACATTGTTACCAATATGCTTGATTGTACTGAATACATCACTGGCTCTTTCTGTAACATTACACCCCCTAGTACCATAACAGTGGTCAATTTTCACTAAAAAGCAAGCCTCCTTCATCTCGGGGATTACTTCCACCAATGATTTTAGTCACTTTCAGTTAACAGTACAGGACGCTGAGTGGACAAATTTGGGATAAAATGCAGAAATGGAATTGAAGAACTACTTTACGATAAGGGTGATGGAGCACTGGATCAGGCTGCCCAGAGGGGCTGTGGAGTCTCGTTCTCTGGAGATATTCAAGACCCATCCGATGCCTACCTGTGCAACACACCTATCGCAGGGAGCCTGCCTTAGCAGGGGGCTGCACTCAGTGACTTCCCTATGTCCCTTCTAACCCCTATGACTGTCATTCTGTGAATTTAAAAAGCCCTCCAACCACAACCCAAGACCTGCTCATAGTGCATATTTGCCATTTCTTCTTGATTCCGGCGCAAACTGTTTATAGCAGATGTTTGTTTTTCCTCAACATCACCCTGACTGAAGCTCGACAGAAGGCAGGGCAATGCCTGGGCGAGAAGCCCAAGGAACGAAGGGATGTGAACAGGGCGGATAGCCTGGGCCAAAAGCAGCAGACGTGCGGTCAGAATTAGCTGGGCACAGAGATGCCTCGGAGAGGGAGCCAGCACAGCTGACACTGAAAAAACTGCTTCGTCGGTTAGGAAAGCTGCTTACCAACGTCATGAAATATACCAACTGCTGGAAAAAATCGAGGATACGTAGGTGGTGTTAAACAAACAGCTGAAGTACCTGAGCAGAGCTGGAAGGAGGGCGAGGAGGTCAGACGAGTCCCTTTGTAAATAACTGTGTGGGCACAGGAGGGTCCGAGAGATGGGCTCGGCAGCAACTCGTGCAGCAGAAAGCACGAGATGAATAACGCCGCGCCGGAGCTGCACCTGCACCGGAGCACCACAGCCACCAGGCAGCACTGGAAGCACGTGCAATAGCAGAGCGCTTTATACAGACTCCGTGCTGAAACGTGGTGGCAGCACTGGGCGCACTTTGCTTACGCTGGACGTGCAGAACGGACTGCAATCAAATTTTAATTCAATAAGGCTTTAAGCCCTCTTTGCCCCATGGCGCGCAAGCCCGCTACCACAGCCTCGTGCCTCGCGCCCTCGGGAAAAGGCGGGCTCGGCGCGCGGCTCCTGACGCCCCCAGGCGCGCAGCAGCCCACCTCCGCCCCGCGCCCTGCATTGGTACGGCCCGCAACAGCGACCGCCCTGCACGCCTCCTCCCTGCGGGGCGGAATGCGCCTGCGCAGAGACGATGCGGCCGGGCTCGGCCCCCGCTGCGGCGCTGACGGACGTGGTAAGCCCGCCTCCCCCAGGGGGTCCTCGCGGGTGGGCAACTGCCACAGCGCCACCTCATGGCGGGGGGAGAGAGGGCCGGGCTGGAGGGCTCCCTATCTGCCCGGTTAGCGGCATGGCGAGGGTTGCCCGCCGAGCCCCTTTGCTGTTTTTCTTACGCGCGCAGCCGGCGTGGCTGCGAGGAAGGGCCATTCACCCCGCGGCTCTCGTGGGCGGCTTGTAACAGCACTCGTGTAACGGAGGATGGCTGTGGGAGGTATGTGCCAGTGTGCCTTTCGGCTCCCTGCTTATTCACTGGCCTTGCCTCCACACCGTGGCGTTGGAAGTCAAGTTTAGCCTGAGAGAAAGCATGTTGAAATAACTTAATGACTTCTTTTTTGACCCTAGGTAACTCTGGAAGCCATGGACATACTCTTCAGAATAAGAGGTGGCTTGGATTTGGCGTTTCAGCTAGCAACTACTGATGGTGCGTCTGTAAGGCTATCGTTGATTCTTTTACAAAATTGTTTTCTTGGCATTTTACTAGGTCATAGAATCATTTGAGTTGAAGGGACCCCTGAAGGCCACGTGGTCCCACTCCCTGCACTGAACAAGTACACCTACAGCTCCATCAGGTGCTCACAGCCCCTCCTGCCTGACCTTGGCTATCTCTAGGGACAAGTTTTGTTTGTTTTTTTCCTAATAATTTAGCTTTTAAGGGCTCTGAGTGTAGAAGTCAATAGTGGCCAAATCTAAGTTAATGAGTTGAAGAAATACAACTGGGCATTGCATCCAGTAAAAGCTTGCTGGGCCCATAACCCAAAGGTCAATGGATCGAAGCCATCCTCAGCTAGGCTCTCATTTGATGGCTGGACTAAATGATTGCAGTGGTCTTTTCCAGCCTTAATTCTGTGAGATACTTTTTTAATTCCTTACTACATTCTAAGTACATGTTGATCACGTAAGTAAGGAAGACAGTACTCCTAATATGCAGAAGTTGCTTTGTCATATGCAGCATTGGTTCAGGTTGTAAAGAATGTGTGAAACTGTTAGTAAGTCAAATTAAGATCTAAAAGACAGAAGTCTGTACCAGTAATTAAGATTCAGGCTTGCCTAAGTGTGGCTGATTTGGTTACGCATCTATCTTTTCCAAAATTTGGTCTGCAGATGAACTGGTCTCTCTCTTCTTCCAAAAACTTAGTATGTTTTAGGGCAGTTGTTTGGAAAATGATCTGAAGTCAGTGATATGCAGATCTGATTCGATCTTTCCAGGATTTACTGAAAAGATCAGATACATGCATATACAGCAGCTTTTCTATCCACAGAAGCTTGCTTGCTTGTTGGGAGAATAAATCACAGTGTAGGTTGTTACTTGGAAGCTGAGGAAAACAGTATGCCTTTGTTGAGGCAGACCTGCCAAGTGAAATCTTATCTTACTTTTTGTTCTCACAGTCATTTTTCTGATTATAATAGCACTTGCACTTATGTTCATTATGAAAACATCAATTAAAGAAATGTTAGTCCAGCAGCCATGACAGAAATGAGAGAATTTAATTTTATACTTACTGTGTTTCAGAAGCATCAGCAAAAAGTGCATTGAAATACGTTTTCAGTGATCTTGCAAATAAGCTGTCCTCAGATGTTCTTGTATTAAGAGTTTGCCACAGTTCAGTCTATGTGTGGCCCAACAATGGTATCAACACTATTCCAGAGCTGACTGATGATTCTGCTTGCAAGGAGATAAAACGATTTATACAGTAAGTATATTAAAAAAAAAAAAAGAAAAAAAGTTGTAAAGGATTAGAGCAATTTCTAGAATATGCAATTTTCTGTTGATACTTCAGCTTTGATCAGGATGATGAGACCCGACGAAAGCTTGGCAAGAAAAAGGATAAAAAGCTACAAGACATGGTACGTGTCTCACCACACTCATAATTTCTATCTGAAGACCCATCACTTAAAAGTTGTTAATCTGCCCTCCCTAGCCTTATCTGTGGAAAAGAACTTAGAAAAAACCCTTTAAAGTCGTTAAGGCTCAGCATGAGTGCAGATCTATACACAGAAGTTTCAGTCTTTAACCCAGTTATTTCATTACTCAACTTCATATCAAACTTTGTACAGTTTTCCTTTTGCCCTCTTGGAGAATGTATTGCTGGAGATACACCGCTGGTGTCTTTCTTCTGTGCAGCAGCAGGTAATCAATATTGACCTCATGTTAGAGATGACATCTTCATTAGATGCTTTGGCTCCAGTCATCGAAAGAGAAAATAAGGAGCACCACTACGTTAATATGACATTGCCAGTTGATGTTGTTGTTTCTGTTTCTCCAGAAGAAACGTGGGGAAAGTAAGTATTGTCCTGAACTTGTAATTTTTTTCTATTTATTTTCCACTTTGTTTTTCTTGTAAAGGATAGCTATCATTATCATGTATCAATTTAATAAAAGAATATGTAGTATTCACATGCTGAAATTTGACTGTAAGCAATAGTAACTCCTGTAGACACTTCTTAGTCTTGATCCTCATGAGCCACAATCCTTTTGCTACCTACAAAAAAAAAAGAAAATCAGTTCATCACTGTCTGATAGATGGGATAACACAGAGCCATTGCTGAGCAAGGAACTGAAAAAATACTGTAAAGATTCTTGTCATTCTTACAAGTCACTGTGTATAAAAATGAGTACATCTGATGACTGTATTCTCAGAATTATGCTAAGGGGTAGTTGAAGGTGGGAGATGCAAAGTCTTTGTATTCTTTCTTTCTGTTTTTCCCATAGGATTTGTTTCTGTTTGACACTATCATTGTTCTGCTAGTTAAGTGTTGTCCCTTACAATTCACAGGGTACAAAATCTCCTGGTGAAAGCAATTCACAAGCAATTAACTGATATGGAAAGATGCATCATGAAATACATGAAGGGAACATCAATTGTGGTACCAGAGCAGTTTCATTTCATGTTACCAGGAAAAAATCACCTGGTAACAATTTCCTACCCTACAGGTATTTCAGATGATCAGCTGGAAAGTTATAGAAAGGTAAAGTGTTTTCATGTAGTCAGTATACAACAAATACTAAGATAACCTAATTTTTATTTTTACTGTTATTATCACTGAAGCAAGGGTAAAGCTTTTCATTTAGCCAGTGTAGAAGTAATACTAACAGATCCTGATTTTTTTAATTATACATGTAGTGTAAAATTGATCTATTAAAAATTTCATAAAATGTATCAAATCCCATTTTTGTGATGAAACATAACTACATAGGATTTATTTTAGATTAAACCAATCTGTATCATATTTCTGATTCTCTGAGTTCCCTACTTCCAGATTACTTTGATCGTGGTTTGATCTTGGAAATAGTACTTCCAAGATGTAGCAAGTTGCCTGAAAGAACTGGGGTGTTTTTTTCCTGGTTGTTTTTTTGTGTTCAAGGGGTGTTGTTGCTTACAGTTGAGCAACCCTAGCTAGAATTTGAAAACAATCCTCTCATCTCCCTGTTCAGATGTGTAGAAGCTGTGGGGATTTTTCATTCTCTTTTAGGTAAAGTATTATTGAACCTAATGCTAATAATGTTCCTTGCATTTGCAGAGGCCTCAGATACGGGTGATACATCTTTCCTTCTCTCTCTCTCCTGTACAGTTTCATCCACTGATTGCTGAATGTTGCTCTAACTAGTGTAGCTGGGCTCAGTGTTTGGTCATCTGCATAAAATCCTTTACCTGTAATACAGACAGCTTATGATTTTATAATTCCTTTCATTCTTAACTCCTGTAGAAAAAAGGCAGTATATCTCTTTAGATGTAGTTAAATCTTGAGCTGTTATTGCAACATAAAAATAGATTGAATCAGTTTGAACCATAAGCAGATCTTTGATCTGCCATATTTGGGTCTTCAATATTAGTTAAGACTATAATTCACTGTGCACATCTTACTGCTACAGAGAAAAATACATAATTTGTTCATGTCAGGGTGTATTTTATCATACCTGAATAAGTTATTTGTTACTTGGGATGTCTTGAATGGGTCTACAGAGGCAAGCATTGTGTAGCAAGACCATGTGAAATGACAGGCTCTTCACATGGAAGGTGAGCCTCCCTCAGCTTCCTTAGAGGCAAGGTCTAGCACTAAACATACATGCTGAATATCAAGCTAATTACATTTGCTAAGCTATTTTGTTAAGATCACAATTAATAATAGAGACAAAACGAATGTGATGTTTCTTTTAATCCCAAATTTCAGTTGTGCTCTTTAATTTTTGTTCTAACTGGCATGTAGGAATTGCATGAGTTGTTCAACCTGCCGTGTGACAGACCGTATTTCAAGAGAGCAAACGCTTACCATTTTCCAGATGAACCATATAAAGATGGCTATCTCAGAAATCCACATTCACATCTTAATTCACCTGGTCCTGAGTCTGGTGTGGTAAGTTTAAATCAAGATGTAACTTCTTAAAAATGTTTTATTTTCTTAGAAATTTGTCATCAAAAGAAGTAACTTGTTTCTATACCTTTTCTTTCTCACCTGTATGATATTATCTGACTGGGTCTCCTAAGCAAAATAGTTTCTCTGTACAAAATGGAGTTGTTTTAGCATGTCACATTCCTCCATTCTCCCACCTGTCCAAATTGCACTGTCTTATAAAATAATGTACACCTTTTCAGAGGGTACTTCACATGTGTAGTACATATTTTAGAAGGTTCTCAGAACCAAAACAAGAAAATAAAGCTATGAATAGAGATGTTTAATAGGCAAAAGAAGAATGATCACGGGCAAATAAGAAACCTTCAGTTCTTCTAAAGACTCATAACTCCCTAACTAAAAGTACAGTCCAGGTGACAGCAGTACAGCTTCCTCTGAAAACTGATCCTACAGCGATCAGATTGATTTGTATTATCTGTCTGCGTGCAGGTTTATTTGGTGCATGGCACATACAGTTACCATCACTATATGCAAGATCGGATTGATGACAGCGGCTGGGGCTGCGCTTATCGGTCTTTGCAGACCATCTGTTCTTGGTTCAAGCAGCAAGGTTACGTTGATGCACCTATACCAACACACAAGGAAATTCAGCAGGTACAGAACGCTTGGGCAGATCAATTCTTTTATACCTATTGACTTAATCTAGGAAAGTTTGTGAAAATTCTCTTTAAATGGCAAATTGTGCAGCAACAGAAGGTGCAGTAGTGCCTTCTACAAGGATGGGAGCACGCTTGCAAAGGTATTGGTCAGGATTTAGTTGAGAAAGCAGTATGGGAAAAAGTAGCTTACCTCCTTCTAAAGGCTAACAGAATCTCAAGAACAGTCAGCAAAACAGAGATGCTGTACCTATGGCTGCTAACCCTTAAATGACTGTGAGGAGGGGTGGGCCCAGGGTCTGCCTCAGGTTGCTCTGGTGCTGCCTGGGTTACCCGTGCCTCCTCACCTGGTGCTCAATCACTGGTTCAGGCCAGGACTCAGCAATTCCCATACACAGATTAATGTATTTTCTGTTTGATATTTTAAATTAACCTCTTAAATTGAACTATAGTACTCCATTAGTTTTAACAAAATTGATAGTAGGAGAGATATCTCCAAATGTTTGTGTACAAATAAGTTTTATTAAAATAGTTTTCTAAGTATTTCCTTGGATTAGTGTTCTGCTAGCAGTTCTGTTTATAACGTTTTTAGTATTTTTGCCAAATGAAAGAGAACAAAGGATGCAATCTGTCATATTAAAATCAGTTTTAAAAGAGACTTCTGTCTGCAGTGACAGCAGTTCCCAGATGTTACGCATTGATTTACTGCTTTCTTTTGCAGTTTTGCCTTTGAAAGTAGCAGGCTTCTTCTGTTACTTGAACCTTCGTTTCCTTCATTTTCTTTTTTTGAATTTGAGTATGTTCATTTCTGTTCACAGCACTGAAGAAAAAGTGTAGGCTTGGTGACAAAAAGTTGTATGCCTAGCAAAAAATACCACAGTTATTTTCAGCCTTCTACAAACAGCATTTTGTATTACATTTATTTACTTAATATCTTAACAAAGTTTGGTTCACTGAATGAAATGCCTTCCATCATACCTAACAGGGATGTAAGCAATAAAAGAAACACTGAATTTCCCGAGCATTTCTCAGTCCATCCCCAAACGTAAAATCAGCTTATATCTGTATGTTCCTGTAGCATGTCAGACTTCTAGAAGAGGGCAGAAGCCTTGAGTTAGACTTTGTGGGCTACATATCCCAAGTGGAAAAGGCATCTCAAGTATTGCATGCAACACATAAGCTTCCAAACTGAACAGAGTTTATTTTAAATGCCAAGTCTCAGTGTTATGTGGAGGGCCTCTTCCTCAGGCTACTGTTTTTTGGGTTCTTTTCTGAGATGCCTTAAATCCAGGCATCCAGGTCTGTGAAGTGGCTTCTCCACTGCAAACAGTACGCTCAAGTATTACACAGCTCAGCATCTCAGATCAAAGTCTGCCTATGAGCCCAACTCCATTTTCTCTTCTTACTGGTACTTTTCTGTATTGGCATCCAAGTGACATTGCCAAAACTAAACCACAGTGAATGAATTCAGTAACCATCTGTTTGCTTTTGACTGGCAAGGTCATAACATTTGTATTTATATGCCTATTTCTTTCACACAAAAAAACTGGTGGAATAATCTGCTCTATGTTGATGAGTTTTGCATTGCTTCTTTGTATCAATGTTGCAAAGGCCCTGGTGGATGCTGGAGACAAACCTGCAGCATTTGTTGGGTCACGGCAATGGATTGGTTCAATTGAGGTGCAGCTTGTTTTGAATCAACTCTTCGGAATAACGTCAAAAATACTATTTGTCAGGTAAGAACCCATGTATTTTCAGTAGTTAGGTAATTATTAAAGATATTTTCTGTAAACTGCTTAACTATCTACAAGCTGATGTGCAACAGTTCAGCTTATTTCCCTTCCATCTGCAAACACAATTTTTGGAACAACAGGAACACAGTCCATCAATCATGAGGCACACACTGACAGTAAATTATTACCCCATCCAGTGGAGAATTGAGGCAAATTGCTGGGCAGCCTGGAAGTAGTGCCCTCCACCCTAGATTTGTATGACATTAAAACAAGGGATTTATTTCCCCTCTGACAGTCTGACACTTTTATGTGCAATAAAGAACCCTATGAATACATTTAGGAGAAAAAGAATAGTGTTCAGCATCTACTGGAAATAAAATTACTGGATTTCTACCACTTGGACAGCAGTAAGCGGAATAACAAATCTCTGAGCACTCTGTGATAAATAAAAATAATGAAGTAGAGAATGTATGCTAACCTAGCCTGTATGAAAATTTGATTCAAAGTATTAGTCATTAGTTATATTTATTTAGACTAAATGCCACTGTGGATATTCAAAATGAACATGTAACCATGGTGACATATATTTTTAATGGTAGGAAAAAAGTTTGTTTCTTCAATGTTTCCTAATGCTTTATACAGCCAATTTTAATCTTTTTGTTCCTCAGCTCGTATTTGCAGATAGATATCCACCTGTTATTTATAACAGCTGTGCTAGTGGGAAGTTTTTTCTTCCTGTGCATAAGAATACAGAACATGTGCCCTTGTGAACTGCTTGGAGTTGCTCACAGTTCTGCTGCAAGGGAGCAGCAATGTTTGTCAGGACTGTGAAATGCCAGCCTCGCTAGCATGCTGAGGAGAGATGTCATGCTATCCTGTGCCAATGACCAGCTCAAAAAGGCTGCATTTTTCTCTTGGACTTACTTTCAGCTGGCACCTGTAACTCCTTCTTTATGCAAATAGGGCTCCACAGCTCCATCAGCAACAGCGGTGCCAAATCCATTATAATAAATGCACCATCCCATTTCCCAGAGTTCCAGCTTTGCACTCTGTATTTAGTCCATCTCTCCAGGAACTGGTGAAGCAGACTCCTAGTTTGTGTTTTAAAAACGCTAGCGACAATATGAAGAAATATAAAGACAAGATGTTAACACCTGTATGTATTTCCTTGCCTAGCTTCTGTCGCCTCTTTCGGAAGGACAGCCTTATTATGAGTCTCCTTCAGAAGCATGTGAGCTCTGAATCATGGAATGTGTACACACCGTATGTGTACAGCTTACTCTTCCATGTAGATTTATTCTTTGTAGCAGAGTTGAACAGGAAAGTAGGGAAATTAAACAGGCTAAGTTCAGTGTTTTGCTTTGACTGGATTACTAACAATATTTCAGATACGAGTTTTTAAAGGCAGCTTGGATATGAGTATTGCAATTGCTTGCGTAATTGAAGTGGAAAGCTATCTTAAGACACATCAGTATAAACACCTTTATTGGTGTCTTATTTTTATTGGGCTCTGATGAAGTTGTGTTACTTCCCCTTGCTGACACATGTTGCTAGTCTGGTGCTTTTTTTTATCTCTTGAAGGGAGCCCTCGGGATTTACTAGCTATCCCCAGTGTGAGACAAACAGCAGAAACATGACAGAACGAGGGTACTCCAGGTGCTTCAGTGGCAGTGAGGCTTATAGTGAATTCAGTAGCCCAGCCAGAATCTCTGAAGTTGTGCTTTTTTCCACCTTGTCCCAAGAGATTTGCGCAGAAAAATTCTAAACCACAACAGCCTCTTTCTAATCAGTTACCTGTGCAGTTAATGAATGTGATGGATAAGTTAAAAACTAAGCCTTGTTGATGACAGATCAACGTTCTATTTCTTACCTAGCCAGGGTTCTGAACTCGCTTTGCAGGGAAGAGAACTTGCTAATCATTTCAAGACTGAAGGAACACCAGTTATGATTGGTGAGTACTGGAGTATCACAGAATGCCAGTCAGTGTTTAAGGCCTTCCTCTGGTGAACTTCAATTAGTACTCAGAGTACTAAAAGTACTCCATTGGTACTAGTAGTTTACAAGAGCTTGTCAAAATCCCCAGTGAATTAAAATAACATTCTTCTCCAGGGAGCCTAGAAAACCATGCAATTTAGTCTGCCTGGTATCTTTTTCATTCATTTTTCCCTCAACAAAAATCAATCTGAATGGTGTTCTCAGAGGCTGCTTTTAAAGTCAGAACTTGAGAGAAGCTGACTTCTTTAGAAGTTCCATCTCGGCAGATGGGCAATTGATCATGCAGTTCCCCAGAATTTCCCTCCTCAGAAGAGTAGTGTTTATCTGGCTTTAAGGAGAGAAATATCATTCTTTATCCAAATTCATCATAGGACCAGTATGCGTATTTAAATAATCTAAAATGTTGGTGTCATTGCAAATATCATTCATAAGAACATCTTAATTTTAATGAGAGTATTTCAAGAAAACCAGTAGTAAAAAAAATGAAAAATAGTTTTATTTATTACAACTACTTTTATTTCCAACTTGTGTATTTAGACAATCTCAGTGAAAAAAAATGAACAATTTGTTTTCCTCCTGTGTTAGGTGGAGGTGTTTTGGCTCACACAATACTAGGAGTGGCGTGGAATGAAATAACAGGGCATATAAAATATTTGATTCTAGACCCACATTACACTGGAGGAGAAGACCTGCATGTTATTTTGGAAAAGGTGAGACTTCATGTACGTGTGTACACACACATATCTATGAATGCATAGATGTTGTTATATAATGCATGGTCAATTAGAAATTGGCCATTCTGTAAGTTCTCCATAGAGAAGTGGGTTCCCATGGGAAGTGCAGATCCCAGTTAATCTGCATACATGTTAGCTATTGTTAGTTTCTGAAATGTAGTGGTCCTGAAGACAATGTATTGGGTCACTAACTGTGTAGAATTATTGCAGCACAAATGTTCTCTGTCAGAGTATGTCTGTCCCTCCTTTGCATTGGAAACGCCTCATTTAATGACCTCCTATTCTGTAAACTTAAAAGCTTAGCTGGACTGATTTAGTAAATCATGATCAACAGCACACCTTAAATTAAGAGCTCAGTTTGATCAATTTCTAAGGAAGGCAGAAGTTCTTCAAGAGAAGAGAAATTAGAACTGTGAGAATGACAGTGTTTCAGAACAGCATTAGTCTCTGCAGCAGCAGAAGGCAGTGGGATATAGAAAGAAGAGATGCTGCCTTTAGTAAGATAGATCTTAATTTAACAATGGATATGAAAGACAGAACTCATAGCAGATTTAAATTGTGTCTTTTCTTTTTCTTGGCCAGGGCTGGTGTGGTTGGAAGGGCCCGGACTTCTGGAGCAAGGATGCCTATTATAACCTGTGCCTACCTCAACGACCAAAAACTATTTAAATCCCAGTCTTATGCAAGAACATGCTTAGCCAGAGTACTAGCAGGCCTAGAAGTAACTGTCTTTTTAGTTAGCAGACTAATACTTTAAATTGATCAAAACCCAGCTGAAATAGAAATGTTATAATTTAAATCAAGACATTTGTGTTTTTTTTTTTTTTTATGAAACCTCAAAGAATAAGAGAGTTTTCTGCTGTGAATGCATTTTTTTTTACAAAGTAACTACTACTCTTTCCTTCCTTTTGGCTAAGATAACTTTGTTTATATAACAATTTTATTATGCTTAAAAGCTTTAGAAGTTAAATGTCTGATCCTGTTATTTTATGAAATTCTTTCCTGCTGAAAAAAATTGTACTCTTACCTTTCATTTTCTGTAGAGCCAGGTGGATTTCACAGTATGAGTCTATTCAAAGCCATTCATTGCGCTCACTGTTGATAATGGTATTTTAGATGAGGATTAAGGAAAAAAAATAATTCTGTATGAACTGAATTTTATGAACTTTTGCTCTCATTTACTCAGGAAAAGTATGGGAGACTTAATTATTATATGCTTATTTGTTAAAAGCTGTATGAATACAAACATTGTAGGAAAAAGCAAAACAGTGGTCTTCTGTTAGAAGTGAAAATAAATGAGTTTTCCTTCTCCTCAGAAGGAGACAATGTGACAGCAGCACACATCAAGCCATTCCATTCATTGTCCAGTCAAATTCTATCGGCCCTTGGATTCCCATTAATTTGACTTTGAGATTACAAGGCATTTCTTTTGTCAGCCAGGAGACCAAGACCTGTGGTATGAACAAACAAATGTTCTACTGTCATCAGTGCAGTAGGATACATTCATGATACAAGTAAAACTGCCATTTTTGTTAGTTTCTCCATCTGACAATCTCTGAGAATAACATGGAAAAAAAAATGTGGGGAGCCTTCTGAGTGCCATTCTACACAATACTCACTTTTGGCAGCAGCATAATCTTCAATATGTATGTATCTGCTAACAGCTTATGCAACACCAAATTTATTTATGTAACTGCTAAAATGGTGTTGGGTTTTTTTTGTTTTGTTTTTGTTTTTAAGTTACTACAGAGGAGTTTTTTCACTCAGAAGAGGGTGGTGACACACTGCAACAGGTTGCCCAAGGAGGCTGTGGATGCCCCATCTCTGCAGGCATTCAAGGCCAGGCTGGATGTGGCTCTGGGCAGCCTGGTCTGGTGGTTGGCGACCCTGCATACAGCAGGGGGTTGAAAATTGATGATCTCTGTGGTCCTTTTCAGCCCAGGCTATTTTATGATTCTGTGATTCTATGACTTGAACACACAGCATGCGGTGTGTATAACTCCAGCATGCAGGTGTACAGCGGTTTGTACCATGAGTACGTGCTGTGTATTTACAGCCTTAGCAGCCACACTGAAGTGGAAAAAATGCTCTGTAAATCACACATGCTCAGCAGGTTAACGCTGACATGGCTAAATGGAGCTGAACTACCCAACTTCGGCACCACCAGGGTCAAGGAGAGCGAGGCATTGTAAGGTGCCAGATTTTGTTGCTGTATGAGTCGGGATTCTTCGAGGCAAAGCTAAACATACCAGCCAGCCCCACTCCCTTCCAACGTCGGGCCCGCGAGCAGCACCGCCCCGCCTTCCCCCGTAGGGCGCCCGGGGCGGGCAGTAACGGCGCCCGGGGCGGGGCGGGCCGCCATGGAAGCGCGCAGCGAGGCTGCATGCCTGCCGTCGGGTACGGGGTCGGGCAGGTTCCTTCGCGGAAGGCCTGGGACGGCTGCGTCTGTCCCTGTGCCCTTCCTTCGCCGTGTGGTGGTGTTTCCGCCTCTGTCAGTGCGCCATCGTGCAGGCACCCGCGTCATGCAGAGCACTCTGTTTCGTCTTCCTTTTGTTTTAGTTTGCTTACTGTCCCCTTCTTCTGGGGAAAAAAACAAAACCAAAAACGTGTGCTTATTTCTGAGCAGGGGACGACAGCCATGCTGCCTCGCTGGCAAGGAGAGCAGAAGATGGAGATCCCTGGACGTGCTTTCTAAGAGGACAGCGGTACTATGAAGAGGTTGGGGTTTTCCTTTTTTAAAGTCAGATATTAAATGGCTACATTCAGTTTTAGTGGTAAATGACACCATAAAAAACAACAGGAGATGCCCGTGCCTGTTTTTCCCCATGGAAATGACCATGTTCCCACTCTTGCACAGCTGCTGCCCGAGCTGAGTCTTGGCCAGCTGAGTGAACAGCACCCGCTGTGCTTTGTGTTGTGGGGCAGTGGACTCGGTTCTGCCAGCAGTGCAGGAAGGGGCATCGGTTAGCCAGGCTTGTGGTTGGCAGCGGGAGCAGGTGGGCATCTTCCTCGTGTTCCATGCAGGTGCTCCATGCTTTCATTATTGCCTTTGACAGGAGTAAAAGTGGCACCAAGGAGGGCAGGCTTGTCTGTTTCTTGACCTGGCATAGATGTCCATGTTACAAACTGTTGTCCACCCTTCAATTTTCTGCTCGAGCAGGTTTCCATTTCTGTATTTTAGAGCATACATCTGTATTGCCTAAAAATGCATGCTCTCATAGCACTGCAGATGTTAGAAGAAAACAGCACCTGATCAGAGCCCTATGATACGCCTCACTCACAGCACTGAGTTCAGAGGAAAAGTGAGAGTACAAGTGCTGCCACACTTCATTATCTGACACATCACCTGGCTGCAAGTAGGCACTGTTTTCCCCTTTCAGATGAGTGGACTGTATGAACATCGGGCATTTCTTCATTGTGAAGTGTCTTGCTGTCCTGCAGCTGCTCACTTCTAAGCTTTGGCAGTCTGGTGTTGTTTTACCAAACCATACAAGATATACTTGGTTTTATTTAGTATTTTTCTATGCCTATATAACAATGTTTTAGTAAGAGCGCCAGTTTGTCAGTTAGCTCTTACATTGCAATTGTTTTATTGTGTACTTCTAAATACATTTTCTTCTTCAATCCATTGCAGGAGCAAATGCTCTTTGAGATTTTTTCCAACAAGTGCAAGCAGGTGGAGAAACCATATTTCATCAGGAAACCAAGTTTATTCAATAAACCTAGTGAATCCTATTATATTCTTACCCTGTCACAACGGCAGAACATGTGAGGTCATTGCGGAAGGCAGAATGGGGTGAGCGAGTTGTGGGTGAGGTGATAAGACAGACTGCAGAATCCTTGGGCTTATATTGTCCTGCACATGCCTTGTTTTTAGTATGTATGTTGGGGAAAAAAACAACACTGAAGACAAAAACCAAACCCATAAAGTAGTAAAGGCAAAAGACTAAATTTGAAGGGCGGAAGCAGTTGTTTGAACTGTATGCCCTTCCCCTCTCCTGCATGAGTTCCATGTCAAGACATTGTGGTCCACTGAAGTTCACCATCAAGTGGAGCTCTCTTGAGTCCGGTGCATGTTTATTCTCAGCACGTGTTTCTCCTGCATTTGCATATCACTACTTATATTTCGGTGTTTGGTTTTTTTGTACATACACCTGAAAACGATAAAACCTTCGATGGAAGTGCTTCCATCATTTCCCAGTGTTCTTGTAGTTGCTAACTCACTCTCCATTTTCTGCCACTTCAGTAGTTGCGTTTTGTTGTTCTTTTTTGTGAGTGAAATGCTCCAGTCTGAAAATCGGCATGAGGAGATCGACTGGAGAGGTAAGCTGTACTCCTCATCTGGTGCACTGTATCTTCATCCTTCTTTCCCAGGGGAGGTATGAAGAAGCATTCGTACAATTTGAAAAAAACAAGGACACAGATTTTCAGGCACTGTATCAGCTTGGTGTAATGCATTACGATGGACTAGGCACTAATAAGGACCCTGTGAGTAATCTAGTTTTACTTTTTACTTTTCTTCTAATAGCAATTTTTAATTACTAAAAGGTTCTTTATAAACTTGATAGTTTAAGATAAATAAGTCATTGATTTAGAAATAGTTTCATAAGGTACAGATGCTCACAAAGCATCATCAAAGGAGGCATCTGGGCTGTAGAAATTTTCAAAACCAGGTACAATGAAACAGGCTTATTTGAAAAATACACATGGTAATTTTTGTTTTAAAGTACCACTTCTAAGACTTTGTACTCTGTATGGAAGCAATGTCGCTTGTTTAAAAATTGTTACTAATTTGTTAATGTTTAACAAGCAGTGTAGATAAAAATGGAATCTGTAAAAATAGAAATCAGACAACTGTATTTCCAAGTGTAAAGCATTGCCATATCCCAGAAGTAGCTCCTTAAACCATCAAAGCACTTTAAAGACTTCTGTTGTTACCATGTTAGGCACAGAGAAAGTCCTGCTCTGTGAAAATGTTAGATTTCGTGTAGAAGCACATCTGTTTGTTTGACTTGCAAATAGCCAGCATCTTTTGCTAAGTGGTGCAGCATTTCTGGTGTTCTGGAAGTAAGGCAAGAAGAGAGATGAAGTTACAGTGTCCAAGTGGAATCATAAAATGGCTTGAGTTGGGAGGGATCCCAAGGACCAAGCTGCAACCCACCTGCCACAGGCAGGGCCGCCAACCTCCAGATCTGGTCCCAGACCAGGCTGCCCAGGGCCCCATCCAACCTGGCTTTGATCACCTCCAGTAATCTTTGAGAGTGCACTAGAAAATAAAGATTCATGTATATTATAGAATAATAGCCATTTAAAAGCAGCATTTGTTAGAATAGTTATAAGACAATTCAATTTAGACAAAAATATAATCGTTTTCAAAAAATTGCAAATGTGGAAGGTATTTAGGTAAATGAGATGTCAGAATCTCACTGATAGCCACACTGTCCACACACATTTAAGAGAGGTTTTACAGTCAAAATGTAATGATTTTAACACCTCAATTGTAGGAAAAGGGAGTGGAATACATGAAGAAAATACTCTACTCTGATTCCCCAGATGCAAGACACTTAAGGTTTGCAGCTGCGTACAATCTTGGCAGAGCACATTATGAAGGATATGGTGTTAAGCATTCAACTGAAGAGGCTGAAAGGTGATTGCAGACAGTAATTTTTCTGATGAGTTGAAGATGCTGAGATACTGCTACTGAACTTTCTTTGTCTCTGTTTTCTTAGGTTGTGGCTTATTGCTGCAGACCATGGGAATCCAAAAGCAAGCGTGAAGGCCCAGAGTACTTTAGGAATGCTTTATTCCATGCCAGATCTAAAGGATCTGAAGAAGGTAAAGCCCACTTGCACCCTTTACAAATTTCATGAGTCCCAACTAATTTTGGATTTCACAGAAAGATTGTGGCAGTATATTTGACTCTTTAAAACTGTATTCTAAGCAATCCTAGACATTGTCATTCATTTAAGCCCAAACAAGGAGATGGTCAGTACCTCTCCCTTTGGACTGGCTTGACACTGCTTGCTGAGATTTCTGTTTAGTAGGAATATCAGAGAGAAAGATAGAGTGGATTAAAATTTTGGCAGCCTTGATGCCCTTCAGAAATGAAGCAAGTGTTTCTGGTTGACAGCTCTCAGTAATTGATGCAGGTTTAAAAGCCTTCTGGGGACTCTGTTTTCTTTTACATATAAGCACTTCTTACTGACTGGTTGATGTAAAGGGTTTTAATGAAACGGTGTGCAAGACAACCAGTTGAAGTGAATACATCATCACATCAGAAGTTAATTAGATAATGCAAAGCATTCGTTGAGATAAACAGGAAACAACTTTGTGCCTCTTGCTTAGGCCTTTTTCTGGCACTCAGAAGCATGTGGCAACGGAAGCCTGGAATCACAGGGTGCACTTGGTGTTATGTATCTCTATGGACAAGGTATACGTCGGAACAGTAAGGCTGCTCTGAAGTGCTTGAAAGCAGCAGCAGAAAGAGGAAACATCTATGCTCAAGGCCACCTTGTGGAATATTATTACAGTAGAAGATTCTTCTCAACAGCTGCTGCCATAGCCAAAAGGTTAACTTTGATTTATTTCTCATTATTTTCATATAAGATGATGGACCTTACTTTACTACTTACCTTTACTACTTAAATGAAAGGGGTTATTAAGTTCATAAACTTGTATTAAGATCAGGAGACATTTGAGATAATGAATTGCAAGACCTCATTTTTAAGGGGGAATAGCAGACCACTGCCAAAATTAAGTCAGTAGGGTTCTCAGTTATTCAGAACAGATGAACTTTTCTTCCTGATGCTGTGAAGCAAACCAGTCTTGAATTAGTCTCAGGTAGAGCCCTGTCTTCCTGTCTCCTTGTCCACAGTCTGGGCCGGGCTCCTATTTTAAACCCCTAGAAGTGTTCTGTTCTCCATAGCCTCCATTTTCATGTCATTTCTGCCCGCTATCTTTTGCCTTGTCACTGGTTGGGAACCCACAGTAATCCCTCTGAGCAGCACAGCCTGGGACCTAGAGGTGGCTGCTGCAAGTGGTGCCAAGCCACCGCACTTTAGCTTTGCAACTTTGCATCGCTTGCTGCTTATTGGGATGCATACTGTGTATGCACTTTTTGAGCCTGAACCACACAATAGTCATCATCTGCATGCAAGTGGTTTCTGTAATTACTTGACCCCTGTATATGCCACTGCATAGCAGCAGCTCTGGCAATTCAGCAGTAGTTCACCAGTGAGTGCTGTTTGCTCTGCTCATTGCTGAATGGTCTTCTCAGATAAAGCTGCTTTGTTTTCTGCTTGTGCTGCAAACGTGCTGATGGCTGTTCAGTCTGGGCTAGCTGGTCTTTTGGAACGTGTGCCTTCCAGGCAGTTGACTTCAATTGTGGCTCACAATAGCATTATCTAACGCTTAAATCCTACAACAGGACTACAGAAAATGACAACATCGAGATGCTAGCAACGATGACTGATTGTCTCCCTGCATATGCAGCCAAAGGGGTTGCTATAGCTGCCTTCTACCTGGCTAGGTGCCTCCATCTTGGCCGAGGCACAGAGAAAGATGAAGCTGCTGCTAAAAAATACTATTCTAAGGTAAGCTGGTCAGGTGCTGGAATGGACTGCCCAGGAAGGTGGTGGAGTTACCATCCCTAGAGGTGTTCAAGGAACATTTTGGCAATACTGGCAATAGGTGAACGCTTGGACTGGATGATCAGAGGTCTTTTCCAACCTTGATGGTTCTATGACTCTAAAGCCTTGCAGCCTAACTTATACCTCCTGAGATTGAGTGATGCCTTGGATGTGAGTCTTCAAACTTGCTGTTTTGTTTTATTAAAGGCTCTAGCTTAAATAATATATTTTAAATACTCTGCAAGAAAATGAAGAGTAATAAAATTATATTGAAAACCACTTCATAGCTTTGAAGGATACTGTCTGCCCACTTGCTTCAACAAACAAGTCATACTGTCAAACAAAAAATTCCATAGAAGTCAACACAAAGCTTAGTAAGTTGGAAGATGGAACTCCCTAAATTATTCAAGTAATTTTATCATTTTTATTACATTTTTATTGATCGAGGAGCTACTAACACTGATACATAGGGGAAAAAACAGATCACATTTCCTAAATAAGTACTGATGTTGAAGGAAGATTTACTGCCTGAAAAAGACGACTAATAATGCCTTCTGAAAACTAAATTACATTCGTGATGCCTAAAAGTAAAGGCAAGATGATGATGCTAACTGGAGGGAGCATAGAAGCAGTCCTGCTAAGATGCTCTGTGATTTCTGCATACAGAGATCATTTGTTTCTGCAAGTAAAATACTTCAGGGCCCAACTGAGTGCAGTCCAAATAAATGAAGAGTTATTTATGCAAATGTTAAGCTAGCAGCTGGCAACTTCTGTGGCTCCTTACTTATGGCAGCCACTGATAGAAAAGGCTTAGCAGAGTAGGCAAGCATTCAGCTGAATTCATAATTTAAAACATCTTGGTTTTTTTTGCTGTGAAAAGCCTTTCAGAGGATAGGTTGAGATCAGGAAAGAAACACAAGGTTGGCCATTGTGAACACTTTCCCCAGTAGTCCTAGATAAGAAGGTGTGGAAAAAGTACACCAGCATTCCATTACTGCATGGTGTAATGTGGGTATGGTCCTTCCCCCTTGTCTTCTGCCTAGTCTAGCATTACAGGCAGAAGATTACAGCTTTCACTCACCATTCACTATCAACATATATGCTACTGATAAGTAAGCATCACTAACTGCTCAGTATAAAAATAAATTATATCTGTTGATTGGTGCCATGCATCTCTACATCTACAGTCCTAGAGAAGGGACAGGCCACATAAAGGAGTCAAAGTTAAAGGGCAATTGTAAAACCAGAAGACTGGAGTTGTGGGTACGTTCAGTTTCTTTTGTACCTGAAAAATAATTGTTGTTAATCATTGTTAAATTCAACTAAACTGAAAATAGTGGGGTTTCTTTTGTTCTTAATAACTGCACAGCTGCAGTTTTTCTTTTACCCAGCTTTGAAACAGACGTATATGATGGAACTGAACGAAAATGACCAGTCTGTAAGCAGATTTAGGGTGCTGGTGGTGGTGGTGCCAGCCGAACCAATGGTATTTAAAAAAATGAAACTAAGGCTAACAATTGGAGTTGAGCATGCTCATTTTCAAGTACTGAATTTTTCTGATGTGAAATACAAAAATTTACAGCCTTACTAGTGTTGTATTGGCAGTGTACAATTTTTTTTTGGCTACAAGCTACTACTTCATGTTCTTTGTTTTCAAAGGCTTGCCTTCTGGATCCCGATGTTGCTTCTGAGCTTGAACTGAAAGCTAATCTTGGAAGAATTTAAGTGTTTCCTTCAGTTCTGGCAGGTATTAGACAAACTTCCTACAATAAGTCATTTTTAATATTCAATTACAGACTGTTCACTTAGTGCTTGAATTTCTAATTCGTATAACTTAAAAGAAATTTACTGAGATATTTAAAGCAAGAAGCTCACACATAACTGAGATACATGGCAAAGGCAGACTTTTAAAATGGTATTAAAGACAAGTTCTGATAAGGACACAGTACTGCTATACAGCATATAAGTCAAACTGAACCAAATTAAATGAATGGTATGCTTTTTGCATTTTTAGTATTTCAGAGAAATACTTGAAAACCTTGAACCCAAACTTGCCTAGTTTTCACATACAGCCCATCCACAGCTCATGACTTTGTGCTGAATTCCATTTTTGAATCTTAGCTTTGCTAGTGACATGTATACTTTCTTTTTTGTGCTTTTTTAACTCATCTACATCTACTGAACCATCCTAACATGTTTTACCCATGGACCAGAGAGATTCCAATTCAGAAGGTGGTCTCTATGTAAACTTTTTGTCAGTTTACATGCCAATTTTTACTACTAGTGAATTCTACTTACAGAAACACAGAAGAAAAGGCATCAGTCTGGAAGCATGTCTCTAGGCCACACTAGGCCCATTTTTTCTATCCTTCTTCATAATGTGATTATGCTACCTCTGTATTAGAAACAGCTGGAAGACCTTTTGGTTAAGAGTGTTGTATGCCTGAATAGCATTATACTGAACCTTTTATCACATGGTACCTCTGGGAAGTTTTACAGATGGCTGTGGTAAGCCTGCACATTTCTAAATACCTGTTTACTTGTAAAGCTTGGCATGTGCAGGAAAGCTTGCTTCTGAGGGCTGTGCTGTCACTTGAGAACTGTTCAGCTCTGTGGCAAAAGGAGGTGAGATGTTAGTAAAAACACGGATTTCACTACAGCAGATGGGTTTTAGTGGTCAGTCTTGTTTTTCAAAGAGCATGGTTACACTGAATTTGAAATAAAGTAATGAATGGCAGCCGGAGCTTTTTGATGTTTAATTGTTTAGATGAGCTTTAAGACCATATTTACACATTTTTTACATAAAAAAACACTGAAGATGTTTCATTTTTCTTTCCTTTGTATAAAATAAGGGAAAGTTCTGAAGGTTGCCTGAAACTGAGTAAAAGAGCCCTGAGTAATATCAGGGAAGCTATTGGAATAGTGTAATTGAATGTCTACTTACTCATTCACAGAAGCACTAATCTCTGACCCTGTGTTTAGCACAGGCATTCTGGTTGGAGATACCAGTTTAAAATGTGTATTTTGTACACAGACTCCAGTAAGTCTGTAAAACGTAAATACTCCGTATGAAACTAGCACTGTCAAACTCATTCAGTAGTTGTTAGTACAGCCTAATCATCAAATACTGAAATTGAATTTTGTTATTTATTGCTTACAAGTGCTTCAAACTACAGGAAATCTTTGGTAAAAACAAAATTGATAAAATTTTCACAATAGCTTTACATGTAATATTGCACAACAAGGCTTTTTCAATGCACAAGAAAAAAGGAATGCTCAAATCCTCAGCGAGGAGATTAGAACTGTACAACATTCATTAGTTTACCACTATAAGCAAAACTTCTTTTCATAAATGTTTAAAATATTTCTGGTTTCTTTGAGCTTATATGAACATTTATTTTTCAATCTATATTTGAAACAGAAGAGTAGTCAAATAGAACAATTTAAATAAAAATTGGCAACTATACAACATTGTTTTGTCTACCCTACTACAGCATCAGATCTTTTCAAGTATGTTTACTTCACAAAAAAAAAAAATCTCGAGAGGAAAAAGAAAAACCCTAAAAATAATCATAGTCCTCAGCCCTCTATGGAAAAGAGGAAAATAAGTTTAATGTCTATTATTGGACATAGACATTTCTCTAGTGGTCCACTTGTGCAGATTCAAACCTAAGTGGCATTAAGCTGCTCTAAATGAGCTCGTAGCTCAGGACACAGTTCAGTTAGCAGCAGTTCCAGCAAAACCTGAAAAACAGAGAAGAGATGAGGTTGAATACAGATGCCAAATTAGCATTTCTTTTAACCTTTCTGATATATTCAGAACATCACAGGTAACAGCAGCATACAAGGTCCTTCTGCTCATCTTCCATGCAACTGCTCTTCTGAAAGCCTCGGATTCTCCAAGCAATGCAGTGAGTGTCTGCTGCTTCTCAGCTATAATAAATCAGTGCGTAACTTATGGGCGGCTCGGATGTGTGGAGATTCTCATAGGCAAAAGCAGTACTGTATTTTAAACAGCTTTTTGTTTCTCAGAATGATTCGGATGATGAAGTGAGTATGTTTTTTCTGACTTTGCTCAAGAACAAAAAAAGTTACTTGCAGAGATTAGTACCATACTACCATTATGTGTGCAAAACCACACACCCTGGGCTTTAACTCTGAGTGGAATTCAACAATTAAGAAGATTCTAAAACTAAAAGCCCACTTCTCTGGTTACTCACATAGAGTAGATGCTTGTTGGCCTTTCTTTCTTGCAGTGCATTGAACACTTTCACTACACCATGGCGGGCATTTTGCTGTCCAACGAGGCTCTGCAGAGTATCTGCAACAAACATGACTTCAGCGTACAGCTTCACTCCTGCTAGGCAGTGTGCAACCAACACTACCACCCAAAAATACATAAGGCTGGAATGCTGCCCTTCATAGAAGATAATTAGGTGTATAGATGCCATCCGCCAGCCTTTTAAAAACACGTAGGTAACTCAGGTCACTGGTTGGAAAGTAACCCTTCACTCTCAAGTCAGCTGAGTCAAATAATAGTTTATGCATCTTGGTGACAATATTCTTTAAGTGTTTTAATGCAATACGTAGTCATCACACAGTCATGTCTAATGGCCAACATTATTAATCCATTCACTGAAATATACTTTCAGACACAAAGAATTCCTTCAACAGTTAAGATTTACTCTCCACCTTCCCAGAAATACTTCTCAGAAGCAAGCAGATGAGGGAAGTCTATGTCTATCATCTACATTTTGGATTAAATTACAGTGGAGAATAAATCCAGTGCTTCGTCTTTAATTTCAGGTAAATTCAGATATATCCTGAAGCATCACTTCTAATTGAAAAACAAATAAGAAAACCCAAACCTACTAGGGAAGGCTGTTCTAGGACAGCGCCCCAGAAGCATGCACACTCAAGGGGAAGCTGCCTCACTTGGTGGTGATTAAAGGGCATGAAAGGAAAGCGCTGCAAACCCCATTCTGCCTGGGGTGCTTCTGTCCAGGCTGCAGGTCCCTCCATATTCAATGCCCTGAAACCTCTTCTCAGAAATGCACAGCATCACACAACAATGACAACATGGGTAGATAGAGCAAGTGGCAATGGCTGTGGTGCCACTCTTCCTGTATGTCAAGTAGTTCCAAGCAACAAAACCACCTCCTGTTTGCTCACTGGGATATAGCAGAGAGCACCCAGACTTCACTTAGCTTTCTTAATGAGTATTATGTGCAAACTCCAGGAACACTGGACCTTCTATCCTCTGGTACTACCCAAGCCTCTGCCATTTACCAGACAAAGATGGGAGAAGCAAAGAATAAGGCCAAAATTACACTTATTTATGCAAATAAGCATGACTTATAGCTCCAAAGGAAAAATCTAAAATGCAGCAGAACAGGACCTGATTAACTGGTTTCCTTACTAGTTATTAGATATGGGATTAAGCAGAATGGAGGTGTTCTCACCTGGAATGTTTTCAAGTAGTTTTTGCTGTGCTCGCTGTTTGGTCTCTTGCCTTTGTTCATCACTCTTGGCAGTTGGTGGTGGTGCTAGTCTTCCATTTGGCCAAAAAGCATCTCGAAACACGCCAATATAGTAAACAAGCATTGCTTCACTGAACATCCAGTGTACAGTGTCACGGATTTGCCTGTAAAAAAGCATGGAAGTGAGCACATCACATCTTACTCAAATCTGTTTTTTTCCCCTACTAAAAAACAATGGAAGCAATGCTTATCTTCATGTAACTATCTCAATTTACCGATGCCACTTCCACCAGCATTACAGCACGCTGTACTGAGCAGCTGTGCTCTAAAATGGAGATCACTGCAGATAATCTGATTGAGATATACAGAAGGCTGCACTTCAGTGTAGCCTGCAAATACATATTCCACAAAGTGCTTCACAGAGCCAGGTCATTCAGAAAAACAGAGCAGCAGCTTATCTCAAATGTAAGGCTGCTTCATTGAGAAGTCTGTTAGGATTCCAGTCTCCTGATTTCTTTCAAAAGTCAAGCCCTGTGTAGGGGAAAAAGTCCTGGGTAAATGAGCTGAAAGATAAGCCACATCTGTGGCTTCTCTACTCAACCTATCTGTAAACTGAGCTATGGAAAACAAATGGGGATTATCATATACAACAAAGTGTCCAGATTATTATTACTGTTACTCTCAACAATTCTTCTCAGTCTTTCCCCTGTGGAACAATGTTGCAGGTTCAATTCAAGTAACAGGCACTTACTTGTTGATGGTTCTTCCAAAAGTGACTTGTACTAGTGCAATTAATGTTTTTCTCACCCACTTAAACACTGGAATGATGAAAGAGGACAGGAAATGAAGGTCGTGGAATTACTAACATTACAGAATCCATAATCACACCCCCCTAAAAGCCACAAACCAAAAAACCCACCCCTGCATTAAATGTTAATTAATGGTACGTGAGTCTCTCTTTTTCTTGTTTTCCCTGTACCGTTTGCGATACAGTTTTTAAGTCCTGCAGATGACAGAAACACATCTGCATTATGCTTTTGCCATTGATACCATAAGCTTTAATGTTCAAGAATATCTGAAGTGCACTGAACCATGAAACTGCCCAACCACTTTTTGTGCTAGAAGAAAAGGAAGACTTTCTGTACCCTACAACTACAATGCTGTATAAGCAGCAGCAGCACTGCAATTCCAAAAGCATTCTCACTCATACAGTTAGCTTTCCATTGCCAATTAAAGGAACAAATGCAAGTGCTTCCTAGTAATTAGAGTCTAATACTTCTTTCATGCTGTTCACCACCATTAGAAGAAAAGCCTATATTTGGAATGTACATCTGTTATTTTTGGAAGGGGCTGCATTTTGTAATAATTACCCTGTACCTAATTTTATAAAGTGTCAAGTGTGGCTCCACATTCAAATAGAACCAAAAATAGTTTTCATCACTCAGTTACATAAAGAAGGGAAAAATCTGGTAGGAAAAGGTGCCATAGTTACAGCATCTTTGCCATTATACAAAGCGTAGAACTGAAATGCATCCATAATGCACTTGAAACGGACATTAAAACCACACTGCTTCATTGGTGGCACATCCTGCGATGGAGTTGTCTCTCCTTCCTCATAAATTGTATGTTGGAATCTGCAGCCCACATACAGATAATGTGCTGTTGTACTTCCCTATTTTCTCCAAATTCATTTTCTTTAATGAAAAACCATATTCCCTGCTTTGCCAGTGACATTTTTACTGCAGTGCTACACTGCAATAGCACTTTCATTCTGAAGTTTTAAAGTCAGGACTATTGCAAAACAGCTCCTTGCCAGATTAGCTGGCTACAGAAGTTTCAAGAACATTTCAACTTCTTGAAATAGAAAAATGTGAATTACAAAGCACCCCAGATTTCTTGGCCAACAGGTTCCACTAGCAAATAAGCAGGTTTGCAGCTTACTTCCTCGCAGCTCAAAAATCTCCCCAATCAGCATGAAACACGGCTCAGCAATAGAGTCCCTTTTTCCATCCACCTCTTCCCCATAGTCCGACAGGTCACTGTCCTCTTCAATTTCTTCCTAAGAACAGAGGGACAATGTAGGCATGGAGTGATATTTCTTCAATACTGCTTTTTTTTTTTTTTTTTCCCTTCTCATCTTCTGGTCCAGAAAACCTCCTTCATGACTTAATTTCTCTTAATTTGTTTTTGTTCTTTGCCTAACAGTGATGGACTTTCAATTGTCTATCACCCAAACCCTACCTGCACATGGGGCTGGAACTGGATGATCTTCAAGGTCCCTTCCAACCCTCTTGTTCTGTGATTTTAAAGTCCCATCCTACAGTGTTTCAGCTGTACACCAGAACATCTTACACCTTCTTCCCATCCTCCAAACCCCACCTTTGCAATGCCCAGCATTGCAAAGCAGCAATAACTCACTGTGTAAATGCAGGAAACGAAAATATTGATACTGATAATAGTACAGGAGAAAGATCCCAGGGCCACACTGCTGTGCAAAAGGCAGGCATAACAGCATGATACATAGGCAGGAATGCTGTCCATCAGACAGTTGTGAGCGTAAGTAAAGGAGATTTTCATACATAGGCATATGAGAACTCAGTGGGTGCAACGTGTTTCAAAATCAGTCATATTTCCAAGAAAAACGTGGATGATCAGGAAAGTGCAGAGCAGAACTGTGACAACTACACAGAACGTGGTAGGGAATGCTGGGCTGCTCGCTCTAAGAAATGAGTAAAAGACCCAAGGAAAGTAGTAACTCCTGATAAAGAGCATGATCCTCACCCAAACATGGAGATTTTCTCTAAAGAAAGGGACTAGGCTGCTCTCTGTTTGCTGCAGACAGGACAAGAGCTGAGCTGGTTGAATACGGTGAGATTTGGGTTAGATGGTAAGAACAGGCTTATAACCAAGGAGTGACACACTGCCCTGCGTGACTGCAGAGCATCCATTGGTCACTGGAGGTTTAAATACACCACAGATAAAGACCTGACAGTAATGTTGCTGGTATAGCTGAGCCTACTCAGAGCAGAAGGGCAAATCCAATGACCCCTCTGTGGTCCCCGTTCTATTTTTCTGCTCAAGTGAATCCTCCCCCATTTAGAAAATGCAGTAAGTAACTCTTATACTATAGGGATGCATTTTCTACGTCCATTAACAGTTCGTGAACCCCCAAACCTCTCTCTAGGTACTATCAGTTGTACTTTTCCTCTTATTTAATTCCATTCCAAATTTAGCCCCATTTAAGGAACCCCAGGTTTCTGAGATCTGAAATTGTTGCAATATATAATCCTGAAAGCAGCACTCAAGAGGTTAATATTGTTGCTCCTGCACATACCTGAATAACATGAGACAAGATGTAAAGTTGTAAGAGAGCATGCTCTTCAGAGTTCAAAATATGGAATAAAACACGACACGATCAAATAATGTAATACACACATGATCTGGCTTTTTTTTTGAGGATGTTTTTCTATTAATTAGTACTAACAGTACTAATTAGCTAACAGCTTCCTTGTTTTTGCTACTTCCACCTATTAGTCAGTATGGTGAATATGAACTATTTTCCATCTTTAGAAGAACAGAAGTACTTCTTTCAAAACTTAAAACAAGCATCTCAAACTTTCTTTATATTAATTCCTCTGAAATAATACAATGTATTCATTGCCCAGGTGTGAATGCAGTGCAATTCTGGAAACATTCAGGATTTTCTTATTCGTGACAGTAGCAAGACCACCTTTTTGTCTATTCACAGGCCAGCTCCATACAAGTTTCCCTAACTCCACTTAGCCTTGAAGAGGCCCATTCACTGCAGAAAACTACAGCATTTAGCAAAATAATTGTTTCACATAACATACAACTGGTGATGGAAGCAGTTCCCTGGAGGTCGTGTATCTATAACCCCAGCAACACATGACAGAGCGCCATGGAATTTTAGTTTTAGTCAGTGAGCTATTTTAGTCATTCATCTTTTCTCTGTTGTGTTTTCAAAGACAAGAGGTATTTATGCCTTAGTATCAAATATGCCAACCTGTTTGGCCACATGGGCTACCATCCACATACACAAATTCCCTCTGTGAGCCTGTACCACCATTTGCAGACATTCTTCATCAAAGCCAGCTTTGCTCCATAAATTGTTGCTGCCAAGAGAAGTCTCTTAAGAGAAAAACTCCCTAAAACATGCACGTCTAAAGCATAGAAGGCAGGAATACTAATAAAAAATAAACAATCCCACATAGACTGCATTTCATTCATTTGTGATAGGTTCCACAGTTACCTATATGTGTATCTGTGTGTCAGAGGACAGGAAATTTATTAAAAATACCTTATAAATTCATAGGCAGCTCTTCTCTCTGAATCTTTGTTCGCTAAAGGCAAATTAAAAATGACCTTTCAAAAACGCCTTCCAATACTACCTGCCATTCAAATGTATTACAATAATGGCTCTGTCTGCTTACTCTGGCTAAGTAATTAAATCTGGGAAGATAACTCACCTCCTGATGAGAAAACCAGTCACAAGGAAGTCGCTCTAAAAATGATGAGAGTGAAAAAGATGACTTTTTCCCTTGCACATCAATCACTTTGAGGTGTTCTGGAGAGGGGCTCAAGAAGGCATAAAGTGCTTCACTTTGACAGAGCCTTTCATCAGAGAGCAATTTCTGTGAAAGGAATACAGAGACAGAAACAACACATTAACTATTACTTTGTAAGGAACAAAGTGCATCAGGCCAGCTAATGAAACTTAACGATTAAGATAGCTCAAAAGTAGAATGAGAAAAAATAATCTATGTCTGACAGATGCTTGGCTCTGATGATCTTATTTTAAGCAGCTTGGCAAGCCTTTAATCCGACAACTTCATTTTTAAAAACATGAAGTTCTAATTTGTAAGAAATTAGTTTTTACGTGTTGTAGTTAAAAATGACAATTCTAGGACTCACTATTAATTACTTCTTAGCTAGTCAACAATCAAATTAACTTACCTCTAGAGGACTGGCTCCTATCAGCCAAACTCATCTCAACTTCATGCATTTTAGATGACTCTCACACTTAGCAATGCCAGTCCTCCCAGTTGAGCTGTTTTGCTCTATGCTCTCCTTTTAGTAAACAGAGAGAGCATCAACTCCGAAGGCATTATTCAGTTCTTTTCTTTAGACACCTGACTTCAGTCAAACACACCTGGGAGTGCCCACCTGTCTGTGTGCAGGCACAGAAGCTTTTAAGGAATTCCACCCCTGTATGCCATGAATTGAATTTCTCAAGTATCTCACAGAAGTTCTTTTAAGGCTACACATCCCTGCAAAGAATGAACATGAACACAGGGACTGCCTCAAGCCCTCAAACCAGGCTGTAATTCCAGCAGGGTTACTGCCAACCTCTTCTTGCTCACAGGACAGGAGAACCCACTCTTTAGAATGCTTCTGGTGGCAGTGGATGAGCCAGAGGAAAAAGAAATTCCCTTTTTGTAGCCACCAGACTTCTGCGTGCCAAAATGGCACTGGTCAAGTTAGCAGAAGCTGTTCTTACACTGTCTGTTGCTGCTGGCACTAGCAGCACTACTCAGAACATGGGCAACCACTGTACAACCATCAGGGAGCAAGGGATATCACAGCTCTATCAGGAGTAGGAAGGAAGACAAGAGAGAAGGACATAAAGCTTGCCACCTACGTTTTGGTAAAGGATCATGACAGCACCTAAGGAAAAAAACATGAAGATTCACAGTCACCTAGTTTATAATTTTCGCACATTTCTTTTCAATAATGTTTTTGGACACAACAAGTTGGCAACCTATCCAAGTTTGAAATCCTATCAGTTTAAGAATAAGTAAAGTTCATACTGAGAACTCAATTCCAGTTCAGCCTTCATCTTAACTGTAAGAATCCAGATGATTGATAACATTACTCCCAAGAGAAGTGTTCATGGCAAACAGCAACATTTGGTTGTCCCTCAAGTCACTGGCAAATAGGAAGGTAACTCTGAAGTTTACACACTTTTCATATTGATATCTTCCAGCTAACACAGAATGCTTGAGAATTCAAGTAACCTATCTTAAAAAGCAGCCATACATATAGAGAGTGCTGTAAAATAAAAAGCAAATGCTGTGAATGTAATTTGTGGTGTTACCTGAGACCAAATTTGTCCACAGAAGCAAAACTGAACTCCAAGAATACCTTTCTATTTTAAATAAATTAAATTACAAGGCTCTCCACCTGAGGCTCTAGGTGACCTAAAAACAGTAATCACACACTGCATTCAATTAAATTAATGCAATCTCAGCAGTATTAGCCTAGTTCACGGACACCCAACTCCCACAGAAGCCAAGCCACTTCTTCCACTCTGCAAGAGGCACAACTCCCCCCCCTTGCTGACAGCCCCTCAAGCTAACTGGCCACACACCAAACTTGGGACTAAGAAGGAAAACGCTCTGCCACACCATTGACCCTTTGCGCTGCAGTCAAGATGGGGCAGGAGTGTGCAGTCTCTAAAATGGACCATCTGAAGTCTTATTTGGAAAGAACAGAGAGGGGAAGATAGAAGATAAAGACCTAAACGGCACACTAAGACCCCACAAAGACAGAAAGGACAGAGACATTACTCAGAAACTAGCAGAAGGTGTTGGAGATGGATACATTCACCAAAGCACAATGGAGAACTAGGATTTTCCAAATAGTGGCTGTAAAAGTGTGGTAAAAGGAAAATAACTGTGGTCATCAAATCCACATAGGACAGAAGAGATGAACATACAGCTGTCTTAACTTCTGGTACTTTCATCACTCTGTGGTCTGCTTTCTTACCTGCAGAAAGTTATTAAGCTGGTTCTTAGACTTCTCCATGAACTTCTGGTCTATGGATTTGAAGGGCAGCTTGCTGAGTGAAGGCAACTGAACTTTCTTTAATGATGGAAAGCACTGTAGGAGAAAGGGCAACTCACTTAATGTGCATGTGCAGAAAAACAACAGCGGTGCCAGTTCTAAATGGAAATGAGATTCTGTAGTCTCATCTGCCTTCCATATCCTGCTCAGCATGCTGAAAACACCTTTCCCTTACCCACTGTGGGCTGACACATTTAAACCTTTCTGCAACTCCCAACACCACCATTATCAATCTTCTACAAGACAGAAAAGGTAGAGCAAATTAATGGGAAATCTCCTCTGTTCAAAGAGTGTCAGTTTCAATACCTCTCCAGGAGCCAGAGAAAAAAATTTACTTTTCAAAATACTGACAGGTGCAAGTGGATTATTTAGATGTTGGGTCACTTCAGTAAAACACTCGTTATTAAGAAAAAAAAGCAAATAATTCCATGTACATTTGGCAGAGGCAACGTATATATGGATAATGAACCTAGAAAGGGTGAAAGCCAAAGATTGGAGAACTGGTCATATTTTTGTGTGTTATTCAGTGTTGGCTTTTTTCCCTTCTCCATATACGACCCGACAGCTTTTAGCAATCTACATCCTCTCCCTCCCTTGAGATTCATACCTCACTGAGCTTCCGGTGTAGGTTCTGAAACTCACTGAGCTTCCTGGGAACAGTCCAGTTCTTAGTTTCAGCTCCACCGACTTCTTGTAAACTCACTAGGACAGAGTAACAGGGCACTTGTTCTCCATTCTCTTCTGAAACCTTATGGGGGAAAAACAAAAAAGCCAACAAAAATACAGATAAGGTACAACTGTGAAAGTAAACAGTAGAACAATTTATGCTGCCAGAGTGGCATGCAAATTCACTCACCATCACTGCACAAAATTTAAGCCTCTTTGTGAAGGCAATACATCAGAAAATCTATAGAAAACTCAAACTGAAAACTATACCAAAAGGTCACGTGCTTGTCTTAATATATAGGCAAGTAGCAGAAAGAACACCATTCTCACCCCACCTGTTTGAGGGAAGTAACAATATATTTAAGCTTTCCAGACTTTTATTTATTCTTAAGATGACTTAATTCATCCAGATAGAAGAATAGAGTTCAAAATTCATAGAATTATGACACATTTTCTAAGAAGCCCATGGAAGTCTGACAATGCTTAATGCTTATGACAGGTGATTTGAAGAGCTGCTGCGATGCCAGTGCAGAAGGTACACAGTTAAAATATATCTGCGTCTTGTACAACTGCTCAGCTGCACCAGGAGAACATTCTCTGCAATGCACTCTTCCTGTATCTGACCTTGGAAACTGGGAAACCCTATCTGACTTCTGGGTTTCACATCTCTCTAGAGAAAAAGTGCAGCAGCATCCTGGCAGAACACACAGCACCAGATTCAACTTCCAAAAACATGCCTGGTTCCAAGCACAGTTATTTCGGGAATTACCTTCCTGCTTTCTCAGCCAGAACACTGCAAAAAGTACTGCTTGAATAGCAGCTTCCAGCACGTGGCTCAGAGGGAACAGTGTCTACCAGGAAGGTCCCCACCCTTTGGGTTTGTGTTTGCAAGTCTCCTGCAAATATCTCACAACAGCTATTTCTGAAAAATGGAAATGCTGATCTGAGCAACTTACTCTCAGATATAAAGCACTCTCTTTCTGGGTATCCTATCCTAGTCCCTTGAAACTGCAATACCATTACATATTGTAATACAAAGTGCAAAAAGTGTGCATATCTTTGAAGCATACTGGAGAGACAATCATGCTCAAGTGCAGAAGCACGGTATTTATAGCATGAGGCAGCTCTAATGAAAAACTGTGCTCTTAAGATAGCAAACTAGTTTACCCAATGCCAAATCCTGCTCATATATACACAGGTGTTTTAATAACTCCATTACAACAGAATCTGGGCACTGGAAATGTTTATATATAAAATACAGTAAACACTTGGGAAAGAAAGGAGTGCAGAAGAGACTGTTTTTTCTCGCCAAGCAAATACAAAGAACACACACATACACAAAGGCAAAAGGAAAGCATATGCAATTTTTTTACCCTTCTCTTTCTGCAAGTTTGAGCTGCTGCAGAGGATGAAGACCCATAAAAACCATACCTCGCCTGAGATGATGAAGGCTTTCCACATGCCAAGATTCTCACACCACCAGTCTGTTCTTGCAATGTGCAACTGAAGATCGTTATGCTCTCTCTCCATCAGAGTGATCTCATCCTTCAGCTTAGAAACAATCTGCAGAGGAAGATTTATCAATTACCACCGGGAAGAAAAAGCTTGGGTGGCACATCCAGTCACGTTTCTGAGGCCACTACTCAGAAAGGCAAAAAGATGTGAAGACCAATTTATGTGCAAAAGAAAATGATGACAGTACACTTGTACAATAACGTTAGCCTCAAAGATCAGCTCCAATACTAAAACGAAAAACAAAAGGCACGATACTGTCACACTCTCAGGATAAAAGAGGCACATTAGATAGAATTATTTATTACACAGTTCATATATTGTAAGTTTTATTCTAAATTGAAATTGCAATTACTGCAACACCACTTACTGAAGGCATTCTCCATTTTTCCATTTCAGATACACACAATGAGATGGAAGAGCTTGGGAATAGATTACATTTCCAGGAACAATGCTATAGTAACATTTACCCAAGTAGCTACCACTCAACTCACTTCAGTTTAGGAAAAGCAGAGGACTTACTCTTGTGGAAACCACACATTGGAAAAAAAATATATAAATAAATAAGATGTTCTCACCAGCACATAGCTCACAGCCAATCTCACAAAGGAGCAATAGCATATCTTACAATATCAGCAAAAATAACTATCTATACCTAAATCCCAGGGAACAGTATCTAGAAAGGGTAAAAGTATACATAAAATGTGGTATCTGTGTACAACCTGCTGCCAGGATGTGCTCCTGTGCTACAAGTTTTACAGCGAAGGCTCCTAAATGTGATGAGGTGGTATATCATATTATTAAAAAATAGCTGCTTCCACATTTATTTGGAGTGGTGAGACCCTGGCACAGGCTGCAGAGACAGGCTATGGCAGGTGGATGGTGTGGAAGGGACAGAGGGAGCAAAACTGGCCATTGTAGCCTCCAAAGCTACTGCCCCCACCCTGCTTTAGAGTCATATGTCCCTGGAGCAATGAGAATGAGTGGGCTGTCAACTTCTGTTCAGACTAGTGTTGCTGCGCTCATCCCATGTGCAAAGTAACAAAAGAAGGAAGGAAGAGCCCATAGTCCTGAGCCATGGTGTAGGCCCAGGCCATTTCAGCCATCCCCTTAGGATGATGAAAGTATCCTCTCCACAGCTTTCTCCTGACTCCTTAATAAAGGAAATAAGTCACTTTCATGGGTCTTTTGTTCCTTTATTTAAGCAAGCCCATTGCATATTGGGACACCATGACACTGCTGTGCTACTTGCAAGACAGCAGAGGGAGCAGCAGTTAATGAGCGCAGCCCTACACTGCAGCGCTGCAGATGCAGCAAGGACTCAGAGCCAGCTGTCACAAACAATTAGTTATACAGATCTAAGTGGGCAGAGATGCAAGGAAGAAATCTGATTTGCTGTGGACAGAGCAACAAGACTATAGGAGGAAAGGTCATTATTTTATGTCAAAATTTAAATCACAGCTGCAGTTGTATTGACAGTAGCTTTAAAAAATAGGAAAAAAAAACAGTTATCACCAAGCTCTGATTGCACTTTTAAAAACACGGTGAACAAAAAAGGCATCAGATTTGTCCAGAAAGGGCCTGATATGACTGGATATTACATAAACACATCATATGAAAAAAGGACTGAAGACAACCAAGGTACCCACCTTTTTGTTGGGTTTTGGTGAATTACATATGGAATTTAGAGCCTGTTTCTTATATTTAAGCTTGTCGTTTAGTTGGCGAAGCTTATTTACAGCATAACTGGCCTGTTCATTAATTCCTGTGCTGCATTCTTCAGTAGCTTCTCCACAACCTTGGCTCTAGAAACAGAGGATGGGGATAACTGCATCATTAAGGTGAAAAAAGGAAAAATTTTGTTTGCTCTAAATGCATTTCACGTGTGAAAACATTTATTCTTCTAGATAAACATGTAGGTCTATTGGCATATTAGTCTAACAAATTCTCATATATACTTCAACCAGCAGATCCAATATGAGACATAAGAAAAGAATGTCAAATTATCATTTCTACTACATCTGCATGAAACTCTTCCAAACAAAAATGACCTTTGAGGTAAGTCTGTGGTGTGACAGGAAGAATTAACACTTCTTTTAAAAGCAGCAACAGCTTAGTAACTCGATAGTCAGAACCAGACAGAACAGCAAATACTCAGCACTGAGCTGGAAGGTAGTAAGACAAGGGGGAAAAAAAAACAGAGCTCTTATACACAGTCCTGCCTCCAACAAACCTTCACAAAACAGATTTAGCAGCCTGTAGAACCAGCTAACTACAACCTATCTCTCTGTAAACAGATTTTATTGCTGTTTTTAGAAATGCTAATAAAAAATGTGTCAGAAGCACACATGCGTTACCTAAATTCAGTAATCATTTTCTCATAGTCATTGAAACAAACCAACTGATTTTCCCATCTGCTGCACAGCAAGCACGTGGAAAAAAAATGTAGAACTTCACACCTTTCAGCAACTTCCTCTTTAACAACTTCTGACATTTGCCTTAACTTCCCTGTTCTTACGGTAGCTCCTCAAATAGGAATGAAGAGGCTGAGATCCAGCAAACAGCACTGTGATGCACCCACCATCAGCAGTGTCATCCTCAGAGATCTCTGAGGTTTGCCTGTGGCTGAACGGATCTTGGTTTTAATCGGTGGGATGAATCTAATCCACAAACAAGGGACAGACTTCTGTGTTATTTAATGGTATTTCCACTAAATAAGTTTCATCTCATTTTAACATAAAGCTAACAGAAGGAAATCTCTGAGTTTACATCTTACTGAAATAGGTTTGAGAAGGTTACAGTAGCAGCAATAATTAACCTCCTCAGTTTGGTCCTTCTAAAGGATGGTAACATAAGGTAGGAATCAGGAGTTCTAGGCAAAGAAATCCATGCCCTTTTCCAGCTCTGCCTTTGTCTCCTATGTGGCTGAGCAAATACTAGCTGCATGCCCTGTCCTTCCATCTGCTTTGCATGATCTGTAAACTTTGTGAGTCAGAGACTGCTTCAAAGCACGCGTGCAGAGACTAGCTTACAGCTTCTTAACTACAATAATATAAATAATAAATACTAGCAACACTGGACTTTATTCCAAACTCCACAGATCATAAGCCAAACATTTGAACCTGCAGGGAAACACAAACGTCATACAGAATCAGGAATATTAGTTTCAGCAGGGAAGAGCTGGCAGCTGCTCCCACCAAGTCTGGCTCCACTCACCAAAAGACTGCATTTAATTACAAAGCAGTGAGGCTCTGCTCCCAGAGGAAGGCTGTAAGATCCATCATTAAATGATTCTGAGCCTTTCAGCAGGAAAACAGTGCTGAATGCAAGTTTGTCATATAATGACAAATTACAGGATAGCAAGTTACCTCCAATAAAATTATCAGATTTATCAAATAATCAATCAACATACTCAAAGCTGAGACCGTAATGGATTGTGCTGCTTTCACCTTATCTCCACTGCACAACTTCTATTTCCACTAGATCTCCAGAACACAGACCTGGGACTCTGCAGTGATCTGCCACAGAGCTCCAGCACGGCCTCCAGGCTTGTTCTGTTTGCTTTTGTGTCTTTACTTGTGACACTTAAATGGAGCTTCGTCCATGATACAAACAGTGATGACAGATGAGAAGGAAGATCTTGTTCCACTAGCAGCAGGACCAGCAGAGCGTGCCCTCACCTGGTTTGGTCTCCTCACATTCCATCAAGGCTCATATTTGTGCCCTCCCCCCAAAAGGGCACTACATGGCTTTTATCTCAACAGAAAAGTGAATGGAAACTGAACACACACAACTCCCACATTGCCCAAGAAAATGTGAATATAGACCACCAAAATCCAAACCAGCCCTAAAACAACCCGTATTCACTGTCTACATGGAAACCTCCAGGCATACCGAAGTCTCAACTGCAGCTTCTTATACGTGGGGGGAAAAAAGCTGTTTGCTAGCTAGTAGCTGGTATTTCCACCCATAGTTGGAAGGCTATTGGAAACTTCTAGAGGAGTAACTTGCTATAATTTATTCCCACCCCAAATACTCTGAAGCCTGGTGCAGAGCCATTAGGATCACTCTATTAGATGATGCTCTAACAGCACAAGCAACTTCGCACTTAGCTTGTAATTTAAAAAGATGCAGAAAAACTTCAACCCTATAGAAAAATTTGGCCATATTTTAGTCTTTAAGGTTTCACAGCAAACACAGCCTTCAAACAAGGCATGCATTTAAGCAAGCACAGAGAGGAAAAACCGATGATGCCTATGTCCAAGATCTGATTGTTTCAGCAGTGAACATTATCTGACAGTTAGCTCAGTCCTAAAGCATGGTGTCAGTTTTCCTTGAGAAATGGTTATCACCACTGGTGGGAATGGTGAGACTCTGAATAAAATACATGAAAAGAATAAAAAGGGCAGAGCTCAGAACAGAAAGCACTGTGCAAAAAGAGTAACAGCACTTCCCCCAAGTCCAACCAGTGCCAAGAAAAGGGCAGGACATTCCTGACATACCTACCACTCTCAACACACAGCTGGGTCAGCCATGAAAAAAAGAAAGCAGGTCTTGAATACTTGGTCAAGAAAAGGGACTCTGAGAGAAACGAACAATAAAAAACTGAGCAAGCTCTCAAGATTTGTATGGGAAGTAATTTCTTTACAGCAGCTCATCTGAATTAGTTAAAGTAATATTTAAACAGCAAGCAGGAAAGCCTTAGGCTTTGGAATAACTGTTTCTAAATGCTCAGGTTGGCATCAGCACCTCTGGATTCTGCTCTCATTTTTCTCACTTGGATTCAGTTTTTGACAAACCAGTACATGTCACTCTGTTCTGAGCAAAACGAAGATATTACTGCTGCCCTGAAGTGGCAGCCTGAGTGAAAGATGCTCACAAGCCTGAGAGATGCCCTTGTCAAAGTGTTCTTAGATCAAAATAACCAGTTGCCCCAGCATGACTGATTTAGAGAACCCACTGGAAATGCCTGCCCCAAGGCAGCAGCTGTTGGGTTACTGCTTGGCATTTGAAATGTTCTGTTTCAGTATCTCGAGTTGCACTGCTATTGTAATCAGTTTATTCTTCCAACACAGTCTATTGTTTTGTTCCATAAATTAATAAAAAACGCTAAGATTCTATTTTTTCCTTTTTACCTTTCTCTTTCTTTCTTGCAACTTTAAGACCCGCTTAGTACCTAGTATGTGCAGGGAGGGAAGGCATGGAGAGTGTCAAGAGAAATGTACAAAATCACTGAGACTTCCTTGACTGACAAATAAAACAGCTGAGTTTGTATGAGGTATCTTGCATTCTGAGATACTAAAAAGCAAAATGAAAGAACGAATACAAAAGGCTTAGAAATCCAAAATAGGTACTTTTAACTAATTTAAAGTTGTCAGCCATTTTGTACCGTTTTGTTTCAAAGAGATTGCAAACACTGAGTTTATCCACTGAAACTACAGAAGTTATAATATTTATAAACATATTAGAAAAAAAAAAGAAATCCAAAGCTCAAGGACAGAAGATGCTTCCACACACTTTAAACAGGATCATCTCCAGCTCACTGTAACTAAGCAATGGTGAAAGAAATTGTCAAGGTGACTCACAGCTTCGTCTTTGTCCTCAGGAGTTACTTGGACAGAACTTCTTTCTTCTTCCTTCTTGACTGATCTCTCATATAAATCACTGACGATAAATGAGGGGTAATATCTGTCCTTCAGAGTTTCATAAACATCTGCCTGAATTCTGTAGAATACTTCAATGCCTTTATTACCCACAAGACTTTGCTCTACTTCTTTATAAAGTGATTTTTCCACAGGTATTTCTCTGCTTTCCACAAAAAAATTCTGGTAAATGTCACTCACCAGCTGAGGTATTTCAGCCTGCAAAGCAAGGATAGGAAATGAAGAGAATAATAAATAACATTCACAATACCAGGATGGCTCTGGATCCAGGTGCATAACTTGGAGGGTGATCAAGCTGATTTTACGCCCAGATGAATGAGCATATTTGCAAACCTCTTACTGAGATCAGGCACTCTGCCTGTGCACCTGTGCAAAACAGTCCATTTCACAAGGTAAGCACTGATATTTGTTAAGTGAAGAAACAGCTGTGTTCTAAAATTATCAAAGCTCCTCACCCATTGCTTTTAAAAGCACACCAGAGACATGTGCACCAGGACAGGAAACTGGGTATTTTCAAAATGCAAAACCAATCTCCTATTGCACACTTTCTCTCTGCTGGAGAGGGAAATTAGTACTTCTGCCTATGAGGTATCATTTTTTATAGGTCACGATGCCACATCAAAAAAGAAACAGAAAACTATTGTCACTATCAAAGAAGTCCACAATTTTTAGTTGCCACACTATCCCCAGACATTAAGAAGCTAAAAAAAAAGTCCAAAATTGCTCAGTACCCACCCTATAGCATTGCTATTTTAAAAGCAAGCAGATATCCTGGTTCATATACAAGCCACATGGACTTGCAGTTTTTCCCACCTTGTTAGCACTCCTCAGGTTCTCCACAGACTCCCACAGATCAATCAAAGCCACCTTATCCATTCTGTCCATATATATTCGAAAATGCTCTCGGTATGAAGGGTTGGCCAAAATTTCTTCAAACTGAAGAATCTTAAGAAAAGAAAAACAAGTGTAAAACCTCTCAAAATACCTACCTGGCACCAAACAGTAAATCTTCATCATTGACCTAGACTAGGGTAACTAAGGTAATCAAACTATGCTTCCAAGGTGAAGTTCCTAACAACCTGAATTCTTTCACTTGCTGCCCAGAGGTTTTCAAGTAGTTCAGCCACATTTTGTGAACAGAATTTAAATATAATGTCTTCAGCTCTTATGTCCTCTTGTTATCCAAAAGAGACAGCTGTACACACATGGGAAACAACAAAAACAAAGACAACTGGTTGTAGTTTGCTCATCTTCTGCTTTGAAAAAAGTTTACATTCTTTCTTTGCTACTCATGAATTACAATGACAACTCTGTGAATTTGGAGAAAGGCAAATGTTAGTAAATACCCTTTAATTTTAAGGAAGATCAATAAGCATTCTTAGAATCACCTCGCCAATTTTTCTCCACATAAGCAACATTCATCTCAATCCAACAGGAGGTAGCTTGTGGGAAAAAAATTCAGCCTTGAAAGTTTCAAAATGGCATTCTTAGGTAAGTCTGTTTTTTTTCAGAATGCCTTGAATAATCCCCAAATTTCCTCATGTCATTGTTCATGGTGCACTGTAATAATTCATTTGTTCACAGACACTGCATCTCAAATTAATTCTGATACTCAGCACTTCATTTTGAGCTCACTTGGCTTTTCTTAGTTTGCTACATGATGTGGAAGCCCACTCCTGCCGGAAGACACCACCATCTTCAGCAAAACAGTAATTTCAGCTCTCCTTTATATTCCCACATGCCACAGCTCAGAAATCACAGTGAAAATCTTACCAATCACCAATTAAATCAGAATCTATCCAAGGACCATGGAAGCAAGCTGTTCCAGTATCATTACGAGCACAGGCTCCCTGCAACTTAAAACCTCTCAGATAGCTTCTGGATAGAATTCTCTTTGGTACCTCACATCAACTCTTACCATTCACAAACCATAGCTACACTAAGGAGATGCTGCAGCTCCATGGACTATGTCACAGACGTGGCCATGATTATTTGTGCTCTGTACAAAAGCCATGAACAAGTTATTTGCTAAATGAACACAGGCAAGAAGAACTCAATTAACTTACTGCAGTGCCGCAAGTAAAATTTCTAAGAAAAAGGTCCAGGAGAAAATAAGAGGAGATGTGTTATATATTACACTAATTAAAACTCTATTTTCTCTGAAAGCAAATCTAACACCCAGGGCACACAGTAAATCAGAATCAGAGCTACTGACAATTCAGATTCAGGTGGTAGCTGAGTGCCTTTGTTCATTACTTTTAAACATTTGATTATAATTTACACATTTGAAATAATGGGCTAAGTGAAATGTGCAAAATCAGTACAACCTTGTGACTCATACATATTTATGAAAGAAAAAAGTGACACTTTTGTAATTATCTTCTGCTATAAAAAAAAGTATTTCTAAGCACATCATTTTTGTTTCTTAAATCTGTAACAGGAAAACTGACAACTCCAGATAATCCATCCTCACATTTAAGACCATAATCAGAACATAAAGCCTTACCAGCACCTCTATTACTGCCCTAGAACTGCAAGAAAGGCAAAGTAGGAAGCAGAAATGAAACCAAAATATGCATTTAGGCCACTGGTCGATTTATTCTTTATTCAGCTAACACCAAACATTTCCCAGAGTTAATGATGTATTCAAACTCCTGTATTACACTTGCATAAAACAATAATTCAGAACACTATCAGTAAACATCCGTTTCTGACCTATTTCATACACATTAAAGGCAAAATCCCAGGTTTTTTTCTACAGGAGCTAGCTATTCTGCAGGTTAAGCACTAGCTTAACAGAAAAGCTTTCACAACAGGCTTCAACAAGAAGTTAAGGGACAGCAGCAGCAACTTCAACATCAGTTTACCTGCTAAATTTTAAAGGAACATTTTGTCCCGTTGCTGTGAAAAACCCAAATTGCCTGTACAGAAGGGGCTGGGGGCCTTTAAGAGCTCAGACTGCAGCTACTGCAATACAGGCAGTGGACGAGAAGGAACGACAGTGAAGGCAGTCCCCCACACAAAGCCAAGCCCCAGGCATTTCACTGTGCTCAGCGAAGAGCAGCATGGCCGCTGCCTTGTGTTCAGCCTCCCTGAGCCTCTTTTCTGGTCGCACTGCACTGGGAACAACAGAACAGAAAAGCAGTTTTCCTGTTTACTGCTCTGACATGGATGAGGGGAAGGTTTTTGGTTTCTTTGTAGAAACATATCAAAACGTGCAGAAGCAGAACAGCACTAGATCCTATCACTTGTACTGCCAATGCAACCATCAGCACCCCTACCCAGTGCACCTTCACTACCCGACCCCATTTCTCTAACAAATGTATCCAGGAAGCACAGGCCCTCTCAGCAGGCCCTGAACAGTCTGCTCAGAGGCATCAGTGACCTTCAAGGTTCTGCCACATGCTTCTCTCTGCCTTTTTCCCACTGGCACCACTTGCTCCATTCAACTTCAGGAAACAGCTCTGGGCTGCCTCAGCACAATCTTTGACAAACTATCTGAAATGGCTCTTGAAGGACAAGTGGAGGGTGGAGAGCTGCCCTCTTTAAACCACATTCACAATGAGCGATGCGTAACAGGTAAGAAAGAGTTGCATGACAGAGAAACAGTACACTCAGTTACAATTATTATAAGGATGCAACGAAACTTGGAAATCCTGCAAGAAGGGTTAACTTCTTTGTTCTACCTACACAAAAAGATAAAATCTTCGAATCAGAATACAGAAATTGCTTGCTTTGCCCAGAGGGGCAGAGTAAAGTACACAAGGAAGCAACTAAACAAAATTTAGCCAGACTAATTAGCTATGATTTTATTTTTGTAGCTGCTGACTAATGCAACAGCAATTATGCCTGTTGTTTTATTGGTTTTTTTTTTTTCCATTCCTAGAGTAGAGTGACGTAGAAAATAAGCAGTCAACAGTCTTAAGAGTTTCTCCTGCAGGGACTGCTCTTAGTTTTACTAGTTGCTTTCTACAAGTAAGTGTTTGCTTTTGAGTAACTCAGTATTTACAAAACCCACAGGTATTTCCTACAGTAAATATAACAAGAGGCAATGAAACATTACGCATATGTTGAACTCTTTTGAAATAAAGTTGCTGCCACGATCTCACGAATTCCCTGCACACAGTATGCCAGCTAATCCTGATTTTTCACAGTCAGCAACGTTCCAACCTGGATGATCAATGAGTCTTTCCAGATACTACAGCAGTTATTTCCCAACAAAAAATGTACAGCAATTAATTTACACTTCATTCCTGACGGAAGGGAGGATTAATGACAGCAGAGTTAATACGAACCACATTTAGAATGACCTTCAGGCTATGAAAGAACTATTCAACTCATACCTTCTGACTCTGAGAGCCATCTCCTTCATCAGAAAAGCCGTCTTCCTGTTGATCATAAGCAGGCCCCCCCAGGATCCTTATTCTCTTCTCACATTGCTTCTTTGCTACTGTCAACTGATTAATATACCTCTTCATGTTGCGAGCTCTCAGCAGGTCAGCTTTCATTGCTGCAGTTTCTTTCCCTTTTGAATCTGAGAAGAAAGCAAATCAGAGATCATTTTTTACAACACAAAAACGTTATCTCCACAGTGCCTCTGTGCCCTGTGTGATCACAGCATTTGTCATTTGGGAATCAACTGTGCCCATGAGTACAGCTGCTGTGAAGTTTGTATATGAATTTGGATTATTTTGAAATGTTCTCCAGTGATGCCTCGTGTTTATATAAAACAGTTCGGGGGGAAAAAAATGTCCATTGAATGCTGATTTATTCAACTCTCTCACCATCATTTGCTGTAAGACACAGATTCTAAATTTTTACTACAGGTTGTACATTTCTCAGACAGCATTAGGTGCTACCTGCAGCCATGGTGTACAATAAGTCACTGAGTGGATAGTTTATATACCTCACTGAACATAAACTGAACATAACCATGACTGAATACAACGAGGACCAGACTCAATGCAAACAGAAACAAAGCAAAACAAAACTTAGCAGATAAAGCATATAAAAAAACCTGAGCTGAAATCATGCCTGTTTTGTATAGCTGCAGGGTGCAACTGATTCACATTTCTACATTGGTTTTAATATCCTCCTGCTCCAGAAAACATTCCTGCTTTTTCAGGTTGGAACTAGAGCTCTGTAGCAAAGTACTTGGGCTTCTATTCAGCTCAGGATTAATTCACTGCTCAGGGATAAACTACAGAGATGTATTGTGCTATTTTTTTGAAATATCAAATGTAATAAAATGTTGTGGATAAAAACAGCATTCCATTTGCAGAACAGCTACGAGAAAGAAACAACCATACAGCTACATTCTGTGAACGCATACAAAGAAAAAGGAAACCTCTTTGGAATGACTTCAAATAGGTACCTGAAATACATTTCTAATACACTGAACTATCTTTCCTTTTAGATTTTTTTTTCCTATTTATTTACCCTTAAAAGCAACATGTAAATATCTTCATGAGTTCTGCCCTTCATATACTGAGGGGCAACTCAAAGCGTGTAGGGATCCATAAATCCCTACATATAACATGAATACTGATATACTCCCAAAATACTTTATTATATTCCTAATCTTACTTCTTTTGCTGCACGTATTTATACATGTTAGTATGGAAGCCTCCTGATTCACGGACTGTTAGTGTGTCTTATTTGCTAAGTATCATTTACATCTGAGCTGCCACATAATAGTGAACTACATAGATAATATTCACTGAAGCAAAAGATAAAATGAGTTTACCATTAAAGAAATAAGCCATCTGTTTTCCTGGCATGTTATCTCCACAGGGAAGTCAACAGAGCATTTAATTTAGTGTTTCAGTTCCCTGACCGGAGGTACCAGTATTACTGAGGGAAAAGGAGAGAACAACAAAAGGAAAAGAAGGAAGAAACCTGAAGCACAAAATAGCTCTCCCTCACATTAAATATACTGACAATACAAATATATTGACAGTAGATTGAATTTGAAAGATTAAAACCCACCATTTCCCCTGCTCCACCCGACTTCAAGATGGTTTCTGGAAGTTCACAGTTCTCTCAAAAGCTTAAATACTTTGGGCTCAAAATGCATGCATACTGACAAGCATAGGCCTGACAGAACCACTGCCCAAATCCTCCTCACCTCTCCTTTCAGCTATAGTGCCCACAGATAGACCCACACATCCTCATCCCCTGTGCTAGCAACTGCCATGCATCTTAGAATCATTAAGGTTGGAAAAGACCTCTAAGATAATCTAGTGCAACTGTCCATCTTCCACCAATACTGCCCACTAATTCACATTCCTCAATACCACATCTACAAGTTCTTTGGACATCTCCATGGATAGTGACTCCACCACCTCCCTCGGTGCGTGCCAATGCACTGCCACTCTTGGAGAAGGAATGTTTCCTAATATCTACTGTGAACCTCTCCTGGTACAACTCCTCAGCCTCCTCTTCTGACTGCATCTTTCTCCCTTACTCCTCTGCAGACAAAGCTGCCACTCTGCAGAGCTGACTGACTCTTACTGCTCAAAAACTGACACTTTCAAAGTCAACGACCAGTGCCATATAATGACCTTCTTAAAACTTCCTTAGCAAAGAACAACACGTTCTCAGAGGGTTTTAGAGGAAAACGTGCTTATTACGTTGTCTTACATCCTGTGATCGTAGAAGGCCTCCAGGAAAGAAAAACAAACCCTACACCACACCCACTTCCTGGGATGAATTACTTTGAAAATACCTTCACACCCATAACGAGCCACTCCATGTCAAAGCCACTTGGGGTGGAGAGCTGAAGATCCCACTGCCAACCCACTCCTGTCAGCAGGAGAGCCTGGCCGTCAGGTCCCCCTGCCAACAAACAGGAGGCCCATGCAGAGCACTGCAGCGAGCAACGTGCTCTTTTCAATCCATCCTCTCCTGTTACCACAGCACTGAAATACAAATACAAGCCTTTTCACCATTTCTGAGAATCAGTATGTTCGCTACATTCAGACATCCTGGCAAAAGCCAGTTAAAACCAGAACGTTACAGAAGCAGCAGCTTGCATCTATTCACATATCCTACAGTAAGCACCAATAAAGGGAAGAGAAGCAGACATGCTACTAATGCTGTTCCACCACCATGCAAAGAAAGAAAATGCAAGATTTGGACAATTATTTACTAGCAAAACTTTACAATTTTCAGATGTTCCCCCTCCCCCCCCCTCCCCCCCCTTGAAAACAAACAAACAAACAACCTGCTTCTCATCAGCAAAACGAGACACATGCTTCCTCCACAAGCTGCACATGACTTTTCCAGCAGCAGTTAATCAGGAATTTCTTCACTGTCCCTTTCTCCATAGGCTTCTCATTTTAATAGTTACACTGCAAAAATGTAACTGAAATGGAAACAAGTCTTGTTCTTTTAGAGCTTGGAGAAAGACAGTTGCAAGTCACCTGGCAACAAGCACAGCAGCATTGACTGTCTCCAGTCCCTGGAGGAACTGCACATGACTTCGTATGCATTTCTGTAGGACCTTTTTGCAAAAGCTGAGCTTAGCACATGCACAGCCTACTTAATGCTACATTAAGCTGAAGTTCTACTGAGCATTTAGGCCACTACTCTGACATTTAACAAGAACCACATGTTTGCCGAAAGACAATAGAATTGTACATCTACCTGACCACTGCAGAGCTAATCAAAATTGTATATAAAGGAGGGCATTCTCCAGATGCCTCTCAAACACTGACAGATGTGGGGCATCAACCACCTCACTAGGAAGCCTGTTCCAGTGTTAGACCCCCTCACCTCAAATGCTTCCTCATGTCCAGTCACTTGAAGGGACATTATAGAGAATTCAGGTGCTGATTCTTAGAAACATATAGCACAACACACCCTTCAACATCACAGTGACTATATGGTAAACTTCAGTGTGGGAGAAAGTATGTTCTTTACAGCTACATAACCCTGACCACATATAGCCTCTATGTTCCTCTTGGTCACTTCTGTCTGACCAGTCAGCCTTCCTCCCACCCTCTTTTGGCCATCACTAGCTCACACAAAGGATCTCAGGAAAAGGAAGCAGCAGCTCCTCTGGGGAGCTCATTTGAAAATAACAAATGAAAAGAATCAGTCTGCCACGATCAGAGTCATTTCATTTCCATCCACAAGAATCACACAGGCACGGCCTCACCAGAACTCAGTGGAGGATTCCTTCCATATATTCATGCAAGTACAGCTGTATGCAGCTCTTTAAACACTGCCAACAAGCTATGCAAAAATAGTTGTGCATCCCTTTGTGGGAGATGGTGTGGTGGGAAGGAATAATCTAGTTTTGTCATAATTAAGTTAGATGGCATCTGTAATGCACTGGAACAGATAAGCATCCATCTTACTCCACTCGAAATTATCTTCTTGACAAAACTCACGCATCACAACCCACTCTTCCAAGTCACGTTTGGAGTCTGAGTTTCCAAAAGAAAAGCCCCTTTCTAAAGCTGAATGTTCAAGCACCTTTCAGAACTACAGTACATAACAAAGCCTACCCACAGACAGCTCTGTTTCTGCTTAAGCCTTCAGCTCCACTTCAAAACCAAGTATCTAGATGTACAGTGGAAATGCTCAGCAGTAGAAGCCTACTATCACTCAGTAGATTTTTTCATTCAGAAATAAATGGCTGCTTTTTCAATCTGTCTCACAACACCTGCTTGAAAAGGAACAATTTTCCTCAACAGAGATGTGGTCAGTTACAGTGCGGTATCCAAAAATCAGTTCTAAACTGCCATGGTTCCTGGTCATGCTGTCACACCGATGATGGAGGGTGAAGAAAAACGGAAGGTAAATGAAATAAATCCACTCAGAATATTGGAAACTGTCCTCAAAGAGATTTGCTCGGTGTTACCTGAAGACAACTGCATACAGCAAACTTTCAGGTAAGCGTTTGTAGTCTTTCAAAACGTAAAGGACACATGTTTTGTACAGAAAAATGGAATTCCTAGAATGGAGGCTCAAATTTGGTTCAGTATTTCCAAGAGATCAATTCTTACCAAAAGGTAAGATAAAGTAGGATATTGGTTTTCATTTTTCAGGAAGATGTACAAAGATATTATTTTTCCAACCAGAGCACGTGTGGTTCAAGAAAAGAACACAGCCCAAAAATATCAACAGGATGAAATAAGGATGAGTAAAAAGCAAACCTCCTTGTACAGTCATTGCTGCAATGATGCTGACAGTTTCGGAAGAGGGTATATAGAAGGACAGTTAGGAGAAAAAGCAAATGCTGAAGGCTTCAGCAATCTTGTGCATGCACGAATGGGGAATGTAGTGTCAGCAAGCAAGATAACAGCTTCTACTTACAACGGCCTGCACAACTCCAAAAATAAATTGTCAGCACCTCTGCAAGCATTAATGCTACACTAGGTTTCTTACTGTTCACCTTTAGCAATGACTGAACACAATCCTGGTCACAGAAGTTACATCACCCATCCACAACAGCACTGTAAACCTCTGAAATTATTCTGCTCAGCTTTTTAAGATATTTGACTCTCTCAGGGAGTCAAATGCAAAACCTATTGCTTAAAATGGATTGGATGCTTTTGTACACCTTCCTTTGCTCTTCTAGGCTCATATGCCAGAAGATTCAAATAATAAAATCTGAAAAGAAAAAAGACCCTATAACATGCCATTTTTTCCACTAGAGATGGTTTAATACAATGATGTTCAAAAGTACTTTCTGCTTTTCTTAAAAAGCTTTAACAGCTAGACATTTTGCCAATAGGTGGCACCAACACAAATTAAATTAAGAGCTTTGTCCTTGCTGAGGGACAAACATTCCTCTCAAACACCTCTGTGCACTGGCATTAAATGCATACTTTGTTGTTACTAAATCAAGCCATACAAAGTCAGGGAACCATAGCTCGTATTAGAAGTCATCATGATCTCAAGCAACTTATTCTTAAATAATAAACACCTAAAACTTATCGTAAACCAAAACATTTTTGGTCTCATCAGTCAACTGCAAAGGTACACATACCTGTTCAGTCCTACTTATTGCTGGTCCTGTACTTGCACAGTTTACTTCATTACACAGCAGCTAGCCACTCACTGCTGTCCACTCATGCTGCATCAACTGCTTCTCACAGCTGTTGCTGTACCTTTTCTTACTGAAAACACTGTGTCAGGAAAATCCCATGCCTCAAGCTGTTTGTTATTTTTATTATGTGCCCTAAGTCAATACCCAGGCACTAACAATGAAGGCGCATTCTCACAACGCAACCCTGCCATCACAAAATGGAAATAGCTACAAGACCAACCCCAGGCTGGAATCAAAGGGAAGAGATGCCCACTACACAAAAGACAGCAGCTCATTTACTAGTAGAAAAAGGGCAATATCACACACTGACCAATCAGACGATTACAGATAAGCAAACAGGTACTGGGGAAAGAGATTAAAAAAAAAAAAAAAAGAAAGAAAAATAGGAATGTGTAAACACTCCCATTTTGCAAAAAGCTCATGTTTATAGCTACTGACCATGAAATCTAGCAGTCGCAAGGTAGTGATATGCTCTGGCATGAAGAAAGGAAGCTATGAAATGGTAACACTACTAAAGTGGTGGTCTGTTCTATGAGCACTGATTTTCCTGTTTGGTTGTTTTCTTCCACGTGGCGCAAAGCTGTGCTCTGTGTATGTGTGTTCATTCCAATGCTTAAAGAAGGTACGACGGATCCTTTTTCTTTGAACTCTCCTTCAGATCCGTCATCAGATTAAAAAAAAAAAAACCACACGTTTTTACTCCTTCAAAAGGAAACAAGAAAACCAAAACACAAAACCCTTTACAAATATATATTTAACCCTCTACAGTCTGGGGGTTCTTAAAAGTTTTGCTGTGAACCGACTGAGAATGGAAACTTATGGAGATGAAAGCCTTAGTAGAGAAAATAAAAGGTAAAAAAATCTGCCTTTAATGTGCTGAACTACAATAGGATTGTACTGTAGGCTAGAGCTGAACATACTGTTCCACACAAATCAAAAGACATCATTTTCTTGAGGAACAGCTATTTAAATATAAAAGCTCAGTTGGAAGGGATCTTCAAACTGCCTGACTGCCACACAGAAACCTGAAGTACATAAATGAGAGCACTGTCCAAACACTGAACACTGACAGTGTGGGGCATCAACCACTCCACTAGGAAGCCTGTTCCACAAGAGGCCATAAAAAAAAAAGGCAGAATCAGCTTAACCACAGAATAAGTGGAACTTATCTCCTTTGTCAGAACAAACAGCACCAGGATTTTTACATCTATTTTGCAGAGCAAGGCACTTGCAGCTTCAGAAAAGCCTCTTCTCTTCAGTGCTCAGTGTATAGTTAACTGGATAAACTCCAGTGAGACCAAAAAATGATCATCAGTAATTAATTGCAGGAGCCTAAACTCCAAAAATATATTCCCCAAATCAATTCTTCTCACAACAATGCTGCACAAATGGAAATACAAGCTTAGCAAGATTGATTTTTTTCATAATGTACTCAGAGTTAACTTCCCCACTTCATTTTATTACTTTATAAAACACAGTTTCTATTCAATTCTCATCTAAGAAACGTTAATATTTCTCTGTGATGCATGCTTGCACAAAAATTAATGCTAACTTTGCCTCCTTTTGGTACAATCAATATACCCCACAGGGATGGATATCTAACTCTATTTTAGGATGTAAAAGAAATGTACATCAGTGTTGTGTTTTCAGAAATTCAAGGACGGACTCCAAACTCTTCAAACTAATAATCAAATTGTCTCCCTGCCAACCCCGTGCCTCCTGGGGTGCTTCTTCTCTATGTTTCTAATTTATTTTTTCTTCCATTACACCCATATCACCTTTAAAAGCTTTCCTATGTGACACAAGGAACTAAACCCAAGATCTCTTTAGTTTAGTTTACAAACAAATCCATTCTTATAACAGAATTGTAGAATGCCTTGAGTTGGAAGGGACCATAATGCCCCCCAGCTCCAACCTCTGCTGGGGGCTGGGTGCCCCCCACCAGCTCAAGGCTGCCCAGGTCCCACCCAACCTGGCCTTGGGCACCTCCAGGGAAGAAGCACCCCCAGCACTCTGTGCAGCCTCAACACCCTCTTCCTAACACCTAATCCATGAATGTTCAATCCCCTGGCTTGCCTGAGCTACGCTGAATGAAAAATTGTCTATGGCTGCACCTATGAAGGTTGCAGCACAAGAAATGCCTTCTAATGCTTCTAAAGAATAAATAGAAAGAGCACAATAACACTGTTTCATAGAGCAAATTCTCAGCTACACAACACACTTTTTCAACAAAGTCACCAGCATTAGCTCTGCTTCGCACATACTTCCATACCGGAAATCATTCTGTCAGACTGCCTCTCTGCTGCCATCTGTCACACAGCAACAAAATGTAATGAATACTGGTGGGAAGGTTCAACCTCTACTGCTATACCACCAACATCTGCCGCGGGTATTGTAGGCCAACATCACAAAATAAGAGGCATTACTTTTGGAACAGTCTTCATAAAAAATGTGGGTGATGGGCTGCACTGTGACCTGTGCCAGACCACAGGTGGCCCATGGGTTGGACATGCCTGATAACTTAAATCTGCTCTTTTTTTAGTTTAAAGCCATGTCCCCTTGTCCTGTCATTATCAGACCATAAAATATGTTGGTCCCCTCCTGCTTGTAAACTCCTTTAACTCATACCGTCCATTGTTTTCTATTATGATTAGGTGGATCTCAAACATATCTGTTCAAGCAAAATTTTGTTTGATAATTTTTCCATCAATAAAATCTCTTGAAGATATCCCACAGCTCTGGTACATTTTGAGAACACCCATAAAAAAGTATATACATCTTCAATATAAGCACAAATGTAAGATGCAAGTTCACATGCATTTCAAAAGGTAGACGTTGCCAAATCATTGCAGAGGGATTTAAGAGCACTCTGTACTGCAACATAAAAATGCAATATGACGAGTCAAAATAAAGTCTGACCAATAATTACACTGCAATTCCTAATTCTGTGCTTTGAAAGAACAGATACTTTAAAGAATGGATTGCAGGAATAAATAAGAGCAAGCAACATTCTCAGCATAAGAATTTGCAATGCCAGAAATCCAAGATGCAGCAAGTTCTGAAGATTAAAAAAAATATAGCTGCAATCTTCTTCTTGACCCATCAGCTTAGATGGGAACAGTATGGCAGGGGGGTGGAAATACACCATGGAGATTTTAGAACAATCAGGCAAATGAAATAGAACTGAGATACTAATTGCACAGCATTCCTAAAATCTGTCTAAAAATCCCCCATAAACTGATCTATTTCTGGAATTCAGATAGCTTTGCAAAATGAAAACAACAGATATGACTGGTAACAAACAGGATTCTTACCTTTCTGCCTCTTCACTTGGGGAAAATTGCTGATTGTGGTTGCCTGAACTATTTCCACTACAATCTGATACCTAGTTTTAAAAACAGCAGCAGATAAGGGTAAAGAGGGAGGAGAGAAAGAAAAAAAAAGAAACAACAGTGTTAATTATTACCTATCTATAATATATATATATTTATTATTATTATTTTTTACAGTACATTCCTTATACAGCATAATTAAGAATGAATAAAAAACACCTCCCCCTCCGCTTAAAACTGAGCTGTTGCTCAGTCCGTTTACAACCTAAGCAATGTGCACACAGGGAAGAGAGCAGGGAAAAAGAGTCTTGAAACAAATGGAAAACTCCCAACTTGCAATAGTATTCCTTTCTCTCTAATGTTTCCATGGCACAGACACTTAGTAAACACAGTAAGTCATGCCTTTAACATGAAGAGTAAATACAAATTTGCTGTAGGAAACTAGGATGGGAATTCAGTTCAAGATCAGACAGCTGTATATTAAGGTTCTTCTAGCTAGCATACATACATGGAGCTTTTGCACTTCTAGGGGGAGGAAAAAGTTCTAAAGTACTCCACCCGAGGAATAATTATAAGCAGCTTATCACCCAGATCTACACTGTACACAATGCAAAACAGCTACCACAGTTAGTAAACTGAATTTTAACATCAGTTTTGTAACAGCAAAGGAAACAGTTTCCAATTAAATCTTCTACAAACATCAAAATCCGGGTCATGGCAACCTTTCACATTTCTCTCAGCACATTTACTTTGGAAACTAGTAATACCAGTAATAAAGAAGTCTTCCAGTAAATTTAACTAATCTCTGTAGGAGTTACCTAACCTCGATCAACCAACTCTCTGATAAAGCCTAGTGCCCCATGGGAAGTCTTCCATGACTACTTAATCCTCTGTTTAAGAGAAGACCTGTGACCCATAGAATATATGGTCCTTCATCTACGGTTCACCAATGTTATCCATTTCTCCCCATCCTTCCTTCCTCCTGCAAATTTTTTAGTGTTTGTTTGGACAACCTTTGCCTCTTCATAAGCGTACTGCCTACATTCACTTACAACTACACTTTCCAGGTGTTTTTTTCTGCAGTGATCCTGATTCTACACAACTCCTTCAACACAAAAAAAAAAACTCAAGAAGCTGATTTACCTAAGCAGTAATTCTATGATAACATGTTTGCAAATATTTCATTTTTTAACCCTATTTCCTTTTGCCATTATTTTTCCCTCGTTTCCAGCCATCACCATAGTTCTTGTTCAATACTTTGGAGTAGAAAAAGCCCCACAAGGAGCCTGCGTTTAACTCTCTGCTCAGACACAGGCTTCCCAAACAATTCTGAGCAGCTCACTTAGGCTTTTGGTGCCTTGGTTCTTTCATCTGTAAAATGGGCCACTCACCTCACTCCAGCATTCTAAGGTTAAAAACACTGGACATGATGAAATTACCAAGTACCACAGAACAGACAACCAAATAAATACTACCATATGGAAGGTGGTCCCCACTTCTACAGCTTCCCTTCTTCTAAAATTTACACCCATTTGTTCACATTCCTGGTTTTATACCTTACCGTTAGCAATACAATAGTAAGCCTTTTCTTCCATTCTTTACTTTAAGGGAGATGCTCTAAGTTACATCCCCAAAGACATCATTTAACCTGATCCTCCTGGGCCCAAACCACCACCCCAGTCACACTGACCTGCCAGGCTGCAGCCCTTTTTCTCTACAAGTTTGGTCTGAACATTCTAGCTGCACACCCTGTGGTGACAGGTGAGTAAACATCTCTGAAACTTCTAGAAGTGACATACTCATTTGATTTTCAAGAAGTGAACTGTACACAACAAACAGGACCAATCACAGTCTCACATGTACCTTCCCACTCTTATCTCTTCCTCAGCTCTTCGTCACGTTCATCCCTTTCCCTCACATCTTAAGTAGAAGACAGCACAGAACATGAGATAACAGCCCTTCTTACCATGAATTGCTTATTGACCTTCTGCTGCTCTATTAATAACAGAATAAATAAAACACTTTTAAAGCAGAAGTAAGAAGCAGCCAGCACCATGGCTGGCTTATTTCCTTATCACTGTTTACTCCATACTACGTTAATTCATCCTGTCTTATCTCCAGTATTCTTCTGACAGAAGTAAATTCATTTCACATCTCATGCAGAAATCATCTTTCCTTCCTCATTCGTAGCTGCCTTCCAATTTATCTATGCTAACTCAAATCTGAGGAGAAACGAGGGTGAAATTTCCCTGTATAACTCTCTTCTTGAAAGAAATAAGGACAACACACTTTGTGGAGACTTGATACAATAGAAATTAAACTTTGCCTCACTTCATCATAACAACAAAGGTAAACGTTAGAAGGGTGACTTTGAGAGAAGTTTGTAGATAACAACATTCCCTTCCCTGGAAGCTTTTTTTTTTTTTCCCCCCCAAACAAATCCTAATTTTAAGAACACAAAGCTATGAATGGGAAAAAAGAAGAATTACAAAATACATCCTCAGAAAACTCTCAATTACTTTTTACAAAAATAAACATCAGTTCTACAAATGCCCCCTACAAAAACAGAAAGATGTTTCCAAAAAGCAGAGAAATTCTGTTAAGAGATGAAGTGAACAAAAGTCAGAGGCCCTGTACAGATATTAATGAACTGTGAATTCAAAACTTTTACAGAAGTAATGATAAATAGTTCTTGCAGCACTTAAGTTCTACAAAGAGAAACCATACAGCCAACACAAAAATCAATAGTGGTTTTGGTTTTTTTTTCCTCAAGGCAATGCTTCTAACCACGGAGAGGAACAAAAAGATTTAGAAAATCTTAGCACCATTACTAGCCTTTAAGGGAAAGCCTTTTTGCAAGGCAGAAAGCAGGTACACTTCCTTAGAAGGAGATGCAGCACACACAGCTTCTCCTTCCTGATCTCCTCACCAAAAGCAACAAAATCCTTTACCCACAGGTATTTGATGATCTGGCTGAGAATTCTTCCCTACTTACCAATAACATATATCTGATTCTTGTCACAAGAAAGCTTAACAAGGCCGTGCTAATGAGATCAGCCTGAAAAGATACTCTGGGGTGGTGGTTTGGGCCCAGGAGGATCAGGTTAAATGATGTCTTTAGGGATGTAACTGTGCTGTAATGTCACATGCATACACATTAGAGCATTCAGGAACTTGAGCTTTCTTGGCCACAGCCAGTCAAGAGTCTGAGGAATTTTTATCAGTGCTTCACAGACTGTTTTATTCAACAAAACATTTTATGTTTATTTTAGTAAATAGACGGTAATTAAATTCATCTGCCAAGATAAAGCACAGCAGGGATGTTTCAAAGAAATATTGAGTTTCCCAGCAACTACAGTGCCTCGGGATAATTTCCTGAAAGCTAAGCCTACACAAAAAATTGTAACTACTTAAATTCATTCTTCTCCAAGATGTTACGTGGCAACATCAGTAGCAATAGGAGGAGGCTGAACATTCATAAATGCCTTTTCACCAGCTATTCTGAGCTGGTGTATAAGATTTCCAAGTAAAACCAGGAAACAAAACTTGTGATAAATGAGTTTTATTATTCAGAAAAGACAGGTTTCCTAGTTGGATGCTAAGTACAGCATGCCAGTAATTTATTTCCAGTAGGATGACAACTGGAAGCACTCACCCCGCTCCCATCACTCTAAAGGAACCTAACTACGCTCTCTTGAGTTCCAAGGGCTTATTTTGCTCTTAGATGGTTTAACTTTTAAGTTGTCCTGTGTAGAGTCAGGAGTTGGAGTTGATAATACTTGCGGGTCCCTTCCAACTCAGGATATTCAGGAATTCATTAATACTCTTTAATTTCTTCTTTGTAAGTTTCTCCCGTGGTTTGCGGATGGGAAATACAACCTGAAATACTACTTAGTGTGTTCATCTCAAGTATCATTTGTTTTGCTCATCCATATAGAGACCGCTGTTTGGTTTCCTTGACATAAATCTGCTAATTCTCTTTGGCATATCGTGAAAGGTCTACAAAATATACTCTCTAACTTGGAGAGGACTACGGGTAGGCCCATTTCTCTTTAAGTGCTGGAGACCAAAAAGAAGAGGAATCTCTTCTCCCACAGGGTAATGCTTTCCATGGATGTTTCCATTAGGAACAGGCTCTGCACAGCAGAAGAAAGAGCACAGTCCTCAAAATCAAACACTATTTTTCTCTTTAAAATTAAATTAGATTTTCTTGAATATTTTCCATTTAAATACTGATCAGTATTACACAGGGTGCAGAACACATCATAAAATGATAGTTGTCAGACTCCACAGGGCAGAAAAGAAAAAACCTCAGTGCAGCCAAAATCATATAATTCCATGAAGCAAATTCACTACCCAATATTAGAGAACACAGTTTAGGATGACCTATCTGCTAAAAAGAGAGCACAGTGAGTGCATTAATATGCCAGAAGAAAAACAACAGAAGAGTTGGGTTTCTTTTGAAACAAGCAGATCCATTAGTGTGATTATGCTTCTAAATATGACGTCAATTAGGTTTTAGACGGAGTCTAATAGAGACTAATTTCTGCTCTCAGTAAAGGCACACTGGCCCAGAGTAAAGAGCAAATTTTACAGCAGATGAGCAGTAAGTAGCCAAGCAACAAGATCATTTCACCATCACCTAAATGCATTTTCCTGTCTCAGAAATGCAAGTGGTTTCAGAATCAGGGAAAAGAACAACAGAAAGTATTTATGCTGCCCACAATATTCCATCTTGGTACACCCATCACTTCGCCTGATCAAGCTGAGTCTAACAAAAGGATTGGGTCACAACAGATGACCCAGAGTGCTCCAAATGGAATCGATGTGCTTGTGTCTTTCAGATGTTGCTGCAGCCATTTAGGAAGAAAGCTGACTTGTGGCAGTAATTAAAGTGAGCAAGGGAAAAGGAAAAATAACAGTTCTGGCTACTGGTGACAGATTAGGACCCGTACTCTGAAAACGGGTTCAACAGCTTTCTAAAGCTTTAGTATGCTCAACAAAACCACAACAATACAAAAATTCTATCTGGATATTACTCCTCTGACCTGCTCCCCAGGCTTCACTTGCTCTTTATCCTTTCTCTTGCATCAGAAATCACAGGAGAAACAGCACAGCTGTAAATATAAAGCCAGTATAAAGATCATCTCATGCTTGAGCAAACAGGTTCAAGATGCATGTGGGTATGTTATGATGGAAGTTGGAAGGAAAATTAGGTGGCAACTGAGATTTTTTGAAAGGAATGGAAAATAAGTACGAAAGGGTGTACATATTATTTTACTGGGAAACAGCAACAAGAAGCACATTGAATATGTAGGAAACAGGGTTTTCTTAACATCTTTAAGGTACTTTTCACAGTTCATCAAAATGTTTAAGAAGGATGCAACTGGGAAACAACTTCCTGCAACAGTCCAGAAACACCTCTATGTCACTGGTAAAGTGTGCTGGAACTCAAACCATTCTATGCCAGAAAATCACACACTGCAAACTGTGCTGAGTTCCAGCTAAGTGGAATTTTTTAACATTTTCTACCATGAAACTGAGAAGCTGACTATATTACAGATTAATGAATACTGTAGCTTGTCATGTTTACTGTCTCTGCTTCACCAAAAGAAAAAAAATTGAATTGAAAATACACTTCATTCAAATCTCAGTAACTGGCTAGCAAAAGTAGCACATTTAGTTTCAAATAAGCTATAGTGAAGTATCAAGTACCTCAATTGTTTCAGGAATTCAACATCAGTGTTGCTGCTAATCAGCTTGATGAACTCCTCATACGAAGGAGCATATGTGTAGTCTTTCTTCTGATGCTCATTCATCTGTTCTCTGTACTCCAGCTGGCTGAGTAGCATTTGGTTGATATAATCTGGATCACCCAGCAGTTCCACCACTGGTTTCAGTACTGGAGAGGAAAAATATTTTAAAACAAAATCCTTATGTTGAGGAGTAACTGTTGTACTTCACGAGAATACTACAGACAAAAGGCAAGAATAGATGCAAAAAAAAAATCAATAAGAATTTCAAACCAGTCTCCAGGCCTATAAAGTACATTTGAGACCTCACGCATATCTCTTCATAATAAAACTGTTTGTGCCATGACCCAAACTAATGTACACTGATGAAGTTGAGTCTCATCTGGGAAATTTCAAGGATATTTTTCCTTTTGTTGTGCGTCTCGGAAACTATAACATTAAATTTTCATTTGTAATGGCTGTACAGTGAACTGAATTGCATAATGCTCTCACGGCTTCATAACTTCAGAGTTTGAATTCAATGATATTAAAAAATGGCAAGAATATTCATAATCTAATTAAAGCGTATCTGATAAAATGAAAAGCATAACAGAAAACCTTCATTAAAAAACTGGATAATTCAAAGTCTAAAACAAATCAAGTCTGGTATCATAATTCAATCATAATCACATCTATGGATTCTGTGCATCTGAATGAAGCTCAACATGTCAAAATTATTCATGCAGTCACTAAAAATAGTACCACTGAAGACTGCAAAAGGGTTCCCCTATGGGAAAAAAAATGATAGAAGGAATAGACAAAAGGAATTTTATTCTGAAAGGCGTGAGGAAACTTGGCAACAAGTCAGAACAGTCAAGTAAGTACATGCTTAATTTGGAAAACATCAAGTGACTTATTGGCCATCACTGAAAATAAAATATCAGTACTTAAAAGCATAGCATCAAGACATACATAAAGATGTCTGTAATTATTAATACTGTACATGTGTACATGTTTAATTAACTCTGATCTTTCATCTACCTTTTGTTGCAAGTATTTCTGCAAGGACTATGCGCAAGCTGACAGACTGGACATCCTTTGAGGGTAGAAGACAACACACCAGAATTTGAGAACATTTTTGCAGGAACCTTACTTCTTCATCAGAGTTCCTCAAGCATGGGTGCAACAAAAAAGGTCTCGGTGGATCTTCCTGCCTAAGAAAAGAAAGGTGAAAAAGAAACAAAAAAAAGGAAGAGAAAGAAGGAGAGAGACATAACTTGCATACCACTTCTATTATGATTATTCACAATTTTTGAAAATATTAAAAACATGAAAAATTCATTATCAGGTTAAAGAAAAACTTCAGTAAATAAACACTTTGACTCTCATGTATTTTTAAATGGGTTTTTGTTTTGTTTTATTTTTTTTTTGTTTTCTTGTTTGTTTGTTTGTTTTTTAAGTCTACTATGACACATTTTCAAATTCCTTTGCTCTGCTGGTGTTTTCACCCACCAAAACAGAAATGCTGCATCAAATAGAAACAGTAGAAACAGTCCAACACCTGGAAGGAAAAAAGACCAAGAGCACAGAATAACCATAAAGGAGCCCCCATTTCTCTACACTTCTCAGGGGCAGGAGGTAGAAGAGGGTGGATGGGGGAAAGTTATTTTTAGTTTGCTTTTGGTTCTCAGTCTCCAGTCTTGTTAGTAGACAGCAATAAGTTACATTCATGACCCTATACTGAGTCTGTTTTACCCATATGGTAACCGGTGACTGAATTCCCCATCCTTACCTCAACCCTTGAGCTCTTTTCCATCGTATTTTACCCCCTCCTCCTTTGAGGAGGGGCAGCAAGAAAGCAGCATCACAGAGTTTAGCTGCCCGCCAGTGTGAAGCCACTGCATAAGCAGAGTACTTGGGATCATTTCTAGTTTGAGAAACAGGTCTAAATGCTAAATAATGAAGGTATGTTCTTTCCTTCATAATTGGTGAACAGACAATATCATACGTTTGACCTAGCTTTCCTAAAACATCAGTTTTCAGCCTGTCACCTCCAGACTACATCAAATTGCTCTGAGCAAGACACCTATAGAGTAACAGACCTGGTATTATCACTCATGTACACTGTAAACAAGCAACAGATTTAGAGGAGGATTAACAACAGCAAAAAATAAAATAAATTTGGAAGTATTCAATAAGGATGGCAAATAGAAGAAGTGACTCCCACAGAGCTGGGAAACAAACACCAAACAAGTGACATCAGCAGTTCTGCAAATCAGAACTGAGCACATGGTTAACAGTCAGTGCAGTACATCCAGCGTGAAAATGGGAAGCATAACACTGTAGGGGTGCAAACTTCACACACCTTGACTGCACAGCCAGCAACAACCAGTCCACCTCCTTGCAGATGCCAATGGCTTCCTGGGCTTTTTAGTATTCCTCTGACTGGATGTGCCATGCTAACTCCATAATGGAGGTCATGATGGTACATTTCCTTTTGTATCAAAATGATTCTAGAAGCACAGACACAGCAGTCCTCTCACATCCACATGCCTGAGGCAGCCCAACCCCACATATATAGTTAAACAGCATGGTAATCAAATCAGTGATTACAAGGAGACAGACACAGCATCATCCCAGAGGCCCAGGGCCTCAGCAGAAGGCCCTCAGGTGCTACATGTCCCATCCTCCATATGTCCGCTTCCCTCTCAGAGCTGGAGGCTGCTGCCCTGGTTAGCATCAACCAACTGATGCTCACAGAGCTGCTCCAAGCCTACAGCTTCAGTGTGGGAATAGTGAAAAAGAACTGTATGCTGCCAAACCAGAAGTTTCTGGTTGTGCATCAGTGCGTGGCCACCAGTGACAGACAGCACTGCACAACTGGTCTTCGCTAGTGAGTCCACAAAGGAGCAAATCTGCTGCAACAGTAACACTGCTGTAATAGCACAAGTCATTTGTTTCAAGGTGGCCAAATCGGGTTTCTTAAATTCATATTCAGAAGAATGAGAATGTGAAAATGTCACTTGCTTTCAACTTGACTGAAGCTTATTTATTCAGTCCCAAATCAAATGTTTTGTATTCAAATATGGATAATGGAGAGGGTTTCAATTCTACAAGTAAGACTAATTTCAGAACAAGTCCCTTGGAACAGCTTGGACGTGAATACTGTTTGCTCTTCAGAGAAGCAGTGTATGAGATGTGCAGATTTCAATACTAACTAGCACAGGTGGTGCAGCTGATGTAGCTCCAAAAGCTGTTTATCTTGTTCTGGTAGGATCTCTTCTCTCTGGCAACTGAATACCTGACTATTTTTCTCAGCACATTTCCATTGCTCTTGCATCCTCCACATACATCCTACTGCCTCCTCAACAACACATCAGCCACCACATCACATGCTGTCCCTAAAGGCATTCATTATTTATCCAAAATCGGATACATCCCAGGCAGACAGAAAGTATGGGCCATTTCTGTGCAGCCACCTCTCAAGGAAGCCAAGTCTTCCTCCTCTGGACAGGTTGAGCCACCCCATCAGCCACTTCAAAACACCACCAGAAGCAGGAGCTAAATGCCAGGGAACAGGTGACATCCACTCAGCGTCTGCTAGCTGGCAGCAGACCCATTCCTAACAAGCAGTTCCTGGGTATTTAGAAACAATGATAGAGAACCTGAACTAAAAACAAGCGGCAACTGTTCCGCCAGCTGGGAGCACACACTAACACACAGCCCTACCTTCCCAGACAAACTTACCTAATTTGTGGGACACAGTGCACAGTTACTAGATCAAGCATGTGCAAAGCATGAAGGCCAGCTGTTACACACATAGTATTTCACCAAATCGAGATTGAAGTCCCTTTCGCCATCAGTATCTTTCTAAACACATCCACACACAGCATCAATATCCCAAGGAATGTCAGGTCTGTTTGGGACTGCCAACACCCTGGAGTATATCCTGCACCTATACCATCATGCATGCAGAAGTCATTTCTCATCATATTTGCCTTCCTGTTGTACACATTTATTCCCTGCCAACAGCCAGTACATGCAGATAGGCTGAGTTAGACCCCTGCCAGGACTTCCCTGCTACAGTCAACAGAACAAACAGAAAACTGCACAGAATAAAAAAGCAGAATGGCAAATCTCTGGTTCTTGTTTCTTTAACTCAACTAACGCATTTTTGCCTGAGGGACTCTGAGGGGGAAAGGGAGCTGCATGCACTGCAGCTGACAGGCCATTTAAAGCTTCCTTTGTTTTCTGGCAAATTCTCCATTACCTATGAGGATATGACTCTCTGCAAAGGAGGCTCTTTCAGTTACTTTCCTTCTATTTGCTTTAATATAAACATCAGCTTGTAAGGAAAATATACTATTCATCGATTAAATATCTGCCCAGAAAGCAGCATCCCTTCTGACTCAGGCTTCTCTTTCACACCTACCAATGAAATATCTGAGCAATAAGAGATCACAGAAGGAAAAACAAGCGCCACTGCTGTCATCTGTCCTGGAGCAGTAGCTAGGATGCCTTGATGACAATCTTAATGTTCAGGATCTTACCTCTGGGGGGAATCTTACCAAGAGTAAAGAAAGACAATATTCATTTTGCAGTGACCAGCAGGTAGAGCAGAAACTAACAAAAAGTAAAGCTACTCCATCTCCCCAGCACTTAATATAATTTAATAGTTTTAACGGAATCTCAAATAGAAATAGAAGCATTACTTCTCCCCCTATCCAGTTTTAAATGTGCTATTACAACTGTTTGGAGTTTCCAAACAAACAGATATTTAATAATCCTTATAAAAATCCTTATCCTAAAATGATATTTACAGATAAAGATCTGAAAGTCTGGTCAATTATCCATAAGTTCCTAGCGTAGCTGTATGCAGTCAACCGATATAAATACAGCACTGCAGTTAAGAGTTCCAGAAGCCCATAGACCAGGCCCAGGCTCGTTTCATCTGCGTTAGGCAACAGGCAATGAAAGTAGCAGCTTTATTTATTTGTGTCCTCCCAAACAATGAAGAATAGAGACATACATAGGAGAACAGAGATACAAGTGATTTCAGTGATTCTACAGCAGCAGACAGAACTCAAGCTTTGCACAGCACACTCAGAGATTGTTGTGGCTGTAATTTTTCTGTCAATATTCCACATCAGAACATCATGTGGACCAGTGGGAGTTAAAGAGTTAATGTTCTGGTTCCGTTTACTGCCTTTTACCTTCGACCTTCAAAAGCCAGAATTGTAAGCACACCTGAAAAAAGTACTTGCTAAAAGAAAAACTCCAAAAGCAAGCCAACAAAAGCACTGCAAACAAGGACAAAGCCAACCTTTCATTTCCAAAGTCATTTTTATCAAGATCAGAAAGATTAATAAAAGAATTATCCAACATTTCCTGTCTTAGTACCTATATTATTTATACACATCACAGTTAGCTTCCTAAAAAGAAAAGCAGCTGGACATCAGGGTAATCCCCAATGATTTATGCAAGATGAAAAAGGTATGAGTTGCCTTGTCTACCATTCTAATGGTTCTTTGTCCTGCCAGACAGTCTTATCTACAGCTAGAGGAGCATCACCACCCTTCTTTTACTTTGTTTCTAGCAGGAAAGACCTTCTCCTCTAAAGTAACCAAAGACAGGAAACAAAAAGGAAACAGACCTTCCTCCCCATTTCCTGCCTCCCACCAGCCTGCATGGAAGTGTCCTCTTCTTCTCATACTCTCCTTCATTCAAGTGCATTTTTTTCTTATCCGTTTGCCTCTAGTGGTCATTTACCTTGAGCTTTTTGTTATCAAGTGGAGCATTGCAATGATTAAAGTAAGCCAGAGGGAAAGCAGGAACACAGTGAGGAATGTAGCCTCTTTCCACCTGTCTTAGTCTGAAGGACTGCAGCCTATTTCATCTTGATTTATCAGGCATCATAGGCTTCACTCAGGCAGTGGAAGTAGAAAAGCAAAGGAATTTCTATGGCTGAAGTGAATCAATTGACAAAATATGAATTTCGCACTGAAGAAATTGACACATCTGTCCCCCAAGGGACAGATGGTTTCTTTCACACACTTTAGTGGAGTTATCTGTTGTTTTATGAGAAGAAAACTGAGAAAGCAGTTGTCTAGGCAGCACCCACTCTAGTTGGGGGGGAGGGGGAAGAAATGTAATCACTCTTTAGTTTCCTTTCACTTTACATACTACATATTAGATCACATATAGCAGGGACGTACCATAAATACATTAAAATACATTAACCTCATCATCTGCTGTGGAACAGAAAGTAGTGCAAATGGCAACACAGAGACTGGTCTCTGACCAAAAACAGTGCAGTGTTTTTCCTCTAGAAGGGGGCTAAGAAGTACATGAATAGGCAAAACAATTTCACAGTATAAAATGTGTGGCACAAATCTGAATGACCAAAGCATACTGCAGTTAGGGTAACCGCAGGTAAGTGCATACATAAGCCCCAATTCCATTCTCAATTACACAAATCGTTCACTCAGGTTAGCAAACTGAGTTCATACATGCAATTACCATTTGGCTGCACCTACAGTATTTAGGAAACAGTCGCCCTTTTAAGTGGACAAAGAGAACACTGCCAAAAAGAAATCCACAAGATAACCTAAAAAGAGAAAGAAAATCCAGCCAATAATCTTCCAGCAGAAAAACCTAGTTACTGCAGAATGGATCACTTACAGAAACTACAAGGCCTTCCCCTCCTGGGGCTGGCACAAATGAAAAACTGAATGGAATTACCCCTTGTGCTATTGCAGAAAAAGTGCAACTAACTACGTTTCTTCTTCACTGGCTGCTCTGACAGTCTCTCTCTCCTTTTCCTTGCAGGTTTGCACTACTTGTGCAGTCCATCTCCTACTGTGAGCAAAGGATTCAAAGATCAAATGAAAATCTCAGTGAATCTGAACTCTGAGGAAAAGGATAAATGTTGTCTCCCCTGGGTGTCACAGATGCCATGATGCCTGGCACAGATGCCTGTTAGGTCCCTGTATCTGGTAAGAAACCTGAAAGGTTTTATCAAATACACAAGGAAATATTACATTATTCATTACTTTGATATAGCAAATCTAAAAGTAGAGAGACAAGCAAAACTCCAATTAAATACAGTTTGAGTTTTACCTGGCACTGGCTCCTTTAAGGTCACAGAAGTGCGTGAGTAAAGCTTTCACTACATCATTGCAGACGACTTTAACTACATCAATGTGACTCAGCCTCAGTCGCAGCTGCTTGGCAATCTCCCAGAAGTCTTCCGACAGCAGCTGGTACAGCTGCCCTTCATCTCTGCTGAGCTGCCCATACCAGGACAGGATGTAATCTCTGTAGATGTAGTCAAACACTGAAAGGAAAAGTACAACAATAAATAGCAAAATCTGCAAAGTGAAGGCACACTAGGATAGCAGAAACTTAGTCCTCCACACCATTAAATGGGTAATAGGTTTCACAACTTCTCCACCAGGTTTTAATTTCTCACCAGAGCATGATGTTGGCAAAGCTACAGAAATTTGCACCTAGCAGGTTACTGGAGGTCATTTTGCAGAGCAAAGTCCATAAGTGGATTTGCTCAGACAGTCAGGCTACTAGCTAAACACTAACCTCAAGCTAATATCTGTGCCTCAACCGTGGATTTGATTATACGATCTACCTTATAAGCTGGCTGTGTATTGGCTGCTGCAGACTGAAACCAACCTTCTTCAGATACAAACTCAACATTGTGTCCACTCCAAAGTTACAGTTAAAAGAGGAGGCGCTAAGAGTTTTGTATTTGAAAAGGCATATACAATGTTATAGAAGGTACCAAAGGATCAGAAGATACAGGGATAAGTGAACAAGCAGATTAGCAAGACAGCATGAACTTGAAAGATAAGGTAACAGTCCCAACTGTACCTAAAAGCAAAAGGATTACTGTAAATCAAGTTTCATCTACTTTCTTGATTTTTTTGAGCTTTGTGCCTCTCCAGCTTCACTGATGCATAACTATCAGGTGCCTCCAGAGTTGTAGGAGGTGTTCAAGCTACATCCAGTGCTGCCAACAAGGTGGGAGAAAAGTTGGCAGTGGAGGGGTTGTGAATGGGATGAAAACAGTTTAGAACAACCAAAGGGGTAACTGAAAAAGAAAGGGGAGCAAAAATGTCACATGCCTGTGAGTCTGAGCAGGCTCTGTATCAGACATCCTGATTTCAGAATTGTGCTGTTGTTTGGGCTTTTTTTTTTTTTTGTCACTGTTGTTTTAAACAAAAAATATACCCCTATTGTCATTGTAAGCCCATTAATGCAATCACGCTACTCCACTATTCCTTAGTTTCCACTTCGATAGAAATTGCTGGGTTTTTTTGCCAGCTTAATAAGCTATAAAAAGCTCCCTGGCACCATGACAGTGAAATTAATAATGTACTAATAGCATAACAACTTACACTGACTAATTTTGCCTCCCTGAAACACTAGCAGGCTTCATCCTACCTCACTGTACCAAAATCATTTCAAAAGAAAATACTGAAAATTGATAGAAGTTTGTAGTCAAATGTTTTAGAAATCTAATTCCTGGGTTTATAAAGAAACCAAGTCACTTTACTGAGCTGAAGTTAGATGGCATTTACTAAGACATTTCAAGGCTTCCAAATGACTTATCCAGGAAAAACAAAGAAAAACAAAATAAGTCAATAGAATTTCCAAAGATTCCAAACTAGAAGAATTCCTAAGAGCCCCTTGCCTGAAAAGTTATGCAGTGGCTCCTTATCTGCGCTGGCCAGATCTCTACAAAACAGGAGCACAACTTGCATCTCAATCTCTTAGGCTATCTTCTCTTTTAGAACACCTCTATTCCAACCAAGCCTTAGTCTTCTCACAACACAGATCTGAAATACTGTCTTTACACAAATGCAGGCATTGTCTTCGAGTACCAAAGAAAAAGTGAATATCCTTTCCTGAAAGGAGAGACCAGAACAGTCTCATTACAAGCAATTTCAAAACTCTTCTGTGACTGTATCAGCGACAGAAAAGAACGTACAGCTACAACACTTGCTTGAGCTATTCCAGAACAGGAAGAATCACAACCAGTGAAATCTAAGTGCAATATGAAGATTAATTCTGTTAGGCTGTTGCATATTGTGTTACTACAAAGCTAGATTTAACATGCATGACACAGTTATCATAAGCTGCTTCGGTAGAAAAAAAAAAAGCATTAAATAAAAAATCTAGCAAAAGATGACTATAAAAGGCTATACCATATAAGTACCTGGCAAAGAACTGTTCCACAGAAATAAAAGTTGAATGCTTTGCTACTTGTTAGTCACTAGCTAACACCAGGTGAACTGGCTTTGCCCAGTGCCCAAAGCCAGTTCAGTTAAACAAATACTCTTCAAAGAACAAGCTAAAACACTAAACCTTCTCTCTTAGAGTTCCTAAAAACTGATAACTAATGATCTGAATTGATCATTTCCAAAACATCTATTTTTAAAGCTAAAGAGATTAAAGGGGTAAAGAGTTAAAAGGTCATTACTTAACGTTTTTCAGAATTTATTAGGTTTTAGATACACAATACAGATCAAGATGATGAAGCCTTATACTTAACATTATCTTAATTTCCTTAAGTTCCTCATGCTCATTAAACCTGTATTTAGGCCACGATGCCACAGGCTGGTAAAAAGTTGTCTGAACTACCAGACTTCAGGACTGGGAACCAGCCCCAGACATCAGCAACAGTGATGCTAAGATCCAAGTTCTGTTCTTCAAGTTTGTGCTGGGAAAAGTACCAACACTTCATAGTTCAGCTGCATTTTACACCATTCAGCCTTGATGAAACTGACATATTCCTTTTATAGGTTAGATGCTATCACTGCTCCTATGCAAAAAAAAGATCATGCCCATACAATTTCCCATTTCATACTGTTTGTGTTATTAACTTATTTAATTTTTTTTTTTCACATTTGCTGAATAATTACCATAGATGCATAGAAAAGACAACACAGGAAACACCAAATATATAAACAATAGAAGAAAAAAATTTTTAATGTGTCTCCTGGGCATTTGTAAAGTATCAGAGAAGTTTCTGTACAAATGACTTTACCCATGTACTCTCTGCCAAGAGAGTTTTTCAGATCCAAGCGTTCGAATCCCAGTGGCAGAGAGAACATGAATTCAAATCAGGCCTTGCTCAAATTCTGGACCCAAACAGCTTTTTGAGAGCTGTGGGGAAAAAAAAAAATAAATAAAGCTGTTCAAACAGAGTGGCAGAAGGCATTGCATTTTTTTCCCTAAAAGTCAACATGCAGATCCTCAATTGGGAAATTAGATGGGCTGTGAAAATATTTCATTTTTAAAGGGAAGTCCTGATGCACAAACCTAGCAGAGTTCTTCTACAGGGTCAACAAGAATGCAGATAGGCAAGATCTGATCTACAAGTATAATCTTATCAAACACCCAAAATCTTTTCATCAAGTCAGACTCAGCACAGGACCCAAGGAAACTAAGCAGCTATGGAGGAAGAGGTGGCATTCCCTGGCATGAAACATTTTCAGGGCCAAGAAACAGAGGGCATCACCAAATAGCCAATGTCCACAGCAGAATAATTTCACAAGCGGAGTTCCGATTTGTACTTTGATCCATGCTGTTTCACTTATTCATAAATGATCCAGAAAAGTGGGTAAGTAATATGGAGACGAAGACTGGCCATGAAAAATGATAAAAGATATCAGGCATTTAGAAGATGAAATTGAGTTCCCAGGAGATCAGCTACCCTGGTGGCAGAGCAGCCTAGTGACAGCTGCAGCCTTTAGCCTCGACAGCACAGTAGCAACAGTAGCTGGGTCTGCCTGAGCACGGCCTTTCCTAAGAGGCATCCGTGAGCTGCCCATTGATATGGGATGAAAGCACGAGGCTCCCAAGCAAGAAATAGCCCAGAACGCAAAGACGGAAAGGTCAAAAGTGTTTGTACAACTGGGTCATCTTTTCTTTGCACAAAAAATGAAGTGCCAACAAGATTCATATCAATCTAGCGAAACAAAGCATGAAATTTTCTGGAGAAACATTTCAGTGTTAATCACCTAGCTGGCTGAAAAAAGGACTCAGGTTTAAAATGAAAAGGTTTTCTTTCTGCTGTATTCAGAAACTTAAAAATCTTCACATAATATTACATTTGTTCTGATTTTGCACGCTTTAATGCAACACATCATAGGGTAGCAGGGTTAATTCAAAGCTTTCTCTCACCTTGCACCTGCAGCTTATGCAAAGATGCTACAATTAAAGGGAAAGAAACATTGTGAAGCTTCGTCCTTTAGTACTACTTGCTTGTCAGTGGGAGATAGAAGTTGCTAACCGAGCTATATACAGACGTAAACCTTTCTGGTGCAGAAAGTGACTGACATTGTTGAATGTCAATTCCCTATACTTCTGTTGTACTAACTTCAGAAAGAGAAGCCGTTCCACAGGAGGGCACCTGTTGTCAGCTGGTTGACAGGAAAACCACAGTATTTATTAGTTCAATAAAGTAACACTGATAGCTGAAATGGAAACATCAGTATCTCCTTTAATTAAAAGTAAGGATGATCAATGATGCCTATTCTCCCCACTACCTTAACAGGTCATGAGAACAAAAACAAAATGCAATAAAGCACGTGACAGCTTACCACGAGAGAGAGACATCACAAAACCTCAGCAAACCATGCGGTAATGGGGAGCTGTTCTAAGGAAAGAGAAAAGTTCACACAGACTGGCAGTAACACCAGGAAAAATGCAGCGTAAAAGCAAAAGTTGACAGGTAATTCTGGATGGACGCAAGATAGTTAGCAACGCACTGTAAAACTTGGGCAAATTTAATTACATGGATGATGAAGAAAAGCTGAAGAAACCAGAATATGAACTTGTGAAAGTGTATCTACAGGGGCAAGGACCATACCATGTCCATTTTCAGAGTCTGACTGTTTTACTCTAATAAAAAAGTAGAATGTCTCATTTTGCAACTCATTCAGCAGCTCAAATTCAAACTGTCTCCAACACCTTTGGGAGATAAAAAGACTTGCTTTAATTTACATGTGGTAGTGTGAGAAGTCTCATCCTTGTTAACTGCATAACAGAGGACAAGCTGGCTTTGTTAGTCACTTAGCTAGGCCTGGAAGAAGTACAGCCCATCTGACAAGTTTGCTCTCCAAAATTCAAGAGTGTGAATGGAAAGTAAAAATTGTTCTGAAAAGAAATGGCAATAAAGAAAGTTGTCATGGCACTAAGTCCTCAACTCTGAGAAATGAATCACTTAAGAATATTCTTAACTAACTTTCAGCCTGACTGGGTAAGGATGGACTTATCAATCCAATGTGCACAAAAATTACTTCAAACAAAGATACTGTCATGTTTTCAAAGACACAAGCTCCTCCCATATGCATGCAGCAGGATGGAAGAGCAAAAAACATTTTCCACCCAGTAATCCACAACAGCTCTTCTCTCTTCAAATAGCCCCTCTACCTCCAATTCCATGCTGATAATGGGAAACAGTTCACAGTCTTCACACAAACCACAGACTGCACTGGTGACCCACAGACTTCATATATTGCAGCAGTCAAAAGTACAAATCACCACTTCAGATGCAAAAATTTGACCAAATGGAAAGACCTACTGCAAGAGACTAGATTTTATCAGATCAGAGAAGTCCAAATGAGTCTTTGAAATGTTAGGCTTTTTTTTTTTTTACCTTCAGTTACAAAGGACTCAATCACATATTTTCCGGATATTTCATACAAAACAGCAGTTAAAATAACAAGATGACAGTTCAACTGCAAACCCAACTTCACGTTACTCACTGCAGCTGATCTCTTGGGAAGACCAAGACTTTATCTTTTCTATCAAGGAGGAAGAAACCAGGGCCATTTCAAAATCTAGACATATTGTACAGTTACAGTTTGGTAAGAGGACAAGAGATACATAAAGGATCTGATGCTCCTTATCCAAATTAAGACTCACCTTCTTTCAGTGCCTTATCCATGTTGTGAGAAATGACCACCCTCCTTATCTGAACTGCATCGTGGGAGCTCCCAGTCCAATTACTCTGAAATTCAAAGAGAACATTCATAAGAAGAAATAGTTTTTTCAATAGTTTTTTCTCTTTAAATGACAACTAGAACCGGAGTTCAAGGTGGTCATACTCTCATCTGTATGTGTGCACGTGTAACCTTTGCAGCATACCAGCCTTCATTTAGCCTCATAAAATACAACTAAAATAAAACTGAAGCCATTAGCTCTCTTACGGTAATTTTAGTTCACATTCTTTCAGGTTTCTTCCTTCAGAAAAGATTTCTGGCCATCGCATTTTAAGCTGCTGGACAATACCAACATTGGTCTATTTTGAAGCATTACTGTGCAAACAAGTGGGTGGACGAAGAAAAATTTTTCAGTTGGCAGAGAGCATTCTGTGATTCACACCATCCCCATATAGACACGAGTATAATTAAAATCAGAAATAGAAACTGTCCCCATTGCCACTTTGCTTACTTCAGTTCTCTTCTTGGGAATTCAGACTCATATAGATGCAAGTAACTAAAATGAAGTAACTAAAGTGATGGCAGATGACTTACAAGGGGAGAAGCAGCGGCACCTATCCACTAAAAAAAGAGCACAGCTGCATGTGAGAAGACAGCACTTCCCACACATGCCCCCAGTGACTGAACCATACACCAACAAAGAACATGAAAGCAGTATAAACTTCAAGGAGAATTTCAGCAGAAACACCCTTCAGGGTTTTAAAAAGTATTATACCATCTTTTCAGCCAATCTGCAGGCTAATGCCTGGTGTATTTTGGTGTAACGTTATCCACCTACTACAGACACGTGCACACAGACTCATACTGGCACTAACCAAATTGCTCACTTCAAAATTAGCTTAACTCCAGCCGACATAAGAAAATGATAAATACTGAGCTCTCCTTGTGTTTTCTTGCCTGCCTCTTAATTCGGGACCTTTCTACAGTAGAGGAAAGAACACAAAACAAATGCCGTAAGGTAGAACTCACAATCGCAACATGGCTCCACACTGTAACTGCATGATGCAATGCACATATTTTCAGGATGTAAGCTGGCTCCTTACACCATTGGATACTTCCACATTTCAACCTTGAACATTGTAACGTGATGAAAAATGCAGTAATGACAGCAGAGCAATAAAGATCCCAAGCTGCAGCAAATGAAGATCTGCCCAAATGCAACAGCCATGGGCACAGAAATAAAGGAAAGAAGCTGCTTACCTTCAGAAGGCCTCAGCTGTACAAGGACCTCCTAACTCGTGCTTCTAATGCCAACCCTTAAATGAGGTCTGGGAAGGGGTAGATCCCAGCCCCACCCCATCTGGTCACTCAGGTACATTTCATGCACCTGAGCTCCCCACAGTTGGCCCTGCCTTCCACCAGGTGCTCAATCACCAGTTCAAGCCATGACTTAGCATTTCCACTACAAACATTCAAGGAACTTCACTGAGATGTAATCTCACGTTTTAGTTTGCAAGAACTAAGTTTTCTAATGCTGATAACATCTGACTTCTAAAATGCACCAATTTATTTTTGTAATGAGAACCTGGTAACAGCAATGTTTACAATTAGAAAGTTCAGGACAAGCGATCAAAGAGAACTTTAAACAGGGAGAAATTATTATTAACATTAGCAATGGTGATTTTGTACCTGCACATGTGTAATTATTGAAGGAAAAATGAGATGCGTGGCATGTTGGATTTTCTGAGGAATCTTCCGTATCAAAACAGGCATGTATACAGTGACAAACAGCCTGAGAGAAAGGCACAGACCAAGCAAGAAACCTACCTTCCACTTTGTTTAAAAAGTGATTTTCAAGGACTGATGAGAATCTAATATGTGAATAAACACAAACATTTGATGCATTGGAGGGCTAGAACACAGGGGAGAGGTAACTATTGTCTTCAGCTACCTAATGAGAGAGTAAAGAGAAGGTACCATTATTTCTTGCGGCTGTGTAGCATGAGGGGGCAGAGGACACAGACTGAAACACAAGGAATTCTGATCAGATATAAAGCAAAATTACTTTAATAATGAGGCTGGTCAAATAGCAGAACAGCAGGCCTGAGAGACTGCCGAACCTCCATCCCTGGTACTGAGTGACCTGACCAAGCCATGCCCACTCTGAGCAGGTGGTTGGAGTAGACAACTTCCTGACATGCCTTCCAACCTGAACTGTTCTATCATTCTTGATGATCCTTCACAGATCTGCATACTTTATTTAGCAGCTGAAAATGGACCAGATCTTAAATTGAGCAATGAAACAGCTGAACAAACTCCTTTTTCCTTTCAGTCTTACGAACTTGCATTTAGCAAAATCTATTCCCTTGCTTTCTATTTAAAAAAAAAAAATAAATCTGTTTCTGTGACAATAATGATGAATCAACTGAATAAATAGGCACCCCCAAGCTGGACGACATGTGGCAACAGCCACCTTCAAAACAACAGTGACAACTTGCTAACACAGGCTCACAGCACCTGTGATAACAGAAGATCTTCCTAAAATTCACACTTCAAACTCAGAGTTATCAACTGAGAGAATGTGAAATCCAGCAGATCCGGCAGATCATCTTCCCACCTATCTCAAGTCAGATGGATGTATGCAGATGTCTTACCTCACAGAGAGCAGGTTCAACTAGAAAACCATTACTTGAGTGTTTCCACAGTTTATGCCGCTCATCTACAAGAAAACTATGCTATGTTTCATGAAACTGTTGGCATCGCCCTGAGACAAAGATGCCTGTAAATGGCTTAGCTTAGCTCAAAGCTCTCACTTAGATGCTCTCATACTCAGAATGTTCCAGTCGGTCCTGACTTGCAGCCCCACAATGGGCTCCACTCCAACAGAATTTACTGCCAAAGAGGAATGAGAGAAACTGGACTGAAACTTAAGTAAGATTTGACAAAATAACTTACAAGTTGTGGGAAGCATAACTTGTGCAAAGAATGAGGTTGCTAACAAATGGAGACGGCTGCTTCCTGGAACTGCTTACGTTTTCCTTGAACTTGCCTTTGTTTACAGCCTGGATGAAAAAGTAAAGGACGCAAACTTTTCCCAGAGACTTCTGAACAACATTCATTGTTCAACAGTTTTGAGAATGATTTCCGATGCAGACAACAACAGTCTGAAAAGCCCAGGAAAGAAAAAAAAAAACAGCAAAAACCAACCCAAAGCTGGCCGGCAATGAGCCAGACATCCAGGCTAGCTTGATCTAATATCACAGAAGGCTTCCGTGAATTCTTGGGAAATGTATACAGTCCCAGTCTATGGAGCAACATCACAGTCTGTCCTTGATTAAGATGGTGAGAACCCACAGCCTTGACACTGAGGCCAGAACAGCCATGTGCTATGGAAATCATGCCAGGGAGCCAGAGAAACCTCCATGGCAGCCCGTCTGACAATCCCACGTGCCCATTCCTACCCCTCCCTCCCACGGTTTTTCATCCCATGAAAGAGCTGTGTTCTGACTTTTTAACACAGAATCAGAACACTGCAGAAGAAACTGACCCATTCATTTTATTAACGTTGTTCTATTCCATGATGCAAGCTCAACTGCAGAAAAAAGAAATCATGGGACAGAATGACTACACAAACCCTGCACGGACACAGCATCAATTTGTTTCTCTTAGGACTGTTCAACTAATTGTTTTTCATCATGTAGAATATGATGTCCTTTCCCAGGCCACCACCTTCTTACATAACTGCCTTTTCCTTATGGAAGTTTTGCTGCTCTCCTCTGCAGAACACAAGAAATTAAGACCTGGCAAAAGCAGGAGGTCAATCAGATTTCATTTTTGGAGCTTGTTACAGGGTATGGCATTTTCAATCCCAAAGCATACCTTGCATGCAAGACACTTGCACTTCTGACCTTATGACAGAGTTTCTGGTTCTACCTTTGGGACTCCAGTGCCAGAGATTTGGGCACTGAGCCCAGTGCTGCTCTTACTGACCCACTCAGCACAACTCAAGTAGCAGAAGAAACTACCCAGCTCTCTTCCGATGTTGTTTTCCATTGCTCAAAGTACTTTTCAAGTAAGAAGCAGCCCTCACAAAGGTACAACCTGCCAGATTTGCAGCAAAATGTGAAATTCCAATCTAACGCAATGTTGAGATAAGTAAACATTAAGCATGACACAGTGCCATCTCAAAATATGCACAAATGAACAAAAATGAACAAAGATGCTAAGTGGTTATGGGACAAGTAAATTAGAGTCTGAAAAGCATTTCATTTCCTGAGATTGGTCTTCTGTAAGAATAAAATTTTTGCTTCATAGTTACATATGCAGGTAGTTGTCATCCTGGCAGGAATTCCATTCTCAACCAGCTTACAAATTCCTATGGACAAGGGGCATTTCTGGAGCAAAACCATTCAAGCTGCAGGCCCCAAAGTGCAACTCATAGAACCGCAGCTGACTACTTGGGGCTTATGCAACTTATACTCAAAATTTTAAAATATTCCTGAAATTGATAGGCAATGCTATGCTATCTTTTCATTATTTTAATTTCAGGACTTGCACAGTAGTAAATTTACCTGCGTCATCAAAAACAAACTGCTAACCTGCCTATGTAAGAGATATCACAAAGAACAAAAGTATCGTACCCTGTTTTGTTGAAAATAAATAGAAGTGAAACATATACTCTCCTTTCAGTGCAAAAAGGATCCATAAACTAGAAGCACAATCACTGACCAGCATATTTGGCTGTAAGTCCAAGAGGAACTAAAACCAGTGTAACAGGACAGTGATGAGCAGAAGCTGCAAAGACTAAGAGAAAGACCAGCAAAACGCTGCAGCAGCAAAGCTTTCATGGTATTCCCTTATGGGGCAGAAAATGAGACAGACTGGAAGACACACTTGGTTTACGGCAGATGTTAAAGTAAACAAATAAATAAGCAACAACAAACCATAAATACATCTGAAGACTTATTAAGGTGTAAAGAAGTAGGCAAGAAGGAAGAATGCAGTTTTCCCTCTCCCTCACAGCTGCTCAAAACTTCTCATTACCTCAAGTGCTGCCCTGCAAAAAGCCTGAAAATCAAGGCCCACAGATGGCAAATCTGCTTCCTGCAGCTTCTGGGGCTCCTAGCTCACCTTCAGAGGCCCTGTCTGATGGCAAGCATCCAACAGTGAAGCAGGCTGAAACTGCATGTCCTTTGCCTTCCTTATCTGCCTTGAAAAGCACAGATTACATGCAAATAACTTCCAATAATTTCATTATTCATCCCTCTATGATATAAAAGTGTCCTATCTTCCAAAATATATTTAAATATATTGTTATGTCTGTGAACTCATGGCAGATATATATATATATATATGAGTGCCATCTTCCAGAATGCAGAGGTTTCAGTCACTACCCAATCCAAGGAGAAAAGCTTTACCTTCACTTTAGTGACAAATTCCACAAAAACCTCACGTTCAAGACCAGCACTTTAGGAATGTATGACACTGTCACAAAAGTTTCTCTAAATTGAGAGAGAAATATTTCTAGGAATGGAGAGCTGTTAAGCAGAAGCAAACAAGAGCAATCGAGCAGTCAGGAGCCAAGCTTTAAAGAAACACTGGGAGCCCTGGAAATCACAGGAAACTGAAAAGCAGGACAGCAAAATCAGCATGTCCTGGCTGAAGAAAAACCAAGCTCACATTTATTGCTTTTGTTAGTGCTGCGAGGCAGACCAGGTAGGTTGTTCTTAATACAAAACATCATTCATTTTATCTGCATTTGTAGCAGCACGTGAATTTCATAAACAAATCCTCGGGTTTTGCATCGCTTAAATGCAGATAAACCAACCACCTTATTCAGAGTTGTTGCTTTGAATCAGAGTCAAAATACTGCACTGCAAAGAAAACTCTGTCCTGCCAGTTTTGTTTTGTTTTGGTGAAAGTACAACTCACACTGGAAATGTGGGAGAAAAAGGTGTTCTCCTTCCCACCTCCCTGGTTAACATGATCCTTCACATGAGTCAAAGCCATCTCTCCTACTACTATGCAAGCTAGCGGTGACACAGGGAACAAGTCAGAATTTTAAAAGGTGACACATCTAACAAGTCCTTCCCAGGGCTATTGATGGCATTAGCAAGGCTGCTTACACCGAAGCAAGAAGTCCTCTGGGACTTACACATTTTAACTGGAGTTCAGCTGGTGCCTTTTTGCTGTCTTGCATGTTGCTGCCCTCCTCTGCCACAAACAATCTGGTCCTAAACTTGCTCCTGGAAACAGCTGAAAAATATCTGATAATGATATCACATGCTTTCAGTGTCATTCAATTCCCACTATTCAAATATGAATGGAAACTATTTACTACTAATTCCTGCAATATATTATTATTTGTCTATACCTCTCTCCTTCTCTTTTTAAGAATTATAAAAGAACAGAGAGAAGAAACTGAAGCTTGTAGTCAGAGCTCTCCCATAGACAGAGAAAGGCACTTCTTCATGGCAACACAGACTTTCTCAGTGAGCTTCAAACACTCTTACTGAGATACCTAACAGCAGCCCAAGTTCCAGAGGGTACAAGCAGCATTTAGGACAAAAGCAAAGCTCACATCTGGGAGGACAACTTCTCCAGGATCCATCCCAGGCAAAAAGAAAAAGGCATACACTTGGCATTTCTGAAATACAAACGTAGAGTACTGCATTTTCTCAACTGAGTTATTCACTTGCACAAACAGATTAATGAAAATCAGCAGCACTAAACTCCTGCTGTAAGTGCTTGCAGAATTGGAGAACTCACAAAAAGTTCAGTTTTTCCAGCACAGCATGAAGAGCACAATCCAAGCCCCTTTGAAGTTAGTCGACTGAGTACTCCCACTCACTTCCCAAGAACTAAGTCTGACTCCCACTAGAATAAATATTTATTGCCATATGCTTTCTGTTTCCTCGTATGCTAACCCCAGTGTGAAAAATCAAAGAAAGAAGAATAAACATTATCCTGCATGTTCATAGACTTAAGAAATGGAAAAGAAAATTAGATCTGTAGGATCCATTTCCTCCACAAATATTATATATTAGGCCAAGAGAGGGTTCTTTCCTATTCTACTCTTGAAGGACAAAAGACGTGAAAACACTGAAAGCATTCTGGCTTTACTGTCTTCCTGCCACTGGTTCCCAAAAGAGGCAACACAGCACCATAAGACTCCACAAACACAGGAAGGTAACAACCAAATGGTAGAAGGAGCACAGGCATGGTTGGAACGTACAGTAAGAAGAGTAACTTCACATTTTTACCCAAGCTAAACATACAAAAGACACTTGGGAATAAAAATCTCCACAGATGGCCAACATGTCTATATGCTGCTAAGACAGGCACTATTGCTTCATCTGCCCACACTGTGCTGAACCAGCAGTCAGGAAAATCGCACAACATACACAAAATCATCTTCAGGGGGAGTACTTCAAGCAGCTCAGGGATCATGAGCCATTTTTATATCAAATATACATGATCTGTACACACATCAGCAAAACAGTACATCGAAAATATGAGAAAACCAAGCAAGTGACACCTGGAATCAATGCCAGGGCAACACACAGCTCTCCTTTAGGGACAGCCCCTCCTTCCAACCAGGTCACGTTCTGAGAGTAGCGCAGGGAGGGGAGACAAAAAAAATCTCAATTGAATCACAGAGAAGGTTAAAAAAAAAAATCAATTCCAGAAAGAGGGCTGTAGTAGGCAGGCACTGCTGCTTTAGCAGCGACTTTAAAATCCCAGCCTTTAGTCCGGTTCCGGAGTAACAGCACATAGTGTAGGACTACAGCACCGTGTAACAGCACCGTGTTACAGCGAGCGTTTAAAACACTACTGGATGGGCATAGATGCGGGACCATGCAGAGAAACAGGCACAGAAAGCACATCGGGCACAGCGACCGAAACGATCGCCCCTCTCTTGACGTCGGGACTTCCAACCCTATTCGGGGGGCTTACGCATTACGGTTTCCACAAAGCGTGAGGGGGGGGGGGGGGGGGGGGGGGCAAGGGGAGATAGAGCGATGCGTCGGGTTTTGTTTTCCTTCAACTCCGAGCTTCCCCTGAGCCGCTCAAAAGGAACTGGAAAACGCTCCTAAAGAAAGCTACAAGGAGCTCGTAAGAACGGATCGGTGCGCGTCAGAAGAGGCACAAAAACGCCCGCTACGGGTGCTCCGCTCGCGCTGCCCCGCTTCACAGCGCGGCCGTACGCAGCGCTGCGCCGGCTCTCACACGTCCCCCTCACGATCGCAGCCTCCCCGCGGAGCAAAGCCCCGCTCCTCCCTCCCCCCAGCCCGAACGCGCGGGGCAGAGCGCGGCCGGGCGCGGAGGCACCTACCGGCGGCAGCGGCATGTCAGCGGCGGCGGCGGGGAAGCTCGGTGGCGGCAGGCGGCGGCCGCGCCACAGCAGGCCGAGCAACGCGCCCAGCGAGGCGGCGGCGGCGGCACAGCCCGCGTACAGGGCGAGGCGGAGCGGCGGCAGCAGGGCCCAGCCGGGCCAACCGCCGCTCCCCGGCCCGGAGAGCTCCCGTCCCAGCAGGGCGACGGAAGCGGCCAGCAGCCCCAGCCCCGCCGCCAGCGCGAAGCGGGACGCGCGGGGGTCGTCGTCCTCCTCGTCTTCCGCCGCCCCCTCCTCGCCGGCGGCCGCCGGGGCGCCGCGACCGCCGGTTTCGCCGCCGGGGCCGTGCGAGCCCGCGGCGCCTCCCCCCGCCGCCTCGGGCTGCCCGGCTTTGCCGCTAGCGCTGTCGGCCGCGGGGAGCATGCTGCTGGCGGCGCCGCGGGCAGCCAGCGCATCTCCCTCCGCGGCAGCCCCCCGCGAAGGTCGCCGTCGCCGAGGTCTCCCTCCGCCTCTCGCCGCTGCCGCCACTGGCACCGCTGCGGCCGCCGGGGGAGCCGGCTCTCATGCCCGGCGGCCCGGCCGCTTCCAGGCGGCGGCGCTGCCCGCAGGTGGGCGCCGGGAGGCCGGCGCCGCGGCGGCAGCGGGCGGGGAGGCCCCGCCGCGCCTGGCGGGTCCGGCAGGGGAGGAGCGGAGGCGGCGCCAAGCGGGAGGCGGGGAAGAGCTGCTCGGCCGCGGCCGGTCCCGCTGCGGAGGCGGGGCCCGCGGAAAGCGGCCGGCAGCGCCTCCGCTGTGGAAGGGCTGCCCTGGCGCCGCTTCCTTCCCTGTGCTCTGCCGTTCCGTAACTCCTCGAGGCGCTGCGGCCCGGAACGGAAAACGCTTCGCAGCACGGCACGAGCTTTGCTGTATTTCCTCCCTCAGGAAGCCGGGCTCGGCCAGAGGGACTTCCTTTACTCTCGGGCTTCGCTTGCGGGGCGACATCCCATTGAGAAAATTGTATGCTGGAGCACTGAGGCTGCTGGAAAACACGTTCGGGTTCAGATTGGCATTGTGGACAGGCTCAATGCGTCAAAGAGCTCTACATCTACTTTTTAAACAACTGCTATCGCTGCTGAGCTCAGGGACATCTTCATTTATTCAAATTCAGTAGTTGCTGCTGTAAGATTAATGATACCATTTGTGTGAAGAAAAGAGGTGAACACCAAGGCTGCAGTTTCACAGATTTCTGTAAAATTTCAAGAATGCATAAAAACTAAAGCCTGAACTTCCCAGAGCATCTGAGATGTTAAGCAAGCCAAGGCCATAAGCATGGATAGAATGGGTGTGAAAACGCTATAGCTACAGCTCCAGTAGTGCACCCTGGAGATGCTTTGGGGGCAAGTTCACAGCACAGAACTATTTCCTCTCAAAATGCTAAAGTAGCATTGAAGAGATTTCAGCTTCCCTTTTAGTCATCAGCCAAAAGAGCCTGTGCTCCTTAACAGGATCCAAAGTCTTTCACAGTGGCTTAAATAGTTTTACTACACAGTTCATTCTATTTAGTGGATATTAAATTGCACAAAGACCTTTTAATCACTGGCTCAGGCCATCCACAGCAGCCAGAATTGATTATTTAAGTAATGTGCCTAACATGATTAATGGTAAAAATCATCACACACACAAAGTGAGAATGCGGATGTGTTGACAGTCCTTTCCTGTGCAAACCATCCTGTGCCCAAACGCCCCGATGCCACATCCAAGGGCTTGGGGTACACAGCTCTTGCAGTGCACCCAATCATTAAGACCAACAGAGATTCTTGCAGAATCCAAGAGCTTTTAAGGAAAGCCCAAAGTGCAAGGAATTTTTCTGTAATGTTATTTTATTCTCATCGGGCAGAAAACAGCAGAGATCCAACTCCCAGCACACATTTAATTCCTCAGAGTTCAGAAAATACAAGGCTCTGGGCAGAGATCAGCACATCTTCTGCTATCTTCAGAATGAGCCACACAAGCAAGAAGACAGAGCATGCAGAGGCCTTCTGCCACGAGTGTGCTCAGGAAACAGTCCAGGCCTCCGTCAGAACTACTGAAGACAACTGAATTTTTAAATTAACCTGAAGCAGAGCATGTAACACTGTTAGTTTGCGTAAAGAGAGATTATTTCCTCATTGAAGTGTTAACTCTCAGAATTGGAGAGGAAGATAAAAAATAGACCTACCTACGATGGAGGTTTAGTCCTGCAGTGCTTACGCACAAAAACCATTCTTGTCTGAATGAGTAATCCCACCAATTTTAGTTAAGCTTCACACATCATACCCTGAATCAGATATACCTAAATTAACTCAGGTGTATATCCATGCAGCTAGGGGGAGCTTTGATTGCTTTTCTTTTAGCTTTTAACAAGATTCTTTGCCTTTCCAACCCAGAATACAATCGTAGTATTTCAGATGACATCCTACCTTCGCTAAAGTCAATAGCAATTTTCAAGTTGATCTCACTGTTATTTGAATTTCCCCTTTTGCACTTAAAGAAAACCAACAACTTTCCTGCACAATACAAAACAATTTCAGAAGTGAAGTTTTTTGGATCAGGACCATTATCTTTCTGTAATTATTTCCTCCGTCGTGGAATTATTTTATGAGTTCAGCTATTAGAACTCTATCTTATTGAAGCATTACAGCAAATATCTTTCCTACAAATAAAAGGCTTTTTCAAGATCATTTTCAAATAGAATGATGCCTGATTTTGGGGAAGACTCAGCATCTTCACTTTAAACTTTGAGCAAGGAATGCAATAACTTTTATCTGACATACCCCAAACTGAGCCTCAGCATTATGAACGTAATCTTCTATCTGTCCTTAAGTGACAATCTTGCATCTTTCACTTTCAAAGTACTGCATGATTTGCACCTTCAGTATATTTATACCAGCTGCATATTACTTTCATGAAGCCTTTTTTCACATTTACTTTTTGCTTTGTGAGCCCTTCTGGCTTAGATCATGTTGCTATAAAGGTGCACAATTTATTATTACTGTGTACTATCTTTCCTTGAGACTCCATTCATCCTTTACTGAAAATGAATTGAACTGCTCTCCCACAAACCGTTATTTTTCTTGCTTGTATTTCTGCAGAATAAGTCAGTTAGGCTCAGTACTTTACAAAATGAATCGATTTATTCTCTCCCTTTTTGAGGCAATGACATTTTGCCAATTTGCAGATGGAAACCTGATGCATCTGAAAAACAAAAGTACCTATTTAATACAATGTGAGGTACCTGAGATAAAGTCCCTTGAATGCTTAGTGTTTTGTAGCACTGTTTTCCAAATGCAGCTTCCACTGATTTCAATTGCAGTTGTGATTATTCAACATTTCAATAGTAAAATTCAAGAGAAACTAGAATGAAATAGAACAATAGAATGATTTGGGTTGGAAGGGACCTCAAATGCCATAAATGCAACATGAAATACAAAAAGTTAGCTTAGGTAAGTTGAAGAATCTCCATTAAATGCTCTGTTGCATAAGTAGAATTAGAATCTGGTTAACATAAGGCTGTTCGTTTGTACTTTATTTCCTTCTCTTGTAGTATTCCGCCACATTCACTGTATGCATTTAAAAATATATGTGTATATATATTTGCACTCATACGTGCACACATACGTGCCTCTACGTGTCTTTGTGCCAAATGAAATAGGACCATATACACAACAGTTGTCTTCACCTGTTTCAGCTCAGAGTTCAGCATAGTTCAGCTCAAAAAAAAAAAATCATGACATTACACCTTTGTTGTAATGAATAATAGGCCAAAGAACAGTTTAATTTTTTTGTTTTGAATTACTGAATCTATAAACCAGTCATCTTCCTATTCATGGAGTTACTTCCTTCTTATTAAAAAGCCCCATTACTACTACTAGAGAAATGCCAAGGCCCACTACTGCTACTTCAAATCATAGAATCACTCAGGTTGGAGAAGACCTTAAAGACCATCAAGTCCAAACATGACCTAACCAAACTACCCTAACTCTAACAACCCTCCAATAAATCATGTCCCCGAGGACCACATCCAAATGGTTCTTAAACACGTTCAGGGATGGTGACTGCAATCTTTCCCACTCTACATAGTACGCTACTTCTTACACTGGAAAATTATTATCACAGCTGCCATAATCAGTGCTGGAAGTAACAAAACTCTGCCTGAAGTTTTCATGTATGTTTCTGCAATAATTATCCTGAGACTTAAGGATACAGAGGTCAGGCTCAATATTGAGGAAGGAGAGCATTCTAATAGAAACAGGTACTGTATCTCTTCTCAAGACTCTGAGGCCCCAGAGTATGTCCAGGGTCTGGAGCACAAGCCTTATGGGGAAGGGCTGAGAGAACTAGGATTGTTTAGTCTGGAGGAGGCTCAGGAGAGACCTTATTGCTCTCCACAGCTACCTCAAAGAAGGTTGTAGTGATGCGGGGGTTAGCCTCTCCTCCCAGGTAACAGCAGTAGGCATAACATCAAGTTGTGGCAGGAGAGGATCAGGTTGGTTTATCCTCCAAAAGAATGGTAAGATATGGGAACAGGCTGCCCAGGAAAGCAGTAGAGTCACACACCTGGATGCATCTAAGAAATTTATAGACACAGCACTGGGGGATGTGGATTAGTGGGCAATATTGGTAATAGATGGCTGGACTAGGTGACTTTAAGAGGCCTTTTCCAACCTTAATGATTCCACAAATCATGCCTTTTTCAACACAGGGTACCATTGCATTAGACCTCCTCACTCCAACCTGGAGCACCAGCACCTCAGCTAGGATCCCTCCACCACCTGAAGTTGAGACTCATAGAGCCCCATCACCTCACCTCCATTGCTTCAGCCTGGTTACCCCCATTTCAGTGCAGGACACCGTCACCTCAGTACGAAGAAACAAACTCCATAGCCGCTCTCACAGCTCCCTCGTGCGGAGCTGACAACCGCAGATGAGAAGCCTAACAGAGTGCTCGGGACGAGCAGGGTCGCGCTCGGCTCTCTTATGTCTTCCCGCCCGCCCACGCCGCCATCAGTCCCCGCCCGGCGAGGGAGGGATAAGAGGCTCCGCCTGGTAGTGGGACGCGGCTGTGACGTGGCTGAGCCGTTACCGTGGCCGCTGCGCCGTTCCCAGAACACAGCTGGGCTGCTGGCCTGGTGGTGGTGAGTCTGCTGTGGAAGGTAGTTGTGAAGGGGGCTGTGGACTGATTGGAAATGGTGGGGGGGGTGGTAACCGGCTCTTCCGTCTGCCTGCCGGTACCAGCTCCACTGAGGCGGGAAACGCGTTCGTTAGTGTCATTAGTTGGGGTTTTGCTGCCTGAGTGACACGTACGGGTGAGCGGAGGGCTTCTACTGGGGCTGAGCCGCCGCGCTCCTCTTGTGGCGGGTGGGAATGAAGCCTTGCTGAAGGTGGTGCCTCGGGGACCTGTGGAACGTGCTTCTTCAGAAGTTGTTTTTGTTATGGTGTGCGAATGTGTGTTTGTTCTTTCCTGCCATGAACCGTGCAAGGCATGTTTAGTGCTTGCATTTGTATGCTTGGATGTTTGTAAGTGATGTATTTGAGACTTGCGGTGTTTGCAAAGCTTCTTTCTCCTGGTTAGGAAGCTGCTTGGTACTTATCATGGCAGTTAAGAAGAAATAGTGAAATGCTTCATAGAATCTGAGGGCTGAAGTGATGTTGTCGTTGCTGGAAAGTTAATAAATTTGCTAGCTTAAGAAAGGCTTGGTAAAATAATCAGGCTCTGAAACTTCACAGTCGGGTTTGGAATGCTTCAAACATCTCCCACCAGTTGTTTTGTCACATATGTTGTGTCTTTATAATTTCTTAGCCTAGATGCTTCTTGCAATGGTGTGAAATGAAGAGTATGAGAAAGTAGACAGTAAGGTATTCAGGGACTTTTTTTTTTTTTTAGGGACCTCTTATTAACCTAGTGGGGTTTTTACTTCAGTTTGGTTTTGTTTGCCTGTGCTTAAAAGGTTGCTTGGAGGTTCTTTGCTTCTGCATAAGATTTCTGTGTGCTCAGAGAGCTATCAGAACTGCACATTGAGGTTTTGGAAGGGAAGTTGGCTGGTCCCTTCTGAGGCTTGTCCCAGCAATATGTACTGGTGTCTTCTTCAGGCATGCTTTCAGTCAGTTGCAGCTTGGATGGCATATACAGCCTTTGGTGGCACAGGTGACTGGAACATCTACAGGACTATTTGATCAGGAGCTGTATGGCAGTGTAACATACCTGGAACACAGAGTCTCAAAATGAACCAGCTTCTAAATGGAGCTAGCTATCTTATCAAATTTATGGGTGATAGGAAGACTATGATAACAGATGTATGACAGTATTTCCACCAGAGCTGCCTTTGAAAATTTTTCTTTCTTGCTCTCATGTTCAGCCAAGATGGTTGCAGTCTAAAACAAGTCCTGCCTTTCTTGGTGGAGGCATTTGCCATCCTATAATCTCAGCTGATGTTCAAGTCACAATTTGTAGGGATTTTACCTGATTTGACCTCTACACATGTTCTGAGGTAAGGAATAGGCATGTATCAGTGTATACCTATGTAAGCTGTTTTCTGTTTACTAGTTTTGTATTTTGGCTTTCTGTTGTACAGGAGATTGCTATCTTTTGGTCTTTTATTTTATTGCTTGTACATTAACTTGGAGGCTTTTGCCCTGCAGTCATCTAATCTCTCTGGTGGTCATGTGCTTTCATTTGCTGTGTTGCTCTAAGTAGCAAAAAAAAAAGTCCCTTAGAGACCTCCAAGCTGTGTGACAGGCATAGAAACAAAAAATACCATCTCTTCATCTGTTTTCTCTTATTTGTTTTTTGATGAAAACTGTAAAATTAAAGTTCAGTTTGAATGAAAGGAATGGACCAGTGTAGCACATCTGTTTTCTATTAAGAAGGAGGCTGAAATAGTTGTGGGTTGTGCTAGGAAGGTGGAAGGAGCATTTGATAGTGAACTGGTTGATGTTATAGCTGCTGCTCTGTAGGCATGTTACAACCTCTAAATTGCATTTGTTCTGGTAGTAGTGGAGGTTGGCTGTGAATCATCTGGCTCAGTCTCAGTGGAAAACCAGTGATTCATCTACTTGTAGTCATGTGGAATGGGAAGATGAGCGTTCCTTGGTTGGTGCTGATGGTGAGGAGTATGTGGGGGCCCTCTGCCCTCTAGCCACTGTCTTGACTTAAATCCCTTCCTCATTCAAGAGATTGTGTTCAGCAAAGAAACATCTAATAAGGCTTGGTACAGACACTTAATGGCTTTATAATCAGTGAGGTACTCTTTGTTTAACTTCTGTTGCTGAATTGGGCAGCAGTAGAGAGACAAAAAATAGGTTTCTCAACAGGAAGTTGTATTTCAGTTATACTTCCACCTGCAATAGTCTGCTTTGCCTAACTCTCTTGTTTATTTTGTGAGTATAACATCCTAATATTCTTTGATTATACAACTGTCTTTTTTTTTTTAAGAGACCATCCATGTCCTAAGATATTCTGGTTCTCCTACCTTGCGTAGTTTTTTATATATCTTCCAGTAAGGAGTGGAAACTCATCTCTCTTCTACCATGTGTGATTGACATAGGAGCTTACACCTTGTTTCTGCAAGAAGTATGGCACTACATACTTCTACTCACTATAAAATTAAACTATGGAGTTTTCCCTTGCTGTGTAACATAATTAACTTAAGAATTACGAATTACTAGAGCTAAAAGAATGAGGAATAAAACTATTACGTTAAAAGTATACTTGCATTTGATGTTATGCTGACTTTTGGAAACCTTTTCTGGTGGTTGCAGGAAGCACTTCAGTATGGACCGATTTGAAGATTCATCAGATGGTGAAGTGGATCACACTTTCTATGAGAGTGATTTTGGAGAGGAGGAGAAGAAAACTGAAGCAAATGGTGAATATATAGAGAAAGGAAGTACAAAGGTAGCTCATTCTGACCCTGACTTGATTGCTAGTTCAAAGGATGAAAACTGTTGTGAGGAGGAAAATGAAGAGAAGCAGGAAGATTTGCAGAAGAGTCGGTTCCTAGAAGATAGCGAGGACAATCCTGGGGATGCTTCATCTTTTTTACTTCCTCCAGTTCATGAGAATGCAGGCACATCTGGAGCAACATCTGCAGCAAGCAGGAGAATGCAGGAAAATGTTACTGCTGGAATCCCTGAAATAAATTATTACACAGATGAAGAAGATAGTAGTGATGATAGCAGAAAACAGATTAGACCAGAGTCAGCTAAGCAGTCATACCATGCAGGAGGGGCTAGAAGAACATACAGTACTACCAGCTCCTCTTCCTCATCCTCAAGCTCAGATACAGATTCTGATAGCTCTGTATCAGATTCATTGCATTCTTCCTCCAAGAGAAATGCTTGTAGTGTGGCTCTTCCATCTCCCAAAGAAAAATTTGCATCAGCAATAAAATTACCAGAAGGAAAACCAAAGCTTGGAGACCATGCCGAGGAATCTGAAGATGCAGGTACTAATACAACAACCCTGTCAATTCCAGGCAGAAATTCCACTCAGTCTTCTGAATTTGCAGCTTCAAATCTTAAGAAAATAAGAGGAAAAAAGAAAAGACAATGTGAGACAAGAATTATATGTATATTTTGAAGAATTTCAGTACTTGAAATGCTTGAATTCTCTAAGGCTTCAAAATAAGTTTTGCAAATATATTATTTTAATGTATTTTTATTTTTTCTTTTTCATTTAGAATCCAAGTCTGATTTCAGCAGCAGTGGCTTACATGATGGTATGGATTTGAATCAGCATTTGAAAGGTGACTTTTAAATGTACTTACCTGTTTAAAAAATGTATAGTGTTTGTATGTTGTTGAGAACAATATAGAAATGCATTTAATGGTAGAGAAGATTAGGGTTTTTTTTTTTGAGCCAGATAATTTCAACCCTAGTTTGCTATAGTGGGGTAGAGCTGATGTGATTACAACTGTATATTGTTTCCTTACTTTACACCTTGCTACACTGAGCCTATAGTAAGGAAGATTTCAAAATATGCTATATGCATCATTTAACTTGCCTGTGAATAGGAGTGAAGTTTTCACTTCCATGAAAATTCTTCTGATTGTAAGAAAAACAAAGCTAGCCATGAAAACTGTGGTAGAGATTTCTTAACATTTGACAGTCCTTGTGTTACAAGAACTCCTTCCTGGTAGGAAAAGCTCCAACTTGCCGAAACATCACGTTGCTAGGCGATTAAAGTTACAATGTCCTGCATCTTTATTTATTCCCTGATATGAAGAAACTACTTAACAACTGATGATTATGGAAGGATTCATCACATGCCTGAAATAAATGGTTATTATTGGTTTAGAGTAAGTATTTTCAGAGATGAATTGCTTTTTGGAGGAGGGGAGAATTTTTCCAGAGCATAAACAAGTTGTAAATAATACTAATAAAGATTGAGTAATGAGTAGTAGAGTTCTGTGATTCTACAGAGAAGACTGAGAGGGGATCTGATGATGTTTATAAATATCTGAAGTGCGGGAGGCAGCTGAATGAAGCCAGACTGTTGTCTGTAGTGTGTAGTGACAGGATAAGGAGCAGTGACCCAAAAACAAAAACATGGGAAGTTACGTGCTAATGTGTGGAAGATCTTCTTTACAGTGAGGGTCATGGAGTACTGGAACAGGCTGCTCACAGGGTTATGGTATTTTCCTTGGAGATATTCAAGACCTATCTGGATGCCTACCTGCACGGCTATCTGCATTAGCAGATGGGTTATCTCTGCAAGTCCCTTCCAACCCCTGCAATTCATAAATGATTTATATAATCTGGCAGTTAATTTCTTGATTAAGATGCGTATTGCTCCCAAGTGCCTTGCCTTGCTACCTTGGTGAGCATGCTGTAGGTTAATTAGCTTAGGTAGTTTGGACTTTAAATGGGGCAAGTTTATTGATGGTGAAAAGTAACTAGTCTGGGAAGTTAGGAGCTGATCTTATTCTTCACTATTATTTCTAGGTATTTTCTTGACAAATAGGAATCACTTCCCCTTCTTCCTTCTGACTATCTTCATGAGATGTTCATCAGAACTGAAAAGACATGGGCATTGTTTAAGTGACAACCGTGTCAGCCAATTCTGTGTCCCTGAATCAGTATTTCAATGATCATCAGGATTTCTTGTTTTTAAAGTATAAAATTCAATGGTCTACACTGATAAAACAATCTAGTTCATTTTTTGTTGAATTACAGCTGGGCCTAAGCATTTGTAGCATCATGTGAGTCTCATTTCTCAAGGTCCCTGAAATTTGCAGGATTTCAGTGTAATCTGTTACTGCATTATGTCTAGGAGTATGCAGCAATTTATTTCATAGAACTCTATGCATTGGTAACATGAGCACTTGGAAGATCTGAATCTCCTCTTCTAGAGAAGACTTGTAAGAACAAAGAAAGGGTAGTAATCTGTTAAAGGTGCACCATGTCCTAATGGCAAGTTTTGCTTTAGAACAGCAGTCAGGTTAGTAAGCAGGGAGGTAGTTCATAAAATGTGAAATATAATTCATTTGAGGTATTTTGGAAAAGTAATTTAATTAAAAATGTGCTGGAATAGTTTTTTGGGGCTTTTTCTTTCAGAACTGGTAACAATTCTATTTGTCTCTTTGGGCTTCTGTGCAACCTGAACATGGAAGGAGGGAATGAAATATGACAATGCAAAAATTAGCAAAAACTTGTTGCTGGAAATGCTTACTGGAAGCTACATGTTAAAAAGATAGGAATAGAAATTTGAAGATTTTCCTGCTATTGTTTTATTAGATTCTATTTCTTGATCCAATGTCCTGTGTTATTCTAAGGACTTGAGGTTGTGCAGTTGATGAGCTGGGTTAGGCAAAAAAAAAAAACCCTACATATCCTTCCATTTTTATTCCATTATACTGAGGACTTACTCCCTGGTTTTAGACAAACCTTTGGTTCCCATGGTTCAGAATTCAATGGTGTGCCAAAAATGTTATGTATCACTTTATCTGAATTTACGTTGACTGTGAATCTGATAATAGTGGGATTGGGATTGCCCAGGGTATTCAGAGCACTAAAGAATTTAGTAGTTTGTATTTCCTTCTCTGTAAAATGAGGTTGATACCTGCTTATTTCACAGAAGTGTCTGTGTGAATTAGTCTGTAAATCCATGGTATTAGCTATTATTAACCTGAGGGAGTGGTGTGTTGGTTTAAGTAGGACATTGAGCTGCAGACTGAGGACTTGAACTGCTTGATGCTCTCTCTGACTTGTATGCTCTCTGATGAACCTTTTTGGCCTTTTCTCTGCCTCAGATTTTGTCATAAAAAAGCATAGAAAATCACTTGGTGAAAACCACTGTCATGTCAGTATCATTACTATGAAAATAAAAGCCCTGTGTTTCTGAATAAAGTTATTGTAGAAAATTAGACAGAAGTTTCAACTGAACTGCTTTAACTTTCTAGCTATAATTTGTCAATTAGGCAAATATTTTGTTAATAACTGAAATTTTCTCAGGGATGTCATTCCCATTTGCTCATTCGTGCTGAGCTTATGCATTTGTACAATGTGTTGAACAATATCTGAAGTACTGAAATTATACATCAACCCCTGAAGTTTATGGCTGGGCTAAACATAAATAGCTTTCTCACTAAGTTTTTGTATGTTCTTAATTTGAACTGTGAATATAAAATAGTATGCATGTATACACACATCTACCTACTTGCATTGAGAAAAGCAAATATTGGCTTCTTATATTTAGAGCTTCAAAACCTGCTGAAGATGTTAATGATTGTGAAGCAATCCAGTCTATGCTAACATCACAAATGTGTAATTTTGGAAAAAATTAAAATTGCTCCTGCACAGTGTCTTTTATCTTCCTTATGACATTAAAAAATATCTCCTTAGTTTAAAGCATACAGCTGTAAAGAGGAAAATTTATACTCAAAAAAATCACTTTTTCCTTTTCTTCAACAAATAACAAATGAGGCATTCTGTAAAATCCTTTAAAAAAAATCTAGCCTAAAATAGTGGATATTCAAGGAAGCATGGTATAGGAGTGCTACAAGATTGGGATGAACAGACACTTCTGAGGAATTGATTTAATCCTTTTGTGTTTTTCAGATTTGCCATTTGCGATGGCAGAGCAGCATAAAACACTCCTGAGTTTGCCTGGTGATTTAAGCACTGAAGCAACTTATTGCACTTTTCCCTCTGGATCTGCAGGAGTGAAATGTGCATGGTTTAAGTTCAGCCTCAGTGCCACTCTGGCAGCTGTATCATCCTGTCCTAATGCATTTGACTTGCTAATTATCATTTGAATTTTATGTAAGGTTTGGCTGGATTTAATCTTCAAGGTTGTTTAAATGCTCACAAATTGAAAGCAGTAAACAGCTTGTTTGTTGCTTGAAAGGGAGTCAGGTGTCTCCATAGAAACCAGCTTTCCTAGAAATCCCATGAATACCACAGGGAAGTTTCTTTTTTACTGTTTACCTGTAATTGAGAAGTAGAACTCCGTGCTTTATGCAAAATGCTACTGTTTGTTTTCTTCTCTCCCCCAAATAATTGATTTATGGTTCAGAAGCAGTGAAGTACTGAGTAGGGATCTGTTTAAATTACATTATTCATTGGTAGAGCATGAAGGCACAGATGAACAGTTCCAAGATTTAAGGGAAAGGACGAATCACAAACTCTTCACAACTTCAAATAACTTGGAAACTTCACTTGCCTCATGTTGTCACTGGCCACTGCAGAAACAGTCAAATTATAAAAATACTTAGGTGTTGGGATTAATTAGCAACAAAATGGTTGGACTTTCCCATGGCAGGGGATTGGAACTTGATCCTTGGTCCCTTCCAACCCAAACTATGATTCCATGACTCCATGCATAATTAAGATCCCTTGTAACTTGGAGTGCTTGATTCTAAATTGTTCAAATAACTTTGAAACTCAAATAACAGTAACTGTACCTGAAGTACTTAAGAGCATTTAGAGTAAACGTGTTTACTACTTTTGTGGAATCATGACACTTTTTTATTGATGATGAATTGTCTGTGCTTCTGTTGGTTTGTGTAGACTTTGCTTAGGCACCTGCCACCTTTACTGTGAAAGTGTTTTTATTGCCATGAAATTGGGAGCATGTTTAATACATTTGGGTATGCATACCTGCTGTTGTATAATTTTGTGTCACAATAATTGTGGAGGGAAAAAGGACATTTGGTAGTGTAAATAGTGTTTTATAGTAGTGCAGCTTGAACAGGTTTTCAGCTAGGTTGCTTTGGGAATAAGCTATTGCTGCGGATTAGAAGGTACAGGGTTGGAAGCCTCATTGCTGTCACAGCTTGAGTACTGCTGCTAGAAGTGGTGATAGTGACTGACCACAGAAGCTGTGTCAGCTACTATTTTGGCGAGTCTTATGTGCTTTTATTTCTGCTAGTTTCTTAGATTGCTGCTATGACTTATTTGACTGTGGTTCAAGAAGCAGTGGCTTTAAGGATGTCCTCGGTATTTTCCTTGTTTTGATAGGAACAAGCACTTGCCCTGTAATACTTGTGATTCTCTCTCAGGAAGTTATGCATTCTGTTGCTTCTGTTCCTCAGAAGGTTAGTAATACAAAGATCTGTTGAGGAACTAAAGGAAGTAGAGAGGAGCTCTTTGAGACTTCGAGATTAATCTCTGTGCCATGTCCTCTTGAGGAAAACTTGCTGTTGTACGTGTCTGAAATTCAGGTAGGAAATATGTGAGTCTTCTGTAACCCAATGACTTACCAAGAGTTTATTGGGTTTTGGCAGTCATCTGCTCAGATGTCATCAAGCAATTTCACAGCAGAGCTTTGGTGGTGGTTGTAGTAGTTCATTTTCATTTGTTTCTTTTGAGTTGTGGCATATGATATGGTCACTCTTTGTGATTTTCACTGGATGTTATTTAGAGGCATAAATGCAAAAGATTGCATAACCAATAGATTGACTGGGATTGTTTAGCTTGGAGAAGAGAAGGCTCTGGGGAAACCTCATTGCAGCCTTCCAGTACTTGAAGGGAGCATATAAACAGCCTTCCTGCTTATAACAGTGGATAGTGATAGGACAAGAGGGAATGATTTCAAACTGAGACAGGGGAGGCTTAGGTTAGATGTTAGGAGGAAGTTCTTCAACACAGGGTGGTGATGCACTGGAACAGGTTGCCCAAGCAATGGGGATGCCCCATCCCTGGAGGCATTCAAGGCCAGGCTGGATGTGGCTCTGGGCAGCCTGGTCTGGTGGTTGGTGACCCTGCACATAGAGCAGGGGGGTTGAAACTAGATGATCCTTGTGATGTTTTTCAACCCAGACCATTATATGATTCAGTAGCATTAGGGGCACAAAACCAGGTCAGTACTTGAGCTAAACAGTTGAGAGAACTCTTCTTTGCCACAGCCTGCCTTCCACTCGCGTATGGTGTGTGGTCTTCATCAACTCATGAGATGCAATGGCTATAAGGCAAAAGGTGATACTGTGTCTCACAGCTTCATGATAAAATTATACTCTCCATGTGGCTCCATGTGAAATGTACAACTGTCCAGAGTTATTTATTACAAGTTACTTTTTCCAGCTATGTTCTGCAGTGCTAGTTTTGTGTTCTCATAAGAAAAAAGGAATCAAATACATCCTTAAGTATATGATGGCTTGATGTTACCCTGTGAACAGTGTGCTACTAGTTATTTTCCATGCATTTCTTTCTATCCTTTGTAGGCTAATCCAGATGTGATTCTTATCCCAGGTTTGTCTCCTAAATGGCTTTGATAGGAGCACTAGTTTGCTCTTGAGAATAACTTGCTAAATTGTACAAGTGCATATCAAGAGACATGCTTTATTAACCTGTTGGTTGGCACACGTGATCTGCACTGTTTTGCATTCTTTTGGCTTTGAAGTGATTTGCATCTTCTGTGACAAACTAATAAAGCAACATTTGCTATTGCAAATGGCCTTGTGGTTACAGTTGCCTAAGGGCAGTTTTTGCATACATTAGCCTGCATGCTGATGGGGCAAAGTCACCGATTTCCAGATTCCAGAATTCATGAACTACTTCAATTTAGAATTCTAACTCCTTCTTTAAAAGTGGCAGTACTTGCTTGCATCAGTTCTGGAATATAATCAGTTGAAATATTTCAATGTTTTTTTGTCTTGTGCTACCAATACCAGCATAAGATAAATGATAACCTCTATGGTGATTATGATTGCATGCATTGTTACTTCAGTGCTTTGTACCAGTATCCCATTAGCATGTATAGATAAATGCCTCTGCTGATGGCTGGTCCTGTTGAACTCAGTCAATATCTGAGGATAGAATTTTGTGTGCGTTGCATCAATGCATGATGGTGAAGGTAGAGATTGAGGTGATCACATTGAAAGGGGTGTCAGGAGTACTGGCCATTTAGAAGAAATGCTCATGCACAGTAAGCTGATTGACATCTTTACTCCTAAATGACAGCTACGTCTGACTCAGTCACTGTATAACATGTGAGTGTTGCTGATCCTATTGCAGTGTGTTTGGTTGCTCGTAGTATCCATTCAGCTCCTCTAAACTCCTGTAAATGAGGAGGAGGTGCCTAGTGAGAAGGATGTATCCAGCCAACCTTGGACTCGATTTTTGCAGTGAATCTTGTCTAATATTAATGTACAGAAGAAAGCATTCAGTCCTGAAAAATTGCGAAATACATGAATCTGAAATTCAGATGGGGGAGGAAAAAGGTACTTTAGTCTTTCATGCCTGTAAAAAAAAAAAAAAAAAAAAAAACCCAGAATGTAACATTTGCATTCATCCTTTTTTAAAAATAAATCTACTTTTATTTCTGCCATTTTAAAGCTGCTCTACAGTTGAAGAATGAAGAGCGGCGGAAACTAACTGTAGGTCATACATCTGGAAGAACAAGGGAGAAGTTTTCCGCCAGTGAAGAAGTTAAGTATTGCTCTGATTTAAAAACTGCTCTGGAGTTGAGGGATAAACGACAACAAAAACTGGGCGTCATTCGTCCATCTAGAGGAACAAGGAAAAATTATTCTTTCACAAATGAAGAAGTTAGACGAATTGATCAGGAAAACCAGAGGCTGCTCCATGAACTGGCCCGGCTGTGTGTGACACCGGGAAGCAGAACCAATGTGCTGAAGAAGTCGGCTTCTCCGTCTCTTCAAGTGTACCACAGTGCCATCAACAGGCAAAAAGAGCAGCAGAGGATTGAAAAAGAAAACCTGGTGAGTGTTGAGGACTGCTTTGGATCGGTAAATTAAGGACTGGTTATTATTAACGAATCACTGCTAAATACTTAAAAACTGATTAGGCAGCACTTCAGATTTCACTGCACTAAGTCTGCAATGAATTTCCACAACTATGCTGTTTGTATAATTGTAAATTATGCTTTATTTTCAGATGAAAATACATTTTACTTAGTGTGCCCTACTTTTTAATGCTATTCAATTTAAGGGTAATTTTCTTTTCCATAGTCACAATTTTGCATAGCAGTCAAAATGTTTGTCCTACTTTATGCATTACAGTTACTGATTTTTTTTTTTTTCAGGAACAAGCTTGCAGAATATAAAGCAATGGATATGACAGCATCAAACCCTTTACATTTGAAACATGATACAGCCACTTTTTTCTGAATCATAACTATCAATCCATTGCTTTCCATACTTGTAGCTCTCTGCTTTTCTCTGTATGTATGTACAGGAGGGCAGCTCGTACTGGCTTTCACCAGTAGATGACACTGTTGATTAAGCAAACTGTTGTCTTTTCCGAAGGTATGGTCAGTGCTTCACTCGAATGGAAATGGATTGAAGTGTGACTGATGGGTTACTCTTTTCCCATGTCTGCTTGGTCTCTCCACTGTTATATGCTTATCTCAATTTCTGCCAGTAAAAGTGTAAAACTGAGCTTCACAGGCTGAAAACTACATGTCCTGTTTTGACTTTTAGTGGTCTGTGTGGTATGCAATCTGTATAGTATATCAATGTAAATATTTATAGGCCTTTTAAGGTCAGATTTTCAGCCACTACACCTGTATAATCAGTGAGTATACAGGTGTATAATTGACAGGTATACAGAGAAGTTAGGCAGGTCTTTAGAGAGCATATAGCTGGAAACATTATGATGTTAGAGAAGGCTAATTGGAAATGAATGGAAAAGCTTACTTGTGTCCTGGGCTCGCAGAAAAAGACTCCAAGAGGAGCGATCTCCAGGGAGAGATCCTTTCTAATGGCAGTCACCTTCGAAATGGGGTCTAGGAGAGGTGCAGCCAGGCTCCACAGCTTCCAGTCACACAGGTGAATTGTCTTCACCTTTGATCCCATGGCTGACTCATTTCTTGTCTCAGGTGATCAATCAGAGGTTCAGGCTGTGATTCAACAGTTCCCATACATAATTCATCCATTGCTTTATCTAAACTTAAATGTGAGTAATTTGTATCTGCTTTTTTTGTTGTTGTTGAATAGTTGGTTTGTTTCTCAGACTAGGATTTAAGCGTGCTAGCAGGTTAGCTCACTTAGGTCATCTTTGTTCATCCAAGTTCCTTGTGGACAGGTGACCTGTAGGGTTTCAGTGGAAACTGAGTGGAAAATCTTAGCAGGTCTGGGACGGCAATTCCCAGCCCTAGATCAAGGGCAGTGAGGATGTTCTCTTTCGCTGTGGCATTTGGCCTTTCTGTGCATCTCTGTGAATTCTTCTGACCCATGCTGTTACACCTCACTGCACGTAACAGTCAGTGTCAATCATTCGCTTATGTTGTACTCTCCTGAAATGTACTGTGTCCCACCGGATACAGCTGATCTAGTATAACTGATCCAGCTCTAGTGTAGTCAGCCTCCCACACAGAAAACTAGCTTACCATGTTTCCCTGTAGGGGCTGGCTTCCTTTTCCATATGCTTGGCTCTGCAGACCCCGATGCTGCAGGTGTCACTAGAGTTTTTACCTCCTATTTTGTCTGGGCATCGTGGCCTCTACCAGTGCACAAATCCTCCAGCCAAACTGCTTCTTTTCTCCTGCACCTTGAGCTGCTTTTGTCTTGCTGGCTAATCTGAGCTTCCCTGGAAGAGGAAAAAAACACTTTGCAGTGGCCGTAATGTGTGCGTTTATCTCCAGTTGATTCAAGAGTTCTGATGGGTTGAGATATTCAGATGGGGAGAATGGGCAGGGGAGTGAGTGTCTCTGGCTGTCACCACATGCAAAGAACACACAATAAGTTTAGTTTGGGCCACAGCCTTTAGTCTGGTGCTTGCACTGCAGCTCCTGTGATGTCCACATCATGCTGCAGAGGATGCCACTTCTTGGTGTGGAAACGAGACTAGGAGGACATGAGCACACACTGGTTGTGCCCAGGCATTTCATGCCTTCCTCATGAATTCTGTGCTGCTTCTGCCTTCTTTCCATCCCTTTCCCAGGGACCATTTTCATATCTGAGAGCACCACACCTCAGATGTCACGTACTTAATGTGATTGTAGGAAGAATTTTGAGGTTGCTTTGCCTTTGCCTTACTGTTCTCTTTCTGGAAGAGCTGTAGGAAACCATTGTCTTAAGAGGTCAGAAATACTGGAATACAGAAGCTATTCAGATGTGAGATTGGTATGCAGATGCACCTGGCTAAAATAGACTGCTGTAGAGTGTACATGTAGTGCAACTCTGTGTTCTGAGACTGTAGGCTCTTCGTGCTGATTCCTTACCCAGGCCTGTATCTTAGGTCTGGGTAAGATAAAGACTCCCTAATTACCAGGTTGGTTTGGTTATTTAGCACACTGCTCAGTTTGGTGGTTTTTTCCCATCTTTTGTATTCTCCTAGCTTGCTTTCTGTGGATGCCAGCTCCAGATCAACATGGCATTTCAGTTAAAAGTACTCTTCTGTAGACTGAAGAACTTTAAGAGGTTTCTGATGTTAAAAGTTAGTGAAGTTAGAACTAGGAAATGTACCTGGCAGTTGCAGGAACTTACAAACCCTCTTGTCAAGAACAAGAAGCTGTCCCTGAATGCACTGTTATATCTGCTTTGCCCTCCCCCACCTGGGCTCTGCATAGGGACAGTGTGTTTGCTAGTGAGTGACATTAGAGGAGGCATAATATAAATAAATCTGAACAGCTGTCAAGGCACACAAGTCAGCTGGCTACAATTCAAAGGTGGTGAAAACTGAAGCCTTCATATATTTAAAAAGCTAAGTAAAACAAGAAAAAGTAGCATCTTTTACCTTGGATGGCTTTTCTCCAAGCTAGGAAGTTGTCAGTGACGTTGTTAGATCCCCTTTCATGACAGAGGAGAAAACAGTAGTGAAAATAGTTGACTTTCTGAATGGTTGTGCAATCCTACTGAACTTGAATCAGACACTCTGAGCAGCTACTATTAAGAGCAACTGATAGATTGCTGCGTTTATCTTTGTTATTCAGTTTTCTCTGTAAATCCCATTAAGAACATGTCTATCTCTAAGCACCTGGATTACTTAGTGTGATTTGATCCTTTGCTCCTTAAGGTCAGTGACAATTTCTATTACTTCAGTAGTTCAGGATTAAGACTACAGAGATTTAGCACTTCAGAACAAGGAAAGTGCCAATGTTCTTTAATCCATTTCTGAAAATGCTCTTTTAAGGAGAATGTAGGGGAAGAATTAGCAGGTTTAAACGGGTAATTGAAAAAGAACATTATTTGTAGAAGGTAGTTCCCTGGTACACAAGACAATAGGCTTGTTAGTAGAAAAACATAAGAATTGGATTAGATATATGACAGACATAACCAGATCAAGTCTGACAGTTTAGTGTGTTGATGAGTGCACATCTGTATGAAGAAGGGCTGTGTCAAACTGCAGGATTCAAGACCACAGGTAGCATGTAAGTTACATGTCCTTGGTACAGCGCTCAGCAGAGGGTAGGGATACCATGAGAGCTATTTTCTAGCTCTATGGAAGCTTTTCTTAAAACAGAGATGGAGTCACTCAAGCACTACATAATCTGCTCTTTCTGTAGGTAAGGATTGTATGATGTCCAGTCTTAACCTCTTCAAAAAACAATCTTTTCATACTGGGAGTAGTCTGTCTTTGCTTTTAGTAATGTGGGCTTAGATGCTTTTTAAAATACAGACCTAATAGTAAAAGCAGATTGTATTTAAACTGTGATTAAGCGGGTGTATTCAAATTCATGTGTTCAGAATCAAGCTTGAAATTATTGCAGTGTTAAGATATGCAAATTCTGAGGCTGTAAGGGGTAGAGTGCGGACTTGAAATGACTTTCACAGGGAAGAGAAAGTTGCTTCTACTATTTATCTATTTATGATGAGAGCATCCATTTATAATATAGAAGATAAGTGTTCTTTGCAAACCCATATGCATGTAGTTGTGTTAAAAGATGGTGGTGAACTTGCATGTAAATTGTTGGATGTAACATTTAGAAAAGTCTACCATTTTGTGTTCTGTAACGGGCTTTAGTGAAGAGCTATTTCTAGCTGGAGTCCTTCCTTTGACTTCTGCTTACTTAGGTATTTCCACTTGAGAGTGAACTGGCTGGCACTTGATGCAGGAACTTGTGACATATTATGCCTGAGCCAAAATGGCTTGTCCTTTCTCTCCTGCACGCTGTGCAGGTTTTCAGTCCTGTGTATAAACTCTTGGTAGTTTGTACATTCCCATTACAGCTGGTCAGTGGCAGCTAACATCACATGAATACCATGCAGTTTCCCAAATTGCTTTCTGTGACTTTTTTCTTCTAAAGCAATGAAAATACTGTTTTAACAAAACAGCAATAAGCAAACAAAAAAACACACCAACAGTAACAAAGCCCTAAACAGAACCTATGAGTAGATGGTGGGGGAAAGGAGGGGAACAGTGGGAGGAGATAATCACTTCATATAGAGTGCAGTTTAATAGCTATGTGGGTTCTTGATGTCTACCATGTAAGTAAGCATTTAGATAATACATCCTTATTAAAAGTGGTATCATTTGTCCTTTGGAGATTTGTGCAATTGCAGTTTGCATTGTTTCTCATTGATAGGATGTGTTATAACTCTGACCGATGGTGTTGTCACAAATTAAATTAGTTAGCAGAGAATGCAAATCATCTTTTAAATAATCTTTTAAAAGTAGGTATTGGAAGCTAAATATATTAAAAATATGAACTTGTTAATTGGAAGTTGTATGTAGCAGAGTCCTTCCAAATTTGTCATACTGTAAGGTTCTTTTCTTAGAAAGATGGTGGAAAGTGGGATGCATTGGTTGAAGAATTTCAAGCAAAAGTGATAATGAAGTTTGAGGAAAATGGATATATCTTTAGAAATATTATGTAGGTAGCTGTTGTGATGTAATGCTTGCTATGTAATTGTCAGGGTTGATCTCAGTAAGAGGAAATAATGGAAATAATGTCTATAAGAGATCATAGTTGAAATTATTGTTAAAAGTGTTATGGGCAAGACATTCATGAAGGCCAAAGTGAAGAAAAAAATAAAAAAATCCAACATTGTGCTTTCCTTTTTAGTTTCACAGAATTGAGGTCAGTAGTTCTCTCTAGGGATACTGGAGTGTAGGTGTCTGGCCTTGTGGCTTCCCTGGGCCTCATTGAGTGATGAGGGATTGTCTAGGGCCGCATCTGTGAGGGCTGCTCTGAAAGTAATACCTACTTATGTCCTCGGGAACAACAGCAGATACCAGGAGCACAGTAAATGATTTAATAGAGCCTATTCTCGGCTACAGAACACGTTTTCACCACAGTCACCACCACTAGCTCTGTATTTGCATCAGCAAGAGCCTGCATGCTGCACAAACAGCAGTCTTAACCAGCAAAGGTACTGTCTCTGCTGAAATGCACCACCCACCCCCTTGCTGTGCTTACATCCACTATTTGGTCTCTAGCAATGTTCAGCCAGTATTGATGAATGTCCCCAGGTGCCATTTTTTTTTTCCTGCATGGAGGAGGAATTCAATGATACCCCTTTGCTTCATCCACGCTTCCCTGTCAACAGACCATTCTGTCAGAGTGCCCCTCTGCTGCCATCTGTTTGGGATAGTATGTACTAGTCAGCAGTGAAGTTGTTCATGTTGGAAAATACCAAACATTGGTGGGTTTATGTTTTTTCCATTTAAAATAAATAGAAGTCTCTGAATGCTTGTTTTATAGTTTCTTGTTCATTCTTTCTCTTTCTTGATATTTTTCTTTGATATCAAGGCTTTACTGAAGAGACTGACAGCAGTGAAGCCAACACCTGGAATGAAGCGTTCCGAACAACTGTGGGACTATCAGCGCTATGTGAGCTATGCAAGTGCTTCACCATCTGCAAGAGAAGGAAGTTCTCTTTCCAGGCAGCATGGCCTGTCTCGTGAGTACTCTGAAACTGCAAGTTCTTGCGTTTGATCACTAAACTGAATTTGTTAAGCACGCCGAAAGTATGGTCAACCTCTGAATTGTTTATTTACCTTCCTAAATTTCTAATAAATGGTTTTGTTAAGAATCTTTGCCAAGAAGGTTTAAAAAAAAAAATCATCGTAAATATTTTCCAATTTGTCAGTACTTCCTATGGAAAGGACTAAGCAGGGGGAGGAAGTTCTAGCTCTTTTTTAGAAAGTGTAAATCTACTAGTGGTAGCTTTGCTTCTCTGGAAGTAGTATGTGTAATATTTGGAAGTGGGTCATTTATCTCCAGTGATCCATGTACAGAGAACCACTGCTCTGTGGCATATACTCAATATTTTTTGTTCTGACTGTGTATAAGTGACTCACAATGTTTTAGTTCTGTATTCAATTTAGAATGATTGTGTGGATTTTGTTTTGTTCGGGAAATTATGATAATGAATATAGTAATGTAATGTAGCATTAAGCTTTCTGACATACCTAGCATTAGCATTAATACCTCTTTGTGTATGTGTTAATAGGAGTCCCTTCAAGAACATACACTGCATCAAGCACAATGAGGCAGAAGAAGGAAAAGCTTATGTCAGTTTCACCTACTGGGGCATCACAGAGACCTAAATCCACTAATGTTCATGCTGCTTGTTTGTAAGTGCATGCTTTGCTTCACAATTTGCAATGTTCTATTGGGTTTCTATTTTCAGCAAGTGCATGTGTGAAAATATTCTCCATTGTTTAATGATTTAAATGCATAGTAAACTAATTGCTTATTAAATGGTTTCATGCATATGCTCTTGCATCAATCAGTGTTTTCTATGAGAGGGAGTATTTATGAAAGAGAAGCGTTTAAATACGTGGTATGTAAGTGGAATTTGTGTCTGTGACATGGGAGGACAGAATTGCTGTACTCTAGAACTTAATTCCTAGTCTGGTACTTCTCATCCTGGCTTTAGGTAAGTCTTCTGAATGTTTAGGTCATGTTCAGATGTCTGAAAGAATCTTCCTTTTATAGCAGCATAAAGAGGTAAAAAGCTAGAATACAGATATTGCAGAAGGTGTTACCCTGCCATGATTATAGATGGCTCAAAGCGGTAAGATTCATTTTGTATGCAAGGCTGTGTCTCTTTGATACTTAAAATGATTTTAGAAGTTACACTGGGACCTTTGCAAAGGGAAGAAGCATACGATGCTCTTTCAACACCAGAGACTGAAGTTTGAAGTGAACAACAGTTTCAGATTTACTCTAAACAAATTAAGTTTTAGATTCTTCCCAGGCTAAAGAATAGAAAGCAAAGGAATCATTTCATGGCTGTGCTTTTGTATATCCTTACCTGTAAGTGGGAGATAAAGCTTGAGCTGAAAGAAATTTTCAACATTTGCTTATGAGGGCAACTATTTACCAAGATTAAAAAAGAGAAATTCAAAATAAAATCTTATGCTCCGTAGCCCATTTTTACAATGTTAGGTTCACACCAAATGTTTATAGTAGTGTCCAATAGACAGGCTTCAGTATTATGTGCATTTATAAGGGGAGCAAAATTTAATGTGGTTGTCAAAACTTAATGTAGTTGGCAAGTGTAGTAGGTGCCATGCTTCATTTCTGTCCGTGAAGGCAAGCTTAGAGTGCGCTTGTTTTGTTGGGCTGCAGTCTTATGAAAAGCATAAATTGCGATGCTGCTGTCTGTAGCTGTTGTTAGGAATCCTGCTTGCTTTCCCAACGCCTTCGTGGGAGAGGTACAGAAAATCTTTGTATTGTGTGTAAGCAAAAAAGCTGTATTTGGTAGTGTTGTCTTGGCCTTACAAAAAAAAAAAGCAAACTTACTGTTCTTTACTCATGCTTGCACAAGGGTCTATGCTCTCAAGTATTCTGCATAGTAACAAACTTTTTGCTGGGTCCTGTATAGTAGTTTGGCAGAGCTTCTGCTCCTCGTGACCTGCAGATCACATTTAGCTGTTTGGCAATATTTAAACTTTTATCTTGAAGCAGCATTGTGGCAAACAGATTTTATTACAATTATTATGTGTTGATAAGGAGTATAAGGCATTCTTTTGCATAGTGCTGCTGTGTTTATTTATAATATTGTGCTGGTTAAAACTATTCACCATTTGAAGACTTCTGTCCTTGAATGTGAGTATCAAGGTCACAGTTCAATACTTCTGAATGTTCACATGATAATTCTCTTCTGGAAAGGAATTTCCAAAATGGATTACTTTTAATAACTTCATTTTATTTAACTTCAGTATGAAATACTGTCAATTTTTTGTCATTTTTGTAAACTGTAAGAAAATGATTAACATGGAATGGTTGCTAGTACAGTGACTTTTCAGAATTCTATATCTGATATTAAATTGCAAAGGATGTAATTGGAGAAATGCTTACCTGCAGTGGAGATTGCACTTATCAGTGACACTGGTGTGTGGTAGATGCCTTTGTTTTTGGTTTAAATAAGCTATATAGACAGGTTTTCATTAAGTTAGCTAATTTCAATTTTTATAACAAATTCTAATAGATTCTGTCACTTTATGTTCTCTCCTGCCTTTTTCCCCCTCCCGATTTTTTCAAAACAGAAAGTGCAAGCAGCGTCCTTAAATTTTAATTCCTGGGAACCTCAGAGACTTTGAGCAAGTTGGAAGAATCAGGCAAGGCCATTCTTCATATGGAGTTTATAGGATTTCCTCTGTACCAGAGCCTATCTTCTGCCAGATTGTTTGCAGCATTTACTGAAGATCCTGAGGCATCTCAGCTGGTACCCCTCACTCAGATAAGCATTGGCTAGCTACATTTGTCTTGTATGGTGGGTGTTTTCCTACTTGTCAGCTAAACAATTTCAGGATGAATCCCTACAAATAGCTGATATTTTTCTAACATATCAGCCAATAAAGTTTCCTTTTGACTCCTTTTCCTTGTATGCTCCCTCCATCTATGGTGTTTGCCTGCTCAAAGTCAGGTGCAAAATAGTGGATGAACCTTGTCATTTCCATCTGATGAATGAAAAATTCAGAGCTGCATCTGGAGCCATCTTCCAGGAGAGATTATGGTTGAGATCAGCTTTGTATTCTGTGTACCAGGAGGGGTTGCTAGTGCTTATGATGCAGGTCTGGTTTGTCTTTGGGATGTTAGTTCTATTTCCTTGTTCAGGTAAACTTCTCTACATCTGTTAAGTTTCCTCCTGGTCAAAATGAGACAGGATTTGCCAACAGTGATCTTTGCCACTGTGTTATTTAAAGATTCCTTGCTTCTCATTACAGAGACCCAAGATGCCATTATTTTTGTTGCAAGCTCTGATCATGGGCAAAAATTGTAATAATAAGTTATGTGGTAAGAGCTTGGGACAAAAGTCACAATTCTCAGTTCTGCCCACACACTACTTCTCAAGACTAGAACATACTATTGAGAGATTTTTCTAGTTTAAAGGGCCGGAAAGGAAAAACAGGGCTGAGCAAGTATCTTGTCTTTTATGGTTTTTCTTCTGCTGTGCCTCTCAGCGTGCCTTAAATTCTTCTGTTTTCTTTTGTTTGTTTTTAAAAACTGGTGGCTGCTGTTCCTTCCATAACAAGCCTAGAGCTGAGAACACAGGTTTTCACCTGCAGAAAGGTAGGGAAAACTCTACTTGTGGACATAAATTCTTCCCCTTCCACTCTCTGCAGTATGCTGTGTTCTTTAGAGAGTGAGGCTTCCCTTTCAGATCCACCCTGAAGGTCCTAACCTCTTGATCCAAAAGATAAATCTCAGTGCCCTCCCTCACTGGGTTGCTTTCTGGGTTGTGTGGTACAGTCCACACATGCTTGGTGGTGGGTGGGCTCTGTCTTTCTCTACTTCTAGAATCTTTTCCCAGATATTCAAGGTATTTCCCTCTGTTTGAGTTACAAGGTAATAGTGATGATTTCAGTGCAGGGTTCTGCTGAATAACTTTGAGGTGCAGATGGATTGAAGTGGCGCTAGTGCAGGGCTTATTTCACGGTAGTAGCAAAGTGTCTGCAAAGCTGCCTGCTTTCCAGCTTTGCAGAGAACTGGATTTTATGCTGAGGGAACAGTGCTGCTTTTAGGAGAGTGGTTATTCAACTGATGATTTTTGAATTCATACACCAAGTATCTTTGTGGAAAGTGCTGCTTGTTAAATGCCAAAGTGTGTGTGTGAGCATATACGGAGAAATAAGGAATTTTTTATCTGTATTTTATAATGTATTATTTCACCTACTGTTTCTTCTCCAGAGGAATTTTCCTGCAATGATTTTTTTTTTTCCCTTCTGAACAGCCTTCACTCCATTTTGTTTTTTGCCTTCTTTTCTGCAATGTTTCAGAATATTTTTTTCTAGAATTAAATAAAATCCAGGATGTTTGTTCTTATTTAGACCCTTCTGGAAATTCTTCTGCTTTCTCTTCTTTTAGTATTTTTTTCATGCATAAATTACCCCCAAAGTTTGGTACCTTGGACACTGTTTTGAATATTTTGGAGAAGATACTAAATGCCATATGCACTCACTTTGGTGAGGTGAATGGTTAGTGTGTTGGCAAACTTTCTCTAAGGAATATGCAGAGGAAGAAGAAAAGACAACATGCAGGCCATGATTTATAAGACTACTGCAGTAAACACCTTGATTTTCTTCACAACCTTATGCTTCAATAGGTTACAACCCTGGTTATTTGCCACCAGGCAGAAAACACATTTAAAGAGGCACTATCTGTCAAGAGATAGAGCAGAAAATAACCCTAGAAGCTCAGGAATGAAGCATTTGTTGAAGTCTATAGTAGTAGTGTGGTTTAAGCAAAGGAGCTTCCTTTACTAGGGCAACCAGCAGTTAGCTGTACATCTTTAGGTAATCTGAAAATGTATTATTTTTAAGACCAACTTTCCCTGAATGCTGCTATTCTTTGGGTGGATGAAATGCCTCCAGCTGTAACTTTAGTACCTTGTTGCTGCTTTCACAGAGCATTCACACCCATAAGGACCATCGTGTTAAGTGACAGATCTGAGAAATCTGAAGTACAGGAAAGGGAGAACTAGATGCCAAGTCACAGAATCTGGAGGCTCATTGCTGTCCCTTTTCTCCTATTCATAAAACAGGTAAAGCCAGAAGCCTCTCAGCTGAATACTCCACTATAAAAATGCCATAGTGAATAACCATGAAAAGTTCTTAACAGACATGTCCAATATTAACCCAGAGTGTCTCCAAATACATTAGTTCTGGTAGACCTGTTCCATTTACAGTGAAAACAACAGGAAGAGTTCATATATATTAATTTATTTCATGAGTTCAGTTTTAGTTCAATTGAACATCAGAGCAGACAACTTCTTGCTTTGTGAGAATAGGGCATTTTTAACAATATTTCCACCTTCTACAAAATACAATTGAAAACAGTCATTATGGGCTGGTTTTGACCACAACTGCCTAACTTGTCAGTGAAAAGGCAGCAATTAGGAACTTGCAGCCCATTGTTGTGTTATATAGTTTGCAGATATTTATGCTTACATATCAGATTAAAAAAATAAGAACTTCAAAGAAGATGACATGGCTTATAAAATCATGTTGTATTATCATGGTGATGGGTAGCTAGAGACATTACTTAGTATAAAAGGTATTTCTCACTTTGAGTTTACATTAGATTTTAAACTAGGTGTATACCACCTACATCTCATCTCTAGTCAAAATGCTTTACCTGAAATTTGAAAGGGTGTAATATATACATAGCTTCCAATATAATTGTTGGAGGAATTTCCATACAAAGTGCAACTGTGCTGTAGTGAACAGATTTTAAATAAATGCATCCCTCTCTCAACTGGATGTTACTCAAGTCTTATTCTGTTTCCCTAGGAAATATTTTGTTGTCCATTACATCACAATAGTTATTTTAAAAAGTTAATTGAGAACAACTGAACTACATTAGGATGTTAAGTTTTAGACATACTTCTTGATTTCATCATAAAGTACTAGTACAAAAGCTCCACCCATGCCTCTCAACACATTTGACCAGGCACCTTTGAAGAACGCTTTGGATCCTTCATCTTTTGCTATCTTCTTCCAGCAATCAATTGTGCCCTTGTACATAATATCAGCTGTGGAAACAAATGAAGGTCATAAGGTTGAGCTACACAGCAAGTCTGTTTCAATTTCATATTTAGAAAAACAGGCAGGGATAAACGAAACATAAGAATTTCAAATGAAATAATCAGTTCATAAAGTCATTTTAATTCACCATATGAAATCTAAAATAATGTGGTCATCTATGAGACTGAGTGTTTGAGATAACCAGAAATTACTGCAGGGTGTACTAAAACATAACCAGAAGTTTCCTGTAGGGTTGTGGAAAGCCAACAGCCCTTTCATAGAAATCCCTCACAAAAGCTAAATACCACTACACCGCTACCTTGCATCCTAATGAAATAATACTGCCAGAACACCGCAGGAACAAACTTATTCTTACCTCCCTTTCGTCCAGACTGCATCATCATCCTACGTCGCACAGTATCAAAAGGGTACGAAACCAACCCTGCTGCTGCAGTGACACTCTGGGCAATCATCCAGCTCACTATGATGTGCACGTTCTTTGGATCAGGCAACATACCTGCCACCAAGAACAAATTAAGAGTGAGTACAGAAGGGAAAGCATTATGAGAAAGATGGCTCTGGAAGGAGCAGTCACCCACCAAACCCAGAAGTCACTCAGTCTAGTCAACAGGAGCATGCCTGCAACTTCTCACTTTGTATTTGACAGTGAACAGCTGCTGAGTGAAAGAAGTTTATAGGATTATGGTATTTTGTGATCTATAGACTACTTGACATTCCCTGACCAGAAGCTCTCAGGCACAGCCCTCTGGGGGCTTCAAGGAGGGACAAGCTCCCATATAAACATTTAGGAAAAAAACCAACAAATAATTGCAACTGCAAACCCACAGCTTCTGCCTGGAGCAGCAAGTTGAGGAAGGCAGGAATGCATTTCAGAAACACATGCATATACTCCAGCACTAGTTCCCCCAAAGCAGTACTAAGCCCAGCCCTGCTCATCCTTGTAGGGCAGGGTGCCTTAGCAGGCCTTTTCTGGTTGGATCTTCCCTCGCAGCCACCACTCCATCCGCTTCTTACCCTTGGCTGTGTCATAAACCCCAAAATAGGCTGCTCTGTAGATGATGATGCCCTGGACAGACACACTGAATCCCTGGTACAGGCCCCTCAAGCCATCGGACTTGAAGATCTTGACAATGCAGTCGCCCAGCCCCGTGAACTCCCTCTCGGCTGCTCCTTTGCCCACATCAGCCGCCAGCCGGGTCCTGGCAAAATCCAGCGGGTAGACGAAGCAGAGCGAGGTGGCTCCGGCCGCGCCACCAGATGCCAGGTTGCCCGCGAAGTAGCGCCAGAACTGCTTGTGCCTGTCCACTCCCCCCAAGAAGATCTGCTTGTACTTGTCCTTGAAGGCGAAGTTGAGGGCCTGGGTGGGGAAGTAGCGGATGACGTTGGCTAGATTGCCCCTCCAGAAGGAGATGATGCCTTGCTCCTTGGGGATGCGGATGACGCAGTCGATGATGCCCTTGTACTGTTTCTCCGCTGTGATCTGTTTGCTGGCGTGCTGGACCTGGAAAAGCAAGAGGAGGGTGGGAGGGTAGGGCAGGGAGAAGGACGCGGCAGGGTCACCCCGCACGCCGGCCGGCTAAGGGCAGCGAACGCCCGCCCGCCGCCTGGCCCGGCTCCCGCTCCCCGAGGAGCCCGGGCAGCTCCCGCGAAACCGGAGCCGGCTGAGCGCCTTCCCATATTTAGGCACGCCGGGTCGCGCCCGATCCACCTGTGGCGCAGCTCCGTCGGGCTCCGCCGCCCGCAGCCCCCCTCGCCCCCCGCCTCCTCACCTGCAGCAGCAACTTCACTCTCTCGATGGGGGCGACGGCCGTCTTGGAGACGGCGGCGGCGATTCCGCCGGCCAAAAAGTCCTTGAGAAAGCTGAGCGCTTGGTCACCCATGCTGGGAACCGGTCCAACACCCCCTACCCGGAGAGAGCCAACGAGCCACACACCTCCCCACCCAGCAGCCCCCTGCCGCGCCCCGCCGGCCAAATGGCCCAGAGCCCCGTGCCGCCCCGCTTATAACCCGCGGCCTCTCGCGATAGGAGGAGGCGGCCCCCGGGGCGCGCACATTGGCTGGGACCCCCCAGGGCCCGCCCCCGCTGGGGGGCGCGAGGCAGCGCCGCCATGTTCCCTCTGGAGGCACGGCGAGGGCCGCCGGTCTCGGGACGTTTAAAGGGCAAATTAAAGTTATCTGGCGGCTGTGGGGAACGCGATGTCAGAGCATGTGCCTGCTGTATTAATAGCTCGCAGGAGGCACCCGAGGGGACCGAGAAAGCTTGCAGGAATACCTCGGGCGGCAATAACCGTTTGTAGGGGCTGGCGGCCGGCGCTGAGGGTGCTGCAGGCACAGGCTTTGTGTGCATGGCCTCGAACCTGTGCGGTGCGTGCTGCGGGAGGGCGTCGGGCTGCCGAGCCCCCGGGGAAAGTGATCATAGCATCACAGAGTGGCCTGGGTCAAAAAGGACCGCGATTATAATCTATTTTCAACCCCCTGCTATGTGCAGGGTCGCCAACCACCAGACCAGGCTGCCCAGAGCCACATCCAGCCTGGCCTTGAATGCCTCCAGAGATGGGGCATCCACAGCCTCTTTGGGCAACCTGTTGCAGCAATGTGGCAGTGTGCACGTGTCTGTGAGCATTTGGGGGAATTAGAAACGGGTGCAGCCTCTGCAAGGCAAGGACATGGAATCTCCTCGTGTCTGATGCAGTGTGAGCCTGCCAGCCTTGAGGTCTTCAACATCCCGGCATGTTCCAGAGGCTGCCTTCCCATAGAAGAGGCAATGTGCCCTGGTTTCAACCCGGCAAGGTCAGACCCTCTGCAAGCACTGCAGTCAGTCACCCTTCCAGGAAGCACATGCTTGGAAATGCTCAGGTTGCTTGACTCGCACCCTGTGTGAGAGATCAGTGAGGACTGCAGCAAAACCTTACCTCTCTTCAGTGCAGAGGGAAGCACTTCCGTCTCAAATGCGGGTTACGTGGCCTTCTTCACATGTTCCCTCTGCCTGATGTCTGTACAAGCTTGTGATTCGCTGTTGCATGGAGTAGTTATGTGAAAGCCAGTGTAAAAAATTGTAAGTGTATACCAAGGAATTTGCCTTAAAACAGTCATCATATGTGGTTCTAGGATGATGCTGTACTGAGGAAAGCTAAGGTTAATGAGGTCAGCCTTAATTCAGTAATATAGTATCAATAATGGAAATAGAATTCATCTTAATGTAGGTGCTAAAAGATTGGCTGTTCCATGAAGAGACATTCCCTCCAGGACAGCAAATCTCACTGACGTCTGTGTTTAGCACAAGGCAATGAGACTGTAAATTTGATCCCCAGCCTCTCTTGCTCTCTGCTGCTCTCTGAGGTAGAGGTCTTTTCTCATGAACCTCAGCAACAGCAGCTTTAACGCTGCACAGCTAAGCCACCATGAGCAAGATGGAGTCTCCCCAGTTCTAAGAAATGGAAAGAGAGGTTACCTGAAAAGGCCTTTTTCCCAAGCAAGAACTGAAAACAGGTGCAAGCTGGAAGCACAGGGGCTCCCTAAAGTTAGACTGTGAGTTACAGGGTTCATTGTTTAATAGGTGTAGCTACTCTTGATCTTCGCTTTTTTTTTCCTTGTGCTTAACTCACTAGGTGTGGTATCTTCTCTTTTCACAGGGAAGTAAATATCCTTTTGACATCTCAGGGCTTCTGCTGCTGGTTTCACACGAACCCACAGGATGGCAGTGTTTGCAGTGCTGCCTAGCTGGACGAGGTCTCCTCAGTGCATGCAGGCAGGTGTGTGCCAGTGCCCTGCTGACTGGGGTCAGTGAGTGGCAGCAGGGTGGTATTGGGAGGGAGGGGAGTAGGGCCTGGAGTGGGACTGTGGTGGGAAGGGTCTAGCCCAAAAGGGTCTTTCACCTGCTTCTTCCCCACCCTCTTCATTTTAGCTTGTTTACGCTGCTTTTCATTTTCTCTAAATGAACAATAAATTTTAGTAAAGCCTTTATCGTAAAAATTCCAGCTAGTTTTTGAGGTTACTGTTACACATCATTATTCTGTTCCACATAAGTTCTTTGGTTTGATACGTATTTCTGTAGCAATAATGCTGTATATCCACATCTGCCAGTATTTAAATAAAGCAATGCACTAGAAGTGAGCAGTCACGTTTTATGCTTCTGATCTCCCTTGCCAGTACCCAGATGCCTAGTTTCAAGGGATATTCAACTTTCGGTGTTAACAGTGTTAAAATAATGGGCTAGACCAGGATATGTGCTTGCTGCTCTGGGTGGTGTTTTTTGATTTATTTTTGCTCCAAATGCCTATTTAGATCTTCCATGTATATGACAGTCCAGCCTTTTTATTCTACTTGTAGGAGATCAAATGCACTCTGTAAGGGACCTTTCACTAACTCTACCAGTACCACCAAACAAGGATAGGGATTTCCAGTAGCTAGAAATGTCATTAAAGAAAAGGTGAAAGGAGCTTGGCTTTTCATGGAATTCGTTGGTGCTTAGCGTTCTGCATTTTCTTGAAACACTACATGAGATGAAAGTTTTACCAGCTGTTGTGTATTCTTGTTTCTCTGCATTGCTGAACCCTAGGAAACTAGTGCTGAGGCTTGGCCAGACACAAGAACGCTTTTTTTCAAAAGTCAGCAGTCTCCGTCCGACAGCAGACACAAGGGGGAGCACAAGCAGTCTGCAAGACAGTGTTGACCCCCCCCCAGCACAGACAAGCTGTGGGTAGACAAAGTAGTGGCACGACGCTAAGAAGAAATGTATTTTCTTCTGGTTTGTTTTCAGAAAAGATCTGTGGGGTTGCAGTACATTCTCCATGTAAAAGGTTGGTTTGTGTTTGTAGTGAGTTCCTCTTACATAAGTGTAGAAGCCTGGGAGGAGGCACAAAAAGGCAGTCTGAAAATGTAACCAATACGAATTGAAGACTCATCTCACAGCCTGATCAGTCTGGTTGGAAACAGGAGCCAGCATTTTCACAATGGGCTGTGGTCGGCTGTAAGAATACAGAGTAACTCCCATCATGTGTTGGAGAACTGTGAGCTAGTGGAAGGATGCAAAGACAGGGGTAATACAGGAAAGATGGTGGGTTATGTTTATGCAGTACATTCTGGATGTATAGTAGGATTTTAAGACTGCATTTCTCAGACAGAGAAGTGTTGAAACTAACCCTAACCCTGATGAGACCTTGAATCAGTGCGCTGTCTGTGTGGATGCATGGGGAAAAACACATGTCAGCCTTAGTATGTAGGAATGGAACACCAAGATTTGCAGCTGATACGTGCTACTCTAGGAACAAGATGAAAGGCAGAGATGAACACTCAATGAGCGAGCGTCATCCAGCCTAGAGAGTGATTCATAGTGATGAATAATGAAGGCATCAGGAAGAATGGAGGATCTGAAAAGATTAAAATCTCTTGGTTTTATTCACTTTTGTTTGCTTTCTCTCTCTCTCTTTCTCTCTTTCTCTTTTTTTTTTTTTTCAGCTGAAATCTTTGAGTATGGGTATGAGAGGGGAAAAAAATGATGGGGAAGAAGAAGTCGGGAAATAGATGATGAGGCATTCTGCCTCGGCATGATAAAAACATAATCTGTGTTTCAGTCATTGCTTGGGTAGTGCTTTTTGGGAATACGTCTAGTGCAGGAGCACAAGAAAAGCTATCAACCTCTGATTCAAAGGGAAAAAAAAAAAAAAAAGACTTTTTTAGTATTTGCCCATAAGTCATCAGAAATAAATACTGATTACACTAACATTTATTATAGACTCTTAAATGTTGCTACATTGTTTGGAATTCATATGTCTAGCATGTACAGTTGTATTATAAGTAGGTATGAATGAGTATATGCTATAAAAGTGTTCTAAGCAGATCTGTCTTTACATTCTCCCCTTTCTCCTCCACTTCTACAGCACCCTCATTTCCAGTGAGCAGAAGAGATCTTGGCACAGCTTAGGGGAAAACTAACCTAAAGCTGTGCACTTTATCCTACTGGGCATTGCTCAGCAGGGGAGGCTGTTCTCAGCTTCAGCCAGTAGTAGCGGGGGTGGCAGGAGGTCTCTTACAGCAGAGGATGTGAAGCATGTATTTGCATAGGCTGCTTTTCCTTGCCTCCCCTCTGCTCTCCAGCAAGCATGGTTTTATTTTAGCTTTGGCCTTCTGAAGCAGGATTGTTTTTCCCCTGAATAGGTCAGGCTGGGATAGTGCCAGGATACATGGCCTTCCATAGCTGGGGTGACTCGGGAAGCTGGAGATACCTACTAAGTAGACAGTGCCTCTAACTGCTGGGCCTGTGCCCAGTGTCAGAGGAGTATCCTAAGTTAACCTTTGTGATAAACAGCAAAGACAGCCCTAGGCAAAAGGACTTTTTCTGAGTCTGGTGTCAGGCTGAAACAGGTTATAGTGCTGCCCTCTGTTGTTGGGATTCAAAAAAACTCATACAAGGCAATGATGAAATTCAGCCGAACGTTAGTAAAATGTGAGTAGAAAAGCCACGTGAATAAGTGAACAATTTCATCCACTTGTTTCATATGGTGGTTCAGCCCATTGGTATGTGCCTGCGTCTCTTCACTAGCAGTTCAGTTTGTAGGAACAGAACACAGCTAATAATATTATTCCTTTTTTAGCAGATAGTCCTCATGTCTGATCTTGTGTCCCAGAAGTCATACATTGTAGGATGCTTGTTTGTATTTTATGCACAGGGAAAATACAGAGGAAGAATTTTCTATTTTCTGTTTCTGTAGCTTCTTGTATCTGCTATTTTTCTTATTTTTATATGGAATTACTGAATTTCTCACTTACAAGCACTTGAGATGAAGTTGTATAGAAAGCTAGAATTCAAGGTCACTCTTCTTTGAGTAAAAGCTGTATAGAATTGTCTAGAACTTTTTCCCCATAGCTAATCTGTGAACCAGTATGGAAGCAAAATGAAAGTAGTCTGATATTTCCATCTGATCTGGAGGGAAATCCCATCAAGGAGCATTTCCTAGTCCTAGTGTAGTGCATCCTTGCCAAACCTGACACATAGGTGACTCCAAACCCTTGCACAAATGCAGATATGCCTGGCAGCTATTGAAAGCAGACATACTGTCCAGACTGTTGGTGGCAGTGGTTTTTTTTTTAGCTAAAGAAGCTCAGTTCTCAGCATTGCTTAGTGAACACAAGTGACAGCCCTCTTTCAAAGACTGAAAAACTTCTCACTTTCTGACTGGTACTGAAAAACAGAAAATTGTAGTTCTATTCTGCATTCTGTCCCTGATGGTAAAGGCACTAAATAAAAGCAGAATTGATCCATAACTGTGACACAGCTGGTGTTGTACAGTGAGAAGTAAAAGTAACATTGATCCTGTCAGCAACTGGACAGATTGTTTTACAGTGTGCAGAGGTTGCTGGTTACCTGTTCATGCAGCAATATTCAATATGGATATTTGTATGGAAAGTGCTGAGTCACAGCCTGAACCTCTGATGGATCACCTGAGGCGAGCCATGAGTCAGCCATGGGAGCACAGCTGAAGGCAATTCACCTGTGCTGCAGGAAGGGGTGGAGCCTGGCTGCACCCCTCCTAGACCTATTTAAGAGCTGGCTACCAGTGGGGAAGGATCTCTTCTGGAAATCTGCTCTGCTGGTGTTTTGTGAGTGAGCTCAGGATAGGGGTAAGCTTTCTATTTATTCTCTTTTGTTATCATAGTCTGATTTGCCAAACTCTCTTGTTTATTTTGTGATTATACCATCCTAAGGTTCTTTGATTATACAGTATTGAAATGAATCAAACCTTCTGTCAAAATATGTGAGAGTTAATTAATGACTTGTGGAAGTGGTTGTAACAATGGAGGTTCAAGGTTTACCATTGGCTGCCCCTGCCTTCAGGAACTTGTATTTTAATTTCTGGTGAGGAATACTTTTTCTAACATTTAGGCTTGCGACTTCAAATGGCCTGTAAAGGTGAGGCTTTCTGTCTTTGTGTTGTAAACAATAATCAGTCCCTAACTCTTGGCCCATCTGATTGAAGGTACTGAACCAGTAAAAAGTTCCTGTTTAACTCTTCTTTCTGCTTGGTTTACTCTTTAGTTTTGGGACTATTTACCCTCATTTGCCAGATTCCAAAAGCAGATGAGGGAGGAGAGACCCAACACCATTAGTTGGCTGAGCTGCTGATTTGTGCAGGCAATATCTGTTCTTCAGCTACGATGGCAGGGGAGTCTGGTTGACTAGAGCAGTGGTCATAATCTTCTTATATGCCAGATTTTTTGTTTGATGTGTATTTGCCTCCACCATATGTACATTAGCAACAGAAGAAAACAGGAAGATGAAAAAAAATTAGTTTTATATGTAGTCTCAGTAATTGAGAGTATTGGTTGGGAGAAAAAAAAAAAGGTAAAATCTGATTGTGCTTTGTTTTTTCCTTCTTAGATTTCTCAGGGATGGGAAAATCAGTGCATCATCTGCTGTGACTGCAGTTGAAGCCAACTTGGCAAAGTTGTTTCACTCTGATTTCATTCCACTTGGCCACGCTCTGGTGTCTGTCTAATCACATTTATTGTGTTTAATTTGTGAACCATTTGTGAATGTAAACAGTTGGTGCAGCTCAAAACAAAGGAAATTCACCTGTCATAGAAGAGATCCTTTTCCAAAGATAATACTCTTTCACTTTTTGTTGTTTGTTTGTTTGTTTTTGTTTTGTTACTGTGAGTTGCTCTGCAGATCATCATCAACTAGTGTGCATTAAGAGCACATGGGGACAGGCAAACCTTAGAGGAACAGACAAATAACAAGCATAGTGGTGAGTGGAGAAATCCTCAGTCCCTGTCTATCACCAGTGTGCATGAAGCTGGTGGGTCACTGACTTGAAGAGCCAGGTGGTAATATCCCTTGAGGAAGATGGCAACTTGAAAACCTTGACATCTGGCTAGCATTCAGCTGCTGGGTGTCTGGCATTCCCCACACACTGCCTAATCCTGCCCCTGAGACCAAGAAACACTGGGCACCATGGGTCACAGAGCCACTGGACCCCAGAATGGTGCCTGTTCTCTTTGCAAAATTCTGTGACTGCCTTGCAGTTGTGGTTTGGCACCACAAGCAAAAACAAAAAGTGTGGATATGATGCTACGTGCTTATCAATGATAACAGTGATCTGGAGACTGAGTGCTTTCACAATGCAATAGTCTTTATTCTGGAGGAGTTCCAGTCACAGAGAGCTGGTTCATAAGCAAATATAGTTTGAAATATGTCAGTGAAGCATCCTAAGTGATTTCTTGCTGTGCTGGGTTATATGAGAGGTCTCCAATGTCTTGTTTAAAAAATATCATTTTATACAAACTCCATTAAGTCCTAGGCTGTTTTTGTGCTGTGCAATCGGAGTATGCTATGGGCTGGAACTGTGTACTGGGAAGGGGAAGGGAAACAATTTTCCCTTTACCATGTAGGGTAGGCAGGATATTTAAAATAAAGCTGGGCCTTTTTGCCAAGTGATGTATTCTAGTTTAATGTAGGTCAATCCTTCTACTAACTTAGGGCTCATTTACTTTCAATGAGTATGAAATTCTGCTTTTTTTAGTATTGTTTTGTCTTTTTGTCTCACAAAAATCTCTCCTTTGTTGAAGAGAAGGTGTTTAGTAGGGAATCAGGAATTTCAGATAGCAAATGAATGCAGGTGGGAATGATTTTATTTAGAACCATCTTTCAGTGGGGAAGGAGAACTTTTATCTTCAAAAGCAAAACATACAGTCACTCACCTCTCACATGTTGAACAGGGTAGAGAGTAGAAAGAACAAAAGCGAGAAAACCCATGAGTCAAGATAAAGAGTTTAATAAGGGAAGGAAAGAGGGAAATATGCAAAGTAACAGAAAGCAATCATTCAGCACCTCCCACTGATGACTAGCCAGTCCCTTGAGCAACTGCTGTAGTGGCTGCCTTGAAAGATGCTGCACCCCACCTGTTAGTGCCGAGAATGACATTACATGGTATGGGAAATCTCTCTTCTGCCAGTTAGTCAGCTGTCCTGTGTCCTTCCCCAGCTTTTTGTTCCTTCAAGCTTACTTGCTAGTGTGAGGCAGGGTGAGGAAAAAAATCTTGAAGTACAAATACTATTCAGCCAGATCCAGTACAACAGAGCTGCTTGACATTAATGCATAGTAGATCAGAAATTGAGGATACAGTTTCATAGTTAGCATAAAGATCCTGGCGACTCAGTTGCAGCTCTTAGTTCCCTCTCCTTTCCAGTCGTGTGTTTCCCATCTCCCCTCAAGTCAGCACTAGCAATCATGCAGCCCTGCAAAAAGCAAATTTCCTGCATGTCCCCTACAGTGAGTTGAAGCTGCTCCGCAGGCACGAGTGTGAGAATGGCTGGCTGGGGTGCGGGAAAGTGACAGAAGTGACACTGCTGGAATAGACATGTCAATTTGTGGCACAGTGGGTAGTTCTTATGCTGTAGCTATATTTCATGCTTATGTACCCTTCATTAATCTCTCCTACCTCCTCATATTTCTTTCTGAATAACCACTATCACTGTGTGGGCTGACACTCTTTAGCTTTAGAGCAACTAGGTAGGGGAAACTGTATATGGAAAAAGAATTCAATGGTTTGGTTCTCTGGAGCTACGATGTAAATTTCTCTTTGACAGTTAACAAGAAAAAGACACTTAACATTTTGCAAAACTACATGTAGAAGTTGCTCATGGACCAAGCATTTCAACACAATATGGATTAGGCAAGTTCAGTTTTTACTTTGTGGTATTTTTCAACTGATTTGTAGTTAAATCTAAAGCATGTACATTAGGAAGTGAAGAGCTTTCCATACAAGGTCTGCCTTGTGAGAAAAACAAGATGGTATTTTTGGAATGCCCTTGCCACTAGATGGCAGGGCACACTTTGAATAAAGGAAGCAGCGAACAGGCTGTATTCAGCACTGATTTGCTCTTAGTCTAGAAAATCCCTCATTGAGCTTTGTCGAAAGCTTGGTTGGAGTGAGGAGTGGCTGGAGTGTTGGATAGAAATGTAATTGTGTCATGATGCTTTGACAGCACTGGCATGCAGTTTTATCTTTTTCTGCAGTACAATAGATATCTTAATTGAATTCCTCAAAGCTCAGCTTAATAAGATAATAAGGAAAAGCTGTGCATTAACTGCAATTAAATTATGAGCCAATGTTGGTGATTTTGTTAAAAAAAAAAAATCCTCTCCCTCTCATACACGTGCCACGCTTGCTGTGCCAAATTCTCAGCTACTCAGTCACTCCTTGAAGTAAATTGCAAAGAGCAGATTAGCTCAAGTGCTGACCTTGGAATCTGGCTTAAAATAGTTTGGATGGGCAGCTTGCTGCAGGTGTCAGATTCAGATAGCACTTATAAGAGTTAAGGTGTCTAACTTTCACTCTTTCACATCAGTTTCGTTTTACGGTAACTGTAATAAGTTCAATTGAATGGAACTTGCATAGTGGTGCTGAGAAGCAGGGTGTTTATGTTGTTCAGCTGCAGTTGTTACAGTCTTCAGAATACGAAGGTGAAAAAGTTGTGTGTTTACTGGTGCAAAATATATAGGTATGTCTGGACAAATTAGGTGTAAAACTCTGCTCTTTTCATGTGGAACATTACACATTGGCAAATGGAAATGAGCACTCTGAGATCAGGTCTATATCTTTTAAAGATCATAGAATCAAAGAGCAAGTCTAGCTCCCTCAGTGTGTAGTGTCTTTGTAGGAGAGCTGCCTATTGGCAGCTTTGCAGGAGAGCTGCACTCTCTTATTTCACATGTCCAGCACAGTTTTAGGCTTGCCTATCCCTCTGACCTGGTCTGCTATCTTATTGCCATCTCTGCTGCAGTGTGCTAGTCTTGACACTAAGCAAGTTCTTCTCTGCTTTCTATGCTTCTTACCAATTTCCTGCTTACTGAGGTTGTGCTGTGTGTGCGTCTTCTATCTTCCCCTAGTGTCCTCTCAAAGACTCGCTGTTAGCTTGGTACCCAGGAGTGGTGTTTTTATAGATTAAAAGATATTTTGACAACTCGCTGAAACACTGATTGAATTTCCCAGTGTGCCTTATCTACCTCTGTGTTCCTTTGATTTAAGGTGTGAGATGCCTTTATTTGAGGATACTGCAGATGTTAAACATATGATAAAATGGAAATAAGAGTTTCCCAGTCTGTATGTGCAAATGTAGGTATTGGTGCAACAAACCACATGTGGCTTTTTTGCAGGTGCTCCCTTTTCCAGGATTCTGGGCTTCCTGCCAAAGCATTTTCTCTCAACCTCACTGTTAACCAGTCCCTTGCATTTTGCATCAGCTTCTGTCTAAATAGGCTTAGCCCTCCAGTTAATAGATATCTTTTTCTCAAGTGCTGCCCATTGCACCTGCCTTTGAAATGTGCTCTGGAGAACTCAGTGATTGGTCTGTTGTGTGCTGTTGCTGTTTGGTTAAATCATTGCTTAGTTTCAGGTGGCTGCATTTGCATGCTGGAGCACTGGATCCTCCTGTTTACTGCTTTTGTATATCTTGGATGTGTTTGTAAAGCTTGAGGGGAAGTTCAGAATGAAAAGTATAATATCAGTGTTTGGGATAACAAATGGTACAGGCCATACACTCTCTTCATTCAATGCTTTTTCTGTTTCCACATCAGTGAGCACGTTGGATGTAATGTTGTCACAGCATGCTACCAGAAATCCTGAGATCAGTAATGTAAAATAGGTCTTTGGAATTTTAATAATGGAGAAAATGTCAGTATGCAAAGTTGGTGCAGGGTTGTTCCTCCCTTCCCCCAGTTCTACTCCTTTAGATCAGGCAGTGTATTTTCTGACTTTGTGGATACAAAAAGTGGGAATGAGGCATCCTCTGGAACCATATATTGATTCCTACTCTGTTCCAGTAGGATTCACCACCCCAAAAATCAGTTGTACACAGGCATACTTGTAGACCAGAGTTTCAGGATCAGCTCCCATCTTCCCCAGGTGTGTCTGAAGAACTTGGAGTCCTTCAATGTTGACATGGCTTTGACATCTCCTAAGAGAGCCTGTGGCATCCAGAGATCATTGAGTTCTATCCAGACAGCTGTTTTTCCCCACCTAGGTTCAAGGAGTTGTGTGTGACCAGCAGTGCTGCAATCAAACCAGCTTGAAGGTTGTTAAGTAATACCAAAGATAAGGAGCAAAGCGTTCAAGAGCGTGATTCGGACCCATCCTCTTGGTAGAAATGACATTATTATTGAGTTCATTGAATTAGGTTGGTATTTTTCTCATAAAATATACTTGTACACTGTCAGTAGTATACCTGGTGTTTATGCAGTGGCTCCGTGTGTGTAAAACAGTCTTGGATAGATAGATAACTTGGATAGATAGAAAACTATCTTGGCAGTAGCTTTCTTGATCATTAAACTTAGCCAAGCCTTTTTTCCAGTAGTTTTTATGTATATCTTGATATGGAGAACATGTTGAGACATTCTTACGCAAGAAATGATTAGAAGCTCTCACTGCAATAGGCACAGTGGTGTGGTTCATTCCACATTACTGAAACACCTCTCTAGCTCAGGCTATCAGCCTCTCCAAGTGAAATTAAGTGAACAGTTATCCAGGGTTCCACTGAACCCATAGAACTGAGGAATATTCTCAGTAACAAGTCATGACAAAATTGAGTTCAGTACCAAGAAAATTGCTACTCATTTTCCTACTGAATTGTTTATTTGTTTTCCTTTGGTTACCAGAAGAAATGACAAAAAAAAAAACCCAAAAACATTATAAGCCAGAATCCAGAAGGAGATTGTGCTAACTAGTTGTTGAGAGGTTATTTATTTGCAGCTAAAGGTACTGGAGCGATCTGTGTGTGAATTTCTGTCTCTAGGATTTACAGAAATTCTTGTACAAGGCAGATGAAGTTGCCAGAAGTGGGGCCTTTCTTTGATAGTTCTACTCTAAACGAGGACAAAGTGGATAAGACCCATTTCTTGGATCTTTTAAATTGCTTTTTAGATCCCAGCAATTCTTGTTTTTAATTCCAGAACATTACAGTGCTCGAAAAGCTTAGTTTTGCTTTTTGAACAGGTAGTGAATTTGCTGCTATCTTGCCTATTTGAAGATGCTCATGTGCAGTATAAAAAATCCACTTTCTTTCCCCAGACACATTCTTGCACAGTACAAAACCACAAATGTTGTATTAAGTGCTGTTCTTTTTCTTCCTTGGATCTCATGTGTTATTTTATGTGCAACCTGGCTACATTTCTTTGTGAATGTGACTATACACCAAGAAGTGATAGAGTAGTGGACAGTGGTCAATCTATTTTAGTTGTAGACCTGCAAGGTGGCCAGTTTACATGTTGGTTCTTAGCATAGCTTCTCAGCTGCTTATGCCTAATATACAGCCCTTAATCCTTTCTGCGTGTCATCCCTTGAAGCAAATGATAGAGACACAGATTAGGAGATAGCAACAAACAGGAGATTTTGTCTGTTGATTGCATGTGCAAATAGCTAATCTTCAGTGCAATGTTCTTTAACCCCAGAACAGTTATGGACTCCTGAGAATCCATTCTTACTGAAACTCCCCAGCAAAATCAGATTTTCTATTCTTCATAGGGAAAAAAGTGCTGCAGGTTTACTTTGGTCACGTGTGTTTGTATTGGCAGAACACAAGCTTCCGTAAACACACGTGTGTAAATGAAAAGTGAATGTAGATAAGCAAAGTTGAAAGGCAGTAAAATGAGTACTGTCAGCTGAGGGCAGCCGCAAAAGCAGCTCCCAGTCTGCCCTCCTCAGCAGACTTTCTACAGCCTAAAGCAGGATAAACGGGCCATTTGCTGTGCTCCAAACCTGGGAGTCAGAAATCCCCGTAAGAAGCTGCTGTGGCACTGTAACGAAAGGATTTCTTGAGTTACGTAAAGTGGGAAAGCAAGGTGATGAAACCGAAACAACAAATAAATACTATGTTTCATGCACCCTTTCAGTGCCTTGCCAAAACCAAAATGTATCTCCCCAGAAGTCAGCTGACTTTTATCGGCTTTGCAAAATGATGAATGAATGCCTTGGCTCTTTATTATTGCTTAAGTCATTCCTGTTTATGCCAGTATTTCAAGGATTATGTTTTGATTGTTCTGGAGAGGTGAAAACACTTTCTTGCTGATGAATAAACACTGACACTTTTAAATATTTGTATGCAAAATGTCTTTAAAGCCATTATGAAATGCTTACCAAAAGCACTAAGAAGCTGTTTCCCGAAAAGACGGTTTTTCTCTCCATTTTCTTTCATGCTAAACAGTCCAAATGAAAAGCCTTTCAGAGTTAACTAGTTTAAGCAATACCAGTGTTTTAGTGTAATGAATAACTTTTTTATAGAGGACAATTGCACACAGTTCAATATGCTAGTATTTCTATTTCTGTGCCTCACCAATGCCAGGACTCTCGGGTAGAATTTCTTTCTTTGAGAAAGCTGAGGCGATCAAAACCCTGATTAACCTCTGATATTCACGTGGTGCTCTTGATCTTGAGGACCGAAGCAGTAACAAAGAGTTAATGGCAGCCATATGCTCAGGGTATTGTGGGTACTGTTGACCCAAATGTGAACTCAGCCAGCTAGTGCTGCTAACTGCTGTTTGTTTCAGGTTTGGCATGGAGATTACTGATGAAGAGTTTGAGCTGCTACTTGACAGAATCCCCCTTGATGAAGATGGAAGTGTCAGATACCCCCAGTTCATGGCCAGGTTTGATTCCTGGTATGCAGCGTATGCATTTTATTTCTCATTTGTGTGTAGAATTATTTTTAATCTAAGAGGCTCCCCTAACATTTGCAAACTGATCCTCATCTCTTAAGTATGCTTCTTTATGACATATTTCTTGCATGGAGAATGCTGATTGCATTTAAAATTAGCTGATGTTATGGGAATGTATTGTTTATAATCTAGTTTGTCTTTAAACGCTAGTTATGTGTTTTGGAGGACTTCAGAGTCATGTAATGTATCCTCATGCTTTCTGTAGGCTGGGAAATATGACAGACTTCTAAGTAAAAGCTAATTGCTTCCCAAAAAAATCAATACATGTACTTGATGCAGTTCTAAGAACTTGAAGCATTTATAGACCCTATATATTATCTGAAGTTGTTTTGAAATGGTGATATTGCTTAACAGAAGCTCTACTCAGACTCTAAGGCCTAGTTACACACATGAGAGTTTGATTAAAATAAAGAAACAATGGGCTAAATACAGATACTTTATCATTTTCCAAAAATGAAGACTCTGTTCCCCAAACAGCTGTGCTAATGGCAGAGTAGATGCCAGTGACATTGCTGAGGTGAATGCAAGTCTCTTGTAGAATCTGGGACTGGAGAAATACATCCCACCCACTTACATGCATACATAGATTTTTAGACTGCTTAAAGGCAATGTGAATGTTTCTGGGTTATGTAGCAGGCAAGAGCATATCTTCTGTATAGTCTGCATACATGCATGAAGGATAGGTAGAAGTCTGAGTTCACTGTACTGAAATGACATTAGGTAGTTCCTGCACTTCAGGTAACAACTGCACATTGCAAAGCTGATAAAAGTGCTTCTATCTTCCTGTTCCACTAACTGCTTTTCTGCTCTTTCTCTCTCACTGTCCTCATCATCCTGCTTCAGGAAGTATTGAGGTTAAATTCATTTGTCCACATGTTTTAACACAGAGCTGTCAAATAGGATACAGAATTCATGAGATGCATATGTCCTTCTGGAATGATATCCTCAAAGTAATCTCTGAGAGTCTCTCAAATTGCACTTGAATGTCCTTGGGTGGCCTCCTGTTTTTTTCATACTTTTACTGCCAAGGCCTCCTCTCCAGTTCTTTCTTTTATAGTCTTCTGAATGGGTTGCAGCTACCCTGGATTTGGTTGTGCTTGAATTTCTGTGAAGTGTTTCAGCTCCAGGAATATAGCCTGTTGTGTCCTCTTGTGTTGAGGATGTAAATAGATGGCAGAGGATAAACATCCTCTGGCAAAACTACGAAATTTTGAGAAATCAAAAGCTTTAGAAATAAGATACAGAGAGGCACAACACTGGACCTTCTTCCTCTCACTGTGCACTCTGCTGTTGCAACTCTTTTTCTGAGCTTCGTGCTTTTTTTCTCACGCACAGATTGCTTCAGCTGTCATGTCCAAGTAAATTCTGAAGTCGAGAAGCCAACGTCCCTAAAAGAAGCAACATTCATCTTAGTAAGTGTATTCACTTCATGCATCAGATTGGAGACCACATTTATTTCAGTTTTTAATAACTATTTTCTTGTATTTACTTAAAGTAACACATTTTCACCACAAAGGAGCTGCATTAGCACAAGGTGTTCCGCTGGCTGTCACTTGCCTTGGAGTGCATCTGCAAGAACACACACAGCCATTTATAGCCCTTCAAGAGGCCTATGACTGAACCCATGTTTCAATAGTAAGAAGCTGTGCTATGTAGTACTGACCAGTAGTTAACATGCATGGTTGTATCTAGTATGCTTTTCAACCAGGGGCAGATGACGTTGTGACCATTAGAGACGTGAGAATCCTAATTTATACTAACCTAACTCTGCCAGCTTCAAGCCCTTTGCGGTGCTGGCTGAGTTGGGAACACGCTGTATAACATCTACCAGAGAACTGTAGACAATATCCAGAACTTTGCTGCTGAATTAATTAAAGCACTTGATCCTTCTACATTAAACAGTGAAGGAAGGAATGTGCAGTAACTGGAAGTTCAAAGCTGCCTGTTATAAATGGGAGCGTGCTAGGCAGAGACCTTGGATGCATAGCTTACATTTGCAATGGAAAGTGCAGAAAAAGCTCATAGGGTTATGAAAGCCTTTTCCCCTGCATGTGCCCAGCCTGGTATCTTCCAGAGAAAATGATGGGACCTGAGAAGCTGAGCTACCATCTGTTGCCATCTCTTGCCATATCTCATACAAAGATCTCTGCTTTTCAGAATCTCTGTAAATCTGAATGATTGACTAAAGATTTTAAGTTTTGTACTAGTCAAGTCTCATATGAATCCCATACTATCAGATGCCACCAAAAATAGCATTTGGTTAAATATAACCAGAAACTGCTAGCCTCTATACCAGAAGACTCTCAGGCATAGAAACATTGTCAGGCCCGAAGGTGGATTGTATAGAAGAAAAAGAGAATGAGTATTGTAAGGAGAAGTGGTCTTGGTTGCAGCTAGAAGAACAGTTAGGTTAGAAACCCAGAATAAGATGGGACAGAGGGGGTCTAGAAGTACTGTGGCTTTTGTTACGGTAGAGGGAATAACACCTGATCATGCAGTGATTAAGTGCTTTCTCTGCAGTCAGTTTTTGAACTTAATCAGTCCCATTTCCAAGTCACCTTTCAGAATGCACTCAATCTAGCAATTTCAAAGATTATTAGCATGCCTGCACTTGTTGCTTAGAAATAATTACTGTTTATACAGAAATCATTGTACTTTCGATGGCACGATTCTGTATTTGAACATGATCCAAACAAATAATTATATATGTTCATTGGCAATATTGTTGCTCAAGTCGAGTGGGAGAGAGTACATAAGCCCCACAGCATAGCTTAGGTAACAGCTCTTTATTTGTTTCACATCGAGAACTGGGGACCAGATCATTTTCTCAGATTGCTTTGATGTTAGTATGGGGTAACTTCATTTACTCCAGTGCAAAACTAGAGCGTGACTGGGATCAGAATGTAAGACTGAGGCATAGTAACTTTCACTTTCATCACCTACCCCCAGTGTCTTTCCTCTTATTAAAACAAATGTTTCTTGCAGCTTTAGTCTCAGTTTCTGTACTGTATGTAGTGGGCTGGCCTCAGCCAGCAGCCAGACTCCTGGCCAGCTGCTCATTAAATGACAGTAAAGATGTTTTAGTTACCAAAATAACATCTTAATTGGAAACTTGGTTTTCTATAACTTATATGTATTATTTATCTTCAAATAAAGTGTCATTTTGGTTGGAAAGTAACACTGTTAAAGAACTAAATTTGGTTAAAAAATGGCTGTGTATTGACTTCCCCTTTCACACAGTCAACTATTTCTTCCTTCCCTCCCTTGTTATCCACTCAGGTAGGCCTACTACAAACCATAAAGATAGAGAGTGAGCTGTAGGAGACTCAGCATATTCCCAATATCATAGATATTAACAGAAGAGTTTAAAGATTTGCCCTGAGTGGAAGAAAGTTTCTGAGTCTAAAGGAATATAACCAGTGAGGATAATGTGGAAACCTTTGCCCACAGTCATAGATGGGAAATACAGAATTTAGTGTAAGAATAGAAAAATGTATCTTCTTTCTCTATAATTACATTTTATGCTAGTGGTGATAAGTGGATTAATAAAGACAGGAGTTATTCAGAATCTGCTACGGGTGCATTAGACTTGAGACAAATTTTAAAAGAAAAAGTAATATATATATTACCTTTGAAAGATTAGAAAAGGATTATGCAGTCAAAGTTGGTTTGTTTCCTCCTACTGTTTAGTTGCCCTAATCCAAGATGTCTGTGGACCATATCACTGTTACCCAAATGCTGTAATATGTGCACATTTGATGCTCATGCTGCACATGGCAGACTTAATTAGCCACATGCATTGGTGTGTACTGCTCATATACCCCAAGAGAAGGATCTGCCCTAGAAATCAAGTACATCAGTAGCTTGGCTCTTGCTGCCCATTATCTGGGTATTTACTGTAGTGGCATGCACAAGATAGAAGGGAGATGTAACAGCAGAATCAAGGCATTCTTTTCTCTCATAGTGTGTTCACAGAAATAGGATAAGGTTTGAGAAGTGTTCAGCGTTAACTCTAATGACAGTGAAAACAGTGGTTAAACCCCCTCCCAAATGTTATCTTTTCAAACTGAGCGGCTAAATAAGAAATTATTTTGAAAGTCCTAAGTAATTTGCTCTGGCAGTTTTTTGGTGTTGTTTGTTTGGTTTTGTTTTTAATTCACATACTGTATTAGAGTGCTAAAATATTGTGTGAGCTATTCCTGGATGATCGCTTCATTAGTCACTCTGACATAAGTCACACTGGTGAAAAGCACGAGTCAGATAACTGCAGAGTGGTTATTTTGCCTTGCAGATGAGCTTTTTAAAGGCTGCCTGTTTTTTGATGTTCCATTGGTAGCTATAGCCTATGCCAGGTTTCAGAGACTGTGACCAAAGGCAGAGTGACAAAGATGAAGGATGAATGTCAACCTTAAGTGTTGTATTTGAGGAGCTAAGGTGAGAGGTCAGCTACAAGGTAAGACTTAGTCATGTCCTTCCAAAACCTCACATGCCCTTGAACTTCCCACCCTCTAGAAATAACCCTCTTTCCCCCACTGTCATCCTAAATTCTAAGCAAATGTAGGAGGTGAGTGTTCTGATTGCTAGACATCCTCTCATACACAGTCTTCTCTTCCCTGCCTGGCAGTCAGGCACAGCCCCCTGCTGCAATGCCCTTTGGGTTGTTTTTGATTCTGCACTCTCAGCCAAGCCCATGGGTCAGCTGACTTTAGTACAGCTTCATTTTCATTAGTTTTCTAGCTTCCTTCCTTAATTGTTCCCTAATTGGCTTCCAACAGGTTTGGAAAAATAAATACTGCAATCACAGTGTTAAGTTGGAAAGGGAAGAAAATGGAATGTTTTAAGAAATAATCTTTTCAGATGTGATTTATGTGCTGTGAAATTTAGATAGGGCAGAAAAAGTCTAGCAGAAAGCCAGACAGCGAGAAGACTCTCCAACTCACATGTTAGCTAGAAGAAAACAGAGAGAAAAATGGCAGGTGAAAATTAGAGAGGTAGGTAGAAAGATGAAGTCAGTGAGGTGAGTCAGAGCAGCAATGTATCATAGTTGAAGAAGAGTTTTTATTGTAACTTGAAAGCTGAGACATTGAGGATGAACCTGGCAGGCTTGCAGATCTTTGTTGCTCTGTTTGAACAGCAGCTCCCTCACTTAGCTCACAAATGCCACATCCAGGTCTGTCCCTCAACTGCTCAAGGCTTTTCGTCAGTCCAAGACTGCAGGTCTTGCAGTCATGCTGCTCTTCAGTTAAGTGACTGTCCTACTGACCTGCAGGGTGAAGAGTAGTGGAAGAGATCTGAGATGCTCTGTCAGTGAAGTAATGCAGG